>NC_140593.1:525473853-526823978 GCF_964204655.1 Triturus cristatus | reverse complement strand
TGTTCTGGATGCTATTTGTTAACCTTGATAATTACACTATGTGAAGGGTTGTTTTGCAATGTTGTGTTCTCTTTCTTTCTCTCCATTTGTGCAGGTCAGTGAATGTAAACTACCTCCTACGGAGTTTCTTGGCCTTCCATTAGGGTCTAGGTTGTATAAACTACTTCACTACTAATTTGCACAGTTTTTTCGCAGTAGCTTTTAGGTCCTGACGAAAGCTTGGATGATTTTCATCCGTTAGCAGAAACATGTAGACCGTTTTTCAACACAGTTATTATATTTTGAAACTGTTAGAGCACTGTTTTTAGACTTTGTCAACAAGGTAGCTACTCAATAAAGTTTATTTAGTGCCTTGCTAGACATATTTTAAACAGCACTTATACACCATCACCTTTCACCAGCACTGCGACCATCACACCCAATCATCATCTAACAAAACTACCACTTACCAGTCTGGGACATAAAAGAGACCAAGATCTACGACTTGTCAAGTAGAAGATGGTTCTCTAAATTAGTCCCCAATTCCCAGATGATGAAGCAAACCACTTCGGGTGGATGATGGGAATCTTACACGCATGCGTACACGCACACATGTACACATGAACTCACAGCATTTCCATTTCTAGCATTCCCTTACGACTGTGTCAAGGTTTTCAATCATGCGAGACTCATAGCTGTTTATGTTTACTACTAGGTGTGGTCACCTCCCAGACATGGTTTAGTGTAATGGGGTTGCGTGGGTGCACTCCTAGAGTGCTTTGAAGTCCTGCACTGGGGGAGCAGTAGGCTCCTCTGTGCATATGCCAGCTCAAACCGGTTCAGGGGCTACCAGCCCCTGCTCTGGCGCGAAACTGGACAAAGGGAAGTGGGTGTAGTCACCCACTCCCCTGACCCTCCCATAGTTGTGGTCATAGAGCTAGTCCCTCCCTTCCTTGTAGTATAAGTTAGGGAACCCTTGCCATTTCAAACTAGATATCCCTGGACGACGCTCTGAAGAAGAATCCTGGACCTTCTACGTTCCACTACCTCTGGAAGACTGAAGAATCTCCCTTGGAGTCAAGGAGTGACTCCCCTGCTTGGCAGGCACCAAAACTTTGCATCAACGGTCGCAAACTTTCCCGCTCCCACCGGAGTACGAAGTCTCTGCAGCCCCAGAAGTGGATTTCCTGACTTCTCTTCGCCCATCGCGAGTCCCCAGCGAAGCTGAGGCAAGTGGACCCCACGAGTGACAAGGAACAGCAATACCCGGGAACCGTGCACTATTGTCGAGTGCAACCCCTTCACGACGCTCTACGAACATGTGCATTGGACCACGAGTGGTCCAAGCCTCCAGCAGGATTTCCACTGAAGATCAGAGGCCTACCTCGTCCCGAGTGATCGTGAGCTCCTGTTGAGTGAATTCTCACAAGGCGTCTACGCGATCCCTTGCTGGCTGGCTTGTGGGTCAAGAGAAGACTTTTCCACAGAACCAAAGGGCTTCCCTGATTGCTCCAGGCCTGCCCTGACTTACCCTTGCTGGGTGAGTCCCTCAGACCTTGCTGGTCTGCACGCTGACTTTCTTCACTTTCCACGAGACTTGCTGTTGCCAAGGCTTGTTGGCTCCAATCCGGTTGCCGACACCTCAGTAAGCTGCAGACTTCGTGTGACACACCGAATCCAGCTCCTGGTCATCGTCGATGCCTCCTGGACCTCGTGGCTGAAGAGTCAAGACACTTGTGATCACCTGAAATCACCCAACTACTGTGGGCATCCAGCTTCCTGGCCCCAGGTCACTGGCAAGTGACTTTGAACACTGTCTCCTCTGCTTTCAGGTCTTCCTTCTTCTGAATCCAGCCTTGGATTCCACCGGACACTTCTTCTGTCTTCACAAGCAGCAAGTCTTCTTTGGCTCCCATTGAAAACAACGCCGCGACCCGACACCAAAAGACACCTATGCATCCGGCTTCCCTGGGTGAGGTAACTCCAGCACTATGGTGCTCCTGTGTGTGTTGGCTCTAGAACTACTTACCCTGTAAGTGACTTGCTTGTAGACTCTCCCGAAGTATCCTAAAACTTTAAAATTCCAACCGCGACTTGCTCCATTGAAGTCTATTGGGATCTGCGGCTGTGTTCTCACACTGCATGCGTCTCCCGTGGGTCCTTTACTTACCTGCTTTGGGTAGATTAGTGAGGCCCTAGCGCTTCTGTTGGCCCTAGGCCTTGTCTCTTCGCAAGTCGATATTCTTATACCTCTTTTTTAGTATATGGTCTGGTACGCCCCTAGGGCCCCAGCCATATAAGTGCTTAATTTGTTGTGAAACGTTGATTTTTGCATATGTTCCCGACTTCTAATCTCAAACAGATTAGTAGAGTGTGTCTAGTAATAAATACTTATATATTTTATATATATATACCTGTGTGGTGTCCTTTCATTTAGTGATTCAAGAGATTATAAGGTAAAACAAGCTGCTTTACATTCCTCTAAAGACTTAGCCTGAAGGCTGCTCTCCACAGCTACCACTAGGATAGCTTTCTTAGAAAAGGTTGTCTTCAACCTATCTACCATAAGAGTCGAATTGTACTGGTGCAAGGTGGCCACTTTAACTAGTGACCAGCATATACCAGGCCAACTTCTCACAGCGACACTCGTAGTTATCTGGATGTGCGAGACCGAGTGAAAGTCAGAAGTTCAAGCAGACCATGATAGAGTGCAGGCCGGATACAGGGACTAGGTTAGTCCAGCTGAAAAAGTTACCACGAGGGGCAGGGAAAGCATCACAGATGGTCATGGCTGTAGCGCGAAGAGCATGCTGGGTATCACAAACAGTCATTGTTCTAGCGTGAAAATCCAGTTGGGCGTTTCAGACGGTTGTTGCTGGATTCTCATTGGTGGTCACCCCGGCTGGCGCACGAAGTGCAGATGTCACGTTGCCCGGCATCGCTGGACGTCATTGTAACACGAAGAGTCAGGATCACCAGAACTTCACGTTGGTAGTTGGCATGGGTGGCAAGATCTTGTTGCAAACAGGCCCGTTTTTGTGACATAGAGCAAAAAGAACCTCAGGATTTCTGACTTTCTTCCATGAGGGGCTCATCGGATGCGACACTGTGTCCAGGACCTGGGAGGCACCTCATAGAGACCAAGAACTTACTTCAGCAGAGCTCAGGCTGATCGGTTGCAGGTCCTGAGCTGCAGGCCAGCTGGGCTGGAGGTCTCTGGAGCATGTTGTGTCCCTGTAGCTTAGAACAGGTCCCATCTAACTAGCCCTTGGAGACACTCAGGTAGTCTGGGATGAAACGAGCATGTCCAGTCTTTCTTCTCAGACAATAGGGCAGGCCTCAAGCAGCAGGGCAATCCTCCTTCTGTAGTATCCACGGTCCAGGTGCATACTGAAGAGTGGAGAGTGGAGTGGGTCTGAGGGTCCTAGTTGTATATCTGATGCCAGCTTTGTAATGGAAGAAACTTCTGGAGTTTGCCCCCACAGAAATGTCTGGAATTTCCTGCCTCCCTGCCCTGGTCCCAGGTTGTCTGGGGGCATAAGAGGCTAGTGAGAAGTGCTTTGTATGTGTGCTGCAGCACTGGCTTTGACGTGCAAGTGGGGCTCTGCACAACTCCGCCCCTCCATTCTGCTTGGATTGCCCATCCTACCAACAACCAGTCCCTGTATTGTGTGGCTGTCTGGGAGGAATACACAAAGGCCAAATGCCAACTACACTTAGTCATGTGATCCAGGAAACAGGCTGCAGGCACTAAATAGGACAAGAAAATGCCAACTTTCTAAAAACGTACTATACAGTGTATGGGTGGCTACAGTTCATTTGAAAACTACGAAAAACAGGACCACCGTATTGAATTTAGTGGTCTTACTGATTTAATTCACCT
The DNA here is from genome assembly GCF_964204655.1 of Triturus cristatus. Lineage (NCBI taxonomy): Eukaryota > Metazoa > Chordata > Amphibia > Caudata > Salamandridae > Triturus > Triturus cristatus. The sequence goes on along the minus strand of NC_140593.1, from coordinate 526,820,116 downwards.
TCAATTTTTACTTTACTTCCTTTGAAAAAAAGGGTCATGGACATTTCAAACATGTCGTACATGAAAGAACAACGGTTCAAGATATATATAAAACATACATAATCACAAGAAGGAATACAAAATGGAAAACATGTGAATGCACAAACATAACAATTGATAGGCAGACCTATCCTTCATTTCTAGTTAAAAAGAATGGCGGTCAATAGATTTATACACAAGTCAAAATGTGAATCCTGCCATTACAAGCTAGTTAGGAGCGAATGGAACAACAGGCTGATTGCCATGTTTGTTGGCTGCTTGTAGTCTATACAACTTAATGTCTTATCCAACTAGCTGGGTCAACGTGTTTCAAAACCCTTGAAATCTTTTCGGGTTCTCCTCAGGACCAGGACTAGGTCAAACACTGCAAAAAAAAATTGTAACAAAAAACAATGTTTTAATTCTTTGTGCAAAATTATCCCTTTTGCCCTACAAAACATTTCTTGGGGTGGGTTCTACCCTTACCATTAGAGATCAGTGCTGGAACACTCTTGGATGTCCAGTGTTAAGGCTTTTTATCTTGCTTGCGATTCTTCGGTATTTAATGTGATCGGTTCTGAAACAAGGAATGAGAGACATTTGTGAATTAAGTGAGTGATTAAAATGCGAAGTTTTGGAAAGGTACACTGTAGAGAGGAAGCAGCATTGCTTGTTAATATGTGCTCAACTTAAAGCGCACTGCTGTATTGCCTGCAGCCATAAGGTTTAAACAGTATGAAAATCGGAATCAATCAGTGGAGACCGGGCATGCTTAAACTCAGTTGATCAATAGAGTTCTGAAGGTTTATGACTGTGTTGCCAAACACTTTGTGAAAATCTGCGTGTGCAAACTGCAATTTTAAGCTGGGTGCGCTTTGATTAAATAATTGCAGGAAACCCATGTGTTCTGGATCTTTAGTGCAACATTGTTGCAAACCTCATGGAATAGACACCGAAACCGTGCTAATAGTTTCTGTGCGGTCAGCAATGCAGTTCTATGAAAAAGCAGGTTACATTCCATTCGTTTCACTTGTCTTTGAATGAAGTTTAACTGTTCCTTCCTTCTTTACCAGTAGCGGATTACAAATGACGCGAAACTCTATGTATATGGAACAGCATCACTGGGTGATTGAGTACAGCAAGGTGCATGCTGGGATTGGTAGTTTCTGGTAATCAAAGGATGCCTTCGAGCGCAGTTTGGAATGTGTGTGAAAGCCTCTCTTCTGAGCAGGAATACCTTTCGGTCTTGGCCTCTCGGGTTGGGTTTGATCATGCTGAGGGCATTTGTATTTGCGAGCAGGGACAGGGAGCTTGCACCTACTTACCTGGGCCCTGTGAGTTGCACCTGGGACGCCTACGCTGTTGGTCTCCTCTGCCGCCGCCGACGGAAATCACCGGCCGCAGTTGGGGGAGACTACAGCTCCCAGCGTACTCAGCGCCATCACCTGACTTCCGCCTACCTTCGCTCTCGGAGGCGCAGTAAAAGGAGAGGCTCCCTCCGCGTCGCGGGACGCGGGCGGGCGACGCCGAGCTAAGTCCGGGCAAAGGGTCGGGCCCTCTGTGGCCCTCAGAGGCCTAAGGAGGCTGGGCTGGGCCGGGCCATCCCCCGTGGTTGCTGCTCCCAGACTTTTGTAAGTGTTTCGTGACTGTGATAGTCCTTGTGACCTGTGTGTGCTTCAAGACATCTGGGAATTGGCGTACATTTGATCATTAGCCTTGTGACCCACAGGCCGTCTAGCTTGCAGCAGCTGTGTTATCCGCTAGTGCCACTATGACCAAACAAAAGTCAATTATGGACAATTATTTGGTCAAAGTTGTAAGCAAGATAAACAGTGACCGGAGAAAATCCTTAGGACGAGATAATCTGCCTGACCTACCCCTGGGTCCTCCCGAAGAAGACATTATTGACACTGTTGAGTCTGTGGTCACCTATCTTAATCCCGAAGTTCTACCTACAGTAGTCTCTGATGCCTCAGATGTCTGTGCTCCGATTGAAGATTTATTAGCAGTCCCGGAGGTTGTTTCACAGCAATGCCCGTCGGCCCCGCATTCCGTGAGGGCATGCAGAAAAGTGACTACTAAACGGGGAGGAAATACTACTCGAAGAAAAGTTGAACCTGTACCTAAGAACTCTGTCTGTGAAAAAGGGACCCTGGCTAAGGACAATTCAGTTACTATTAACACAGAGCAATTTGATCTGCTAGCTGGTATCATAGAGAGCAAATTTGAGTTGATTGTTCAGCCATTAATTACTAAAATAGGTCAACTTACAGCCGAAGTATCTAGATTAGGGAGTGCTCTAGACAGGCATACGATTAAGATGGGTCATCCTGGGCCCTCACAGAAGTATGGTCCTGGAGTTGAATCTGCCCCTAAACTGATTAACAAAAGTGCCTGTTCTGTGCAAGTAGCTACACTAGGTACACGAGCAGGTAGTCGGGCGATGCAGGTCAAGTAGCACCTGCACCAGTAAGTCGGAGTGAAGTGCAGGCTTGGAAGACAAGCATTATTGTGCAGGAGCCTGTAGTGACTGTAATACCAGTTAGGGAAGCTGTACTTAACAATAATCGACCCGTAGACCTCCCACCTGAGTGCGCACCCTATGTTGTTGTCCTATCCATTGACCCCTCTTTAGATCTTAGCCAGACTAGAACCTTCCCAGAGTCACAGGACTCACTAAAAAACAAAACAATTTTCTGGTTAAACAGGCACTGTGGGTTCCCGGTTAAGTTCTCTGATCAAATTATAACAACAAGAAGGGTTAGTTGGATTGGAAATACAAGAAAGTCATGGAGGGGGGATTGCGTTATTGTTAATTTCCAACACCCCCAGCATGTTGCGACGGTCTTGTTAAGAGCAGCCTCTATAACACGGAACGAGACTGACGTAATTGTACGACCTTTGGGATATTTTTATAACCATCTTAGTAAGACGCCTCATGCTACTAATAGGGATAGAGCCTTCCCTCCTAATCATACCATCAACAGAAATAGATCATTTCCTCCCAATTACGGGTCAGTTTTTGAAATCCCTGTCCAGAATAGATATCAATCCCTGAGCTCCTTAGATCAGAACGACTGACATCAGAAGACATCCGTATCCCAGCCGACTACTATTTTTAGCGGTCTGTCTAATTATTCTAACGTGACAAGGTTAGCTCATGAGGATCTCCAGATTAATGGTAACCTGGGAACCATTAACAGTGGATCAATAGTAGCAAACGTCACTGGGGGTAATCTGGAATAGATTAATGATGCAGACAGAAGCTTGGGTGTGACTGTGAATGAAATATGCTGTGACGGTGGTATCTCCAATACTGCCCAAGATGAGCCCAATAACTGTTCCCACGGGGGTATCTCCGTTGTTAGTTGGAATATAGCCGGTTGGGCCTCTAAGGAAAACAATTTGGGATGGTAGGCTCTGATTAGATCATACGATATTCTTTGTCTCCAAGAATCTTGGTGTATTGTTAAACCAAGTTTTGATGGTTATGTATGTTATAGTGTAGAAGCTTCAGAGTCCAGACATGGAAGAGCAAAGGGGGGACTGCTTTTTCTTATCTCAGTAGACCTTAAGCTGACGGTTGTTAAACATTTGTCAGTTGGAACCCATTCCCAAATCCTTTGGGTGCGACTATCAGAAGGTATAGAAGCGCTTTTTATTAACTTTTATAATAATATTTTTAACAATTCCCGGCACAAAGTGATAGCTGAGCTTGATAGTGCCCTCATGAAGCTTGTAGCAGAAGCAAAATGCATTCTTAATTTTATTTGGTTAGGTGATTTTAATTCTACACTATGTGGTCTGTCCTCCTCTAGGGCTTGTGGGGTACAAAATAATAGTGGCGAGAATACGCCTCATTTCCCACATAACACCTATGGGGAGGCTATTAACAGTGTAATGGCAACTTATGATTTAGAGTTGGTGAGGCCTGATGTAGAGGCCAGCGGTCATTCTATCCCCACATTTACTGGGAGGAACGCCAGCTCTAGCATCGACCATATTTTGGTTTCATCTAGTCTAGTGCCCCACTGTTTGATCAAGATAAGGGATGCCTCTAACTTGAGTGATCATAATTGTATTACCATGCGAATCGAGTCATGGAAGAGTAGAGATCAGTTGGCGCCAAGAATTTTAGCCAACATAGAGCCATATAGAGTAAATGGAACTAGGCTTAGGTGGAAAGGGGAAAAATCTGCAGTAGTAGTGCCTATAATCATATCTAAAAACTTGGAAGATATTAACGCTATTTTAACATCAGGGTGTTCATCCACCTCCGTTGTGACAAATTTTATTAATATCAATACGATTATTAATAATATATTTACGGGAAATAAGCTGGGTATGAGAGGCAAGGGTAAGGGTTGGTTTGACCATGCTTGTACAGCCCTTTTTTCCCCAACTTAAAAAAGCTTTAGCCCTTAGCCCAAGGGATAAGAATCAAGTCACACTTTTGCGATATGATTACAAAATGGCACTTACTAGAAGGAAGAAAGAACTACAGCAGGAAGCCTGGGATAACTGAACACAGGCGGCAGAAACCTTGGATAGCCGCTTATTCTGGTCCACTATCAATTCCCCCTTCCTACACGATGATATAATCCCCCAACTTTCTTCTAATGTGGGGAGTGAAGCTTGGGTGTCCCATTTCTCATCTATTTTTCAAGATAGTGTTTCGACTGGCAACGAGCAAAGGCAATGGCCCATGCTTCCACTAGACATCTCCTTAGGTGAGGTGGAATGTAGTATTAAAGCTAGCAAGGGGGAAAGGCTCAGGGGCCCGACGGAGTCCCTATCGATGTTTACAAGGCCGAACCGCTGATTTGGGGACCAATACTCAGCTTGGTCCTCAATGCAGCGGTAACCACTTTGATTCCACCCACATGGGGGGATTCAATTATTGTCCCCATCTACAAAAAGGTCGATAAGGCATTAGCCTGTAATTATCGGCCGATTAGCTTGTTGGACTCATCGGTGAAAATTATGAGCAGGGTGCTGTTGTCTAGGTTGGAAACGTGGGCTGAGGAGAATGGGATTCTTGCCAACACCCAATACGGCTTTAGAAAGGGCCGTGGGACTTTGGATCAGTGCTTGAACTTAGAACTATTAATCGGCAAGTTTACCAAGGCTATGCATGGTAATCTGTATCTTTGCTTTGCCGATCTAAGTAGCGCTTTTGACCTAGTTAACCATTCGCTTCTTTGGTCAGTCTTGTTAGAATTAGGCGCCCCCAAGGAAATCATTTTCTTCCTCGCTAGATTATATAATAAGATGCAAGCATGCGTCCGATATGGGGTCAATGGGGAGTGTACCCCGAATTTTAGTGTGAAACGAGGAATTAGACAGGGCTGTGTCCTCGCCCCTCTGTTTATTTTATTTATTAATGGGGTAGAAACCATCATGAAAACAGTTAAGGCTGATGCACCTCAGGTTGCCGGGATTAGTGTGCCAGTTCTGCTTTATGCGGATGATGCTGTGCTCCTATCTCAGACACCTATCGGTCTGCAGCGCCTGATGGATCGTTTTCCGAATTCATAGGGGAGAGGAAGCTGCTGATAAATAAAAGCAAAACTCACATCATGATTTGTGGGGCTAAGACTAGTAAGAATCACGCCTTTTTCATAGAAGGAGTGAAAGTGCAGCAAGTAAGAAATTTTTGCTATTTGGGTGTCACTTTTTCGAGCGACGGTAGCTGGGCCCAGGACTTAATAAGTGTAAGGACTAAAATGGCCAAAAGTTCCTATGGCATTTTTAAATTTGCCGCAAAGATAGGGGATAGACGAATAAGAGACATGATGGAGATATACAAGGCAAAAAGTGTCTCCATTGCCCTATATGGGGCAGGGTTGTGGGGTTACTCTAATGTTGGTTGTCTTTAGAGGGAAGAAAATACCTTCCTCAAGAAACTAATGTGTCTACCTGCTTCCGCCCCAACAGAGTTAATTTACAAAGAGGTTGGGGTTGCCTATTTGAGTGACCTTGTCTCACTTAGGCCTTTGTCACTTTATAAAGCAATTTGGCACAAGGAAGAGACCGAGTTCAACCAACTCGTTATTAAGGATTGTCTTAAATTAGATAATTGTATGAAAATCCCATGGCTCAAGTATGTTGTTGAGAGCTATCAGGCCATTTTCGGGTTGAACCTCTTACTAAATTCCTGTTCTCCCCGAGTTCTTGTTAAACATGATATGAAAAAATCTTTTATGTTGTCTAGAACCCAAAAACGTTTAGTTGAGTCTGGTCCCCTTACTACTGTTCAACTATATAATAAATACACTGAAAACGAGGGCTTCCAGCAGTATTTGAACATTGTAACCCGCCCAGCTCATAGATTGGTCCTAACCAGATTAAGGTTAGGAATGGCACATGTCCTGGTGGCCTTCCCCCAACAAAAAAGATATCCTGACGGCCCCTGCCCGTGCGATGGACACTCTAAACAAAGCAGTATGCACTTTATGCTTATTTGCACCCTTTTCTTGAACGTAAGCATTATATTTTTAAAACCTATGTTTTTAAAATACGGTATTTTTAACACGGAAGATGCAATGAGGTTGCTTTTTAACATGAACTCCCCTGATATATGTTTTTATACTGCTAGTTTTATTTGTAAATCTATTTATTATAGGAAAAGTATGATCTTTTAAATGTGTTTACATATTAGTTTGTACTTCTGTATTACTGTGTTTTGCTGTGTGCTTTTATGGTCATCATATGTTATGAACCGAATAAAGCTTCATGAACTGAACTGAGTGCAGTCCATTGAAATTGCTTTTCATTGAGTTTTAGCTCTTGGAAATGTGCAACTAACCGAGCATTTTGCACCTTATTTTTCAGCCTAGAGCTCTGTTGAGCAATATGTTGGTAAACTTCTTGTGTGGTTTTTCCAATATAAATGAGAAAAAAAGGGGCAAGTGATTGGATAAACCACGTTTTTTATTCTGCAATTAGAGAATTCTTTGTGTGTCCATTTATCTTGGCCATTTACAAATACTGTGCCTTTAACTGAAGAGCTGCAACCTTGACAACTCCCACATCTGTGGTGACCTTGGACAGGTTGAAGGTTCAAGAAAGGACGTAGAGTATCCAGACTTCTTTGTTTATCAGCACCCTCAAGTTACCTCCTGTGAAGAAGTCTTACCCTTATCATTCACCAAAATGCTGTATGGAGAAGCTCTCTCATCGTATTCACTGTCATCAATGCCTCCTTCAATCAAGGCATTTTCCCAGTAACTCAAAACAGACCACATCCTCCCACTCCTGAATAAACCCTTAGTAGACATGATGAACTTGCCTATAACTGAGCCATCAGTCACTTAGTTTTATAACAAAGGATGAGGTTAATTATTAGGCCAGCAGTATGCCCTACCTATCTCAGAGTATCAGAGGAGCAGAGACCACAAAGGTTATGAGGCAACAAGACAAAACGACAGAAAAGGAAAAAGGCTACACCCATGATCCATTAAATTCTACAAAATGATCAGTTTGGTGATAATACACTGATGCTAAATCTGAAAGACTGGTAAACAAGCTTTTTTTTAATCATGGGACTATGGGAGATTAATAAAAAAAAGATACCCGTCTACCTAGGAACACAATTTCATCACACTTCTTTGACCCCTATACAGAATAAAACAGAACAAAAATGGTACCAACTGAGAATATTCTAATTAGACAATCAATCAAATGTACCCAAAAATATACATACACTCAGAAGAAATGAATTCACGCCTAGCATTGATTACAGCACTGGATACATAAATTGTACAATATATAGTAAGATGCAGTTGCTCCAAGGTGAGTGAAAGGTAAGTGCTTGATAAATTGTTCGTGAGAAGATAAGGAAGAGGTAAGGTCACACTAAACAAAAACAGGCTCAAGGTGAGATGAAGGAACATCAAAATGAAGTATGCCCCTTAGAGTGGGTGAGGGGTTTCCTTTTTTTCTTTTTAAGGACTACATAGATATGAGAAGAAAAAAAACTACCTAAATGGTTATATTTTCTGAGTAATAACTCTTATATCTCTGTATGAGGACCACAGTAATTTGTGAGGATACTCCATCACTCATCAACCCTTCATATGCAAAATTATTGAAAAATAAAACAGCCTACACACAACTCAAGGTCACATCAACAGCAATCATCTCCTTCATGACTACCAATGCAGTTTGAGATCCGATTGTAGCACAGAGACAGCTACAAAACAAACCATAGATGATGCCCTCCTGTTTAAAGATGACCCCTGCCTCCTAATACTGCTTGACCTCTCAGCTACCTCCAATACCATCCTTCATGCCACCCTCATCCACACTCTGAAGTCTTGAATAGAATTCCCTGGCAATGTTCTCCTCCTACATATCCAATGAACACCATTTTGTTCACAAAGGCACATTGCAGGTGATAGTGATCACCTGATACTTTGGAGTTCTCAGTCATCTTCATCCTCTGCATGGAACCCTTTGGGCTCTACTCACCAATAACATTAACATTTACTAATTCACCAATAACACACTTGCATGTGAAATTCTCCTCCACTTCAGATATCGAACACCTAAAACATTTCCTGCTTCACACCAAGATCGGAAGGGCCAGCACCTCCCTGAATTCCAATCCAAACACAATAGCATTCTTACTATTATCCAAGAACAACAAGCAGCAACCAGCTGAAACAAGGCTTAATGACAGAAGCAGGACTGACTCAAAACCCAAATTTCACTAAGTGCCAAGTCATTGTTTTACCCTGGACACTGACCTTACTTTCAGAGAACAAATCACCAAGAAAATCAAGATGGCCAGGGTAGAAGCTCTCTCCCAAAGACAGTAAACACATTCCTAAAGGAAAAAAAAGAAAATTTCAAGCCCATGGACTCTTACATCTGGATAGTGGAAGCGCCTTGCTCCATGGCGTCATACTCTAACACTGGTCCATGCACGGGGGCCCTCAGCATGATGCAGCACACCTCATCAAGGTCCAGAGAAATATGACCACATCAGTCCAACGATTCATCTTGCCAGCACACACTATTTTCAAAACTAGCTGCATCACCAGCAAAGCCATCATGACTACCAGCCCTGCCTTTTTGGCTGACATGCTCAGCACCACCAGGTTTTTGGCACGGACACCATCAGAACCGAAACAGTGCAGAAAGGAAAAACAAGGGAACGGACTTTCTTTGTTTATGTACCCCTAATCTTGTATAAGACACACAATTGATGGACGGAATGCAGAACAAATCAAAAACATTCACCCTCAGTCAAGAGATCTGGGTTAAATCCATCATTCTTTTGCTCACCATGCCACCCCAGTTTAGACCTGGCCATATGCAAATCAGTCTTGACCCTGTGCCTCATGGGAACAGTCCAGCCCGAACTGCCAAGCCAGGTCCACCCTGGACCAGAAACAAGCATCCTAGGACCGGTTTCGGGGTTTCACCCCTCTCCAGCCAGGATAGCTTGATTCCAGTGGCACAGTGAGCCCAGGACCTACGCCCCTTATGTGTTATGGCCCCTCCCCATAATCAACAATGGTAATATATAGCACATTACACACTCTGCTCATCTACGTACATATATGCATATTTTATGAAAACTGCATTTTCAAAATAAATATTACTGCTAGTTCTGTCTCCCTTTCTACCACATACTTGCTAGCTTCTTCAAACGGATCCCCAGCAGTAGTGATACTAGCATGTCTCCATTTTCACTAAAGCGATTTACTACACCTGACATACAAGCATGAATACAGTTGTATAGAACTCTGATCTCAGACAGTACACAGGCAGGCACACTGAGGGAAATGGCTGAACAGTCAGAAAGGATAGATGCAAGCTTCATGTCCCCTTAATATTTAGAACTTATGCTGACAAAATCAAATCTGCGGTACAGGAAAGGTTCATATCAATGGCTAATAAGTCATTGGCCTCTCTGTTGGGATAAAAACTGCTTTTAAGTGGCAATGGAATGCTTGTTCAAACAATGCCCTCTTTGGAACCATCCTGTTGGTAAGAATGCAATACTCTCTGCATGTCAGTTTAAGTTACTTGCATTCGGTAACGCTATATCTGGTAGAGACACAGTCTAGTCGCAGATTCATTAACTTTTGAATTCTCCCCATGCGCCTGTCTGGATCTGGAAATTTTTCAGCAGTACCTCTGCGTACCGGGGGACGGCTCCGTGATGACGTTGATTCTGTTCATGATGTCAGTGGAGCTATACAAGTCCACTGCGGCGAGCGGACGTCCGTTTCTTCTGTGAAACTTTCCGCACCAGAACGCGGAGCCACCATAGAAACTGGTTGTGGCAAAAAAGATCAAAAATCTTTGAAACATTAATAAAGAAGAAACATCAAATGGTATGTTAATACCAGACATGGATTTTAAAGAAACCCCCAACAAAATCAACAGTACACAGGGCTACTTAAAACCCTGCACTGTAGTGAATAACCCCAAAGTAAGGGAAGAAAACAATACACTCTATAGACCGTTCATCACTAGTAATAAATGGCATGGCAATAGCAATAGCAAAACAAAGCCTACAAAACAACGCCAAACTGTTGGTTGAATCACATCACTACGTGACATACTGATAGTGCCAATTCAAGGTATGATGATACCCAACAAAACCTTTCAAAGAAAAGAACAAATAAATCAATACTGCTCACTGGTGTCTAATCCAGTGTGAAAGAGAGAACACTCCCCACTCTACTGACCACACACAATTGGAAATGGATGGTATGGCAACATTTTAAAGCAAAACCTATGTGGCCAGGCCAAGTGGTCTGTTGAGTCCCAACAGAAGTTGAGAATACGATACCGGTATATAAAACCAGTACTGACAAAATAAATTTAACCCTTACCTCATAGGTCATTTGCAGAGTGGGGAGGATGGGCAGGGAGTTAATGAATTTGCGGCTAGCCTGAGTCTCTACCAGATAAAGCGTTACCAAAGGTAAGTAACTTATACATCTGATAGAGACATCTAGCCGCAGATTCCTCAACTTTTGAATTAAATACCATAGCTATACCCACTGGAGGAGGGTCTGTGAACCAATCCTACAAAAGTTCTCAAAGAGAACCAGTCAGTCAAAACTAACAACTGACCAAATGTACGTAGGAATATCAAAACATGAGCTGGTCTCTTAGTAGCATCCATGATCACGGTCACAGACCATATAAATAAAAATCAACCCTACAGGTTCTAGAGAATCAGCCCTTGAGTGAAATGGGGAAAAACACCCTAAAGAACCATCTGTCAGATAACAGACATTAACCCCTATCCCCCTAAGGGGAAAGAAAACTTGATGACCAAAAAGGGTTAAATGCTTGACAAAAGCAATGTAATCTGCATCTTTCAGGACAAAGAAAATGAGAACAAGAATTGTCCTGACAAAATCCCAAAGGACTCTCATAACCCATTTCCCCAAAGGAGAGCTGAACAACAACTCCTTGGTATAAATAATTTAGTTTGGACAAAATCTGCAAACATATTCATCAAATGCGCCAATTGTAAGACATCTTGCCACAAAGATGTATATATGGACATGAATATATACAAACATAAATGAGTCACCAGATACTCTGGCTGGTACGGCAATTCACAGTATTTCAGTGGCTAATAACTACTGCCAGACCGCAAGGACGTATTAAGCTTGCCCTCATACTGCCTCAAGTGCCATAGTACGACAGACTGAACACATCTTTGAGCCGTAGCTAAGCTCAAACACCAAGGCAGGCGAGAAAAAGAGAATCAACAGCATCTTTAATTAAAAGCTCTCTTTTCTCCTTTTTTTTGAAGAACAAATATGTATAACACATAAGACACAGTCCTGTATACTTTGTACACCTAACAACGAACTAGAACTGAGAAACAGTTCTAGAAAGCTCTTTACAATAATTGTGAAAATGGTATCGCACTTACTAGTGCACTCGTCAACTACAAGCACATACGATCACACCCGGGATACAAGACTAATATGATCGTAAGTCCAACAATTATGTGAAACACAGCAGCATATTATATTATGTATACCCCGTATACAAAAAGCCACTCCGAAATGAGAGGTTCAGTAAAATTACCCAACCCAGTGAAGACACGGTAGAACGCAACCAATAAAACACCGCCGGTGACTTGCCGTAAGAAGAAGCTGTACAAGAAACAGCAGGCAACATTCCTCACGAGTGACGGAATGCAGAAAACAATAAGTACATCTTCTCCAAAAGACAGGTAATGCAATTAGACAGAACCACACATATCAAGACTAGCATAGGAAGAAAAGAACTTACTATAAAGTCAAGGATCCTCCTATTATAAAAGTATCTCCCAAGACTTTTATAGATAAATTGGCGGCTTTGTTGTCGACAACAATGGCCAAACTGCTTAGGACATATTGTCTAAAGTTAAGGCTTGGGACAAGTTGGTGCAATTCAAGCATCATAAACCTTTGGCTGCCAAATTAGAGCACTATAATATGGAGCAGGGATAGAAATTACCTGCAGTTGAGGTAAAATGTATGCCTTCACTAAACACTGTTCCTTCACTCTAAGGAAAGAACTCACAAGCAAATAGCATTTAAGCAATGCAAAGGAACTCTGAGCCACAGCAATGCTTCAACTTGCTGAAGCACCCACTTACTCCAAGAGTGGATCAAAGAGTTACTATACACCATCTCTAAGAGAACCCTGAAGAGGAAAGTCTTGCACTTTGCATACTGAGCTGCTTCGAAGAATCATGTAACAGATCCGCTTCCATACAGGAAGACCCCTCTTAATAGCTCTTGAGCAGAAAGCTCACCTTCAGAGGCCAGGAATCAAAGGGAACCATCCTCAGCCATTTAAACCAATACACCAATAAAAAAGAAAATGGTACTGAGGTTATAACCACTACTCCTCACCAGAGTACACGTGGTAGTACTGAAATTGAAACTGGACATATACAACGTCCTAACAAGGTTACTCCTTGACCAACAAAAACATTTATCGCAAGCCTAGGAACCTGCAAATCACACAGTGACCCAAATGTAGGACTACTACTCTGTAGTTCTCAGTCTTTTATGGAAACGTCTTACCGCCGCCTTTGCCTGATCGCCAAAAAGACGGGCACCATCAAATGGTATATTGGCCAAAGTCAACAGGACAGCCTCTGAGAAACCAGAGGATGCCAACCAAGCCCAACAACTTGGCGCCAATGCAGGTGTCATGGCCCGACCCACAGAATCTGTTGTGTCCATGCCACACCTTACGATAAGCCTAGTGGCCTACTGACAATCTCTAAAATCAAGTTGCCTATCTCAGCACAGGGATTATCTGGAAGAGATGGGAGCATGTTCTGTAAAGAATCCCATAAGGCATAGGAATAACGCACCCAACACACAAGACGTTTTGGTGGTTCTCAAGCTGAGCTGACTGAAGCAAATATATACTCACCATAAGCATCACGACTCCAAGCATCCTCACCCGCCGGAGTCTAAGGAGTAGAATCTACATCCTGAGAAGACGTTGCAGCCTGAGTCACCAGGCCCTAGTGGAAGGATGTCTATGCAAACAAACTGGGTCGCCAGGTGCAGGTAAATGCCCACGTGCAACACCATGGTCCACTGAGACTCCCTACTCAGGCTTGGCCCAAACACCTAATAAAACGTCAAATAGAGCCTTACTATATGGAAGAACAGGATCTTCTCCCATCTGTCCCTGGCAAAGTGTTTCAAACATAGGGTCTGTAAACCTCTGCACCATGGGTAGTGACAAATCTAACAGTGCCGCCACTTTCCTCAGCATGTCTGCAAAGGAGGAACTTGCCTCCGCAGCAATACTAGGGGGAGAAAGCAACCTCGAGGCTGGCGAAAAGAATCTAGCCCACTGCCTCACCAAGAGCTGTAAGCCAGCTCTCCTCCAGCTGGAACACGTTGGTGTTGGAAATAGGTTCAAGAAACCATGCCCCAGTCGATACTGGTGGACATCCCAACACCTCTTCCTTAAAAGGGGCCACCAATTGCACAATCCCCTCAGTTTGCAGAGCTGAATCCACATCCGAAGCTGAAGAGGTGCTGTCACGACATCGACTGGGGAGAGGCGACTTCGACCGGCGCCACCGACTATGTCAGAGTCAGTTGGTCAAAGACCGACGTCGTAGGCAAAGATCCCGAAGGACTGTGAGCCTGCACCAGAACGACGTCAGCCGACGTCGAACGGTATCGATCCATCGGCGCACTGGCTCCGGGAACATGGGGAGACACGGTGCGGAGTCACGTACGGCTTCCTCAGCAGTCGAGCAAGAAGAGTCAAGGGAGAGAGTCTCCACATGGTGAAGTCAGTTTAGGATGCCACGACTTCAACGGCCCTTTTCCTTTCAAATTCCCTGGAGAATGACGTCCTCCAGACCGGCTTTGGGTCCTAGATCAACCCCGCAAATGTTCTCCCCGGGATGATGAAGACAGAGGACAGGAAGCCTCCAAAGATCGCAATACGCACACCGCCATCAACTTCAAACGCCACTCTTTCAAAGTCTTCGGTTTTAGCTTCAGTCAGGAACCACAATCCTCTGCGTTGTGGTGTTCAGCTAGACAACATACAAATCATATGCTGGTCTGTCACAGACATATGTCGGCTACAAGATCCACAAGGTCTGAAACCTGTCGACATTTGACAAAGGCACACTGTCGCACCGACACCAGGTATCGAAGTAGGTCGAGAAAAAACAACCTGAGGAAACACTTCTCCGGATCCACGATACAGCACGGAAAAGAAGAAACTGACTTCCACGCGCCAGAGGTTACTTATATGGCTCCACTGACATCATGACCGGAGTCGACGTCATCACAGGGCCATACAACGCTGTCCCCAGGCACGCAGAGGTACTGCTGAAAACTTTCCAGATCCGGACTGGCGCCTGGGGAGAATTAAAAAGTTAAGGAATCTGCGGCTAGATGTCTCTAGCAGATATGAGACACGTCGGCTAGTAAGCTCTATACACACACAAACCTTTTGGTGTTCATTCCTGGGCTTTCCCTTCCAAATTATTATCAAAAGTACTGTTTTTGAAGCAAAAAGTATACAATTCCCAGAATGCACTGGTATGTTAAACGTAAGTCCTGGGCAAAATAACATGGTGCCTTGCAGATCTGAAGCGAGCCGGCTACAAATGTACTTATTTCAGGATTCCTGATTTCAAATGAAACCACTTGGAGTTACACAAGATGTACATTTTTAAGAGAATGATGCATGTTTATCTGAACAAACTTCGTTTATTCTTCTAGTCGTTTTTTTTTCATGTGCCTGCTGTCAAAGTTGTTAAATCCTTTAGCACTATGTAACCGCCAAACCAGTTATTGTTATTTCCTTTACCATGCCCAGCTATCTCCATCCGTTTATTTTACTTGCTAACAATTGCCTCAAAGCGATCATTGTGATGGCAGAGCCCTGATCTAAAAATAAAGACCTATTACCATCACTCAACCATGCACTGATATGGGCCCTGCAGCTATTCCAAGAAATGCTGTTTCAAAATGTTTTCTATACAAACACGTTTTTATCATGACTCGCGGCCTAACAGTGAGCATAGCAATTATGTAATAGATGTAAACTCCATTATTGAGCTATAACAGATGCAACCCTCTATCTTTTAACCAATTTGCAAAGCAGTTCTACAGACCATGTGTCATAATCCCTTGAAAAAATTGGATATAAATGATAACGCCATGAAGAAAAAAAAAAATGCAAAAACATCAATGACATTTATTTCGTTAAAAAAATTAAAATAAAACTCAAATTATAATTTCTATTAGCATAAACACTACCTGGCATATATTGCATTACATGTCCCACAATTAAAGCATGGCTTCAGATGTTGCCTACGCAGTTCAGGACATATAAATGGTACGTGCATTACATTCTGATTAATCTATATGGGGAAGCGATACAACCTACCAACTGCATTTTTTAGGTTTGGGTGGCAAATAGAAGGTAGATGCAATGCCTCTTGGCTAGCTCCCAAGCAGTCAAGCACTCCAATTGGAGAAATAAAATGATCTATGGACGAAACAACAGCAAAACTACTTTGAAGACACTATCTAACACTAGGATTATTTGTCATATTTTGGTGGTTAGTAGCTAATAACTGACATTTAGCAGTTATGCTGAAAAGGGCACCGTAGTAATACTAGATGACTCATAGAGCATCCTCGAGTTCCAGCCACGATGAAGATTGCATTTGTTGCGGTCACTATTGCCCTTTTTCTGGTCTGTACTGTTGCAGTTTACTGAATCCTACCTTTGTGTGTGTGGTCTGCAGCCTGCTCCTGTTTCCTGCAGTCTTAGTCCCACACTGAAAGGTGGCTATTGATGTGCTTTATACAAATGGCTTTATCATCTTGGAACTTCAGGGGCTGTATAGCTAAAAAGAATTATGCAAAACTTCTTACCATTGTAGACCTTCCTCTCTTTTTAGGACTCTGACACGTACAGGCAGAGGTGATGCTCCTTTTGGGGAGGGATTTGACAAGGTGCTGATTTTAGGCCTTTACACCCATCAGTTGCATCAAGATACCACCGGGTCAGGCACCCTGTTTCCTCTACTGTCTCTTTAAAGGGACAATTTCTATATATTCAAAATATGGTTAACAGATTGAGTGATTTCTTCAGAATTAAATCATCGCTTCTAGGTGCCAAACTTGGGATTCTAATTCAGGCCTGCTTCTAAGGTAGTCTTTGTGGTTCACCCTATTGTCTCCCCTTACAATACATTTAGTATTTGTTTTTATTTCATACGCTAACAAAGCAGGGTATAAGGAGACTGACTACTTCACCCAGAAGTCACACAATCTTTTCAAGACCCAAATAAAATATCATAACCCAGGTCTTTGTTTTCATGATCAGTCACATCCAGTAGAACTGTAGTCCATGTGCTCTATCAGCACCATGTTAGCAACTTCATGGGGCTACAAACGTTAATCAATGATCGTCCCTTTGATTTTTTTTTGCCCAGGAGTAGAATTTGACCTCATCAGAATGCTGACACGATTATTCCTTGTGATTTTTTATTTTATTTTTATCTATAGCTGCTTTTGAGTCTGTGTGACCTGCTCCTCGCGACTCTCTCACCCGCTCCACTTCAATGTCTGTCTGGGAAGGGTAAAGGGGTCTGCGGCTTCAGCCTACACACCTTACAGACTTGTAAAATGATGACACGGACGCAGTGAATGAAACAATGAAGTGGCTTTAATCCGAGACACAGGTAAGAGCGGCATTCCCCAGGCCGGACAGTCACCAACTGCCCATTTTTGAAGTTCCCCCAGTTCAAACCACTCTAGAACACTGCAGTCACAGGGTGGTTCTTATACCATGGCAATAGACCAGTTATGTACGAGGCACAAAGAGTGCAAGCTCTACATAACACATCTCCTTCTGTTCTGCAAAAACACAAACTTTGAACAAAAACTAGAAAATGTTTTATGACTCTAAAGTAAGGGGAAACTACTCGAAAGTAAGGAAATGAAAGAATGAATAAAACCAGCAAAGAAAAGAATAATTATACGACAAGGTACCTAATAACAAACAGGTGATAGACATATCTAGCAATATACAATGCTGGAAGAATTTAAAAAAAACTTTCATATGAATTCTATTAACACCAAGATGCCGAAAAGATCATTAACCTACAAAATCTTTAAAGTATATAGGCGACCTGCGATCTCTTACACTCCTCGCACCTCTAGACCTGCACTCATCTCCAACAGTGGTCTATTCCGTGGGAACCGAGGATGTTTCAACTTCTCTAACCTTATCTTCTGATGAACAAGACTCAAACTCATCTTTTATCAACATGTAGCCACTGCACTTCTCTCTTTTCACTATATACTCTGTCGCTCTGATACAAAACAATGCTACTGCAATCCCACCATACACCATTCTCTCAGACCACATAAAACGTATATGCGCGCACCACCTTATATGGTCCTTTAAATTTTGACAGACATCACACGTCCAGTAGGAATATTCACCCAACTACTGCACCTTTGAAATCCAAATCTGCTTTCCTAAAGTCAATTTCCTGCACACCACCTCTAGCTCCCCATTCTTTCATCCAAGAAGGTTCCATTTTGGTTCCTGGAACCCTTCCTCTCTGTAGTAAATTAACAGGATACTGAAGATATCTTGAAGAAGTTGATTTATTGGTTACATGGATGAGGAGCCAGCCTGAGAGCAGCCAGCCCCAACAGACTCCCAACTCAAGAATCAATATAAACATTCTACAGTGACTAAGCAGAGCATTGGCTTCTTAAAGAGAACATGACAATACAAGTAAGTGTTATCATTACAAACAAGGCAGATAAACACAACTAGCTACTACATTACCTTCCCTTCCTCTAACAAACAACAAAAAAACAACAAACCCCCCAAAAAATAAAAAAAAATAAAAGACAATTTATTGCCTAAATCTCACTGGTTTGGTGATAACACGGGAAGATTTCCTAATTTTGCTAATATCAAGATTATTCCTAATATGAGTATTGTTAACATAATTGGAAAGAGCGGCACCAGAGGAACAATGAACTTTGTCTACTTTGCTCAAATTCCACCAGCATCCACCCTCCACCTGAATGGCATTTCCTACAATCTTGATCACTTTAACAGGAGGACCATATTTACTTTCACCCTTGTTAACGTGAATAGATTTTTTAATTTTCACAGCGTCACCAACACTCAAATAAGTAACTTTTGAACCTCTTTTTGAGTCAAAACGGTCTTTCTGTTTAACTTGTGTTTGAGTGACATTTTCCTTTACTTGAGACATCAATTTACTGACATCAGACACTATCAATCCACTTAGACATCCACCCTGGGCGAAACAAAGTATTTGGCTTTCTTCCCCTCATTAGCTCAAAAGGAGACACTTTTGTGGATGAATGTGGAATCGTCCTATAAAACCAAATCATGCTGTTAAGGGAATTAACAACATCCTGATTGTTGGCTTTAGCCCATTTCACACAGTCACCAATGACCCGATTCATCCTCTCCACGAGACCATTACCTTGTGGATTATATAGGGAACTCTTAATGTGTTTTACACCAGAGGTGGATAAGAACAGTTCAAATTCCTTGCTGACAAACTGTTTCCCGTTGTTAGAAACAAGAACTTCAGGGAAACCCTCTCTTGCCCAAATATCACTTAAAAAAAAGAGATAATTGACTTGGTGTCTGCATCTCTAACTAATTTAAATTCAGGCCATTTGGAAGCATAATCAACCGGAACTAAGATAAATCTAGAGTTTCCACTGAGAGTCGCGTATGGCCCCATAACAGCAATACCAATTTTTGACCAGGGGCGATCAGGACAGTCAACCGGAAAAAGAGGAGGGACAAAAGTTTTAAGAGACTTATCAGAAGTTTTGCATATAATACAATCTAAAACAAATTTCTCAATTTCAGAATCCATACCAGGCCACCTAAATGTGTTGCGGATGCGACGCATAGTAAAAAACTCCCAAATTACCTTCATGGGCTATAATAAGGATCCCTTTCCTAAACAAATTTAGCGGGAATATGTTATCATTACGCAACAGAATTCCATCTTCAAGAGAAATCTCATCTTCAACCTTGGCAAAAGGTTGGAAAGCAGGGGAAAGAACCTTTTCTCTAGGCCAACCGCACCTTACAAACTTACATACATCCTGGAGCACACAATCATTTGCAAAGCATTCCCTCCACTCTTCTTCCGAACAAAATTTCAATTCAGGAATATCTACTCCAGCCACAAAGCAGTCTTCACAATCTTCATCAATTAGTTCTGAAAAGGAGATATCATCATCATGAGGGTTGTCACTAGGAAAACGAGATAGGGAGTCAGCTCTCCCATTTTTCCCTCCTACAATATGTTTGATGTCGAAATGATATTGAAGTAATCTAGTAACAAATCTCATTCTGGGAGTGCAGCATTTAGTGAGACAACCTCCTAAAATGTTGACTAAAGGCTTATGATCTGTTTGAAGAACAAAACGTTTTCCCCCCACATAGGGTCTGAACTTTTCAATGGCCCATGCACACGCTAGAATCTCCCTTTCAATCACAGAATACTGCAATTCCGGAGACCTTAGCACCCTAGACGCAAAACCAATAGTCCTTTCGACTCCATCCTCAACTTGCGTCAAAGTTGCACCTAAACCAACCTGACTAGCATTGACTGTCAAATAACATGGAAAGCTTGGGTCGAAAGGCTTAAGTACACATCCCTTCCCTAAAAGATTTTTGACTTCTCGGAAAGCTGACTCACATTCATCATCCCAAAAAAACTTGATCCCCTTCTTGAGAAGATTGCTGATGGGGTGGACAATGGTAGCATAATGAGGAATGAACCTCGAATAATACTCACAAAGTCTTAGCAGTGAATTAACTCCTGTCTTATCAGTGGGAACAGAAGCATTAGAAATTGCTTCCAGAAGCCCCGGTCTAGGTTTGACTCCATCTTGGTTGATGACATGTCCTAAATATTCAACCTCTGTGCAAAAAAAGTGCACTTCTCTAATTTTAAAACGATGCCATGTTCCTGAAACAAACCTAAAACTCTATTTAATATGAGTTCGTGGGAAGCAGAGTCCTTAGCAAAGATGAGAACATCATCCTGGAATACCAACACTCCGTCTCCTCCTCTAAGAGTGTTGCTCAGGACACGTTGGAATACCGACGCAGCCGATGCTAAACCGAAGGGCATGCGAGCTCGTCGCCAGTAAAATGTAGTAAATGAAGAGGATACTGAGGATATCTTGAAGAAGTTGATTTATTGGTTACATGGATGAGGAGCCAGCCTGAGAGCAGCCAGCCCCAACAGACTCCCAACTCAAGAATCAATATAAACATTCTACAGTTACTAAGCAGAGCATTGGCTTCTTAAAGAGAACAGGACAATAAAAGTATGTTATCATTACAAACAAGGCAGATAAACACAACTAGTTACTACACTCTCATTAACTCAAAAGGCGATTTAGATGTTGCTTCTTGTTCCGTAGTGTGGTAGGCACAAGCTAAATCTTGCACTGCTCGTTTGATATCCTGACCTGCCACATCAGCCATTTGATTCACACCGTTCACAATTCTGTTAGCCCTTGCCACAATGCCATTGCCTTGTGGATTGTAAAATGCAGTGTAATGATGGGTAATACAATTCGAATTAAGAAAAAACTCCATGTCCTGAGAAACCAATTGAGTACCATTGTCTGTGATGAGTATAGATGGGGTCCCTTCCTCCAAGACATTTTTTTAGGTCTCACCTACCTAGCAGCGCGCATGCGCTGCTCTGCAAGACTTATTGTAAGGGCTTCAAAAAGCTCACCACAAACATGCTCGTGCGTGGCATATTGCTTATGGTTAGCCGCACGGCGCCATATGTTTTGAATTATCGTGTCCAGACACGGGCGCGAGAATTCAAAATATATGGCCTGGTGCTCGCGCTCACACGCACCACTCGCGGGAGGCTGCATTCCTTGAATTCCTTGTTTACTTTGATTAGCCAAACAGCACTCCGCGCTGCTTTATATTTTGCTGTTGCTGCAGCACTGCTTTCCACTTTATGATATATTGCCTTTTACACGGTTATATTTTGTTGCATTTGTTAAGCCATTAGGATTTTCATGTGCGCGTTGTCAGACAGAGGCGATGTTATTGATGTAGTGCCGAAGGTCTTTCATGAGATGAAGGGGTTAGTACAGGGGAGGAAGAGTTCAAATGGAAAACACACGCCCTGTGGGGTTTCTTTGGTAGAATAGGAATGCTCTGTGGTCATACAGCTGCACTTTCTGCCTTTTTATTTGCAACCTTTCGACAACCTTGATTTTTCAAGTGTTATGGGAGAGTGTGTGCGCTCTGAAAAGTGTGTTTGTTCATTTGACTTTGAAGTAGAAGAGCAATGCATTGTTAGCAAATGCAGCATGCTTCCACCTTTTGTGCTAAAACAATTCATACATCTTTAAAACGTATCCACACTTTTTACAATAAATAGGATGGTTTGCTTAGATTATGTGAATATGCACTTGTAATATTGGCAAAACTTTTGGGTTCAGTATGTGCCCATTTTCTGCAGAATGCTAGATTATTGATGTGGTGGCCCTGTTGTTTTTTTACATTGCAGCTAAAGGGAGTGAAAGAACAGGAGAGGAAGACTTAAATTTAAAAACACCCATCTTGTGGGGTGTTTGCACTGGTATGGGAAGGCATGGCCAAAGCCAATAGCTCTGGCTAAACACTTATAAAGTCTCAAAAGCGAGACCTATTGGCTATGCCAATGCTTGTTGTAACACTACAATGGTGGCTTCTGTGGTGATTTCCCTCTTGAACACTACACACAACCGCCTGGAATACACATCCACAGCCACCAAAGCAAACTTGCAATCACTATTCAACTCAGACATGAGTCCGATAAAATCAATACAAACTGTGCCAAGGCTTGCCTTGATTGGTGATATGTCCCAGGACAGACTGCTTTCCCACGTGGAGTCTTTTCTCTTCTCCTTTGCAAACACTGCATTTCACCTCCCACGCAGTGACCTGCCCACCAGAATTGTGCTTTGAGGTGGCGTTGTGTCAAACCCTGCCCTGCATGCGCTATGCTTATAATTTTCATTCTCAAACCCAAAGGAGGCTCAAACCTATCACCTTTGGGGGCGTGGCTTGGCTGCCGAGCGGAATGGCTGCCTGAAACCGCAGCTCCGCCGATCGAGCAAATAAATCCTTCATTTATGAGCTTCACTGGTGCGTGGGCTCGGATCCCCTGACCCTAGTAGGGTGCCTGGAGTGTCCGCCCCGTGTGTTGGAACTTTCGACCCAGTCTGTGGAGCTGTAGAGGAGAGTGGCCTGCTGGAGGCGGAGAGACGCGGCGGCCTGTTGCACTCGTGAGCTTGCGTGCGGCGTGGCCCGAGAGCGGACCGAGCGGTGTGGCGGCGATCCACGGATCAACCCGGCCGGGGGGAGCTCGGCCTGCCCAGCGTATACCCCCCGCAGCTGAAGCACCGGAGCTGAGTCGGCGTCATCCGGTGCTGTGGACCGCCGCTGACAGTGTGGAGGTGAGGCGAAGGGGAAGACCAGGGCGAATTGCCATGCTCCGAGAGCTGGACGACAGCCGCGGGACTGAGAGGAGGGCGCATGTGCCGGCGCTCGGCGGAAGCTGCTGGGCCCCGCTCTGGAGGGCCACTTTGCCGGACCCCGTGGGGAGAACATCCGATCAGTGCCCTCGAATCGCTTGGCCTTTGACTGTACGTTTGTGTGCTGCTGCGGGCCCAGGGGCGGTGGTGGAGTGGCGGCCATCCTCGCCGGGGGCCCCCGGGGCGGCGACCTAAGGGACGTGGTCGGCTGCTGGACCTGACCCTGGCCGCGCGACGGTGCCGGAGAGGTCGCGCTCTGGACCAGTGACCCCCGAAGCAGAAGTGGGGCTGCGTGAAGATCCGGGAGTCGGCTGGCTCTGGCGCCGAGTTGCGTGGCTCCCCTCCTGGCGGACGACTTGCCGGGTGGGCGATTGGACACGGGACAAGGGCGCTACGGTGGATGTCCATGAGAGCCGTGCTGCATTGCCCTGGGAGACAGACGAGGAGCGGCCGGGGCCTGAAGAAACGCGCTACATCTGCCCCCGCATGGGTCGTTGCGTCACGGGTATAACCCGATCTGGAGGACACAGCCTCGTTGGCTGCTAGTGACGCCTGAGCTACCTGCTGCCTGTTGTGGGATCCTGGTGAGTGACCACTGCTGTGTGAGGAGAGTGCGGTTCGACGGCCCACGGCGACCGACTGCACTGGACGGCAATCATGGGCAAGCCAGACACGCGGCAGCCGAAAATTACATTTGACAAGTCCAAACAGAAACCGCCAGACCGGGACCACCGAGATGCTGAGTCTGCTCCAGAAGAACAGAGTGTCTCACAAGACTCAGACATCAAAACCATGTTCCAAGAACTGAAAACGAGCTTACATGGCATAGATGGCAAAATGGACGCGCTGGCGGCGCGAATGGACGGTATCACGTCTCGCATGGACAAACAGGAAGGACGAGTAGAGTCACTGGAAACACGAGTGGCCGATACGGAAGAAAGTCAAACCGACCTTGGCAAAACACTGCAGGGCATGGATAAAGTCCTAGCGCTCATACAACAAAAAAACGAGGACTTGGAAGCGCGCTCGCGGCGCAACAACGTCCGCATCACGGGAGTGGCGGAAACAACGGACATCACTAACATGGAGCAATATATATATATATCGAACAGATGCTGAAAGAACTGTTTGGGTCGGGCTTATCATCGATGTTCCTTGTCGAACGGGCGCACAGATCATTGGCGCCCAGGCCTAAACCGGGAGCGCCGCCCCGGCCTATCATTGCACGTGTCTTAAATTATAGGGACACGATATTGCGTATGGCAAGAGACATGACCGACGTGCAATATAAAGGCAATCACATTGCACTCTATCCCGATTATACGATGCAGGTACAGGCCGCTCGGAGGGAATTTTTGCCGGCGAAAAAACTTTTCCAACAGACGGGCACCAAATACTCCCTCATATACCCTGCAAAGCTCTGGGTACAAGGTCCCGGAAAACCATCCTTCTTCTTGGACGCGAAAGCGGCTCTGCAATACGCCAAACAACTGGCGAAGGACCAAAAGACTCAAGCAACCGCAGGCGGACCGGACCAGCGAGACAGGCTAAGTGATGTTGAATGACTGTCACCGTTTGATTTTTGATATGCAGATGACTAATGCCTGTCCGGGCTGGGTCGGGTTCTAGTGAATGTTTGGTGCTCTGGAGGGTTAATTTCAGATGCTGGGGGGGAGGTGTGTAGAATTGCGGGACTGGGAGGGGGGGGTCCTTGAGCAGCCACACTGGGTCAGCGCTCGATCACCCTGGCATGAGTACAGGGTTAGTAGGTGGCCAACCTGCGTACCTCAGGGGATGATTCCCACTCATCGGTTACGACCAATGACTGTAGATACAGTTTCTAGGGTAGGGAGGGAGACCTGGGGGGACATTGCACAACCTAATTGGGGGGTTGGAGCGGGTGGAGGTTGGGTTCAACTGAGTTTGGGGGATTCTGTTGGGTTTTGTTTATGTTCTAAAGTTGGGTCAGAGGAAGCGAGATTTGATGCTGCAATGTATATCGTACAATGTTCACTGCTATGTCGACAGTCACCTAGCGCAAGGTGCTCTGGCCTCTGCCGGGCATGGTGGCCCGCTGGGCCGTTAGGATTTGAGATGTCTAGCAGAGGGGAGTGGCCGGGAGGAGTGCAACATGGAACAGGTCTGCGGCTTGAACGAGCTTTATTCACATGCCTGTCGTCGTGCAGAAAATAAAATGCATTACTTGGAATGTAAGGGGTATGAATGACAGACGCAAAGCGAGGCTGGTGCAGGCCTTCCTACTCCGCAAAGACGTGGACCTCTGCCTCCTACAGGAGACACACTTAACAGCCAACGCGGCGCAGCTGCTCAAACATTATAGATGGGGAGAGATCATTCACGCCTCCTATTCCAACTACTCCAGAGGGGTGGCGATACTAATCAGGAGGGGACTTCACTGGAAAACGCATGAGGAAATCAGGGACACGGGAGGCAGATATATTATATTAGTGGGCACACTGTGCGGAATGAGAGTGATCCTGGTGAATGTGTATGGCCCGAATGACGATAACCCAGGGTTCTACGGGGACCTATGGAATAAGGTGCAGGCCCGTGGCCCGGCAGCGATTTTGTGGGGAGGGGACTATAATGTCGTACTATCAGACACCATGGATAGACCGGGCACGACTAGGGAGCACCACCCCAGGGCGTCGGAGGAGCTAGGCTACATCATGCAGGATGCAGGGCTGGTGGACTCCTGGAGGACGCTACACCCCGGGGTACGCGCGGGCACGTGCATAACGGCCCATAGGGCGGCCTGGTCCAGGCTAGACTAGACTATTGGCCGCTATCCAGAGATTTGCACACGACGGTACTAGAGGTGACACACTTGCCGAGATCTCTGTCCGATCATGCCCCGGTGATCCTTACGCTGTCCACACCGCCCCAATACGTTCAGCCGTTCAGCTGGAGGTTTCCCTCCCGGGCATTGCGTGACCAGGTATTTCAGCAGGAGCTGCGGGACAAACTGGAGGAGTACTTTGCAATAAACGGGGGCACTGTGGACTCGCCGGGCACGTTATGGGAGGCTTGTAAGGTGGTGACAAGAGGGCACTGCATGTCACTGAAAACGGGAGTGCTGAGATCCATACGAGAGACGTTGAGTAAATTAGAAACTGAACTTGCGCAACTGGAGACCGCGTTGACAGAGGCCCCGACGGATAGGTTGCGGGCAGATTTCAGGTCAAAGCTTACCAGGTATCAAGAGGAGGCAGACAGGGAGGTTGCATTTTTGTCCAAAGATCCTCAGGCCAGACGATATGGGGAGGGTGACCGGGCCGGACGAACGCTAGCGAACCTGCTGCGCGCGCTGCGAGGGTCGGATCACGTCCTGGAATTACAGGGGGTGGGGGGTGGCGTGGTACGAGACCCCCCGGCCATACTGGCAACCATGACAGACTATTACAGGGACTTATACACCTCCAGGGTAACACCGGAGGACACAGTGCTCAGCGACTATCTGGACACTATTGCCCTAGCATGGTTCAGTGATAGGGCTAGACAATATATGGACCTACCGTTCACGCAAGATGACATACGGTCGGTAATAGCTGCTCTGCCACTTAGTAAGGCACCCGGCCCCGACGGGCTGACAGCGGCCTTCTATAAAGAATATGCTGACATCCTGGTCCCGAGGCTGCACGGGGTCTTTGAGGAGGCGGTAGAAAAGGGAATCCTCCCTCAGTCCATGCGCGAGGCTCTAATTATTACGCTGCTTAAACCTGGCAAGGACCCGGTTTGTCCCGACTCATACCGTCCACTTTCACTAATTAACCTTGATGCAAAAATATACGCAAAGTTGCTTGCCGACCGCTTGAAATATATGCTGCCACAGATTGCGCTGTCTGATCAGTCGGGCTTTGTGATGGGGAGGTCAACTTCTCATAACTTGAGAGTACTGTTCGGGCTCCTGCATTATCTGGATCCCAAGCTGCAGGCCGCTGCTGCGCTGTTGGATGCCACTAAGGCATTCGACTCCCTGGAGTGGAAATTCCTACGAACATTGTTCACTCGCATGGGATTCAGCCCATCATTTTCCAGGCGTATTGGCATACTTTATAACGATCCGACGGCCAGGGTGCGGGTGAATGGGCAGATGTCCGCCCCGATCTCCATAACCAGGGGGACACGACAGGGTTGCCCGCTGTCGCCGTTGCTATTTGCTATTGCAACGGAGCCGCTCGCGGCTCGCTTGAGGCAACATCATACTCACCGCAGCATCGGATTCACGACGCGTGGCCTACTCGTCTCTATGTACGCCGACGACATCACCATCTATATACTGAACCCGTCGGAGAATTTTGATCCGCTGATGAGAGGTGACACGTTACAGTGGCCTCGCAGGCATAGATATTAACTGGTCAAAATCGACAATGTTTCCACTGACCGATGGCACGAACAAGTGCCACACGGAATTTCCGATAGACTGGGTGGCGGACGAGGTCAAATACTTGGGCATCCAGCTGAGCCGTTCGGTTCAGGATATAGTGCTTGCCAACCTTGGTGTGGCTATGGAGTGGTTGGAGAGCAAAGTTCAGAGATGGAAGAAGCTGCCGCTGTCTTTGACGGGCCGCATAGCAATTGCGAAAATGGTGGTGGTGCCTAAATTTCTCTACTTATTCGCGAATATCCCCGTGCCACTAACAAAGGCGTTCTTTCGCCGACTTCGCTCGCCCATGATAGAACTGGTTTGGGCGGGTAAGCAGCCCAGAGTCGCCTGGAGCCTTCTCACACTTCCCTTCCGACAGGGCGGCCTTGCGGCCCCGGATTTTGAACTATATGCGTACAGTGCGCAGGCTCAATACTTGCATTACTGGCATCACCCAATCCCTTACCAGCCCCACGTGGCAATAGAGATGGACGTGGCGGCTCCCTGCCCGCTTCGGACAGCGGTGTACCAGGGTTACAAACGCCCCCAGGAAGACGTGGACACTGTTGAAATGGTGCGCTGGGCTTGGACGAACATAGCTAAGCGTGCGGGCATAGCGGATCTCTATGCGCCGAGTATGCCACTTGCGGCTAACCCGCTGCTGGGTCCATTGACGGATATGGCGGTGGCGCGCCGGGCGCAGACCTGTGGCCTGAGGGTGGCGGGAGACTTGTATCCGGACGACACTTTCTTGACGGTGCAGGCCATGGTAGCAGCGCCGGAACCTACGGCGTCGGAGCTACTTCTGTATTACCAACTGCGGTCGGCTTGTAAACACAGGTACACGATGTTCCCAAATGCTCCGCAGACGTTGGCGGCTTTGGAAGACATACTGTCGAACTCCTCCTCGCGCAAACTGATTACACGCATCTATAGAACTACTCAAAACGCAACGCCTGTTGCGCACGTGGATTCTAGATCACTGTGGGAGGGCGAAGCGGGCATCAGTATCACAGAGAAACAGTGGGAGTCTTGTTGCACCCAACTCGAAAACCTATCGCCTAATTATAGATTGCGGCTAATACATTTCAACTTCCTGCATAGGACTTACCGCACGCCCATACAGCTGTTTAGGATGGGGTTGCGGGCCGATACGAACTGTTGGAGATGTGGCGAGGGGGAGGCTACGTTCTATCACCTCGTATGGGTCTGTGCACCAGTGCGGAGGTACTGGGATACGGTCTTCCATACTGTTGGTAGGATCGTGGGAACGACTATGGAGCCAGACCCGCTCGTGGGCCTCTTGGGGTTTGTGATGAAGGTGCCTACTGGGTCGCGCAAACTTGTTGCCCTTTTACTGTTACTTGCCAAGCGCCAAATAGCGATACATTGGAAGAAAAAGGCACCGCCGAAAGCATCGGCCTGGGTAGGATCAGCGGTGTACTGTAGGGAACAACTTACCTCCTACTGGGACCAGATGCCGCAGCGTTCAAAGCCTGTAGACATATGGCAGCCGTTGGTGGATTGGTTGGCAGGAGCGGAAGTGGTGGAAGATGGCTGAGAGGGTGGCTTGTGAGTCCGGCACGTAGGGGCTACTGAGAAGCCTGGTGTCATCGTTCTTGAGGCTGCAACGCGCCTCGCATGGGTGGGGTCTCTACTGTCTGCACAGGCATGGCAACACACGGCCCAG
The DNA here is from genome assembly GCF_964204655.1 of Triturus cristatus. Classification (NCBI taxonomy): domain Eukaryota; kingdom Metazoa; phylum Chordata; class Amphibia; order Caudata; family Salamandridae; genus Triturus; species Triturus cristatus. The sequence goes on along the minus strand of NC_140593.1, from coordinate 526,790,901 downwards.
AGTGGTGACAGTCGTGTCCTTTATCATCGACAGTGTTCACTTTCCTGATGATCTCGCGTCCTGCTGTTGTTGTTAACTATTGACTAATGTACTATTATTGGTATGCTGCTCAAATGTACGGCCAGGACTCGCTTAGGCGGTGTACCGCTATATAACCAAGCTGCCTGCCTCCGGGTTGTTGGCTGAATAGCAGTGTACAATTTATTGGAATAATAAAGGTTTTTGGAAAACAAAAAAAAAATAATAAAAAAAAAAAAAAAACTATCACCTTTCATCAAAACCTTCCCACCACACGTGGTCAACTCATCTATAATTTTGATAAATGGCAGCACGGTTAAAGCTACACAACTTCCTTTCCTGCTTCCGGCAGCTACCATCCGCATAACCTCATTCAGAAGGTTATCTTTCTCCATTTCTTTGCACCATTTTTCCATGGAAAAAGCATCGGCCCCTTTGAGTACAACATCCTGTATAGAGGCAACTGGTTCTTCATTCCACTCACTAGAACCATCCATCAACCTTCAATCAACAGATAATTGGGACAGACAATCTGCCTGTATATTACGCCAACTTTGTATGTATTCTAGAATGTAACGATATTCTTGAAGTCTGGCCGCCAGTCTGGCTAACCTTGCGGAACCTTTGCAAGCACCGTCACATAGAATAACTGACCAGAGGCTTGTGATCAGACCTCAATATGAATTACATACATACGGTAATACTCTACTCCCATGCCGCAGCTAGGGCCTCTCTCTCGATGACAGAGTAGTTCCTCTCAGCATTTGTCAATGTTCTAGAGGCGAAAGCAACAGTTTTCTCAGCCCCTGCATGTTTGAGAGAACAGCACCAATTCCTGTTGCACGCGCATCCACAGTTATGACAGATTTGAGCACAAAATCAAAAGGAACTAAAATATCTGCTTGGCAAATTTCACTCTTAATTACATTAAAACATTCTTCTTGTTCTAGCTTCCACACAAAGTTCTGACCCTTCCTCAACAATGCCCTGAGCCCCTCCGTTTGTCTGCAAACCTCTGCACAAATTTAACAAAATATTCTGTGAGACCCATAAGGGATCTCAATTGCTCGTCTGTAGGTCTTGGAGCAGGTTCAATGGCTTTCAACAGGTTTTCTTTCGGCTTGACACCATCAGCCAACAGTGCGTATCCCAGATAAATCCACCTGTTGTGACAAAAAGGAACATTTGTCTTTGCGGAATTCCGACATCAACAATTCTCTGCAAGGCCTGCTTCAAAACAGTGTTATGATCTTGAATAGTTTTTCCAAAAATTAATATGTAATCCTGGACGTAAAGTATGCTGTCCATCCCTTGAAACACTTCTGACGTCTCACGTTGAAAAACGCTTGCCGCTGATGAGACCAAAAGGCATGTGCGTGAACGGAAAAGTACCCTTAAAGAAAAGAAGTAAGTAGCTTTGAATCCCGAAGGTTAATCTGATGGTGTGCGTTTTTCAGATCTAACTAAGAAAAATACTCCCCCCCCCCCCCCCCCCACCCTTTCAACACTAGCACCAATTCATTATTATTTGGTAGAGGATAAGTATCTGCCACAATGTTTTGGTTTAAGGATCTCAAGTCTACATAGAACCTCAAATGACCATCAGATTGGAGTGTGATAACTACTGGTGAAACCGAAATGTAGGCTTCCACGGGCTCTATCAATCCTTCTTTTAATATCTTTCCTTTATCAACTCTTTCACATCCTCCTTGACAATAACGGGAACCCTAGTTAGCTTATGTTGGACTGGAAAGCTCCCTTCTAGAGTATGATTTTGTGGGCATATCTTTTCAACATGCCCAGTTTATTGTGAAATACTTGTTTCATGAAATCTAAAATGTCAGAAACTGCTTCCTTCTCCACTACCATTAATTGTGTGGGTGCCCTAGAGTTGACAATTATGTGTAGGTCGTATTGATGTACCCATCCTAAAATTGGGGGACCTTGTTCAGGTACATAAACTTTTCCGTGTATGGTCCTACCCCCAAATTCTATCTCAGGTTCTGTAAACCTCACAATGTCAATTGCTTCCCCTTAGTAACCCGCAGGAGAAATGTCCTTGGGTTTCAACAACGTTCCACCCCACAAAAAAGGCTTTGGGCAAAATGGAGTACATTGACCCTGTATCCACCAGAAGGACAAGTTACTTACCTTTGGTAAATCCTTATCTGGTAGAGACATGATCTAGCAGCAGATTTCTTACCTTTGAACTTCCAGGCATCAGGCTGGATCCGGAATATTTTTCTTAGCAGTACCCCTGCGCACCAGTAGGTGGAGTTGGTCGACTCCGTGTGACGTCAGCGTTGTGTTTGTGGTCGTGGTGACGTCCGTGTCATCAATGTAACAGCCACTCAGGCGCGCTGACGTCAGTACTTTTCATGACTTTCCACGCCAGAAGCGTGGAACCATGAAGTGACTGACCATGGTGTGTTTAAAAAGAACTAGGGCCCTGAATGGGAACAGCCCTGACACTAAAAGACAATTCCGCAGTGCGGGGATGATGAATTCGGTAAGGAATCAGTGGCTAGATCATATCTCTACCAGATAAGGCATTACCAAAGGTAAGTAACTTGTCCATCTGAGAGACATCTAGCCGCAGATTCCTTACCTTTGAACAGATACCCAAGCAATACCTTCCCCGGAGATGGGACTGCGAAAAAGCTTTAAACCAGGAAATCCTGTAAGACAGAGTGGCCAAACAGGCCCTTCCTGCAAACCTGAGAATCCAGGCAATAGTGTCTGGTGAACGTGTGCAGAGATGCCCAAGTGGCCGCTTGGCAGATATTAGAAATAGGAACACCACACTGGAGGGCCGTGGTGGCTACTTTCGCCCTGATGGAATGGGCCATAAGGCCTTCCAGTGGCTGCTTTTTTGCCAAGGCATAGCATATTTTGATGAAGAGATTAACCTAGCGTGATATTTTCCTCTTTTGGACAGCAAGCCATTTCTTTGCTCCCACGTACCCTATAAAGAGTTGGTCATCTATCCGGACCTCTTTTGTACAATCAAGGTAGAACAATAACACTCTTTTTGAGTCCAGACGGTGGAGATGCTCCTCTTCTTTGGAAGGGTTCAGAGGTGCATAGAAAGTGGGCAAAGCAACAGACTGTACCAGATGGAAGGGAGTTGCAACCTTGGACAAGAAAAATGCCCTAGTTCTTAGTACGACCTTGTCCAGGAGGACTGCAAGATAAGGAAGCTGTGATGACAGTGCCTGTAGTTCGCTCACCATCTTAGCAGAGGTAATTGCCACCTAAAAGGCTGTTTTGATAGTGAGCAACAATAGAGGACAATTGTGCAGCTGCTCAAATAGTGCACACATTTAGAAGCTAAGGACCAAATTAAGGTCCAATAGTGGCGTAAGAAAAGGAGAAGGGGGAAACAAGTGAGTTAACCCCTTCAAAAACCTCTGCAGCAGAGGGGGACTTGAAAAGTGAAGGCTGATCTAGCAGTCAAAAAAAGGCAGAGAGGGCCAAAAGATAGCCCTTCAAAGTGCCCAAAGCAGAGGCCTGCTTGGCCTAGGAAAGGATAAATTGGAAAATATCTGCCGGAGAAGCAGCTAAGGGGTCAATAGACCATTCTGTACAATATTCACAAAATTTGTTTCATCGGCAGGTGTACACCAATTTCGTAGAGGGACGCCTGGCTGCCAGAATAACTTCGCAGACTTCGGGAGGAAGGTCAAAAGCTGTCAACTGTCGCTTCTCAATCTTCATGCATGGAAGCGGAGTAGACAGGTTCAGGTGGAGGACCCTACCCTGCTGCTGCGACAGAAGATCCTCCCGAAGGGGCAGCCTGATCGGAGGATCGGTTGCTCATATCCATAAGCTCGGGATACCAAACTCTCCGTGCCCAATCCGGAGCCTCAAGAATGACTTGTGCCCGGTCACTCCTGATCTTCTTGAGCACTCTAAGCAGGCGTGGTATGGGCGGAAAGGCGTACAGGAGGCCTGAGCTCCACTTGTGACAAAGAGCGAGAGCCGCCTTGGAAATTCCAACGGCAAAACGGCTGACATTGCGTGTTCTCCTCAGAGGCGAACAGATCTAACCAAGGCTCTCTCAACTGCTGAAAGAGACCTTTTGCCACCTCCGGAAGGAGACGTCACTTGTGATCCACAAGGCACCTTGGGCTGAGTTTGTCTGCTCTGGTGTTCAGAGAACTGGCCAGATGCTGAAACACCGTGGAAATGCCCTGTTGTTCCTGCCAAGTCCAGAGACGCAGGGCCTCTTGACAGTACCCACGACACCACTCCGCCCTGTTTGCTGCAGTACCACATGGCGGTAGTGTGGTCTGTGAACACCTGAACCAGCCTTCCCTTGATGAATGGTAAAAAAGCTTTCAGTGCCAGTCGGATCGCCTGAAGCTCCAATAGGTTGATATGGAGCTTGGCTTCCACCAGAGACCTCTGGTCACCACCTCCCCCAGATGGCCACCCCATCCCAGAAGAGAGGCATCTGTCACTACTGTGAGATCTGGGTTGGGATGGGTGGAGGGGTCTGCCTCTGACCCAATCGCGGTTTGTCAGCCACCACTGGAGGTCTTTTGCAGTGCCCTCTGATATCTGAACCAGGTCGGTGATGTTTCCGCGATGCTGTGCCCATTGGAACTTCAGGTCCCACTGCAAAGCCCCCATGTGCCATCGTGCATGGTCCACCAGGAGGATGCAGAAGGCCAAGAGGCCCAACAGCCTCAGTTATTCTCAGCGAAATCCAGGATAGAGGCTGAAACATCGGTATCATAGCATGAATATCCTGGACTCGCCATTCGGGAGGATAGACCCAAAAGTGCACTGTGTCCAGAACCGCTCCAATAAAAGGGAGCATCTGAGTGGGAGTCAGATGTGACTTTGGCACATTGATAGTGAACCCTAGCGAGTGCAGGAGGTTCGCCGTAGTCTGTAGGTGGGACACGATTGCTTGGGACGAGCCCACCTTCAACAACCAGTCGTCAAGATAGGGGAAGACTGAAACCCCTGATCACTGCAGATGGGCTGCGACCACCACCATCACCGTGGTGAACACCAAAGGGGCATTAGTGAGGCCGAAGGGGAGAACTGCAAACTGGAAGTGCTTGTGGCCCACCGTAAACCACAGGTAGCAACGATGGGCAGGCAGGACAGGGATATGAAAATAGGCATCCTGCAAGTCCAGCACTACAATCCAGTCTCCCCTTTCTGGGGAAGACAGGACCTGAGCTGTTGAGGGCTCAGAGGTCGAGGATAAAACAAAGGCCACCGTCCTTCTTTGGAGCCAGAAAATAGTGGGAATAACAACCACAGCCTATTTCTGGCCCTGGAACCCTCTCTATTGCTCCCTTGGCCAAAAGAGTTTTGACTTCCTCGCGGTGTAGGGCAAGGTGATCCTCCATCAGCCGATCGTACACTGGAGGTAGAGATGGTGAGGTAGTCTTGAAGGGGACTATTTGCAACACCCACCTGTCCAAATTCTGCCACCAACTGGTCGTGTATGATCCTGGGGGATCGGACTAGGAAGGTTTTGTGGTGGAGGAGGGGATCGTGGTTTGGCTCGACTTCTGGCTTCTGACCCACGGGGTCGGGGTGAACAGCGTCCATGGCCCGCAGAGCTTGCTGAACTTGCAAGTCCCTCTAGCAGGAATAGGGTTCGCGCGGTTGGTAGTCCCCTCCGTAGCCACGAAAGGAGCAAAAAGTAGATACAGGCTGGGATGTTGTGGTGAGGCCCAAGGACTTGGCTCTAGCCAGAGAGTCCTTGAAATGCTCATGGGTGTCATCTGCTTTGTCTCCGCAGATAGGAGCCATCAAAGGGCATGTCCGTAAAATTAGCTTGGACATCCCCCGAAAAACCAGATGTCCTCAGCCAGGCATGTCAACGTACGGCCACAGTTGTGGAAATAGCTCTGCCCAGCGAGTCTGTTGTGTCCAAGCCACATCGTATGGAAAACTTCGCTGCATCTCTCCTGTATGAAATGGCTTGGGAGAATCCGGTCCACCTTCGAGACTCTGGGCAACACCTGCGCAAACATGTCCCATATCGAATGGAAATTACATCCCAAAAGGAATGCAGTGTTCACCGACCTTAATGCTAGACTGGCGTAAGAAATTTTTTTCTTCCCGAAGCTTTCCAGTCTCTTGGATTCCCCATCTGGAGGTGCAGAAGAGAACGCGCCATGGGAAATGGAAGCTTGAACCACCAAACTTTGTAGGGTGGGGTGTGTTACAGCAAACAAATGATGGACGGAATGCTGACAATGTAAACATTCTCCCCCAATCAAAAGATCTGGGTTAAATCTATTGTTCTTTTGCCCACTACGCCACCCCAGTTTGGACCCAGCCATATGCAAATTAGTCTTGACCCTGTGTCCCATGGGACCAGTCCAGACCGAACTGCCAAGCCAGGTCCTCCCTGGACCGGAAACAAGCATCCTAGTACCGGTTTCGGGGTTTCACCCCTCTCCAGCCAGGCTAGCTTGATTCCAGTTGCACAGTGAGCAAGGGACCCACATCTGGGCATACCCATCGCACTTAGGGCGAAAAGTGTTACAGCAAACAAATTATTGACGGAATGCTGACAATGCAGACATTCTGCCCCAGTCAAAAGATCTGGATTGGGCGCAGGGTCAAGACTGATTTGCATATGGCTGGGTCCAAACTGGAATGGCATGGTGAGCAAAAAAACGATGGATGTAGGCCCTGATCTCTGTTTGACATTGTTCTGCATTCCTTTCATCAATTGTTATTGCATTTGTCAGCCAGAGTGGGACGGGTATGCCCAGACGTTGGTCCCGTGCTCTCCATGCCACTGGAATCAAGCTATCCTGGCTGATGAGGGCTGAAAGCCCAAAACCGGTCCTAGGATGCTTGTTTCCAGTACAGGGAGGAACTGACCTGGCAGTTCGGGCTGGACTGTTCCCATTGGGCGCAGGGTCAAGACTGATTTGCATATGGCTGGGTCCAAACTGGAATGGCATGGAGAGCAAAAAAAAATATGGATTTAGGCACAGATCTCTGTACTGGGGTGAATGTACGACATTGTTCTACATTCTGTCCATCAATTGTTGATTTTGCATTTGTAGGGTGAGGTAGGCGGTGAGGAAAGCTGGGTCACCCGGTGCAGGGCAAAGGAGGTGGGCAATCGTTCTATTCACAGGAGCCCATGGAAGAACCTCCGTCAAGGTCTCATTGAAAGGCAACAAAGCTTGCAAGCTGGAGACATCAGGCTGTAGGACCTCTGTCAAGACATTAGTCTTGACTGACGCCGTAGGGAGCTGCAGGTCCAAGACCTCAGCAGCCCTTCACACCACCATAGAAAATGACACCCCTTCCTCCTTAGCCAGGTTCCGGAGACCGCATGCCAGAATCTGGGGAGGTGTCCAGACAACTGGCATCATCCAGTTCCTCATACCAGTCCATGTCTTGTGGTTGCAGGATTTCTAAGGGATCCCCCCATTCCTACTCATCCATTCCTAAACCTTCAGGATAGGGCAGGTTGAACGGCATAGAGCGGTACAGCTCCCGAACAGCCCAGTGTCATCTGGAGAGATGGTTGGGGAGGCGGCGACGTCAAGGACCTCAGCATTGGACGCAGCTCCTGGGCGAACAGCACCGGTCCGGACCCGGGAAAAGGTCTAGTAGAAGGCCATGGCACCGGAGCTGAAGGAGTAGAACCCACTGGGACTCCTCCGTCATCTGAGCCTGCGGCAGGGTAAGGCCACCCAAATATGGCACACATTGCATCACAAAACTCCTTAAGTTGGGCGGGGGTCGCCCTCGGCCCTGGAAAGGGAGGCAAACGCAGAGCCGACCCAGACACTCGCTCCGCAGAGTGGGGCCTTGAACGCCAAGTTTCCTCCGCCTCGTGGCGAAGTTGAAGCACGCTTCGACTTCTTGTGCTTTTTGTCGTGCCTCTTACCTGACTGCAAAGACTTTGATCCACTGGAGTGGTGCTCGGACCTTCCTCTTGACCGAGACCAGAATCGGCAAGGCGATCTCCGTGGTGCCAGACGCCGGGCTGCCATTAGCTTTAGGGACCGCTCCCTCAAAGTCTTCAGCTCCAAAGCCCGGCAGTCCGAGCACGAATTTGTGTTGTGGTTGCGCTCCAGACACCAGAGACTAAGTGATGGTCCGTGACCGAGGACTTCTTGCTAGACATCCCTAGTACACCAAAAGGAGTCAACAAAAAGTCGAAAAAAGTCTGTCAAAAAATGACAGAGGGTAAGCTCTCTTCACTGGCTGGCGTTGAAAGAAAAGAACTGACATCAGCGTGCTGGAGTGGCGGTTATATTAATGTGGACATCACCACGACGAACACCATGCTGACAATGTCACGCAGTCGACCGACGCAACCTACCAGCGCGCAGGACTACTGCTAAGAAAAATCTTCCAGATTCAGCAAGATGCCTGGAAGTTCAAAGGTAAGGAATCTGCGGCTGGATGTCTCTATCAGATGTTGCACTGCACAACCATTGATTTTAAACATGGCTTTTTGTCTATTCCTCCTTTGTCCCTCAAGTCATATAATCTCCACTCTCTATGCTGAACGTTCTCTCCGAAATCCCAACTGGCTCAGTGGGTGCCTCAGAGACATATTCTATTTTACCACAACGTACAATCCTACACACCTTTGCAAAACGCCCTAAACGACCACACACCTACACTCTGTTATTAGCAAAGCAAAACTTTTAATCAGATGGATGACTATTACCACAACGATTGCAACTCTTGGGCTGTGTAGAAGCATACATTTTCCCCTTTGAGGTTGTAGGTTTGACCGCAGGAAAAGTTTCATGAGTCGACCTACATACAGCTCCTACTTCAGAAACCTCAGCCCTATGATCGTTTTTCTTTAGTTCTCTACTTAACACAGACTTCACCCTGATGGAGAGATGGTTAGCCCTTCTTTCAGAGAGACAGATGAGAAAGTGTGGCAGAGTAGGGGCCACCATGATTATGGCAACCCTGGAGGGAAGTTTCCCAAGAGGGTGCGAGCAAGGGACTGCACACAGCATGGGAGCTACACCTCTTATGCTGCAAACAGTCTGGAGGAATCAAGCTGTTAGTGTTATGTTTTAGGCTTTGACAAGGGTGTGCTTATTTAAGTATGAGAGCTGAGCCAGTGTTCTGTAAAAAGAATATGGAAGACAGAACACTATTGTTACTGTGATTTGAGAAGGAGGTGCTAGGCAGGAATGATACAAGCTGCTCAGGGGAGTCGTAATAATAAAACATTTTTTATAACACACAACCTGCCCTTGTGTATGAACCCTCTACAGTTAGCCAGCACTGCCAACTCAAACACTGTGCCTGTCAGTCCTCCACTGCCCAAAGATGCCCCCTCAACTTTTGAGGGGACAAGGGTGCGGGAATGAAATTAGCAAGGATTTCCAAGAGTGGCGGATACCCACCAGTATTTTGACAACATCTACAAGAGGAATAAGATTGAAGATCTGGAAGTTCCTGTGAATAGGTTAATACATCGGACACCTGTGCCAGAGCCATTGGCAATTAGTGTGCAACCACTTGATCTGCTCTCTAAAAAGAAAGGACAGAAAAAGACAAGAATTTTGAATGCCGCGAGATGCTATACTCATTGCTGTCCAGCACAGCTCCACACAGAGAAACTCTGAAACTCAAACCACATAGCCAAAGACTGTCAATACTGCAGCTAGCAGGCAAATCCACATATCATGTGGTGAGCAGATCATGGATGGTCGCTCCTTAAGCAGAACCAACTACAACAGGCTATCATGGTCCCCAGGAACGAAGGGTGAACTATGCACTATCCCATGGTAAAAATAGAGCTCCAGCTAAGAGAAAGAATATTCACAATTTCAAGCTCCAACCCAAACAAGGACAGCACAACAAGGTCCACATCTGGAAGGTGTCCAAACATGGACTTAGGATTTGTGCCTTGATCAAGAGCAGGAGGACTTTGGTAATCACAGATGTGCATGCCCTGTGCTTGTGAAGGTTTGAATTGCCACTGTTCCTCCTATAGAATGTTACGTCCAGATGAGTTTATGTGGAGAGTGCACCTCAAGGCCTGCACTGCATTCGTTCAGTATGAGAGTAAAGCTTGCTTTGTTGCTGCTCATGTTGTACCTATACTGTGCAACAGGGGTTGCAAACGATCAAGGTTGTATGTATTCGGAGTGAGTGTTTGAATTTCTGCTGCCATGCTGTGCCTATATGTAACAAATACTTGCATAATTTCTAGTTGATCTGTAGTGTGTGTGCGCGCGCGCGGGGGACTCTTGCACTGCAGTGGTCTATGCTGTACCTCTCCAATGTGCGAGGGATGTTTGGAGGCGTGCCTCTTATCTGGTACATGTTCTGCCTCTTATTGAAGTTTAAAAAACAGTTTCAATTTATAAGTGTCAAAATGATTGGTCTTGTCAATGCTTTTCTATAAGCAGATCCAGTAGGTGAGTTTGCATTTTCCGTTTACGTTGATTATTTTGCATGTCATGTAGGGAAAAATACAGTTTACTTTGTAAAGGTACATTTATTTAAAACAGAGGCAAAATGTTAATATAAACAAAGTTAGGTGAGAAACAAAAATAAACATTGTACAAAATTTTTATTTTTCAACTCTCATAATTTAACAGAGCTCACTATCTACACCCGATCATACTTTTGTCAAAGTACCAGATATGTTACAGCATTTAAACCAGGCAAAAATCAGTCAACCTAATATGGGCTTTTAAAATTATACTATAATACAAAACATAATTTATGTTTATTTTAACAAAATTACACATCCTAAAAAGATGCATTTTTTCACATTCCTGCATTTTTGCTGTTGAGAAGCCAAGGAAAATAGATGGAAGTCAACAGCGCCAGCAGGAAGTATTCATCGCACTATGATGCACTTGAATGGCCAAGTTTTAGAAAGATTGACGTCATCAGGAAGCCTGGGGGACATCAAGTAAACTTGTATGTAAGACTGTTAAGGAGATAACTCTCAATAAGAAATTTTAATTCACAAAAGGAAAAAATATCGATCAACTTTTACAAGAAAAAAAACTGAGTCAAGACAGAAATTTTGTTTAAGTGTTTACATAAAATTTGCTTTCACAAACAAAGTTCCACACCAAGGAGAGGGAAACGCCAGAGTAACAACTGCGGGGTTTGCCAATGTTGGATTCTTTCAAATATTCATGTTACAACAACATTGCAGCAATTAAAGTACAAACATTACTTAAGGCAAAATAATTTGCATACATCAGGTAAGAATTAGTACAGTTCAGACAAATATAAATGTTGAAAAGTAGAAATCTAATTAACCATTGAGCGATACAAGCTCACTTCTACAATAGGCCTGTCTGCCCAACCACACATCAAGAAAACTGCCAACATATGATATGGCACTGTCAGGACAAAAAATTGGACTTTTGCTTGAAATGTACTTTCTCTACCCACACCACCCAGCTATATCAAGTCGAACCATACTTCTAAGATGGCTCACACCAACAGATGCATCCCCGTTCACAAAAGTTACAGTAAATGAAATGTTAGTTTCCATCAAGCCATTTTGAATGAATTTTGCTGTGCTGTAGCGAGAAGAAAGATTGACTGGAAACCACGTGCCATCAAATCAAGTGCTTGAAAAAGGCATTAAGCAAGTGAGATATCTGCCCATCAAAACAAACGAGGTCTGCCACACTTTACTAAAGAGGACTAACCAAATGCCCTGAGCGAGGACCTTGTAAGGTCAATTTAGAACAGACACTTTACACGCGACAGTCTAAACGGCACTCATGTCTGAACACTAGTCAAAATCTACCGAAACCGTACTCAGTTTTCTATTGGTCTGCTTCATGTGCAAACCCTTGACAAACAGATACCTGAAACCTTTCTTTTACCAACTATAACATGCAGAGCTACAATTCTGCACTGGCACTTTGTTTACAAATAAGTACTCAATTACAAAGATGGATTGGGGAGGAAGGGTCGCAGTACATCTGGGCAGCTTGGAATAGTTGAGAATTAAGTCATTGTAACCTTATAGGATTTTTTCTTTTAGCAGTACTGGCACTGAATTCCTTTATGTACATGCTTTTAAGGCTCTGTATAAACTCAGCGACAATGGTTACCTGCACCTAGATCCTAAAGTATAGACATAGCGAGAAAAAATGATTTTGAAGTCAGGTCAGATTTTACTCTCAGGTGTGGTATAAAAGGTACTCTGCTTCACCAAGACAAAGAGGGTGCCTCTCTCTAGAGTGAAAAAAAAGTTTGGCCTGAAGCAGATTCAGATTGGGATGACAGTGTCCAAGGATATGCTCCGATTCAGTCTGCTCTGGAAACTATACTAGGCATCCATCAGCATGAGTACATACTGTCACTTGACTGTTTCTGACTAAGGAACAAAGGCAACATGGGCATTTCGGAAAATTAAGTTCTTTATAGCCACTCTATAGCAGTTCTGAATCTTGTCAACACATGAAACACCTCAACTGGAGCTCCACTGCTCCTTCCCATCTAGAACATTGTCCTGGAAAAGATGCTGCCCATGCCAAGTACGTTTCCAGGCCGAATTAACTGCCTAAGGATCTCTTGACATACTGGAATGACCGCAGTTCATACCAGCGAGAGGTACCATAAATCCAAAGGTTATCAGAGAAATGCTCTTTTAGCCCGTTTGTTTCATACACCTTTCAACCACAGCACAACCAATAATTCTCAAAGAACCTCCTTTAAAGTCTTTACTACTTTCCTTGGGTAGTCAGTTGTCATGTCCTAAGTTTGCACAATCCATGTGGCACCTTGTGAGGTTAGGGGTACAGATGGTGCACTGTGAGCTAGCAGGACTAAGCCCAACATATCCAGATAGTGTGCAAGGAGTCAGTCTCGCAGTTCTGATGTTTATGCTGTCCAACAGACGCACAGTTTGTATTGTAAGTATAAGCTGTACAACAAGAGTTCCTTCAAGAAGAGCAGCCTGCATTGCTGCTGTAAACATACCAGTGAACCACTAGTGCGTGTTGTTGCCACAGCATCCTCTTCATTTGTTTTCTGACCAGATATTTCACGTCTTCTACCTGGCCTTCCAAGCATACCCTATCTCAGCCCCTTTCCGACTGCTCAGTCAAACATCGCTTTTTGTGACTCTAGCTGTGAAATCACAGCCTTTCTACAGTGTTCACCAGCAAAAACACAACATACTTTTACAGTATGCAATACGTTAACACAGTAGTTTTTTTTGTTGTTTTTTGTGTGGAATTTTATATAGCACAAACTACACCCGGAGGTATCAGAGCGCGTTACATGAGTACCAGTTACGTTACTGACTGACACATTCATTTTGATAGGCACGGGGAGATTAAGTGATTTGCCCAGAATCACAGAATGTTGAGCGTCCCTGCTGAGACTCGAACCCAGTTCCCCAGCTCCGAGGTCGACCGCCCTAGCCGTTTGGCCACATTCTCTCCCCAAAGGTTTTTATCGCCTTTAATCCTACTCATTTTACCAAGGCCAGTTTGGCAGCTTTTGAATCAACTGGATAGTAATGACCTTATTTTTTTTGTTAGATTTTAATTTAATTGTATGTTCCTATAAAACCATAACCCAAAGTAGACTGGTTGAAATTTGTGTAATCCGAATAATGTACTCTCTAATTGAGTTATGTCAACAGTGGGTGTCTGCTGCAGTTCAATATAGCATTACCCTGGTTTGAAGGACTTTTGGAAGAGTTACAGCCGTGGGAAAGTGCAGGCAACACTATGCAGTGTCGGATATGGAGGACAGTTTGATTCATTCAGGGATGTTCACTCCGCAGGCCTGTGTTTGCCACTCGGAGAAGAATGGCAATTCAGTGTCTATGTGGGCTACAAAGTAATTATTTTATCATCATTATCTCATCTTGGGACCTGTTGAACCAGTGATATCAGTGCACCGTCAAGATCACCGAGGGCAAATGCATGTCAGACAGTGCAGTGTGCCGTTATGACAAAATGGTGTCGGACTATGGTATTCCAAACAATAAGGACCAGAGGGCATTACGATAAGCAGATAAAAGGTTACAAAAACAAATAATTCAGACGTTGGCTCGATTAGCATTCAGCAGGAAAACAAGAGTCATACACACACCAAACTATCTAGGAGGTTTGAGAAACATACAAGTGTTCCATACGACTGAAGTTGCTACAAAATATATTTTAATGCCTGGGGACCCACAGTGCAAGGTACAAGATGAGACCGCGATTGTCAAACCACCAGAATCACAGATCTTTAGACTGTCACATACTAATAGCTTTAAATAAAGGATATGACTCATAGTCCAGTGTTTGAGTAAGTACTCCAGTCAAAACAAACTCCGCATTATGGACATCTGGAAATATAAATTAAACAGATTAAAATATATGCATACGCTCATTCATTCCACATTAATCAGAAAGCAAGTACGTTGGCATATGAAATATACCTATATTCCTTGCAAAGTATTCTCGGCACAAGTGGAGGTCATTCTCACACGATATTAGGATTATCTCTGGTAAACTCTAGAAATAAGAACACATCGAGTTAGACAATAAACAAGACCTTTAAGCAGGCATGAACATTCAAGGGGTAAACACTTGTACCTACTTTGTTCTGTTTATGTTCCATCAGTTTGCGAATGGGAGGCTGCTTCGATAACACTTTCCCTCCTGCGCTTTCCACAATTGCCTTCATTGTTGAAAGACTTGGACAAATACCAGGTGTGATGTAAAAATATTTTCCCTGTTTAAAATAAAACCAAGATGGTCAAAAAAACAGAAAAAGATTGTTTATTTCATGCAATTCTCAAGAACCTTCGTTAAGACTGCTTTGAATGTAGCACTGAAGCTTATGTACAGATTGAAAGAATTCAGAGTGTACAGAAAGGGAGGCAAACAGGTGCACTTGTCTAGAATTTGATCCTTGATGAAACAGTCCAGTCTGCTTTTATGTTCTTCATCACGGCACTCACGGTAACAACAGATCTGCCCAACTATATGTCTGAAACAGAAGGCCAACTTTGCCTTCGATTTTGCGGTCAATGCTGCTTTCCTCGACTCTACTTTCAGTAGTACCTCTGGATTTAATTAGTGTTCCTGACTCAATATTTCTCGTGGATGGCTGTTGAGTATAAACAACCGTTTTCTCGAAAAAAATATTTCAGTTAACTCTCGAGCCCCATTGCCCCTCCAAACCTCCTTCGCCATACATCGAAGCCCTGTATTGTAAAAATCTCTTTTTAGAAGCACTTAGGAGGAAAAAGCACGTCTCAAGTTCTGCATTTATTGCCCTTGTACATAAAAGTCCATCGCGTCCTTCTACCCTTTATTTCAGTTTATGCACATATTTCTTGGGCCTCTCTTCAGAGGATGTTACTGAAACATTCGCCATTTTGGTAATATTCTCTGGGATACACCAGTCTATCTGTAATCTTCTGAAGAAATAGCACAAATGGCAGGATATACTACTAGAATGAGCTTACAGTGCATATGTACATTGGTAAGGAGAGTTACTTAACAACAACAATACTTCTGCAGCTTCAGGCCACTTTATGTTCACAAGCTGTGCATTATACAATCTGGTGGCTGGGTTCAGAAAGGGGCACTTTATTTTTTAAAAGAATCAACGATAAAAGGAGTCTGGATAATGTAAAATCAAAATGTAAAACGCCAAAACTTTGTTGTTGCTGTACATTACTCTGCTATCTAGTGGTTGGATCCGGAACTGCATCCTGAAAACAAAGATTCATCTATGGGCATTGACCATAAGCGGATCCAGTACAACCCACACCGACCAGACTGATTTGAGCCCCAATGTTGGGCTAAAACACAGCTTGGGAACGTAAAATAGTCTCACTCTGCAAAACACAACTTTTCCATTTTATCATGTTGCATCGCTCTTTATACATTTTAGTGCTCCATCTCTTAGCTTCTTTGTTACATGTTTTGATTTCTTCACAACAACCAAAATGAACGTAAAACACTGCTCCCGATGTGCAACATTTCATCTCTTGTCTCTCCCCTAAATGACCAGGTGGGATGGCCACACTCTAAATGGAAGACTTTGCACTTGGATGCACCTCTTAAATCATTCAGTTTTTTTAAAGTATGCCTTTTTACATGGTCTCAGAGGGAATCAGTGTAATCCCAATCTACAAAAAGGAATTGTTTAACTTTCATGTCTTGCACTGATGAAGCATCTAAGGATGGTCATT
Organism: Triturus cristatus; assembly: GCF_964204655.1. NCBI lineage: Eukaryota > Metazoa > Chordata > Amphibia > Caudata > Salamandridae > Triturus > Triturus cristatus. Next base: position 526,774,715 of record NC_140593.1, on the reverse strand, counting down.
TAGGCTATGGATGTGCAGTCTCAATGACATCACGTAAAATCAGTAAGCAAATACACAGTGCTGTCCATCAATCAGGATCTTCCTGGCCCACTTCACCAACCAAGCTGTCATACAAAACTACTGATCAATATGCGCGCAAGTCAACCTTCCACACAAATCGCAACCATGTTCAAGCCTTTGCCACACCGTCGATTTCCCAGTTACAGCATTGCATTTCTCCAACAATGGAACCATGACACCCTCAATTGTTATTTTTTTTTTAAAAGCCTGCTTTCACTTCACCACTATACGTAATGGTATGTAATATTTAGGAAATCACTGGATTAAACTACTTGTCGTTCAGGACTCCGACACCTAAGGAGTTAAGGGTTCTTAGTATCCATTTAAAATGGAAAATGATCAAGTCATCATTCAGTGTGCAAGATACTTTATTGCCAAGACTCTAATCCTTATTCTAAACCTATCTACTCCCCTTAACAGGTAGGACATGGAATAGATCATTCACAGAGTTGGCAAAATACCACTGCATGTCCTTCTAATGGGAAATCAATATAAATTATATAACCGGGTGAGCAATCAGTTCTACAGCTATGCCGGCATATCCCTGGCAGAAGGTGGACAGGGGAAATCAAACTTTCTGCTCGGAGTTCGCATAAAAAGTACACAGTTCAGTTTCCACTTGTCATACGGATCCTGGGCTAAGCTCCCAAAATGACTGGCAAAAGAGATGCACTTACTCTATGCTACTAGTACTCTCATAATAAAAGATTAATTGGATTTCTTGCATAAGCAACTAAGTCTCATCATTATATTAACAATAACATCAGAAGACATTTAGTCATTTTTGTTTTACTCTATTCTAACTTTAGAATTGTCTGCTGCTAGAGGTGGCTGCCACTGAAGCAGGAAGAGCTGCACCTCCGGTCACTTACCATGAACTGCTTTTAGGTGGTTATAAAGCAGTGAAATTACTATATTAAAACAATTTATGAAATAGATACCCAAACATCCTTAGCTATTTAATGGTGTGCGTTTTCTGTATATACATTTTCCTAAAAGGGTATTTATGCAGGTTTTGGCTCCAGTGTAATATCTGAATACAGGAGCAAGCAAGATTTTCGTGCTGGGGTTATTTTTGCAGCGAGGCTTCACTTCAGACAGCCATTTGAATAAAATTATGCATACTGAGAGGAAACCACAAAAGGCACTGGTTCAATCCTTAATAGGTCTTCGTTTATCAATCTTTACCCACAACAAAGTAACACATACTTTTTTCTGATCTGGGAATATCTGCTACACTAGCAACCAAGAATAAATGTTATTTTCCAAACCTATGCTATTTAAAAAATAAAATATCTCAGCCTTGGCTATAACATGTTACTATTACATGCATTGCAAAATGTGCACATAGGCTGCATCTCATAGATCTGTAAATAAAGAGAAGATTTAGTAAGGCAAGTTATTCATGCTCGGTTATCACCATTGGTGTTTTTTTAATTATTACCTGGAAAACAGGTGATGTCCTCCCAGATAAGATCACATCACATTTTCTGTTATAAAAAAATATATATTAAAAAGTACCTTAAACAGGGGAGTTACATGAGCCTTCTTTAAAGATTCCTCCAGGCTAAAGGAAAATAGCACCTCCGCTTCAGCATCTCGAAGAGTGAAGTTTTGCTCCTCTAGGAGATAAACAAACATACACTCGCATCACCAATGTGCAAATACAGCATATATCAAGAGTTCAAACAAATTTAGCATTCCCTCCTCAACGGATTTTGAAGTGAATTTGGAAACATGCTATGTTGCGTTGTCATGAGAAATCTCGGATAGTCACTAGCAGTAGTAGAATGTACCAGAACAGTATAGTTCCGCAGTTTTAAAGCACTGTTATTTTCATAGATTACTATGCTTGAGTAACTGAGTCGTTGATCTTGGAGTTTCGTGGTATGTTATGTATACCACGGAGTAGAGTCAAACTTACATCAAACTAAACAGAAAACATTTGCTTTAATATCCCATTCTTCTCATTAGAAAAGAAGGATTATAACCAGGTGAAAGCAGACTGAACTTAGCTCGCCATGAGGCTACCATACGTCAGAGTTTCTAAAGAACAAGTGTAGAAGGAGAGAATGTCTAAAGCGTTTGACTGTGGAGGAGGGACGATTCAGTGTGAATCTATGAAAGATACCACAACTAGAGAAGTGTAGTTACAGGTTAATTTAGTTTAGCACTGGATTTACATATTAGATTAACATGCTTGAATCAGGGTATCTAGCAGTCTGAAACACACAACAGACTATATTTAAATTATATTTTATACAACAATGTCTGACGAATATTGCTATAATATCCTGATGAAGCATAAAGAAAAGGCATACCTCAGCCAAACAGATTATAAAGGTCTGTCCTCCCAACCAGTCTCTATAAATGCTTCTGTATCCAAGCAGTAAGGCTTCACAAGTGTGTGGCGGCTCTTACGTACTCCCCCTTTGCAGATGTAAGCTATAGGGCCCCAGCAAACAAGGCCAAGGTTGTTGAATCACTTCTGGTGGAATGAACAGAGATAGGTTTTCAGTGACCAACTAGCTTTGAAATGGCAGATGTGATCCATCTCATTATTGCCTGTTTACAGATAAACCATTATTTTTTTGGTAGGACAGGCACCACAAACAATAGGTCTCACTTTCTTTGTTCCGTCTAGATAAAAGTTTACACATCACTGAATATCCAATGAATATGAATATAGAGTTCTTTCAGCCACAGTTGTAAGTATTTGAAAAGAAGGTTTGATAGTCACACTGTTATTCATTTGAATTTCTGTTGGTATCTTTGAAATAAACTTGTTGGTTCTCAGGACTTTATATTTTTATTTTTTTTAAGAAATGGCACTTTAATAGCAAAAGCTAGGATCCCAGCAATACTCCTAGCTGACGTTAGGTTGAACAACAGAGCTGTCATCCATGTAATATGTTATATGATCGGTTCAAATGATGGTTTCATCATTAGGGCAAGTCCTATAGTGGAGGTAGGCTTCGCATAGGCAGAAATGCCCTGAAAAGTACATAAATTAACTGTTTGGCGATTCTGGAAGCCAACAAGAAGGTGAAATCCTAAGAGCAAAGAACTCCTGATATGGCCAAGGGAAAATTAATAGGGGCAGGCTTGAATCCTGCTTTAGCTCATTCGAATAGACAGAACGCCGGTCAGAAGTGACAGGATGCAAGCCTTTGAAATGGCACTAAATGCACAATGTTTAATATGCACTAGCCGGGTGCAGAATATGTTCACAGTCTTGAGGAACACCTAACCCTGGAAGATTCAGATGTTCCGAAGCCATGATGTCAAATGCTGAGATTCTACACCGTGATGACGAATTGGGCCCTTGTCCCTGAACAGCAAATCATGCAGATTGCTTACATGAATGCATGGAGATTCTGCAGAGGAAAATAGTTGGTAAAACCAATAATGATGAGGCCATGCCAGTGCTACGAGACTCAGTTTGCATGGTTCCTTCCTGATAACCTGTGATATGAGAAGACACTATGGAAAAGTGGTCGCAAAGAGTTGGCCATCACACTAAACCTTTGCTTGTCTCAATCCTGTGTAGCACCTCTTTATTGCATAGAATCTGCATTTCTTGCTCCAAGTCGTAAATAAATCCAATGCCAGACGGCTCCAACTAAAGAAAGATCTTCCCTGTTCTTTGGTCACCACCCGCTCATGGCTGACATCTGTAGTCCTGTTGAATGCATCCACCTATATGTTGGCTATTGCTGCTAGGTGCTCTGCTGTCAACAATTGATGCTTCAATTGATGGCCAGATGTTGAGACTTGAGAACACCTGTGACTGCGCCACCTGCATGTTGATGTATAACATCACGGTTGTGTTATCTGTCCTTACAGGCAATGAACATTGCTCATCCGCAGAATTAAAGATCTCAAACACATTTGGATAGTATCTTACTGCGGCATGTTTTTATTTAGTGGGCTTTCTGCAATAAGCAAAAGGCCCCCGGCTTCCAATGTCCTGCAGTGGATTGCACCACTCATCTAGGGAAGCATCATTGGTCATAACAACATGAGACAAATCTGGGTGAAAAAGTAATCCTTTAGTCCTTTTCAATGGTCTTGGCAAGAACTGTTCTGATTCTAGACTTAATCTGGGTTCACTCTTCCACTGACTAGACTTCAGAAAGAATTGGGCATCGAATTCATCTTTTAAAGAGCCACATTGAGTCTGCATTGAGGCACCAGAAAAATGCATGACAACAATTTCTAGGGGTGACTTGAATGTTCGGACGATAATCGTTTTAAATCCTTGGATCTGTGAAGAAAATGCTTTTCATTTTTTTGTTTTTTCTTGAGACAGGATAGCTTTCCCCTGAACTGTGTCCAGTCTCTCTCGGGAACTGTATTCGCTTAGGTTTAATTTGAGACTTGCGGATGTGTGTGAGGCCCATACGTTGAAAGAGATTCAAGCGTGCATCAGCTGACATCTGTTTCCTTCAACGATTTGCCTTTGATGAGCAAGTTATTTAAGTACGGAAAGATTTGAGGTCCTTTTTTCCTTAGAAATGCTCCTACAGGGGTCATTTACTTCGTAATAGTCTTGGAACTGGCATGGGTCCCAATGGTAGCATCTTGACTGATGGTGGAACCTAGCCATTTTGAAGTGCAAGTCCCTGTTGTGTTTTTGATGGATACATGGAATTAAGCAGCCTGCAGATCCAATGAAGAAATGTTCTCGCCTCTGTAGAGGAGATGAGGTACTTCTTGTACCATAACGATTCTGATCAGTTGTTATCACAGATACTTGAATAGCAGCCAGAGATTCAACATGCATTGGCATAGCCAATAGGTCTCGCCTTTAGGACCTTATAAGTGTTTAGCCATGCAACAGTTGCATAACTAAATACTTATAAGGTCCCAAAAGCGAGACCTATTGGCTACGCCAAGCGGCCGTGAAAGTGATCGCATCGCGATCAAACATCAAAGCGGCTGTGTGGCCGCGAAAGTGAAAGTAATCGCGGTCAAGCACGGCGCGCGCCCGCGCACATGCACTGTAGCTCTAGGCTGGCCTGGTAGCACTTTTTGGAGCCCTCTCAAAAAGTCTCGCCAGACCAGCGCATGCACTGGATCAGGCGAGACCTAAAAATGAGGTAACTATCCTAATCTTTTCTGTACAAGAAACAACCCGGAGTATAAATCGTGCTGGGATTTGGGGACAGATTCCAATGCTTAATACAAGAATTTGTAAAGTATTTCCACTTTTCCCAACCATAGATGCATGATGTGTTCTGCAGAGAGGTTGGTGGTGGCCTTTATACAAATTTGAGTCTATGTGGATAGTGGACCAGTTCTAATGACCCACTTCTCCCAAACAAACACTACCCACTGGTGGTAATTAATGGAATCCTCCTCCCGTCTACTCTCCTACAAAATTTGAATCAAGATAGACCTGCACGGTCAATGTCTGTGGGATAGTTCCTGCTGCTTAACCTCTTTTGCAAGGCGGTTACCATAAGAAGCAGACTGCGATTTTGTTGCGATGGATAGTGTAATTGATGAAAATACAGACTGTTGCAGCTGATACGGCCCTCTGTAAAAAGGCACCCCTATCCCATGCTCCTTTAAAAGGAATCTGTTTCAGATACTACAGTATTTCCAAAAACAAGCAGTATCCTAATCAGATAGTGATTGGAGAGTGGGATCCATGTGCTCTCTATCAAAGGGGATAAAGGAAATCTGCCTTTTCTGCATAGTCACCATAGATATTCCACGTTTTCCTGGGCCTGATTTTCCTGAAGTTACAAATCTGTCCATTGTTACCGCTGCTAAACAGCAGTAAAGTATCTGCACTCACCCTTAAATCATGGTTAAATTGGCTTATTCCTAATTAACCTTTAACTTGCCTACAAGTCCTTAGCAGGCCTCAAGCAATCTACTCGCTATGGCAAGTCAGATTTCACCAGATCGGGGTTATATTTAGGACCCACTTGCCCACTATGGTGAGTTGACAAATAACAGGGGTTCTGTTCAGTCAGAAAGTGAAGCAATAAAGATGCCTTTAAATATTGTTTTTATCTTGTCACATATGCTCCGATTTCAAAAACAGAAGTCAGTTTACAATTACTTTTCCTTCTCCGACTGTAGAGTTCCAGGATTTTGTAAAGTGAACTGTCTGACCTGCTGTACGAAGTGTGAAAAAGGCTGTAGGGTATACATTTTTTCCTAACACACATTTATGTAGCTAATAAGTCAACTGTACAAACATTTCTATATATATTTAAGTAGTTGTGAAAGCCCTTTTGTAGCCTTCTGTGTGATGGGGAAAAATATGATCATGCCTTAGTAGTATATTTATTTAAAGTGAATATTTAAACACTGAGAAACACTCCTGCCCCTGCCCTGATGGCAATGCTATCTGTAAACAGAGGCAAGTCAGGGATCATGTTTACCCTATATGAGGGCGAGATTCTTATAACAGCAAAGGTTTAGTATATTTAATCAAACAAAAGAGTTTTGTTTTGTATTGCAGAAATGCTGAACTCACATATTTGAAGGTGCACTCAAATGTGAGAATGAAGAAAAAGGAGACAGTAAAATAAAATATTTGCCAATCATCACACAATTAGAGACCTGTTTAGGGGTCAAGTGCATTACAGTTAGATCGAGTAGATTTTTGAAGTTACTCTACCTGCAGGCCAAGTAACATGTTTATTATTTTTCAAGGCCTGCTTACTATAGGGTATAGAGAATGTACCCATGGCCTGCAAGTTAAACTTCACCTGCGGACTGAAGCACCTAATGTACCATCCACAGAGTGGACTGGAAAATATGGCTTCTAGCCTACCATGTGTAGCCTGACTGCAGCAACCTAAAAACTGCGCTGTCACACCTGCCAAAATAACTTTTTGACAGGCAGGAAACTCTGTTTTTAAACATTAAGGAGTCACCTTCAAGTACAACTTGTTGGTCACATGGTAGGGTGCCTGATGAGAATGTGCAAAATTAAAACTAATGAGGTGTGGAAATTGCACGAAAACAGAACAATGGGCTTAGTCCTGGTGACAGCGTGAACTGGGTGTGGGGAATTTAATTCCCATCAGCCCAGGCAGGACCGCTGGAGTGGACACAGTAACTTCATAAACTTGAAAAGCACAAAGGTGAGGCCTGCCTATTCAAAGTGTAATGTGAGGAGAGACCAGAAGGGAAAGCATTTATCTCCAAGACTAAACTAACCAAGTTGGCTACAAACTGAGTGGGAGTGAAGCTACCCCCAGAACTGGGGTTGAGTGACCACATAGGAGGAGACAGCTCATTCCCTTCGCTAAATCTCTGGGTGATCACCCAGGACCTCCAGAAGAGAGAAAGGGTTTTTCCATCTTGAATTTTAGAAGAAAGGTGCACTGTAGGTTTGTTTGCAGTTGGATAAACCGGACTGTGGAATGAAAGTACGGTTGCTCCTGGGAACTTTTCCCCCCATTTGTTGGGGAGTGTCCCCAAGTCAGCCCCACCGACTGGCTATTGCCAACCATAAATGTGGCACCCCCAAGGAACCCTCTGAAAACACTTTCTGGACCATTGGAAGAACAGGAGAGGTCTGTACCCTGCGTGCTGTGACCAAAGAAGAGCCCTTAAGAACTGGACCTGCTACCTCTTGTACCCAGGAGGAGGAAGTGGACTCCAAGTGTCAGTGGGCTGACTTACTGTGTGGTTACAGAGACAACAAGCTGCAGGAGGACTTACACCTTAAGTGAACAGATCCAACCAGGCATTGCTGGTGGCCTCTAGTGGAGTGGATCTTGGCCCTCAAGTGCTCCATGAGGTCTTGGGAGCCTTAGGAGTGACCCAGAAGAGCTGCTCCAGAAACACAGAAAAGTTGGGACTTATAACATCTTTGATCTTGCAAGTCCTCCAGAGACATCGGGGGACCTAGTGGCTAAGCACTTTATACTGCTTCCACAGGCAATCATTTATGCTTAGTGCTTTCCGGCACTTTTTTACTTAAAACTTTCAAAATTCATATCTCTGGTTCCCCTTTTGGATATTGGTCGTTTTGGTGTCATTTTGTTGATCAAAATTTACCTATTTTTCAAATTCGGTTTTCTGATTTTTATTGTTTGGTGTTTTTACTTTATTACGGTTTTTGTATGATTTACAAGCTGCCCTAAATCAAGCCTCGGTTCTGTGCCATACCTATCAGCGGGTTGAGCTTGGGTTTATTTTTACGACTTTGGGGATCACTCTAACAAGTTAGTGTCATTATTCCTTGAGGTGGCCTATTGCCCACTCCAAATAATACTCAACTTTCTTACAGGGTACATATAAAATCCAGTGTTGGACTTCAGGTCGAAAAGATGTTGAACACAGCAACCTCTGATGCCACAACATAGCTGCTCTGACTAGCTGGCAAAAGCCTGGGGAGTTCACATAGAAAGCACCAACAATTATTACAGCTGAAGTCTCACCCCCTTGTAATAGAGACTTGCCTCTTCCTTTATGTTCTCAGGTAAAGGTTGAATATATTGAGCCAAGTCACTCCGTACCTGCCTATCACAGCATCTTACTATGGCCAACGCAATAGCAATCTTGATGATGCACCTGCTTGGGAGGAAACTCCAGAGCTATCCTTTGTTCACCCTTCTTTATCTGGCGAGGCAGTGCACAGGCATGCGGGACTGCGGATTAGCATGAAGCAACCTACAAGAACACAGAATCCGCTACAGGATGTCCAGTTAAACAGGTTGGAGTGCTCTTTGGGGTCTGTGTCCAAGCAAGCACGCTGGTGGAAAACTAAGGGGGGGATTGCAAGATTTTAGTCACAATGGGAATTGACTTGATCTATCTTCTATGCGGGTTTCTTCGAAGTCATAATAAACAACCTGTTCCATTACTGAAATAGGAATGTGACATTTCTCTCAAGTTCTTTCGATAAGTAAATAAAACTAGGCAATATATGGTGGTGCATTGATATGGAGTGGTGCTGGTTCTGAAGTAATTGGTGGTATGTAATCCCACTCAAGCACCAACCTAGGAGTTCAAGACGTTTTGCTTCGTCTGATGTGTATATATACGCTTTTTATTATATGGGGATTTTAACGCTATGATTGGTGAAGAGCCAACAGTGTTAGGCTTTTGAGTTCAGTTGCAGAAAGTGCACCACGGGATGCCAGGCGGTTGGAGTTGAGGAATTATGTTGCCTAGCTGGTCCTTGTAGATATAATTAACCACCATCAGGGTCAACTAAACCAACCTACAAGGGAGGGGGTAGGGCGTCAGTCATTGACTGCATATCCACCTCTAAGCACTTCCTCCAGTGGTATTTTAACAGTGCAGTAATGGAAACGCAGGGGGGCGACCACAAGGCTCTTTTGATTGAAGGGATTTTCCTGCTGGTCAGGGACAAACCATCAATAGTGTGCGATGGAATCGCCCAACATTCAAGAGACAGACTCAGGCTAGTTTGTCACCTTAAGGATCTCAATACCACACTGTTTTCGCCTTAAAAAGAATCTGCCAGTATTCCTGGGGTGTTTAGATAAAGATTCAGGGGGAAGTTTTATCTGTCCATTACCAATCCCTGTGCACTCGCATCAAGAACCATCTGTTGAAACCCCACTATCTGCTTCAGAACACCCACGTTGGTCTGATGGGAAATGTTCCGCGGCCAATCGTCGTCTGAGGAAGGCACTGACGGGAACCCCTAGAGATGCTGGGGAAGTCTGGGAGACCAGGCTGGACTATAAGTGGACCTGGCTCTTTGATTAATCAACTCAGCAGCAGCACCCCGCAGTCCCTGGATACCCTCACAGGTGATAAGCAATGCTTTACAAATCCTGATTGATTGACTTGAGGGGTCTTGACTGTCAGAGATGGAAGTCCAAGACTGTTATTAGTTTGTATAATTTCCAATTTTTTCTACTGACCTTTAATTCTGTAATTTTATGGTTTTTTAACTAAAAATCAAATAAAGATTTTGAAACTTGAATCTTGTGTATACGTAGGCCAGTGGTTGGGGGAACAGCAATATATTCTCTTAAGAGGATTTGGATCCGGCCCTAGGGACTGAGGCATAGGAGTGCAAGACACTCTAGGCCAAAAAGGTGCGTACATTTGAGAAGCAGGTGGTCATGCAGTATCTGAAAGTAGGAGGAACCCTGCATAATAGTACATCTGATGAAGGTCACTGATCAGGTTTACAGGGACTGTGAACACAGGCTGATATTTGTATCGAGGAGCATCATAATATTTTACACACAATCATAATCCCTGTAAAAATACTGTTCTTGATAACATCTGCCCAAGTGTTATTCCCAGTGTCGTCCATGTTCATACTGCTCCTCTTTCTCATTCTGATATTTCACATATAGCTGAGCTAGGCTGGTTGGGTACTAAAAGGACCCTCAATCTGATATGCTCATGCTGTGTCGCACAACCTCTTTGGAGTGCAAGGTGACAGTTTGAAAGGTATCCTCAGGTTTTAACAGTGCAGTCAGCCAGCAATGGCTTCTTGAATGGTTTCGCATGTTGATCCGATGGAGGTGAAGGGAGCTACAGTGTTGTCATCGAGGTCTTCAACAGTACTAGTGCCATCGACTGGGTTGTTGTCGACAGAGCAGCAAGAGTTGGTGGTTTGCGCATAGACGATGGTTTCTTGGTCGACGGAGAAGCCGCAATCACAAGCTTATAAACCGAGAAAGAAGCACTAGCAGGATAATACAATGTGATATCAAAAGAGGCAGACTTTCTATTTGCCACCTCGGGCAGAAGAACTCGCCTGGTATGATTTCATCACATTAAGGAAGGGGGGATAGTGACTGCACAATTTAGTTTTAGTTCTGATTTTTAATTGTTTAAAATAAATCCTTTTAACAAGCCGTAAAGAAGGCTACAATCAACCATTTCAAGATACAAAATTGTAACAAGAGTAAGGGAAAACAGCGAAAAATATATTGTTAAATAGGTGAACACAAGTAACCTCAGTGACAGATCACCTGCCGTTGTTAAGGCAATAACAATAGAGAAAAACCATCTTCAGGTAACAAAATCGACCATCTAATACATGGTTTCAATTAATGGCCTCAAACAATAGTTTAGTGGTCTAAGATCCAATGGGTTACATATATATTTATTTCTTTTTGAAGACATTATGTTGGTCCTGAATAGTATGGGGGGGGGGGGGGGGGGTGTCGATCGATGCATTTCGGCCTTCCAATTACTACCTCCACATGACATTGCAGGACTAGAATCACCAAAACTTAAAAAGAAGAATTTTATTTGTTCAGATTCTAATTTAAACTCACATAGTAGGACTGACTAAGAAAAGTCTTATAGAAATTACCTTAAAAATGTGTAAAGCATGCTGTTATACAACGTGGTTCTGTAAGACAGCCTAACTCAACAGAACAAAATGATGCAAGCATGCATGCATAAATCATGTCTCAATCACCTGTATGCCCAAAAGGAGAATACCAGCAGTCATAATGAAGGGAGCATACAGAAAGAAGAAAGCATGATTGACTCGGTATTCAAATTTGTTTTTGCTGAAAAGGAGACTCCGAAGATGCTCCACTCAGTTTATCCTGCTGTGTGACAGACTTCAGCTACCGCTTGGAATTTTCAGTGGCCTTTTTGGGAGGCTGTTCCAAAAAGGAAGGCAAGTCATTGCCAGACTTTGACTTCTCAGATGGATTTCCCTCAAGATGTTGTTTGTAGGTTTTCTTTAGGTCCTGGAAAGTTTACTTACCCAAGGATGGCTGTCCTGAAGTCATCCATTTCTGGAGCCACATAGGCAGAAGACCATCTCTGTCATTGATGTTTTTTTGTTGTTGACAATATTATCCAAAATTTACAACCCTTGGCCTCGTGCAGTGGGCAGACAATATATGCGTTCAGAATGCAAATCCTTTGCAGAAGGTCTTTTTGCCACAGGAGGCGCAAGTAATCAGTACAGATTTCTTTATATCGGACATTCTGAAGAAAATAAATGCCTGTACCCCAAGCTTCAGTCCAAGAACAGAAGTTGTGCTACAGGAACTATCTTCTGAAGGGGACTCCCTTCCACACAATTTGCAGTAGATTCTGACATATGGCAGCAACAGGGTGTGCAATTCAAGCTTTTCTCGCCTTATAGATTGGACGTTTGGTCATCTCTGATATAAATAGGATACTAAAACAAATGTTTTAAGTTTGTTTCTATGGAACTTTGAACATACTGCTACTGCATACATATGTGAAGCTTCCACCTTTATGACAGAGAACGATTAAAATATGTGAATCTATAAAAGATCCAATGCTGGAGAACCTTACGTTTTCATTTATCAAGTCCCTTAACACCAGATAAATTATCAACCAATTATTTCCTTCATCTATTTTGCAGCTTTCAAAAATTGATAGGTACCTTCCTGGCATGGTTAAAATTTTGTTTTTATCCCTTTGCTGAAATGCATTATTGTTTTTACAAAGATTGACTTCTCTGAAGGGAAGCTTAGACTCAGGATTCCATGACTTCTGAAACTTAAAAGGCCTTTTAGGGTAGCTAAAGAGTTTAGGGGCTATTGTATGTTGTTCTTTGTCTCAAGTGGGCAAGTTCCCACTTAGCAGGTTATGGTATGGGATTGTCCTCCTGCTCACAACTCCGGCATCTCTCTATTCTGGGCACTGCAGGAAATTGGTATATGAACAATGCTAAAACACTACCCATATACACCTACAAGGCTAGTAGTCATTCATCACAATTCAGCTGCCCTCGACTGGAAGTGTTGAGCCAAAGTTAAAAAAGGGACCGGACACATTTAGGACTATGATCTGTAAGAAGATGTTGAATGCCTTCCTCACTTTCTGCTAAATGTACTTGCAGTATTAAATTGGGACTATCGTGCACTGGAGTACTGCCTAGAAAAACGTACTTGATTAGTTACTGGATAAAGTGAGTTCTGCTGTGTAATTTGTAAAAGATAAAACTGCTAAGTGATTGGGGAAATTAGCCAAATAAATATAAAGAAATCCATTTGCAATATCACGAACAAAGAAAATTGTACAACGCTCTATTTTTTCTCCTTCAATATGGGTTCATAAATTTAAATCTATAGTTTCCCATTCACACAAAGATTACAATCCATAACACTTTGCTTTGTGTAGTTACTTCAGCTTATCCAGTATTCTATTCCGCATTTCTTATATTTACAATTCACTTAGGCTATATATAAAAGTCTTTTTCCCAGATCTACTGTTTTCATCCATCTAAAATGTTGATCATTTAGGATAGGTTTTATTCATTATCGGTTGTTGATGAATGTCAGCTGTATTAGTTCATTTAAGCACTCTTCGTCAGCAACCCCTTAATGTTATCAATGTGTTTTCGAACCTCTTCTGGTCACTTAATGTTGTGTTTCAACCTCCCTATATTTCCACACGAGAGAAAGTGCATCTTTATAGGAACCAACTTTTTAGCCCACTTGTAAGCAACTTGCAGTCAATATCATTTCAAAATCGGTATACAGAGCATCATTAACTTCTAGTTGCTCACGCCCCATATGGACTTTGAAGATCTCCATTCCCTCTGGATGCCAGAGTGAGCTTAACTGTACACACAAAATGTCCAGAAAATCAAGGTATTTTACTGCAGCAGCATAACACACACATTGGGCAGGATGTATAACCTCAGGGTTCAAAACCTTGCAAAAGGGACTAAGAGGAGACCGTTCACAGAAGACTATCATTGAGTCAATTTCAACAGGCTCCTGGATTCCTTAGTGGACATCCCAGTCATAAGAGACATGTCAAGGAACACTGAATATGTGGAAAAACTTGAGACTTTTGAACGTTTGGCACAATTATCTAGCCTGGAGGAAGTACCAGGCTGGACCCTAGAGCGATCTGAGAAGAGACAGGAATTTGTGGACCCTAAAATCACTTTACAGTGGCCAAGATGCTTCCCATAAGAGCATCATAAAAACTGCAACATTGACATGTGATTGTAAAGTTTTATCTTGCTGTTAAATACTGGAATGCCTTCCCCTGCTCCTTGAAAGATAATTTTAATTACCTTCAGTTTATAAAATTACTGAAAACGTTATTATTCACCCAAACCTGTGCCCTGGTAAACCAATTCTGTATTTAGAATCCCCAGGGCATCCTTCTGGTTAATAACAGTGTTTATACATTTTAATAACACAAAAAATACTGATGAAGCTAAAGATCTCCACACACCCTACCCTATAAGAGTGCAAAGGGGCTGTGATAGATTGTCTCATCTCACCAGTTAGTAGCCTCTTAACAACAAGGGAGCATTAAAGAACCACTGGTAGATTCCTCAAAGCTCATGGTGTAAATCCCTAAAGGAGGACAAATTAAGCATATATGTCACAAAGGATATTAGGCTCTTCTTTCAGGTCACAAACAGTAGAATTGAAAACCAGGTGAAATCCATCATACAAAGGCTGTAAGTATGATAACAGCTACAAACGTCACCAGGCATGACCCTAAACATAAAGACTAGGAATGCATGTTAAAACTACAGGAGTTACACTGAAAATAAAATATATTACCAGTTCGATGCTTTCGCAGATCCATAATGCCCTCATGTGCAATAATCAGGCTACAAATCGTCACTTTTTTTCCGTACACACAAGAACACCTGCACACATTTGCATAACCGGTTCCTCTCTTGAAAACAAATTGTGTAAGCTGAACTCTACATGTCCTTTAGTATGGGAGCTACCATCTTCATTTCTCTTAAATACGAGCACAAAAAAACTGCTGGTTGAAGGATAGACAATAAGAAATGGCAGTCTTACTGAAACAAAGCAACATTAACAAATACAGAGATTCTAGAATTCAGTCACACAATAGACAACAGTTAATGCTGTATGTTCCAAATCAGTCAAATAATGTGTTTTATCATACTATAGTCACCAGACTTGCTCTTCGGCTTCTCTGACAGGACAGATGCTTTGTTAATATTTAAAAAGCTGGTTTACAAGTTGTCAGAGTCAGCTCTGTGCATCCTAATAAAAATATGCACAAATGCTGGATTTTCTTTATCCATATAAACATTGCATAGGAGCCACATATCGACAAGAAAGAAACAATTCCAATTAAACCTGCAATTCACTCACAGCAAAAATAACATTTCAGGAAACAAAGCCAGCAAGCAGCATATGTTATATTAAACTGATAAAGCGCTAGGCTACTCAAAGTGTCCCAGCGCTACTCCAGTAAAAAAGTGAACTACACACACCTCAGAAACTAAAAAAGCAAAGTTTTAAGCTTTTTTCTAAACAATGGGTCCTGAATGTCCTGGAGTG
Source organism: Triturus cristatus (assembly GCF_964204655.1). Classification (NCBI taxonomy): domain Eukaryota; kingdom Metazoa; phylum Chordata; class Amphibia; order Caudata; family Salamandridae; genus Triturus; species Triturus cristatus. The sequence goes on along the minus strand of NC_140593.1, from coordinate 526,759,401 downwards.
CCAAAGGAAGCCCATTCCAGGTCAGACCAGCTTTACGAACAAAAGAGCTCCCACCAAGTCTTTGGCGCTTAAACCTAGGAATCTGCATCAGCAGCTGATCAGAAGAACGAAGCTGTCTACTAGGTCTATAGAAAACAAATCTCTTTTGAAGGTAGGAGGGCCCAGTCCCGTACAGGGCCCGATGTACAATGGATAACATCTTAAATTTCAGCCGAGATTCAACAGGGAGCCAATGCAATCTGTGTAAATGGCTCTGGACACTGTGTGGAAGAGAGGCCCAGGAGCAGTCTGGCTGCTGAATTTTGGACTACTTGTAGCTTTTTAGCCAAATAACCTGGGCTACTAACCAAAATGGCGTTGGCATAGTCCATCCGAGACAATATCAAGGCCCGCACCACAGTTTCCTTGGCACTAACAGGTAGAAGAGGAAGAAACTTACTCAAAATTTTTAGAGTGCCGAAGCAGGATCCTACCAGTTTCTTCACATGAGTGGAAAAGTTCAGGTTTTCATCGAACCAGACACCGAGATTTTTTATGGTGCCCTTGCCTATAGATGGACGAGGAAAACCCGAAGGCCAAATCCTTTCCCTAAAGTCCACAGGGAACGGTCCATACAAAAGCACTTCCGATTTTTCTTCGTTGCACTTCAATTGTGCACTCACTAACCAGTGAAACACGGCTGACAGACAGTGCTGTACGGCCTCCACCGAGTCGTCGCCTTTCCTCCAAGAGAACAATAGCTGAGTGTCATCAGCACAGGCCATCACCTTAGCCCCCAGTGACTCCGCAAGGTAAATCAGCGGAGTCACATAGATGTTGAAAAGGAGAGGGCTAAGCGATGACCCCTGCGGAACACCAGAAACCAGCTGCATAGGTGTAGAAGCATAGGGTGGAAGCCAGACCTGCTGTTATGGGTTTTCCAAAAAGGATCTAATCCAGCGTAGCACCGCTCCCAAAACACCAATTGCCTCTAGTCGTTCCAGAAGCAAAGAGTGTGGCACAGTATCGAATGCCGCTGAGAGATCAAGCATAACCAGGGTCGCTCTCCCACCGGCATCCAAACACTCCCGAACCGCCTCAGTCACCTCCAGCAATGCTGACTCCGTGCTATAAAAAGCACGGAATCCAGATTGAGCTGGATGAAGCAAACCCGATGCCTCTACATAGTTGGTAAGCTGGGACGTAACAATCTTCTCGCAGACCTTCGCCAAACTTGGTAGGAGCGAGATAGGTCGATAGTTCTCAGGAAGTAGAGGGTCAAGAGAAGGCTTCTTGAGGAGGGGGAGGATCAGTGCCTGCTTCCATGATAATGGGACACAGGCCTCACGAAGTGATGCATTGACCATGTGGTTGACTTCGAAATTAATCGAATCTGCCACTTCAGATAGGAGCCTAGCTGCACAAGGGTCCTTCGGAGAGCCAGATTTAAGCGCCTTAAGAATCTTAAGGGTACAGGACAGGTCCGCAGGTTTAAAAGTTGAAAAAATGGAAATAATCTTTGACATCTGCTTCCCCACCCAGGCAGAAGTAGAATTTATGGACACCATAGAAAAGGAGTCCTGAATGCTAACTATTTTGTCCCTGAAAAATTTAGCTAAGGTGTTACACCAGATGATCGATGAGGGAACCACCACAGCCTGGGCACTAGGAGACACAAAACTTTTCAGAATAGAAAATATTTCTCAGAAATTATTATTTGCACGATCAATACGATCGGCAAAATAGCGGCCTTTGGCCGAACCAATAGCCGCGTAGTAAAGTTTTTGTTTAGTTCTGAGTGCAAGTTGGGCTATGGGGCAATACCCGCTGGAACGCCATGCTCTCCAGAACCTTGCAGGCATGCTTCGGGGACCCCAATTCCGAAGTAAACCAAGGCTTCGAAGGGGACTCTCTTCTCAGAATAGTCCGACCGGGAGCAGAGGGAGCGCCGATTGCGGTTGTGATCCAATCTGCAAACCTTGATACATTAACCTCAAGGTCCTCGGAAAAGGAAGGGCGGGAGGCTGCCAAGCAGCTACTCAATTGCCCAGCATCCAGTTTCCTAAAAGTAGGTGGCTGATGGACACTGTCAGGGCGGATAGGACGCATAATGTCCCACGAAAAAAATATAGGAAAATGATCCGTCCAAGCGACCGGGCTAGACCTTTCAACTACATTGGGAAAGTTGGAGCAAATAGAATCCAAAGTATGTCCTCCTTGATGGGTAGGATACGTGACCCATTGAGAGAGATGGACCAAATGCAGCGAGTCGATAAAAGCAGTCGAATCAGCTGCATCTATAGAGTCAAGATGGATATTAAAGTCCCCGAGAAGCAGATAGTTCGAAAAACCGCAGAACTCTATCGGCTAGCATAGTGAACATGGCGACATCTGCATTTCTTGCTCCAAGTCGTAAATAAATCCAATGCCAGACGGCTCCAACTAAAGAAAGACCTTCCCTGTTCTTTGGTCACCACCCGCTCATGGCTGACATCTGTAGTCCTGTTGAATGCATCCACCTATATGTTGGCTATTGCTGCTAGGTGCTCTGCTGTCAACAATTGATGCTTCAATTGATGGCCAGATGTTGAGACTTGAGAACACCTGTGACTGCGCCACCTGCATGTTGATGTATAACATCACGGTTGTGTTATCTGTCCTTACAGGCAATGAACATTGCTCATCCGCAGAATTAAAGATCTCAAACACATTTGGATAGTATCTTACTGCGGCATGTTTTTATTTAGTGGGCTTTCTGCAATAAGCAAAAGGCCCCCGGCTTCCAATGTCCTGCAGTGGATTGCACCACTCATCTAGGGAAGCATCATTGGTCATAACAACATGAGACAAATCTGGGTGAAAAAGTAATCCTTTAGTCCTTTTCAATGGTCTTGGCAAGAACTGTTCTGATTCGAGACTTAATCTGGGTTCACTCTTCCACTGACTAGACTTCAGAAAGAATTGGGCATCGAATTCATCTTTTAAAGAGCCACATTGAGTCTGCATTGAGGCACCAGAAAAATGCATGACAATAATTTCTAGGGGTGACTTGAATGTTCGGACGATAATCGTTTTAAATCCTTGGATCTGTGAAGAAAATGCTTTTCATTTTTTTGTTTTTTCTTGAGACAGGATAGCTTTCCCCTGAACTGTGTCCAGTCTCTCTCGGGAACTGTATTCGCTTAGGTTTAATTTGAGACTTGCGGATGTGTGTGAGGCCCATACGTTGAAAGAGATTCAAGCGTGCATCAGCTGACATCTGTTTCCTTCAACGATTGCCTTTGATGAGCAAGTTATTTAAGTACGGAAAGATTTGAGGTCCTTTTTTCCTTAGAAATGCTCCTACAGGGGTCATTTACTTCGTAATAGTCTTGGAACTGGCATGGGTCCCAATGGTAGCATCTTGACTGATGGTGGAACCTAGCCATTTTGAAGTGCAAGTCCCTGTTGTGTTTTTGATGGATACATGGAATTAAGCAGCCTGCAGATCCAGTGAAGAAATGTTCTCGCCTCTGTAGAGGAGATGAGGTACTTCTTGTACCATAACGATTCTGATCAGTTGTTATCACAGATACTTGAATAGCAGCCAGAGATTCAACATGCATTGGCATAGCCAATAGGTCTCGCCTTTAGGACCTTATAAGTGTTTAGCCATGCAACAGTTGCATAACTAAATACTTATAAGGTCCCAAAAGCGAGACCTATTGGCTACGCCAAGCGGCCGTGAAAGTGATCGCATCGCGATCAAACATCAAAGCGGCTGTGTGGCCGCGAAAGTGAAAGTAATCGCGGTCAAGCACGGCGCGCGCCCGCGCACATGCACTGTAGCTCTAGGCTGGCCTGGTAGCACTTTTTGGAGCCCTCTCAAAAAGTCTCGCCAGACCAGCGCATGCACTGGATCAGGCGAGACCTAAAAATGAGGTAACTATCCTAATCTTTTCTGTACAAGAAACAACCCGGAGTATAAATCGTGCTGGGATTTGGGGACAGATTCCAATGCTTAATACAAGAATTTGTAAAGTATTTCCACTTTTCCCAACCATAGATGCATGATGTGTTCTGCAGAGAGGTGGGTGGTGGCCTTTATACAAATTTGAGTCTATGTGGATAGTGGACCAGTTCTAATGACCCACTTCTCCCAAACAAACACTACCCACTGGTGGTAATTAATGGAATCCTCCTCCCGTCTACTCTCCTACAAAATTTGAATCAAGATAGACCTGCACGGTCAATGTCTGTGGGATAGTTCCTGCTGCTTAACCTCTTTTGCAAGGCGGTTACCATAAGAAGCAGACTGCGATTTTGTTGCGATGGATAGTGTAATTGATGAAAATACAGACTGTTGCAGCTGATACGGCCCTCTGTAAAAAGGCACCCCTATCCCATGCTCCTTTAAAAGGAATCTGTTTCAGATACTACAGTATTTCCAAAAACAAGCAGTATCCTAATCAGATAGTGATTGGAGAGTGGGATCCATGTGCTCTCTATCAAAGGGGATAAAGGAAATCTGCCTTTTCTGCATAGTCACCATAGATATTCCACGTTTTCCTGGGCCTGATTTTCCTGAAGTTACAAATCTGTCCATTGTTACCGCTGCTAAACAGCAGTAAAGTATCTGCACTCACCCTTAAATCATGGTTAAATTGGCTTATTCCTAATTAACCTTTAACTTGCCTACAAGTCCTTAGCAGGCCTCAAGCAATCTACTCGCTATGGCAAGTCAGATTTCACCAGATCGGGGTTATATTTAGGACCCACTTGCCCACTATGGTGAGTTGACAAATAACAGGGGTTCTGTTCAGTCAGAAAGTGAAGCAATAAAGATGCCTTTAAATATTGTTTTTATCTTGTCACATATGCTCCGATTTCAAAAACAGAAGTCAGTTTACAATTACTTTTCCTTCTCCGACTGTAGAGTTCCAGGATTTTGTAAAGTGAACTGTCTGACCTGCTGTACGAAGTGTGAAAAAGGCTGTAGTCTATACATTTTTTCCTAACACACATTTATGTAGCTAATAAGTCAACTGTACAAACATTTCTATATATATTTAAGTAGTTGTGAAAGCCCTTTTTTAGCTTTCTGTGTGATGGGGAAAAATATGATCATGCCTTAGTAGTATATTTATTTAAAGTGAATATTTAAACACTGAGAAACACTCCTGCCCCTGCCCTGATGGCAATGCTATCTGTAAACAGAGGCAAGTCAGGGATCATGTTTACCCTATATGAGGGCGAGATTCTTATAACAGCAAAGGTTTAGTATATTTAATCAAACAAAAGAGTTTTGTTTTGTATTGCAGAAATGCTGAACTCACATATTTGAAGGTGCACTCAAATGTGAGAATGAAGAAAAAGGAGACAGTAAAATAAAATATTTGCCAATCATCACACAATTAGAGACCTGTTTAGGGGTCAAGTGCATTACAGTTAGATCGAGTAGATTTTTGAAGTTACTCTACCTGCAGGCCAAGTAACATGTTTATTATTTTTCAAGGCCTGCTTACTATAGGATATAGAGAATGTACCCATGGCCTGTAAGTTAAACTTCACCTGCAGACTGAAGCACCTAATGTACCATCCACAGAGTGGACTGGAAAATATGGCTTCTAGCCTACCATGTGTAGCCTGACTGCAGCAACCTAAAAACTGCGCTGTCACACCTGCCAAAATAACTTTTTGACAGGCAGGAAACTCTGTTTTTAAACATTAAGGAGTCACCTTCAAGTACAACTTGTTGGTCACATGGTAGGGTGCCTGATGAGAATGTGCAAAATTAAAACTAATGAGGTGTGGAAATTGCACGAAAACAGAACAATGGGCTTAGTCCTGGTGACAGCGTGAACTGGGTGTGGGGAATTTAATTCCCATCAGCCCAGGCAGGACCGCTGGAGTGGACACAGTAACTTCATAAACTTGAAAAGCACAAAGGTGAGGCCTGCCTATTCAAAGTGTAATGTGAGGAGAGACCAGAAGGGAAAGCATTTATCTCCAAGACTAAACTAACCAAGTTGGCTCCAAACTGAGTGGGAGTGAAGCTACCCCCAGAACTGGGGTTGAGTGACCACATAGGAGGAGACAGCTCATTCCCTTCGCTAAATCTCTGGGTGATCACCCAGGACCTCCAGAAGAGAGAAAGGGTTTTTCCATCTTGAATTTTAGAAGAAAGGTGCACTGTAGGTTTGTTTGCAGTTGGATAAACCGGACTGTGGAATGAAAGTACGGTTGCTCCTGGGAACTTTTTCCCCCATTTGTTGGGGAGTGTCCCCAAGTCAGCCCCACCGACTGGCTATTGCCAACCATAAATGTGGCACCCCCAAGGAACCCTCTGAAAACACTTTCTGGACCATTGGAAGAACAGGAGAGGTCTGTACCCTGCGTGCTGTGACCAAAGAAGAGCCCTGAAGAACTGGACCTGCTACCTCTTGTACCCAGGAGGAGGAAGTGGACTCCAAGTGTCAGTGGGCTGACTTACTGTGTGGTTACAGAGACAACAAGCTGCAGGAGGACTTACACCTTAAGTGAACAGATCCAACCAGGCATTGCTGGTGGCCTCTAGTGGAGTGGATCTTGGCCCTCAAGTGCTCCATGAGGTCTTGGGAGCCTTAGGAGTGACCCAGAAGAGCTGCTCCAGAAACACAGAAAAGTTGGGACTTATAACATCTTTGATCTTGCAAGTCCTCCAGAGACATCGGGGGACCTAGTGGCTAAGCACTTTATACTGCTTCCACAGGCAATCATTTATGCTTAGTGCTTTCCGGCACTTTTTTACTTAAAACTTTCAAAATTCATATCTCTGGTTCCCCTTTTGGATATTGGTCGTTTTGGTGTCATTTTGTTGATCAAAATTTACCTATTTTTCAAATTCGGTTTTCTGATTTTTATTGTTTGGTGTTTTTACTTTATTACGGTTTTTGTATGATTTACAAGCTGCCCTAAATCAAGCCTCGGTTCTGTGCCATACCTATCAGCGGGTTGAGCTTGGGTTTATTTTTACGACTTTGGGGATCACTCTAACAAGTTAGTGTCATTATTCCATGAGGTGGCCTATTGCCCACTCCAAATAATACTCAACTTTCTTACAGGGCACATATAAAATCCAGTGTTGGACTTCAGGTCGAAAAGATGTTGAACACAGCAACCTCTGATGCCACAACATAGCTGCTCTGACTAGCTGGCAAAAGCCTGGGGAGTTCACATAGAAAGCACCAACAATTATTACAGCTGAAGTCTCACCCCCTTGTAATAGAGACTTGCCTCTTCCTTTATGTTCTCAGGTAAAGGTTGAATATATTGAGCCAAGTCACTCCGTACCTGCCTATCACAGCATCTTACTATGGCAATAGCAATCTTGATGATGCACCTGCTTGGGAGGAAACTCCAGAGCTATCCTTTGTTCACCCTTCTTTATCTGGCGAGGCAGTGCACAGGCATGTGGGACTGCGGATTAGCATGAAGCAACCTACAAGAACACAGAATCCGCTACAGGATGTCCAGTTAAACAGGTTGGAGTGCTCTTTGGGGTCTGTGTCCAAGCAAGCACGCTGGTGGAAAACTAAGGGGGGGATTGCAAGATTTTAGTCACAATGGGAATTGACTTGATCTATCTTCTATGCGGGTTTCTTCGAAGTCATAATAAACAACCTGTTCCATTACTGAAATAGGAATGTGACATTTCTCTCAAGTTCTTTCGATAAGTAAATAAAACTAGGCAATATATGGTGGTGCATTGATATGGAGTGGTGCTGGTTCTGAAGTAATTGGTGGTATGTAATCCCACTCAAGCACCAACCTAGGAGTTCAAGACGTTTTGCTTCGTCTGATGTGTATATATACGCTTTTTATTATATGGGGATTTTAACGCTATGATTGGTGAAGAGCCAACAGTGTTAGGCTTTTGAGTTCAGTTGCAGAAAGTGCACCACGGGATGCCAGGCGGTTGGAGTTGAGGAATTATGTTGCCTAGCTGGTCCTTGTAGATATAATTAACCACCATCAGGGTCAACTAAACCAACCTACAAGGGAGGGGGTAGGGCGTCAGTCATTGACTGCATATCCACCTCTAAGCACTTCCTCCAGTGGTATTTTAACAGTGCAGTAATGGAAACGCAGGGGGGCGACCACAAGGCTCTTTTGATTGAAGGGATTTTCCTGCTGGTCAGGGACAAATCATCAATAGTGTGCGATGGAATCGCCCAACATTCAAGAGACAGACTCAGGCTAGTTTGTCACCTTAAGGATCTCAATACCACACTGTTTTCGCCTTAAAAAGAATCTGCCAGTATTCCTGGGGTGTTTAGATAAAGATTTATCTGTCCATTACCAATCCCTGTGCACTCGCATCAAGAACCATCTGTTGAAACCCCACTATCTGCTTCAGAACACCCACGTTGGTCTGATGGGAAATGTTCCGCGGCCAATCGTCGTCTGAGGAAGGCACTGACGGGAACCCCTAGAGATGCTGGGGAAGTCTGGGAGACCAGGCTGGACTATAAGTGGACCTGGCTCTTTGACTAATCAACTCAGCAGCAGCACCCCGCAGTCCCTGGATACCCTCACAGGTGATAAGCAATGCTTTACAAATCCTGATTGATTGACTTGAGGGGTCTTGACTGTCAGAGATGGAAGTCCAAGACTGTTATTAGTTTGTATCATTTCCAATTTTTTCTACTGACCTGTAATTCTGTAATTTTATGGTTTTTTAACTAAAAATCAAATAAAGATTTTGAAACTTGAATCTTGTGTATACGTAGGCCAGTGGTTGGGGGAACAGCAATATATTCTCTTAAGAGGATTTGGATCCGGCCCTAGGGACTGAGGCATAGGAGTGCAAGACACTCTAGGCCAAAAAGGTGCGTACATTTGAGAAGCAGGTGGTCATGCAGTATCTGAAAGTAGGAGGAACCCTGCATAATAGTACATCTGATGAAGGTCACTGATCAGGTTTACAGGGACTGTGAACACAGGCTGATATTTGTATCGAGGAGCATCATAATATTTTACACACAATCATAATCCCTGTAAAAATACTGTTCTTGATAACATCTGCCCAAGTGTTATTCCCAGTGTCGTCCATGTTCATACTGCTCCTCTTTCTCATTCTGATATTTCACATATAGCTGAGCTAGGCTGGTTGGGTACTAAAAGGACCCTCAATCTGATATGCTCATGCTGTGTCGCACAACCTCTTTGGAGTGCAAGGTGACAGTTTGAAAGGTATCCTCAGGTTTTAACAGTGCAGTCAGCCAGCAATGGCTTCTTGAATGGTTTCGCATGTTGATCCGATGGAGGTGAAGGGAGCTACAGTGTTGTCATCGAGGTCTTCAACAGTACTAGTGCCATCGACTGGGTTGTTGTCGACAGAGCAGCAAGAGTTGGTGGTTTGCGCATAGACGATGGTTTCTTGGTCGACGGAGAAGCCGCAATCACAAGCTTATAAACCGAGAAAGAAGCACTAGCAGGATACTACAATGTGATATCAAAAGAGGATGACTTTCTATTTGCCACCTCGGGCAGAAGAACTCGCCTGGTATGATTTCATCACATTAAGGAAGGGGGGATAGTGACTGCACAATTTAGTTTTAGTTCTGATTTTTAATTGTTTAAAATAAATCCTTTTAACAAGCCGTAAAGAAGGCTACAATCAACCATTTCAAGATACAAAATTGTAACAAGAGTAAGGGAAAACAGCGAAAAATATATTGTTAAATAGGTGAACACAAGTAACCTCAGTGACAGATCACCTGCCGTTGTTAAGGCAATAACAATAGAGAAAAACCATCTTCAGGTAACAAAATCGACCATCTAATACATGGTTTCAATTAATGGCCTCAAACAATAGTTTAGTGGTCTAAGATCCAATGGGTTACATATATATTTATTTCTTTTTGAAGACATTATGTTGGTCCTGAATAGTATGGGGGGGGGTCGATCGATGCATTTCGGCCTTCCAATTACTACCTCCACATGACATTGCAGGACTAGAATCACCAAAACTTAAAAAGAAGAATTTTATTTGTTCAGATTCTAATTTAAACTCACATAGTAGGACTGACTAAGAAAAGTCTTATAGAAATTACCTTAAAAATGTGTAAAGCATGCTGTTATACAACGTGGTTCTGTAAGACAGCCTAACTCAACAGAACAAAATGATGCAAGCATGCATGCATAAATCATGTCTCAATCACCTGTATGCCCAAAAGGAGAATACCAGCAGTCATAATGAAGGGAGCATACAGAAAGAAGAAAGCATGATTGACTCGGTATTCAAATTTGTTTTTGCTGAAAAGGAGACTCCGAAGATGCTCCACTCAGTTTATCCTGCTGTGTGACAGACTTCAGCTACCGCTTGGAATTTTCAGTGGCCTTTTTGGGAGGCTGTTCCAAAAAGGAAGGCAAGTCATTGCCAGACTTTGACTTCTCAGATGGATTTCCCTCAAGATGTTGTTTGCAGGTTTTCTTTAGGTCCTGGAAAGTTTACTTACCCAAGGATGGCTGTCCTGAAGTCATCCATTTCTGGAGCCACATAGGCAGAAGACCATCTCTGTCATTGATGTTTTTTTGTTGTTGACAATATTATCCAAAATTTACAACCCTTGGCCTCGTGCAGTGGGCAGACAATATATGCGTTCAGAATGCAAATCCTTTGCAGAAGGTCTTTTTGCCACAGGAGGCGCAAGTAATCAGTACAGATTTCTTTATATCGGACATTCTGAAGAAAATAAATGCCTGTACCCCAAGCTTCAGTCCAAGAACAGAAGTTGTGCTACAGGAACTATCTTCTGAAGGGGACTCCCTTCCACACAATTTGCAGTAGATTCTGACATATGGCAGCAACAGGGTGTGCAATTCAAGCTTTTCTCGCCTTATAGATTGGACGTTTGGTCATCTCTAATGATATAAATAGGATACTAAAACAAATGTTTTAAGTTTGTTTCTATGGAACTTTGAACATACTGCTACTGCATACATATGTGAAGCTTCCACCTTTATGACAGAGAACGATTAAAATATGTGAATCTATAAAAGATCCAATGCTGGAGAACCTTACGTTTTCATTCATCAAGTCCCTTAACACCAGATAAATTATCAACCAATTATTTCCTTCATCTATTTTGCAGCTTTCAAAAATTGATAGGTACCTTCCTGGCATGGTTAAAATTTTGTTTTTATCCCTTTGCTGAAATGCATTATTGTTTTTACAAAGATTGACTTCTCTGAAGGGAAGCTTAGACTCAGGATTCCATGACTTCTGAAACTTAAAAGGCCTTTTAGGGTAGCTAAAGAGTTTAGGGGCTATTGTATGTTGTTCTTTGTCTCAAGTGGGCAAGTTCCCACTTAGCAGGTTATGGTATGGGATTGTCCTCCTGCTCACAACTCCGGAATCTCTCTATTCTGGGCACTGCAGGAAATTGGTGTATGAACAATGCTAAAACACTACCCATATACACCTACAAGGCTAGTAGTCATTCATCACAATTCAGCTGCCCTCGACTGGAAGTGTTGAGCCAAAGTTAAAAAAGGGACCGGACACATTTAGGACTATGATCTGTAAGAAGATGTTGAATGCCTTCCTCACTTTCTGCTAAATGTACTTGCAGTATTAAATTGGGACTATCGTGCACTGGAGTACTGCCTAGAAAAACGTACTTGATTAGTTACTGGATAAAGTGAGTTCTGCTGTGTAATTTGTAAAAGATAAAACTGCTAAGTGATTGGGGAAATTAGCCAAATAAATATAAAGAAATCCATTTGCAATATCACGAACAAAGAAAATTGTACAACGCTCTATTTTTTCTCCTTCAATATGGGTTCATAAATTTAAATCTATAGTTTCCCATTCACACAAAGATTACAATCCATAACACTTTGCTTTGTGTAGTTACTTCAGCTTATCCAGTATTCTATTCCGCATTTCTTATATTTACAATTCACTTAGGCTATATATAAAAGTCTTTCTCCCAGATCTACTGTTTTCATCCATCTAAAATGTTGATCATTTAGGATAGGTTTTATTCATTATCGGTTGTTGATGAATGTCAGCTGTATTAGTTCATTTAAGCACTCTTCGTCAGCAACCCCTTAATGTTATCAATGTGTTTTCGAACCTCTTCTGGTCACTTAATGTTGTGTTTCAACCTCCCTATATTTCCACACGAGAGAAAGTGCATCTTTATAGGAACCAACTTTTTAGCCCACTTGTAAGCAACTTGCAGTCAATATCATTTCAAAATCGGTATACAGAGCATCATTAACTTCTAGTTGCTCACGCCCCATATGGACTTTGAAGATCTCCATTCCCTCTGGATGCCAGAGTGAGCTTAACTGTACACACAAAATGTCCAGAAAATCAAGGTATTTTACTGCAGCAGCATAACACACACATTGGGCAGGATGTATAACCTCAGGGTTCAAAACCTTGCAAAAGGGACTAAGAGGAGACCGTTCACAGAAGACTATCATTGAGTCAATTTCAACAGGCTCCTGGATTCCTTAGTGGACATCCCAGTCATAAGAGACATGTCAAGGAACACTGAATATGTGGAAAAACTTGAGACTTTTGAACGTTTGGCACAATTATCTAGCCTGGAGGAAGTACCATGCTGGACCCTAGAGCGATCTGAGAAGAGACAGGAATTTGTGGACCCTAAAATCACTTTACAGTGGCCAAGATGCTTCCCATAAGAGCATCATAAAAACTGCAACATTGACATGTGATTGTAAAGTTTTATCTTGCTGTTAAATACTGGAATGCCTTCCCCTGCTCCTTGAAAGATAATTTTAATTAGCTTCAGTTTATAAAATTACTGAAAACGTTATTATTCACCCAAACCTGTGCCCTGGTAAACCAATTCTGTATTTAGAATCCCCAGGGCATCCTTCTGGTTAATAACAGTGTTTATACATTTTAATAACACAAAAAATATTGATGAAGCTAAAGATCTCCACACACCCTACCCTATAAGAGTGCAAAGGGGCTGTGATAGATTGTCTCATCTCACCAGTTAGTAGCCTCTTAACAACAAGGGAGCATTAAAGAACCACTGGTAGATTCCTCAAAGCTCATGGTGTAAATCCCTAAAGGAGGACAAATTAAGCATATATGTCACAAAGGATATTAGGCTCTTCTTTCAGGTCACAAACAGTAGAATTGAAAACCAGGTGAAATCCATCATACAAAGGCTGTAAGTATGATAACAGCTACAAACGTCACCAGGCATGACCCTAAACATAAAGACTAGGAATGCATGTTAAAACTACAGGAGTTACACTGAAAATAAAATATATTACCGGTTCGATGCTTTCGCAGATCCATAATGCCCTCATGTGCAATAATCAGGCTACAAATCGACACTTTTTTTCCGTACACACAAGAACACCTGCACACATTTGCATAACCGGTTCCTCTCTTGAAAACAAATTGTGTAAGCTGAACTCTACATGTCATTTAGTATGGGAGCTACCATCTTCATTTCTCTTAAATACGAGCACAAAAAAACTGCTGGTTGAAGGATAGACAATAAGAAATGGCAGTCTTACTGAAACAAAGCAACATTAACAAATACAGAGATTCTAGAATTCAGTCACACAATAGACAACAGTTAATGCTGTATGTTCCAAATCAGTCAAATAATGTGTTTTATCATACTATAGTCACCAGACTTGCTCTTCGGCTTCTCGGACAGGACAGATGCTTTGTTAATATTTAAAAAGCTGGTTTACAAGTTGTCAGAGTCAGCTCTGTGCATCCTAATAAAAATATGCACAAATGCTGGATTTTCTTTATCCATATAAACATTGCATAGGAGCCACATATCGACAAGAAAGAAACAATTCCAATTAAACCTGCAATTCACTCACAGCAAAAATAACATTTCAGGAAACAAAGCCAGCAAGCAGCATATGTTATATTAAACTTATAAAGCGCTAGGCTACTCAAAGTGTCCCAGCGCTAGTCCAGTAAAAAAGTGATCTACACACACCTCAGAAACTAAAAAAGCAAAGTTTTAAGCTTTTTTCTAAACAACAATGGTTCCTGAATGTCCTGGAGTGCCAAAGGAAGCCCATTCCAGGTCAGACCAGCTTTACGAACAAAAGAGCTCCCACCACGTCTTTGGCGCTTAAACCTAGGAATCTGCATCAGCAGCTGATCAGAAGAACGAAGCGGTCTACTAGGTCTATAGAAAACAAATCTCTTTTGAAGGTAGGAGGGCCCAGTCCCGTACAGGGCCCGATGTACAATGGATAACATCTTAAATTTCAGCCGAGATTCAACAGGGAGCCAATGCAATCTGTGTAAATGGCTCTGGACACTGTGTGGAAGAGAGGCCCAGGAGCAGTCTGGCTGCTGAATTTTGGACTACTTGTAGCTTTTTAGCCAAATAACCTGGGCTACTAACCAAAATGGCGTTGGCATAGTCCAACCGAGACAATATCAAGGCCCGCAGCACAGTTTCCTTGGCACTAACAGGTAGAAGAGGAAGAAACTTACTCAAAATGTTTAGAGTGCCGAAGCAGGATCCTACCAGTTTCTTCACATGAGTGGAAAAGTTCAGGTTTTCATCGAACCAGACACCGAGATTTTTTACGGTGCCCTTGCCTATAGATGGACGAGGAAAACCCGAAGGCCAACTCCTTTCCCTAAAGTCCACAGGGAACGGTCCATACAAAAGCACTTCCGATTTTTCTTCGTTGCACTTCAATTGTGCACTCACTAACCAGTGAAACACGGCCGACAGACAGTGCTGTACGGCCTCCACCGAGTCGTCGCCTTTCCTCCAAGAGAACAATAGCTGAGTGTCATCAGCATAGGCCATCACCTTAGCCCCCAGTGACTCCGCAAGGTAAATCAGCGGAGTCACGTAGATGTTGAAAAGGAGAGGGCTAAGCGATGACCCCTGCGGAACACCAGAAACCAGCTGCATAGGTGTAGAAGCATACGGTGGAAGCCAGACCTGCTGTTATCTGTTTTCCAAAAAGGATCTAATCCAGCGCAGCACCGCTCCCAAAACACCAATTGCCTCTAGTCGTTCCAGAAGCAAAGAGTGTGGCACAGTATCGAATGCCGCTGAGAGATCAAGCATAACCAGGGTCGCTCTCCCACCGGCATCCAAACACTCCCGAACCGCCTCAGTCACCTCCAGCAATGCCGACTCCGTGCTATAAAAAGCACGGAATCCAGATTGAGCTGGATGAAGCAAACCCGATGCCCCTACATAGTTGGTAAGCTGGGACGTAACAATCTTCTCGCAGACCTTCGCCAAACTTGGTAGGAGCGAGATAGGTCGATAGTTCTCAGGAAGTAGAGGGTCAAGAGAAGGCTTCTTGAGGAGGGGGAGGATCAGTGCCTGCTTCCATGATAATGGGACACAGGCCTCACAAAGTGATGCATTGACCATGTGGTTGACTTCGAAATTAATCGAATCTGCCACTTCAGATAGGAGCCTAGCTGCACAAGGGTCCTTCGGAGAGCCAGATTTAAGCGCCTTAAGAATCTTAAGGGTACAGGACAGGTCCGCAGGTTTAAAAGTTGAAAAAATGGAAGTAATCTTTGACATCTGCTTCCCCACCCAGGCAGAAGTAGAATTTATGGACACCATAGAAAAGGAGTCCTGAATGCTAACTATTTTGTCCCTGAAAAATTTAGCTAAGGTGTTACACCAGATGATCGATGAGGGAACCACCACAGCCTGGGCACTAGGAGACAAAACTTTTCAGAATAGAAAATATTTCTCTGGAATTATTATTTGCACGATCAATACGATCGGCAAAATAGCGGCCTTTGGCCGAACCAATAGCCGCGTAGTAAAGTTTTTGTTTAGTTCTGAGTGCAAGTTTGGCTATGGGGCAATACCCGCTGGAACGCCATGCTCTCTCCAGAACCTTGCAGGCATGCTTCGGGGACCCCAATTCCGAAGTAAACCAAGGCTTCGAAGGGGACTCTCTTCTCAGAATAGTCGGACCGGGAGCAGAGGGAGCACCGATTGCGGTTGTGATCCAATCTGCAAACCTTGATACATTAACCTCAAGGTCCTCGGAAAAGGAAGGGCGGGAGGCTGCCAAGCAGCTACTCAATTGCCCAGCATCCAGTTTCCTAAAAGTAGGTGGCTGATGGACACTGTCAGGGCGGATAGGACGCATAATGTCCCACGAAAAAAATATAGGAAAATGATCCGTCCAAGCGACCGGGCTAGACCTTTCAACTACATTGGGAAAGTTGGAGCAAATAGAATCCAAAGTATGTCCTCCTTGATGGGTAGGATACGTGACCCATTGAGAGAGCTGGACCAAATGCAGCGAGTCGATAAAAGCAGTCGAATCAGCTGTATCTATAGTGTCAAGATGGATATTAAAGTCCCCGAGAAGCAGATAGTTCGAAAAACCGCAGAACTCTATCGGCTAGCATAGTGAACATGGCGACAACAGAATCCATCCGGGACAAGTGGGCTACATTTAGCAAGAATATGGCTGCAATTGCAAAGCACATTCAATGGCAACTACCACTTAACCACCCAGTATACGTATACAAGTCTACTGGCCTGTGCCATTTCCCTACTAGCGACATTGACTGCCTATCATTAACTTTGAAGAAAAGGCATTACAGAAGGACAACTCCTTAGTGATAAAAAGTGCAAAACTCTCCAAGTGTGTCTCAAACCTCATCAATGGGAAAGAGTCCATGAGCCTAAAACACCGAAGTGCCTGCTCTTACAGTGGAGCCCAACAACATGCAAGGGGTCCTGCAACCATAGCATTTAGAGGTGCCACCAGGAGTCATCAAGCAGACTCTTGTGTGGTTGCATTGAAGGTTACCAGTATGTCTTAATATGGTATTGCCAATATTACTTTGATGTAGTGCTAGATACAATGTTCAACGTATAAAAACAAAGCCAGGGCTCCTTTTAGGGCACTGTTTTTTAGGTTTGGAAGCACACTTGGGTCCTGTGTTGGTGAGGGCCATAGAACATTAAAAGGATAGCTGTAAATTACATTCTACAATGTTTGTATTTCGCTGGAATATGTACAAGTCAAACTTTCTGTAATGAACTTTATAAGTCCAAAATTGTAGTTCTATTTAACTCAAAGTATCAATTTTGAGTTTGTATTGTGCTGATTTATGCTACTCAGCCAAGCCATCCAGCTCAAAATTGCATATCAAACACAAAAATACATTCAAATACTATCACCAAAGTAACTTTAGGAATGCATTATTTTGCAACTGCTCTTCAAACTGATTGGTTACATTATCATCATCACATAACATATGTTTTTACAGAAATATCTAGTTCACACATGTTTCTCTAATGCTGGTAAGTACTAAAATATCAACTCACCAATAAACTTTTGGCATTTGCAGCTCTCATCTAACCATTCCGGAGTCACAATATGCTTTGCTATGGAAATCGCAGTGAGAAACTTTACAGTTCGTGTCACTTTGCTGGCAACCAAGTGTGTGCATTTGTGGGCAGAGTCTGCAACCTCTCCCCCAAGAAAATACAGCTTCTAAAATATAAAAGATATTTGGTTAAAATTAAAAAGGGAAAGACTAAGTAGCATTACAAAGCTACTGCTGCCGAAGTCCCAATCAATGTAGATCCATGAAATGTATTAAAAAAACAGACCCTTGAACAAGTATTTGCACAGTTAATGGAATGGGCCTGCTGCTGGCAAGCTGACGTGACTTTTTTTAATTCGGTGCGTATGTCAAAAAATAATAGGAAAAAAGTAAACATTGCCTCCTAAACGTGGCAGACATATGCTTCCAATAAATATTTGACATTCTTAAAGAAAAAGAAAATCTCAGAATTTCAACAGAACAGTATGCATGCTTCCTACCTGGCATGTGCAGTTAGAACAAGTTCAGAAATCCTTTTGTCTTAATACACATCACAGGAAAATATGAACCTGATTGATGGAAAGAAAAGGTACTAATGGCCTTAAACTACTGCACCCTGAACAAATAACTTAAACATCCAAGATTTAGTTTAAAAAAAAGGTTTACAGAGAAAAACACTGGGAAAATAATTTACTGTCCCAGAAACCCTAGCACTAAAGTAAACATCTTTTAAGGTAGATGCACATTGCATCTAGCCTCAAAGAAGAAGGGTTAGCTGTTGACACTTTAAAAGCTCAACCAAAGTATGTATATGCTTAACTTATGCATGTATTTGGCATAGGGACAGCTTTAACTGTCACACCACTGTCAAATGAATAAACAGAGTTCAACATGCGCCTCTTCTAAGACCATTACATCATAATGCATTAACAGTCTTCAATCTATCACTAGTTTGACCCTTTACAGAGTTCCATTGTTTTGTGGCTAGGTTTGTGCTTTGAAATACCACATGCACAGTTTAAAAAAATAAAACAAACATGCATATACAGTGTGATTTGGGGGTCAGCCTTCCACACCCACTGATCTGTGCAACTGTCATTCACATTTTGCTTCAACCCACAATTGCTTACAGCTATGCTTTTTTGCTTTCAGCTTCTATTTGTTGTGGACTCCACTGGGTTATTTTCAGTGTTATCGCAGATTTAAAAAAGTACAAAATGTGTGGTTAGCAATATTTACTGTTTTTTGCGCCATAAAAAACATGGGAGTGGTGTTTTTCCAGTGCTTATAAAGAAATGTGCTTTTATTTCCTTGCTGCCTTTTCATTCATATTTGCAAATAGTTTCCCTTATTTCTTACTTCCATCTGCCATCTTTGTTCCTCAAATGTTTCATTCAGGTAACTAATTTCAGCGCCCTATCTGAATTCTTAGTACTTAAACCCTTTTCAGCAGTCCACCCTACCCATGTCAAGCTTGTACATAGATGAATATATATTTGCACCACCTTTAGATTTGATTGGAGTAGAAAAAAGGTTAACAATAGACATTTAATCACACTATTCTGTTGCTCTGTTCTTTAGACATATGGCAAAGATCAGCAAAAGATTTTCTACTTCAAACAGGAGAAGTTATCGCAAGCCAGTATCGCACTGCTCTATTTTGTCTCGTGATGCAAAGAAAGAACCGGGATGAGAAATGTATTATTACGGTCTCATCTGAACCTATTAGTGATCTGCCTGGTCATAAGGGAGAAGACAGCCAAGGTATTCATATGCATACTGTATAGAGACAAAAAAAGAAGCAGAGAACTCTGAGTAGTTCAAGTTTAGGTGGAAAGCAGCTCCAGTATAGAGCACTCTCAACACCAGCGACACTCTAAATTTGCTCACCTCAAGTGTCTACTTTACTATCAAAGTCTTTAATCTTAGGATTAGCATAGTGCCATCCACGCTGAGACAGAAAGGGACAAAGTATTTTGCCATTTCTACAGCAAAGTCTTTAAGCATAAGATTAGCACAGTGCTATCCATGTCGAGCTGTAAAATGGCCAAAGCGCGTTTTCCCTGTTGGGGGGGAAGAAAAAGCACAGCTCAATATGGTTTCATCAAATGCAGTAAACTAGGGGTTTTACAAACGGTATTGTGAAGTGTCAAGTTTTGTTTCAGCACACACTGTTCCAAGCTTCATTTTGACATGAAGGAAGTTGAACTTAACGATACTCGGGATGTTAAATAACACATCCTACTTTAGTGCACTGGCACAGAATGGGTCTATGCACCTGTTATTCCTGAATTGCCTCTTCATGTTTGAGCTCTACTGTCTAAAGCTCATACACCAACAACTCAAGTTTTCAGAGATAATGTAGATGCTAAAAGCAGCTCAATTTCAGCAAACCTAGAGCACAAACACATTCTGGACCTGCACAAGGCAACTGAAGATGTCCAGGATATGGCCCGACCCTTCTTTGCGAGTGAATCGGATTTAAAATTCATACTTTTTATACCATCATGAAGTAGGCTAGGGAACGGGGCAGTTGGGTGCAGTGTTTTATGGGGGTTGATTCAGGAAGCATCAGTTTTCACAGTGGTCTTTGTTGCCAAGATCCTTATACCAGAGCTTTGAGAAAGCAAAATACTAATGCTCTGAGTGAAGGAGGAGGATATCATGGAGCTGTCACTTGCATTGGACTGAGACAATACTCATAGTTTAGCTGTGAATCTGGTGGTCACCACACAGCAATATTAGGTAGAGAGTGAACAGAAGCCACTGTAGTTGAGCCAATCCCCAGAATGGGGAGTCAAGTTGGCCCTCGGTGGTCCAGGGACCCTCTGGATGGTCACTTGGGCGTATTAAGTAGCTTACCATGGCCCGATTGGTTCATAGAGGGAGTATCCATCATAGAACAGAGCTTAGAGGGAGGGACTGTACTTCTACTGTTTGGCACAAGAGGGTGCCAAAGCACTAAAAAGGCAGCAGACCCCAGTGTTTTCCGGTTTCTATTAAAAAGCAAGTAATTACTTTGGTAGCGTTTTATCAATTAACCAAAAACCCCAAACCCTATATATAACTGGATTTTAAACACCTTTGGCTCTATTTTGTAACAAATATTCATGCAGCATTTGGGTTGCTATGAAAGTCCCACACATGATGACAATGAGAGGTTTAGGCAAGATCTTTATTTAATTTCTCATAAGATTAAATAAACCAAAGGGGTTTTTACATTTCACCTGTGAACATTTTTAAAACGTTATTGCAAACTAGAGACAGTAGTTTGGATTCCCAGTCTGTATATTATGCTATTTAGGCACTCAAATTAGTCATGACCATGACTTGCTTTATTGCATAAATTTTGGCTAAACCATCATAAAGTCAAGGATATGACTAAGGAATTGATTATCCCCAATTAAAATGGTAGTATCCCCTGAACATACCCAGCTTGCAGACATAAGGGGAAATAATTGTGACTTAGACCAATAGACTATTAATCTACATAGGAGCTACAACCTTTTATCACTAAAAGAAGGGGGCTGCTTAGGCAAACTAACATACAATAAAACATATATTTGAATACAGAGTAATGATGAAGTTGAATTAAGACCAGTTAGCTGTGTAAATACAAATCCCCGCATGGGAGGAGCAGGAGTCAACTTCCTTAAGGACAGTGATTTGTCCGCAGATCAATTATGTATTACTTTAATATCACATGGTAGATTTCCCACCACATATGTTAACAATTTCAATATTGAAAACTTGGGAAATCCAGATGATTACTCTGCACTTCAACTAAAGTAGAAAAAACCCAACATATTGATTGTTTCTGCATCGAGCATAGCTAATAAAGCTAGAAGGGCTAGACTTAACAGATGGAGATTTGCAAAAAGATTTTACAAACTACAAAGCCACTGAGCGGCTAGGAATAAAGGTACACTGATTTGGTAGGATTACCACAGGCACAACAGGCAATCACTTTGACACAACTAGGATTTTATTGTCAAGGTTTAAGAAAAGTACTCTGTAAAAAGAACACATGCTAGCTGAATTTCTGTTTTGAGAGGTGATCAAAGGGATGATGACCATATTTCACTGCCCAATACAAATTCAAGCACTATTGCAGCTTTAGTGCATACATAAACTAGTTATAACTCTGGCTGACCTGGCCCAGCCTAGAGTATTACCATTCACCTGACAGAAGAGTTGTTTAAGAATTAGAATCAGCAAAGAATTCCATGAGAGACTTAATTCTAGGCAAGAATTATTTGGTAAAGGAATAAACTAATCACATTTGGGTTAACTATCACCTTGGATCCAAAATATTACTTAAATCATTAATTCTTTAAATATTCCCAGTATAATGACAGGTGATGCAATATAAAGCATATGCATAGGCTTTCTCCTTCCTAATATATGCGGTAAGTGACTTACTAGTGGGTCTTCTTCATTCTACTTAGTGGTAAAAGTTCAGCAGGACATCGAGATATACCATCTGTGCTACTACTGGGTCAGAGCTTTCACTGGGGCCTGGTCATGGGGGGGGGGGGGGGGGTGGTGGAGGAAAGAAGGTGCGGTCATAGATTGTGGTTAAGGCTCAACATTTGTTGAGTAATGTAAGGTACGGAGTGAGGTACACTTTTATGACAGTGGGGAGGGATAAAAGGAGGTTAAGGTACAAGGAAGGGATCGGATAGGAATCTAATTACCCAGGAATGCACCTAGAATAATTCAGTGTTTTAGAAGGCCAGTAGTCTAAAGAATATTAGCATGTTAGATATGGCAAAAGCCAATTTGGGAAAATGGAGAAATGAGAGAATTGCATAGCTTTGTGTTTTGTGTGTAGTAATACCTTGCTTTCTCTTGTGTCTGTGTAGCATCTTGTTGAAATTTTGCCTGAATGGTGTGTAAAGGGGACTGATGTTTTGACCTTAGGTTAGCACTCGAATCATAATTAGAATGTTATAGATGGCATTGCGAAATATTGAATATGCTACTTACCAGTATGCATCTGTTCTTGGCATGTAGGGCTGCTGACATTCATATCTGTGCATAGATCGCCACCTAGTGTTGGGTCCGGATGTTTGCACGTTGTTGTCCTGGAAGAGTCTTCGAAGTATCCTGGGATAGGTGACTCCTCCCCTGGACTACAGTGCGCATGGGCATCCTCTCCATCCTCAGATTGTTTTTCGCCATTGTGGCAGTGATGGAGTAGATATAGAAAGTGATGACCATGCTTACAGTAATTCTGAGAGCTGTAGCTGCTACAGGCGCCGGGGAGGAGGGAGGGCGATATGAATGTCAGCAGCCCTACATGCCAAGAACAGATGCATACTGGTAAGTAGCATATTCAGTTCGAGGCATGTGGGCTGCTGAATTCATATCTGTGCATAGAATATATAGCAGTGCCCTCTTATTAGCGGCGGCTACCAGTGCCAGCTGCAGTGGTCTGAAAGAGTTTTGAGAACAGCCTGTCCTACAGCTGCCTGCTCTTTTGATTGCACATCTACACAATAGTGTTTGGTAAATGTATGTGTAGTGGACCAGGTGGCTGCTCTACATACGTCATGCAAAGGAATGTTTCCTAGGAAAGCCATTGAGGCCCCTAACTTACGTGTTGAGTGGGCTCGTGGGGGAATCGTTAAAGTGCGTTTAGCCTTTTGATAGCAAATTTGAATACATTTAACGATCCATCTGGCTATTCCTGCTTTGGAGATAGCGTTACCTTTGTGGTGTGGGGCAAAGGCAACGAAAAGTTGTTGTGTTTTCCTAAAGGGTTTGGTCCTGTCGATATAATACATGAGGGCCCTTTTGACATCTAGTGTATGGAGTGCCCTTTCTGCGACAGTTTGTGGGTTTTGGAAGAAAACGGGCAGTTCAATGGTTTGATTCATGTGGAACTGCGATACCACCTTTGGCATGAATTTGGGGTTGGTACGTAGTACGACCCTGTTGGCGTGAACCTGTATAAATGGCTCTTGAACGGTTAGTGCCTGGAGTTCACTAACTCTTCTCAAAGAAGTGATCGCTACTAGGAAAGCTACTTTCCAGGTAAGGAATTGAATCTCGCATGAGTGTAGAGGTTCAAAGGGTGGACCCATCAGGCGTGTGAGGACCAAGTTGAGGTTCCACATGGGAGCCGGTGGGTGGCTTGGTGGAATGACTCGTTTGAGTCCTTCCAAGAATGCTTTGATGGCAGGCACTCTGAATAGAGAGAGGTGCTGCCTGGTCTGCAGATAGGCTGATATTGCGGTCAAATGGACACGTATAGAGGTGTACGCCAGATTGCATCGGTATAGGTGTAATAGGTAACAAATAATGTTTTGGATGGATGCGTCTAGCGGGTTAATGTCATTATTATTGCAATAAATGACGAACCTCTTCCATTTTGCTGCATAGCAAGCTCTGGTAGTGGGTCTCCTGGCCTCCTTAATGATGTCCATACAGTCAGGTGGCAGGTTTAGGTAGCCAAACTCTAGGACTTCAGGAGCCAGATTGCCAGGTTCAGCTGTTGCGGATCTGGGTGCTGAATCTCTCCATGGTTCTGCGTCAAATGCTCGGGTTTGACCCGCAGCCTTTGATGCGGCACCACGGAAAGTTCGAGAAAGGTGGTGTACCACGGCTGGCGTGCCCACGTTGGAGCAACCAGGACGAGCGTCAGTGAGTGTTGACGCAGTTTGGGTGCCACCAGCGGTATCAGTGGTGCTGGGGGAAAAGCGTACGCAAATCTGCCGGACCAGTTCATCCATATCGCATTGCCCTGCGACTGCGGATGTGGGAACCTGGCGGCAAAGCTTTGGCATTTTGCGTTTTCGCTTGTCGCGAATAGGTCTATCTCTGGATGACCCCACTGCTGGAAGTACGGTTGGAGTACTGATGGGTGTAACTCCCACTCGTGCATCTGGTGGCTGTGTCTGCTGAGCAGATCCGCCATCTGGTTGTCCTTGCCGGGGAGGTGTTCTGCCATGAGGAACATGTTCCTTTGAATGGCCCACTTCCACATGCTCTGAGCCAGATGAGACAACTGTGGAGAGTGTGTTCCTCCCTGCTTCTGTATGTAGTACATGGCAGTCATGTTGTCCGTCCGGATCAACACGACTTTGTTGCACAAGTGTACTTTGAATGCTTTCATAGCGAGGAAGATTGCCATCAGCTCTAGAAGGTTGATGTGCATCTTCTTTTGTTGTTGTGTCCATAGTCCCTGCACTGTGTAATGGAGTACATGAGCTCCCCATCCCTGGAGAGACGCGTCCGCCGTCAGTATTATCTGTGGGACAGGCTCTTGGAACGGTCGGCCCTTGCAAAGGTTTTGTGGATTCCACCAATGCAGAGAGTTGTATGCCCGACCGCTCACCAACACTAGGTCTTTCAACTGTCCTTGAGCCGGATTCCACTGACGTGCTAAGCACTCCTGAAGCGGGCGCATATGTAGTCTCGCGTGGGGGACTATGAAGATGCAGGAGGCCATCATGCCTATCAACTGCATGAACACTCGCGCGGGAAGGGAGTGTTGTGGTTTGAACTTGGAAATCAGCATTTGCATGCTGTTGATTCTCACCAAATTTGGCTGAGCTGTGGCCGCCAGAGTGTCTATAGTCGCACCTAGGTACTGTTGTACGTGTGCGGGCTGTAGATGGGATTTTGGGTAATTCAGTGAGAACCCCAGACTGTGAAGGAGGTGAATGGTGCGGGACATGTGGCTGGCACATTGCTGGGCTGACTTCGCTTGAACGAGCCAGTCGTCCAGGTAAGGGTAGACGTGTATGTGCTGCCTCCGTAGATGTGCCGCCACAGTAGCTAGGCACTTTGTAAACACCCTTGGTGCCGTTGTCACGCCGAAGGGAAGGACTTTGAATTGGTAGTGCTGCCCTTGAACAGTGAACCGGAGGTATTTTTTGTGTGAGGGGTGAATGGGTATGTGGAAATACGCATCCTTGAGGTCCAGTGTGGCTAGAAAGTCTCCCTGCTTGAGCAGCGGGAGGACTTGCTGTAGAGTGAGCATGTGAAAATGCTCGGAAAGAATGCATCTGTTTAGGGGTCTCAGGTCTAAGATAGGTCTGAGTGACCCGTCCTTTTTCGGTATTAAAAAGTACAGGGAGTACACCCCCGTACCTTGCTCGTGGACGGGTACGACCTCTATTGCGCCTTTTAGAAGCATACTTTGCACCTCCTGCTGTAAGAGCGTTAAGTGCTCTGAGGACATAGGACGGTTTTTTGGAGGTATTGTGGGTGGAGTGGAGGTTAGTTCTAGACAGTAACCGTATTTGACAATATCTTTGACCCACCTGTCCGTGGTGATGGAGGTCCACGTGGACAGGAACCTTTGTAGCCTTCCCCCGACAGGTGTTATGTGGTCGGGAGGAAGGGAGAGGGCGTCACTGCTTGTTCTTGGGGGAGGACCTGGTGTTGCCGTAGCCGCGTCCTCTGCCCTTTGTACTGGAGCCACGATATCCACCCCGGGTGTTTTTATCGTAGGTGGTTTGTGTATTGCCCTTGTTGTATGTTTGCTGTGACCCCTGTCCTCTACCTGCTCCTCTATTTCCGGGGCGACGAAAGGAGCCGCTCCGAAAGGACTGAGTCTGGAGAGCCCCCATGGACTTTGCAGTGTCCGTGTCCTTTATTTTCTCTAGGGTGGTGTCAACCTCCGGGCCGAATAAATAGTCGGGGTTGACAGGCTGGTTGAGTATGTTGTTTTGCACCTCAGGTTTGAATCCGGAGATTCGTAACCAGGCATGTCGTCGCAGCATGACGCTAGTGTTTATGGCCCTGGCAGCTGTGTCTGCGGCATCCAGCGCACACTTGATGGATGCGTTTGTGAGGAGCTGTCCCTCTCTGATGAGGATCTCTGCACCTTCTCTGTATTGGTCAGGGAGATGTTGGATTAGTTGCTCTAATGTGTCGTAGTGCGCTCTATCGTAGCGAGCGAGGAGTGCTTGAGTATTGGCAATGCGCCATATGTTGGCTGCCTGGGCGGCAACCCGCCAGAGGTCTCTAACACCTTGGACTCTTTGTCCGGGGGAGGAGCGTCACCTGTTGTTTGTGAGTGTGCCCTCTTGCGAGCATTCGCAACGACAATGGAATCCAGAGGTAATTGGCCTCTGATGTAAGTAGGGTCCCCAGGCGCTGATCTGTATTTCTTGTCGATCCTGGGGTTTATCACTCTTGCCCTGGTGGGTTCCTTGAAGATGTCCTTTGCTGGTTTGAGGACACCCTTCAACATGGGTAGAGTTTTTATATTCCTTTCTGAGGATGCAAAAGTATCCATAAGAAAGTCGTCCTCGACGGTGTCCGAGTGAAGTTGCACCCCATGATTGGCCGCAGCACGTTCAATTAGAGCGTTGAACGCTGCCGTGTCCTCTGTGGGAGATGTTTTTGCTCCATAGAGTTGCGGGTCTTGTGCATCCATAGGTGCACCTGGGTCCACAGGGTCATCCCAAGTTTGATCAGGGTCCTGTTGGCCATCAGGGTCCATGTCTCCGGGGTAGGGGACTTGGTCACCCATGTAGTCCACCAACGCATCCGTGTCGGAGTGTGTTGGAGAGAAGGATTGTGGATCCTGGTAGGGTGAGTGGAAAGGTTCGTAAAGAACTGGTTCTGAAGCCACAGGCAGCTTTCTTTTAAGTGGAATCCTGAAGGAGTCCAAAGCCGGCTCCGAAGTTATTTTCCGTTTGTGGATAATCATCCTGCCGGTGTCGGCGTCGATTAGATGCGGT
The DNA here is from genome assembly GCF_964204655.1 of Triturus cristatus. Lineage (NCBI taxonomy): Eukaryota > Metazoa > Chordata > Amphibia > Caudata > Salamandridae > Triturus > Triturus cristatus. Next base: position 526,732,389 of record NC_140593.1, on the reverse strand, counting down.
GGAGACGTCTCCGCAGAGCGTTCGGCAGGCGTGATCGTGGTATGGGTCACCCGTGTCCTGATTTGGAACAGTTTTGGGGCCGTGGATGGTGGCAGGCCAAAAGTAATGTTGGCTGGTGTCGAAGAGGCTGCCGGAGCTTTAATTGGTTCGGAGCCCGACGTGTCCTGGAGGACCATTTTCTTTTTGGTGCTTTGCGCAGCAAGGGGTCGCGTCTGGAGCGCCCTCGAGTCTTTTGCACCGACCGGTTCTGTTGAGGCGGTCGTGGATTTTTTCGGCGCCGGTGGGTCATCGAGTCGAGGGGCGGGAATGGCCGTCGACTTTTTCGATGAGTGTGGCTTTGGTGTCGCCGTGGACGCGGTGTGAGACGCAGCAGGCTGTTTGACCTTTGGGGTCGGAGTCGATTGCGTCGGTGCCGGGAGCCGAGCAGGTTTGGTGGTACCGAAGGCCTTCTTCCTTATGTCGACTCCGACGTCGGCCGCTTCGAGTTCGGCACCGAAGTCTCGTTTGGTGCGCTCAGTGCCGATGTGTTTTGCTGGCGTCGAAGGTGTGGAGGGCCTCGATCCGACCAGCGCCACTTTCGGTTTCGGTTTCAATTGAACCAATACAGCTTTCGGTTTCGGTTTTGAAGAAGGGAAACCAGCCGTTTTGGGCATTAATGGCTGCCGCTGAACGTCCGAGGCCGGGGCCGAAGAACTGCGGGATAGGTCTCGGGTAAGGCCCGAAGGCGATCCCTCGACCGGAGCCATAGACTGTTGCACTGGGCTTTCTTCAGTCTGAACGGGTAGGCCTTGCTCGTCACCGGAGCTACTCTCTTCGGCCCCTAAGGCCTCATTGTAGTCTCCTACCTCGGTGTCGTCTTCATCTCTGCGAAAGAGTGTTTCGTCGACGTCTTCCGATCCGGAGTCATGTTCGGAAACGGGACTGGAGGGTAGGTTCTCCATTTCTTCGATATCTTCGGTCTCGGCATTGAAGATGTCGGCCGGGGCCGGTGCCGCTTGCTGCGCCTCGAGTCTCGCCGCTCGTCGATTCCGTAGAGTCTTCTTGGATCGAAATCTGGCACAGGCCATGCATGTAGATTCGTCGTGATCCGGTGAAAGGCATTTGTTGCACACCGGATGGACGTCGACGTGGGGATATTTCGCATTGCATACCGGACACCTCTTGAATGGTGTCCTCGATTCCATCGTTGATGTCGAATAGACGGTCGGGTAAGATGCGAAAGTTTGTTCTGGAAGTTAGTAAACTAACAAGATACTATCGATACCGATCGAGAACAGTACCGACGCGAACTAAAGGCCTTTTGGCCTGAAAAAAGATTTTCCTAACTTGAGTCAAGATAGCACATCCGAACCCAATGGCGGAAAAAAACAATCTGAGGATGGAGAGGATGCCCATGCGCACTGTAGTCCAGGGGAGGAGTCACCTATCCCAGGATACTTCGAAGACTCTTCCAGGACAACAACGTGCAAACATCCGGACCCAACACTAGGCGGCGATCTATGCACAGATATGAATTCAGCAGCCCACATGCCTCGAACTGGATGGTTTGAGCAGACATGTGTAATGACTGACACGCTCTCCCAGCATAACGTTTTATTTTAGTTTGTCTCAGCATCCTCATTTTGAAAGCCTCAAGTATGTCTGCTATTCATCCTTACCGTAATTTAAACGATACCATTTTGCAACTCAAACTAGTGGCCTCTTCCACTACGCTGAAGAGGCTGGACACATTCAGCCCTTGAAAACCACAAAGACTCGAGACATTACCTAGGGCAGTTCATTTATTGTATTTACCTTTAACTATAAAAATATGAACGGCATACATACTTAAGTAACAATACTAGTCCAGCTCCTAAACAGCTACCCTCTCCTGGAATTCGCTGCTGGTGGATATGAAGTTCAAACCCTTTGTTGCTTTTTTCAAGCAACATCTGAAAACCCTTCCATTCAACCCTAATCTATCCCAGCAACCCTAACTGTGCTCTCTGCCATGAGTTCTTGCCCTCAGTCCTAATCATGTACTACCCTTTATGATTTACTATAGTCTTTTGTATTCTGTTCTCATCCATCAGCAGGTGTCATAACCTCTGTGCATTTGTCAACTCGAGTGGGACGGGTATGCTCAGACCTGAGTCCTGTGCTCTCCATGCCACTGGAATAAAGCTATCCTGGCTGAAGAGGGGTGAAACCCCGAAACCGGTCCTAGGATTCTTGTTTCCAGTCCAGGGAGGACCTGGCTTGGCAGTTCGGGCTGGACTGCTCCCATGAGACACAGGGTCAAGACTGATTTGTATATGGCTGGGTTCAAACTGGAATAGCATGGTGAGCAAAAAAACGATGGATTTAGGCCCAGATCGCTGTACTGGGGTGAATGTATGACATTGTTGTGCATTCTGTTTATCAACTGTTGTTTTTGCAACCATCGCCTTAAATCAGTCAGTGTCATGGTTGTCGCGGTTTACTAAAAATGATTGTGGTCGCTGTTAACAGTATCACTGCATAGGACACTGATCGACCCAATTACCTACCTCCGAATCTTTACCTAATCTTACTGCTGTCTCATATACCTTCTTATTGTTTGCTCTCAATCAGATTCTGTGATCTGGGTCTGTTAAACATTCACTTCTGTAAAATGTCATTTACACAAATTATTTTTGTAAAATGCTCACATACTCGCACCTGGGGTTATATTAAACTTAAATAAATCCAAGAAATAACTGGTATGGGCATGAGGTGTTGAAATGTATAAAGGGAAGCAACATAAATATTACAATTTAAATCAGACAGGAAAAGGGTAAGTCCAGGAGTATTAAGGATCCATGACAGTAGTTTCCCGAAGAATTATACAACTAATGATGAATAAACAAAAGCATAGGCATATAGGTGATAGGGTACAAAAGCAATAATGGAGCGGACAGCTGTAACAGAGGAACAAGCAAGAAGGTCAGTGTCATCAAACAGTCAGTAACACAGACTACAATGACAAAAAAACATCTCATTTTAATATCTTGTCCATAAGACATAACGGTTACAGAAAAAGCCTGTGATGATGATATATGGCTGGAATGATCTCAAATCCAGCACTGGCGGCTCTGGCTCTAATGCTGGCCAATGTGAGCAAGCAAAGGCTGGAAACTGGGATGGTGCACTACAGTGAAACCAACATACGCCAGGCACAACATTTTATTCAAATTAAGTAATTGTGTATGATATTTGCTACACAAATTTGCTGGTGGAGCAATACGTCTCGCCATAAAATTGATGGCAATAGTTAGATTTAGATAAACCGTAAATAACTTATGTGAAAAAGTTCTTTAATGCCACTTTAGAGATCTCCACTTCATTCTGTGCTCTATGAAAGTGCTGGCATCAGAGAGTGGATGATGCGTTTAGGCAAGCATAGATAATGCTGCTTACAATGATGTGATGATTGTGTTTTACTTGTATACCTCAAATTATTTTGGAAAATGGCTAGGGCAAATTTCAACAATGAAAGGGGCAACAAGCAGCGTGGCAGTGTAGTCAAACCAAAAGGGTACCGGTGTCCTCACACTACGTTACTCAGTCTAACAGTCAAAGCACAATAATTTCATACAATCTTTTAGAAATTCTCATAAATGGTAAATCTGCATCAGACATTTGTAATGGCAGAGCGACTGAGTTCGTTCACAGTGACAATGACCAGTCTTGGTGCTACAGTCGGTAGATAAGCCTGCTTGCACAGTGCAGAAGACCCCATTAGTCTCAACAAAAATGTAAAGTTATTTATAGGTGGTGTTATCCAGCAATCTAGGGAGCTAGAGGAGTTGTGTGGTGGAGCCAATTCACTAGTACCTCAGGATCTAATGACTATTTAAATACAAAACAAGTGGAACAATAATAAGTACACATTTGCACTGCAAAAATGCCAAATAAATTGACTCTGCTAAGAGGGTCTCAACATTACAAATTGCCCAACAGGACAGTCCAACAACTGACAGCTTGAAAACGGAAGAAGTTTCATAAAGGAAAGAATCCAGCTGACTGGGAGGTTTGGGTGTGCAGGCAGTTGGCTGGATAGATAAAATAGAGGTAAATGCTTCAGTCATTATCTTGTATTATACAGGTATAGAGTCTGGCATGCCCCATGCTAGTTTTAAAGCGTCTTTTTGGAGTGTTGCCTAAGTAGCTTCTCAGTATATATATTTTATGTAGATCTGACAAGGCCACGCACTGGGTCAAATTTGGCCTTCAAGGTGTTTGAAGGTAAGCTATTAAAAAGATCAAGGCCTTGGTGATTTTGGGCCTGTGTTAATTCTAACATAGCATTCAGGTTGAAATGTTTTGGGGCAAAGACTTCCAATATTTTGATTGTCAGTTTTCATTCTGACCAATGGGAAACATTTCATTGAGGAGGAATGCTGATTAAACAGGCCACTCAAAATAGCTGTTATTTCTGTTTTCTTCAGGTCATTGAGCCGCATATTTTGGTACATGCCTTTTATTTAGCTAGCTTATGAACGGAATAGAACTGAATTGCTTTGCTTAGCATGAGGGTTATGAAGATGCAAACGAAAATATTCTTTTGAAGAGAGCTTAGTTGTCGAGAACTGTAGGCATTAAACTCCAGACAAAGGGTCTGTTTAAAGCGATCAACATTTAAGCGACTGTTTGCACTTCCTATGTTCCATGCTACCACAATTCAATTTGATGAATATAATAAACCATTTTTTTTTATACTGCACATCTATCATAACCACGAAATATATTGAGAACAATTAGGCACTTCCAAGTTGAAAAGAAAGAACACCATTTATCGCATAGTTTTATCAGCACTACAGCTTCATGATTGTGTTGGTGAAAAAGAAACATCTACAAAGGTCAACTTCTTAAAGATATATCATGGTATGATTCAAATTTAAACCATTAGACAAATGTTACTTGAACAGTTCAATTCTCATGTAAGTTATTAATGACAGGAATTTTGGTCTTCTCTTGACTAATATGACATGCACTCTGAGTTTTAGACAAGGTGTCTGATTACTCGACAACAGTACAACCAACAGCTCTTGCAATCAGGAATATCTGAGCTGATTCTGAATCATTAAAAATAAAAACTGTTGGTCACATATGCAGAATTGTCATACACTAGCAGAATCCTTTTAATCGAAGGAGTTAAGATGGGTGAAGAACAGATTGAGTTTATGGTATTTTCCCTCCTTATTGTGATTCTGGCAAATTTGTAATGTGATCATGGTTTTCTTGTAGTAGCCAATGCACGTTACTCCACAACAATCATATTAGTACTTGGGATGAACATAATTGGAAACGATAAGAAAGTATAATGTACTATAACAAACAGTAAAAACACACCATACCTTGATGTATTGTTGCACTTGAGCAGGTTCGAATCCTGTAAACAGCACAAGAGGAGTCAATTCTGGTGCCAACTTTTTTGTCGGTGGTGGTATGTCTTCAATTCTACAGAAGGAACATTTTCAAAACAAATAACGATCTATATATTTGAATACAATTAGTGTTTTATAACTTGGTGAGAATAACAGGAATTAAGTTACAGGTAACAGTACAAACCTCTCTAACCACATTTGAGGATACTCTACCTGCAAATGACTCCCCTATTGAATATCTTTAGACACTAGTATGAATCTGGAAACCTTTCATAGTTCTCCTCTGCCAGTAAGTGGTGCTATCTTGGCACTGGAAAGGGAGCATGTGTGGCATCACTGGAGTCCTATAATCGCCACCCTGGTGCACAAATGTCAGTTCCTTTTAATATTTTCCATGCGCTTAGAGGCAGATACAAAGTTATCATATTGATTGATGTGTGGAGCAGCAACTAACTTTGAACCTTATTAAGATGAAAGTCCTATGACCATCTGTCAGACAGGGGAGGTAGGAGGGTTTAGTGAGGACTTCTGCAGTAGATAGAGAATCAACCAGAAATCTAGTTACTAAAGGCAAGTAAATTTATCTTTGGATGGATTTTTCTAACTGATGATTCAAACTGTTGGTAGCGGAGTTCTTGTTGCAATATCCCCCTTCTTTTTGCCTGGTATTTAATGCAACTTTGACTGAAGTGCACTGGATTCCTGCTAAACAGTTCCCCAGTGCCAGTGTTTTTTCCCTAAAAATGTTCAATTGTTTTCCCCAATTGGCAAAACCTTTAGCACCCTTTGTAAGTCCCTACTAAATGGTACCCCTGGTACCTAGAGCCTGAAAAAAAGGGCCCCTAAGGGCTGGAGCACAATTACTGGGCCACTTACCAAGCACATGCAAGACTGCAGTTTTAGGCTGCTTGTCGTGGTGCAGACAAAAGTGAAAACATGCCATGTCACACATCCTTGTGTGCCATGTCACCTACTACTACATGTAATATTTGTAAGTCACCCCTACAGCAGCGATAAGGCAGGGTGCTGATTATTACATGTGAGGGCATACCTGCATGAGCAGATATGCCCGTGCTGGTCTTTCCTATTACTGCCAGTACAAGTGACCAGGGAAGCCATTATAAAACATGTGCTTGACACTGGTGGAAACGAATTTCCTAGCTATATGATGGCTTCACTGGAAATAGAGGTGTTTGGTAACAAACATCTTGTATTGGTAAACCCACACGGATGCGATTTACCAATACATGCACTCAGAGGGAACCTTAGAGGTGTCTCCTGAAACCCTACCAGCCTCTAATGTGTTCTTGCTGACTGGTTTCTGACAGTCTCCCACAAGAGACTCTGTTCTGACCTCCTAGGGTGAGAGCCTTTGCTCTCAGGAGACCCAGAACAAAAGCCTGTCCGGGAAGAGGGTGCAACATTCCCTCCCACAGGAGGGCCTGCTGATTAGTCTCCTTGTGCCTGCAAGCTTCAAAGAAGCAGCCACCATTAGAATGTGAATCTGGCTTCCCTCACAAGAGAGGAAGCCACACCTCTGTCCAGTGCCCCCTTAGACCCTGGACATGAGGTAAATATGGGCTAGTCAATTAGGCATGCCACCTCCAGACTAGTACCACCCCTAAGGTGGGCTACTAAGAAGTGGACACCATTTTTCAGAAGTAGATATCTTTGTGAGGGCACACTTAGGAATTCTGGGACAGGGTTATACCCACTTCCAACATTAAGTGGTCATATGGGGGTATAATTACCCCATGGGTCAGTAGCCCATTGGTCCTAAATTCAGTATTTAGGGGAGCCCCTGGCACCATAGAATCAGATCCTGACCTAAGAGGAAAGAGGACACCGAAGAGCCGCAAACGCAGAGAGGGAAGAAGCAGCTGACCTGGTACCAACCCTGTCAGCATGTCTATATCCTTCCTTGAAAACTGCGCCAAAGTCAACTCATTTTGCAGCTGTTGACTTTAGAAACCTAGGAGGACTGCATGCCTTCGAAAACGACTCAAGACATACCGTGAGCAGTGGACCTGTTCTGAAGAAACTCCAAATGCAAATACTCGAGGCCTCCAGAAAGGCTGAAACCCTAAGTCACCACTCCACCCGTTGCTTCTGGCTTGAGTCGAAGTGGGCCACCGCCGTCACCAAGGTCCCTCAGCTCTTCAGAGTTCGCGTCCATTGTGGTTTCACCCCTCCTGGACTTCCTGGTGTCGCCTGCAGCCTCTGCACACAGGCCACTGACACTAAATAAGTAAGGAAAAACCAGATGCTTAAGGACACCCCTGCACCTGTCCCCCCTGGGCCTTGGAGAAGAGGACCAAAGGTGTCCTCCCCGTCCCAGAGCATCGCAAGCCTTGAATCCCCCTTGCTGGTTCAGCCCGACTGGCCTCCTGGCCAGAGCCGGCAGCCTCTTTCTGCAATGACTGATCTCCATCAAAATACACTGGGCTCCCGATACTGTTTTGCACCCGGCCGCACCCGTGCCGCTGGTGGTGTGCTGCCAGTATGGCCTTGCCCACCACTCACCCTTAATTGTGGAGATTGGTCTTTCAAGTCGCTGTACTATACCTGCTTGCAGAACGTGTTCTTCCTTCCATAGGCTAAGATTGCAGAGCTCAGAAATGGCACTCTCTCCAATTTTGTAAGTGAAAATCATTTATATTTAGAAATGTACTTACATTAAAGATGTTTCTCTAATGTCTAAACATATATAAAGATACTTGCTATTTTAATAAAGTGGTGTGGATCTCCTCTTGAGTCGTGTGTTATTTATTGATTATTGTTTGCAATATTTGCAAATTTCTTGCACTCCGTGTTAAGCCTAAGGCTGCACGACCACACTACACCCTAATAGAGCACTTAGGGATTGCATAGCAAGCCCCTGTCCACTCATAAGGGAACCCCCTTGACTCATTACACAGTGTATAAGATTCTTAATATATCACATAAAGAGACCGCTTCCTACACTAACCTGTTGAATGGATTCCACAGCAAAACTCCCACCCAAGTGGCAGTTCTGAAAGAGTGGTCAGACAAGGAAATACTAAAGCGTAGAAGATGCAAAATGCCTATCCCTCTTCACGTCTGAGTCCAAGCAATAATGCTTAGATAAACTGTGATGGGATGTTCATGTCGCAGCATGTCAATTTTCAGCACATTTGGAGCCTGTTGAAGTTCAAAATGTCGCTCTGGTGTAATTAGCACAGGTTCCTACTGTTGGTTCGTTCTTGGAAAGAGCATTACACAATTTGATTCACTCATCCAGTCGATTCAGTAATTTATAGTCTTCTGAGGGCCCAGGTGCGATGGAGGGCATAAGGTGGGAAGGGTAATAGATTGCTAAAGTGTCACCAACTTGAGTAAGAAGGCTGCTACAGTTTGTCTGGCTAGAAGCAAGTCAAAGGCAAACCGATGCACAGAGCAACAATTCACTGACCTGTCTCACAAAGGTGACGGGCAAAAAAAAAACCAAAAAAAAAGTCTTTAACCTATGCTGATATAACTGGAAACTGTGAAGGGGCACAAAGGCTACCCACCTGCCCCCCAATCAAGAAGGTCAAAACAAGATATATGTGTAACGCCCTTCAAAAATCGATTATAGTTGGAGATTTGAACCTAGCTTTACCAAGAAAGAGTTAAATGCTGACAGGACTGTGATGTAATCCTCAATAGTGCCCACTGCACAGCTAGGTTGGGATAGCAACAGATAAATATAGGATGTCCAATAGATGCGCTTTCAGTCGATCCACATTCTGCTCTGCAGACAATGTGGCAAAGTGGTTCCACTTCTCGTAGTAAACCGAATAGATGATGCGGCGACATGCTTAGAGTATAACATTGACCAAGTTTGGTGGCCACGGGAAAGAGCTCAAGTGTCCCCAATCAATCTCCAAGTGTGAAAGGGAAGGCTCTGGAAGTTAGGGTGCATAACTTGCCATTCCAACAGGGAAAGAAGGTCCACCCTGAGCGGTAGACGTAGTGATGGGGGTGGGGGGGGTGCGGCACAGTACTTCAGGTGGTCTGCGGACCTAGGCGGTCCGCTCTGGTGATGCCAGGTGGTTGGCAATCATCCCAGATCCAGTCCAGAGCCTAGCGACAGAGAAGCTGAGAATCTACTCCTCTCTGCTTAATGACATACCACATTGCGACTGTGAGATGTTGGCCTGGAATATGCTGTCCACTAGTTATAGTTGGCACCTTGCACCAGTCCAAACAACCCTTATTGATGATAGGTTTAAAGACAACCTTTATTGAAAGCTATCCTAGTGGTAGCTATGGAGAGCAGCCTTCAGGCTAAGTCTTGGAGTGTAAAGCAGCTTGGTTTACCAGATTATAACCTCTTGAATTACTAAATGAAAGGAGAACCACACAAGGTGTATATATATATATATATATAAAATAAATGTATTTATTTCTAATCACTCTCTACTAACCTCTTTATGAAGTTAGAGAGCAAGGCACACAATAATACAGTTCTAAAACAGTAAATAGCACAATATACAATGGGCCATAGGGGCGGACCAAACAATTTATTAAGGAAGTGGTATAAGAACCACGACTTGACTAGACAGTGCCTAGCGCACGTAGAATCGCTGGGACCCCAAGGAACCACCAAAGGTAGTGACACAGGAGACCCACGGGGGACGCGTGCAGTGTGAGAACACAGGCACGAGCCCCGTACTATTCAATGGGAAAGTCGCGGTTGGAATTTTAGAAGTTAAGGACACTTAGGAGAGGACTTTGAGCAAACCCCTTTAGACACTTAGGGGTTCTAGGGCCAGCATCCACGGGAGCACCGGAGTACTCGAGTTACCTCACCCAGGGAAGCCGGGTACATAGGTGTCAAATGGTGTCGGGAATCGTCATTGATTTCAATGGCAATCTTCTGCAAAGTGCTGCTGCCGGGAAGGAGAGAAGTTTCCAGTGTGATCCAAGCCTGGATCGAAGATCAGAAGAACCTGAAAGCAGAGGGGACAGAGTCTGGGTCACTTGCCAGTGACCAGGGGCACGATAGACTAATGCCCACCGATGTTGGGTGTTTCAGGTGCGAAGAGGTGAAGCTTGACTCTGTAGCCACGGGGACCAGGAGGCGTCTAAGACGACCAGGAGCTGGATTCGAGCTGTCCCACGAAGGATGTAGAGTGCTGCGGTGTCGGTGCCCGGATGGGACACAACAAGTCTTGTAACAGCAACCCAGGCAGGAAGAGAAAAGATGCTGCGGTGTGGATCAGCAAGGTCCTGGGGATTCCCCAAGCGATGGAGAGTCAGGGCACATCTGGAGCAAACAGGTAAGCCCAATCAGAAGTAGTTGCCTTCATAGAGACCCACCAGTCGACGGACTAGGGATCGCAAAGGGACCTTAAGAGAAAACACAAAGGGCCTGTTAACGGAACACTTGTGGAGTGTAAGCGGACAATCTTCGGTGCAAATGCTGCTCGGGGTCAGGGCTACAAGTAACCCAAAGCTCAGCTGCAGGAATCGCTGGAAAGCTGATGCTTCTGCAAATGGTAGGGGTGTCCAGGGGTTCGGGTTGCTCAGTCTTCCACGAGGGATACAGGCCTCAGAATTGCTGAGTGCACAGATCTCAGAGACCACGGAAACCCACCTCCTGTGTTGCAAAATTCTTCGGAGTCCAGCGGGAGCTTTGGAGATGCAAACCGGACAGATGCGTCTTTGGTGCCTGCCAAGCAGGGGAGTAACTCCTTTCCTCCAAGGGAGATTCTTCAGTCATCTAGTTCAGTGTAGAGCGTCGAAGTTCCAGGATTCAGTTTCAGAGTTTCGTCCAGGTGTAATCTAAAGTCCTGTAGTCAGGGGTTCCTTCTTTATACCCAAGGAAGGGGTTGGACATACTCTGGGGACCCACCTATGGGAGGGTTTGGAAAGAGGGGTGGCTACACCCATTTCCTTTGTCCAGTTTCGCGCCAGTGCAGGGACTGGCAGCCCCTGCAACCGGTTTGAGCTGGACTATGCACAGGGACAACAAATGTGGCCCCAGTGCTGAACTTCAAAGCACTCTTGGAGTGCACCCACCCAGCCCCAATACACTAAAGCCTGTCTGGGAGTCGACAGGAAACCTATTGTCCAGGCCTCCCCTGCCGGAGTTTCGTCCAGGGCAGACTTGTGTCTGTGGCTAGCAGCATCCATTTTGTGATGCCAGGGCTCTATTAGCAGGTACCGGGTATACCGGTGCTCTCATGTCTCTCCCTCTAGAAGGGTGGGATCATACTCCCACACCAGTTACTGGTGTGGGGGTATGATTCCAAGGTCTTTGACACCAAACACGAAATGTTTCAGTGCAGCCATCCCAAAGTTAGCATTTACCGTTTGGTTATAATGCACTTAAGAGTATATGGTTTGGCTGCATCACAAACAACCCCAGAATAAAGGTTCCGAAGGCTGCAGAGGGGCTCTACTCATGCATGGGCACCCTCTCACATACAATCCAGCACCCTGTCCTCAGGATTAGTAACGCCTGCCAAAGGGGTGACTGATAGGTTTATATGTGCAGTGATATGGAGAGATATATTAAACCTATATCTCAGTAAGGGGTGCATGCACCACCTTACCCAGGCTGCAGTAGCAGTCCTGTGGTGTCATTTTGGAAGGCTTCCCAGGGGTGGCATAATACATGCTGCAGCCCCTGGTAGGCCTCTCGGGTACCTATGCCCTGGGTACATAGTATGCCATATACTAGGGACTTATAAGGGTACCCCAGAATCCAATCTGGAGTGTACCTAAAGTACTGGGAATCATTTTAAAGAGTAAGCAGCTAGGCTGGGGTCCTGATTCGCAGGACCCCAGCCAGACTAAAGTCGAAAAACAGTGAAACATCAGCAAAAAGTGGGGGTAACTATAAGAAGCAGATCCTACTCTCCTACAGCGACCAAATTGGTCGTCAAGATCCGAAGACACCAGCTGCAAAGTGATGGGAGGAAGGCTTTCAGGTATGGGCGAATTGCAGCAGTTTGAGCAGATTGATGTGAAGAACCATATGTCTCCTTTCCAATTCCTCTAGATGTGCACACCCAACCTAGGGTGGATGCATCGGTCACTACTATGGTTACTGCTTGAGTTAATTAAAGGCCATCTCTTGTGACGGATGCTCCTCTAGCAACCACCAGGTTAAATCAGTGTTTCTCAGAGCCCTATTGTGCCAGCATACATGGGTGACCAGTAGGCTACAGTAAGCCAGGAGACTTATCAGACAAAGAACCGTCAGGACTGGAACTAGAGCCTTATTTTGAAAACATAGGAATCGAAAGGTTCTCATTGATGTTGTCTCCAGTCCTGCTCCTATCAGCAGGACGCGCCAGGGGGCGCTAACAAAGACTTGCTGGGGCATGTTGATGGAAAAGCCCAAGTCAAACAACAGGGATGCAGTGGCCTGCAGATGGTCCAAAACAATTAGCGAAGAGCCAGTCGTCTAGATATGGAAGCACTAAGTACTCCGACCAGCCCACAGATGTTCTGTAATGCAAGACAGACTTGCAGTGTCCCAAGACAGAAGAGGCACCAAAGGGGCATCTGTCCTTTACAGGAGCGACAGGCTTTGAATCCTGATTTTACTGGAGAACACATCCCTATGCCACTGGTAAAAAGCATGTGCAAAACATGGAATAGTGTGAAAAAAATCAGAGAGCAATTCCGGATCTACATCCAAAGGCGTGGAAAAAAGGGAACCAACTTTGGTGTGCTGGTGTGGTGCTTTATGGCCCCAAAGATAGCACAACTGCTCTGCTTCCAGTGCAGAGATGGAGAAAGCACCACCTGCTGGCGAAAGAGCTATGAGGTTTTGGATTCAGTCTTACACCGGAGGATATTCTAGAGGTGAAGATTCTGCAGCTAGAAGTATCCATATTGCTTAGAATTTCCTGATTGGATTGCAGCAGTAGAAAGATTTAAAAGGCACTATAAAAGCAGGATCTGTGAAACAACTTTAAAAGCATTCTATTGATATGAACAAGTACTGGCACATACAATGCACTATTCCTCGTAACATCTTTCGAGTTTACAGCAGCAAAGTGACCAGTAATCTAAAAATCAATCAAACAAAAGGAGTCTAGTCTCTAACATCAAGCCTACAGATCAGCTAGTCAACAATTTGCAGCCATCTGGTGAAGCGTGCTTTGCAACCTAAGTTGATAACATACAGGGTGAGGCAGACTGACCGAACAGGAGTTTAGAGGCAGCTACTCGCTAACTCCACACTAAGTAAGCTAAACAGGAGCAGTGGGCATCTCAAGGCTTTCCAATGTAGCCTTGGCTCTCTATTCAGTACCCAATGCCCACACAAAGAAGAAAATTGAAAAAAATAAAATAAGATACTCCTAAAAAATTAGATGTTGAAAAACAAACATTCATTATATAAAATTGTGTGCATCATGCTATGCAGTCCTGTAATAAAAGACTGTAATAAACCCCTATTAAATTCTATTCCGGCAGAGAAATGTTCATATATTTTTTCTGAGCCTTAGTGATGCCAAGTTGAGTTTAAATAAGGATCACAGACATGCACTTAGTCGCTTCTGTTGCGCATGTTCACGATTTGCACCCAATTAAAAATATATATCATTACCATGAAGGGCAAAAAGCATGCATATAAAAGCAGTGAACCAAACTAAAATTATCATACATACAAATAGTCAACAAAAGTTGCATAACTATCACGCATAGATGCTCAATTTTAAAACATTCAAATAAATTGAAAAATGTACCTTGCTTTCTTAGAGGAAGGCTGAAAACTGGGTTCATTTTGCTTTGGTTTAAGAGGCAATCTCATCCCCTGAAATACAAATGCATATTTTACTATTTATAACAATCCTAGCTAACAGAAATGTTTATTGAATGTTTAAAAAGTTAACACGATGTAAAGCTGAACACAGATGCAATGTTGCCCTGTGATTTCATGGCCACACTACCATTCAACAGGAAATATGCAAAATATCGTGGCTTTCAAAACACCTCCTATATTGATTCTCTCAGTGTAGTGTTAATGATGCCAAGGTTTGACAAATAAATAAAAACAAATACATGTATTATCTTTCATTGATTTGGAAGCCCAGGATCTAGAAGCCCACAATCTTGTCTAAGTAAAAACAAAATACATCAACATCAAACTACGAAAAACAAGCATTGGCATAGCCAATAGGTCTCGCCTTTGGGACCTTATAAGTATTTAGCCATGCAACAGTTGCATAACTAAATACTTATAAGGTCCCAAAAGCGAGACCTATTGGCGTGCCAAGCGGCCGCGAAAGTGATCACGAGCAAACATCAAAGCGAAAGTGAAAGTAATCGCGGTCAAGCGCGGCACGCGCGCCTGCGCACATGCACTGTAGCCCTAGGCTGGCCTGGTAACACTTTTTGGAGCCCTCTCAAAAAGTCTCGCCAGACCAGCGCATGCGCTGGGTCAGGCGAGACCTAAAAGTAAACTGGCAAATCGATTGTGTTCTGCACCTTCAGTTTTTAATGTACTATAAAACAAATGAGGATGGAAACTGCAACAAGTGCCAACTGTAACATAAAATAGTACAGTAGTTGGATGAAATTGCGTGTGCCAGAATGGCACACCACAGATGGACTACCTGAATTCATTCCATATAGCTATGTAACACTTTGTCTACAACATTTCAAACACCTAGGCTAAACCAATTTCTGCACCATGCCCATTTTCAATAGTTCTAGATTGACTAAGGGAGCACATCAACACAACAACCATAAAACAACGAGCACTGGTATAGCCAATACGCTTGGCAATCCAAGAGCTATTATCGTGGTCAAGATTAATGTCTTTTAGCCATGTTGAATAGCAGAACCTCTGCTGTTCAGCATGGCTGAATGCGAAGTAATAAAAGCATGAAGCCTGAGGTCATGAAGAATGGCTGTAGGTGTGAGCATGCAAATTAACTGAGTGCGTAATGGTGTTTTAATTGCAAAATCGTTACAACAAATAAGAAAATCATGCCTATTTTAAAACGCAATACAGAGTATTCAGAAAAACCCATCTTTTAGTAGTTTTATACAGTGTAAACTTAACCCGAAGGTATACATGAGCACCAGTTGCATTCATTCATTTTTAGGAACGGAGAAAGTGATTAGCACAGAATCACAGGATGTTGAGCCCATGCCGAAACTCGAACCCAGCATCAAAGTTGGCCGCTCAAGTAGTTATGCCACATCCTCTCCTGTTGCTTATAAAAGCAAGCATAGGGGAACGGTCAAAAGGAAAGCTTTTAACAAACTAGGAGGCAAGCTTTTACACTGCACACACCTAAAAATCACATAAAAAATTGTAGTTTTGTAATCCTTGGTGAAAGTTTAAATTGTTGGTTCAATGGTACCTTGGTCATAAATCAGACTTAAAGAGCGTGCATTGAAATCAGACTAGTATTTCAGAGAAGCAGCGCAGTCACTGTTCCTTCATGTTTGCAGCGGTTATCAAGGAGCCGTAAAGCGACATGCCATATACTTAACAAGGTAAGCGAACAAACGGATATCACGAAAGCAACACACCAGTGCTGTTCTCAATCATAAATAAAACACGCTAGTCAAGGGAAGGGAGCAGTAAAGTGCACCATACAGTTGGAACAGTATTTGAAAGGGTAAGGCAGATGGGTGGTGGCCGAGCTGGAAAAAGCACGAGCACTTTGTAGAGTGCAAACAAAATAAGTCCTAAAGTGGTCCTAAAAACGGGAGCTGTAGATGTTCATAAGTACCTCGTCTGGGGGGGAAAGGGCTAAACACAAGATGCATGACCATGATTGCCATGGACAAACGGTGACAAAGAATAGGCAACAAATGAAGAATGAAGGAGACTGAAAATTGAAAGATTAGTTTGTGTAACTACGTACAGACATTTGACAGACAGTTAAAAAAGCTATCAATAAGAACTGGTAAATTTTGAATATTGGAAACAAACAATGGGAAAACCCCATTTTTGCATTGAGACAGAGAAACAACATTTGTGGCATGTTAGTACATTCCAGGCCACATCTGAACAGACAACAAGACACAACAAGGACTATGGACAACACATATTAAAGGTCATTTTCCTCGTGGCATGTGTTCGGTCTATGTCCTTACAAATCCTACGACACAGATTGGACTCAAAAGTCCATGGCATCTATACAAACTAAATCAGGAGTAATTTACATGATCACATGCCCATGTCTTTTTCAGTATGTAGGTATGACCACATGCAAAGTGAGAACAAGAACAGTGGAATATAAGAGTACCATTAGGTTTAAAAAAGCAACACTAAACTGACAAAACATTTTTTGGAGCAAATTCACTCTGAGAATGATATCCAATGGATAGTGCTCGACAAGCCATACTACACTACTCAGATGGGAAAATTGGATATCTTACTCTTTCCTAGAGAACAATGGATATTTAGACTTAAGTGCCATCTAAAAGGATTAAATGACAATATACCTTGGTCATCTCTTTGAAATGGACATCAATTCGGATCAGGTTTAGATCGCTTGATATACTCTTGTACAAACACTCATCTGACATTGTAACAACCTTCGAGGTGAAGATTAAGCAATATTGGTACACTCCATGAAATGACGACCCTCTGGACAATTTGCCTATATCCATCTATATTATCGATCCACCTTTCATTACTATTATTTTGGGATGGGTATCAGATGCACTCGAATAGTCACAAAATGAGATATGAGGGCTATAGTCTTCACTGCTCGTGCACAGCTTATGACTCAATGCATCCAGCTGCTTGGCTTCATTTTTGCCCCAATAGTGTACTTCATAATTACAAGCATATAATGTGGTGTGTATAAATGAGAAAAGACTGGGAAGACTCCTCTATTATTGATGATCTCTTATATTGTCATGATTTTGTCACAGATCATCGCAGTCCAATTCACATGATACGCAGCCCACGTGGTTACTTCAGGAACTATCTTTCCCGACATACTTTGTTTCTCCAGCTTAAACACAGACCGCGTTATATTTCCCGGGTCTTACAAAGCTCAAAAGATTTGTATTTGTTTTCCTTGTGGTGAGTTTAGAAAGTTCCACATTGAAGGGTACTGTAGAACTCTGTTAGATCGGTGGATCTTGCAGAATGTAGTGAGTACTGCCCTTTTGATGCACATTGAATGGTTAGTGAAGATGGGTACATGCATTACAATGTGGCTAATGTATACAAGTGATTAGTATACAATAGAATTTAGCGGAATAGACATGTATATAGTTGAAATACTCATCTTGCTATTCTTTTTCTTTTTGTGTCTCAATGAATGTAGTTTGTTTTAAGCTCTATAGCCACATGGGATCAGTTAAGACAATCATGGAATAAGATGCATTAAATTTAGGTAAGGACACAACTTGTCCTTCCCCCACCCCCGATTTAAGTATTTTGATCCATCACAATTCACTGCACTACCATAGCACAAGTGTTTTTTTATGGTGATGGTTGATTTTGTTACACAGCACACTTTTGGAAATTGAGCGGAGTGAACTGATAATTGCACCATCTGCTGCTGTGTTTTGCTCTTTTTGTTTCCCACAGTTGCATGAGTGAACCCTGAGGATGAGAGGAATACACCCAGGGTATCAGCAGGTCAAATTTATGGTCAATTTTAATCACTTTTCCTTTACTGTTGAAGCAGAGTGACAGTATCTCTGGTCCTGATGAAGACCCTTGAACTTATACAGTCAGCTAGGAGCAGAAACATGTTGATCCTTTTAGGATAGGTCGTTGTTATCCCGTCTTCACTATTTTTAAATATACCCAAAGGGGGGACCAGAATAAAATAGTTTTGCCGACTGGGAGGTAGTTTGAAACACCGTTTTCCTTTTTTGCACTCTGCCCCTCACCCACCAATATTACCATCTTCCTCATCGAAAACACCTCAGCTCCTCCCAATATTGATGAGAGTTGTAGCCCACACAAGGTACCTTGCGGTGCTTGTGTGAGGAGGGAGCTCAATGATGAAGATTGTCACCTTTGGATGAGTGAGGGTTCTCGTCCTTAACGGCTCGATGCCAATCCTTAATGCTTCCCAAGGTACACATTGTGTGTATATTCAGTCACAGTTTAAAGCCCTTTGGAATTGGCAAATCCAAAAGTATTGACTGCAGAGCATTGGCATAAAGACAGATAGGCTTTCCAGTGTGTGTTTAAGACGTTCAAGTTAAAAAATAACCCATGCTTGTCTTAAAATAAAATACATTCAATTGTTTCAGGTATCCACAGGAGCAGCATCGCATGATGATACAGTTATGGATCGTGGAAGATCTATTGTTGAAGGATAAAATGTTTTCGGGTTGTAGCAACTCACGAAGGCTAAATGGAAAATGTTCATGGGTAATGAGAGACAAGGAGCGCTACGAAAAATAATCTCAACGAAAAACAAAGTGCACCGTAAATTGAGAAACGCATTTTAAATAACTTCGCACTAGCAGAGTTTTTCAGTGACAGGATGAAACTCAACGACAAAATGTGTGGCCGCAAAAATTAGAATTTTAAAATGTAGTAATCTAGGGAACAGAATAAAGTTACGTGAAGTGGTTGAGCAGCATGAAAATTAATTGGATTAGATACTCAAATGAGGTAAAACAATTTAAATAATTCTATATTAGAATACACATTAGTGTAAAAAGTATATGTTGACCCATTTACCACACTAGCACAGGTACGAGCATTAGCTTCTAGAAAAACACAGTGTGCACAAACAAATATCTTTTCATCAGGTAGTCCAATTGATCATTCACATAGCAGAATTCACATAATTCTTTCAAGCGTAAAAAGGAAAAGAAATCCCACAATTGTTAGCCAATAGTGCAGACCGTGTTTAATTAGTTGATTAATCCAACATTTAAACTGGAGAGGTCAGTTACGGAAGACCACTCATATCTGAATTCTATCTGTACCTGACCAGATTACAAAGTCAGGACTTCAAAGCCTTCCTGAAAGCATAAAGGTTGTCAATAGGGCGAAGTGACAGAGGCAAGCTATTCCAAAGACCGGCCATATGTACAGAGAACACTCTGCCACCAGTTCATGTTTTTCTCAATCAAGTAGTATTTACAAAGCGCGACTTGTCACCTGAGAGGGTATGCAGGCGTGTGCTGCAGGTCTCATTTTAAGTGACCGCTCGAGAGCCCCTTCTTGAAGTCAGTCAGTGTTACATGCTTTGGCAGTGAGATTGGAGAAGGAGCGTCGTCTGGTGCAGCACTGGCGTATGCAAGGTATCTGCGCGAGCTGTGCGGAGTGGAGGTTCCGGGGGTATGCTGGAAGTTTAGCTGGTGGTTCAAGTAGGCGGGTTCTTGGAGGGCTTTGTAGGCGTGGGTCAGGAACTTGAAATGGCATCTTATCTGGACCGGGAGCCTGTGGAGGTCCTTCAGGTGCTGTGTGATGTGGGTTCTCTTGAGCAGGTTGAAGATCAGTCTGGAGTCTTTGCATGAGCTGGGTGTTTGTGCCTGCATAGAGTGTGTTGCCGTAGTCCAGTCAGCTGGTGAGGAGGGCATACCTTAGTGCCTTCCTGTGCTGATGGGGAGCCACTTGAAAATCTTGCGGAGCGCGTGGAAGCAGGCTGAGGAGACGGCGCTGACCTGATGTTTCAAGGAGAGTTCGCCGTCTAGGATGACGCAGAGGTTGTGGGCGTGGCTTTTTGGCGTGGGGGTAGGTCTGAGTTCAAACGGCCACCAGGAGTCGTTCTAGAGAGCAGTGTGTTTGCCGAAGACGAGAACTTCCGTATTGTATGTGTTAAGTTCTAGGCAGTTGTCCTTCATCCATGCTGAGACGTCCTTCCTGCAGCTGTGGAGGTTGGTCTTCGTTGCGGAGGGGTTGGCGGAGCTGTGTGTCGTCGGAGTAGGAGAGGATGTTGTGCGTACTGACCTTGTCTGTAAGTGGAGTCATGTAGACGCGGAAGAGTGTTGGGCTAAGGGATGAACCTTAGGGAACACAGCAGGTGTGCTTGCGATGTGAAGGGAGGGAGGCAGACTTTCTGGGTGCGTCTTGTAAGATAGGATGCCATCCATCTGAGTGCGTCGTCCATTATACCAATCTGGTGTAGGCGATTGATGAGTGTGTGGTGGGAGACCATGTTAAAGGTGGCGGAGAAGTCAAGTGGGATCAGGGCAGCTGATTCTCCTCTGTCGAGTAGGGTGCGGATGTTATCTGTTGAGGCGATAAGAACAGTCTCTGTGCTGTGATTGGTTCTGAATCCTGATTTTGAGGGGACTGGCAAGTTGTTTCTTTCCAGGTGTTCAGTGAGATGTAGATTGATGGTCTTCTCCAGTACTTTGGCGGGGAACGGGAGTAGTGAGATGGGACAATAGTTCTGGAGTTGGGGGTCTACTGAGGGTTTCTTGAGGGGTCTGATCTCAGCGTTTACACACGTCGGGAAAGGTAGCTGTTGTTCTAGAGGTGTTGATGATGGGGAGTTAGAGGTTGAAAAGTCGGTTGGGGCAGGGGTCGATTGGTGCTCCCGAGTGGCTGGAGTTCATAATGATGGCTGTGCAAATGGTCGACAGTAGTGGTCAAACGGAGGCTGAAGAGGTTGGAGGATTGGGGATCGAAGTTCTTATAGATGTTTGCTATCTTATGGAAATGATCAGCAAGGGCGTTGCAGAATTCTTGTAAAGGGGGGTTGCGTTTTCGATAGCTGATGGGCAGGGGAACTCTCTGACCATGGTGAAGAGTTACTTGGTTTGGTTGGCGTTGATCCAGTGGGTCAGAGCCCCTTTTCTTTTTGCTGCTTTGATCGGTCGATGGTAGTCACTGAGGGCTAATTTAAAGGTAGCTCTGTCGGTGTGGTTCTTGCTAGTGTGCCATCTTCTTTCGAGCTGTTTGCACTTGCGTCCTGATGTGCTTCGTTTTGGGGTGTACCAGTTAGCTTGTTTGACAGGTCTGTGTGTTTTGGCTGGTTTGGTGGGAGCAACTTGGTCGGTGGCGCTGGTGATCCAGTCGAAGTTGTGTGTGGTCCACGTTGGTGGTGTCTGAGCTGTGTGGTGCTGAGGGCGTCCATCCATTGTTGCCGAGTGACCTTAGACCAGTTCAGGAAGTGGGCGCTGTGTTGGTTGGGGAGTGCGTGGCATGGCCAGGGATGGGAAAGTGTACGATGGAGTGGTCCAACCAGGTGAGTTTCAGTGTGTGGTTGTATTGAATTCTGTTGTTGGATGTGAAAATGGGGACCAGCACGTGTCCTGCTTTGGGCATTGGGTACGTGACTAGTTGCTGGAGGCCAATGGAGTCGTCCAAGTGGAAGCTGAGGTCTTCCAGGAAGACATGTTCTGATTCGATGGCAAGGGTGATGAAATCAGCGATGGCATTGCCCAGTCCGTTTGTGGTCCTTGCAATCTGTATGCGAGCATGCCTTTGATGGTGGTGGCGTGGTTGGTGCGGGGCTGGAAGTTAATGTGTTTCTGTTAGTGCGGTTGCAGCGTTTGATCTTGTAACCAATGGGTGTTGCTGTGGCAATGTCCAGGGTCGATGCTGGGGTGAGCCACTCCTCTGTGATAAAGGTTACGTTGGGGGTGATGGTGGAGATGATGTCCCAGATTTCTGCGACGTGTTCGCAGAGCGATTTGGCTTTGAGCGGGAGGCATCTGAGTTGGTCCGGTGGGATCTTTGTCGGTACGGATGGCATCATGCACGATCCTGCGGCAGAGATCGGTCCTAGAGTGGAGGTGAAGCAGCAGTGGATATAGGTGAACAGTACTGTTAACAAGTGGGGGGATGCAAGGCAGTAGTTGTTGCGACCGGGGTCTAGGGTACGAGGATCGGCAGAGGAGTACCTGTGGGACTCCAGAGGGCCAGGGTTCCTGGCACTGGGTGCAATCAAGGCGCGGTTGGACGCAGAAGGGCTTGCCTCTGGCGCGACTGCGCAGCAGCCTCCATTAAGTAGGTCTTCGGAAGGGACGAGGGGCGTGGAGAACAGAAAAAAAGAGAGGGAGACAAGGGTGCCGAAAAGCAGCCATTGGTCCGAGGGGACAGGAGACCCTGGTGCTGGTCATGGAGGGCAGGGCTGCTGCTGGGCAACTGACAGGTCAGGCAGGCCAGTGGTCATTGGCAACAGTCACTGAGAGCTGGACTGGACTTGCTAATTTTTTTAAATTTAGGAACCTTCCATAAATTGACATTAACAGAGTTTAGCAATCTAAGAATTGTCTAACGTTGCAGTTTAGGACAGAGTGGATGTGGTCCACTGGAGTGAAAAGCTTTGTGTACCTTACACAGTAATTTGAATTAAATATGCTTGACTACCGGAAGTCAACTAATAGAGTCCAAAGCCCCTAAAGTTGAGGAGTAAAGATGAAAATAAAGTTTTGCTATGGCGGCCGTTATACGATGTTAGCGCCGAAGATATCTAGGAGACCCCAGAAACAGAGCATTGCCATAGACAAGTCTACTCAGGATGGTACTCTGCACTACAAGTAACCAAAGATACAACGGTAATGGTGGTAGTACTTTACTAAGTGCCTTAATTAGTCCTAAACAACTCGAGAATAGTTATTCACATGGGTAGAAAGAGATAATTCATGGCCCAAGTAAACCCTGTTTTTTAACCGAAATCGGAGTTACTGGAAGTACAATCAACATTAAAGTATTTCAAATATAGTGAAGGAAAGGGCCCCTTTTTGACATGGTCATCCCCACTTTTTGCCGGGTAAATGATGTGATTTTAACTGAAAGTAGACTGGGTTCCTGCTAACCAGGTCCCCAGTTCCAGAGCTCTTTTCCAAAACTTTACAATTGTTCCCCTAATTGTAAGAACCTTTAGCACCTTCTGTAAGCCCCTAATAAATGGTATCCTGGTACCCAAGGCGTGAGGTAGTAAAGAGAATCCATAACAGCTGCAGAACGAATTGTGTCACCATAAGGGGCCTCTCACCAAGCACATGCAAGACTGCCAATGCAGGCTGCGTGTCTTGGTGCAGACAAAAGTGCAGAAAAAGTGAAAACAAGACATGCCACATATTCCTGTGTGCAATGTCCCCTACCACTGCATGTAATATGTGTAAGTCACCTCTACAGCAGCCCTAAGGAAGGTTACTGAATATTACATGTGAGGGCATACATGAATGAGCAGCTATGCCCCTGTGCTGGTCAGTCTTATTACTGCCGGTACAAGATACCAGGGAAGTCCTCTTGAGACATGAGCTTGACACTGGTGAAAATGAGTTCCCCAGCTACATGATGGCTTCACTGAAAATAGGGATGTTTGATATTAACCATCTCATATTGGTCAATCCACACTGACGTCAGTAGTGAATTTACCAATACATGCACTCAGATGGCACCTTAGAGGTTCCCCCTGAAAACCTACCAGCCTCTGGTGTACCTGCGGACTGGTTACTGCCAGTCTGCCACCCGTGACGCTGTTCTGACGTCCTAACGCAAGAGCCTTTTGCTCTCAAAAGACCCAGAAAAAAAGCCTGTCGGGATGACAGGCTCCCACAGGATGTCCTGCTTGAGAGAAAATTGGGTTTTGCTGCAGTAACCCCCCCCCCCCCCCCCACACACACACACACACACCCCTTTTGACTGGCTTTTGATGCATCTTTGACTGTATAGTACTGGGTCCCTGCTGTCCAGGTTCCCAGTACCAGTGTGTCCCCTAAATTCCTGTGCACAATTAGTAATTCACTAACCCCACCCCCGTGATACCGTGGCCTGGAGGCACAAGAGGGTCCCCTGGAACCCCCTCATTTAGACCATGCCACTGCCCCTGCAGCTGGAATGCCAATGTGAGGTGAAAAAATTACAAAGTCGGCATGGCACACTGCCTGTGTGCCATGCCAGCTAGCACTGCCTAAGATATAGGTAAGTCACCCTTCTAGCAGGCCTTACCAGCCCTAAGAGGGTGCACCATATCCCAGGTGTGTGCATATCTGCATGCGCAGATATCTCCTACAGTATTAGGGTCTATTCCTTCATATATTAAGAGCCGGGGAAGCCAAGGAGAGTACAAGGGCTGGGAACTTGACAACTCTAGTTCCACAGCACCATGATGGCTTTACTGAACCCAGGAGTGTTTGGTACCAAACAACTCCTTGTAATAAAGCCACACTGATACCAGTGTGAGATTTATTAAACTATGTACTCAGAAAGCACCTTACAGGTGCCCCCTAAAAACCTATCAATCCTGGTGTGGTCTTTGACTGGCTGTAAGCAGCCAGCCAACACCAGACATGTTTCTGGGCCCAGGAACAATGCTCTCTGGGACCATGAACAATGCACATCCTGAGCAGAGATGTCACACCTCTGCCCCAGGATGGGCAAGTGCTCGAAGGGGGAAGCTTCAAAGGCCTGCTGCCTTTGTAATGTGGGCCCCAGCATCTGCTGATAGCAGCAGATAGCGGCCCCTAATTTACACCCCCACTTTGGGCGGGAAAACTGGTGGTAAAGCTTAGAAGACTGGGAGGTGTGCCCACCTCTGCCAACTACACCCACTAAGGTGGTGGAGGCAAGGTGAAGCACATCTTCCAGTCTCCGCTATCTTGAGGATGGGGAAACCCCTCCAATCAGGGCTAGGTCTCTGCCCCCTCCCAAAGGAGGTTGGCATACCAGAGAGTTTAGTCCTCCCAGGTAAGGTGCCTATTGGCCCTACCCGCTACTCCCCTAACACACTCTTACATTTTGTATTTAGGTGGCTCTCCCAGACCTAGTAACAAGCTCTGCAATGACCTAAGAAGAATGAAGACATCCCGGCAGAGAAGACTGAAGACAATAGCCTTTGCCCCAGCCCTACCAGTCTAGCTCCAGCTTCTGCGAACCTGCAACTGGTCTTGCAGCCAGCGACCTCTGAAACCCTGGGAGGACCACTGCTTTCGAAAAAGACTCCAGTCTCCCACTGGACAGGGGACCTGTTCAAATAAAACCTACTCCAAGGACCCACTCTGCACTAGAAGCCCATAGGCCGAATCGGAGTTGCTCACCTGTGCAGTGAAGTCTCCACAGCGAACCTGACCTAGAGTCCACTGTTGGCTGACTTCTTCTGATCTCCACAGCAACACCTGCAATGTGAATCCAGAGGTTCTCCCCCCGAACGCGAATGGCTCCGGTAAGAAGACTCCAACGTCAAAAGGCACCCCTGCACCCGAAGCCCCTGGGCCTTGGCAAACTGAACCAACAGTGCACCTACAACCCTCTACATTCCAACTTACCCCTGCTGTTGGTCTCCCTCCTGCAACCTCCGGTGCCACGCCAGCAGACTGTTAGCACAAATGAGAAACTCCATTGAAAAGCCTTGGGTGCCCGACGTCCAATTTGCACCCTGCAACTGGCCGCACCTGTGCCGCTGGTGGTGTATGTTTGATGCTGCTTTGTAGCCCCCCCTTCTCCCGTGCTTGCGCTAACCCCTAAAGCTTGGCCCCTGCAACTGATTTACCTACCTGCAAGCAGTGTGGCTCCAGGCAACCCCCGTCTCCCATTGAAAACATTGGCCTGAACTCCAATTTTGACCTCTGCACCCGGCTGCCCCTGTGCTGCTGGTCGCGCAGTTTCGGCACTCACCTGACCCTTGCTGACTTTTGGGTCCGAAGACTGGAATTGTAAGTGCATTACTTACCTGTTTAACAGCAATATTGTTTTCCCCATAGGATAACATTGAACTGTCCTTAAAAGGTTTCAAGTGTTGATTTTTCAAAGTGAAAAGTATTTTTATTTAAAAATGTACTTACCTTATTATGAAGATCTTGGTTCTAAAATAAAGTACAAACAAAGCATAATTTCCTAAAATTGGTCTGGATCTCCTTAAGTCATGTGTCCATTATTGGTCAATGTTGTGCAATAAATGTCTTACACTCCTCTATGTTAGGCCGAAGGTTAATCGTCCGCACTACCACTAATTGAGCATTTAGGTTTTACATTGAGCCCTGTACACTTTGCGGAACCCCTGGACATTGTACACGGTATTACGATCTAGTGGCAATATCATATACAGAGCCAGCTTCCTATACTGCTGATTAGCCTCCTTTAGCCAGCGATCCGGGTTCTTGTTGCAATATCCCTCCACTTTCTGCCTGGTATTTGATGTCACTTTGACTGAAGTGTACTGGGCTCCTCCTAACCAGTTCCCCAGTACCAGTCTTCTTTCCCTGAAAAAGTTCAATTGTTTCCCCCAGCTGGCAAACCCTTTAGCACCCTCTGTAAATCCCTACTAAATAGTACCCCTGGGGCCTAGGGCCAGAGGTACTAAAAAGGGCCCCTAAGGGCTGCAGCACAAATTGTGCCATCCTAAGAGGCCCCTCACCAAGCACATGCAAGACTGCCATTTCAGGCTGCATGTCTTGGTGCAGATAACAGTGAATACACGACATGTCACACATCCTTGTGTGCCATGTCACCTACTACAAATAATATTTGTAAGTCAACCTTACAGAAGGCATACCAACCCTAAGGCAGGGTGCTGAATATTATGTGTGAGGGCAAACCTCTATGAGCAGATAATTTTGATATATTAGAAAGAGCCCGCTTCCTACAGATAGTATAAACAAATCCAGGTTCATGATTCCAGGGAAATTAGTTATGGAAAACTGGGTCCAGCCCAACTGTGATGGCTATTGATAATTTGTATTACTTAAATTTAAAACTCCTATGCTGCTTCGACGAGAAGTCATCTATCTGACCTGACATTTAAAACTGACTAGGTCAGCAATATATCCACTGAGAATTGACACAGAGCTTGAATGCACAGACTTTTACAACATCCGAATTACTGAGAAATATGCAAAAGACAGTGGGTAGCGACAGAAGTCAGAAAAGCTCTCTTACCATCCCTGACACAGCAAAAATGTAAAGAAATAATTCCAACGAAAAAAGTAGTCAGTATGAATAATTAAATGCATCCAACACTTATTTGGTCCATCTTAGCAATAACATTATGAATGTTAAATATTTAATATTTTCTTATTGAAATAAAATTATGCACGTGAGCTTTGAGCATGCTAATTTCTAAAATCAATTCTCAGTAAAAATACCACAAGTAAATGCGCATCTCTGAAAGGACTAGTTCAAGAAAAGTTCCCCCCCCCCCCCCCCCCCCCAATGTGGTAACAGTCCTAAATATGATACCTTTTTCATAAACTGCTGTTCATTTTTACTTTGTAAGGAAAGTAAGCTGGCAATAACATACCATTAAGAGCTCTTGAGATACCTTTATTGGCACTCTCCAAGAATCTGGATGAAGAGAACACAAAAATACATCACTTTTTTAAAATTGGACAAATACAATATTAGGAACTATAAAAAACAAGGTTCTTCCTATTTAAAGGGTTCAAAGACAGTATTGTGTTTTAGTTAGTACACAAAATCAAATAAAAATACTTTAGTTACAAGATGTTCGCAGCATTACCTGTGACATACATTAAAATATCAATCATGGGATCTCTACAATGCACTTCATAAATAAGTACTTTATCTAGTATTCAAATACAATGTTCAACTCAATGCAAGAGTTTAAACTTACCAAGAAGGTTTGAAACCAGGGGTTGTGAAGGGGCAAGTGGATCCTGAAGGTTAAAGGCTATATACCGGCTGTGCTGCATCTGTCGTAATGCTTCAAGGTTTCCAAGAAGTATATCACACAGCCACTGTGCATTCACACAAGGTATCCTCCACTCTTTAGCTTTCTCATACTTTAGGTTTGTGGGCCTTTTACAAGAAAAAAACAGGTTTTAAAAGATAGCCTTGATAGTTATGAGCAAGCTAAAAGTTCCCCTCCTTCTGCTCAGTTTCTCAAAACTAACATCAGCACATGTACCAACACCGGGGCCAGGCTACTGATTTTGGCTAAATTTACGAACC
The DNA here is from genome assembly GCF_964204655.1 of Triturus cristatus. NCBI lineage: Eukaryota > Metazoa > Chordata > Amphibia > Caudata > Salamandridae > Triturus > Triturus cristatus. Next base: position 526,704,225 of record NC_140593.1, on the reverse strand, counting down.
AGGCTACTGGTGAAGGGTCATCATCTGTGGCAATAATACTGCTGGTTGAACTTTTTGTTACAGATTCATATGTTGTGCATAATCATGCCATCTAATAATGGTGTTAAACACTTGAGAAAATAATTCAAGAGAAAGGGTTTCAAAAGCCCCAATGTGAGTTGTAGACATGGATCGATTCTGATTCCAGTCCCACTATGCCACTCAGATCGACCGTAGATTCACATGGTTTTGTTACTGCTGACCCCCCACACCCCCTTCAAATCCCCACCAACTCCCCTCGGAGCACTCGGCATTTTCTACACACAAGGAATATGCTTTCTGGCAAAGAAACTGCTTGTTTAAAGAGCTTGCTCTTGCGAATCGCCAGCCAGACAACCCAGCCTTGCACAACACTAGAGCTTAATACTCAAAGACGAGCTCATAAGTCCATTGTCCCATCAGAAGAATGTGAGGCAGTGTGTCATGCCAAGCTATGAATCAAAGCCTTGTTACCCCAAGTCTAAAATGGACACCAAGCATTGAGCACTTGCCGCTGGCTTGAGGAGGGATTGGACAGAAAGGATGGAGATCGACAAGCAGCAGTGGGAACCCAGATAACACCCTGGAAACACTGCAGAAGGTACAGTGCACCCCATTTACTTTACAGTAATGTTAGAACTGTGAGTGAGAGAGGTCAGCCACGTTTAGGATGGAAGAGAGGAGGGGTATGTGGGGGGGGCAGGCAAAGGAAGAGCGGGTGGAGAAGGGAAGGCAGAGAAAAGGGAGAGGTACATGCAAGAATGAAATGGGTCTAAAAGAAAAAAGAGGAAGGATGACTTGGAGAATGGGAAAGGTCTTCAAAAAGAGCAGATGGGGAAAAAAAAGGGAGCAGTCAAAGGCTGAAAGGAGAAATATGCGGTACGAAAAGAACCACCAAGGGGAGGGAACAAGACAGGAGGAGGGATACAATGAATTAATGAAGAGTGGAAATGAGGGAGAAGAAATCATGCAATCTTTCCAACAGAGGAAACAAGAGACTGAATTAAAATGAACAAGCCGAAGTAAGTGAATGACTGTAGGGTAGAAGAGTAAATGAGAAGGAGAGGAAGTACGAGTGGAGGGTGAGGGGTATGGATATAGAGGGTCTGAAATATGGTTAGATAGTGAAGCAGCTATGTGATGGCAACAGAGAAGATAGCATTTGAGAGGGGAGGGGTACAAGCTAGAGAAAGGAAGCCTGATGGAGTTGAAGGAAGAGACAAAAAGAGGCAATAAGTGATAGATGGAACAAGGAAATAACCAATTAGTTAAGAAGAAACAAAAGAGGTCGAAATAACTGAAAAAATTGGGATCAAGTTCAGAGGGGAAAGGTTGAAAGAGAATCAAGTATATGAGACGTGTTTCCTGATGATTCCCAAGAGTCTAATAGTCTGACTGAGGTGGAGGGGAGCTTTTGACAATGTATCAAGCTGTGCCCCAATGAAAACGTTGACAGCAAGAAGATGCCGAGATGCTGACAATGCTGGTGGAGTACAGGCAGCATGTGAAAAAGGTTTTTAGCAATGCTAGATTCAATGTCCCTCAATTCACTGCATTTCAACAAAAATAATATAAAGCCCGATGGCCTATACAAGATTGACCTGTATGGGGACTTTGAATGCCATAAATGCAGGGCTTTGAGAGATGGAGTTTTACGCCGGATTTGGAAACATCCTTGTGCACTTTGGAAAGATATGGCTGAAGAATTGGGTGGTGCATTAGGTATGACAGCAACTCTGGGTCCTAATCAGACTTCTGTAAGGAATCTGTGACTAGATGGTCTCTACCAATAAGGCGTTACCAAAGGTAAGTAACTTGTTCATCTGATAGAGACTTCTAGTCACAGAATTCTTACCTTAGACTAGATACTATTCCCCGGACAGTCTTTGACTAAAAAGTCCTGGAGGACCAAACGGCAAAATACCTATCTGTCCAGATCCGATTGGCGAGGCAATAGTGTTTAGCAAAGGTGTGCAGTGATGCCCACATAGCTGCTTGACCGATGTCCAGGACTGGCACTCCTCTAGCCAACGCAGTGACTGCAGCAGGAGCTCTGGTGGAGTAAGCTCTTAATCCCTCAGAGGGCTGTTTCTTGGCCACTGCGTAGATCATCATAATGCAAAGGAGTATCCATCGAGAGATGGTTCTCTTTTGTATTGCCTTCCCTTTCTTTGCCCCTGCACTCTAAAGCCGCTAAGATGACTTGTGCCCGGTAGTTCTTGAGAAATCTGGACAGGAGTGGTATCGGAAGAAAGCGTATAGAAGTCCTGAGCTCCACTCGAGATGAAACCGGTCTTCAAGCAAGAGCAGGGCCAGACTGGAAACCCAAAGCAGCCCAGGCATATTTTGCCAGACCAGCCCAATACAGTGCATAGCACGCACAGTGAGTGGTCCTGACCACTACAAAAGTGGGTTTTAGGGAAAATTTGGGAAAACTGTGCATTATACAACACATCATATTCAATTACATTAGCTTCTAAAGCATAGTAAATTATGACCTTACTGTGCACAGGATACGACCATCTTTGTTGGGGCTCTTCAATAATTCCCTCACTATCACCCACCAATAGTGCCTCTCAACCACCCCATAGCCCCCCCTCACGTGTTATATAGCACTTATTATAACAGTGTAAGGAGTCAGAGCACTTTACATCACACACATACAGAGACAATGAATCATACGTGTGTAAATCAGTGTATAGAAAATGTTACATAAGGCAAAGATTACTACAAGGTGTAGGATTCACGTCATTCGTACTAGTAGACATTTTTTTTTTTTAGAGTGCTTGGTCTGAAGAAAAACTCAGAATGCAGAACATAACAGTGGTTAGGGTTGACTTTAATAATAAGAATGTAGTCCTACCCAAACAAACCTTTTTAGCAGCATTAGGATAATGAAAGGCTAGGGTAAAAACTTAACTTTCTCACCTGTACCATGCAGCTTGCATGCAGCTCTTGGATGGCAGTTCATAGATCACTGTGCTAGATTACGTTTATTACTTATGGACTGCACAGAATCAAAAGAATCAGTGTGACAAAAGCAGTAACCCACTGAGCAATGCACATAAAATATTGTGCTTTGATATGCATGGTACATGTTCTTTGGGGCAGGCATATTAAACCTCTGTACTACCTTAAATGAGTCAAACCTGCCACTAGACAAAACTTCCATCTCTCTCCAGCGGGTATATAAATCACCAGAGTTATCTTGACACTTTTTATTGTTGCCCGAAAAATGCTGAATATACCAGGAACTTTGCAGTGCTTTTAATACCACTGCACTGCTAGAAAACTGGCTCCACTAACAAAACCGGCTCCCCACCCTTTCAGCCTCCCTGGGAAATGCCCGATGCCCAGTACCGCCAGTCCAGCCTTGAGCAAGAGCCACCTTGGAAACTCCAGTGTGCAAAAGTGCAGACATTGCACGCTCTTGTGGTGTATAGATCGAACCAAGGCTCTACCCAATTTCGGAAGAGACCTTGCACTACATCCACATGAAGATAACATTTGTGATCTGCTAGGCATCGACAACTGAGCTCACCTGCTCTGGGGTTCAGAGAGCCCGCTTGGTGTTGAAGCACCAGGGAAGTGCTCTGACATGCCAGCCATGTCCAGAGATGCAGGGCCTCTTTAAAATGGCGGTGCTGTTGTCCATTAACACTTGCACTAACCTTCTCTTGATCAAAGGCAAAACGGTGTTCAATGCCAACTGGATTGCCGAAGCTCCAGCAGGTTGATGTGAAGCCTGTACTCCTCCAAAGACTAATAATAATCCACATTTGTAAAGCGCGAACAATCACCCGTAAGGGTCTCTAGGCGCTGGGGGCCGTCTGAAAGATTAAGCTAGCTATTGCCCAGAGTCACATGGTGCTGGGCTAATCTGCCTCCGGCGCCAGGGATCGAATCATGATCTCCAGATTCCGGAGTCAGTCGCCCTGGCCGCGGCTCCACACCTCTTCCCTGAGACTAGAGTCCTCTGATCTCCACCTCTCCCAGGTGGCTGACCAAGCCCTGGATTGACGCACTTCTGTCACCAATGTGAGCCCCGAGTAGGGAAGAGAGAGAGGTCTGCTGTTGACCCAACTGCGGTCATGAGCCACTGCTGGAGGTCTATTGCAGTTCCCTTTGCTATCTAGATCAGGTTGGAGATTTCTCCCTGATGCTGTGCCCACTGGGTCTTCAAGTCCCATTGCAGAGCCTGCATATGCCAATAGGATGCAATAGGCCATGAGAACCAGCATCCACAGCGTCAGCCTCACCAAAATGCAGGATGGAGGTTGAAAATCCTGAATATCCTGGACTCGCTGTGCCGGAAGATAAGCCAGAAACAGCACTGTATCCAGAACATCTCAGATGAAAGGAAGGGTCTAAAAGGGAGTCAGGTGAGATTTTGGCACGTTGATAGTGAACCCCAGTGAGTGCAGGAGGTCCACCGTAGTCTGGAGGTGGGAGAGGAGTTTCTGGGGCAAGCCCACCATCGACAGCCAATTGTCGAGCTAGGAGAAGACTGAAAACCGTGACCTCCGCAGATGTTCTGCAACCACTGCCATCACCTTGGTTAACTTCTGAGGGGCACTGGCAAGGCCAAAGGGAAGCCCAGAAAACTGTTAATTCTCCTGGCCCACCGTGAACTGCAGGTAGAGTGTGGGCAGGCAGGACAAAACGAGGAAATAGGCATCCTGCAAGTCCAACGCTACCATCCAGTCTCAAGTGCAGATAAGACCTGAGCCAGGATAAGTATCTTGGATTTTTTCTTTTTCAAGAAGTAGTTGAGAGAGAGTAGATCTAAGATAGGACGGAGGCCTACATTCTTCTTCAACACCATAACGTAGCGGGAATAGCAACTACGAACTACTTCTGATGCTGGCACCCTCTCGATGGCTCCTTTAGGCATAAGGGCCCATACTGCAGGAGTGCATGCTGGTCATCTGTCAGCCGATATGAGGCAGTGGGGTTTGTTGGAACGGGAGGGCGTGACCCCATTGGAAAATCTTGAGCACCCATTTGTCTGTTGTAATCTACCGCCATAAGTGCAACTGGTACTGCATTCTGCTGCCAAGCAGACCAGATGCCCATGCTGGACTGAGGGCAAACTAAAGAGGCTTTGACTGTGTGGCTGCCAGGTGGGGGTGAATTAGGGGGTTTGGGGGAACGACTGGCCAAACCTCTGGCTTTAGATCCCACAAGGCTTGTGGGAGCAGCATCCGCAGACAATAAATGACTGAGTATGAGCATGCTAGCTTTGGTGGCTAGGGAGGATAAGGATGTGGCTATTGGCCCCTACCAGTAGGGGTTTAAGGGACGTCAAAGAGCCACAGAAGAACCAATGACTCCACCAAATTAGTTAGTCTAATCCAAACTGCATCCAATTGTGAACTTGCTACACAACACCTTGGAAGAGAATGGCCTGGGCCTCATCTAGGACCATAGGCAGCACTTGCACAACCTACACAGTATGGGAATAACAGTCCAATAAACACACGTTCATGGACCATAGTGCCAGGCTGGCTGAAGGATAAATCCTCTTTCCGAAGTTATCCAGCCTCTTGGGTTCCCTATCCAGTGGGTGGTAGGGAACGCACCGGGATTGATCCGGTAAGTTGAGGCCTGGACTACCATACTCCTAGGGGATGGGTGAGGGGAGAGGAGAGGAAGGCTGGGTCCCCGGTAGCATGGTGATGGTGGCAAGCAATGGTCCTGTGCACAGGAGTGTCTGTGCAGGGCTTGACGCAGGCCCAAGCAAGACATTAGTGAAGGCTTTGTGGAAAGAGAGCAAGAGTTGAAGTACCTGTCAAAACATTTGATGCGACTTGAACCGTGGACAGCTGTAGGTCCAGGACCTCAGCCATCCTCCTGACCACCATCGCAAAGGAAGCCCCTTAATCGGTAGCCACTACGGAGAGAGGAGAGGCCAGTGTCTGGTGAGTTGTCCTGGACACTGGTGTCAGCCAAGGTCATTCCAGTTTTCATCGGCCATGGACTCTGTTGTGGGGAGCCAGTGTATAATAGGGATCCTCAGATCCCTTCCCTTGTGTTCCTCAGGAAGCCCTTCAGTGGAATAGGGCTGTGTCCCCAATTCATGCTTTGTGGGCTGTTCAACACTGGTACAGACCTCCCAAACAGATGTGAGCTGGAGAAGCGCAGAGTAGCATGATGAGCAGCCAAGAGCTTCATGGCCTGCTCACGGATGGTTTTGGGATTCATGGTTTTGCACTCCGCACATGATGCAGAGTCAGGGTCCCTCTCCAGGCACCACAGATAAACCAAGTGAGGGTTAGTCACTGACATCTGTTGATGACATGCACCACAAGGTTGAACATTGTGTGTTCCTTCTGGGACTTCTCCAAAAAAAGTCAGAAAGAAAAAAGCACACAAAACTTCAACAAAAGGCTTAGCCAGTCAAAAAATGACTGAAGGGAGATCGATCCATATCTGCACTGATGGCACGGAAACGAAGGAACTGAGGTCAGTGCATTAAGCTGGCACCTATATAGACACAGCACAAGTCATTTCCAGGCAGGATGCCATCAACAGCACCACACACAGCCGAACAACACTACATAAACACCCACAAAAGGGGGCTTGCTCAAAAACTTACGGATCCAGTCTGGTGCGTGGGAATATTCTACAGTAAGGAATCTGTGGCTAAAAGTCTATCATATTTCTAATTTATTATATTCCTGCTTTGAAAATTAAAATTGGAAACAGAAAAAAGAAAACTGGGCTGTAATCCCCACTCATCAACTTCAATACCAGGTGAGCCAGCGGGCAATCTTCTAATCTCTATATCAGTTACTCCATAAATCAAAACTGTGAGTGCTAAAAAAGACTGATTGTACACCTCTGCTAAAAGGTAAAACACTGAGGGAAGGACCCATGGGCTCTGAAGTACTCAATTTAGGGAAAACAACAAATGATCCAACTTTGTACAGTAGGTGTATGAGAAACGTTAGGGAGAATTGTGCAGAATTCTGATGCATGAGCTCTCTACAAGAAGCTAATCCACTAATTTTGGGGTGTCTAGGATCATCACAACATGATAAAACAGTGACTTAAGGATACTTAAGTTATAAACTTCAGGATAATTTGGTTATAAACCCCGTACCCACCAAAAAAAGGGTGATGTAATTCCTCAGCGATTACATAATAATGCTGAAATCCGCCACATTTTGCAAAATGCCCTTTTTAGAGGTGGGGCAATGAAGCAACCACTATTAAACAGATTCAAGGAAATCTATTGAGAGCAGCATTTAACAGCAATGGAAGGTGCTAAATTCTTACACTCAACAAGTTCCAACATAAAGGTAGGACTTACTCTTTGCAGATTAGTACAGTGTTGCTACGGCATAGATAGCCTGTATACTTGGCTCCTGCCAAGTAGGCCATTAGCTTCAAGTCATCTCTGTCACTATCTGTGAATCCAGTAACTGAAATGATCTGGAATTTTAAAAAAAGTTGCATGGTCATGAAGGCACAACAATAATCCCATCAACTGAAGATACCAATTGGAATTACACCAATTCATTCTATTATGCCATCACTTTAGAAATTTGGGAAGAATGTATTCTTAATTGCATGGTTTCACCTAACGTGTTGTGGAAACAGCAGAGGAATATGAATCAATTTTGCAAATCCATCTAATTCGCTAATCTAATTAGTAGTCACTATGTGCCCACAAATGCACTAAGCATTTAGCAATGCCAGCACAGATTCCCAACAGAGTAGCATCTATGTGTGATTTGTGTGGCTAGGCACCATGTACTATGTTGGCCATAATCGCAGAAAATGAAAAACCACATTGCTCATTGCCTCGAATTCTATCATTTTTCTCACTAGCAACCACCTACAATTCTTGTACAGCGTTAAATGTTAGGTACCACTGGCATTTAAGGATTTTGGCAGACCACAGTTTTCCCAATACACACCAATCCCACTCCTCAACCACTGCTACTCCAACAGCCATACCCACATAAAGACATTCTAATGCACCAAATCTTGAATTTCCAATCAAAGTAACACGAGCCATACACAAATCTTGCAATGCACATCAATTAGAATCTGCTGTAAAAGTATAGGAACCAAACACACTTAATACAGCTAAACCCTGACCTGCAGGACCCAGTGCTTCTAGGGTATGAAAAACCCCAATGCTCAAGAAAGGTACCCAAAACCTGACATTTAATAAACATTGCAATTAAACAGGGATACACATAAAACGATTTCAAAGCACCATACCACCAGCACCCCCTTTCACTAGTATTGAGATCAAGGCACTGAAATCTCAGACTCAAGAGCACTGCCGATGTTATTTAAATTGACTTGCAGCTCTCCTACAGCACCCGAATCCTATCATGCAGTACCACAGCTATTTAAGCACAGTTAACCAAAGGGCTTCAAACACAACCTGTTCAGAGTCAGTACTGGAAATACAGAAAACTGCCAAATCACCGGAATTCGAAGCTGCAGTGCATCATTCCCAAGTAACCATTCTCAAATAATTAAGCTAAAAGATGGCGGATCCAACTCAACTCCAACCAAGATATGCTACAAGGATCCATCCTAGCCTCTACTCCTTCAACTTGTACATGGAACCCCTAGTTGCTCTACTCCAGCAAAGTAATCTAGCATACCATCAAAATGCGGACAACACACAACTTTACATCAAAATATCCTCGTAGGAGGATATATGTCACCATAACCATACTCTAAAGAATGTACAGTAATGGCTAGCACAGAACCCTCGGAATATCAACCCTCAGTCAACAGTATTTCTCCAAATATCTCAAGCCAACCATCCATCAATAAATAACTGGTTAACACCAACACCCTCAAATGCAACCCCAAAATCATGGACAATGCCAAATCGCTAGGAATAATGCATCAGCCAAAAGCACCATGCACAATCTAAGACTCCTCAGAAAGATCAAACCCTGAATCCCTGAACATTCTTTCAAGACCATTGTACATTTACTTGTCATAACAAGACCAGACTATGGAAATGTAATAGATCACAGGCACACAAAGACCCACCTGGCCCCATGAAAGCCCCTCTGAATGCAGCAACAAGGCCTGTCCCAGGAACAAGGTGGTTCAATCACATAGCTCCCACACTTGCCATGCAAACTAGCTACAAATTGAAGAGTGATAAACATCTTAAAACGGTGTGCATCATTAGCAATACTTTAGACACAGACATCACAAAATACCTTGGCCAAAAACTCACCAAATCAGGGGGCAACACAGCTTAGACTCTTTCATACTGGAACCACCGAGATTCAAAAAGAAAATACCCGAGCACTCTAATTCTCAGGATATGCCCATGTAATACGGAATTCGATCACACCCAATATATGGACAAAACTCCAAAACCACATTCAAGAAAAGAGTAAAAGGAATGCTAGTTGCAAAATACCTACCTCTACTAGAATCATGAGGAGCACACTGTCAACAATGAGGACATGCATATCTTGAGCAGACTCACACGGCAGAGACAATTTACCCATAATAAGAAGAGGTCACACTCTTTGTTGCTTTGCATGCTCAACGACTTCTGCTATGTTATTGCATTCAAAGGATGACAAGTGTATTGCCTACCTGCACAGTCCGACAACAACCACAGGCACCGACTATACATCTTGCCACCAATTCCAATAACTACACCCATTTACAGTTGTTCGTACGCAGCTCAATCCTCATAGTTCGCACCCCCGACTTTCAAGCACTGAGAAGTCGCTCTGCCTCAAAGCTTGCCTGCTCAGCCTGCACAACACTCAAACACAATTCTAGATATGCTTTCACTTCTGAAAACCTGTGTTATAATCCAAACCTGTGTTCTAATCCAATCAATCTCAATGCTAACCTGAGGACACATTCGCTCTACAGTACAGGGATCCCACCAAAGCTCTACCAATGCACCTCAGTTTATACTGGCTTTTACTTAGTAATGGCTTCTGACTGCTACAAACACAACAGTAACTGAATGTTAAGCCTGTTTCGTTCTGCACCATTGTGAATCCTTTTTGTTTGGTATTGTATAAGAAACTTTGAAAATAAAGATCTTTTTTTTTAAAAGGCTGTTTAGTTGAATAAAAGTATATACATGGATTACAGTAAGATTTAAGGCATTCTTGTTCAGTCATAACAGAACAAGCAGATGTTCAAATGAATATCTGAAAGACCAGGGTGAGCTCATCCACACAGTATGTTTTACCCAAAAAAATTTCTCCTGTGTGATCCATGCAGTCTCCAATCCTATTTCATAACCTTGCTCAATGAGTTAGAAGAGATGCAATGCATTTGAGTGTAGTACATTGTGATCCAAATATTACAACTGATTAATTTCCAGACAGGATATAACATTTAATATTTTGCTTTTGGTAGGAGACTGTCTATGTTCCAAATATGTGTTGTGCTCCTGTGGAACATTAGGGAGACCTACAATGGCTAAAGCAATCTGAAGGAAGTTAAACTTAAACTGGTATTATTTCAACTGTATAGGTTTAATAATGTGTAATTGCAGAAGGAGAAGCAATCGCTGAATGGAGCCACTTGCTTTGTAACAACCTGATAATCATTAATGCTTAATGGCAGTTTCTTAATGAAAACTAAGCATTGATTTTTGTATTAATTTTATGAATCTACTAGACTAACATGCTTAATAGAGAGAATCTCTTTTTATGGGACATCCATGTCTCAACCGGCCTTACAGCCATTCTCTCTGAACGGAAAGACCAAGCCAAACTCTCGGCTCACATCAGGTGGGAATGGGTACAAATCAACAGAGAAGAGGATTATTCCCTAAACACATACCTAAAGACTAAATCAAGGGAAACAAATTAAAGGTCTAGTCCAAATGAGACCACTTCATCATGAATGCATCCCCATAAATGTTGCCAACCCATCCCCTTACACCCCCACCCTCAACTCTGCTCTCACTCTCCTTTCGCCTGTCCTATCTCTTCTCTATCCTTAGCTTTTCTTTCTGTAACCTCTTCACGAGATCAGCTGGGGCAACGCATATTAGAACTCCTCTGGCTATCGCCATACCAATAATAGCAGAATTTGCATCATCACACACATTTACAGATACACAAGCCCACTCTTATCTGACAACTCTCTCAACAAAACAGATTATGCTGTACTTAACTGCATGACACCAACTGGAATTTGTTTCATCATTGTATATCTACCTTGTCTGTACTCTTTTGCGCTTATAAAATCTTAATACAAATGTTTTGAATTAAATAACAATTTTGTTATTGAACATTTAAGTATCAAAGTGCACTTTCAAATGTTTGTTATTAAAGATTAATATTTGAGGACTTCATTTTTTTCCTAACAAAGTCACAAACCTAGACAAAAATGAAAAACAATTGAAATAACATGGCGTGGATTACCCTCCTAAGCAGATAAAGAAAACTGAACTTAGACTAGGGGAAACATTAAAGAAACGTAATATTTAAAGTCGGTCCTATAGAATCTGTCAACCACATGGTCTAAAAGTGAAAGTACAAAAAATGTAAGTTATAAAAAAAATCATGACGACCACAATTAGATAAACACGTTCTACAGGAAACAGCAACAGACTATCCAAGATATGTGAGGAGACAAACAAAGCTGTTCACTATCAATTGCCACAACCAAATGACCCACCAAGATCAAATGTTTGGGCCATTGAACCAGACTCTTATGTCTCAAGGTACACCAGAGATCCTGAAAACGTACATCACTGGGCACACAAACTGACGTTTTACTATAAATGACCATTTTCATATCTCACATGTTGAGAACAAGGTTTTCCCCCTGGTGGAAATGCCACAGGAAAATGTAGAGCTCGATGGGGTGGCACCATTTTTTTCTTCTTCAGGACACAATTGAGCCAGTGTGCTGTGATGCATCGCTTCCTCTCCCTCATTGCCTACCAAAAAAACATGATGGAAATTAAAAACAAAAGAACATCGCATTCAGTGTTCATATGGAAATTAATGCAAATAAAGTTTGCTTTACAAGACTTGCTTACAAAATATTTACAAGCTGAATGAAAAACATTTGCACTGTGGAAAAGGCAACCAGGACCTTTGTGCTCTACAAAGCAGGTAACAGAAAACAAAGCAAAATTAATCTACTGTAATAGAAACATTGGCAAGTGAACAGTACCTTATACATCCAGTTGTTAAAGGATAGCCCGACTGAAAAGTCATTTATGCAGTACAATTCAAGTTCGATTTCACATTTGCAACCTCTGAAGCTAACGTTGGCCTACAGGTTTTCGAGAAGAAAGTGAACTTTAAGCAGAGCTATTGCAACAAAGGATTGGCAAAGTTTATTTAAAACTCCCAATAAGCAGAAATCGAACGAAGGGTAAATCTACCTTTCAGGGACCCGACTGCTGCTGACTAAGGGATAAAAAAAAACAAGCAGGAAGTTTCCAAAACAGGTTCATATGATGGCATCACTTCAGAAATTGAGGAAAATAGTGTGCAAATCCCTCTTCTTAGTAAGGAACAACATATTTAGCCGTGCCTGTAGCAGCTAAGAAATTGGTAGGCCATCGGAAACCACTAAACAGACTGCTGCGAGATTGCCGGCCAACACCTAAATTGCAGAAATTGTGTGACAGAGATAATCCGATTGGCTGCCAGTAGTCAAACAAAAAGGACCCGAAATTGGGCCTTATTCACAATGGCAGCATGGGGGCACATTGAAATTGATAAAAACATCAATCTGTGTGGTCACCGTTTGAAGCAATCAGAATAGGAGCAGGTGTCACAAACCTTCTCAGTTGGCTGCTAGCAGCAAATGAAAATAGAAGTGGGCAGCTGGACTAGAAAGAAGAGACAGCCGTGGGTTTCTTTGTTCAGGCATAAAAGCTCATCCTTTTCTTTACATCCTGCAGTTTTTAAAACCAATATCATTCGCAGGAAGACATAATAAGAAAGGTGTATTTCAACGGTTTCATATTTTTGCAAAACGTTTACGACCAAGGCTAGTAACAACTACTCATTGCAACATTTCAACACACCAAACAGAAAAGGTGAAACGCTGTGCTAAAGCTGCCCCATATTCGAGGTTTCTTCCCAAAACGCAACTTTTATTAGAAGTTTCTTCCTGCAAATGTTTTAAATGCATTTCTTTGCATACAAAATATTTCCGTTTTAAAATATACAGTAAAACGTTAAATTTTTTTTACATAATTAAGGGAGATGCTGTGTATTCTATTACGACATTCAACATAACGACACTGGTGCTCCTCCATGTATGTGTTTTAACTGTTTAATCCTTAGATGCCCGGGTACCTTTCTTAAATGTTATTTTCATTATTTAAGTTATAGTTTTGTTACTAAAGCACACCAACTCACAATTAGTAGGTCTCAAAAATTCCAATCATTATTAACTTCATATGTGAAGTGAAGCAGCACTACTGAATGAAATTGTCATGCTTAAGATGCCCCAAGTGTGCCATCAGGTACCATAATACCCAACTGGAAATGGCATTTGGGCAGTGCTCCATCTGCAATTTTTGCTGCTAGTCCAAAATGCCCTGTGCTGTGCAGCACCGCCTTTTTTAGGTGCATTAGAAGCACAGCAGAGTCTGGGATTGTTTTAAGGCTGGGGTCCGAGGGGAAACTATGAGCTTTGTGATAGCGAGACAGAAAAGGGAGAGAGGACACCTAGAAGATATAAGGCGCAAGTTATACTTAGCGGAAGAAAATTTGGCTATAGCCACAACGCAGGGAATCCCGCTGGACGCTTATATTTTAAGATTGGTCACTCTTAAGGGAGATGCTATGGAAGGTATTATCTCAAAAGCTGCTGAAAAATATCTGGCACACAAACAGGATACTTATGAACTTAGCGAGAAAGTTGGACATATTCTAGCGGTTAGAACTAGACAGCGTACAACAAATGCTGATATTAAGGAGATTCAGGACCTACAGGGAAAGTTAGGCACTGATTCAGATTTTATCAGAAAGTCTTTCCATAAGTTTTACACTAATTTGTACTCGTCGGAGGGCCTAAGGGATTCAATTGATATAGGAAGATATTTGGGAGATGTTTCTTCGGATTTGTTACTGCCAGAAGATAGAGAGATATTGGATGCTCCTTTTCAGGTAGATGAGATTAGCAGGGCAATGGAATGTCTCCCTTCCGGGAAAGCTGCTGGACCAGATCAGATTCCGGTGGAATTTTACAAATTGTTTCATAATAAGGTACTCGTCGAGATGTTTAATGTAATGCTTCATACGCAGCAAGGAGGTTCCCCGCCTGAGACCTGGGGGGGGGCGGATATTGTAGTTATACTAAAAAAAGGGAAGCCTCCTGTATATCCGGCCTCATATAGACCGATTACCCTCATGAACGCCGATGTTAAAATCTACTCTAAAATTCTGGCGACAAGGCTTGCGGAGAATATAGAGCAGCTTGTAACTCCATCGCAACATGGTTTTATTCCAGGTAAGGGAACCACCCAACATGTGAGGACAGTCATTACAATGCTCGATGCTGCAGGAACACTGTGCGACCCTATGGCAGCACTCTTTTTAGACGCTGAAAAAGCCTTCGATAGGGTCGATTGGGAATATCTTTGGGCAGTTCTAAGATGGAGTGGTATAGGGGAAGGGTATATAACAGCTATCCAAGCTTTGTATAAAAGACCTACTGCCAGAATTAGAGTGAATAGAGGGTATACAGAGGTAGTTAAAATCTTTAGGGGGACAAGACAGGGCTGCCCCTCGTCACCCCTTCTTTTCGCATTGTTTCTTGAACCTTTTTTAAGACATCTGGCCAGAAATGAGGGGATTCCCCCAATGGTTTTGAATGGCAGAACAGTAAAAATTCTCGCATATGCTGACGATGTGGCTATATTAACCCCTGACCCGGATATGGCTATAATGGAGGTAGAACGTGAAGCCACTAAGTTTGGACAACTGTCAGGTTATAGTCTGAATAAATCAAAGACCTTGATAGTTAAAAATAAGTATACCTTATGTGCCGATTCCAGGGTGGTGCTATCAGCTATGTATCTTGGTATAGTAATTACAGCTAACATCGATGTTATTGTTGAGGAAAATATTTCCCCTGTCTTGGCCAAAGTAAAAGTAGACCTAAATAGAGCAAATAATTTACATCTCTCCTTAGTTGGGGTCACTAATATGGTGAAAATGACGATCTTGCCTAAGTTGCTGTATTTATTTAGAACAATACCATTATATTTTGAAGGTAAATGGTTTAACATACTGGAGGGTATTCTTAATAGGTTTATATGGGCGCATGGGAAAACGCGCAGAGCATATAGATTTATGTCGCTACCCAGAGAAAGAGGAGGATGGGGAGCACCGGATTTTAGACTGTATTATATGGCAACTGCACTTCAATATATGCAGGGTCTGATTGGAGGAGGGGGGATCTTACAGAAAGTCGCTTCCTCATCGACTGACGTTTATTCAATTTTATTGGGTCAAGAGACAGAAAATTGTCTGTTAAAATATGCTGACTTTGGGAGTCTTAAAAGAAAACAGTTTAAAACTTTAGCGGCGGCTATTAAAGTATGGAGCGCTTTTTTGAAAAAAATGGGGCTGGGTAGATACCATAGGTACATCAGATTATATAATAATAGATCCTTCCCCCCTGAAATTTTTTCAGATTCAGTCATGTCTGGCTGGGATCAAAAAGGTATAAAGCAAATTGGGGACTTAAAAGACTTAGAGGGAATATTACAGTTTAGTGTGTTGGCAAGGACATTCGATTTAAGGAACAGGGACTTTTTTAAATATCTGCAGATAAGGAGCTTTTTGGGCAACAAACAGGGTGGCGTAGCAGGGTTTCAAACCAACGACTTGCTCGAAACTTTAACTACTGGTGGCCAGCATACGATTAGATCAGCATATGCTTTGTTAGTCCAAACTAAAGTGGATGATCTGGATAAATATAAACATAGGTGGACGGAGAAACTTCAATGTGAAATTAATGATTTCCAGGAGTCGTTGGAGTTGGGATGTACTATACTGTGCTCGGCTCCCCTGCAATCGCAACATTATAAAACATTGTTTTCACTGTACTATACACCAGACAGAATAGCTAAATGGGGTGGTACGAATGGGACTACCTGCCCTCGTTGCAGCTCAGTTAATGCAGATATAATACATATGTTCGCCACTTGTCCTCAATTATATACGTTAATTAGGGACATTGAGAATTTTTTAGCCCGGGCACTAGGATTACAGATAGTACTAAACCCTACGTTGATATTGTTGGGTATAGGGCGGATGGAAAACAATAGGAATACTGAGAAAGAATTTCTATTTATGATTATGGCTGTTTATAGATTAACTTTAGCTAGGGCCTGGCTTGATAAAACTCCCCCGCATATGCAAATATGGCTTGCGAACTTAATCTCTACATTTAATTTGGAAAAACCTATATATGCCAGGAAGGGAAGAGCTGGGAGAGCTTTAGGTGTAAGAATTTGGAACCCATTAGCACATTGGAGGGAAGGGATAGGGTAGAGAGTGGAGGACTTAGGGGGGCTCTTGGTTCTTGGTTTTCTGGGTTTTTTCTACTTCTTTTCTTGATTTTATTAAGTATTAAGAGTAATCAAGGTGTGACGTGTTTTTACTTTCTTTTTTTTTGGTATGAGTAACTCCCAATGTTAAAAATGATATTTTGGATTACAAAATATGTATTGATGAATATAATGTGCAATGTGGAAAATAAAATAAAAATATATTAAAAAAAAAAAAAAAAAAAAAAGAAGCACAGCAGAGTCAATCACAAGATTACCGTGTGCAGTGTCCGCCATTAAGTGGAAATCTAATAAAACAGAGAAAAAAATACAAGATCTCGGTGTGGTGAAGAAGGTAACAAGAGCGGGCATGTCTCAGGTCAAGTATATTTAAAAAGTTCTTGAATATTGCTATGTGCCTGTGAGAACATGTTATAGTTTCCACAGCTTGAATTATGTTGCTTCTGACATAACATGGCAATTCTAGGAATATTGTTGGAATCCATGGCAAGATGCTGCCCACCCAGATAGCTGGGAAAAAAGGAATTTCATATAAAGCAGATATTCCATGATAACAGCATTTGCTTTCTGATGTCCTATCCTACAAAACTGCTGCAACCTGTCTGTCCAAACCTGTGAGGCCTCCATAACCTGAGTGCTAAGACTCAGTGGCGGCTGGTGACATTTGAAAGTGGTGGGCGTAAAGTTATCGTGGTACTGCCCTGTGGCGAGCGAGCCCAAACAACATACGTTCGGGGAGAAAATTTTGCAAAAAAGACTGGATAAATGGAGCATTTTCAAGCAAAAAGTTTGATAAAGCACTTGCGAAAGTATTATGACAGGATCTGTAACAACATCCTCATATCCATCAACTTCACCCCAACACTCCTGCAATGTATGAAAGATTTGAAGACACACTTCTTCAAATAATAGTACATCACAATGAAGTAACAAATCACTGGAGGAGCCACTGATTCATGATGCAAGTAAGAGAGGAGAAAATGTGTCAGAATGATGGCACACATTTTAATAGACTGAACAAAGTGAATTTTCTTAATCAGCAGAACACATGCTAAGCTACAAAAGCGTATTTCTAATGCAATCCGTTGCACCAGCCTTGGCACGAAATCTCCTTCAACAGATATTAAACAGAAGGGAGGTGCCCTCCACGGCACTTGATCGAAACAGACTGCTCCCAGGTGCAAACCGCTTTATTACATTTTAGGCAAGATACTCTTTGCAGTCCAAGGAGACTCGACTGTGGCATGTACTCAAGTTGACCATGTGTACTGAAACGGAAATAAAATCTCAAAACGCATCTTTTAGGACATCTTTGTACACCTACTCCAAGACAGACAGAACTTAAGGCAAGCCAGTTTTCAAGATTTTGCTAGACAACTCTTCATATACAAGCATCAGACTTGCATGATCTTTAGAATGGGCCAGAGTGCATCCTCATCATTGCCAGGACCCTACACAGTAAATCACCCCAGGCGAGGGCTGGTAAGATGCGGGCAAGGGTGCCACATTTCCACACGACACTGACCTCCGCATCCCCCCGATCAATCACTCCGTGGTTGCCCCTTCTTGGTTTACTTTCTGTCCCTCCATGTTTAGCGCTCTAAGACCGGCCAAACCCATTTCTTGATTTTATATCTGGCCTCCCCTCGAAGGACAGCACTCGGCGTCCTTTCCCTCTCCAGGCAGCACCGACTGGCCTCCAATGCTGGCCCTCTCCTCTCCTGCAGAGTGCTGCTTGGCTGCCGCTATTTGTTATGCCTTCCATCGCTCAGTCTGCGGTGTGCCTGGGGCCCGCGCTTGCTCCTCGAGGCACAAGCTCTCCGTACCTCTAGCCCCCGCCCAGCACTGCCTTGTCTCTATAGCACTCATGTCCTACCTCCTCCCTGGCACAGCAGTCCATGCCCGCCCCTTTGTCTCTACACCACTCCATGTCCGCTTCGATGCAGTACGATATTACATGTCTTAAAATGCTGGTCAAAGTTAAACTTTCCGTTCAAATAAATTAAGAGTGAATATTTTGGTGTCGGATAAAACATGCACTTAGCCAGCAGTCGCGGCTCGTGTCGTGAGGGTGGTGGTGGTGGTCGGGGGGGTGGGGGGGGGGGGGTTTAAAAATAAAATCCTACCTGTCCTGAGCAGGTCCTGGAGCAGCACCAGGATTGGCTTAGAGCAGGCTTACGCTCCGCCCGCCTACCCATTAGGAGACCGAGGTTTGAGCCTTGGCTCAACCCTCGCTCTCCTAATGGGCATGCGCCAGCCTTTGGAAACACTAGTGCTAACGCCCCAACGCCCCCAATGGACGGACCGCCGCTAAGACTGCTGTAAAAGCACGTCAATAATGTCTTGCTCCAAGGCCATCAACGGCATGATTGTGTCCACCCTAGTACAATGGAAGCCCATGTCTAACAGTCCGGTATTCTGCGACAAATCCATGGAGAGATTATGTCCACCTAGCTATAGTGGTGGATCTGGAATAATGGTGGCAATGACTCAAATACTGTGGGAATCCATTGAATGAGGTAGAGATGCATGCAAGACAAATCTGTATCGCAAGGTAAATGTGAGCAGTGAGGAAAATGAAATATTGATGTGCATCTAACCCGAATTTGCTTAAAGCATTTATTTCAGGACTGCGTTTTAGTCATGAAAATCATAAGCTCTTATTTTGGGAAAACATGTTCACTTCAACAAATAAAAAGCTTGTACTACAGTTTTTAGAGACCTTAGCTTGCAAGATTTACGTAACCAAATGTGCCATGGTCTGCGGATAAACTACGATTTGGAGTTGTGTATCATTTATAATTTTTTTATTCTGGCATACGCAAGGACTGAGATTCTCAATGGAAGGGTCAGAAAACTTGAAAGGATGTGAGATGTAGACATGAAGAATATAGCATAAATATGACAGGCTATACGATAGAAGATTTTTCCTAGCAGCCTGCAGACAAGTTTTTCAAACACCTTGCAGCACTTGTGCCGAAACATGCACCACCCCAGAGAATCAGGCCCATGGGGCATTTCTTGGAAACACTGGAATGCATCATCAGCGTCTCTATCAAAACCAATGCCTTTTTAACACAAGTAGAAATGCTGCTCTAAATACACTATTTTGCCTCATTTACTTATTGGGAGGAGAACACCGCGCTTCAACCACAGTCTCATTTGTGTTGTGCAGTTAGGGTGGGCATTTACGCTCCACGACTTGAACAAATACAATTTCTCTGACACGCATTAGAAGGAGAAATTAAGAAAGAAAATTAGCAGCAAAAACTGTAGTGAGAAATCTAAGAAAGTCACAATTTTAAAGTGAAGTTATTTCTTTAAGTGGAACCATATTTAAAGATCAAACCTGATTGGTCAAAATAATATTTTCAATCCTTAAACTCAGCAGGTCTGATGTGGGCCCCCCTCAGCAGGTTGCTTTTACTTACCTGGGCATACATGTTGCTCACTTGGCTCTCGCACAGAAGGTGAGTACATCTACTGCTAAGCGTGGGTTCTACAGTGCCCCCGTGGTTTTGGATTATCTGGAGGGACAAGGAAAGCAACTGCATTACGTTACCGTAAATGGTATCAATTGGCGGCGACGTATCACATTTTATGGCAAGTATAAATTACAGGAGATTTGTTTTAAAATACTGCTCATTTTTTACTATACATTCAGTTGCAGAAAATGTTCATTATCGTCAAATAGCATAGTAAAATAGTTTTACAATTTACAAAGGCTACCTATGACAGTTCTCAAAGATACAAAATGAGTCAGTCGTGTTAAGGAGGGCACTTCTTACAAGCAAGAATTTGTTTTTAATACTAATGGTAAAGATTGTAATTATCCCTTTGTCTAAAGGAATAAGATCAAGTCAAAGAAAGGAACACAAAAATGAATCCTCACAGAAGAGAGTTGGTGCCAGCTAATATCAAGAGCAAGAGGCGCTCAGCAGCAATACTGGCACTTTATACAAGGGCAACGTACAGTAAAATCGGTAGGACTTTAGTTAGCAAGTGAAAAACAGTACGGCTGGTTCTCAATTAATGACAGACAATTGCTAGGGCAATTTTCTTGAGCGCGGTGATTCTCAGGTACAAATGCCTCATGCTTGGACAGTAAACACAGGCTTCACTTAGTCCTCCCCCTCCAGATTAACTGCAATCAGAACTGTGATCACGACCCCATACCAAGAGACAGACACTGCAGAAAGGTTATAAATCAGTGGTCTGCAGCACGCTTGTAGAGAGATGCACCTTGTAAGGACAGACACATCACTCTATTAAGTGTGACTTAACGTTGTTGCTGGATCTGAAACTAGGCCCAGCTCCCAAATAAACTCAATACTACCACGCTGCCCTCCAGTTAAAGTTGAAAGCCAGTGGTCGCCAGTAGTTAAAAAGATGTTTGTGCTAATTTCACTAATATATTGAAATACAATTGTGGGTTATGGCTCGTAATGGGAAACATGCATTAGATTGTTACCCCGCTGCACAACGGGTTTGTTAAAATAGACACTGGCAAAGCCAGTAGGTCAGGCTTTTTAATTTTTTTAATTTATTGACTGGACAGTGTATGGGTTGGTGAACATGAGTTCATGGATGAAAGAGGAGAGACAGTGAATAGACAAGCGGTAGAGCGCATGGACAGATTACTGGATAAAAGCGCAAACAGTTGTACGGATGGATGAACTGATGACTGTAAAATGTATTCTTGAATTGCTGAAGTCCATACATGTGCACTTTGAGTAGACGTTATTTTTTTCCGCTTTGGCAGGTGACATTGACAACACCCTTTACAACATTCTTAACCTCTGCTGTCTACAGCCGTCACAGGCGGCATGACAGAGCTTCAAACATTCCCAGATTTGGGGGTTCTAGCCTCTGCAGTGCTTCTTAAAAGGTAAAACTGTGACAAATCAGACAAATTTAACACTCAAAGGACTTGCAAAGGAAGCAGACAAATGCCAGCGGAACTTTACAGAAAAGACTGTGGGGATTTATTGTCTGAAATATCTTCCAAAGGACCCTAATGTCAGACAAAGCAATATTCATATGACCAGTATTGTTGACAGCCATGACCTACTTCCACCACCACTAAACCTCTTCATCTGACCATGAACTGTACCTTCTAGAAGGCCTCAGTTAAAATAGACTTGGCGCCCCTTATTTTGCCGCCACCTCATTCTTAATCTCTTTTAAACCTTAACAAATCATGCAAAGACACATTCTCGGGTTTTACCATTAAGTCTGGGAAATCAACAGAGAACCTTTTGAATGTGAGGTTAAGGTTATAGGAATACTTCATTACCAGGCAGGCTTCTGGCTTCTTTCAAAAAGTTCATATGATCCGACGGGAGATTAAGATAACTGCGCGGCATGAATTCTGCGGATCAGCTATTAAATTCAACAATGACATTTCCAGTGCAATGTCTTAATTGGTTCGCTTATTATTTCCTATATGGTACAAAACAGCTAAATTACTAAATGGATGTTCACAAATAGTTTTGCTTGAAAATACAGCATCTTACCCGCTTCCATGTTGCTAGCATCTGTTTATCAGACATATGTTCTGGGTAATCCGCAATTGCAAAGACACAGCCCAATAAGAAGTAGTCTTCTGGAACTGAAATAAAAAAATTGAAAAAAATGATCTGTGGCCATGCAAGCAAATTACACTGAATTTCTTTGCCCACAGCGGCTGCTAAAATCCTCTATTGTGCATATTTCTCAAGTTAGTCTTTGCACAACAGACCCTTAAATTCAGAACTCTCCCCTTATGCCAGTCTACTATTACTGCTGTCTCCTGTGTCTCTATTTTCAAGCACTCACAGGTTGCCTTCAAAGGTGCTGCTTCATCCACTTTTCAGCAAAGTAAAAAGGGTTTAATCAAAAAGTAAATTCAGTAACACTGCTGAGTGCTGGCTTGTCCTCCGTTTAACCACTCCCATCGTCTATGGTGACCAGCTTTAGGATTACTGCTGCGCTGACTGAGGGATACTTCTGTACCCTGTTATGAACTTCTCTACTGCTTATGTTGAACATACCGCTTCAATCCCTCCTGCCCCCAGTTGGTGCATAATTTGGCTAAATTAACAGAATCTCTGAACTAACCATTGGGGATCTTTAAAGCCCCTATGTCACTTTGCCCCCTTCTCAAAGTTGCGATCCTAAATAGCAGAAATTGAAATAATTCCTCCTGTCAAACACCAATACTATTTTTAGGGACGTTATCCTAACACCCACATACCATCGCAATGCTCATATTCTTTACCTACTTATACAATATTATTAGCCACCTTTACGTCACTCAGAAGCTTTCATCCTGTTTGATGAAAATGGGCGAAATTGTACAGCTCCCAAGCTGTGTCGAGCACAGCATGAACAATTTTGGAAGCATCAATTCTCAACATCAAACTTCAGGTCAATGGCATAAGACATCAACAAAAAATCTATTTAAAAAACTGCATACTACCACCAACCCCCCCCCATGTGCGCCCCGTGCTAACAAATCCCCTATAATAAGCGCTATTTTAATTCGTATTTGCCAATTAGTGCCTCCATCTAGATACTCTGCTACATACAGAGGAAAGCAGATCTTCAAAGGCATCACTGAGCAGTGTTGCCAGCATTCAGAAGCTAAAACAGAAGCTAAAATCGCAACAGCCAGTGTTTAGTTATGATTTAAGGTGATTTTGTTTATCAAAGATCCCCCTCATGTTTCACAGAACACACGCAGTCTATATTGACCGATCTTGCTCTCTTTGAGCCCGAAGAAACATGTAGATCTGTAGTTCTGAACCTTTTAACTTCTGTGGACCCCACTGGGATCCGGGGACACCAACATAGTCATTACTAGAAGCTGGGGACCGCTGCCTAAACATTTTATAACTTATGAACTGCAAAACAATGCAAAGCAAGCATTTATCAAACAAATGTACACATTTTTTGTTTAGTGCAGAAACAAAAATCAACATTTTAATGGAAAGTTTGGCAGTCTTCTAAATTCAATTGAGGCCACACATTGTCCATACTATATTCAGTTTCCTGTACTTGCGCTGCTCCATTTAATCAATTGAAGATACGATCGAAATTTTTTTGCCTTCAATTTCAAATTCCTTCACATTCTCAGACCATTTTAAATTGTTTAATTTTTGCATTTTTCATTTATATACACTTTATTTATTTGTTGATATTTCATTTCTAAACAGACGTGGGACACCCCCGTTCGCCCCCATTTGAAAGCCATCCCAGACTTACTACAATTATTAAACAATTGCATGGCAACATCACCTATTAATTTCAATGAGGCTAATATACGGATACAATGTTCTAAGAATCCAGAAATTGTGTACTCAGGTTTTGCCAATACCAAGCAAAATATTAATTTAAGCACACTTACTCTCTATACCAGGTTCATGACCAAATAGTTGATTGGATTGTGGCTGTTGCAGCTGTTGTGCAGCAACTTTATGTAGCACTTGCTGTGGTGCTGGACGTGGAGGTATCTGGTTCTGCAACTGCTGCTGCTGTTGCTGATGCTGCTGGTGCAATCTTTGTAAATGCTGTTGCTGTAACTGATGCTGCTGCTGTTGCATCTGTTGCTGCTGAAGTTGCTGCTGCAGGTTCTGTTGCTGCACTTTTTGGAGCTGCTGCTGCTGGAGCTGCTGTTGCTGCAACTGCTGTTGCTGCAGCTGCTGAATCTGGTGTTGCAAGGCATGTTGCTGCTGGAACTGTTGAAGCTGCTGCTGCTGCTGTTGCTGAGGTTGCTGCTGCTGTTGTGGCGGACGGTGCAACTGTTGCTGAGGGTGCAACTGCTGTGAAAACTGCAGCTGCTGTTGTGGAAACTGGTGTTGCGGATGAACTTGCTGTTGCTGCGGTTGTGGTTGCTGCTGCTGTGGTTGTGGAAACTGATGGGGTTGTTGCTGTTGAAATGTTTGTTGTGTTATCTGTTGCTGCTGTAGCTGCATTAGCTGCTGTGGCTGAAGCTGTAAAACAGGACCATGCTGCTGTGGCGGTTGTTGCTGTGGCGGGGTTTGATGAGACTGTGGTAATAAATGTGGCTCTGGTGTTAACTGTTTTACTTGGCTGAACAGCATTCTATTTGGATGTCCTTGCTGACTAGGATTTACTTGTTCTAAGTTTTTTGTTGAAGCTGAAAGGGACTGCAAAATCTACAGGGAAAAATATGAGCATTAGAGCAGATAATTCAACAGAACAGTACAGTATACACATAAAAAAAATATTTTTTTTGGGGGGGGGGAGATTTGACGGACAGCACAAAGTAGTTTCTTATTAGCACTTCACTAATTATTGTAAGCCTTCCTTCATTTTTCTTCATGGTACCTTTCCATCATCTTATGCCATTGTGCTTCGTGGCCAATGCAATCAACCCTCTTTTGCGTACTTGAAGATTGAGAGTGCTTACTGAACATTACCATAAGAGGTTGGCCGGTCAAACAAATGTTCTAGTGCAGACAAAGGAGACTTTGGAGTTTGCAACAGGTTACTTACAAGATACTACACAAAAACATGAAGGAGGTTACAGGACCAAAAGGGTATGGAGTCCAGCTGTTTCCAGTGGACTGGGCTGCGTGTGGAGGTCTTGCTGGGCAACTAAACTCGGGGAGTCGGATTGAAAACTTGGTATCTTTTGACAGAGGGGTTGGTAATGAACACAGACCATGCTTACTCACCAAATGATAAAAGCTCTTTAGTTTGTTCAATAGTTCAAGTGTTTTCAGCTACAAGGTACTACAGAAACTAGCAGGTCCTTCGGCCGTTAGCAAGCGGTCACTTTTTCATGAGGAGAATCTGCCTTGCTGCGGGGTGCTAGCTTTAAGCACCTGAGAGCTAGCACCAGCTCATCAAGCTAGTTCAAATTAGACATGGGACAACCAATGCATAGTTTTCCTTCTGAATTGCCATTTTGGAGGACACACTCCTGGAAAGGATATGGGCTCTGTGTCCACCAATCAAGCATGCAAAAAAAGGATTAATATCAGAAAAAGAGAGAAATTGGAGTACAGTGGCTTTAACCATTATCTGTAACTTTTGAAATTCCAACAACACTCCTGTGAGAAGGACTCATTATCATCGATTGATGCATTAAATGGCTGAAATAACTAATACAGGTTCCAACCTAAATAAACAGAATATTCTGCATGCAGTATAGAGAAATGGGCAATAGCAAATCAATGGACACATCAGCTGTAGAAGCAAAAATTACACACGGTTTTCTGGCTTGCACGTTATGCATTCCTTGGTCGTTTTCTTTACAGCTTCACTTTTCTTTATGAGTCAAGTCTCTAGTACGCATCACCTAGCAGGCGGGGAGACATGCATTGCTGCACCCAACTTGTTAAACTTCCTTTGCAGAATTTGATGGATTGGCTCTTAAGTGCAGAACCATCAGTCATTATATGTCGTCCTTCTGAGTCTACTGGAGGATGAAGCAGATGAAGAGCCTCCGGATTAGCGACATAGATCTAACTAGCCTTACTATAACTCCATGACAGCCATACAGAAATGATGCAGGTACAGTTCAGAAGTATTTAATTAGTCAAAGATACATATACTGTGGAACGCAATTCCGTGCATAGTAGGCAAGCAGGCTTGAAACCTACACTACACCACATTAAACAGATCAGCATGTTGCATTTGGTACAGTGTACCTTCCATCCTTGTTTAGAAAGGTAAACTATTCATCAAGTATAGGCTGAATCAATATTTTCCAATAACACCTATAAGTTTCTCACATACACAGCTGGAAATCTGTAGACCAGGTCAAAGTTGGGTATGGGATGCACATGCAGTGGCAACCATATGTTGAGATTGTAATCCTGCAGTTCTCCCTATTCGACTCTAGCTTTCTGTGGTGTGAGAAAGTTTCCATGGGTTTTTTGGTACTTCATAATCTTTGTGAAACATCACAAGATGTAAAACAAATAGCAGGAGTAATAGTCTGCTAAATTAGTTTTCAGGAGATCAACTCTGCAAAACAAAAACAAATTTTAGCAGAAGTCTGTACAATCCTAACGTGTTTAGTAGACTACAGGACACTTCTTCTTCACAGTAATCGCCTAGAGATGGATTTTAGAAATGCACGAACTAGCACAATCTGATCCGGAAACTCTTAAATTAAATCCCATGGTCTACTAGGGAGTTTTGTTGTCTGGTTCGTTTTGCCCACAAGATGATCTGCTGACAGACCAATTCCTTATTTAAAGGTCCACAGCCATAACTCTTCTGGCCACCTGTCAAAGGAGAAAGGCACCAACTCCTCAGACCCTAATTGCTGGTAACATTGCATTAAGAGGAATGCAGTACTGCAATTAGTCATCTGTCTCAGTAATTACTGGGTTCTCACATAAAGGCAGGTTGAAGCTCTGGGAAAATACAAAGAGTCATCAAACCTAGCAGATACGAAGCTGCGCCTCATAGATGAAAGTGAATAGGGTCATAACATGCCTCTTTCCCGTTCAGAGGGGACCAACCTTGCCTGGCAGCTCAGGCTGTCCAGTTACTATTGGAGCAAGGCAAATGCAGGAGAAGGTGATGATCATATAGAATGGCACAGTGGTCAAAAGAACCATCAA
Source organism: Triturus cristatus (assembly GCF_964204655.1). Classification (NCBI taxonomy): domain Eukaryota; kingdom Metazoa; phylum Chordata; class Amphibia; order Caudata; family Salamandridae; genus Triturus; species Triturus cristatus. The sequence continues at coordinate 526,677,102 of NC_140593.1, read as the reverse complement.
GAGGAACAGGACCAGAACTAATGACCAGGATCAGAGATCAATTCAAACATTTGACCATCACCTTTTTGTTTTTCTCAGTAGAAGTAAGCTCTGTGCTAAATTTACCACCCTCCATTCCAGCAGGCAGACATAAAGACAGCACTCTACCTGTAATGTTTAAGGCTGGTTGACCTATGAGCAATTCCAAGCACTGAAGGGATGTATTCACCAGTCATTAAGGTGATGAATGGTTCATGGGCTTAAAAGGGCTACCCAATGAACAGACTGGGACAGCGTTAATTGTCCACCACAGCAGAGACTGCAAGATGGTATGGAGAAGAATTTGGTTTACCAAGTGACCGTACAATGGATTCCATGGTCATTTCAGTAACCACTGAGGAAGAATCATGTGAAGCTGTGTTTACAACATCAGATAAACGCAAGAAAGCATCAGACTTGAATCAATACAGGACTATCGTTTACCATCGATTGTCCCAATATACATCAAAAGTCTGGTGGGAAAATGGTCATCAAATGAATACACAGATGAGGATTGGAAGAAATCAATAAGCTACATTTTAAGAATTTAAGGGAAGCAAGATTAAAATAAAGTTAGTTGGTCACCACAAACAGCTCACATCTCTCTATGGCCAAGATGCCAAACACAGAACTGTGATACAGTGCACACAGTATGGGAATGTGTTAGACTAACAATACTAGTTTAGTGTATAAGACGTAAACCAACTAGGTGAGAATAACAGCATTTACAGTATCAATTACATTATGGGGCGACATCACCATGCTCTCTACAATCACATACAGACGACTAAGATGGCTTGTGACATCACTGGCAAAAAATAAAATACTGAGGTACTGGAAAACACAGGATACCAACAAAGGAACTCCTGGCTAAAATGGTCTTCAGGACGAGTCATGAGAATACAATATAAAAGTTAAAAATCAATCAAATTTGAGGACATGGGGGGGGGGGGGTTCTTGAATGAGTACAAAATTAATCAGGATGAAGCATAGTGAAGAAAAGTGATTATTCAGGACTAATAATCATTGGTTTACATTTTTCACATTTTACTATATATAGAGACGGCAAGCTCTGATAAGTATTGTTGACTCAGTGTATTAATAGCAGTAAACGGATGGGGCTCACCGTATATTGTTAACAGGTAAATATCCAAACTGAATTAACTTTTTTAAAAGCCCATCAGACCCAGCAGCCTCAAAACAGCTTGCACATTTTTATGTGCGAGTGGGAAAACCTTGCAATCATCTCTTGGATGTGGGTGGGTTGGGGATATATACATCCTACACGTGGTGAAAATATATGCAGGGAAAAGGCATATTTCTTTGGTTCAACATAGCTGGCAAGACTGTTAAGGAGGGGTGGTAATGCAGTCACTGCCGTGGAGCTTGCAGGAAACTTCCCTCCAGAAACCAGTCATTTAAGCACAGATAGATATGGATGTCCTCGCAGTACCACTGTCTCACTATAGTCTCTTGGGGAGGAAATGACACCAAAATGTTAATTCAATATTTAGTATTTGAATTTTGAATCTTAAACACAGTCTGCGATGTGGACATATCTATATGTGATAATAGGAGTCCTTCAAATTCAGTGAGAATAGACATTCCTGAAACTGAACCGCTGAGGATATATAATGAAGGGTTACTATTTCAAACATTTCCTTTTACCAGAACTGTTTAAAAGTGACCACTTTCTGGATGGTCACCCACATTTTTTCATTTTTTGGGATTCACCTGCTGATGATCTTGAACTCTAGCACTAGGATACTGCTATTCAGTGGCTAGAGTATGTGTTCTGACCCCCTAAAATATGTTGAAATCGGCTTAAACCCTGCTTGTAATAGTTAACTTTCCTACAAGGCCAGAAATACAGCTATGGCAGAAATACACCTATGGCATGGAAAGGCAACTGTCAATTACGAATTGCAGGACCTATTGCACCATCTAGTACAGTGGGAGTGAAACCATTTCAGGTCTAGCCTGTGGTCAACCGCCGCATCCTCAACTCGGCTTCCCTGACTTGTCAAAAATCAGTCAAGATGGGTATGAAAACCAGATATAAATATTAAGTAGGTCACCCCTAAGCACACCTTGCGGACCCCTTAGTAGGGTGTATACTATTCAAGAGGGACGTCAGTGACATTAGAAATAACATGCCCCTCTGTGACCAGGCTCAAAATGACATTGCTACTGGTCAGGATGTAGCGGACACATAGGAAAAGTAAGTATAGATCATATACTTTAATCCATCATTTCTGACCTGTACCAGCTACACACTCCGTTCAAAGACTTTTTTACTGCCCAACCTGTACTTGGCCTCGGATTAGGTGTGAAAGAGGTATGAAGATTGCCCCCAGAGTAAAGACAATGGTCTTTAAGTGGGGAGGTATTTTGTTCCCCAGTGCAGAAAGAGGCAGTGCGGTGGCCTAGAATTTTAATTTACCGCAAAGGGGCTTGCCATGTCACATGTAAATGTTAAGTGACACCTGGAAAGGGCAATCTTTTTGGCCACCTAGTCAGGTTTGCATCAAACCAGATAGGAAGAAAGCTACCCCCAGAACTGGTTTTGAGTCACAACAGAGGAGGGGACAGCTCACTACCCTGGCCACACCCCTGAGTGGGTACACAGGATCTCACAAGGGGAGAAGGGTTTCCCCATCTTGAATTTTAAGAGTGAGGGGGCACTGTAGGATTGTGTCCAGTAAGGCAAACAGGAACTACTGAACAAAAGTGACTATGGTTGCCCCTGGGATTTATTTTTTATTTATACTTTTTATTTTTTATTTATTTGGGAACATTTACCCACACTGGTTATGGAGTGCCCAGGAGTTACACCTACCCACTAGCTGGTGCCAGGAGTAAATATGGTATCACTGGGAACCCTCCTCAGAACACTAACTGGACCTGCAGAAGTTCGAAGCAGGACTGGGCCTATGACTGAGACCCGCGAGTAGCCCTGCTCCCTTTTGTACACAACACAACGGGACTTCAATGGCCAGTAGGCTGACCTCCTGAGTGGCCACAGGGGCACAAGCTATAAAAGTGCTTTCCATGGAAATGGCCAGCTGACCAGTGGTAATTGGACCTGGACTGGAGTTTGCTGTCAGCCTAATGCCACGAGTCTCTCCAAGTGCCATGCCCTGAGGCCTTAGAAGTGTACTGCTGTGGTTGTTTGGGCACCAGAATAAAGTTGGGAAACTTCTGAAAACTTTTCCTCAAGAGCTGCAGGGTGGCCTGAAGTAAAACGTATTAGAGTGGCAGTTCCATGGCACTGGGTTGAAATCTAGCTTCATTCCAGCACCTCCCCAAAAAAATGACCAAGACCCATTCTGCATTGGCACTTGTATCTGGCCTTCAGTTGCATAGAGGTGGCTACAATTTCAATGGTGGCCCGATCAGGGAGGATTGTTTTGAACTAGAAATGCCAAAATCTATTTCTATGCTGAGACAGAAACCTTTTGAGTTCCGGAATTTCATTAGGACCAGTCTACGAGTTGTATCTGTTCAGAATTCTATCAAAGTTGGCCTCAAATCTTCTATAGTTCCCGGTCTACTGCTTTCATAGACCAACATTGGCGCTTTGTGGTGCTATTTTTTACTTACTTTTCTCATAAAACTTTTCTCTTCTTTTGAAAATTGGTTGTGAAGTTTTATTGTGTTTTTGTGACTTTCTACAGTCTACGTATGCACAACTTTAAAACTTTACACATTGCCTTTGATTTAGCCTTACTGCTTTGTGTCACGTTACCAGGGTTTGAGCACAGGTTTAGTTTATTTAGCTTGTGTGATATTTTTCAGGTGAAGGCATTATTCTATATTTATACTTGTCCACTCCAAATAAGAATCAGTTTCCCTACAAGAACTTGTTGAGGAATCTGAGATCCAGAATCAATGTCAGGCCCCATTTTTTTTTTTTTAAAGGATTGGGTTTTAACAGAATAGCTGCCAAACAGATCTGTGGCTAACAATATACAAAGAGAGTTTTAGCTTCACATCTTTCAACCACAGGGTTTTTTTTACCATCCTTTTGCAACCAATGGCTGGAGTCTCTGTCCCAGCCAATGGCGGGAACAGGCTAGTATAAGTGAAGTTTTAGTCTCTCACATAAAGCTATTGGCTGTTTGGTTGTGTCCTGCCCGACAATGCCAGGGCTTGCATTGACCTGCATGAGAGTCTACTTCACAGTTTAAGCCTCTCTGCCTGCTCCTGCCGACTTCCTCTCAAGAATCGTACTTTAATGTGGGGACACTGTATGTGTTTCATGGTGCAGAACAGAGTTCAAAAAGACTTATTTGTAGGAATGTAAGAAATGGTTGATTGTCAGCCTTTGTCCTTGAGAGTACAGTGGGTACTGCTGCTGTTCTTAAACTGTCCTGCATCTGCTGGTGTTTGAAATGAAGGGTACAACCATGGAAATTGCAGCACTGTTTATGAGGGGAATCTAGCCGGAGAGGCCTAGAGCCTTACTCCGTTTTACAGACTCCAGTAAATCATAAGCTTTTAAAACTTTGTTGCTGAAAAGGTGATAGCCATCATAAGGCATGTCGAGCAACTGTACTTGGACATCCCTCGAAAAAAACATGGTTCTTATTCATAAAGGAAGCTTGAAAAACAAGGACGACCTCAAGGGTTGGGTCAAAATCCACCACGATAACATGAGTTGTTTTACAGCGTCAAACCCATCATGAAATAAATCCATAAAAGCTTGTGCATGGACTCTAGTAAGCTTGGCACCAGCAGTATTGCGATTTCTCACCGAGCATGGGAATATCTTGCGAGGAAACAGGCTAGGTTTGTGGACTTAAGCACAAGGCTCTCTGAGGCAAAAACCTTCCTTCCAAACTGGTGAAAATACTTCGGCCTGATTCACAAACTGCACTTTTTAGTAAGTTTGCTGCTTTTTGTATTCATAAACTGCACTGTAAGTGCTTACGCTGTGTATATAGCCAGAATTGATTAACTTGTTGAGCAGATGTGAACACTTCGGAGATTATCCCTGAACGCACCAAGAACGTAAAGTTGCTGCAAAGGTCTCCAAACCAATTTGGGTGAATGGCACATTTCAATATTTTGATATTCATTCCATACTTAATGGAAGCACTAGAGAATACCATGGGACAAAGCGCAAGTTCCAAATTTAAATGGGTATGGGTGGAGCACACAAGCATGTTCTATCAGACAGTCAGTTTCACAATCATGTTTCACGATCCAAAACCACTACTGACCCCCTCGCTGAATATGAACTATATATCAGTCTCATGGTACCGTTCACACAGCCTATAGTAAAGGCCTTCACCAATGGACAGTCTCCAACAGAAAAAACAATTAGGTTTGACATAGGAACCTTTTTGGCTCAGCTGGTTATCATTCTTGATTTATCAAACTAGTTCTAAAATAATGAAATTCACTGGAAGAGTGTAAGCAAGAAACTGAAGTGTTTCTACATATAGCCTAATATTTCAACCATCTACTCAAATTTCAGTGTGTGAAATAAAGAAATATGCTGTGAACCCCAACATCAGTAGCTTAATACACTCCGTGCAGTGGAAAAAAGGAGAAAAACTACTAGTCAAATGAAACGAAGGCTAAACACTGCACCATTTACAAGTGCATATTCCTACCTGAAGTTGAATGCAAGAAGAAATCCCCTAAACATAAAAAATTATGAAACACACTCACTGAAAACATGCCATGGTGCTGGACGTTATAGAGCGGACTTACATGAGCAACATTTGATGGGCGATTTATCTGCTGAATATCAGCACTATTTGTAATGTTCCGAAGCGTCCTTGCTGCTGGGCTCCAGGCTGGCATTTCCGGGTGCTCAGTATTTTGGGCATTTTGCCCCGAAGGCGCTAAATTACCTCGAACTTCTGGAGGTAAAATATTGCCGGGCACTGGTGGAACATTGGCGCATAAGTTAATTAGTCCGGAGTCCTTGCCCTGGGGCAGCCGGCGCTTGGCTGGGGCAGATTGAGGGATTTCAGCTGGGGTCCAATTCAAGTTTCTCTCCTGCTTTTCAGGCGAAGAGTCTGAAGAATCGTCAAACATTAATTCTCCTTTTGTTTTCTCTGCACTATCGCGTTTTGGTGAAGAGTCCTGGTCACGCACAGGTGAGCCTTCTCGAGAAGAGATGGGACTGGACCTAGAGGAATATTTGTCATCGCCACTCGCGTCATTTTCAGAATATTGCTCTTCATTATCCAATTCATCATCTTCCTCTTCTTCCTCCTCCTCCTCCTCCTCATCATCTTCATAAATGATGAGACGGGGGTGATAAGAAGCTTCATCTTTTCTTGCTTTATCCGATATGGAATCCAATACCCATTCTTGAGTCACCGTTTTAATACTCTCCCTTTCTGAAGCACATACATATTTTTCCTGGAAATAGAAAAAAATACCATTACAATCCAACCTGACAGGGCACCGTACATTAAAACCACAGCATATCGAAAGTGCCGTTTATTACATGGACAGAGATGCTGGACCTTAAGTTAAAAATAAGGCCAGCTGAAGCTACGGGGAACTACAAAACGGATGATTAAGCACCCACCGCATAAAAGGGGAATTAGGGTAACTGTTTCTAAGATCCAAGAAACTGGTCCAAATAGCAAGGTGTCTCATTACTATGCCATCTAAACGACAAAGACTTAACTGCATGATATTAAACAAGGTGACTTCTCTAGATTTACACGCTTTAAAAAACATGTCTTGGTACAGTGCGTCACGGTCTTGTACAAGGGTAGGACTATTCAGTGTTTAAGACCATCAGTAAATACCCTATGATGGAGAAGTACAGGTTACTCATTGTGGATCTGGCTCTCGTAGTGAAAAACCCAGTCTTTTCTCCCACCTTTTTTTAATGCATAGGTCAGTTCCCAGTACAGGGAGAGATTAGTACGTGTTGCCAAGACACACAGGAAGGCCATGTGCAAGGCCAGCTGACCACCTCCTCAGCCAAATATCCAGCACCGACCGGTCAATAGTTGAATCCGATCAGTTCATTCAAGAGAGCAGGAACGGTTAAAGAGGTATATAAAGACTTCTCTTAATTATATGAGAACAGGAGTGGTTATGTGCTGATTTGTACACCCTTCGGCTCCTGTTACTTTAATTTCTAAACGTTGGAAGGTAACTAAACTCCTTAAGAATAGCACTTGTATTAAAAGATCTCTGCAAAATGGCCTTTCCCAAAACTTGTGTAAGCAGTACTTATAAAGCCATTGCAACATTTCTAAGAGCAACATTAGATTTCTTAGCTAAAAGCTTTTACTGTATAAAAACAATGCAATTAACATACCCCTTTTGGTTCAGGAACAATAAGATGAGTGCACTTCTTGTTGAGGCTCAACTGGCAATTGCCTCCATAAAATGTAATCAAAGCCCAGATTGCGTTGCGGTCCTCTGGCGAAAACTAACAGAAAAGGTACAGACATCGTTTTTGGCTTAGTGAAAATTCAAATATTTAGATACATTTACAGAGAAAACCTATTTCATCTTGAAAACTTGAGAAAATCCTTCATAAAAAAGGATGCTATACGATAGCCAAGCTTAAGATTCAAAATCGGCACCCTTGATCATTTACCTAATTTAATATACAGATGCAGGACAAACACTCATAATGCCATATGAAATTATATGGAGGTGACTGAGCCACTGCTAAGTAGGTCCTTGGGAAAAGCCCAACAGACCACACCATCCACTCCCTCGCATGATTAAGTACTGATCACATTTCCATTTTTGGCATTTTGCAGCAATGAGGTTATGGTTGGTGTACAAGTTAACGTGGTAAAAACTAGCATTACCAGTTAAGAAGAGGGAAAGTCAATCACTGCTGTAGACTTAGACCTCCACTTTCGCCATTTCCATAATAATCAACGGAATGTATGTGGCTGGTGCCAAATTGTAAGAGCGCAAATAAATAGAAAGGTTGCAAAATGCAAGTACCCACCATCACCCCATGTACAACCAATGAGTGGCTATTGTATGTATGGATAAGACGTCCACATTATGAAGAAGTTCTTTAACTTCATTTAAACTTATTGGATTTCTTAAGTGCATACACCAAAGCTTTATACACCGAATTACAATAAAACAAAAAATATAAAATAAACTCTCATAAGCGGAATTGTAGAGGTTGACAGGCGAGCAAGAACTTATGTTTTAGAAGGGAAGGGATGAATGAAAGACTAGAGGTGAAACATGAAACCAGGATGACAGAGGGAGATGAAATGAAGAAGTGAGGGTATAAATAGGTTCGAAGCAAGGCCACAGACTGCCATATGTGAAGATATGCAGGAAGAGGCAAGTTTTTGAATACCCTTTTACGTGGCACAGAAAACCCAAAAGAAAAGCATGAAAGCAAACAAGCAAAAGGGCAAAAAGAGTAGAAATATGAGCAGTGCAAAGTAAATAGAATAAGAAGTGGCTAGAGGAGCTGGAAAATAGAATTGGGATACAAGGTAAGAGCAATAATTCAGCTAAGAAAAGGAGCAAAATACAGATCTCAGTTGCCTGAAACGTGAGGAAAAGGCACATTTCTCACTTTTAGCTGTAATACTCTGGCTTCCCATTTCATTAAAAAATGCAGTAACAAACCCAAAGCTTGAGAAACTGTCAGAGGATGGAGATGGAACAGAATATAAACAACGATTTAGACATCTGATCTAGAAGTGGCACTACAGGTTTACACCTCTGGTAACTTTTATGCATTCTTCGCTCTAGTGCATTATACATGGAAGGTTTCTTGTAAAGTCCCCTTGCATTAAAATGCATTCCGAAACTGGACGGGTGAACAAATGAGCACCAGAAGATTGGGAACCCTGCGTTTCCAAGAAATTCTTCCATGTGAAAATAATCAACGAGAGAACCCCAGGAAGGCGCCCTTCAGCTGAAAAAACGCATATACATCTTTCATGCATTTCTGTTCACGTGTGCGCATTTTTAGGCTTCCATCAGTTCTTGAATCATGGGACTGTTTAAAAAATATGGAGTTCACCTTCTGGGAGTTGAAATAGGAAACAATCCTGGAAACAAGAAAACCTCGAGAACAACCAGGTCTTTGTCACAGTTAAACGGCTAGAGCAGAAAGCGCTTGAAATAACACGCCCTAAAAAGGAGTTTTCCACAGCTCAATGAGTCAAGTAAATTATTTAAATATAGAAAAATAAATACCTATCAGGGATTCAATCTCATGGTGAAGCTGAGGCTTTTGAGGCAAGGCTGAAAAGCTAGGACGAACTCCAACTCATCCTACCACCCTATAGACCCATGAGGCTATGTAAAGTCTTTCTGTGATGCAGCTGCAGACATATCGTTTGTAAAAACGTAATCTTAATTAACTGCAATCAGTGTTTGTGGTGATTAATGCGTATCACGGTGCTACACACAGTATTATTTCTTTCATTAGGTAACGAAACGACAAAGGCCCAAGGAATGGACCAGTCAGTGGATTAAGCAGACTAGCATTATCTGGTTTTCTGAGAGAAGCGATTGACCACAAGCAGGTGATTTCCACGCTAGTTCGCATGGACTGGCGGTTTAGTGGCTGGGAATGCTTAGTAAATCCAAAATGGATTATGTGGACGATTACTCATCTTGCACTTTATGGATTTTAAATAAGTGTCAACAAGCCAATATACCCTCTGTCCGCCAAGCTCCAGGAATACATAACTAGAAACAAAAAAAATTAAAAAATGTGTTTTCATCACCATAGATGGGAGAATGTTTTCGGAACTTGCCTGAAGATCTCAAGGCTATGTAGTATTCGATCTTAAGCTTTTCCCAGGAATCTCATAATTGTGAAAGACAGAAACCCATGTACTCTGCGTGCTTAGGAAATCCACATTTTGTCAGCTTTAGTGTTAAGGTGTGCCTCATACAAGAATAAGTAGCAGGGTGGGAGAGGTAGGGGTACTTTCCTTGATTAGCCAAGATTTACAGATGTATTAAGTACTCAACTGAAACTCAAGACGCCTAGGGGAGTGAGAGCCTCTACAGTTTCATTCACATTTTCTGAAAAATAAACACTTCAAAATAAACCTTACATTTGATTCAGTATTCAAAGCCCACAAAGTTTCCTCCTGACATGTTTAATTAAGTTAATTATGGTCCAACTTTGTTTCATGCTGCAGTCTAAACGAAGTCTTACAATTTCAACTATACTGGTAATCAACTATTCTATTTTGATAGAGAATAGTCTTAAATAAATAAGTCACAATAGAGCTGCCTCAGTGTGCAGCTTCAAGAGAAATACATTTTGTGGTTTCAAATGTCAATTTCTTATATGCTTTTTGGCAATAATAGTTCTTAAAAAGAAATTATTTTATGCAGTGCTGCGTCTTGTGTAATCAAGACTTTTCTGGTTTGTGTGATTCAAGTTCCATCAAGAAATGTAAGTTGGCCTATAGGCAACTAAAGAGAAATAGGTAAACTAAAACCAACTTTGATGTGTCTGAAGGAAGTCGTAAGGCATATACAAATTTTGTGGCAAGGGTTTATGACAACAGATTCTACAATGACTTTTTTTTTTAAATTGCAGATTATACAACCGACTTCCTACAAACAAACAAAAACTTGAAAAAGCAATATACACACCTGCAAACCTCAAAAATATTTTTAGTGTGTGAAGAGAGGGTGGAGATTTGGGAAAGGCATGGCTTTGTGTCAAGCACAGCCAGAAGCATTTTGCCTCAACCCGCCTCCCCTATAGACACAAAAGACGCTTTGATGCTGACGCCAATAGCCTGGGGAGGTTTCACACCCTGGAATGAACGTTCTTGCGTAGAGCCTCCAAATAATGAACTGGAAAGCTGCTCTCTGCAGGCTGTGTGACATCGGCCCCTCACCAAGCAACCGTGTGAAGGAGGCCGATATGTGACAAAGGGTGGCTCTGTGAGAGATGGCAAGGCTGAATATAGCAAACCATACATTTTATACCTTCGACTACTAAACTAGATCAGAATGGTTATTTATTTATTTTTTTTAAGTAAAAATGTCATCTTTATGCAGCTGTCCTACAGAGGAAAATGAACTCATCATGCGTCACTACCCAAAAAGGGATACCATAAACGTACTGGATGTGAGAGCAAATTAAAATAGCAGCAAAATGGGTAAAATAAAATAAAAAAAAAGGTCTAACCCCCCAGCATAAAGACAAAGAAGTCAATGTCAGACTGGAAGGCGCAGCATACCGTGGAGAACAACATGCACTTCCTCAAACCACAGTAACAAAAAGCCCAATCTTCAAAACATTAGCTTCACCAGTAACATGTTAAAACACACACAAAAACAGATTCTTACCTGAGAAAGGCAGGCTGTGACTCCAAAAAAGATCTGCCCAGATTCTGGAGAGAAGCCAGTCTCCCTTGATAACATAGGTTAAGGTCAAATTAAGGCATACAGCAAAAAACACAGTAATCCTGGCAGTAATATGGCTTCTCTTACGGCGACAATTTAATTTACGCCTTGAACCCCAGAGTTTAAAGCACAGATGAGAAGGACAGACTGCCCCGTAACAGTCAGACCAACCACTGATATTGGTCATCACTGGAGACTAGAACCCCTGCAGGGTAATTGGAGAAGCTCATATCAGGAATGGAAGATTCAGTAGCTTATGTGCGTTTATGCTTCTGAAGGTGGGAAGTCACTTAAAAGTGTATCCTAGTTTATAACCAGAGTAGTACAAAACGTGTATGAGAACACGGTCGACTTTACACATTAGAACTACTTCAAACATGGAAGCAACTCTGCTAATAAGGCACACGTTCTCTTCAAAGTGATTTTAACTTACTGCACATATATAACCCCCACCAAAACCCTTTTTTTGGTAAAATATTTTTTAAAACAAATACACAAGAAAAATGTGATGGCATAAACCATATATGTAGATGAGCAGTGTGTAATATACTATTACCATTCTAAGGGAGGGGAGGAGTATCCTTACCCACTCGAGACTTGGCTGATCCTGTGTCATGGCTCACTCCACACAAACAACAATGGTAATAAATAGCATACTATACTACCCATATGAGTCAGTATATTACATAGAATAAATGAGAGTGGGGGCAAGAGCGCAGGCGCACAAGCAGCGAGAGAGGGATACATTATGGGGGACATAGGCCAATATATGGTGAACCATGAGGTTAAAAGCCGATTGGTAAGTAAAGGTAATCTGAATCTCAAGATATACGACTATATAACACAGAATACGCAGTATGTGTTGTTTATATTACTTGTATATTTTGGGGTACTTGGCCTGAAAAAACTTTTTTCAATCAGGGAAATGTTAATTGAAAACATTGAATGAACTATTACAGCCAGCTGCCGAGGACCATACCGGTTGTTAAAGGCTCGGCGAGGGCCTAACAGGAGGGAGAGGACCTCTAACAACCGGTATAGCCAGAGGCAGATGGGCTATTTGCTTATAAGAATATTTCATCCACCAAGGGCAGAATGTTCTAAGTTTAAAAGGGAGAAACCGGAAGATAAAGATTGGACCCTGGAACTCTGGGCTTATACCAGCCATTGTAAGCCCAGAGCTACTGCGCTGTCTTTAATGGAGCTCTCAACATACCAAGGCTCTTATGTACCATTCTGCAATATGCAGGCTGCAGCGAAACTAAGAACAATGCTTAATTGCATTGTAAACAATGTAGACTTCTAGAAGAAAACAAAAAACACACCCTTGTTATAAGCACAACAAATTATTTTCCTAGAAGGCAGAGTGTTGAAGCTATTCTCATCAATGTGCAGCGAGCAATAGGCAGTGAATGGAATTGGAATGTTTGGGTTTGTCTACCTTATAGGACTATTGTTGCCAAAACAAAGGACTATTGAGATTCAGGAACTGGAGCATTTTCCACAAGTATGGATTAGTCACATTTTCCACACGATATTGCACAATTTCCCTTTTCTTGTGCATAAATTATATAAAACTCAGGCATATAATTTGGTCCTCCATTGTTGCATACTCAGCAGCACTGACAAAGGTACATCTCAGTGGTTTAGGGGCTGTGACATTATAACGAAAAAGCACATTTCATGATTCCTGTGAAATATGAGTTTTTATACCACTTCAATTTGTGAAATACACCCAAACATACAGAATCTGATCATGAATTTACCAAACAATGTGGTTATAAGGGATTATATGACTCATGTCTAGTGCCATATATTGCCCGTGACAGGCATGTTCTATCAGAAGAGAAGCTGTTTTATCTCTTGTCCAACAGATGTTTTGAAAGCGCGGTGGGGATCGTCCACATGAGAAACTGTATGAGAGGTTTGCCGACACGTACAAAAGGGAAGCGAGATATCGGTTCAATGTACGGTCTTTCTGTATCTGAAGTCATGCCTAAATGTTGCTAGTGCAAGCAAGTTAAACATTCTGTTTCACAGTTCCGGTGACACAATTTCAGCTCAAAACAACCCTATGCCCCCGTGGAAGGTAACATTTTGTTAGTGTCTGTACATGTACCCATCTCCAAATGTAACCCCAGAAAAACTGTGTGTTGCAGCCCAACAACTGTCTGCATGATTAAAATGAAACAGGCAAATCTACTAGAAAATGGGAAATCAAAATAGAAAATAATGGTGGTGCAAGTGGTTTTAAAAGCAGAACATCAGATGGTGTGGCAATCACATTGAACTTTAGGGTGGATACAATACTTTCATCACAGGGCACACAGCAAATTCAGTACCAGAAAATACCAGCAAAACCCTTCTCATTCTGTACAACTCCATTAGTAAAGCATTTCAGTTACAAACAGGAACAAAGGATACGGCAAACGAACTCCACATCGAACTGATAGAATTACCCACGAAGGCTGCAAAATAATTGTTTATGGTGTAAACAAAAACAAAATAGTCAGTAATAGGCACAGAAAATGAAGTATGATTGACAAAAACATTGTGCTTCACACTAAAAAGGCAATTTGATCCCAAAGTACTGTGCATAATGGTTGATGAAGCAAGCAAACAGTTCCAATTAAAGAATAAAAAATATTGGCAGAAAGGAACATAAAATATGCATTACTTCACAACGGTCAAATGCAGATCATAGCTGTGAATTGAAAATATTCAGTTGTGTGTCCAAAGGTTGGATTTAATGAACAGTTTTTTGAAACAACATCCTTGTTATAGTCCACCAAATATTGAAATCTAAAATGACTAAGTATTCAATATTAACGGAAAAAAGCTTTGGAACGCGTCACACATTAAAGCAGACAATATATAATCTACGATAAAAAAATGTTAAACCTTCTTTTAAGCAATAACAAAACGTCTTATAAACAATGGCCAGGATCAGTAGCATGCCATGGACTCCAGCATATTGCCAAGAGTTACTACCATTATGCCAGGGCCTACATTTTCCTTTAGTATAGGCAGCGGAGTTGGCAAACACACACACAAACATACACTCAGCACTCAAGATTATATTTTAAATTTTCTTCCTGGGATCAGCGGACATTCTGGTTCAGGATGTCAACAAAATCCTGATGAGCTACTGTTGCTGCAGGCGAATTGGTAGTTACCAATCAGTGCTCCAGGGAGAAGTTAGGGATGTGCCTGCTAGGCGGCTGAGGAGGGGATGGGCAGGTGTGAGCGTCTGGCAGCCTGGAGAGGAGGTGAACATAAGGCAGACAAGTGTGTCCTTAGTTGCAGAGTGAAGCCAAATGGGTTTAGCATTTCTATGGGGCTGGTGGAGTGGGGGGGAGGATCTGCCGTACATCTAAAGCCAGTGGAGGAGCGGATAGGTCAGGGTGAGTAAGGGGTGGGCATGTTTTATCTAATGCTGGGTGTTTACTGGGATTAGAGGCAGTTGAGTAATGGCTGCATTGCCGGATAGTTAGAAAATCTACGGTTTTACCTACACCTTCTCCCTTGGCTCTTATTTTCTGCGATAATCTAATGTTTCACATAAATGACACTGCTATGCGGCACCATTGGGGCAGACCCCTAATAAAGGTTCTAGGTCAAATCATAAATATAAATCCATATCATAATACACTTACTTTTACAACAGGAAGATCAAACACCTCACGAGCTTCTCCAACCTCAGGATTATCCCCATCTTCTGCGATGATATGAGTTGCAAGTGCATTGTAGGAAACCTCCTTAGCTTTTCCGGTTTTCAGCAGCTGAATCACCTAAATAAATTTAAAAAAACAAAAGACCAGCTCATTGTTTGCGAAAAGCTGTTAAACAATAACAAATTGAATAGCAGTTAGCATAGCGTTCATCAATATCACCCTTCAGCGATAGCAGCAACCCTATTACCTTCCGAATAGTATGCATGTACTTATTTAATTTATAAAGCTGGAACTTAATTTGCAAAGCATCTGAGGACTGTACAAATAGGGTCAAGGCACAAAATAGGCGCAACAGCAGAAAGGGAGAGTAGGCCAAGGAATATACAAGGGGGAACTGCAGGGTAGAGGTAGCAAGGATACAAGCAGGTTGGGGGTTCCAAAGTAACAACTTAGTAACATATTTCGCCTTGTGGAGAGGTTAAAAATAAAAGTGGGGGTGAGGAGATTAGGAATGGAAACGGGGAGAGCTGCGATAACAGAATTCAGCTTGAGTAGTACAGAAAACCCAAGAGGAAGTGTAACTGGGGAGACTACACCGGTGGGTGGATAACAGTAAAATAATTACAGCACAGGGTAGGATTAGTAGGTGAAAAAGTGATTGCACTGCGATGCATATCATTTCAAAACTACACCTATTCTATTTCTCATGTACGGGCCAATAAAAGGAATCACAGGATTATCATTAAACAGATTAGCAATCTAGGAACCAAAATCCAACGGCATATTCGGCAGGAGTTAAAAAAGCTGTGGTGTCGTGTCCCATAATCACTTTCCCTGCACTTTTGTGGCGTTTGTGATTCAGCAAGACACTGCCGTTATATTCAGCAGAACCTAGTGAATGGGATTAACAAGAAAAAACTATCTGAATGAGAGTAGAATGAATCCATCACTATGCATAACAGAGTGGACAAATAACACGAGCGGAAAAGACTAAAAAAAAGTCTCCCAAAATGTAATGGCTGCACAGTCATAACAGAACTTAACATAGTTTATGAGGAGCAATTGTTGCAGATTGTTATTTTTTTCACAAATTTGCTGGTTAATTATCTTCACTAAGCCTCAACGTCTCCTATACCCCCACCCAAACAAATGTACTCCAACACATGTTAAGTCTAGGCTTTTGATTAATACAAAAAAAACAAGCATTGGCATAGCCAATAGGTCTCGCCTTTGGGACCTTATAACTGTTTAGCTATGCAACAGTTGCATAACTAAATACTTATAAGGTCCCAAAAGCGAGACCTATTGGCAATGCCAAGCGGCCGTGCGGCCTCAAAAGTGAAAGTGATCGCAATCGTGATCAAACATCAAAGAGGCCGTGCGGCCGCGAAAGTGAAAGTAATCTCGGTAAAGTGCGGCGCGCGCGCCCGCGCACATGCACTGTAGCTCTAGGCTGGCCTGGTAGCACTTTTTGGAGCCCTCTCAATAAGTCTCGCCAGACCAACGCATGCGCTGGGTCAGGCGAGACCTAAAAAAGGTTGTATCCAGTGGAGGGGCTAATTAAGGCATCAGTTGGGACTACGAAGCCGTAGCCCAAAAAAAGTGGTTATTTTGCTTCAAATAACAATTCAAAGTAATTGGCTTTCTAAATCTCTATGATGTTTTTGTTATGTTATATCTTCAGCCTCTGTGCAGTTTTGCTAGGCCTGCCGGGCTTGCGGTACCCTCTGGGCTCGTGGACATGCTTGTGTTCTATGTCTCGAGCCCAGTGTTCCGCAATTCGGCAGTTGAGCAGAGGCGGTTTCCCCATCTGCTGTGGTCAGGTTTCGTTAGTCCTTACTTGAAGAATAAATACTCTAATTTGCTACGGAGCCGCTTTGATTCATTTACAATATTTTAGGCACCGATTTATGACCTTTACACGGACTTGGCACCCGATCGTTCAACGCACAGTCAAAGATCACATTGCAAGGTACACATTGCCTTAATAATCTTCTGACAGCTTAAAATTTAGCGCTTTCTTTATTTTTAACAGTGCGGTGTGCATGTGCTCGGAGCCCTTCTATCTTGTGACTGATCAAGTATTTACATTGATTTCACCCAGTCACAGTGGCGATGGAAGCACAGAGCTCAATCCTTTCACCTCCCGTCTTTCTAGCATCGTCAGGACCTTTATCTATTGAATGGGAAGATTGGCTACCCATGTTTGAAAATTACATTGATGCTCTTGATGGTTCCAAGTTTAGTGCAGCAAGGAAAAGAGCACTTTTGTTAAATAATTTGGGCAAAGAGGGTCAACGTATTTTTAAATACCTTCCACCTGCTACTTTACCCAATGGGAACGCTATTGAGGATGTGTATGTGGAAGCTAAGAAGCGTCTTGAAACAAGGTTTGCCAAAGAAGTCAATATAGTCATGAATCGTTATCACTTCTACACGCATAGACAAGAAGAGAATCAATCAGTTGATGACTTTGTATCCAAACTTCGTGAACTTTCCCTAAAGTGCAAATTTGGTGCAATGACTGATGAACTTGTTCGTGATCAGTTGATAGTGCAATGTAAATGCAAGAAAACACAGGAACGTCTTTGGGCTGCAAAGAATCCCTAGTTGAAAGATGCCATTGACATTGCGAAAGTTCTTGAACAGTCTCAATACTGTATGCGAGAGCTAAAGAAAAAACAAGAAAACATTTCAGATAGTGTTACGAGTGTGTCTAGAGAAGATTCAGATGTTGCAGCTGTGTTTAGGTCAGGTAAAATGCCACAAAGAGGTAGACAACAAATCAGATTGTGTTACAGATGTGGTAGTTCATTCCATAATGCGGATTATACTAGATGCCCGGCAATAGGGAAAGGTTGCAAGAAATGTGGACGTAAGGGCCACTTTGCAAATATGTGTAAGCAATCGTTTAAACAGAGAGTGGCCACAATTGATGGTAATTCTAACAATTTTTCTCATGACACAGATCCTTCGTGCGTAGTCAGTACACTCATTCAGCAAGTGGATAAAATTTTAAGTGTGGATGATCCTGCTGACAATATTCTAAGTGTCGATGATCATATAGGTAGGAAGAATAGACCTAAAGCAGACTTTCTGATAAATGGGAAACAAGTGCAATTAATGGTAGACTGTGGGTCCATGTACACGATCATACCATAAGACATATTTGATATGTCATGGGCAAATGTTGA
This sequence comes from Triturus cristatus, assembly GCF_964204655.1. Classification (NCBI taxonomy): domain Eukaryota; kingdom Metazoa; phylum Chordata; class Amphibia; order Caudata; family Salamandridae; genus Triturus; species Triturus cristatus. The sequence continues at coordinate 526,658,858 of NC_140593.1, read as the reverse complement.
GCTATTACCCAAAGATATTAATCCTGGCGGTTACCAAGGTGAAACAATAAATTTGTTGGGATACATGAACTCCACAATAGAATTTGAGGGTAGATCCATAAAAAGGAAAAGTATATGTTGCCACAGAGGGACCACCTATTTTAGGGTGGATGCACCAATATGATCTTTCGATCATAGTTAATCCCAGAGCTCCCACTCAGGCGATGGTGATTGACAACCCATCTCTAGGGAAAATTTTAGAAGAGGTGAAGGATGTATTCAGAGAGGAATTAGGCTGCTTTAAAGGTTATGTACATAAAATTATTCTGAAATCCAATGCTATTCCTGTTCAACACAAGGTGCGCAGGACACCCTTAGTGGCCAGGGAAGCAGTTAAGGATATGTTGAAAGATATGGTTTCTTCGGGGGTAATAGAACCTGTGGAGAGCTCCATGTGGGTTTCTCCGGTCGTCATCACTGAAAAATCAGACGGAAAATTTAGATTCTGCATTGACCTTAGGTCACTTAACCAAAATGTAGTCGTAGACACCTTTCCTCTACCGAACATCAATGAGTTGATTCTGGCTTTGAGTGGGGGTAAGTTTTTTTCGAAATTAGATCTAAAAAATGCGTATCATCAAATCAAGTTACATAATGAGTCCAAGCCACTCACAGCCTTTATCACCATGGATGGTATTTTTCAGTGTACTAGGATGCCGTTTGGCCTTTGTTCGGCTGCCAGCATTTTTCAGAGAGTGATGAATGTACTGTTTAAGGATGTTAATAACATTGTCTTTTTTCAAGGTGACATCCTTATTTTTGGGGACACTCTTGATCAACATAATCATACACTTAGAGAAGCTTTACTCAAAATAAGACACTCTGGTTTAACTCTCAGACGTGAGAAATGCAAAATCTTTGTGGATAAGGTGGACTACCTAGGGTATGAAATTTCGGACCAGGGAGTAAAACCCAAACAAAATTTGTTGGATGCTATTCGCTTGGCCCCTATTCCCTCGGATAAGGATAAGCTGAGGTCCTTCTTAGGACTAATAGAGTATTACTCAAAGTTCGTTAAGAATTTTTCGACCAAAACTGTTGCTATGAACGCCAATCAGTACTCACTGTAGATGCCAGTGCCACAGGTCTTGGAGCAGTTTTGGCTCAATTACATAATGGCCATGAGAAAACGGTGGCATTTGCATCCAGAACATTGACGGATTCCGAGAAAAATTATTCGGTGATAGAACGTGAAACTTTGGCGGCTGCCTGGGGGTGTGAATACTTTAGAACCTATTTATGGGGTTCCAGATTCACACTCAAATCAGATCACAAACCTCTCATCAAGGTGCTGTTACCAGGGGGTACAAATAAATGTTCGGCAAGGCTGGCTAGATTAGCCTCTCGCCTTCAAGAGTATTGCTATGATGTGGTTTACAGTCAAGGTTGGAGAAATGTACAAGCCGACTGCTTATCGAGATTATCTCTTGATTGGGAGACTGTTGATAAAACTGCTGTTTTAAAGAAACAAAGTGAAGGGGCTGTAGCATCAGTACAAGATGTATTGAGTGTGGTTGAATCTCAAGCCATTACAAAGGCAGATTGGATAAGGGAAATGTCATCAGATAATTCTATGTTAGAACTAAAACGCTTGATTCTCTTAGGTGGTAGAAGAGAGAGCTCAGTCTCTCACTCCACTAGACCTTATGTAAAGATCCTGGATGAGTTGTCTGTATGTGGGGATGTAGTAATCATGCGAGGGGAATTGTTTATTCCACCTGTGGCGTTAAGACATAACCTAATCAGCTTGGCTCACGAAGGGCATCTGGGCCAAACAAGAACAAAAAAAAGATTGAGAGTGAATTGGTGGTGGCCCGGTATGGACTCAGATGTAGATTCTGTAGTGGCCCACTGTGAAGTTTGTAAGGAGAGTGACAAACGTTTGAAAGTGGGTGTCCAAGCCTCCGTAGGACACATAACAGATCCAGGTCAACCACGGCATAGCATTTGCTCAGACTTTATTGGACCCCATGAATGAATTAAAGGAGAGTTTACGTTTTGGCTTGGTAGTGGTTGATGTCCATTCGAAGTGGTTGATAGTTAAGTTCCTGAAAGATATCACCACATCAACCACCATCAACGTCTTAAAGGAAATATGTAGGGAGGAAGGTATACCCTCAATTTTGATAACGGACAATGGTACTCAGCTGACGTCCGATGAGATGCAGAAATTTTTGGGGTCCTTTGGCATCAAACATGTTCGCACCTCTCTTTATAATCCGCAAGGCAATGGAATGGTTGAGAGGGCGAACCGTCTTGTTAAAGGTACCATTCAGATGGCCCTGTCTAGCGGAAATGGAGTTGATTGGTTAGTGTCTGAAATGCTGTGGGCGTATCGCTCGAGTGCGCATGGAGTGACAGGCAAGACACCGTTTGAATTGATGCGTGGTAGACTTCCCAACACCAAACTGGTTCCCACATGGTTTAAAGAGATTGTGTTGAAGGATTCCGCACCCAGTTCATCCTCCTCTTCTCAGCATGGGGGGTGCACGGAGAAGAAATCTGAGAAACATATTTCCTCTGGTGATTTGGTAAAAGTACGCAGTGGTAGACCAGGTGCTCGGTCTTCAAAGTTTTTAGGTCCTTACAAGGTCAAACACACCTTACCTTATGGTGTGGTTTTGGACAATGGAGACAAGTGGAATTATAGACTTGTGGCACTGTACCAGAAGGGTAGCGTTAGTGGCAATGTCAGGAAGGAAGGTCAAGTCACTGATTGTAGCAACACTTTCCTATCTATGTCTGACCCTGATTTGTTGAACAGTTCTCTTGACAGTGGTTCCACTCATGTGGGAAGACAAGGGGGTGGTGATGCCTCTGTCTCTTTGGATGGGGCTGAATCAATAGTTCCGGTTGCAAGAGAAGTGAGGCATGTGAGAGGTCGCCATCCTCCAGGTTATTTGAGAGATTACATATGTGACTGATGGTTCGTAATTTAGGTTTAAGTGTATCTTTGAGTTCTTCTCCAAAGTGTTAAGTAATTGTTGCATTACTTGTACCATGTAATTTAAAAAAATATATATCTGAATGTTATGTACTTCGTTCATTCTTTCTCTCATACTTCTTTCATTCTTTCTTTTATCATTTTCTAATCTTCACATTCTTACTTTCAGTTATCTTCTTCAGTTTTTGTTTTCATCTATTTGTGTAAGAGAAGAGGATGTGTTGTAATCTTCTCCTAGGCATGTTATGTTAAGGAACCTCCCAGCGTGGAGTGTGGAGCGCTGTGTTCAGTGCATTCCACGTTCGACCTAGGAGTGGTAGATTCTGAGCTAGGCAGTTGATAACTGGCTGGCCTAGGGTGAGCATCGCTTTCCATGCAGGATAACTTAACTCAATAAAGAATTGCTGTTTCTCTTACCTGAGTCCATCTGGTGTTTGGAGAGGACCGTTCTTAACACTTTGCAATTGGTAAGGAGTGTCTCAAGTGTGGGAAAAGGGGGCATTCATTATGCACGTATGTGTAAGGTCACAGGTAAGAGAGTAGCAGTGGTAGATGATGAGGAGGATAACAAAGTCAAAGTTATGGTTGTCAAGGACGAAGGGGGTGTATCTACTGATATGGGTAGGAGAAGGATTCGTCCCAAGGCTGACTTCACAATTAGCGTTATTTTTAATGGTGGATACTGGTTCATTTTACACCATAATTCCCACATCTTTATGAGACTCTCTTTGGAAAGATGTCAAATTGATACCCCCAGATGTCATTTTGAGGGGTTACCAGGGTGCCAATATTGGTGGTCTGGGCTACTTGGAAGCACACATTGCTTTTGGAGCCAGGTCAACAGAAGGCAAAGTTTATGTTGCTCTGGAGGGTCCGGCAATTTTAGGGTGGCTTCACCAGTATGACCTCAACATTAGAGTGGATCCCAGGGCTGAGCAACCGGTAATGTGCATTGATGACGATATTCAAAGTATTTTACGTGTACATGCTAAAGTTTTTGATACTGTTCTGTGGGAGGCTGTTGGTTTTCACCATAAAATAAGACTGAGAAAGGATACTGTGCATGTCAAGCATGTTGCAAGAAGGATAACCTTAGCTGCAAGGGCTCAAGTCAAAGACATTATCAAACAAATGCTTGATGAAAACATCTTTCAGACTGTGGAGGCTGCAGAGTGGTGATCTCCGGTGGCTATTACTCAAAAACAAGATGGCTCTCTTTGTTTTTGTGTGGACTTGAGAAGTCTAAACAAGGGTGTCATCATAGATAGATTAGTGTGTATCATCAAATCAAACTTCACCCTGATTCTAAAAAGTATACCTCCTTCATAACAACTGAAGGCACATATCAATTCAACAGACTCCCTTTTGGTCTGTGTTCTGTTGCCAGTGTTTTCCAGCGGATTATTGCGGAAATTTTGAAGGGAATTGATCGAGTGGTATTCTTTCAGGATGACATTCTGATTTATGGTCTGAATGCCAAGGATCACAACTCCGATCAACTTAAAGCGGAATCCTAGGCACACATAAAAGTAGTCAAAAAGTATGTAAGTAATGACAAGACCTCAAAACCTAGTGGAAACAATGAAAAAAAAAAAAATCTTCTGATGGGTCGGATATTGCTCAGTCTTTAACTCTTTTTTTCCATAGAGCCAACGAAAAGGGGGAAACCAGCCGACACGTGTTTTGTCGCATATGGAAAATAATTCCGTGACTTCCTCAGGGCTGTATAAGGAGGATAATCTTTGTCGTCGCTCAGCCGGTGATAATTCCAACCCGGCTGGGCTAAACACTTTCAGCAGTTTTGGCTGACTCTAGTGAAGGGCACGATGCAATTGGCATTAGCAGCAAATTCTTCCGTACAACATGAAATTAAAGTAATGTTGTGGGCCTACCGCACCATGGTGCATCAAGGAATGGTAAAATCTCCTTTTGAACTAATGAGGGGTAGGCAACCTGGTACAAAAAGTATTCCCACTCGATTGCTCAAGAATCAGCTGGATGGTCCTCTGGAGGTGTGTCATCAAGACGCAGTCAAGGGCAATAGGAATGTGCGCCCTGGTGGGCTCATGGACATGCTTGTATTCTATGTCTCGAGCCCAGGGTTCTGCGATTCAGCAGTTGAGCAGAAGCAGTTTCCCCGGCTGAGGTGGTCGGGTTTCGTTCGTCCTTACTTGAAGAATAAATACATTTAATTTCCTACGGAGCCTCTTTGATTCACTTACAATAGTTTTATGAATCTGATTATGTGGAGTGTAGATTAACAGAGAAGACTTCAAATTTCAGCTTAATATAAATAAAACACATTGAAATAATACAAATGAGCAACTCAGTCTGCCTGGCACTGCCTAATCTAGAAGTAGGTATCCTGGCCTCTGCAAGATTCCTGGACAAATATTGCAAGTTTGTGAAACAGACAGCCTGGGAAAGTGACCATGATGTTGCAACCACCAGCAGGAAAAGACAATCTTGTGCTGATTCTGCAGTAAGTGGTTATAGCTGTTGAAGGACCTATGAGGTGGAGGGTCTGCACTGTTGCATCTGTAATAGAGCCATCTGGGCGCGAGTGATGCCAACCGGAGATGCAACCTCCACGATCAACACAGGTAGGACCTCCCCGATCAACACAGGTAGGACCTCCCATCTCCACAGTTGCAAGAACCGCATGGAGGCATGCTCATGTTGCTGCGGCTGGCAGGCTTCACGGGCAAGCCCCACCTTTCTCCACATGCACTCCAGTTGCAGGTAAAAAGCAGCCAAGTGACCTGAGCAGGGACAGTGTGTTTCTATCAATAAATAGGCGGCTGACTGATTTTGTTTTCCAAAATGTAACACTATGAGAACTCTTTAATGGTAGGACAAGAGTGAACAGACCCGTGTGGGTAGTGAAGGATGCTCAAATGCTTAAGCCCTGCTTTCAGTGCTAACTCTGTGAGAAACCTTTGAGGTCTCAAAACTCCCTACCCTTAGCACTAAATGTAGAAAGAGTTTACTTACTGCACAATCTGCAGTGCCACAGTACGTCAGAATATGGGGCATCAGCAATAAAAGACCCAACCACCTAATCCCCCGGGCCCCCGAAGGTGGCGTCACCAAGAGTCAGGCAAGTCCCCTAATACCAAGGGCTGCACTGGAGAGCGTAATTTTATTTTAAATAACTGGCCTGGTTCACAAACTTCAAGCTCAGAGATGAAAAACCCAGAAGATTAAAAACTCCCACAACTAAAAAAAAGGTAGAACCCACACATCCCGGCACACTATCAGTAATGCACATGGGAGGTTGCTCTGCTTTTAAAAGTGCTGACATTTCTTAGCAAGGCTATAGTTATTCTAGTGACCAGCAGACATTCTGAAGTTGCCATTACGGCTTTCACTGGGCAAGAAGTTTCGCACATTTTTGGAGAAATGCTAATAGAGAAAATGGTTCTTTCCCCTGGATAAATTAACAAATAAGAATTAGTTAACACCGAATAAAACACTAACAATGGTGAATGGTTTCACAAATACAAGGACTGGTGCAAACGAAAACACAAACCTAAAAGTTTGGTGAACAAGAAATAAATAATTTGAGCACTGGCAGACGCAGTGCTCCTTGCAAATGCTCAATACAGAAATCTAACAAAGTCTTACTTATATCTCACAGGTAAGTCTTTTCCTATACCCTAAACCTCATTAACAGATTGAAAATGTTTGACGTTTCAACCCTTGTGAATGACTCCACAGGTCATAATCACATGGACAGCCAATTAAAAAGGCATCTAAGAAAAATGCTGAGTAGTAAAGGCAGAAAGGTGTCCCTAAGTGCTTGTCATGCATAAATTGCATTAGGTACATGCCAAAGTCTAGATAAGTTGCACACTAAGCTGATTGATAAAGGAGCCTATGACAAAGCTACTTTAATTCAAATCCGAGTATACTACAAAATCTTTATAAAGTTAAAATAAAAGCACTAGTGATTAACACTGGCAATGGTGGCAACCTTCCTCATTTCATCACCACACTTTCTCCTCTGCTCTTTATTTGCACTTTCCACTTTGCCTCAAAAGACTACCCTTGATGAGTGATCATTTCATGGCTTCAGTTCCGATATGTCATCTTTCCACATTCGCCCTTGCCTGCTCAACACCTACCCCATGTTCTCTTTACCTCATGTGTCCATCGCTCTCACAGGGCTACTCATCCCACTCCAACAGTTTGCTTACTTAAGGCATTGTCACTAGTGATTAGAAGTTGGCTGCGGTTAAACTACTGCTTCAATAGCCTTCCCTGGAAATAACACAAGGGTTATTTTCACCCTCAGGTTACTGCCTTGTTTTGGACAGTTGCTAGAAATACATGCATTTATGCAGAGTAAAAAAACCTGGAGAGAATGGACTTCTCTACCCTTTTCAGGATGGCTTCTGTCCCTGGCACAGCACCATGGTACTGGACTTACCAGTTCTATATGATCTATGAAGACTGGTTGATAATGGTGGTTTTGGGGATGGATACTGCTGTCCTTCATCCTCCTGCCTCCAAAATAAAATAACTGATGTGTAGGGATCACGCATAGGTCTATTTTACACTCGTACTTCAATGCACTTTGCAATCTGTAAATGCGCCCCTTGGCCAAACTATTCCATCATGCAGTGGCAAGAGAATGACAGAAAATACATGGCAGCTAATCTTTGTTTTATCACTGCAGACAGGCACCTGTGATGTTCAGGAGGACCTAGAAAGTTTGGCAAAACGCTGGACCATTAGCAGGTTGTGGGGGTCTAATTTGTTTTAACAAAAACAGAAGTCCTGCTTTCCATGGCTGTTGGCATAAACCAAAATGTTCCAGGCTGCCAATACAGTTCATAATCTAGGAACCTACATATACTCTAATTTGTGTGTGAAAACACAAGTACCAAAGACTGCTAATACCTGCTTCACGTGGCTGAGAATCATTAAAATAGAATCCCATATCACCAAATGCCACATATAAATCATAGTGATCAATGCATTGATACAGTCAAGAGTGGAATGTACTAATTCTGTGTCTGGTAAAACTCTTTCACCGCCACAAGACTGCTTAAAATATGCCCGCCTAAATCATTTCCCAAGTCAGATAGATCATATCTCCCCTGTATTTAGATCTCACTGCTAACTCCCCAATGACAGAGGTCAGTTCAAGGTTATGCCATGAGTACACATAGCTATGCTGCTGAAAACCCTGTGCAGTCTAGGCATCTAAGTTTCTGTGGCAAGTGCTGCAGACAGTCAAATGAGGCCCTGCACTCCTCTAATTGGTCCCTTTTCTTAGTCTCCAGGGCCAAATCACTGAACCCCAAGAATCCGTCTTTTTCTTACTTAAGTTCAGGAAGGGTCTGAAAAACGAGCTGGTTAAGCTGTGGAACGGTTTCTGTTGCATATACATTGCAGGGCGTATGTGTGCACGAGTGTGACACACTAATGTCATGTTGTGGCACAAACTGGAGCATTTACGTTGGGATACAGCGGCGAGATTTCCTCATGCTCATGTCTCGGTGTGGTCAAGTGCGGTGGGCACACCATTCCTGGCACGCGGGTTATGGTTTGAAACATGTGGGGGGGATAAATATACACAGGTGGAGTGTTGTTTACCGGCATTCATGTGATTGACTAAACTGTGTCCTCATGTCCTGCCGAACAAATAAAGTTATGGTTTCAATTATCACATCGACGTGGATCCGTGTGCTTTTTCAACAGTTTCCCCTCGCACAGATGTCTGGTTTGGTTCCCAGGCTACTTTTGTTATTTTTACAATGCCAGGAAACCCTCTTTAAAATAAAAACATAAATCCTCTCTCAACCACTCCATCCGTCCTCTCATTCTTGCTCATCTTTCTTCCCCTGCTCAGCACACCTCCTGACCTTTCTTCTATCTCCATCTTTCTACTTAAAACACCTACCTTGCTTGATCAACATCCAGTTCCTCACAAACTCCTTCTCTGCTTGCGTCACATGCCATCTCCCTCTGCTCACTCCACGTTTCCTGCCTTATATCTGTTCTACCTAAGGCTTCATTTACTCCTGCTCATTCATCCCATTTGCTCCAACTGTTCTACTTCCATGGATGTTCCACCTCTGCCTTCTCACGCCAATGCCACCTTGTCCCTTTGTTGCACCACTACCTTCTTGTGTGCTCAGCACAGCTCCCGGAACATGACAGAATGCGCCTCACACCCAAAGATAGTGTTTTTAAGGAGAGAGACTCCTGAATGGTATCAGCAGACATCTAAAAGGGAAGACAACACTCAGCCCAGTGCACAACTATGGAACAAACCATAAGTACAAGGGTTATTGAACTAACCAATTGAAAAAAGCATGAATGGAACTAACAGGATTTATTGTACCCATCTATGTGAAGGATATGGCCCAACGGCTAGAGCGGTCGACCTCGTAGCTGGGAAACCAGGTTCGAGTCACTCAAGGACGCTCAACATCCTGTGATTCTGGGCAAACCACTTAATCCCACCGTGCCTACCAAAAATGAATGTGTGCATCTGTAGTGCAACTGGTGCGCCTGTAAAGCGCTTGGATACCTTCTGGTTGAGTTTGTAATTTTAAAAAAAAGGTGGGGGGGGGGGGGGGGACAATAAAAATTCCTACAGTTTCAGCATGCTGGTGATCACAGTTGAAGTAATTTAGGAATGCTACTTCGATGCTTTCATCCTCGTACTCCGTGTAATTTCTGTTTTAGTATTAAATGCTTACTCTGTTCAAAAGCTACAGTCTTGAAAAGTCTTTTGACCATACAGAATCAACACCTACAAGCTTGTGGCAAGTACCCATCGAATTAACACATTTAGTAGTACCTGATTTTCTTCCAAAACTTCATGCGCTTTTAAATATTGATCTTTATCATCTTGAAAACATAACACTCGAGGAAGTATGTAATTGTGCTTGAAAAATAAACATTTTTCGGTGATCTGTTTTGTTTCTTCCTTGGTTATTTTCAGTCAAAACTGTTTAGCCCGATGTATTTTTGATCCAAGGGGGCTTATTATCGGACCCCTTAGTAGGTATGCCCAGTTTCTCTAATGGCTTTACACTTGGTCGAATAAACACATCAGACGCCTATGCATTCTTAAGGCACCGGTACAGAGTTTGGCCAAACACCATTCTCTGCATCCAGCATCCTCCGGCTATAATCAAACACCAACTTCTATGTGTGCCACAAGCAGTGCACAAAGTTAATTACAAAACCCAAGGCGTTCACTGAAAAAAATATTGACATAATTTCTAACCACATTGCAAACCATGAATGGTTCGCTCATTTTTCGAACCTCTATTCGGGCATAGATTACGAAACCTTGAGTACACCTTTCCTCATTGCTCCAATAGACCCCATTCTGGCCAACTATGATCTGTTTACAGAGACAGAAGTTGTAACTGCCATCAACAGATTAGTCCCAGCGAAAGTGTTGGGAACACAATGTAAGATAGCGCGAGCTGTCACGAGCGTGGATCTTTATCTAAGCTCGTGGTTAGCTCGTGTCATGTGAAGAATGTGTAGTTTCAAAAAGGGTGGAAGGTTGGGCATGCGACGGGTGGAAGGGTGGTTGACATTCTTGACCTGTAACTTGCTGAGTATAGACGTGTTATTAAACTCACGCTCTATCTTCATTTACCGACTTCTGTCTTCCTTGCATGGATTATGCTTTTCTAACACTGGCGACGAGCGGGATACATTTGCAATCGAACCAGCCTGGTTATTTATTTATTTTTGTTTGTTCTTTTACAGAGAGACAATGGGAGAGAGTGGATTGTAGCCTATGCTTCAAGGGCTTTGAGAGATGCTGAAAAACACTATTCTGTCATTGAGAGAGAGTTGTTAGCCTGCGTTTGGGGATCTGAACACTTTAGAACGTTTTTGTGGGGTACAAAATTTGTCATTAAAACGGACCACAAACCTCTTGTTTTTTTAATGTCACCTGGTGGGGGGCGAACCATGTCCGCACGTCTGGCTAGACTAGCTTCCAGGTTACAGTCTTTTCAATTTCAGATTGAGTACATTCAGGGCAAAGCCAATGTACATGCTGATTGTATGTCTAGGTTGATCTCTCCTACAGAATTTCCAGATACCAGCAGAGATGAGGAATGCGAAGTGGCTTTCACCATGGGTGATGTTAATTCCGTGTTCGGTCAGCATTCTTTCTTACAAGAGGATGTTTGGTTCACCGAAATGGGAAAGGACATAGAGTTGCCTAATGTCAAGAAGTATTTATTGCAAGGTTGGCCAGAACAAAGGAAGTTATCAGGAGAGATGATGGGTTTCTTTAAGGTGCAGGATGAACTGGCTGTTGAAAATGGTTTGATTTTAAGAGGAGACAAATTTATTCCACCGTTCTCCCTTAGAAATATTATTCTTAAAATTGCTCATGAAGGGCATTTGGGAATATCTTTTACCAGGAGACGTGTCAAGGAATCATTTTGGTGGCCAGGCATTGATAATCATGTTGATCATTTTGTTCGTTCATGTGTTCAATGTGCGGATAGTGACAAATCTGCTGTTGCTCTACGCTCGGAACCTCACCCTGTTGAATTTCCAAATGGTCCTTGGCGTAAACTCGGTTTAGAGATCATTGGTCCATTTAACATTTTACCCAAGAACGAATCGTTTGGAATTGTACTTATTGATTATTTTTCAAAATGGCCTGAGGTCAAGATGGTCAAGGAGGTTACTTCTCATAGTGTGATTGAGTTCTTAGATGAGATATTTTGTAGAGAAGGAATTCCGAAAGAAATTGTAACTGATAATGGACCTCAGTTTGTTAGCAAAGAAATGAATGACTTCTTTGTTAAGTGTGGAATCATCCACAGGAGGATTTCTGTGTTCCATCCAGAGGCCAATGGCCAAGTTGAAAGATTTAACCGTGTTGTTAAAGAAGCTATTCAACTATCTGTTAAGGGTGGTTTAAATTGGCGTAATGCACTTCATTCTATGTTATTGGCATATAGAACTTCTCCAAATTCGGTTACCTTGGTTAGCCCTTTTGAACTTTTAAGGGGGCGAAAACCTAGCACTAAGTTAACTCCCTGGTGGATGAAAGAGAGTAGGAATGATTCAAATGATTTCTTTAGTGTGGATTATGAAGCTGTCCAACGGAGAGTTGAAGTGTACAAAAATAAAATGAAACATGATATGAAAAAGAAAATAGGCCCACCAACTAAACAGGTGATTAAAGTGGGAGATTGGATTCGTATAAAGAAAAAAGAAGGTGTTGGTAAAGGGTGTCCTGTATGGTCATGTCCGAGAAAAGTGATTGAGACATTTAAGAATGCCATCAGAATTGATGGTGGTTCGGTGTGGAATCTAAACAGAGTTTCTTTGTTTAAAGGAGATGTTAGTGGTCAAGAAGATTATAGCAGCAATGTTTTTCTTGATTTTGAGTGTGATGACAGCCGTGAGGAAGCGTTTGTTCCTACTTGTAGTTCTGGCAATTCTAGGGTGGTACGCTCACATCGTCTTCCTGAAAAGTACAAGGATTTTGTCATGGGATAATTTAGTAATTTTCTTCGGATATTATGTTTAAGTTCATGTGTTTTTTTTTGTTTTTTTTTTTGTTTTCTTTTAAGGGGGGGGAAGGTGTGTTGGGAACACAATGTAAGATAGCGCGAGCTGTCACGAGCGTGGATCTTTATCTAAGCTCGTGGTTAGCTCGTGTCATGTGAAGAATGTGTAGTTTCAAAAAGGGTGGAAGGTTGGGCATGCGACGGGTGGAAGGGTGGTTGACATTCTTGACCTGTAACTTGCTGAGTATAGACGTGTTATTAAACTCACGCTCTATCTTCATTTACCGACTTCTGTCTTCCTTGCATGGATTATGCTTTTCTAACAGAAAGCTCCAGGTCCCGATGGCCTGCCTGGTGATTTGTTCCACTCCGATCCTAAATCATGGGCTGCTTATTTTACCATCTTACTCAACGCCATCCTCAAGGGGTCATCTATCCCTGAGTCATGGAAAGAGCGGAAGTAGTACCAATATATAAGAAGGGCTCCAGGGAGGATCCTGCCAACTACCGACCAATAAGTCTTATTGATGTCAGTCAGAAAGTGGTTGGCAGGGTTCTGCTGGAGCGCATATTGTCCTGGGCTACTGAGCATAGTGTTCTGTCACATTTCCAGGCTGGGTTCAGACCGGGCACGATCGACCAGGTTTTCAGGCTGCTCCTGCTATATTGGAAGGTTGTCTCGATTGGCAGGGGCAGCCTCCATTTGGCTTTTATAGACTTGAGATCTGCCTTCGACCTGGTGCTTCGTGCCCGCCTTTGGTCTGTTCTCCAGGAAATGGGTCTCCCGCCTCCTCTTCTGGACCTTTTGGTCCGACTACAGGAGGGTAACTTCGCAAGAGTGCGGTGGGGAACTCAGGCACAGAAAACTGACAAGATTCCAGTCAAGAGAGGTGTCCGCCAGGGTTGTGTATTGGCGCCCACCCTCTTCTCCTTGTTTGTGAATGGAGTGGTGACATTTTTGCAAGATGTTCCAGCCGACGCCCCCGCCCTGGCGGGCGAAAAAGTTCCCACCCTCCTTTTTGCAGATGACACCCTCTTGATTTCTAAGACACCAGCAGGCCTACAGAAGCTCTTAGACAGGTTTCATTTGTTCTGTTCATTGAGAGGCTTAGCCATTAACACATCAAAAACTAAGCTCCTCTCCTTCAAACCACATAAATCACCCAGCGTATCTATTATGTCTGACGGAACCCTACTAGAACATGTCAAATCATTTGACTATCTAGGAATTAGAGTTTCCGACACTTTAAGCTGGAGACCCCATATTACCAAGATGCTGCTAAATTTTAAACGAGCCACGGGAGTGATTGCTAATGAACATCGCTCCTCCAGGAGCAAGCCAATAACTCCCGCATTAGTGATTTACCAGGCTAAAGCAGTTGGCTCGGCCCTATATGGTGCCGAACTATGGGGTTTTGACAACCTTGAAGATAAAACTCCTCAGAGATGTTAGGAGCTTCTACAACAAACAAATCAAGAGCGCTAAGGCAGACTACTTCAGACACCAACTTGATCAAGCTGCAAACTGCCCAAAGAAACTTTTCGAATTGGTTAAACAACAATCAGTGGTAGCTTCAAACAACTCGGTTTCCGGGGGCAGCCCACTCTCATATGACGAACTGGCTGCTTTCTTCACTGAGAAATCAAGTCTCATCAACATTGAACTCTCCTCCAAGAAGGCCCTTCCTACCATCCTCCAGGCCCGTACCACCCCTTGACCTCTTAGAAAACCGCAAACCTATCAGCCTGAACACCAAGAACAATGCATCATGGGGCACCTTTACCCCTTTCAGTGAAAAAGACATCAACAAGATTCTTCAGAATATCAACCCTTCTAACCATTTCAGCGACCCCCTGCCCATGGCCATCTTCAAAGGAACCAAGAAAGTCCTCATCCTCGCCTGGACAAGGATTTTTAACGCTTCACTGTCACAAGGTGTGATCCCAGATGGTCTAAAAGCAGCTCAGGTATCACCGATACTAAAGAAAACTAACGCAGATAGAGCTGACCTCAATAACTTCCGCCCAATCTCCAACATCCCCACCCTAGCCAAACTCCTAGAAAAATGCGTACAATCCCAACTTTGTGCTCACATTGAGAATTTCCAACTCCTGGACCAGCATCAATCTGGCTTTCGGAAGGGGCACAGTACTGAATCGGCTCTCACGCACGTTATGGATGACATTTTAAAAAGCTTGACCAAAATGAATCATGCCTCCTAATCCTCTTTGACCTTTCCTTTGCCTTTGACACGGTCAATCACGACAACCTCCTATCCATTCTGAAGAACAGGATGGGTTTCTCTGGTCGGGTATTACAATGCTTCTCGTCCTTCCTCCACCACAGATCACAAAGAGTTAAGGCAAACCACTCTCTCCCAGCCCTCCCCAGTACAAGTGGGTGTACCCGAAGGGTCCTCCCGATCTCCTATACTCTTTAACCTTTTCCTGGAACCAATAGGTAACTCACTAAACTCCACAAACATTTTCTTCCATATGTATGCATATAATACGCAACTCTATTTGAAAATCTCCTCCCCGGATAACATCATCTCACTCAACTCTACCCTATCGTCTTCTCAAAATTGGCTAACTGAGAACCATCTCCTGCTCAACACCTCTAAAACTGAATTCCTTCTCATCTCTCCTCCGAACCACATTGCCAAGCTAGACCTGTGGTTGAATCACCTCACGGCTTACAACTGCACTCCCCTCATTATAGACTCACCTAAATCTCTCGGAATCACTCTGGAGAGGCACCTGAACATGAACAATCATATTAGCAATGTGTGTAGAGGAACAAATCACTTAATGAGGACACTTCGAAATATCAAACCATTCCTTCCACAAACTGATTTCAAGCAAGTGATTCAAGCGCTCGTCTTACCGAGATTAGACTATGGCAGCGCTACTCTCTATGGCCTTCCCAAATACACCTTGGCTCCACTAAGGGCATCTCTGAATGCTGCGGCAAGACTGGTTACAGGTACCAAACGAAATGTGCACATATCCCCAGTCCTAAAATCTCTTAAATGGTTGCCCTACCTGCTCGAATCCAGTTAAAGATTGCCGTTCTGGCGCACAAAGCCCTCAACCTGAAAACTCCCTGGTACCTAGCGCAAAAACTTGAATTATCCTGCGGGGGTAGAGCCTCAAGAAGCGCTAACACTTTCCTCCTGAAACCACAAATCTTTAGGAAAAAGAACTTGCCAGCAAGCCTTCTACTGCGCCGCCCCAAAGATATGGAACTCTCTTCCACCGGAAATACGGACAATCGCCTCAACAATTGCTTTCAAACTGGAAGTCAAAAGATTCTTAATGAACAAATTCCTACCTTAATTGGGCTAGGTTCACCTGCTCAAGGTCATTGATCCTACAACCATTGGACCATAATTGGATGCTGCTCTTCTTTAACTCATAGTGTGCCCCCCCTTCAGTCCGCTATGTACCTGCTTATTGTATTACTCTCCTTTGACGCATGCATCTTGTAATTATGTGATTATTCTTGCTTTTATTCCTACTTAATGTCAATATTGTATGCATTACCCTCCTTCCATCCTTTTTGTAAAGCGCTCTGATATCCTTCGGGATCTTGTCCGCGCTATATAAAACTTTATAAATAAATAAATAAATATCACCCTGTCCGAGAATAAATTCATGAGAGACTTACTCTCAATGCCTAGGGGCACCCCTCTAAAACCACTCTTTAGTGATCTGGGTAGGCGATCGATCAAAGATATTGCAAGGCTGCGCCCTTTGTCATTCTGGGCCCGCCTTTGGCGCACCCCGGAGCTTGAAAAATACACTGAGGGCCTAAGAGAAATCATGAACATCCCAGGCTCCCATAAAGTAAGCTGGCTCCGTAACATCAAAAAATCCTTAAAGCAACTTGATCTAAACGATGCCTGGGAACATGGAGTCCCCGTGAGCAAGGCGGACCTCAAAAGAGCATATTGGGCCTGGATTAATGAGGACCTTAGCAATCCCAATGCTGGCAGGTTGACTGAAGCTTTTATATTCACAAGCAGTTTATTAGCTTCGAGCCTTATCTTGAGTTTGTACAAAAACCAAGGGATAGATCCTTGTATCTTCAGTTTAGACTCGAGATCCTCCCAACTCGAGAGTTCACTATCAAATGGAAGCCTCCTCACCAGACACCTGATACTTGTCTGAATTGTGTGGAGAAGGTCGAAAGCATTGCCCACATTATGTTTGAATGCCCAGCGTATAGTAACCCGAGAAGGAAATGGTTAGGCCCTGCTTGCCGCCTCCTGGCATTTCAAACTACCGTGCTGCTTTACGCATTCTACAATCTGACACAAGCCTGGTGCTAGTCTGTGCCGTGGCCAAATTTCTGGGCTGGTCCTGGATCATTAGAAGTAAATTTACTAGCCCCAGCAGATGATTTTGTCTATAGCATTTTTTATGCTTTTTTTAAACTTTTTTAACCAATTTTAACATCTTTATATTGTTTTCATACAACTAGTCACTAATCTATCAGATTGAGAGCATTTCTACAACCATCGTGACCTTTTGTAAATATTGCCCTCCTGTTGAATTGTCTGTTTGTTTTTATATGTTTGTATGTATATGCTTTTATGATAATTCTTTTATCGAAATAAAGCTTTTTGACTTGACAAAAATATTAAGGGCACCCTGTTTTTTTTTTTTATTATATATAATACGATGACATACTAACCTATATGGAAACTGAAATTCTATTAGAAGTTCAAGAGACAGTTTAGATTCAAAAATCTTGAGACCACTGAAATTCCCATGTATCATTAAACACAGAAGCACTACTTGTGTCACAACAGATGACATAACGTTAAGCTAAAAAGGCTCCCTATTGTGGTAAACAAAAATCTTCTTTACCGGACTGAATTTCATACGGGATCTTGAAATAAAATAAAATAGCTCAGAATAACAAGAGGCAGAATCCGTGGTATAAGAGTTTCTAAATGGGCTTTATTCCATCAAAAATGGCCGACTCGAGTCGCGGCCTTCAGGTTCCGTCACCACGAGGGTTCAGGAAGTGAAGTACAATACTTTATTGACAGACATGCATTTTTATAATAAGTACATTACAATGAAACGAATGTAGAAGGCGTAACATTTGATAAGAAAAGTGACAAAACAGGTACGTAATCGAAACTAGGCGTAATAAGGAATAAAAGAAACATGATTGGTTAGGATTATCAGACATAGGTGGATCTATAAGATAATACTTGGCATAGATGCGCGCGCAGCAGCATGACGTGTGATTGACGTGCAACTAGGGGGTGAAGGGGACTTGACATTTAGCTCTACATGTGGAGACGAGAAGTCTGGGGGGTCAAGTCAACCTAATCCCAAATCATATCTAACATCCTATGTTTAAAGAACTATGTTATCCACAAGGAAGGACTCTCGGACAGAATCTAGTCTATACTGACTGTGTGCGTGCACAAACGCCTAAGTGTCTATATGAGATGCGAGGGGCAGAAAACTTTCCATGGCAGCAGGGCTATGAATCACTTGCAGGAGGACGGAAAGGCTGAGTCCTTTGCTTGTAAGCTAAAGGAAATGTTTACCTAAATCACTAGACAGGAATGCATCGGCTGAAGAGAAAAATAGATAATTCGAAGGTGAAATACAGCTTCTTGGCAGGCAGGCGAAAACTGGCCGAGGCAGGCACCGTTAGCTGCACAGGGAGTAGGGCAAAGTTCATGGATACAGATGCGAGCTCAAGCTGAAGCTGTCAAAGACAGAGAGCAGGGAAAGGCTTTGAGGACAGAATCGGGCCTACTTGCCTGAACTGTAAAAATGGAGTAACTTAGCCATATAAAGTCGGTGGCCTTTCATACTTAGGAATCGAATATCCAGCCCATCGATGGCGGATCTGACAGAGAACATGTCGACGGTAGACACACATATGTTTGCGTCTTAGAAACTGGAACTAGAGGGAACATACATGTACTTGTAACATGCATATAGAACCGTTGGGGTCCAAGATAGGGGACATAACTGATCAGGAAAATCCACATTTCCACATTCCCTCCTTGTCCCCTACTTGCCCTTCAAGAGATATCAATCTTCATCATTCCATCGATTTGCTCATGGAGCATCATTTCTTCTTCCTTCTTCTTCCGGCATTTTGAACGAGAATTGTGATATGGAATGCATGATGTGGCACACAGACCACAAATCGCTGGTCCACATTGCAGGCATAAACAACAACTGAAGAGCATAAGAAGGCCAATACCTAGGAAGGATAGAACTCTCCATCCCCAGGCTGATATCACACTCCAAAACCACCCGGACCACGTCCAAGTGCCTGGATTTTCGTGTATCTGGCTTACAATCTTATGAAGGCGTGTTATAGCTTTATATACAGATGGCGAATTTTCTGGTATGAATATGCAGCAGCTGGATCCGATGACCCTGCAAGCTCCGCCCCTATCGGCCAGGATGACGTCAAGGACAAGACGATTCTGGAGAACAACAATTCTCATCACTGATTGTTCCTCTGTCAGATTGCCTAGGGCGGCTATAGTCTCATTTACTACAGCTTCAAGAGTCTTGGTGAGTCTACGTATCAGCTTACTATTTGATATTGTACCTATATAGGGAAAGATACCTTTATTGAAATCTGCATACTTGTCCCATGCCGTCTCAGTATAATCGACAACTGGGAGATCTCTTCGCTCTCTATTGTGTACTAAATGAACATTTCGATAATAATCAGGGGGAGCTAGAAAAACAGGTGGCAGAAGGAATGCTATGTAACAGGTACCATCCCAATCTAGAGGCAAACGCATATATGCAGTCTGACCACATATAAAGTAAGAATGGCGAGAAGCTCTAAATGAAGATTTACCTTGATCACTATATTCTACTGTAGTAACGCATTGGCTATGGCCCATGTGTATGGAACCAACTTTTCTCACACATAATTCACCCTTAACTGGAAATACTGACATAGTGGGCAGAATTAGTTCAACTTCGGATTTGACATTCAAAATCATAAGATTAGGCGTAAAATTACCTAATTTATACACTTCATTTTCTAAATCAGTTCCTGTTCTACTGGGGTGACCCTCCTTATTAGGGTGACAGACTTCGAATAAAACTAGATTCAGATTTCCCCATATCCAATGTTGTTGATAAACTGCTGTGTCTGGGTCTATGGAATTTAATAAACTAAACCATGCTCCACAGGAGCCATTGTGTGTGAACGGATGTGGAAAGAAAGGCAGAACTCCTTTGTTATTCTGATAGGGAGGGAGTCGGCCACACACCCAACAATTGGTGGCATTACTAGTCTGATGGGAATGATGTAACATACTAATGAATGTGTTATTGCGCAGCGCAAGTCTATAGGACAACTCATGTGGGGGGAATTCACTAAAAGAATGTTCATCAGTTATATTGAAAGCACGTTTAGAAACAGGATAATACATATGCAACAATATACTTGCAGTAACTAAAAAACTCAAGAAAAACAAAATTAATAAAGTCACAATACAGTGGTTACGCAGTAATTTACAATAAGCATGTCGTTTCATTATGATTCTGGACTCTACATGATTCAGACCTAAGGGATACATGTCGGGACAGATTCAACCGCTTCACCTTGGAGAGGACTTAAACAATCAAATCGTCCGACAGTTTAGATCTGGACCGGAGTTTCTGCTTGTAAAGTTCGGTGCTACTGGCCTCAGCCAAAGGTAGCTTTGAGTCAATGGGGGAAGACACACGGGGAGTACTGTTTGTGTCAGGAGGAAGTCCATGAAATTTCTTTATATGGCTGGAATGCACCCAGCCTTTTCTCCCTTCGATCTTCACAGCTGTTCTGGTCGTCAGCAGGACCAACTTAGGACGCCTCCACCTTGGCTCCAGTTGGGTTTTCCGATCAAAATTCCTGACGAGAACATAATCGCCGGGAATTACATCATGAGGTTTCACCTCGGTGTTGTCGGGAAAAGCTGCGACTACCTGTGAACGACAAGATTGTAGTGCAGACATCAAGGAAGCCAGGTAATCTGTCAGCATATTACAATCAACATCAGTTATTTTACGGGGTATAGGCGTCCCCCACATATTCGGTGGTCTACCAAAGATCACCTCATAAGGGGATAGCCCTGTTCGAGAGTGTGCTACCATCCTCATGTAAAATAGCGCAACTGGTAAAGCTACTATCCAGTCCACACCTTTCTCCTGACATATTTTAGACAGTCTGATTTTTAAAAGTTGATTATGTCGTTCCACGAGACCTGCTGCCTCGGGGTGTCGGACACAGTGGAATTTCCACTGATATCCCAACAAAAGTGAGACATGTTTCATTAATTCGGATGAGAAAGGCTGGCCGTTATCTGAATATACAACACGTGGTAAACCGTACCGTGGGAAGAATTCTCGAACTAGCTGCTTGGCAGTAGTCGGGGCAGTGTAATCTGATACGGGATACGCCTCTGTCCAACGGGAGAGAGCGCAGACAACTACGAGAACATATTTGAATCCTCGACAACGTTCCATCTGAATATAATCCATCTGGAGGACTTCAAAAGGATGGTCAGGAGGCTGAAATCCACCCTGCTCTACGGGAACACTCTTTCCTGGATTAAACTGACAACATATCATACAGGTACGAACCTTTTGTTTAGCTGCTGCTCGTAAATGTTTGTTGAACCAAATGTGCTGAATGCTGTCTAGCATAGCCTTCTCTCCTAAATGTGCTGGACTGTGAACTGTAGCTATAATGGCTTGAACCATGGAATCAGGGAGAAACCATACAGATTTCTCCTTCGTCATCCATCCTTGATCTGTCTGGATCCCTCCTAGTTCAGTCCACTTCTTTATTTCTTCTGCTGTGGCATGTGTCTGTATATCAATTACGTCAAGTGCGGGATCCTTAATTGTCATACACTGTGTTGGTGTCTGAACTATTGGCTTTGTCATGTCTAATGTGCGATTCTGAGCAGTCTGTTTAGCTGTTCTGTCAGCTAAATCATTGCCTTGAGAAATGATATCAGTAACCTTCGTGTGTGCTTTACATTTCATAATCGATATAGCAGTGGGTAGATGTATTGCGTTTAACAAAGCATGAATGAGGGGTCCGTGCTGAATGTGGGCACCATGGGAAGTTAAATAACCTCTCTCTCGCCACAACACGCCGAAGTCGTGTACAACTCCGAATGCATAACGTGAGTCAGTGTATACATTAACTTTCTTATTTGTGGCTTGAATACAGGCTTGTGTTAGAGCAATAAGTTCTGCTGCTTGGGCGGACAAAGTATCTATACAATTTGTCTCAATAACTTCAGTGTCTGTTGTGACTGCATACGCGGCCACTAAATCTCCTGTACTTGTTCTCATGCACGATCCGTCTACATACAACGTCAGGTCTGGATCTAACAACGGAACGTCTGTCAAGTCTTGTCTAGGTTTCGTCTTTATTTCAATGATTTCAACACAATCATGAGCTAGTGGGTCTGTTCCAATTACAGGTAATAGTGTAGCAGGATTCAATGTATTACACCGTCGGATCTCTATGTGTGGTTGAAACAATGTCAATTCATAACCGGTAAGTCTTGCTATGGTCAAGTGTTGTGTTTGTGTTCGGTTCACAAGAACCTCTACTGCATGTGGTACTTGTACTGTCAATGGATGTCCTAATACTATGGCATCGCTTTGTCTGATTGCTAAAGCTGTCGCTGCCACTGATTTCAGACATGCAGGCAAAGCCTGAGCTACGGGATCTAATGTACTGGAAAAATAAGCACATGGCTTGCGTGATCCTGCTTGATCCTGAGTGAGTACTGACAAGGCAGTACCTTCGCGTTCTGTAACAAAGAGTGTAAAATGTTTGCTATAACATGGTGTTGCTAAAACAGGTGCTTGACATAAAGCTTTCTTTAAGCTTTCAAAAGCTTGTGTATGTTCCTGAGTCCAAGGGAGAACAGTCGATGTGGCTGCCTCCTGTGTGGTTAACTGAATGAGTGGTTTTGCTAGAAAAGCGTACTGAGGGATCCACTGCCTACAATATGAAGTGAGGCCTATGAAAGCTCGCACCTCCTTTTGTGTCTGGGGTATTGACATGTTAGCAATTAACTGGATGCGATCTGGTGTAAGCTGCCTTCCCTCCTTGGACAGCGAGTGACCAAGATAAATAACTCGCTGGACACAGAATTGCAGCTTAGAAGGAGACACCTTGTGCCCCTTGTCGGCTAGGAAATGTAAAACTGTCAGAGAAGCTTTTTCACATTCTGGCTCGCTTCTCGCTGTGATCAGCAGATCATCGACATATTGAAGCAGTGCAGTATTGACTGGCATGTGGATACTGTCAAGTTCTCTCTTCAGTGCTTGGCTGTAGATGCTGGGGCTTTCTGTGAATCCTTGGGGAGCGCGTGAGAATTTAAAGCTGCGCCCATTTAAACTGAATCCGAACAAATATTGGCTTTCCGGATCTATTGGGACGCTGAAAAAGGCATTCTTGAGATCGATTACAGTAAAGAATGTTGCTTCGGAATCAATTGCTGTCAACAATGATGATATATCAGGGACCACAGGGAATTGTGGTACAATGCACTTGTTTAGTTCACGCAAATCAATAACCAATCGGTACACTGGTGGGGCAGTAGGATCAGTTCGTTTAAGAATCGGAATTATCGGTGAATTACATACATTGGAGTCTGTTTCTACAACTACTCCCTGGACAATCAGCTCATCAATGATTTTCAGCAAAGCCACTACAGCATCATGCGGTAACTTGTATTGTCGCATTCGTGGTAGTACCACTCCTGCTTTCAGGGTGACTCGATAGGGTGTAATGTTCATGCAGCCAACATCCGTAGGGCCTTGTGCCCATAGATGTACTGGTAAAGTCTGTAGTCGGGGATCCATGTCTCTAGACACATAGTGACCTTTAAAATCACGTAAAAACAACCTTACTCCTTCCGGAGAACAACATATTATGGCTCCTAGTGCTTTCAGAGTTTTAATTCCTAACAGATTTTCTGGGCATGATTTAGTAAGCAATAAATCTGTAGTTCGTGTCAAAGGTCCTATCGTAAGTGGTAGAGGCTGTGATACTTCATTAACAATAGGTTTTCCTGAAAAACCAAGGGAAATATTTTGAGAGCCTGAGAGGGGTGCCCCTGGAACTTCACTACGTTTTATGGTTGTTCGACTTGCCCCTGTATCGAGTAAGAATTTTCTATCTTGACCTAATAATTCACTATGTACATAAGGTCCTTCTTGATCTACAGGAATCTCGATAAGCGGTAAGTCAACTTCCCTCTCTAGGCTTGTTCATGCGTAACGCTGATACTCAGGGTATTCATACTGTGCAGTCTGATACATTTGTCGTGTTGTGGTTTGTGTGGCAGTAGCAGGCAACGGCGGTGCAGCTGGCACAAACTGTATGGGTTGCTGTGAGGCTGGCATGGACTGTTGTTGAACTGGCATGGACTGTCCATGCTGCATAGCTCCTTGTTCATTCTGATCTTGTCTAACTAATCGTGGTCTCTCCTTTGCAATACCTGTAGCTATATTACGTTTCAGGACTGGACAATCGTGTACATAATGGCCCAGTTGTTTACAGTAATTGCAGCTTCCTTTTACAGGAACTGCAGAATCACCAGAATGTGTCACACCCTTTTTGTGACCATCTGCTGGTACTGTCTGAGAAACTAGCATTTTCATTTTTGTATCCTTCATGCGTCTATGCTCGTGTTCTTGTTCATCCCTAATTCTATTGTGATGATACTGTAACATTTGTAGCATTTGTGACGGAGTGTTACTTTGCCAGGTACTCTCGAATTTCAATATTCTATTCTTTACTGGAGGCAATGCATTTTCCACTAATTTTGTCACAAATAAATGTGGATATGAGTCACTACTTGCTTTTATACCACTATTTATACCAAAACATTTTTCAAATCGAGCATAATAATCGCTTGTGTCTTCATCTTGCTTTTGTTTGCAGGCTGTGATTGCACCCCAATCTTCCTTTTTTGTAGTTAATAAACGTGGCAGTACCTGTACTAGTAAACCTGGTAACAGTTTAACTTTATCCCCGAGCCCTGAACCTGCAGTTCGGCCCCTTTCTTCCTCTGCTAATGCTGTCCAGTCTATCTTTTGGTCACCCACTTCCCACTCTTTTTCTTTCAGTTTTTCATAAATGCCAGCAGGCAAAAGCACCTTTAATATCGTCATAATATCAGGAAAGGTGTACTCTCCCATCAGTAACATGTCTTTAATTTCTCGGTGGAAACCCGCTGGGTCTTTGTCATGACTAGGTACTACTTTCTTCATTTCCAATAATTCCATTTTTGATATGGGTGTGTAAACAAATACACGGTGAAACTCATTGTCTTCGCCTTTTATTGGGTGCACTTCTCGTAGGGGATTTTGTCTATCCATATAGTACGGCGCTCTTTCTCTGCGGGGCAGCGAGAGAGAATCCGGACTTACAAAAAGGACATACTGCTTACGTGACACTAATATCTCTTTAATTAGCTTGTTACTAGAACCTCTCCATCTGTTTGTGAGTAGTTCCGTTAATAGATCAGGTAAAGGACCAGGGTCAGCATGTTGGCTCTTATATAATATGAGGAGTTGCTGAATCATATAGATTCCAGCTAAACGTTGTTCATCTGTACTGAGATTAAAAAACGTGTGTGCTACGGTCTCATCACCGTATTTTTCAGGACTGTCAATCCAGTGAACGGCTGATCTGGCTAACTCTTGCTCATCCATGGAATCGAGGAAGTGGTAACCCCTTCGTTCTCGTAATATTTTATCTGCGGCTTGAAACGAATGTTCAGGAGACTTCAGATTTATTATAGGCGTCGGATACGTTCTGCTATTATTTGGGCATACTGAGTGTATGGGATCAGAAAAACATCTAGTATTTTCACAGGATCTTCCTCTGCCTACATAAGCTATGGTCTCTGACTGTCTTGCGGAATTCCCTGATTCGGACATTTCATCTTGCTCAAACTCGTCTGTTCCCAATCTCTCTTCATGAATACGCTCTATTTCTTTACGGATTTTTCGGCACATGGCTATTATACAATTTTGCTTATCGTGTCTCCCTTCTGATATATTCTGACTCCATTTTGTAAGAATAAGCATTGCATTCGGGTCTACCCCCGGGCGGTCTTGATTTCTGATCACACAGTTTATGAGGAAACGTAACAGTTCCCCCTGTATTTCTACTTTCTGGAATTCCATAGCTCTGTTAATACATCCTGGATCTCGTCCTGTTTGAACAAAATGATATATGTTATCTAGATGCGTAGTCATTCCTGGTAACCTTGCTAAATACTCTGCGGCTCGCCTGATACGTAATGATGCCAGGACCATTTCGTCCTCTTTACCAACCACTGGGTCATATCTACAATTTACAAGGAGTTCCTTAAGCGTACGTTCACTTACGAATTTAGGTGTACGTGAATGTGCTGACTCTTGAAAAACAAGTTTATTTATTCTGGGTGGTGTAAAGGTAATGCTAGCACCTCCCGTGGCCCCATCTGGGGCGTCGGGTGTGAATGGGTTCGTTGAACGTGACACAGCAACTATGGGTGTCGATACCCCTGTAGAATCGACTGCGGAGACAGATGCGGAAACAGATGTGCTTGCTGACGCTTGCGTCGGGACTTGCTGTTGCACGGGGACAGATACCTGATCCTGACGTTGAACCCCTACACCAGACGGTCTATGTGGTGCGGCGTTAGCATATTCGGGAGCTGCGTCGTCTAGATATGAGGAAAGAAAAACATCTTCTGCGGTTCTGGGATGCCCTTGTGGATGTACCTTAATTGGAAATAATGGGGGTGGCAAGTCTTTTGGCATTTCTGGAGCAGCCTTAGGTAGTCCTTCGGCTAGAAGGGGATACATACCATTCATAAGAGCATTTCTTTGTCTATTTACTTGTTCTGATTTCACTCGGATACCTTCCTTAATTAATAGACTTTCTTGAGCTTTATTTGAACTTTCTTTACTCCTCTCTTCTTGTCTACGTGCTTTTTCTGTTCGTCTATGAGATTCTTTACGCCATAACTCAACAGCGTCTTTCTGTGACTGTCTGACCTTTCTTTTCCATAACTCTTCCTCCACTTTCATGATGCACTCTGCATCCCAGGTTCCCGCTACGGGCCACCTTTGACTTTCCGGCAATCCCTTGGTATAGTCTACCCATAGATCAAGAAACAATATGGCATCTAAGCCATGCTTATGGTACATAAAATGCCCTGGAGTGTCCCTAGGAGGAATAGGAACTGCTTCTTCAAGCACCCCTTTTCTGGTAGTAATCTGTCTTAACTTCGAGAAGAGCGGCATATTGACAACTGATCTGATACTTACTCTTGAACTCACTTAATACGAAAAACACAATAATGAACAGTGAACAATGAACACTCATTCATACCACAATATTTGAACACTTTAAACATTAAACATTAAACATTTTAACAACGACCGACAATGATGACAGTCTGCCTAACTAATCACCACGCTGAATTCTTGACAATAACTGCATACTTCGGAATACTTGATATACTGCTAAACAGTACATATACACTGCTAAACAGTGCAGACCGGATTTGTGTACCCAAATCCGTCTTGACCGGCACAACCTATGTGCGCGTCAACACGCCTCCCCGGCGATGGTAC
Source organism: Triturus cristatus (assembly GCF_964204655.1). Taxonomy (NCBI): domain Eukaryota; kingdom Metazoa; phylum Chordata; class Amphibia; order Caudata; family Salamandridae; genus Triturus; species Triturus cristatus. The sequence goes on along the minus strand of NC_140593.1, from coordinate 526,631,699 downwards.
TCACCGAGTAGCTCCTTGAAACGGAAGGCCTCAGAGAATGGACAGGACTCGATGACTGCGGACAGCGGACCCTCTGGACATCGGGGTTTCGAAATAACTGGTGGGCCTCTGTATACCTCGGATCTTGCTCTCTCAGCTAGGCTCTGGTCGGGATACTTCGCACTTCTCACCGCCTCGTCTGGGTTGATCGCAGCCTCAGTCGCCCCCGCTTGACCGGAGGGAGCTTACAGGAAATCCTGCTGGTACGCGTTTATGGTCCGTCCAGCTGTGGCAGGAGACCGGGCCTGCAACGCACCGCCGGCGCGTGAGATGAGAAAGTGTCCCTATTCGGGCGCCATTATGTGGTAAACAAAAATCTTCTTTACCGGACTGAATTTCATACGGGATCTTGAAATAAAATAAAATAGCTCAGAATAACAAGAGGCAGAATCCGTGGTATAAGAGTTTCTAAATGGGCTTTATTCCATCAAAAATGGCCGACTCGAGTCGCGGCCTTCAGGTTCCGTCACCACGAGGGTTCAGGAAGTGAAGTACAATACTTTATTGACAGACATGCATTTTTATAATAAGTACATTACAATGAAACGAATGTAGAAGGCGTAACATTTGATAAGAAAAGTGACAAAACAGGTACGTAATCGAAACTAGGCGTAATAAGGAATAAAAGAAACATGATTGGTTAGGATTATCAGACATAGGTGGATCTATAAGATAATACTTGGCATAGATGCGCGCGCAGCAGCATGACGTGTGATTGACGTGCAACTAGGGGGTGAAGGGGACTTGACATTTAGCTCTACATGTGGAGACGAGAAGTCTGGGGGGTCAAGTCAACCTAATCCCAAATCATATCTAACATCCTATGTTTAAAGAACTATGTTATCCACAAGGAAGGACTCTCGGACAGAATCTAGTCTATACTGACTGTGTGCGTGCACAAACGCCTAAGTGTCTATATGAGATGCGAGGGGCAGAAAACTTTCCATGGCAGCAGGGCTATGAATCACTTGCAGGAGGACGGAAAGGCTGAGTCCTTTGCTTGTAAGCTAAAGGAAATGTTTACCTAAATCACTAGACAGGAATGCATCGGCTGAAGAGAAAAATAGATAATTCGAAGGTGAAATACAGCTTCTTGGCAGGCAGGCGAAAACTGGCCGAGGCAGGCACCGTTAGCTGCACAGGGAGTAGGGCAAAGTTCATGGATACAGATGCGAGCTCAAGCTGAAGCTGTCAAAGACAGAGAGCAGGGAAAGGCTTTGAGGACAGAATCGGGCCTACTTGCCTGAACTGTAAAAATGGAGTAACTTAGCCATATAAAGTCGGTGGCCTTTCATACTTAGGAATCGAATATCCAGCCCATCGATGGCGGATCTGACAGAGAACATGTCGACGGTAGACACACATATGTTTGCGTCTTAGAAACTGGAACTAGAGGGAACATACATGTACTTGTAACATGCATATAGAACCGTTGGGGTCCAAGATAGGGGACATAACTGATCAGGAAAATCCACATTTCCACATTCCCTCCTTGTCCCCTACTTGCCCTTCAAGAGATATCAATCTTCATCATTCCATCGATTTGCTCATGGAGCATCATTTCTTCTTCCTTCTTCTTCCGGCATTTTGAACGAGAATTGTGATATGGAATGCATGATGTGGCACACAGACCACAAATCGCTGGTCCACATTGCAGGCATAAACAACAACTGAAGAGCATAAGAAGGCCAATACCTAGGAAGGATAGAACTCTCCATCCCCAGGCTGATATCACACTCCAAAACCACCCGGACCACGTCCAAGTGCCTGGATTTTCGTGTATCTGGCTTACAATCTTATGAAGGCGTGTTATAGCTTTATATACAGATGGCGAATTTTCTGGTATGAATATGCAGCAGCTGGATCCGATGACCCTGCAAGCTCCGCCCCTATCGGCCAGGATGACGTCAAGGACAAGACGATTCTGGAGAACAACAATTCTCATCACTGATTGTTCCTCTGTCAGATTGCCTAGGGCGGCTATAGTCTCATTTACTACAGCTTCAAGAGTCTTGGTGAGTCTACGTATCAGCTTACTATTTGATATTGTACCTATATAGGGAAAGATACCTTTATTGAAATCTGCATACTTGTCCCATGCCGTCTCAGTATAATCGACAACTGGGAGATCTCTTCGCTCTCTATTGTGTACTAAATGAACATTTCGATAATAATCAGGGGGAGCTAGAAAAACAGGTGGCAGAAGGAATGCTATGTAACAGGTACCATCCCAATCTAGAGGCAAACGCATATATGCAGTCTGACCACATATAAAGTAAGAATGGCGAGAAGCTCTAAATGAAGATTTACCTTGATCACTATATTCTACTGTAGTAACGCATTGGCTATGGCCCATGTGTATGCAACCAACTTTTCTCACACATAATTCACCCTTAACTGGAAATACTGACATAGTGGGCAGAATTAGTTCAACTTCGGATTTGACATTCAAAATCATAAGATTAGGCGTAAAATTACCTAATTTATACACTTCATTTTCTAAATCAGTTCCTGTTCTACTGGGGTGACCCTCCTTATTAGGGTGACAGACTTCGAATAAAACTAGATTCAGATTTCCCCATATCCAATGTTGTTGATAAACTGCTGTGTCTGGGTCTATGGAATTTAATAAACTAAACCATGCTCCACAGGAGCCATTGTGTGTGAACGGATGTGGAAAGAAAGGCAGAACTCCTTTGTTATTCTGATAGGGAGGGAGTCGGCCACACACCCAACAATTGGTGGCATTACTAGTCTGATGGGAATGATGTAACATACTAATGAATGTGTTATTGCGCAGCGCAAGTCTATAGGACAACTCATGTGGGGGGAATTCACTAAAAGAATGTTCATCAGTTATATTGAAAGCACGTTTAGAAACAGGATAATACATATGCAACAATATACTTGCAGTAACTAAAAAACTCAAGAAAAACAAAATTAATAAAGTCACAATACAGTGGTTACGCAGTAATTTACAATAAGCATGTCGTTTCATTATGATTCTGGACTCTACATGATTCAGACCTAAGGGATACATGTCGGGACAGATTCAACCGCTTCACCTTGGAGAGGACTTAAACAATCAAATCGTCCGACAGTTTAGATCTGGACCGGAGTTTCTGCTTGTAAAGTTCGGTGCTACTGGCCTCAGCCAAAGGTAGCTTTGAGTCAATGGGGGAAGACACACGGGGAGTACTGTTTGTGTCAGGAGGAAGTCCATGAAATTTCTTTATATGGCTGGAATGCACCCAGCCTTTTCTCCCTTCGATCTTCACAGCTGTTCTGGTCGTCAGCAGGACCAACTTAGGACGCCTCCACCTTGGCTCCAGTTGGGTTTTCCGATCAAAATTCCTGACGAGAACATAATCGCCGGGAATTACATCATGAGGTTTCACCTCGGTGTTGTCGGGAAAAGCTGCGACTACCTGTGAACGACAAGATTGTAGTGCAGACATCAAGGAAGCCAGGTAATCTGTCAGCATATTACAATCAACATCAGTTATTTTACGGGGTATAGGCGTCCCCCACATATTCGGTGGTCTACCAAAGATCACCTCATAAGGGGATAGCCCTGTTCGAGAGTGTGCTACCATCCTCATGTAAAATAGCGCAACTGGTAAAGCTACTATCCAGTCCACACCTTTCTCCTGACATATTTTAGACAGTCTGATTTTTAAAAGTTGATTATGTCGTTCCACGAGACCTGCTGCCTCGGGGTGTCGGACACAGTGGAATTTCCACTGATATCCCAACAAAAGTGAGACATGTTTCATTAATTCGGATGAGAAAGGCTGGCCGTTATCTGAATATACAACACGTGGTAAACCGTACCGTGGGAAGAATTCTCGAACTAGCTGCTTGGCAGTAGTCGGGGCAGTGTAATCTGATACGGGATACGCCTCTGTCCAACGGGAGAGAGCGCAGACAACTACGAGAACATATTTGAATCCTCGACAACGTTCCATCTGAATATAATCCATCTGGAGGACTTCAAAAGGATGGTCAGGAGGCTGAAATCCACCCTGCTCTACGGGAACACTCTTTCCTGGATTAAACTGACAACATATCATACAGGTACGAACCTTTTGTTTAGCTGCTGCTCGTAAATGTTTGTTGAACCAAATGTGCTGAATGCTGTCTAGCATAGCCTTCTCTCCTAAATGTGCTGGACTGTGAACTGTAGCTATAATGGCTTGAACCATGGAATCAGGGAGAAACCATACAGATTTCTCCTTCGTCATCCATCCTTGATCTGTCTGGATCCCTCCTAGTTCAGTCCACTTCTTTATTTCTTCTGCTGTGGCATGTGTCTGTATATCAATTACGTCAAGTGCGGGATCCTTAATTGTCATACACTGTGTTGGTGTCTGAACTATTGGCTTTGTCATGTCTAATGTGCGATTCTGAGCAGTCTGTTTAGCTGTTCTGTCAGCTAAATCATTGCCTTGAGAAATGATATCAGTAACCTTCGTGTGTGCTTTACATTTCATAATCGATATAGCAGTGGGTAGATGTATTGCGTTTAACAAAGCATGAATGAGGGGTCCGTGCTGAATGTGGGCACCATGGGAAGTTAAATAACCTCTCTCTCGCCACAACACGCCGAAGTCGTGTACAACTCCGAATGCATAACGTGAGTCAGTGTATACATTAACTTTCTTATTTGTGGCTTGAATACAGGCTTGTGTTAGAGCAATAAGTTCTGCTGCTTGGGCGGACAAAGTATCTATACAATTTGTCTCAATAACTTCAGTGTCTGTTGTGACTGCATACGCGGCCACTAAATCTCCTGTACTTGTTCTCATGCACGATCCGTCTACATACAACGTCAGGTCTGGATCTAACAACGGAACGTCTGTCAAGTCTTGTCTAGGTTTCGTCTTTATTTCAATGATTTCAACACAATCATGAGCTAGTGGGTCTGTTCCAATTACAGGTAATAGTGTAGCAGGATTCAATGTATTACACCGTCGGATCTCTATGTGTGGTTGAAACAATGTCAATTCATAACCGGTAAGTCTTGCTATGGTCAAGTGTTGTGTTTGTGTTCGGTTCACAAGAACCTCTACTGCATGTGGTACTTGTACTGTCAATGGATGTCCTAATACTATGGCATCGCTTTGTCTGATTGCTAAAGCTGTCGCTGCCACTGATTTCAGACATGCAGGCAAAGCCTGAGCTACGGGATCTAATGTACTGGAAAAATAAGCACATGGCTTGCGTGATCCTGCTTGATCCTGAGTGAGTACTGACAAGGCAGTACCTTCGCGTTCTGTAACAAAGAGTGTAAAATGTTTGCTATAACATGGTGTTGCTAAAACAGGTGCTTGACATAAAGCTTTCTTTAAGCTTTCAAAAGCTTGTGTATGTTCCTGAGTCCAAGGGAGAACAGTCGATGTGGCTGCCTCCTGTGTGGTTAACTGAATGAGTGGTTTTGCTAGAAAAGCGTACTGAGGGATCCACTGCCTACAATATGAAGTGAGGCCTATGAAAGCTCGCACCTCCTTTTGTGTCTGGGGTATTGACATGTTAGCAATTAACTGGATGCGATCTGGTGTAAGCTGCCTTCCCTCCTTGGACAGCGAGTGACCAAGATAAATAACTCGCTGGACACAGAATTGCAGCTTAGAAGGAGACACCTTGTGCCCCTTGTCGGCTAGGAAATGTAAAACTGTCAGAGAAGCTTTTTCACATTCTGGCTCGCTTCTCGCTGTGATCAGCAGATCATCGACATATTGAAGCAGTGCAGTATTGACTGGCATGTGGATACTGTCAAGTTCTCTCTTCAGTGCTTGGCTGTAGATGCTGGGGCTTTCTGTGAATCCTTGGGGAGCGCGTGAGAATTTAAAGCTGCGCCCATTTAAACTGAATCCGAACAAATATTGGCTTTCCGGATCTATTGGGACGCTGAAAAAGGCATTCTTGAGATCGATTACAGTAAAGAATGTTGCTTCGGAATCAATTGCTGTCAACAATGATGATATATCAGGGACCACAGGGAATTGTGGTACAATGCACTTGTTTAGTTCACGCAAATCAATAACCAATCGGTACACTGGTGGGGCAGTAGGATCAGTTCGTTTAAGAATCGGAATTATCGGTGAATTACATACATTGGAGTCTGTTTCTACAACTACTCCCTGGACAATCAGCTCATCAATGATTTTCAGCAAAGCCACTACAGCATCATGCGGTAACTTGTATTGTCGCATTCGTGGTAGTACCACTCCTGCTTTCAGGGTGACTCGATAGGGTGTAATGTTCATGCAGCCAACATCCGTAGGGCCTTGTGCCCATAGATGTACTGGTAAAGTCTGTAGTCGGGGATCCATGTCTCTAGACACATAGTGACCTTTAAAATCACGTAAAAACAACCTTACTCCTTCCGGAGAACAACATATTATGGCTCCTAGTGCTTTCAGAGTTTTAATTCCTAACAGATTTTCTGGGCATGATTTAGTAAGCAATAAATCTGTAGTTCGTGTCAAAGGTCCTATCGTAAGTGGTAGAGGCTGTGATACTTCATTAACAATAGGTTTTCCTGAAAAACCAAGGGAAATATTTTGAGAGCCTGAGAGGGGTGCCCCTGGAACTTCACTACGTTTTATGGTTGTTCGACTTGCCCCTGTATCGAGTAAGAATTTTCTATCTTGACCTAATAATTCACTATGTACATAAGGTCCTTCTTGATCTACAGGAATCTCGATAAGCGGTAAGTCAACTTCCCTCTCTAGGCTTGTTCATGCGTAACGCTGATACTCAGGGTATTCATACTGTGCAGTCTGATACATTTGTCGTGTTGTGGTTTGTGTGGCAGTAGCAGGCAACGGCGGTGCAGCTGGCACAAACTGTATGGGTTGCTGTGAGGCTGGCATGGACTGTTGTTGAACTGGCATGGACTGTCCATGCTGCATAGCTCCTTGTTCATTCTGATCTTGTCTAACTAATCGTGGTCTCTCCTTTGCAATACCTGTAGCTATATTACGTTTCAGGACTGGACAATCGTGTACATAATGGCCCAGTTGTTTACAGTAATTGCAGCTTCCTTTTACAGGAACTGCAGAATCACCAGAATGTGTCACACCCTTTTTGTGACCATCTGCTGGTACTGTCTGAGAAACTAGCATTTTCATTTTTGTATCCTTCATGCGTCTATGCTCGTGTTCTTGTTCATCCCTAATTCTATTGTGATGATACTGTAACATTTGTAGCATTTGTGACGGAGTGTTACTTTGCCAGGTACTCTCGAATTTCAATATTCTATTCTTTACTGGAGGCAATGCATTTTCCACTAATTTTGTCACAAATAAATGTGGATATGAGTCACTACTTGCTTTTATACCACTATTTATACCAAAACATTTTTCAAATCGAGCATAATAATCGCTTGTGTCTTCATCTTGCTTTTGTTTGCAGGCTGTGATTGCACCCCAATCTTCCTTTTTTGTAGTTAATAAACGTGGCAGTACCTGTACTAGTAAACCTGGTAACAGTTTAACTTTATCCCCGAGCCCTGAACCTGCAGTTCGGCCCCTTTCTTCCTCTGCTAATGCTGTCCAGTCTATCTTTTGGTCACCCACTTCCCACTCTTTTTCTTTCAGTTTTTCATAAATGCCAGCAGGCAAAAGCACCTTTAATATCGTCATAATATCAGGAAAGGTGTACTCTCCCATCAGTAACATGTCTTTAATTTCTCGGTGGAAACCCGCTGGGTCTTTGTCATGACTAGGTACTACTTTCTTCATTTCCAATAATTCCATTTTTGATATGGGTGTGTAAACAAATACACGGTGAAACTCATTGTCTTCGCCTTTTATTGGGTGCACTTCTCGTAGGGGATTTTGTCTATCCATATAGTACGGCGCTCTTTCTCTGCGGGGCAGCGAGAGAGAATCCGGACTTACAAAAAGGACATACTGCTTACGTGACACTAATATCTCTTTAATTAGCTTGTTACTAGAACCTCTCCATCTGTTTGTGAGTAGTTCCGTTAATATATCAGGTAAAGGACCAGGGTCAGCATGTTGGCTCTTATATAATATGAGGAGTTGCTGAATCATATAGATTCCAGCTAAACGTTGTTCATCTGTACTGAGATTAAAAAACGTGTGTGCTACGGTCTCATCACCGTATTTTTCAGGACTGTCAATCCAGTGAACGGCTGATCTGGCTAACTCTTGCTCATCCATGGAATCGAGGAAGTGGTAACCCCTTCGTTCTCGTAATATTTTATCTGCGGCTTGAAACGAATGTTCAGGAGACTTCAGATTTATTATAGGCGTCGGATACGTTCTGCTATTATTTGGGCATACTGAGTGTATGGGATCAGAAAAACATCTAGTATTTTCACAGGATCTTCCTCTGCCTACATAAGCTATGGTCTCTGACTGTCTTGCGGAATTCCCTGATTCGGACATTTCATCTTGCTCAAACTCGTCTGTTCCCAATCTCTCTTCATGAATACGCTCTATTTCTTTACGGATTTTTCGGCACATGGCTATTATACAATTTTGCTTATCGTGTCTCCCTTCTGATATATTCTGACTCCATTTTGTAAGAATAAGCATTGCATTCGGGTCTACCCCCGGGCGGTCTTGATTTCTGATCACACAGTTTATGAGGAAACGTAACAGTTCCCCCTGTATTTCTACTTTCTGGAATTCCATAGCTCTGTTAATACATCCTGGATCTCGTCCTGTTTGAACAAAATGATATATGTTATCTAGATGCGTAGTCATTCCTGGTAACCTTGCTAAATACTCTGCGGCTCGCCTGATACGTAATGATGCCAGGACCATTTCGTCCTCTTTACCAACCACTGGGTCATATCTACAATTTACAAGGAGTTCCTTAAGCGTACGTTCACTTACGAATTTAGGTGTACGTGAATGTGCTGACTCTTGAAAAACAAGTTTATTTATTCTGGGTGGTGTAAAGGTAATGCTAGCACCTCCCGTGGCCCCATCTGGGGCGTCGGGTGTGAATGGGTTCGTTGAACGTGACACAGCAACTATGGGTGTCGATACCCCTGTAGAATCGACTGCGGAGACAGATGCGGAAACAGATGTGCTTGCTGACGCTTGCGTCGGGACTTGCTGTTGCACGGGGACAGATACCTGATCCTGACGTTGAACCCCTACACCAGACGGTCTATGTGGTGCGGCGTTAGCATATTCGGGAGCTGCGTCGTCTAGATATGAGGAAAGAAAAACATCTTCTGCGGTTCTGGGATGCCCTTGTGGATGTACCTTAATTGGAAATAATGGGGGTGGCAAGTCTTTTGGCATTTCTGGAGCAGCCTTAGGTAGTCCTTCGGCTAGAAGGGGATACATACCATTCATAAGAGCATTTCTTTGTCTATTTACTTGTTCTGATTTCACTCGGATACCTTCCTTAATTAATAGACTTTCTTGAGCTTTATTTGAACTTTCTTTACTCCTCTCTTCTTGTCTACGTGCTTTTTCTGTTCGTCTATGAGATTCTTTACGCCATAACTCAACAGCGTCTTTCTGTGACTGTCTGACCTTTCTTTTCCATAACTCTTCCTCCACTTTCATGATGCACTCTGCATCCCAGGTTCCCGCTACGGGCCACCTTTGACTTTCCGGCAATCCCTTGGTATAGTCTACCCATAGATCAAGAAACAATATGGCATCTAAGCCATGCTTATGGTACATAAAATGCCCTGGAGTGTCCCTAGGAGGAATAGGAACTGCTTCTTCAAGCACCCCTTTTCTGGTAGTAATCTGTCTTAACTTCGAGAAGAGCGGCATATTGACAACTGATCTGATACTTACTCTTGAACTCACTTAATACGAAAAACACAATAATGAACAGTGAACAATGAACACTCATTCATACCACAATATTTGAACACTTTAAACATTAAACATTAAACATTTTAACAACGACCGACAATGATGACAGTCTGCCTAACTAATCACCACGCTGAATTCTTGACAATAACTGCATACTTCGGAATACTTGATATACTGCTAAACAGTACATATACACTGCTAAACAGTGCAGACCGGATTTGTGTACCCAAATCCGTCTTGACCGGCACAACCTATGTGCGCGTCAACACGCCTCCCCGGCGATGGTACTCACCGAGTAGCTCCTTGAAACGGAAGGCCTCAGAGAATGGACAGGACTCGATGACTGCGGACAGCGGACCCTCTGGACATCGGGGTTTCGAAATAACTGGTGGGCCTCTGTATACCTCGGATCTTGCTCTCTCAGCTAGGCTCTGGTCGGGATACTTCGCACTTCTCACCGCCTCGTCTGGGTTGATCGCAGCCTCAGTCGCCCCCGCTTGACCGGAGGGAGCTTACAGGAAATCCTGCTGGTACGCGTTTATGGTCCGTCCAGCTGTGGCAGGAGACCGGGCCTGCAACGCACCGCCGGCGCGTGAGATGAGAAAGTGTCCCTATTCGGGCGCCATTATGTGGTAAACAAAAATCTTCTTTACCGGACTGAATTTCATACGGGATCTTGAAATAAAATAAAATAGCTCAGAATAACAAGAGGCAGAATCCGTGGTATAAGAGTTTCTAAATGGGCTTTATTCCATCAAAAATGGCCGACTCGAGTCGCGGCCTTCAGGTTCCGTCACCACGAGGGTTCAGGAAGTGAAGTACAATACTTTATTGACAGACATGCATTTTTATAATAAGTACATTACAATGAAACGAATGTAGAAGGCGTAACATTTGATAAGAAAAGTGACAAAACAGGTACGTAATCGAAACTAGGCGTAATAAGGAATAAAAGAAACATGATTGGTTAGGATTATCAGACATAGGTGGATCTATAAGATAATACTTGGCATAGATGCGCGCGCAGCAGCATGACGTGTGATTGACGTGCAACTAGGGGGTGAAGGGGACTTGACATTTAGCTCTACATGTGGAGACGAGAAGTCTGGGGGGTCAAGTCAACCTAATCCCAAATCATATCTAACATCCTATGTTTAAAGAACTATGTTATCCACAAGGAAGGACTCTCGGACAGAATCTAGTCTATACTGACTGTGTGCGTGCACAAACGCCTAAGTGTCTATATGAGATGCGAGGGGCAGAAAACTTTCCATGGCAGCAGGGCTATGAATCACTTGCAGGAGGACGGAAAGGCTGAGTCCTTTGCTTGTAAGCTAAAGGAAATGTTTACCTAAATCACTAGACAGGAATGCATCGGCTGAAGAGAAAAATAGATAATTCGAAGGTGAAATACAGCTTCTTGTCAGGCAGGCGAAAACTGGCCGAGGCAGGCACCGTTAGCTGCACAGGGAGTAGGGCAAAGTTCATGGATACAGATGCGAGCTCAAGCTGAAGCTGTCAAAGACAGAGAGCAGGGAAAGGCTTTGAGGACAGAATCGGGCCTACTTGCCTGAACTGTAAAAATGGAGTAACTTAGCCATATAAAGTCGGTGGCCTTTCATACTTAGGAATCGAATATCCAGCCCATCGATGGCGGATCTGACAGAGAACATGTCGACGGTAGACACACATATGTTTGCGTCTTAGAAACTGGAACTAGAGGGAACATACATGTACTTGTAACATGCATATAGAACCGTTGGGGTCCAAGATAGGGGACATAACTGATCAGGAAAATCCACATTTCCACACTATTCCGCTTACAAGCCAAACAATGTGCTCAGAGATAATGCATGGGGGACGAAAAGGCTGCAACTCGACCAAAATGTTCTCACTTAAACAATCACACTGAAGCGGTCAGAGGACAAGCGTCTTATTGGTTCCCTAAAACATGCAGTTACATGCCCAATAGCTAGTGTACTCTAACAACTTAAGTCATTTTCCAAAGTGCAATCGTATGCCCATTAGGTACTGCCACATATGAGAAGTGGTGTCATAATCAAAAATCCTCCATCATATTGTCTCCTAAATAATGACAATTTTTTACCAAATGCTTAAGAAAGGGCATCATGAAAAAGTTACAAAGTTATGGAGCATCAGAGACGGAAGGGTCACAAGTCATTTGTCATCACACTAAACTTGGCTTCAGACGTTAGAAATGCATGCCCAACTAGAACTGCTGAACTGCAGTTTAACATTCTGGAAAGCAAGCACGCCCTCCCTTTAACTAAAGTTTAATGGAATTTAGTTTAAAAGGCATATAAGTATGTGATTGTTGTAAAGATCATAAAATTCTTTAAAAATGCTTCTTCGGAGAGAACTACATACAAATGCATTCTACGAATAATGGGCATGACACTTAAGTTAAAAGAACACACACAACTCGATATTCACAGCGGAATAGCCACAGAGGGCCTCAGCAACTGGCTGGTGGCCAGTTCTGCACCCAACCAAGAGCAGGCAGGCAACCACACTGTGAACAGCCTTTGACTAGCATTAAAGAGGATAGGCTACAACGCTTGGTATTTGGAGACACCCGCTGCGCACCCCCCCCCCCCAAAAAAATGAAGCAAACCTCTTCTGAACATGAACTTTAAAAATGCACAGCAGGGAGTCAGCTACAGCCAATTAGGCCATGTGTCCAACTCACAGCCACCCCTTGTTGTGATGGGCCATCAGTTGAACACAGCAGGAGGTGCCCTCAGAGCCCCATCAATACTTTTTATTTTACTTTAACAGAAATTGGGTATCTTATATTGGATTTGCAAATTCTGAACAATCCCTGGGTCCCGCGGACCCGGGAGGGGGTCTGGAATTTATTAAACCAGAACAGAATTCATAAATCCTATGATAGTTTTTTTACTCATTTTATTGCTGGTGGTTCCACACACTGGGCCTGAAGGTAGGTTCGCCATGCCTTCTAATGTCCTATTTCTTTGTCTTTTTCCCCCCACAGATAGCTAAATCAATGTATCTGTCAAGACCAGCCAATCATAGGAGCTATGGATTTGAAAATCCACAATGCACAAGGAGGAAAAGTTCCCTCGTAACACACAGCGATTGCGCCACTGAATCGGCACAATGGGTTTGTTAATGGGATAGAGAAATGTTCCACAAAAATCCAAAAGGGGAGGTGAATGAAAGCAAATAATTTACATATTTTCTATCCAAGCACTGTTAAAAGTAGCCAACCTTTGATGGGTCTCATGAATGGCAAGGAATGGGTTTTCCGGGATGGTTTAGGGATGTATTCTAGAGGGTAGCGGGCAGCATTGCCTACACTGTAACTGTATACTGTGTTCTATAATGCCTGGCATTTGCCATGTCTTCAACATTCTTTCTATTTACATATTGAGATTTGATTGTATCTGAAGCTTGTTTGTCTTAATAAAGCAGAATAAAAAAAAAAAAGTAGCCTACCTTGGAGGCCAGAGCAAGATTATCTGAGGAAATTTCATTAAAATATTTGTATTCTGCCCAGTGAAGGGGGGAGGCACACAGGAGAGCGCTAGAAAATGCATTCACTCCAATAGAATGCTAAAATCAAAAGAACAGTAGATCCCTGAATGCAAGGATAAGATGTAACCAATCAAAAGGGTGGTAACAAAGCTATGCTCCAGGGCAGGTGCAAACGCAATAAGAGAAAGGAAAACCACTGAATAAGAAGCAGGTAATGAAACTGAAAAGAAAGCCGACCAATAATATGCAATGAGCTGACACTGCCTCCTGTAAGCAATGATAATGTACACAACAGGTCTTCAACAATAGAAGAGTCTAAAAATAATGCTGTATATAAACTCTAACCTATTCACACTCCCCCAAAAAGTTTCATTAGCGTATATCAAATGAGAAATGTGACACTAAATGAACTAAACAACAGATTATTGTATATGAGGAACTGACAAAAAGAGGATTCAGAACGTGCCCCCACCATGTCCACAAGGAATTTTCACTTAGTGAGAAAAATGACATGCCACCAATCTTGCATTATACAAGATTGGTGGTATGCCATTTCTATCACCGAGCATTACCAGATCAATGGTTTTTGAATATATAGTTTGCATGGTTACAATACGTATGGCAAAAACTCAATTTATGAAAAGGCTTCTTTTCCTGTTATCATGGTACCCTGATAATTTGATCATCTTCAGCCTGTCTATTGAAGGTTCCTAAATACTGGAAAGCACGCAATAGTAGCCCCTTCTCCTTTTTAGTTGCTAAATCCTGGAATTCTCCGCCACCAATTTAGACCACCACTAGCCATCTTGCTTTTAGGAAGCATTTCAAAACATGCATTTTTAGCCAGTGCAAATGGGAACTACCACAAGTTCAACTAGGGCACCTTAATAAATGCCACTGTGTTTAATAAAACTACAATATAAAGATATTTTCTTCTGGCTACTGTTCAAGATTACTATTTCAAACAAGGGCTGGCTACTTAAACACCTAGTTTTTTAATGTTTTTTTTTATCTGTTCCACTACTTATGTGTCACGGGGGTAGCCTCCCAGGCGTAATCACCCGTCTATCACATTTTTTAGGGTCACTAGCCCTCTGGTTTCCCCTTTAAATCCAACGGAATGGGTATTGTTCCTCGAGGTGTTTGGGCATTTCATCAATGTTTGTATTGCTCTGTTCTACTACTTAAATATTTACCTCAAGGTGGTCCCTACAGTGGTCTGGTCCCCCCCCTTCGCCTATGAAGTAGTGTACCCCCGCCATTGAGGTAAGATAAGCTCTGCGTATTCCCTTCCCATTGACAAGGGTTTTGACATTCATTTTCTGTTGGCTTACCAATTTATTGGATATGCTTATGCGCGCCTTGCTTTTATGTTTTTGACTGCAACTCACTTAACTACCAGTTTTACTGGGTCGGCAGTCATGTCCTTCCCTGGACTTTTGTAGCAACTTGTACCTTTTCCCACACTTGTGGGGAGACTAGACTGTCATTCATGTCACTGAATTTCGTGGACACAGTTACATTTTGGAATTTTTATGTCGTGGTTCTCTCTACTTTCTGTATCCTTTCCATCCTTCTAGGTGGGGACTTTACACTGGTTCCTTACTCGGGATCAGTCACACTTCATTTGGACATCCTCAACTTTCGGAGAGTCCCTCGGCCCCATTAGGGGGCTCTTTTTTTTATTAAGGTCCTAATGAAGTGCCACCCGATGCTTCGGCTTCTAAGGCACGAAACATGTTGACCATGCACACATAAAGCTACCCTGGTAACGCCACTGTTTTTACTTAGTCCTGGACCCATTTTGAATTAAATTGTTCCGGGGTCCAGTGCCTATTTTAAGTCATCTTGCACACACAACAGTTCACTGTTTTTTAGCCCACATGCACCCACCACATACAGCGCCCTCAAATCTGAAGACCTCCTCTAAAGAAGCCACCAGGCCCGTCAGACATTGCAGCGGTGGTCTGACGAGGGGCGCCCTATGATGAAGCATGACACCCCAACAGGTGTGTGAGGGCATTATGATCTGAAATAGGCCTGGGCAAAGCGCTACGCTCGCAAAGTTTGCGAAGTTCGCGCTACTTCGCACTACGCGAATTGCACGTAGCACAGTGCGAACACGCGTAGCGTAGTCTTGCGTAGTGCTGCGGTCATTTTTTGCTTGCTCGCGGTCCTCAACGTCAAGTTGGCGACCGCGAGAAAGCAAAATGACATCCCGGCGAGACTTTTTCCTTGTTCGCGATCAGCAACATCAAGTTGGTGATCGCGAACAAGGAAAATAAACCTCCCGGCGAGATTCCCAACGCGAGGAGGTCAGGTTTCTCATTGCGAGGGGTCGCGTATGCTCGCGACCGCTCGCGATGAGAAACTACCAGTTCGCGTTGAGAAAGCTGCCGCTCGAGTAAAAATCTCCTCGAGCAGCAGAAAACTACAGCTCGCACTGTGCAAGATGCCATTTTCAATGATTGCACAGTGCCGGTTGCTTGTCCGCACTGTGCAATCATTGAAAACAACATCTTGCACAGTGTGAACATGTTACTACGCAGTTCGCGAAGTGCTACGCGAAGCTCGCGTAGTGCGAACTGCACTTTGCGTAGCTTCGCGAAGTGCTGCTTCGCGAACTACGCCCACCCTTAATCTGAAATTCAGATCTCCCAGCAACTTGATTCCCCGCCAGCTAGCAACCTCGAGTGCATCGGCTACATAGAGGAACGTTCTCCTTTCCGTGGTTTACTTAAAGCAACAGACATATTATTGGAAATTCTTTGCAAGTAGCATGTTCAGCAGAGTCGGAAAAAAGTATCCAAGATTCTTTCCAGTTCTACTAAAAATGTACGAGTTAAAATGATCTGCAGGAATCCCATTTTAACTGTAAATCCCTGGGCAGAACCTGAATGAGCCCTTTACAAACTTGTTTCTACCTACATACCATTACCAAACACCTATAATAGCTAACACTTCATTTCCTTCAAACTCACCTGCATTTATCTTTCCTTAAAATTTCATAATTAAAATGAATGGATGGGTAAGAGCTCAATGAAAATGAACACCTTTCTGTGCTTATCCTGCAAATGTATTAGTGGCAAAAAAATTTTTGGGGGGGGTATCACTAGGGTCTCAGCTATGCTTTGCACTAAATAGATTCATCATTCAGTTTCAAATATGACTGCAATGCTGGGGGTTGCCTAACATTGATGTATTGCCTTGTGTCATGCTATGCTACCTCAAATGAAATGGCATGAGGGCATCATATCACATTGTACATGAAGCATTTTCATTGTTTGAACTACAGTAGAAACAAGTATTTGTCATTATCAATTGCACACAAACCTCCCGCTGCCAGGCAGCTATCTCTTCCATATGCAACCTTCAATATTGTATTCTTTTAATGCACACAGCTTCAGCAGTATTAGAAATTGATAGTTTGGGCGGATCTCTATGGTCCTTAAATTCATGTTAGCTGCATTATAATTAGTAAGTCTGAAGTATCGCAGTAACTAACAAGCCACAAGTCCTGCCAATGTTTATGAACTGCATGAGGACCAATCTTCTTACCTTCGCTTAGTAAGTCTGAAGTATCGCAGTAACTAACAAGCCACAAGTCCTGCCAATGCTTATGAACTGCATGAGGACCAATCTTCTTACCTTCGCGCAAAGGATGGGACCCAGCAGAGACACCACCTCAAACTGATGAGTATAACTAAATCAGGCTAACCGCCTAAGAGCTCTTATGGTGTCCTTCATGGATGACAACATCCTGTTATGGAAAGGAGCGAACCCCATGATGAAGAATGCTACAGAGATGTGGGTGAGGGTTTTCTAAATAGATCTAGTACATAACCAGCTGACTAGTCCTTCAAAACACTGAGGGACAACAGTATTTTGTTGTGTTGTATACAGCCCTAAACAAAGTCAACCACCGTTCTGAAAGCACAGTCAAAGGAATTTCACCACATGCTGATCAGACATGCACGTTGACTTTATCAACCACAAACTCACAGATGTTTACATACATCACAGATATTAAAGGACTTCAGTCAGGCGAGACTGAACAGACCTTTTATACAGGAGAAAATAGTAGGCTCTCCCTTCTCTAATTTCTCTGCTAACACCATCAGTCTCGATAGAGAGATCGGTAACCATCAAGAAAAGAATCGCTCACATTGGGTGACCGCTCACCCACATAGGCTAACTTTGGGGTCTGACGATCATCTAATGGAAAAAGACTCAGTGGGCTTACATGACGGTTTAACTCACTAATGGAATAACAGGATCAAGAAAAAAAATACGTAGAACGATAGAGCCACACAGTTGCTTTCTAAAGCAACAGCGTGCAAAGAACTCATTTTTTAAATACACTAACTCTTGGACATTCTATTCTAAACAGCTGCTATTAACAGAAAAATGCTGGCACCCAGGAGCTACTTTCATTTGCTTACTTTCAATGCACGCCTATGTGGACGCAGGTATTTAAACTTGGGGAATTTACATTTAACTCAAGGTTTTATGTACGTAAAAGTCAGCACAAAAACGACCTAAATTAAGTCCATCTGTATAACTAAGACCTGGCAGCTACAGAATGGATTGTTTCGACTGGAGCAGAGTCGAGATTTAATTACATATGACTGGGTCCACAGTGAGATGGCATGGTGAGCAATAGAGCGAAGGGTTGGAACGCTTCCCTAAAGAGGTTGTCAGTGGTTACACTTATTGCAAGCATTCCCCCATTACCATTTGCGTGTTTACAGATTACCTTCAGACACCTTACGGGGAAAAGCGTCCACACAAAACACTTCCAAGAGTAATGTACAGACATTGCCCACCAATCAAGAAACGCATATGCATCAGAACTCCAACTGGTAACTTTCAAGCTCTCAAAGTGTGACCTGGCGATGGGTGCACTTGTGGATGTAAACCTACAGCCACGTCGGAAACTACATAAAGTTCCTCAATGAAACGAAAGATTCCTACATGTTGTCTCTACGTTTACAAAATGATCTCTTTTAGTACCTGCATGGTATACCATTTACCCTAATGCTTTAAACATTTGTTTCACGTTTTTTAATGCAGTGGACTTACAAATAAACATATGTTAAGCCTTATTCTGCCTTCGGATGGGGGGTGTTTTCCCTAAAGACAGGGAACTATACATTTATTTTATGCAACGTTAGTGTTAGGCGCATGCATATGGAGTGAGAGCGACGCAATAGCCTACAAGTAGTATCCTGGCTGCAGTCTCGGAACTAGCCTAGCCTTCTTGGCTCAGTCGATTCCCGAACTCTCCCACCTGTAGCTCCGAGTGGAACTCTCGCACGCACCCTGCAATCTCACTATGGTGATAGACGGCGCCCTTGAGGGCCATACATCGGAAATTAAACTCTGCAGTTTACAATCTGGGATAAGCATAGCAAGGCCTCGGGCCAACAAACGGTGTACAAGTTTGTATCTGCAGCAGCTCAAAACATGGGCCTCTTGCGTTAATGCTTCAAGAGCAGGACGCAGACACAGCCTTGCAATGCCCGGGTGCTTCCTTTCTTGCCGCCCAAGACCCAGGTCAGAAAGTACTGACCTCTCCTTCCCTTTTGGAGCACGGGTCCTACTTCCCAGACCTTCCGTCCCAAGTACCTGAGGATCCAGATCTCCAACCGGATAGAACTTGACATCCTTAAACATGTCCTCGGGAACCTTCAGCTCCTCCATGGCCTCAGCCCGGAATTTCGTCCCCCTACCCCTGCATCAGCAGATGCTACTTCCAGGACCCATACAGCCAGGCCCAGCGTGTTCTTTCCGCGCCACAGCCTGAAGCGCCCCGCCCCCTGGAGCCACCGAACCGCCAGGGCCAGCGCGCGCCTTGGCCTGTACCATTGTGCTGGCTTCCGAGGGGGAAACGGACACAGAGTGCACCTAAAGACTCAATCGGTACTGCTTTTGCTATGTAGGCACTGTAGTTAACAGCACCAAATAACTCGCATATTGCAAGTCATTTGTGGCAATTATTAGTTTTGGGAATACGTGTCTGCTTTTACGGTCCAATAATTAACAATTCTTAATGGTACGGGCGGGAGGAAGAAGTTCTAGACAGGAAGAGAAACAAACTGCAGTATGGGATGGGGTGAAAAAGGCGCCTTTTGAGTGGAAGTGGGCGGGTCGACTCCCAGGCCAGCCCCCAGCCCCGTCATATCTGTGTTTATAGTTCCCGCCCCTCTGTCAGTTTCAGACACAACCTGCGAGCGGAGTTTCTTTTCAATTCTGGAATGGGAGCTGAAACGGTGCATTCACGCGTTCGCCATCTTAGGTGTTGTTAAATCCCCCAATTTCCAACCAGAGAATGGTACCAAGCTACGTTATAAAGTGCAACAAAACAACATTAGGCGTATTTTTTGGTTTCCGTTTTATATTGCGCGAACTCGACTCGAAGTTATCTCATGCGCCTTACAAGCAATAACAAAGCAACTAGGTATTTTTTTTGTAAATGTATCTGACAAATTGAGTGTATTTGAGTGTCCGACTTTACAGTTTGGGACATATTATATTTTACTGTTTTCAGCCCTGCTAAGTGCAAGGCATCACGGTTCAGTCTAAATCGCTAGTATTTCCCGCACTGGAACATTTTGTTACGCAATTTGTGGAGTTACTCTGCTCTCAAAAGTAGTTATTCTTTATGTGCCACCAGTGTGAAAAGCTAATTGCCAGTGCGCTGAGAAAGATTCTGAAACCCAGCATTTTGCTACTTCCCTGCGTCTGCAGCCAGGACAGCTAAGGGTTCAAGAAAAGATTAAGTTGTCGTTAAACCATACATGCCAACATTTTAAATAAGTAAAGTGGAAGATCATTAAAAAAAAATAACCAGGGAAATGTATTTACCCCAATTGACTTCTATTGAAGGAAAGGCAATTTTTTAAAGCAAATTTTGACTTAAAAAATAAGGAGTCTCTGTTGTACGTGCTAGTGTTTTGGAATCATAGAGACGAGTGTCTCGTTCCCTCTGTGTCACGTGACGCCCCGTCCTATCGGGACGGGCGGCTCCGTGACGCGGAGGGGGGGGAGACACTCGAGGGAGAGCGTTGGCGGCGAGCGTACACCGCCGCTCCTCGTGGGCCCTGAAATACGACTTATATGTAGAATTAATGTTCAATAAATCTACACGCTGTTACTACTACAAACCCAGCGTCCTCCCTGTTATTTCCGGCACTACAAATGGCGACGAGGGTTCTGGAAGCTGGGCCCACGAGTGTCTCTCCATGCCCTGCTGTCCTTGCCGGTTGAAGCGGAGTCCTTCCACGTGGGCGTCTGCTGCTGAAGTCCCTCCCTGCTGCCTCTAGTTCCTGCTTTGCTGCCTGCCTCGACTGTCTTCTTGCCTCGTGCTCCTGCCTGTTGGTGCTGTTCCCGGGACGCTTCTGTGCTGGTGGCCCCCCCCTCTGGCCCTCCTGCAAGCTGCTGTCTCCGGCCCTGAGTGCCAGGTACTTTCTGTTGCTGTGGGGTCTCGCCTAGCGGTGTTTACGCCCTGCTTGGTCCTCCTCCCTTGTGCTCACGTTCTGCCAAGGCTTGGGGTGCTGCCGCTGCGTGGGGGTGCCTGCCTTCCGCGCCACGTCTGTGGGGCGTGCTCAAAATGGCGCACGGTGGCAACATCTGTGTCCCGCCTCTCTTCTTGGAGGTTCCCGGCAAGCCATGCATGAAGTGGAAGAGCTGGTTGAGGGCTTTCGAGAACTATATTGTTTCCATTGATGGCACGGGGTACTCGGCGGAGCGGAAGAAGGCGCTGTTGTTCGGACTGCTGGGGAAAGCGGGGCAAGAGGTCTTCGACAGTTTGCCTGTGTTCGTGAATCCGCCTGGTGTTACCACTCAGCTCAACGCGTTCCAGGAGGCGGTGAGGAGGTTGGAGCTGCAGTATGCTGAAGAGACTAACATCATGGTGGGGCGCCACAAATTTGCGCTTAGGAAGCAGGAAGAAGGGGAGACTATAGAGGAATATATTGCCTGCTTGCGCGTTCTGGCCCAAGACTGTGAATTTGCGGGCATGACGGACACTTACATCAGGGACCAGGTGGTGTTCTACTGCCACTCCAAGAAAGTGCAGGAACGATTACTGACGTGCCGCGATCCTACGCTGCAGGAGGTGGTGGCGATTGCGAAGGCCATCGAGAGATCCCTGGTGTCCGCAGAGGAACTTGCCAAGACTAGCCACGCTGCCAATGTGTTTTATGTGCAGGACAGGAGCAAATCCGCCCAGAGGCTTCCTGACAGAGGGGCGAATGATAAGGGGGCGGGTAGGAAGCCGCTCGCTTGCTTCAGGTGCGGAGCGCTAGATCATTTGGCGGACAGTAAGGCTTGCCCTGCGCTTGGCAGGAAATGTACTAAGTGCAAGAGGGTGGGCCACTTTGCTGCTGTATGCAAGACCAGGAAGTCAGCTAGCAGTGTGAAAGTGAGTTCTGTGAGCGAAAGTGATCTCGAGGCGCTTGGGGATATAGTGCTCTCTATTGATGCAGAGGATGGGCGAGTGAAGGGGCCCATAGGCTCCGTTATGATCGGCTCTGTTGAGCTTCCGTTCACTGCTGATTCAGGTTCCCCTATTACCCTGATTTCCGACACTACGTTTGATGCGAAGTGGCACGATGTGCAATTGCGTGTGACGGATGTAAACCCGAAAGCGTTTGGGGAGCAGGATATAGTGATGAAAGGGTATTTTTCCGATACCCTCACTTTCAAAGGGAGGGCCATCAATACCAAGATTTACGTGGCCGAGAAAGGGAGAAGCCTTGTGGGATGGAAGGATCTGGCGAAGTTGGGAGTGATGCTAATCCCAGGGGCAGCGGATCCCATAGTCCTCAGAGCTGACTGGGTCAATTCTATTCAGGCGGACGATGAACCGGGTGGGTTGTCCGGAGTCCTTGCAAAATTTAGTTCGGTCTTCGCAAATGAAGTAGGGTGTGTGAAAGGCTTCGTGCACGACATACAGCTGAAGGAGGGGGCTATGCCGATCAAGCACAAGGTCAGGACTGTGCCCCTATCTGTCAGGGCGGAACTCAAGGCTGTGCTGGACAAGTTGGAGAATGAAGGTGTGATTGAAGGTGCCGGTGCTTCGGAATGGGTGTCCGCGATTGTCGTATCGAAGAAGAAAAGATCTGGAGACATCCGCCTATGCGTGGACCTGCGTTCCCTCAATAACAACATCCTGGTCAATTGTCACCCTCTGCCCAACATTCAGGACATTTTGGCGTCAACGTCCGGGTCCCGACTCTTTACCCTGATTGATCTGAAGTCCGCGTACCACCAGGTCTGCCTCACCGAAGGCTCTAAGAAGCTGACCACGTTTGTCACTCCGTTTGGGGCGTACAGGTATGTCCGGCTGCCTTTCGGACTCGCCTCTGCTTCGGGGGTGTTCCAAAAGTTGATGGATCTGTTGTTCTGTGACATGGAGGGGGTAGAAGCGTTCCAGGACGATATCTTGATTCACACCAAGGACGAAGCGGAGCACCTGGTGGTGTTGGGCAAGGTGTTGGAGGTTTTGCGTGAGAAGGGGATGACAGTCTCCAAAGACAAATGCAAAT
Source organism: Triturus cristatus (assembly GCF_964204655.1). NCBI lineage: Eukaryota > Metazoa > Chordata > Amphibia > Caudata > Salamandridae > Triturus > Triturus cristatus. Next base: position 526,608,769 of record NC_140593.1, on the reverse strand, counting down.
TTATGGAGACCAAGATCGAATACTTGGGGCATGTTTTGACCCCGGATGGGATTGCTCCCAAGGAAGACCTGGTGAAGGCGATCAGAGAAGCTCCGTGCCCTAGCGACAAGGACGCACTGCGGTCCTTCCTGGGGCTCAGTGAGTACTATTTGAAGTTCCTGCAGGGGTACGCGACCACGGTGGAGCCACTGAGGGCCTTGCTGAGGAAGAATGTCAAGTACGCATGGGCAGCGGAGCAGGACGCGGCGTTCGAGGCCGTCAAGAGGGGTATCGCAGAGGCTCCGGTGCTGCAGCCTTACAACAAGGACTTGCGGAATGTGGTCACTGTCGATACAAGTGCAAAGGGCATTGGGGCGGTTTTCTGCCAGTTCCACGGGCAGAAGGAGAACACCATCGCCTTCATATCCCGCTCTTTGAGCGATGCCGAGAAGCACTACAGCACCATCGAGCGCGAGACGCTCGCCTGTGTCTGGGCGGTGGAGAAACTGAAGAACTACTTGTGGGGCAAGGTGTTCTAAATCGTCACGGATCACAAACCCCTGATCTACATGATGGCCGACGAGGGCCGTGGTAATGGGAAGGCCAGTTCGCGGCTGCTGCGCCTACTGTCCAAGCTGCAGGAATACCACTTCACGATCCGGCACATCAAGGGTGGCCTCAACTGCAGAGCGGATTGCCTGTCCCGCTTGCCCGTGACAGGGGACGATGGTGGGTCCCTTGACGATACGGAGTGTGTGGTGGCTCTGGTGGATGCCACGACGATGTGCGAAGGTTCCATATCAGAGGAGGAGTGGCTCGCTTCTCAGGAGAAGGACGTGGTTCTCCGCACCGTGATGGGCCACATGACATCCCATTGGCCTCCTGTTCGGAATCCACACGGTTCGCTCTGAAGCTTCCAGCAGGTGAGTGCGGAACTCACCCTCGAGAATGGCTTCTTGAAACGGCACAAGCTGTTCGTCCCTCCGGAAGGCCTCAGGAGCAAGCTGATAAGGATTGCCCACAAAGGTCACCCTGGCGGCACCGCGACCAAGAATCTATTGAAAATGTACTACTGGTGGCCGGGGATGACCAGCGATGTCTGCGACTTCATAGACAGATGCGAGCAGTGTCTGAAGGCGGACAAGCATTGGAAGACCAGCAGAGGGGAGCTGCAGAGGGTGGAGATTCCGGCTGGCCCATGGAGCAAGGTTGCCATCGACTTCGCGGGTCCGTTCTCGCTGCTGCCGGAGGACTGCAGATTTCTCATCGTGATCACCGACTACTACTCCAAGTGGATACAGTACAAGTTCGTCCGAGAGGTTACCACGGACCGGGTGATTCAAGTTCTACGAAAAATTTTCGCTCAGGAAGGGCAACCGAAGGTCATGGTATCTGATAACGGCACCCAGCTGGTATCCAAGAAGATGATGGATTTTCTCACCCACTCAGGGATCAAGCAGGAGAAGACCCCATTGTACAGCCCGAAGAGCAATGGGCAGGTGGAGAGAATGAACAGGTTCCTCAAAGAAGGAATTCAGCTAGCCATTGCGTCCAATTTGGAAGTCAAGATGTTTCTCGCGGACAAGGTGCACACTTACCATAACACTCCAAATGCTGTTACAGGCCACACACCTTTCTATTTGATGAGGGGGAGACGGTGCACCAGTGAGCTTACCCCCAAATACAACGAATGGTATGATGTACGAGAAGACACGGAGGGTGTGCAAGAGAAGACGCTGAGAGTCAGGGAGCGAATCATGGCCAAGCAAGAGTGTGCCAAAAGGTACGCTGATACTGTGAATAGAGCCAAAGCAAAGGATGTGGAACAGGGAGATTGGGTGCTAGTAAAGAAGCCGCATAAGGTGATGAAGGGGGAGTCAGTCTTCCAAACTCGTGTACGTGTGCGGGAGGTTAGGAAAGGGGCAGTGTGTTTGGAAAGTGGAGGATGGAGAAGCAAAGATGACATCGTCAAGCTCAAAGCAGGCCAGGAAAACATCATCATGAATGGAGGCCGTGCGAGTGGGCCCAGGAATGATGATAGTGTACCTGAGTGGCAAGAGTACGAGGTTGCGGGCAGGAGTGAACGGGCGGATAATGGATGGTTGCACACCCCGCCTATTGATAGAGCTAGCAAAGGCGAATCAGCATGTCATGAGGAGGTGCGAGTTGAGACATGTGGTGCCGGTGGGCGTGGTGGAATGAAGTCTGTGCGAGAGTGCGAAGGCAACCAGGGTGTCCAGGGGGGTACCAGATATAGTAGCACGCCATGCGCCGAGGGGCAACCTCGGTTTGTGACTCCTAGGAGGCCTACCAGATTTGTTAGGGCGCCCAAGCGCTTTGAAGACTTTGTCATGACATGAATAATGTTTTGCTGTTTATATTGTTGAAGGGGAGATGTTGTACGTGCTAGTGTTTTGGAATCATAGAGACGAGTGTCTCGTTCCCTCTGTGTCACGTGACGCCCCGTCCTATCGGGACGGGCGGCTCCGTGACGCGGAGGGGGCGGAGACACTCGAGGGAGAGCGTTGGCGGCGAGCGTACACCGCCGCTCCTCGTGGGCCCTGAAATACGACTTATATGTAAAATTAATGTTCAATAAATCTACACGCTGTTACTACTACAAACCCAGCGTCCTCCCTGTTATTTCCGGCACTACAGTCTCCCACCTGAATCAGTTCTATTGTCATGCAGGGTTAAACCTCGGACAGTGTAAACTGTTTGGGAGGCTGATGGTGGGTAGTCCCAGCCCTCTACAGAGGCAGGTAACTTTAAATACAATGGCAGTATGCCACCAGTGAGCATGCCATGCCAACCCTCCTGATTCATGCTGGAGACTACCGATTTTAAGGCTAGTCTTCCGCACTGCTAGTCACCGGCTCCTGCAGGACAGTGCATAACACTTGCATCACACTCTCCCTGCCCTGCCATAGCGCTTTCTCTGTGCTCCTGACAAGTAAAAACAAGCATTGGCATAGCCAATAGGTCTCGCCTTTGGGACCTTATAAGTGTTTAGCCATGCAACAGTTGCTGTTGTTGCAACAAGGATATTTTGCTGCATAACTAAATACTTATAAGGTCCCAAAAGAGACCTATTGGCTATGCCAATGCTTGTTTGGAAAGGGGCGCCTCCGTTCAGAAGTTCTTGGTAGTTCGTGTGTTTTGTAAAACTATTCCCTTGCTTGGGACACAGAAAGGTGCACTTTTCCTCAAGATCCCCAGTAATGCCAAAAACACACTGACTATCTTTAAACTGAGCCGGTCCATTAAAAAGCAGGGAGGTGCAGGAACGTGGAATGCTTGAGATAGTTCTATTGTTGCAATCTCATTGGTGCATTGGATGCCTCAGGTGTGTTTGGACATGTGCCTTGAACTGCAAAATACCATGCAAGTGGATAGACTGCACGCTAGGTGTGAATGTAAACAGAAGCGCTTCCTTCGCAAACAAAACAATCAGACCTGTTAGTTCTTTAAGAAAAGTAAACAAAATAAGTAGTGAAATGCGTGGAGTTTAATGAAACCCTGCCAAAACGGTTCATTCACTGCCTCAAGCGCATTTTGCAGACGGTGTCACTGTGACCTTGCAGTTTCCATTTAATGACCTCTTTAATTCACCAAGGAAGTGAATGAGTGGACATTCCGTTAAACATAGGTCTTGTGCTGCTTCATTCACACATACAGTGTATGCTGCACGTTCGGGGAGGGGAGTCTACAGGGCAGGAGGTGGGGCACATTCGGGGAGGGGAGTTTACAGGTCAGGAGGTGGGGCACGGTCAGGAAGGAGAGTTTACAGGGCAGGAGGTGGGCACAGCCGAGTGGGGCATCTAGTCCTGTGAGTGCGGTACAATGCGGCAGCCACAGCAGGCGTGCCCAAGGACGCCGGTGGTGTGTAGATACGCTTTGTGCTCCCATCATCCATGAGGTTCCCTGAAGCCAACGAAGCGCTGCTCAATAATCCGGTGTCAGGCACAACACAAACCGCAAAACTCTCGGAGCGGCTGTGGTCCTGGCAGAAGTATGCTGTAGTGAAACATGTATAGGACATGCCGGAGTACCTTGTACAATGCAAAGTGAGTCGTAGCACAGATAATGCATCTTTGGTACTCACGGCGCTGACAACGGCTCAAGTGACAAACACAGTGGCTGCACTACATATGTAACTACAGTACTACCAGCACCTGGGGAACTCCTGGTCCATGAAATGCACTGTTGATGGGCAATAAAAAACAAGCGCTGAAAGACAAGCGCGGCCCCGCGGCTGCGAAAGTTAAAGAGTACTTGTGCATGCAGAGCTTTTGCCTTGCGGGAATGAGCAGCGGCAGGTGCGATAATTGCAAACAGATGGCACCGCTGCTCGCTCCCGCAAGGCAAATGCTCTGCATGCACAAGTACTCATTGGAAACAGTGCAAAACATGCACAAGTTTCCAAGAAAGTACAGAGGGATTCCAAGAGGTCAGCTCCTAAACAACGCTTCCACTCTGCGTAGGCGAGACGTAAAAAAGTGCATTTGGGTTCCTGATATCCGATCCTGTAGCAGCAGATTTGCAAATACTATACACGATAGTAACCTGATTCAGGCCCTAATAGAAGTCGATGGAGAAAATACATTCTCCTGATTTATTTTTCAGAAATCTCTTACTTTTCTCTTTTAAAATGTTGGCATGTATGCAGCACTACCTCAGTGCAAGTATTTACTAAAGAGTGACACTTACTTCTAGTGCTTCATATGGCTGCAAGTGGAGTAATTTCTTATACTTTTCTTTACAGGGATTTTTCAGCATGGTCTTAATTACAATGAAATCTGGAGCAGCATAATTTAGGCTCCACCCTTTATTTTTCAAAATTATGCAATTATATACACATAATTTACATTATATTCATTGTGTGTCTTAACTTCATTGATGTGTACTAAACCTTTAAATGTATGAACAAAATTGTCATGGGGACATGCACCACCATATATGACGCTTGTCGTGCTGTGCATCTCTCTGCAGGCGTTGTGCAATTTTGGAGGATGCACTCTGCATAAACCCACATTTAAAGTCCATGTGCAGCATATCTGTATGCTTTCCACATGTGCATCTGATTGTGTGTGTTCTCTCACCCCCTATAGTTTGTGTTTAGTTGTTGTGTTGACATCATTAAGTTATGGTCTGGGCCTCATGATTATACAATCAGTAAATGAGTCGCACCCAGACTGGCCCTGATGATTATACAATCAGGAAATGGGTCACAAGTCATGGTATGAGCCTGGTGATTATACACTTAGTAAATGAGTCACCCAGAACACCTCATGGTATGAGCCTGGTGATTATACAATCAGGAAAAGAGTCACCCACTCAACGGTCATCTTAATTGTATCCAGACTATAAAGGCACTCCGATGAGTACTTGTGCATGCAGAGCATTTGTCTTGCGGGAACGAGCAGTGGCAGGTGCGACAATTGCAAACAGATGGCGCCGCTGCTCGCTCCCGCAAGGCAAACGCTCTGCATGCACAAGTACTCATTGGAAACAGTGCAAAACATGCACAAGTTTCCAAGAAAGTACAGAGGGATTCCAAGAGGTCAGCTCCTAAACAGCGCTTGCACGCTGTTTAGGTGAGACGTAAAAAAGTGCATTTGGGTTCCTGATATCCAATCCTGTAGCAGCAGATTTGCAAATACTATACACGATAGTAACCTGATTCAGGCCCTAATAGAAGTCGATGGAGAAAATACATTCTCCTGATTTATTTTTCAGAAATCTCTTTCTTTTCTCTTTTAAATGTTGGCATGTATGCAGCACTACCTCAGTGCAAGTATTTACAAAAGAGTGGCACTTACATCTAGTGCTTCATATGGCTGCAAGTGGGGTCATTTCTTATACTTTTCTTTACAGGGATTTTTCAGCATGGTCTTAATTACAATGAAGTTTCATTCATAGTGTTGCACATAAAAGCATCAAACATCACATATAAACACGCTTAAATCATGGTAATGTAACACATAAGCAATCTGAAACGTGGCAGCTATGTATTTTCTGTGGTGTATGATTCGGATGTGTGGTACATAACTGCCAAGTTTTTAATGCAAATAAATCTGTGATGTGTATACTTCAATGTGCATGTGTTTGATGTTTGTGTGTTTCAGTGCACATAGAATGCCAGCTTGTATGAAAATCATATAGACGTTTGAAAAAAGAAATTGGTAGAATTATAATTTACAATTAATTCGCATTGAAGTGGAAGAAGCTGCAAGAGTGAGAAAACTCAGCTGGAGTGACAAGGTTATTTCAGGTTTATCTCACTTAAGCTTTCTCAGGCCTTTTTTGTCTCTGTAGTGCTGCAGAGATAGACTGTATTAAACATATCATTATTCCCAAAGGCTGCTTTTAATTTTGAAAACTGGTGGGGCGTATGTCCATACATGAAATCTGGAGCAGCATAATTTAGGCTCCACCCTTTATTTTTCAAAATTATGCAATTATATACACATAATTTACATTATATTAATTGTGTGTTTTAACTTCATTGATGTGTACTAAACATTTAAATGTATGAACAAAATTGTCATGGGGACATACACCACCATATATGACGCTTGTCGTGCTGTGCATCTCTGTGCAGGCGTTGTGCGATTTTGGAGGATGCATTTTGCATAAACCCACATTTATAGTCCATGTGCAGCATATCTGTATGCTTTCCACGTGTGCATCTGATTGTGTGTGTTCTCTCACCCCCTATAGTTTGTGTTTAGTTGTTGTGTTGACATCATTAAGTTATGGTCTGGGCCTCATGATTATACAATCAGTAAACGAGTCGCACCCAGACTGGCCCTGATGATTATACAATCAGGAAATGGGTCACAAGTCATGGTATGAGCCTGGTGATCATACACTCAGTAAACGAGTCACCCAGAAAACCTCATGGTATGAGCCTGGTGATTATACAATCAGGAAAAGAGTCACCCACTCAACGGTCATCTTAATTGTATCCAGACTATAAAGGCACTCCCTGCCTGTACCCAGTTGCTAGGCAATCAGGAGTCAGTGCAGCCTCGTTTGCATCTTCAGAGCAGCTCCAGTCGCCATTGAACTTCATGATAATGGCATCTAGTGGTTCCTGGGTCACGAGCCTGCATAGGACATCGGCGCATCATTTTGTGCCACAAGTCTGCAGTGGGCATCGTCATCCTGTGTCACAAGTCTGCAGTGAACGTCAGCACGTCATCCTGTGTCCGGACCTTCAGTGGACATCAACGCGTCTGAAACTGTACAGTAAGTTGCCCCGCCAGTCACTCATCCCCAAGGGGGCATCTTTAATACCTTACAATAGAATCTCGACACAGCATCTATCGGCAAAGGTAACAAGTCTGTACATACAGTACTACAACTGCTAACGCTTATGCTTATGCCATGCCCAGCTTGCTGCAATGTTTAGGGATAGGAGCTAGGGATAGCTAGAGGATGAAGTAACCCAGAGTTTTACCAGGTTCAGGTGTGGACTGTTCATTATTGTGGGGCACGTGTGTAAGGTGTTGATGGAGCAGGTAGTGCAACATTTTGTATACCTCCTCTATTTTGCATGAAAATACTAATGATATAATCTATTAACTATAATATTATTAAACAAGTATTGCATGTATACTAATCAACATTATTAAAACTTGAACTACACGTGGGATTTGCATTTTACATGGCTAAATAACCTTTATAACTAAAATCTGTACGCATATTAACAATAGTATATGTGGTAATAGAATACTGCATGACATATGTTGCTTTTGTGATGTTTGCGTTCCTGATTGGATCGAAAAGGTGAATATAATGGCTTTAAATGTTGCTATATGCTAGATAAATACAAGCACAAAGAGGGATTAGTAAGGGGTTAACATTAGATTCACTATTTCTATGTATTAATTACTCTTTTGTGTTTGTTTCGCTTAAGTTGGCATTTGGGCCTAAATCAAATATGGCCGCTGTCACCACACGCCGAAGTAGCCACTGTCTCATGAGGCGCGGAGTGAGCTGCGCATGTGTGAGAAATCTCCTAAACCTCATAGCTACCTTTGCACAATGTGTCCCCAGACAAGGCTATGAAACGGGACGTTTGCCAAGACAGGAGAACAATCAACCTTACAGTAAACCGGAACAAGCCGACTCATCGCTGACCAATGACCTCACCCCTCGAACTGTACCGAAAATTTGGAAATATAAGTCGGACGATCCAGCCAATCACAACTGTTCTAAATTTTAAAATTGTATCTTCTTTGACTTGATCTATTATAAAAAAGGGTAGTAGAATAGGGAAAGAGCCAGGTCTCTTCTTTTTCCATTCATCATTTTTCCACGTTCGTTGTGACGACTTTTCTTAAGATCCAGATGCTGCCTGACCGCTTGATGACTGCAAACTTTTTCTAAATCCACGGGCTATGATAGATTCTTGCACGATTTCTGCTCCTCTGAGAAATTGGGACTGTAACGTGCTGAGCAAAGGACTTTGAGCTTTGGCCTGCTTTTCGGACAATTTACGACAAAATTTGATTATGCACAGCCAATGAATCAGAGGACTTCAAATAACCAGATTAGGTAAATATGATGTTCCGCGTTTACTTGTATTGATCTAGAAATTCTAAATTTTGATGAAATAAATGCAAATATAAGTCATTATGAAAATTTAGATAAACAAATTTTGATTAACAAGAATTATGAGTTTGTGGTTTATTAAGAGAGATAAGGATTCTGAGTCTTATAATGTGTTTTAGCTGGTTCTAAATCACCATCAACCAATCCAACTAAATTGGTCCATTGACCAGGTGGGTGGAGTGCCTTGATGTTTAGGATTAAGGATCTATAGGCGAATGATGTTAATGTATAATTTGTAAAATAACTTTTCTCTCCCTATAGGTTATAAGGTGTTCCCCCCACATGTCCAGCGCTTGAATTACTCATCCCTCCTGTGTGTGCAGACTCATGAAAGAGACGTGTGAGTGTTGGTGTTATGGGACCCACCAATGACTCTGTGTGTGAATGAGCTAGTGTGATGGCGGGTCTGCAATGCAGGGAGGATATTAGTACATGTTGTTCCCCATTTCCCGTTCTTGCGCTGGATCAGTTTTTCTGGTAGCAGTATGATGGTTTTTATTGTTTTGGTTTGGTGATTATTGCTTGTAAATTGCTTATTGATTGAGGGAAAGTATTGGTATATGTATTAACACTATGTTGAGTCGCGTCGAGTTCTATGTTGTTTGACGGCTTCTGAGATGTAGGAAGTCGGAAGTTTTTAACGGTTCCGTAGTAGAGCAGAGGTAAGCGCTGCTCTCGGGAAAGACGGAATTGTTGTTACCCTGTAGGTACACGGGTGAAAACGTTTAACGATTGAAGTTGCACGACGCATTGTCTGGGTTCGATTTGGTAAAATCATCGTGTGTTACTGTTAGGGACTTTTCTGTATGAAAGAGGTGTATGGATAGCGAAGGTCACCTGTGAAATTTTGGTCTTAGGTACCAGGAGTCCAAAAGGCACTCTGATTACGCTTATCACTGGAAAGGTAATAGGTGTTCCCTAAGCTTAATAGAAGGATAAAGTAGAGGGAATTGCTACTTTATTAACGAGTGTAATAATTCTGTAGTAGGTCAGAGGTAAGCGCTGCTCTCGGGAAAGACAGAATTCTCTGTGAATGTACTACATTTTCTGTATGAAAGTGCGTGAATGAAATAGCATTCAGGTTAATTGCGAAAATCTGGTTTTATTTCTCAGGAGCAAAGCGTCTCCAACTAGGTGTAAGGTAGACGGATGTGCTACTTTATCAACGGAAGTATCGATTCCATAGTAGGGCAGAGGTAAGCGCTGCTCTCGGGAAAGACGGAATTCTTGTAGGAAAGGTCATTAACTATTCTTTTGTTAGCGAAACAGACAATGGTGGCATTTTTATGTTATTACTAACAGATCTGTAAGTCAGAAGAACGTAAGAAAGTTTGCCGATACATTTTGTAAAGGAGGGGTCAGCAGGAGTAGGGGCAGCAACAGCGAGAAACGCTGACGTCAGAAAGGCTGCGCTGGGATTGGCCAGCAGTAAGAAACGAAGACGCTCCTAGTTAGTACGTTAGTGAACGCCGCACTAGGATTGGAGAATCACAGGGTGACGTAGACGTTCCAGATTGGTGCGTTAGTGTGTGTCGCGCTGGGATTGGAAAATTACAGAAGTGACATAGACGTTCCAGATTGGTGCGTTAGTGTGAGTTGCGCTACAATTGGTTAAAACAACAGAAAAAATCAAGAGTTTGTTTAAGAAGGACAAACCGATTGTGACTAGGGAAGGACAATTGCTTCCCCCACCAAAGTCGCCCGCATCCTTTATGGTTGCGAAATATGGATACCATACTTGTATTTGGTTGGACAATTGGGCAAAGTATACAAAAGATGAGGGAGTTTTAGCATTTCCAGAACATGGTTCATTTAATTTAGCGGTTTTGAGAAATTTGAGAGAATGATGAATCTACAACCGAGACCAAGACCAACACAGTTTGAAGCATTGACAGAATGGAAAGACGAGATGCATGACAGAGAAAGACAGAGGAGTGGCGGAAGGTATAAGTACCTGGTTGGTAGATCATATGGACAGGAGAATCATGATGACAGAATGAGGAGATGGCGAAGTGCAAATATGGCTGATAGTTTGTTTCCTGTGAGACATGCTGAAGAAGTTAGTGGCAGAATATGTATGGAAAAGAGAAATAATACAGAGTCAGGAGGGTATGGAGTGCCTGAATCGGAGAATGATGTTCTTGATGACATGTTTTAAAAAAATCCACCTCCGTATCAATCAGATTCTGACATACTGACACCAAGTGCCCCAATAAGAGAGACTCTTATTGGGGCACGGTATTGGCGGTGAGCACAGGTCATTGACAAAACCTAGGTCCATGGGATATTTAATCAAATTTAACATTTCCCCGACCGGAGAATGAGAAAAATGGGAGACATCTATACCATCATCGGGTAGCAAGCCACAATGACCTCCATCCATATAACTACAGGGGCCCACGTTAAAATCCCCTCCCCAAAGTATGCAAAGACCTTTGGATGTGTTCCCTATGCTTATGTCCAGATCCACCTGTAACTCCCTAATAACTTCCCTCATACCTGAGGCGGGGATATTATTATAAAAATGTTAAAGGACAATACTGTGATGTTTATCAATACGTACTTTTAAGACCTGGTAATAGCTATTAGATGCCGCAAGGGACACCCTACTTGCATTCAGCCTGTGGGATATGAAGATACATAATCCACACTTATTCCTCCCGTGGCTGGTAGGCACTGCCAAAGTAAAGAAAGATTTAAACACATTAATATGAATAATTTCAGTTGCCCACGTTTCCTGAAAGCATTAAACATCAAAGTCATAGACGAATTTAAACCAATCAGGAATAGACAGTTTAGTAATTAGACCTGCCACAGTCCATGAAAGTATGTTTAATAAACCAGACCTGAGATCTCCCTTGCTGACATGCTTGGTAGGGCCGCTATCCACGTTGGCTACTTTGGAATAAGGAGCAGCGTCACTTATGGAGCATGGGTAGCTAATGTTGACATCTATTGTGTGGAGTCCCAGCTCGTTATTGTCAATAGCTAGATAAGCGTCCGCCACTAGGCCCGCTGGTAAGACATTATCAGGTGGCCCCAAACTTTGATGAGTGGGTGGGGACTCAGCTTGGTTTTCAATACTGGATCTGATGTTAGAAATAGGTTTCGTTTGGTCCATTGATGCCAGATTTGAGCTGGGGTGGATATTTTCTGTAATCCTGCTTTGTGCCACAGGACTAGGTATGGAAACAAGTCAGTCTATATCTTCTAAAGATGGTAGTATATTGAACCTGTTATGAACAGGTGCATGATGCACTGGTTACCTTTTAACACATCGAAGTGCAAAGAGTTCCTAGTCATTTTATGGGCATTTCCCACGACCACGAACCATTATACTGTCACATCCTTTACCATGTAGGGATAAGCATCAAAAGGTGGGTCGATCCTGTGTGCTTATTTAGACCTGACCAGGACTGATGGAGTGGAAATCTCACAGCAATCTCTCTTTGGAAAATCTAGGAATTGTGGCACCATTACCTCTGATTACCTTTACCCTTGTTTCCGCTTCAGGTCGATAGATCTTGGCCACCGTTTATGACCAGGGAACTCCTTTATAACCATGGGCAATTAAGTAAATGCAAATAAACATTATAGTCAATAATGAGAGTTGTGAGTAGTTTTAAAGGGATTTATTTTCTAATCAAATCTAAGGTTCTCTGACTCTTCATTCTTTAGTCAGATATCAATCAGGTTACAGAATTGAAAATAGAAAATGTAAGTTAGTTCAAGCATAGCATAATTTCCATACAGAGCGTTCCATAAAGAAACAATCCCTGTCTAAGACAGTGAGGCACAAATGATGTTAGTCAGAACTCATGAAGAGTTAAATAAATACAATTAAAGAGTGAGCCGTAGCATAAAGCTACATCAATCATTAATAATTGCAGAATCTCCCATGAAGAGAAATCAAGCATAAAACAAACCTTGACAAAGCCAATTAGTCACAGCTTAAAGCTTGGTATCTTAATAAAACTCAGAATTGAACTAAAGGAGAGAGAAATTCCTTTGCTTATCTTGAAGGCCAACAGAAACTTTCTGGGAGCAAAAACGAATTAAGAGTGGTTTCTGTTTTTCTGTTTCTGTTTTTCTACATTATAAAATGTGCTAATTGTAATACAAGTTATATTCTACTAATGCACACTTTTAACACTTTCACAAATTAAAATCACATTTTCATAGTGAGAAAAAAACCTAAACTAACTACACCTAAGTCAAGCTCTGAATTACTCGCACATTGATTACATAAATTGCTAAGTGTAAGGCATCTGGCCAAAGTCTGTGCATTTCAGAGCTCATGTTTTCATTTTGTAGCACAAAATATCTGCATTTCACTTTTCAAATGCAGTTTTCATTTCTGAAGCGAAGGCAAGATTTCCCTCATTGATGCTAAATTTTAAAACACACGTTTAGGCTCTTTCAGGACCATGTCCAATTGATGACTTTGGTCTCATCCGCCTTGTGGCATATTGTTTCATGTGTCTCTTTGTGGAGTCAAAATGCCTCTGTTGCTCGCTCTACTAAACAGCAAAGCAGCAGGGAACTTTTCTGGGATGACAGATGCTGTGTCCCAATAGTTTCCTAAAGTTCTTTGAGGACACAATACTTTAATGATTGGGTTGTGGTTGCCTTGGCAATTTACAAGGCCCTCTTCCGCGAAGCTATGAACTTCTCCACTATACCATTTGGCTGAGTCAATTCACTGAAATCATTGTTTTGAAAAGAAGGCCTGTTGGCTGAGTAGACAAACCTCAGAATTTGATATGTTGAGAAGACTATGTTTTAAGCTGAAATGGCCACAGCGGTAGCCATTCTTGGTATGGGTACAACCTAAGAAAATCTGAAGTTCTCATTTATTACCAACAGGAAATGCCTGTCGGAAGCAATGCAGCCACAGTAATGGTCACTTCTTTCCAACTCACTGACTGGTAGGTGGAACATCTGCAGCCGCTAAGCTGCAACTGTCTTTTCCTAGTCTGTGGCAAACTTGACAGCTTCCAAACATCTTCTCAACTCACTGTTCTAAGAAAGGGGTCCACACTTTACGGTGTAGCATTAATTTCATGACCACTGTGCCTCTATAACCTTCCTACATCAATCAGTTGAACTACCACCTGATATAAAACTTGGAGATTATCAAGCCTTTGTAAGGGTCTCACAATATCCTTGTGTGAGAGGCTGGCTTAGTATATGGTGCTCACTTATGCAAGTGTAGCACCCTGCACTAATCCAGACAACCCTTATGGTGATTTTAGTGGTCTTAGACAACCCTAGAAAGGTCTATTAGTGGTAGCTGTGGAGAGCAGCCTTCAGGATTAGTCCAGAAGGAGTGTAAAACAGCTTGTTTTACCAGTACTTAATCTTATGGTATAGGTTAAGTGAAAAAGAATCACACAGTGTAGTTATAAAAATACTCACACTAACACTCACTAACACAATGTATTATCTCCTACCCAGAGATATAAACACAATACACACAATACTTAGGAAATAGAGCACATAAGTAGCACAAATACACAGTGGTCTCCAGGGAGAGACCAAACCATATACTAAAATAGTGGAATGCGAACCACGACTCAAGTCAAGAATGGACCCAGAAGAGCCGGGGACCCAAGGAATCACCCAAGGTGAGTATCTAGGAACCCCACAGAGGTAGTGCGCAGAGTGGGAACACGACTGCGTGCTCAATGTTAGTCAATAGGTAAGTTGCGGTTGCAATTTTAAAGAAGGACCCTTCTCAGAGGACCTTGAAGAAACCCTGTGGAAGATGGAATGTTGGAGAGTCACCCCACCCGTGGATACCCCAAGAACCATGATACCTACACCAGGGAAGCCGGGTGCATAGGTGTCAAGTCACGTCGGAAACCACCGTAGACCACAATGGAGCACTTCAGGAAAGATGCCACTGGAGAAGAAGACGAAGGAGTCAAGTGGAACCCAAAGGTGGATTCAAGATTAGAGGTACCTGCAAGCAGAGGGGACAGAGTATTTGCCCCTCAGGAGTGACCAGGAAGCACAAGAGACGAATGCCCACGGATGTCAGAGATGCAGGAGAGGTTGACAGTGCCCTTGAAGTTGCAGCTGTGTGGACCAGGTGATGCTGTGGAAGACCAAAAGCCATTCACAAGCTGTCCTACGCCGGTTGTCGAGAACCAGGGGTTCAGTATCCGACAGTTTAGAGATGACGTGAAATACACTCCAGGCACTTTTCTCAGCCATTGGCATTAATGGTGACAATCAGTTCTATAGAACTGCTGGTTGCTGCCAGTAATTTTGGGTTTTCAGAGCTGCCCCTGTCATGGTACCCTCCTAATAGCTAATACTTCTCGAGATTGAGAGTCAGCATGAATCACGCTTCTGTCCTCCACTTACCATTATCATTATGTTATCTTTCAATGAGACGCTAACGGTAAGGAGTTTCTAATGCCATCAAAGTGTCTCCTGCCTGCAAAGCAGTAAAGAGGGAGAGAGTTAAAGAAATCATTTTCTATTAGAAAGCCTGAGCCATCTTCATCTGTTTTCTACAGTTTGTAATCCAGAAATTTCTTTAGGAGGCAGAGTTAAAAGCAACTTGTGCTTTGCACGACATTGCGTCAAGGGGTTGTACTATGGGTGGTTCTATGACTGTGTGGTTCATGTGCAGTTCTATGCACACGTAAATCAGTGCACATGCACATGTAAACCAGTGCTTTAAATGGCCAGGTGCTCTTTGGTACTGAGAGCCTGCACTTCTAAAATTTGAAAGGGGTGAGAGTACCTGCACTTCTCAGCATTGATGCACTACTTTTAATGGGAGAGTACCTGCACTTCTCAGCACTGGCACACTTCTTTTAATGGGAGAGAACCTGCACTTCTGAGCACTCCGAGATTATTCCGATCTGATCCAATTAGCTACAGTTGATCACTTCTTGACACCTCGCAATGACAATCAGATATGGGATGCTTTTACCAAAGTCCATTCCAGCCGATATCTCTTCTATTCTCCACTCTTTAATCTATGCCTACTCAGGACCATTAACTTCAAACAGTAGACACAGTCTGTTCAGAATGTACGACTCCATGCAGTAATCACCAAAGTGGGCTTATGAACAAAATAAATACCATAAATGGACCTGCAGAGAGATGAAAAACAGTGTGCAGCTCTCTCACCTCTTAATCCATCAGATTGCTAAGCGCTGTATCCTATTGCACAAGAAGCTGATGCACTCCAGTCAGTGGTCCTCATGCACAACATGGAATGGGAGCACTTCCAACATAGCAGCAAAACTAATACAACGCCTTTCCAACTACACACCCTACACATATTGTAGCTTGCTACTCATGTAGGCAAGCTCAAGCGCTTTAGTGCTCCACATAGGTGTAGTAGGCCCTCCATAAAAATAACAATGCAATACATTTAAGACTGCTCCATCCCCTGTCTTCTTGGCTCTATCCTTTAGCTCCTGCCTTCTTGCAGCCATCCATTCAGTTCAAACCTTCTTGCATCTGTCTTCAACTCCTGCATTCTTGGCTCTTATCAGCCTCATCCAACTATTAAGTGATTCCCTCCGTAATCCCATCCCTTCTGCTATTTCCTTCTTGTATCTTTCCCTTGAGTACTCACTTACTTGCATCCATTCCTTCAGTGCGTGTCTATAAGTGTCCCTTGCTCCAACTCCTTGTATCGGTAGTTGGTATGGTATGTTTGAGCTACTGTAGTGTTTAGTAATAACGCTTTGTATTTTATTTCCTTCTAGGCAGTATTGGTGGAACAGAACCCGCAATTACAATCTTTGTTTTGTGCACAAAATATTCTTACTGCTACCTTCATAGTTATGCACTCTACGACAACATTAACTTTCCAGAAATAAATTCTACTCAAAGAAATTAGCAAACAGCCAAGAAAGTATTTAAGCGGTGCTCAAAAGCGGCAAATTAAATCAAAACAAGAGCAGTTTAAAGGCAAATTCATGTTTAGGTGTACAGGTGATCATGGTGCATCATCATCTCATGCATCATTACCAGAATGCGATGCATCTGCATCATCAACAGGAGACTAAGCAGCATTGCCACAATCCCAATTGGCCCCACCACATGACCGAACATTATGGTGCTCAGATAAAATCACAGATGTACCTTTTAGCATTGAAGCACCAATTGTGCCAGCACTGCAGAAAACAACAACTATGGTAAAAATAGAAAGCAAAAGCGAAAAAGCTGTGTCAGCAGTTCCTCCATCTATTACAGAAGGAGTCGGAGAAATTGCAAGTACACTAGCTAGTCCTACATCGCTACCAGTGACTGAAGACAGTTCAGAAACTGAGAATACTTCATCACCAGATGAATCTCTGAGTCTACTATTACAAATGAGTGAAGGAAGTGTTGAAATTGTAAGCGCACCAGATGTGTTACCGCTGCTACCAGTGGCTAAAGAAAGTGAAGAACCTACAAATGTTCAACTTGTTTAAGCAGCATTGCCAAACATTAAAGAAGAAAGTGAAGACATTATGAGTGAGGATATGGGATTACAGTTAGAAGAACTAGAATCAAGCAATAGTCAGTTTTGCAAGGATTTGATAGAGGGAACTTTCTAGACTAACCTTGGGATGAGACAGAGTTACGAAGGTTTGTCATTAAAAGTGACCCATGCAAGCCTAGAGGACCCTTCCCACGAGATAATAAAAACAGGCGCTTTTCCACAAAGTACTACTACAAGGAAAATAGGACTGGAGATAAGACTCCAAGACTGTAGTTGTGCTACTCTTTAAAAATGGACAGTGCATACTGTAAACCTTGTTGGCTCTTTGGAGATAGAAAACTGTCATCCTATCAGCAAGCATGGGCTAATGGTATAAAAGATTGGCAAGGCATGTCTCGAAAAATTAAAGAACATGAAATGACGTGCTCACATTTAGCGGCTTGTGCTGTACATGGAAGATGGAGGCAGGATGAGACGATCGATACACAACTGGAATCAGACTACAAAGAGCAGGTTAACTATTGGAAACAAATTCTGAGGAGGATCATCGATGTTACACTTCTGTTGTCAACTTGCAATTTACCTTTCAGAGTACAAAGAGAAAAACTGAAAGAAAAAGATGGTGGGAACTTTTTGGCAGTCATTGAACATTTGGCCAAATATGATCCTGCTTTAAACCATTTGATTACAAAAGAGAGTAGAGTTAAATACTTGAGTCCTGCTATTCAAAATGAACTTATTGAAATGCTTTCAAATAAAGTACAAAATGAGATAGTAAGTGAAATAAAATATACACCATTTTACTCTGTTATAATGAACACAACGTAGGACATTAAAAAAGAAGACAAATTAAGCCTGCTAATCCGATATGTAACACTTTGGGGCCGATTCCGATTTCGGTCGGAAGGACTCCGACCGCGAATCGGATCGTGTCGGCTGGTTTCCTTTCCGACCGAGCCATTCTGATGGGCTCGGTCGGAAAGGAATCTGACACGGATTTCCGGATTGTGGACGACAGGCTCGGAGAGCCCGTCCGCTGTCCGTAAATCCCTCAGCACTCCCCTGGCCGCCTCTTTGCGACCGAGGGAGTACGATGGCAGTTTTTTACTGCCTTTCGTGCCGGTTCTTCCGGCACGAAATGGCAGTCGGAAACTGTCTTTGGGGGCCCCCAGTAGGGCCCCCATGGGTGTGAGGCTGCCGAATGGCGTCCTGGGGGGACCTATGGTGCCCCTCTGTAGATCCCTGTACCCGGTGGCAGGCACCTTGGGGTGCCACCCACAGGGTGCAGGGATGAACTGCACCCCTGCTTTCCACAATGCAAGCATGCATTCAGCTCTGAATGCATGCTTGCATTCTGTTGTATACGAGTGCGACCGAACCCTGTTCGGTCACATCGTACTAGCAGGGCCGTAACCGACGACAGCAGGTCGGTCGGTTACGGCTCCTGACCGATGTCGGACGGGACATCTGAATCGGCGCATGTGAAGTAATACTGAAGAAATTCTAACTGAAGTCAAAATTAATGAAAGCTTTTTTGGTTTCTATAAAATTACAGACCAAAGTGCTGAGCGGATAGGAACAGAACTTGTAAACCTTATAGAGGACAAAGGTCTAGTGCATAATTAAGTAGAGGTCAGGGATATGATGGTGCTAGCATAATGAGTGGTATATATATAGTGGAGTGCAAACAAGAATACAACAGAAAGAACCCAATGCAGTCTATGTACACTGTGCTGCTCATAATCTAAATCTAGTGTTGAATGATGCCTGCATGCACATTCCTAAAATTGAAGAATTTCATGACATTCTACAGAAAGTATATTTATTTTTCAGCCTAAGCATCACACAGTGGTAACTTCATACAATTGCAAAAGAGAGCACAACTCCTTCAAATTCAACACTGTAGAGACTCTGGCCAACACGTTGGGCATCCAGACATGATGTTCACCATGCTCTACGCTATCATTTTATCAACATCATGAAAGCACTCACTACCATTTTACTGCAGTCTAAAAAGGTTGATGAACGCACAGGTGCTCATGGTCTTAGGAAGTGCATGGAGATTTTTAATGGTTGTAATCCAGTCCAAAGTGCTGGAGACAATAAATATTGTGCCCAAACTGCTTCAGTCTAAAGATCTGGATCTTTTACATGCATCAAATATAGTATATATAAAGTAGTGCAGCTAATACATTTGCCAATTTCAGAGAACAGTTTGAAGATGTTAAAAGCTCAGCATCTTCACTTGCAGCTGCATGGGGAATTCAATAGCATTTTACACAAAAACCACCACGATGCAGAAAAAAGCACTTTGATGAACTCTGTGAAGATCAAAGGTTATGCAATCCCGAAGGCAACTTTAAGGTGTCTGTGTTTTATGCTAACATAAATATTGTTATTAAACAGATAAAAACGTGATTCGCTGATATGAACACCACAATCCCATGCTTTCATTTCATGATGCCTTCAGAAGTCCTCAGAGCTAGTGAGGAGGAGTTGTTTGAAGCAGCCATGACCCTGGCAGCTCCTTGAGAAAAAGACTTGTCCCTAGAGTTTCCACAACAACTCATTGCTTTCAAAAAGTGTTGAAAGAACAAATACAACTTGTCTCAGGTGGTACAATAAAGGATCTGGCTGACCTTTTCTTTTTTGAGAAACCATGCAATTTTACCCAGTGTTTTGGATGTTGCAGCTGCACTGAAAGTTTTTCTTACAATTCCAGTTACTGTAGACAGTGGAGAAAGGTCATTTTAAAAGTTAAAATTAATCAACAACTATCTACGAAGCACAATGATGCATCAAAGGCTGTCAGAACTTGCAACTTTAAGCATCAAGAGTGATCTGGCAAAAAAAGTTAATGTGAAAGCTCTAACAGTAGAGTTTGCACAAAGAAAGGCAAAGAGGCAAACATTTTTTCATTCTAGTTCATCTCTCTAATTCAGTAAACCAAGCACTAGTAGCCTTCAGCCACCAGTCTAATTTGCCAGTCACTCTTCCTGGTGTAAGCAGCCTTCAGCCTTGTGCCCCCTTTTTAGGTCTCGCGAGCCAAAGGCTCGAAGGGACATTTTATATCTGGGCTTTTCAAAGTGCTGCCGTGGCCTAAAGCTACAGTGCATGTGAACGTGCACGCGCGCAGCGCCATGTGTCTTTCCTCCGTAGCGATCGTAATCACGATCACTTTCACTTTCGCGGCCGCGTTTCCAAAGCTTGTTTTGTTTACTTTGAGGCATGTGGCAGAGCATCGCGCGCGTGCAACATGTCGAAAAAAATATTTCAACGCCAGTAGGTCTCACATAGTCGAAACCTATTGGCAGTGTAATGCTTGTGTTATTTCAATGCGGCCACGCTTAACATCGGTGAAGGAGTCCATTTCGAAACCCGACTAAGGTGCTACAGTTCATTGTTGTGGTTTTGATTTTATACTTGAACACTTGGCCTTTTTCAGTTGTGCATTTCTAGATGTCTCTTGTTTCTCAAGTGGTTGGTAATTCCGATTAATCTCATCACAACTGACCTCAGACAACTGACATCTGTTTGTCAAATTTGTAAAGAATGCCCCGAACTAAAGATTTTATTTAATGCATTTGATGATTATCTCTGTTGCGATAACGGTTACATAATCATGCCAATTATGTTTTTCATAGGTCAGTGTACATTAATAATCATGTTACAGTTTCCTCACTGTTAAGTTAATAAATGTCCTCAGGATGGGAAGATCTTATTTAAAGAGGCAATTCAGTTATATTGTGATTGACAGTGTCACAAGCATTTAATGGGTAAAACGGGGAACAAAACACTGGGTAAGGTTGTACATGGAAAAGTTAAAGTGCGTATAGGGTAGGTGCTTTCCCTGGTTTTTCATTATAGTTGTGCATCTTACACTGCTGCGCTTCACTTCTGAAATCTGCGTTCCAGGGCTTGGCCTTGCCTGCTGTGAGCGCGGGAAACGGCACACATCAGAAATCAATTAGCTGAATTAGCGCCGACACCTGATGGCAGTCTACCACCTTAGAACGATTCACGTGTTGTGCAAAGGGCTGTTGTGGAAGTTGACGGTTAAAAGAATACTCACAATGTGACGAGCTACGTAGTTTTATGGGACACCCTTCTTGCATCCTCTCTCCTGCGTTCTCCTTCTTCCCACTGCCTCCCTCTCCCACTGCCTTTATTGTACTTGTAGTGACCAGGGTAATCTGTTTTCTTCTCGTTCCTCTGCCTCTCTCCTCTCTTTTCAGTCCCCCCGTTTCTTGCCCTTTCTGTTTCCCTGCTACTCTCTCTCATACCCACATTTAGTCTGTTTTCTCTGTCTTTTGCTCCCCTCTTCTCTCTAACACCCACTGCATCACCTTCACTCTTTTTCCTTCTCTTCTTCCTCTCACCACTATATTGGCTCCTTTCCCTCCTCTCCATCTCCTTCTCCCACACCCACTCCCAGATTCGCTGTCTTGCGCTTTCTTTCTCGTCTTCTTTCTCCCCTCACTCCCAGTCTTCCTTTCTTCTTCCCCTCTTCACACCCATTCTTCCCTGTCCCTACTTAGGCGCTATCGTGCACGATCTCTCGTGGTAAGGGGCTTCCCACCCCAGTTGCCAGGGGTTTTCACTCGGGATCTGAGGATGCTGCACATGGTCGAGATACGGGAGCCAGGTTGATTGCCTACAAGTGCAGTCATGTGTTCTCACATCTAAAGTTTATATTTAGTCAGTCGCTCAATGTAGTGACGGTATGCACATATGTATGTAACGTGTGGGTAGTGCACACATGCCAACAAAGACGTCCTCAGGGCACTTGATCAGTTTGCAGTTTTATATTGCTCTTATTTATTGCGAACGCCACCCAAAGATGTACACGAGCACCAGTTAGTGTTATCTTCGCTCCTTCCTTCCTTCCACCTAGGCTTCCCAAGAAGTGTCCGACCTCGTGGAGAAAAATTGCCTTAGAACAGGCTGAATATGTTATAATTAAAATTTAAATCAATTTATAAGCGCAAAGCCTCAAGTACACGTGGTTGAACAATTGTCCAGCGCAACTACCACTGTTAAACAAAATGTAACTGGTTGCTCTGTCTTCTTTCTGATGTTTGTAAACTCGCAGCTAGTGTGCTGCATGGCTAACCACTCATATGGTCCCAAAGGCGAGACCTATTGGCAATGCCAATGCTTGTTAAGTATTGTTTTCTGCTGACCAGTCTTTAAACTCTGCAATTAATTGAATCAGGACCCTGCAAGTACTGTTCCTACTCATAGGGGTCCATTAGTATGTCGGGCGGATTGCCACCGCCCACATGGCGCTCCGCACGACATATTCCCCCGCCCCATGCAAATTTCCCCCGCCACATTACCATGGCGGGGGGGGGGACCCCGGCGGATGGAAAGACCTTACGCCGGTTTTCCGCCCAGTCGATGAGTCGACCGGGCGGAAAATCTGTTAATATGATGGCGGTGTCTGGTAGACACCGCCATCCCTATTAGAATACATGAGGGGGCATGCCTTGTTGCCGCCACAGAAAGGCATGCGGTTGTCAACATTGGGGGCCGTAGCGGGCCCACAAGAATTCTGGGGGTGGAGGGTGCACATGGGGGGTACCTATGGTACCCCCCTGCATTTGACAGTACAACATGGCTGTGATGTTGTACTGTCAAATCCACAACTTGCATTTCTGGCATTGCGGCGGGCGGTGCTGAATGCGGAATGTGCCCGCCAGTGTGGCGGGCGCATCCTAATGGGATGTGCGGGACTGCCGCATACATTTATTAGCGTGTTTTAATAATTTTAACTTTGTCTGTATTCTTACCTACTTTGACCGCATACCCGCACTGTAAAAGAAGAAATTCGACCATTTGCTATTTTGCACACTGTTCTTGCATAGTTCTGTTTGCCTACTGCACATTGCGCTTCCGGATTCCTGCTGGTGCCGAGAGGCGCCGCCATTTTGGTTAGTTGGCGGTCTAGCTCTCTCGCACCAGAGACTACTTAGATGCACGCTCCCCGGGCTCAGAGTCTGATGGGGTAGGACTGCTTTAAGATATACCTCTGCCTAGTCCGTGTGGGAAATCATTTATTAGCGTGTTTTAATAATTTTAACTTTGTCTGTATTCTTACCTACTTTGACCGCATACCCGCACTGTAAAAGAAGAAATTCGACCATTTGCTATTTTGCACACTGTTCTTGCATAGTTCTCTTTGCCTACTGCACATTGCGCTTCCGGATTCCTGCTGGTGCCGAGAGGCGCCGCCATTTTGGTTAGTTGGCGGTCTAGCTCTCTCGCACCAGAGACTACTTAGATGCACGCTCCCCGGGCTCAGAGTCTGATGGGGTAGAACTGCTTTGAGATGTACCTCTGCCTAGTCCGTGTGGGAAATCATTTATTAGCGTGTTTTAATAATTTTAACTTTGTCTGTATTCTTACCTACTTTGACCGCATACCCGCACTGTAAAAGAAGAAATTCGACCATTTGCTATTTTGCACACTGTTCTTGCATAGTTCTCTTTGCCTACTGCACATTGCGCTTCCGGATTCCTGCTGGTGCCGAGAGGCACCGCCATTTTGGTTAGTTGGCGGTCTAGCTCTCTCGCACCAGAGACTACTTAGATGCGCGCTCCCCGGGAGCGCAGCGGACGGGCGCAGCGGGCGCGCCGGTGGCGCGCCGAAGGCGTGCCTAAGGCAAGCCCGCCTGCGCCCGTCAGCGCCCTGGAAGCGCCTAGTGCCAGGTATGCTGCCCACGGAACTGCCGGCATTGTGCGGAAGTACTCGGCCTCCTCTCTGCTGGCTCTGGCCCACGTACACAGTTGTCTGGCCGAACGCTGGGATGCTAGCAAAAGTGATAGTTTTATATGTAACTCTTGCGGTCTAGCTCTGAATTTAGCCCTGGTTCATAACATGGGGCATATCACTGGTCGGATATCTCAGCCTTCCACCGGCCTGGTCAGGGCAGCCTCCTTGGATGCCCGGTCCCTTAGAAAACACCATGCTGAAGTGTTTGATCTTCTGGATAGCCACTCTCTTGACTTACTATTCTTGACAGAGACCTGGCTTGACTCCTCTTCCAATCCAGTTGTTGCCCTAGCTTTGCCCCCGGGATATAAAATTAACCGGGTAGATCGGACGGGTGGAAGAGGGGGGGGTGGCGGTTTTTTACAAAGACATATGGAACCTTCATAGGATCGAGGGTTCATCCTGGAGTAGTTGTGAAGTACTTGACTTCAGTATACAAATGTCCGCTCACTTTACTCTGGGTGGGTCACTAATTTATAGACCCCCAGGGCCAGCAGGGCCTTTTCTACAAGAATGGGGGGATGCTATAACATCGAGGGCTATTCGATTCTCTAACCTTCTGATCCTTGGGGACCTAAATATACATCTGGACTACACAGACAGTAAGGACACACAGGATGTGCTGGATGGGTTGCTGCTGGCTCAACTCAAGCAACACCTTAGCCTCCCCACACACCAGGCCGGACATGTACTCGACCCTATTGGCTCCAATTTTCCCATCTTAGAGGTAGAGACCTGTCCGGTGACTTGGTCAGATCATTTTATAACATATTTTTCCTGGGAGGTAGCCAGGTCTGAACCCGTTGCCCCCAAAAGTCAAATTTCTCTGGGTGGAAAAATTGATCCTACAGCGCTCAACATAGCCTTGGCAGCTTCTAAGCCTATTCTCGTTGGTGAGCTTAACACACAGGCGGCAGAATTTGCTACTTGGATCTCGACGGCAGTGGCCAAGGTGATTTCCCCCTGGCCGATTAGGCCTTCTAGAAATTCTCTGTCTAAAACGTGGTTCAATACCCTTTTAAAGAGTTTGAAACATGACTGCAAGGTTCTAGAACGGGCATGGCGAAAAGGTGGATATTGCCTGGAGGATAAGAAGAAGCTCAGGGACAAACAGAAGGAATATTATGCTGCAATCAAACGGGCCAAAGGTCTCTTTTACTCTACCCGCATAACAGCGGCAAATAATAATGCCAGGGAACTATATACCATCGTTCAGAGCTTTACGGCTTCTGTGGCGCTATCTAGTGTTCTGCCTTCCTCCTCAGCCTGGTGTGACACTCTCTCCCGAGCCTTTAGGGACAAGATCATAGGCATTCAAGCATCCTTTGTCTCTCAGGTGGCCCAGGTATCGGATGGTTTTGCTGACCCACCAGAAGGCTCTGCCCATGTCTTCTCTGACTTTCATCTGGTGGCCCCTGATGAATGTCTAAAAATCCTAAAGGCTTTAAAATCTGGATCCCCGTCTGATCCATGCTCGGCTAGAACACTGGCATTAGTCTCGGAGACCATCCACAAAGAGGTTACCTCCATTATTAACCTCTCCCTGAAGGAAGCGGCTGTTCCCCGTCCCTGGAAGGAAGCTATAATTCGACCTCTCCTAAAAAAACAAACGCTTGACCCTCTTTGCCCTGGGAACTACCGTCCCATCTCTTTGCTTCCTGCTCTAGCAAAAATCTGCGAAAAGGTGGTTAATAAACAACTGACCGACTTTGTGGAAAGTGAGTCGATTCTACACCCAGCTCAATCGGGCTTCCGATCAGGACATAGCATGGAAACTGTGCTAGTTGGGGTGGCCGAGGCCATACGTGACTGTCTGGATGCGGGCGGGAGGGCTGCACTTATCCTGCTTGACCTCTCGGCCGCGTTTGACACGGTCCCCCATCCACTGCTCCTAGCTCGCCTGGCAAGGGTCGGGATTGTTGGGGCGGTGTGGGAATGGATTCGCTTCTTTCTGGAAGCCCGGACTGAGCAGATTTCAATACCACCTTTTTCCTCCACTCCACAGCGGGTCACTACGGGAGTCCCGCAAGGGTCTGCCCTTAGCCCCCTCTTATTTAATATCTATATGACCCCATTAATCTATCTAGCGGAAGGGTTGGGAGCTAAGGTAATGTCATACGCTGATGATACCCAGTTACTCTTCACCTGGAAGACAGACATTGTCCCGGTATCTCAAGCTCAAACTTGCCTGGCCGCAGTATTTCACTGGATGGCGGAGGCAAAGCTTAAATGTAATGAAGGGAAATCGGAGGTTCTTCGCTTTGGTAAGTTCCCCTCAAATTTCAAAGAGCAACTTTGGCCACCAGAATACCCCTGTCCAACTTCCTCTGAGAAATCAGCTAAGAATTTAGGGGGTTGGTTTGATGAGCGCCTATCGTTTGAGTCGCACATCAAGAAGGTGGCAGGTGGCTGCTTCAGTTTTCTAGACTATGCTAATGCCCTTTTTTCCAGTATTCCAGCATATATGCTAAGAAAACTTCAGATATTCCAAAATACTGCTGCCAGATTGTTATCCGGACTATCCTCCAGGGACAGTGTACAGAGCCAGCTCCGTCTGTACCACTGGCTTCCAGTAGCCGCTAGAGTGAAATTTAAGCTATTGATCTTGGCCTATCGGGCACTGCATGGTAGCGGGCCTCTATACCTGCAGAAGCGGATTGAATTCTATGCACCGGGGTGGGATCTGCGCTTCGCGTCTCTGTATTTGGCTCATGTCCCTCGCTTTCAGCGACAGAGGATTGGAGGTGGCTCCTTCACTGTGAAGTCAACCACGGTATGGAATACTCTTCCACTCAGTCTGCGCTCCATCCAGGATTTGGGTACGTTTAAAAAAAAGTTGAAAACCTTTCTGTTTGTTTAAGGATGAGCTTCCAGGATTTGGGCATGTTCATTAAAACTGAAATCTTGTCTCCTGCTTGAGGACGAGCACCCTACCCCCATAGATTCGCGCCGGGACACTCCCGAGTATCTGTGCGCGTAATAAATGCATATAACGTAACATAACATTGCGTGTGGTCCCATTTCCTGGTGGTATGGCGGTCAGACTTTGTCTGCCCGCCATGCTAATGACCCTCATAGTGTGATTTTCTAAATGCATTTGTCCTTTGAATACCATGAGGAAGCAGTAAGTAATATGGTATTCTGCCAATATATCATACTTGTGTGCTTCTATATAGTGTAGGCTAGTATCAAACAATAATGGGGGGAAAGAGCGAGGAAGATATGAGGGATGTCCTTATCTCCGAGTAGAATCAATAAACAATGTGGATGTACCCAGAACCTGAGTAGTATTGGACTCACGGTAGGTAATTACAGTGCCAGAAAACCATTAGGTTTTTATAAAAGACCCCTCACACACCAACCTGGTTGGTGTCATGCTTCATCATTGGGGTCCCTACCGGGTGGCCGAGTGCCGCCCAGTTATGCTATGATGCCTGATTACAGCAGAAAAAAAACATTGTTGTCAAAAATATCGTTGTTAAAAATATCGTTTTTTTATGTTAAAAAATAATGTAAAATAAAGTAAATAATACATATATTTAAAATAAACATAGTTAAAAATATGTTTAAAATAATAAGTAATACATATAGGGGTCGATTCCGATCCTGTAAAAAGGCCCTACGAATAGTTGTACGGAGCGTTTTCTCCGTACGACTCGTACCAGTTAAACTCATTTCACAACCTAGGAAGTACGATTTGTACAGAAAGCCTTTTTCTGTACGAATCGTACAAAAGACCGTACAGCAAAAAAATACCCACGATTCCGATCCGGAAATGCTTGTACGCGACGTCCGGATGTATTTCACCAGCGTTTTCGGGCCCAGCAAGTACGATTCGTACCGACGTCACTGCGTACGGCTCTTTTTTTACGGGAGCCAAACACAGCCGGAAAAGCAGAGTCCGACGCGAACCGCTATGCCACGGAGCCCCGGTACGTGACGTACAGCCATGAACCCCATCGTACGTGTCCTCCTGGTCCTCTTGGCCTACGACCTGGTGCACCGCACCCGACGCACACGCCGCAGAAGGTGAGAACAACATGCGTGGGTACGGTGCGTACCACACGTACCCCTACGGCACCATGACAACAGTGGTACGGACCGTACCCACGCATGAATACGTGGGTACGGTGCGTACCATACGTACCTCTACTGCACCATGACAACAGTGGTACGGACCGTACCCACGCATCAATATGTGGGTACGGTGCATACCCCTACGGCCGTATGAGTACTCAGGTACGGACCGTACCCACGCATGAATGCGTGGGTACGGTGCGTACCATACGTACCCCTACGGCACCATGACAACAGTGCTATGGATCGTACCCACACATTAATACGTGGGTACGGTGCGTACCCCTACGGCCCCATGAGTACTCAGGTACGGACCGTACCCACGCATACATGCGTGAGTACGGTCCGTACCACACGTACCCCATTATGGCAGCAGGAAAATTTGGATACGAGGCGTACACATGCCAGGAATGTGGGCATAGAGGACTGGCCCAACATGTTACCTCCAAATTGTTGTGTGTGTAGGTCCTGGCTAGCAGTGTACAGCTCCAAGGGGGTGCGTGGGTGGGTGCAGAGGCCTACCAGCAGTGTCCAGACATATGAGGGGTGGGTGCATATCACTACCAGCAGTGGACAGACATATGAGGGCTGGGTGCATATCACTACCAGCAGTGGACAGAGATATGGAGGTGGGTGCAGAGGACTCACAGCAGTGCCCAGACATATAAGGGGTGGGTGCAGAGGACTCCCAGCAGTGGACAGAGATATGAGGGGTGGGTGCAGAGGACTCTCAGCAGTGCCCAGACATATGAGGGGTGGGTGCAGAGGACTCCCAGCAGTGCCCAGACATATGAGGGGTGGGTGCAGAGGACTCCCAGCAGTGGACAGACATATGAGGGGTGGGTGCATATCACTACCAGCAGTGTCCAGACATATGAGGGGTGGGTGCATATCACTACCAGCAGTGGACAGAGATATGGGGGTGGGTGCAGAGGACTCCCATCAGTGCCCAGACACATGAGGGGTGGGTGCATATCACTACCAGCAGTGGACAGAGATATGGGGGTGGGTGCAGAGGACTCACAGCAGTGCCCAGACATATGAGGGGTGGGTGCAGAGGACTCCCAGCAGTGTCCAGACATATGAGGGGTGGGTGCATATCACTACCAGCAGTGGACGGAGATATGGGGGTGGGTGCAGAGGACTCCCAGCAGTGCCCAGACATATGAGGGGTGGATGCAGAGAACTCCCAGCAGTGGACAGAGATATGGGGGTGGGTGCAGAGGACTCACAGCAGTGCCCAGACATATGAGGGGTGGGTGCAGAGGACTCCCAGCAGTGTCCAGACATTTGAGGGGTGGGTGCATATCACTACCAGCAGTGGACAGAGATATGGGGGTGGGTGCATAGGACTCCCAGCAGTGCCACACTCCCAGGAGGATGGATGTCATTCACACACTGCATGACACACCACATGTGGGTGTGAGGACATACAACACATGCATACCCACCCATGGCGGATGCCCCACAATACACACCCTGATTTCATGCCAACAGACTGTATAGTCATGGAAATGCATACTAAAATAAGTTAGCCAAGGGGAACACACACTGTCACGCACATCACAGGAGTGATAGGAATGCCCAGGTGCTGGTCCAGCCACCCAGATGTTGTCTCTCATGTAAGGAATAGGGTTCACTGCGACTAGATACAATGCCCACAATTGTGAGTCAGGTGCCCAAATACCCTGCATTACATGTGCCATTTGTGTGTTAGGCCGTGATTACACACATGCATAGTGCAGAAAAGGGGCAATTGGTCCCATTCCTACATACACAAAACACAAGTACAGTGACTGGCAAGGATAGCACAGACGATTCAGCAGGAGACATCGGTGAGCATGCATGGCCATTGTTGAAGGGATCCGTCACCAACAAAGGATATGTTGACACAGGTCAGCACAACAATTGTGCAACTGTTTGCAGGGAACATGTCAGGTGCCACAGAGGAAGGAACACTCCTTGGGACAATGTCTCACAATCCAAAGGAACACACACTACCAATTAACATTTTCAAAGACATTGTGATGGCACACAGATACCATGGTCCACCTCATGACCATCATACTAAAACATTTCTCAGAACCCTAACACATTACCAGAACACCAACTTCATGGGCCTCCTCACCAACATCAAGTACCTGAAATGCAATAGTGTGGAAACTAAATGAAAAGTCTTTATTCAGCGCACAAAAAACAAAATTGTTAGAATACACTATTTACAAAGGCCAATGGCCAGTCCATAGTTCAAGTCCAAGGGTGGACGTATGTGACTGTGTCCACCCCTACCTTGCCTGCACAAAGTCACCTCAAGGTTTGTCGACCGGGGGGGGGGGCATCATCAGTGGGAGTACCAGGCACCGCAGGGACAGGAGTGGGTTGGGTAGGTGTGGTGGGTGCAGGGCTGGACGTATCCACCACAGGGGGTGGGGCAGCGCCAAAAGTGGTGGTGAGCAGCTCGCTGCACACTGCTGCCAGGGCGTTCCAGGGGAGCCCCTGCACCGGAAGGAACACCAGGGCAAAATGGAGGGGGGGGTGTCCGAGGGATGGGGTGCAGCGCTCTCGGAGGAGGTGGCGGACATGGGGGGGGACTCAACTCCGCTGGCCGGAGACTTCCTCAACCGCTTGCGGGGTGGTGTCACAGTTGGGCTGAGGGACAGACTAGCCATGTAGGTCTCTTTGGGTGACATCTTGGCAGGGGAGCTAAGGGGAGTGGATTTGGAGGAAGTGGGTCGTGAGGACTGCGGACTCTGACTGTGGCTGCGTGTCTGCCATTTGCCCCCAGGCCCTGTGGGCGTGACGACATCCCCCTGAGTGTGCGTGCCAGGAGGTGTGTGCTGTGCCTTAGGTGGGGGTGTGCTGGATGTGTCTGTTGTGGTGTGTGCCTGTGACTGTCTGTGTGTGCTTTGGACAGGCATGGGAGAGGGCAGTGTGGATGGGTCCGGGGTAGTGGGGTGGACGGAGCGCCGCAGGAGAGACACTGCTTCCGTCAGTGAAGAGTTCATGGACCGCAGAAACCTGCGTTGCTCAGTCATCGTTGATGACATGCCCTCCACGAACGACACCAACTGTGTGAGCAGTCTAGTGTGTTCATGGAGGACATGCAGCATTGATGCCTGACCAACCTGCAACTGGTGCAGTGTGTCCACAGACTCTTCACTGAGGACAGCAGGGGTGACAGGGGCAGGGGCTGCGGTGCCTGGTCCGAAGGAGACACGGTGGGACAGTTCACGGACAGAAGGGACGGGAGCAACTGTGAGGGCGGAGATGGCAATGGAGGAGGCGGGTACAGATGGTGGGATGCTGCCAGATGTTGTTTCATCCTCCGCCTCCTCAAGGATGTCAGCCTGGGACCCGTCGGTGTCGTACATGCTCTCGCCTCCGGACAGGTCCTCCGACTGACTCCCCTCGCCCTCCGTGCAACTGTCTCCTGCTGACTCCAAAGCACTGGTGGCACTGCCGCTGGGTCCCTCCTCAAGGTCCATGCCAGTGTCTCCCTCGCTTGTGGATGATGATGCTGTGGGCAAGGAGAAGAAACCAGAAAGCATCAGTCACCTGTATACATCTGACACATGAGCACAAGAACAATTGGTCACAGTGCATATCAGGCAATGCATCATGAGTAACAGCTGTATTACTCCGCACATATGTAAGCCCTGTACTGCCCAGTTGGTAGACCCACCATGCCACTTTGACACCAGGAAACTCAATAAACAAAAGGCCACAACTTGAATGAGCAATAAACTGAGAAGCTAGTGTCTGTGAACCGGTGAGCACAGCAATACAATGAAGTCATGACACCTCTTGTTTACCCTGAAATAAACAGGAGTGGTGCACTCAAGGTTAACTAGCACACCTCAATACTCAAGGTGTCACCACACTCAGAGACTTGTAAATCCCTTGGAACACAAAACGAACAAATGTTGGTACCTTGGGACTCACAATACTTTAACCAATCTACATGTTTGGGATGTGCCAATTGGCCATTTTGTGAAAAGAACACTGATGTGCCTGCATGCAAGATGTTGCACAAGGCAGTGCACACAAAAGTACATTGACACTGTCATTGAAGAAGCTGGTACCTTTTCGGAGGAGCCACTGTTAGAAATAGATGGTGTTGCAGAAAGTACATATACATGGGCCCACGGAGGTCTTGATGTCTTGACACTCGTTAGTTTGTATCACCGACACCTAATGAGTCTCACAAAATCAAGACCACCGTGGGAACATGTATATGGAGAATCTGCAACAACATTTATTTATAACAGTGGCTTCTTTAAAAAAGTGCCAGCTTATTCCATGACAGTGTAAATGTACTTTTGTGTGCACTGCCTTGTGCGACATATTGCATGCTGGCAAGTTAGTGTTCTTAACACAAATTATCAAATTTCCACATGTGAAACATGAACAACTGTTGACGAGTGCTGTGAGTGCCAAGGTACAATTCATGAAGAGTAACAACTTGAATCATGTCAGTTGTCACCAGGCGATCCGTCACCTGATTACACAGTTGGCTACACATATGACCTACTGCCTGTCATCTTCAGTGGAACACATGTCCACACCCAGGACAATACATAAGCTAATGGGCCTGCAATTGGGTGGTAAAAAAGACCAGCTGTGCTGTGGGGACACCCTCATGGCAAGCCTGAATGTACACACAGATGTCAGCACACAAAGTCCAAACTGTGTTGCATCTGAACCACACACGTGCCAAAAATGTATGAGCAGGATTATTGTTGCTAAAAAAATGACACAGGCTGCAAAGCACGTAAATTAAGCACTGGTCAGCATCACAGGGGCACTGCCCAGTGTATTTTAGTCCAGGCAATTCTCACACACAAGTCAGACCTGGCAATGAAAAATCAGAGTTGCACATGTATGCCTCTCCCGCACCCCCCCCCCCAATACCTGAGTCAATGTGATATATACAGATCAAGAAGGGACACCTCTTATTCAGGGTTACAACAACTGTGCTTGCAAAATTGCCTCATTGACACCACATCACATCGTGGGGCTGACAACACATATTTGTGACAAACAACCATCAACAGATTGTTGTGAATAGCCACACAGGCACTGACCAGTGTGAGTATGCACAAGCAAAATGTTGTATCCCTGTCCAGTGGACATATGTAGCACACATTAACTAAATCCAAACTAGGCCAGGGAACAATGCCACAGAGGCAGACCTATGCAGCACACACAGAGAATGTGCACAGTGTTGGATGACACCCATGATTAGGAGGCCAGGGTGTCTCAGGGGACTGTAGTGGGCACACTGCTCCATGGTCCTGGAATGAGCTGACTCTACCATGTACAACCGTCATGGCACTATGCATATCTCACACTCATGCACATCATGTCTGAGGCCACCACATTGCTCATGCATGCTGCAAGGGTGCCCAGTTGAAAGCTCACACTGCTATGTTGAGAATCAGCATCAGTGACAACAACTATGGACCCCCTACATAGTGAACAGGTCATGGCACAGGCAAGGTACCAACACAAGTCACAGACCACCCTCCCACATTATGCAGGAAGCAATGTGCACTTAGATGTACTGGCACCCTAGATGACCATGTGCAAATGTGATTACACAGACACCAGGGGACACATGTCAAGGAGAGGAAGGGATGAAAAAGATCCCCAGGTGACATTTGGGAACAGAAAATGCACTGCACATATGAACTCTGGGAGTGTATTCATGCAAAATAGTACTTCCTAAAGCTGGCGACACATAACACAGCAAAAAGCCATGTACCTACCCCCTCCTTGCTGCAGTCTCGCCTCTAACTGCCTATCGAGGGCAGGGAAGACCACAGCCAGGACACGTTTCATGTGGTGGGTCAGGTGTCAGCGGCCGCCGTGGGGGCGAGGTGGACCCGGGCGATCCGCCGGGTCCAGCACCGGATGTCCTGCCACCTTTTGCGACCTGGGCCAGCTGCCGATCACGCCCCCCGCAGTCCTCACGGCCCTGACGACGTTGGTCCAGATGACCCCCTTCTCGTAGGCAGTTACCTGTCAGGATGACAAAGTGACACAACATCAATACACCTGCTCCATGTCCCAGAGACACACATTAGAACATCTTTTGAAATGTTGAACAGGGCATAGGATGCTGACATGAATAGCCTCATTTACAACATGCAATTGGCCGGTGTGCAAGCGCCAATGCAGTAGATGGCATTGAAAGTCTACAGGTGGCATGAGGGGTGCAAAACACTCAATGAACATGCCACACACTGTGCAGCACATGCAACAGCAGGCTGATGGGCAGCACGTGCCATGCAGTCACATGTCCCACTCCACTGACGCACCCTCAGCAGACTAGACAGACACACCCAGCCACTGATCACTGGCCTGTCATTGACAACAGCGGATACAACCCTCACTCTGCACATGTGCCATTTGCCAGGGGGGAGTCACAGGCGTTGTGCTAGCTCTGCAAGTCAGACACAAAGCACGGCTCACTTGTCACATCAGATGGTTAGATCAGTAGCCTCCAACATGCAGCTGTGGTGCAACACTTCACATAGACACTCACCCCCATGACAAGGAACATTCACACACATCAATGTCCGTGAGGTCGTACACATCATTTGGACACTCTAATCACAGGTCCACCCAACTCATACACATCTGTGGGTACAGTCACCTGTCACACCGGGGGGAACACTGAATCACCTCAGGACAACAGCAATAAAAGCCCCCAAGGATTACCCAGGCTGAATGTCTCATGCACTATGCAGTGCAAGTCACTGTAAGCACCATACAAGTGAGGAGTGCACACAGGAACTACATGATGCACTGCATGAGAGACATAAGCATGACCCCCCCCGGGACACACTCTGAACAACATTGTATGTCAGTCCCACCTGGACGCAATATTGACAGTCACACAACAGGTGCATAGGCTAAGGTAGTGGACTCAGCACTCACCTGCTCCCCTGGTCTCCCGTACAGGCTGATGTACTGTGGGAGGAGGACGTCCAGCAGGGCCTGATTCTCCTCCAGGGTGAATGGCTGGGCCCTCTCCACAGCACGAGACATGGTCCAGGGAAGCAGAGACAGCAGCAATGTTGTCGACAGGAAAGTTGTGCAGGCAAGTGCCCTCTCATGGCTTCTGGCTGCCTTATATCTGTCTTGCTGAGGGGCATTCATTTAGAGGAGTACATAGTGATTGGTCAGAATCATTCGCATCTTACGTTTACTCCAATCCCTTTAAACATACACCAGTGACAGTATTTGCATCGTTCAAATTTAGAGCATCATGTCAAGTCAACAACCACTTTGCAACATTGTATTTAGTGGCCAACTGACTTTTCCAGGACACCTGATGGAAAAATTTGAAGAGAAAACTCGGTATCCATGACAACCAGCATGCATTTAGGGCCTAATACTTGTCCCTTATGTGTCCCCTATGTAATTTTGAAAGCCACACACACAGGTACTGTGCGTTGCACACGTACCCCTATGGCACCAGTTGCACAGTGCGTTTGACACATACGTGTAGGCACTGGTAGTACATGTACCTGTACAACTAGTGCGTACACGTATGTGTACAAGTACGTGTACACCCTGGTAGTACACGTATGTGTACTACCAGTGCCTACACGTACGTGTACTACCAGTGCCTACACGTACGTGTACTACCAGTGCATACACGTACGTGTACACATGGTAGTACACGTACGTGTAGGCACTGGTAGTACACGTACATGTATGCACTAGTTGTACAGGTACGTGTACTACCAGTGCCTACACGTACGTGTACACGTACACGTATGTGTACTACCAGGGCGTACACGTACTTGTACACGTACGTGTACGCACTAGTTATACAGGTACGTGTACTACCAGTGCCTACACGTACGTGTATGAACTGGTAGTACATGTACGTATAGGCACTGGTAGTACACGTACCTGTACAACTAGTGCGTACACGTACGTGTACAAGTACGTGTATGCCCTGGTAGTACACGTACGTGTACTACCAGGGCGTACACGTACCTGTACAAGTATGTTTACGCACTAGTTGTACACGTACGTGTAGTTACTGGTAGTACATGTACGTGTACTACCAGTGCCTACACGTACGTGTACACGTACGTGTACGCACTGCTAGTGCACGTACGTGTACTACCAGTGCCTACACGTACGAGTACGCATTTCACACGCTTACAATGGTGATACAGCCATACACATGCCAGGAATGGAGGGCTACGAGTCGCACATGGATGTCCATAAAGTACTTGTCATTGCATACTTTCATGTGCAGGCCCTAGGTGGGTTAGCCAGTGATATTGCACAGGTCCTCTCATCTAGTTGCACAATTGATGTGTTCTGACCTGTGGACACAAGTCATGTGTGATGGGGCACGATGTGGCACACATCACCTTGACACTTGCCACATGTGTGTCTGTAGTCCAACTGTGTCATGCATAGCAGCAGTGGGTGGCACAGTCATCAACACCCGCACCTGTCTCCTGATGCCAGGGACAGGGACACTTTATCAACTGACCTGTCACGATCAGCGTGCTCCTTTGGGACTATGTTGGGAGTGTGTCATGTGTTCACATGAGCTTCATGTCAGTGTCCTGTCAACGGCATCTGCTGTTGGTGCATCCAACAGGGGTCTGTGAGGAGATGGGCATGTAACACATCTACGCACACCATGCCACATGTGGATTCCCAAGGCTGTATGGTCTGTGTGCATGGGACATCATATATTTTCAGTCATACATGTGTTTGTTGTCTCAATGGCTGTGTCTTTGTGTTGTTACGTGTACCCCTTCATCTCACTGTGTTTGACATGTACATTTGACATTCCATGTGACCTGTGCGTGTGCCGTGCAGTCAGCTGTCTGGATGAGATGACATCCTTCAAATGCAGCTATGTGGTTGTGTGTCACTCCGGTGATATCTGTGGTTCTTCACACAGACTGGCCCCCAAATCATTTCAGGGCATGTCATGTTGACTTGACAATCAACAGGTACATCAGGCATTTTGTAGGAGTGCCAGCAAGCTGCCATCTGTGTCCTGGATGTATTGAACACACCCGAATCCATAGTTACCTGATGTGTATTAGCAGTGTAGCATGTGCTATGTTCATTGACATTGATGTTTGCCGACTCTCAATCTTCATTCTTCAAAACTATGTTTTGCAGGGCACCACCTGTCCCAAGACTAATGCCAGACTTGGGTGCCATGAGGGAACGTGCCTGCATCCGCCGTTACAGATTCACTCAACAGTTGATTGAGGACCTGACAAACAAGCTGGCACCACACCTCCAACCGCAACACAGGTATCCTACTGCGCTGACCCCCAAGATGAAGGTGATGGCAGCCTTACATGTTTTTGCCACAGGTAAGTTTCAATTGACCATAGCTGATGTGGGTGGGTGTTGGACTTGGCCCTTCTGGCAAGTTCACCCCTAGAATGTTTTGCATTTATCCTAGCCTTTTTCCTATGTTGCATTATTGGTTTTAGGCCTCTAGGCGCTTTCACACTGTGTCCCAGTGGAAAGTGCGTGCGCTCTGTGTATGTTTTAGTGAGACTGACCTCCCTCCCATAGGAATGCATGGGGGATCTGAGTGACCGTGTTAAGTCCTGATGTGAGAGGAGTGCAGGGTCGAGTTTGGTATATGTGAACTTGTGAGATTGAATGCTGCGCAATGATGTGTGCGGCGTTGCTGTGTCTAGTGTAGAAGTGCCGCTTCTAGAAGCTGGCATGTCTGTATAATAAATGTGCAGTGACTGTCTGGCTTGTGATTGGCTGGTGTGTCTGGCTCCAGGAGTCAGGATGGGTCTGCCCCGGTGGTGAATGGAGAGATCTGCATGTTGATGGCAGGGAGGAGTACACCTGGGACCTGAATAGGGCTGGGCTTTCCCTCCACAATGCTGGCTCCACCCCCTGTGGTGCGTCTGATGTCCCTGGCCTGTCCTGTGAATAGGGAGAGGGGCTGAGCAAAACAAAGTGCTCAGGAACCAGTTGCATCTGGTTCGCCCCTTCTCTGCGCCTTTAGAGACAAAGGATTCTGTGTATAAAAGAGGGGCTGTGACCCCATGAAAATGTTCTTGTTTTGTGTACTTGAATCTACCAGGGGGGTGCTGCTGCTGGGGCTCAGGGGAAGGCTTGCCTCCCTGGGCCCTGCCCTACCCCTGGATACCTGGAGGACTTTCCCTTGCTGGGAGCTGCGTTGCTCCATCTTCTGATGCCCAGGACTGCTTGGACCTTTTCCCTTTACCAAGGCTTGTTACAGCCTGCCAAGTGCCCTGGGAGCGCGTGGGAATCGCAGCACGGCGCTGCATGAAGAGCGAGACGGAATCCCCAGCATAGGGATTCCCCCATGATGCCGGCCTCGCGGGTGACCACCCCGCTTATTTTTATATTTTCTGCGGGTGCCCACCCCACGTTTCTCTGATACTACAGGTGCCCATCCCACCTACTGGTGCCTTTTGTCTTCCACTCGCGGATGCCCACCCCGCTGATTTGTGCCTTGGATTTAGCGGGTGCCCACCCCGCTTGCTATTTATTTATTCGTTGGTTGCGTATTGAGGGAGCCTACCCCTCATTGCCGCCGAGATCCATGCTGCCGTCCTCGGCCCGCCTGGTTGTGGGTGGGGCCGCCGGACGGAAACGGAAGTCGCCGGCGCAACGCTGATGCGGGGCTCCCATGCTGAGGGGAGAGCCCCGCGGTGGCAGCCGGATGAAGGGAAGCCCCGGGTCCCAGGAGGGGGCCCGGGTGAAAAGACGGAGGCAGCCTGGGGCCTCGCGGGCCCCATACTGAAGTCCCGGTCCCGAGACGGGGGACCGGGTGAAGCCTGGTGCAGCAGCAAGGCGGGGCTCCCGCTAGGAGGGAGAGCCCCACCGGCAGAATAGAGGGACCCGCCGCATGGACGAGACCCCACGCCCGGAGCCCGGTAAGGAGAGGGCTCGGGGGGGGGGGTCCTGTCCGTTTTAAGTTCCCGAGCAGCCCCACTTGGCAGCGGGCCGCTCCAACGAGGTCCGCCTCGCTTCTACAAAGGGGGCTGCATGCTGGCACTAGCGAGTGCCTGTCCTGAGTGGTTCCGCCGTTGCGGGCCACTCCAGCGGGGGCATAATGAGTTTAGGAGCCAGTGCGCTCCGTGGGGGCACAGCATGGCCAGATGGCTCCCACGCCCCCCAGAGGTCGTCTTCGAGCCTGTGCACAGCTCCAGCGGGAGCAAGGTTATTTTTAAGAGCCCCAACAGGGCCCAGAGGGCACCGTTGTGCCAGGGTCCATTTCGTCCTTTCCCCCCACCGTTCATTAGGGGACACATGTTTGTTTCAAGAGCCAGATGGCTCCCACGTTTGCGCATTGGTTGTTCCAGAGCCTAGAGGGCTCCAAGGATTGGCGCAGTTTGTTCTGGAGGGCTACTGAGAGCCCCCCTGCCACAGTTTGACTTCCACAGCTGCACAGCACTTAGTGCCAGCTACAGCGTTTAGGCCCTGTTCTTGTCCCCAGCTGCCTAGCAAGTAGTGGGCAGCTGCTTTGTTTAGGTTCTGGTGCAACCGGACCCTAATGTGATTGAAGTACTATTGTGGTTTAATGCTTTGGGTGTTAGGAAATGTACCGTGTGTAATATGTTTTGCGCACCCTCTGTTAATGCTTATGGTGTTAGGAAATGTACTGTGTGTAGTATGTTTTGCGCACCCTGTGTTTGATACCTCTAGATATGATTTCTGCAAAGGAGGTTGTTTTACCTGTTTAGGTTTATGTTAGGGAGATTATACTTTCCTGTGTGATGTACGCCCCTAGTGTAATTATACTTAGGAGGTAGGGTCTAATGCGTTAAACTTATGAGAAATTGCATAATGTGTTTATGCCCCTGGGATGTATACAGGATAGGTTTTATACCTGATTCTATTGTGATAATGCTGAGGTCATTATTGCGCCAGTAGTTACTGGTTGTGCTCTACAGTGATAATTTGTGTTACAGTTGGTATATGTTCTACATTTAAAATTGGTGATTTGTGCTAATTCTGACAATGGTCCGTGTGGCCCTGTCTTGTGTAAATAGTCCCCTGTAAAATTCTGCCCAGTGCCAGTTGGGCTATTTTCTATATATAACCTTGTGTGGAGTTTCCTTTGTGGTGGTTCTAGGGTGTTGTTGCTGTGTGCGCGCGCAAACGCTTTACACATTGTCTCCGGGATAAGCCTGACTGCTCGTGCCAAGCTACCAAGGGGGTGAGCAGGGGTTATCTTGGGCGTGTAACTTCCCAGCCCTGACTTAGAGTGGTGGTCTCTGCCTGGTTTTGGCGCAAGCCTTAGCCAACCAGAGATCCCATTTCTAACAGTGGGATGTCCCAGACTATGTTCAGCCGTGTCCTGCGTGATGTTTTAGCAGCCATGTTGGAGTATTTTGATGAATTCATCAAATTTCCGACTCCAGAGGGGTTGAGGGTTGTCAAGGGGGATTTCTATGCCCTGGGTGAAATGCCCCATGTAATTGGGTCCATTGATGGTACACATGTGGCTTTTGTACCACCACAGGCACAGGAACAAGCCTATTGCAACCGCAAACATTACCACTCGATAAATGCCCTTGTGTTGTGTCTTGCTAACATGCTGATTTTACATGTCTGTGCACGTTTTCCAGGATCAGCACACGATGCCTACATCATGAGGCGTAGCAGGGTGCCACAAATGATGCTGCGGCTGCACAACGAATGAGCATGTCTTGTTGGTGGGTATAGTCTTTTTGTCCTATGTGTTGCGGTATCTTTGTCTCTTACGGCATCTCGTGACCCACTTATTTACATGATGTTTCCATGTAGGGGACTCTGGCTATCCCAACATGCCATGGCTGCTGACACCTCTCCGCAACCCAAGAACAGCTGCAGATCACCGGTACAATGATGCACACGGCCAGACCAGGCGAGTGATTGAGAGGACGTTTGGACTCCTGAAGAGCCGATTCTGGCGCCTGGACAAGACAGGCGGGTCCCTCCCTTATGCCCCAGAGAAGGTCTGCAAAATCTTCATTGTGTGCTGCATGCTGCACAACATGGCAGTTGAGAAGGCAGTGCCACTCATCCTGGATCCAGATGAGCAGGAGCATCCACCAGTGGAGGATCAAGGGCTTGGTCATGAGGCTAGTGATGATGAGGAGGAGGGGGCTGATATCCGGAGTCAGCTCATTCGCAACTTCTTCTCATGATGGTGAGTCACTGGCTATGAGTGTGCAAGCTTGTAGCATTGAGTGGCATGTGTTGCAATGTGTGTGTCCAGCTGACTGAATGCAAAGTGACTTGGATGTGTGTTCTGATGTGTCACTCGAGTGATGATGTCATGCAACAAAGTTTTGCCGAGAGACTTGATTGGCAATTTACATGTGTCCAACATTGTTCATGTTTTGTACACTTCCATGTGTGCGTTGAGAATTATTTTAGGTGACTTCTCGTGTTTCTGTCATTCCCAGGTATTTTGCACCTGTTGTCTGGTCGTGTTATCGTTGTCCTCCTGCCATTCCTCGTGTGGATTGCAACGTGTGCTGAATCAGCATTCCATGCAGGGACATGTGGAAATGTCAGTTTGGGTAAGTATTTCAGCAAGGCTTTTTGGTGGTGGTACAGGTTGGGAATGTGTGGTGACTGCTTCTGTGCATGTTGTGGTACCTCGCATACATGTCTTCTCACCATGGAGCATATGACATGTAGCATCACTCCCATGACATGATAGTCAGCCTTCTTGACAGTCATCTGTGGTGGAATATGGCGTCTGATGAAGGCATCAATGTGTGTGTACCTTGGCTCTGAAACATTGCAGATGCTACGGGTGGACATAGTGGGGGACATCACAACAACATGCTGTATGGGGAATTGCAGCCTCTCCGTGTGCAGCAGGATGTCTTTTGCTCATCCCCTTACCTTGTGTGCCAGTTCATTGGGATTGACATCATCCGTGTTGTGAAGGGGGGGTCCAGTGTATGTCCCACATGTTCTGTCAACTGACCTGTGAGTCTGTTAATATGGAGGCATATCCCTTTGTGTGTGTATGTGGAATAAAGGTGTTCAGCACAATCCAAAGTGCCTCATCTCGGTCACTGCAGATCTCTTACCAGTTTGCATGCGTCATCTATGGCAGAATTGACAAAGATTGAGCATATGAGTGTATGTGTACTTTGGCAACATGCATGCAGTGCTTCATGGCTAATGATCTCTATTGTGCATGAAGTACCTGGTTGTGTATGTATTTGTGCAGGTTGCTGCCCACAACAGGACGTGAATGCCTGCTGATGGTGTGTCTCCTTTGCGCATCTCCGCATTTTGTTGCCTGACACAGTGGCTGTATTTGATGGTGATTGATCATACACTTCCTGGGTGTGACCCATGAGTGAGCTGACACTCCTTCCTTGACATACACCTGTTGCACTGTGCCTTGCAGACCTCCTTGTCTTTGTGTGTTGATTTTTGCATGATTTCTAACCCCTTCGTCTGCTGCTGCCTCACCTGCGCCGCCACTCCGAGTGCCCTGATTCTGCAACCCCCACGCCTCAGAAATGCTCAGCCCTTCCCCCTCCACCCATTTTCTGTGCCACTGTAGCCCCAGCGCCGTGCCAAAGGCCGGACCGTCTGCGTCTGCAACATGCACAGTGCACGACCCTCTAGTCTTTGCATGACCCACGTCACACAACAGGCTCATGCTGCAGCCACTCTCCAAGCAATGTCCTCGTGACAATCATCCTCCTGCCATCAGGCAACCCCTAAGCACAC
Organism: Triturus cristatus; assembly: GCF_964204655.1. Taxonomy (NCBI): domain Eukaryota; kingdom Metazoa; phylum Chordata; class Amphibia; order Caudata; family Salamandridae; genus Triturus; species Triturus cristatus. The sequence continues at coordinate 526,566,117 of NC_140593.1, read as the reverse complement.
ACACGACACCTTCGCATGCTGAGTGTGCTACTCCAACTGCCTACACAGCGCTGCCCAGCCTACCAGACCCTGTCAGTACAACCAGATTATGTGCCTCCTACTCCACACCCGCTCCATCCACCAGCACGCCATTGGACTCTGTTACCTCCTCAACACTACAGCCCCACACATCACCTTCATGACAGTAACCTGGACAAAAGCATCCTCAGCACATGACGTCTTCATTGCCATCTCAGACGGATCCAAGATCTCCCGCAGGGACGCCAACACCAATCCCGGGGGATGAATTGCTAATTATTCACAAGTACACCCTCATAGTCACAAGTCTGGGTTCGCAGCAACTCCCTAGCAACCCTCGGAGTAACACTCATCTACAGATCTGCAGGCCTACATCCACAATTCTGCTAAGCCATCAACACGTACATCTGCACGCAGGCCCTCACCTCCACAGGCTACATATGGCTGGGGGCCAGAAACTTCTTGCTGGAGGGGACACACACCACCATCCATCATTGGTCCATCAACATTTGAATCCACGTCTCCAACAAGCAACACAGTGCCACTCACCCCGCTACCGATCCCTCAAAGATGCTTGATGTAAGTCACCACAGACAGGCTGTGTGGGACACTCAAAACAACACCACCGCCACACCCTGCAAACTCACACACTGGATCAGCAACTGATCCAACAATCTTGCCACATTGACGGACTTTCCTGTGAAGCACAACAACAGTTAAGGCACCTGGGACAAGGCAGACCTACTGGACTCCTGCAGACCTAGCCGGACTCTTGTGCAAACCTTGCAACACAAAGAGACATAATTTTCCTTACAGCCCTGGAAAACACCACACACAGCCATCACCATATCATCAGCAAGGACAAGTGGAGATCCTTCAGATAGTGCCGAGGCACCCAAACACACGACATCAAGGAGCTCATCAGCATTGTGAGTGAACTGACAGTAGGTTCTCCATCCAAGACACCCCACCCTTGCAAGGCAGATCCCATCCCTTGCTACTTTGTACCACTGCAAGCTCATGGGCATACACAACAGCCTTGGCACACAGAGGCAGACAGCACTATTATCCGATGGACAAACCCCCCTCAGGTCATGGACTCCCGTCAGCAGCAAGTACACAAACGGGATCATGTGCACCATCCACTCTGGCTCTCCATCAGGCCCCTTCCCACACAACATCTCAACCACATCATTTGCCATCCTTGAAGCCCATGTCCTGCGCGTCATGAATGTCTCCTTTGAGTTAGCGACATTCCATGGTTGCAGGAGGCATGCAAAGCCCCAGGCCCTTCTTAAACAACGGATGGCAGTACCGCAGGATCTCCTGGTACATCACCCTACTTCCCTACCCAGCAAATGTCACCAGAAAGACACTCAACAAGCAACTGACCAATTTCCTACATGCAACCAGCTCCCGCCAACTGGCACCAGACCGTTTTACACAGTAATCACACCACTGCAACCGTCATCATTGCCACCACCAACGACTACTTTGCCCTGCTCAACAATGGTGAGGCCACCACCCTTGACCTCTCAACGGCATTCTACACCATGTGCTACCACACTGTCAGCTCACACATCTCCAACACTGGTATCCAGAGGAGGGCCCAGGATTCAATCAGGAAGTAGCTCACCAGCATGGCCCAGGGAGTCTGCCTCCACCCTGCAACATGTAGTACACTGAGGTCATCTGGCCCATGCCACAGGGCTCTTCTGACGATCTTCAATGTCTCCATGACCCTCCTCTCCACCATCACATGCACACACAACCTCATCATCATCTGGTATGCCATTGACACCCAGCTGCTCCTCAAACTCAGCAAAGAGCCAGCCATTGCCAGATCCAAACTTCAAGAAGGCATGAGATCCGTTGATGAATGGCTGAACATCAGCCATCTGAGGCAGGACTTGGACAGGACAGAGGTCATCATCTGAGGATTGTCCCCTTACGGCTGGGTCAACTCCCTGCGTCCCACTGGTCTGTGCACCGCACCAGCACCCAGTGGCCACGCAGGCAAGCTGGTGTTCATCATGGACCCATCGCTCACAATTAACATGCAACTCACCAACATCTGTACCTCATGCTGCAACACCCTCCACATGCTGCTGATGACCCCCAGATAGATCCACTCCAAGGCTAGACAGACCGTCCCCCTGGTCCAGGGCACCAGCCGGCTCAAATACAGCACCGGCCTCTACAGAGGACAACAGCAAACATGCAGGAGAACTTATCCACATCCAGGGTGCATCCGCACACCTCATCTGCAACATCCTTCGCCCCAGCCACATCACCGTCCACCTGAAAGAGGTACAATGGCTCACTGTGTGCTGCAGGGTCACCTTCAGACTCCTCAACCACACTCAGGAGGCAGTCCACAACCCCAGACCCAAACCGACCTTGGACGTGTGTCATCCAACACCCCGTTGGCCCTACTCCATGCAGCCCACCTTGCCCTGGCCACCATTCATCACATCCACATAACCTCTGCATGCAGGAGATAGTTCTCCCACCTCGCAAAACAGACCTGGTACTCCCTCCCCGGGCACATCAACATGACCCATGACCTCTACACCTTCATGTAACTCTTCCAAATTGGTCTGTCAGAGCAATATAGCAAGCCCCCCCTCAGCAGCTTGAGGCCATCACGGGTGAGTGTTGGGCTCCATGTCTGTATTTTGTGATAGATTGTGAGCCATGTGTGTCCTCGACCGGACTCAGATCCAAGTGTATGGATGGCTGGAGTTATTTCCACACTCAGGCATACTTTGACATATCCCCACACGTATGTTGTGGACTCATGCTAAATGACTGCAACATGAAATTTCAATTATTATTTTTTTGATTTTGAGCTCTGGGGCGTGATTTGTGCACAGAAAATGGGGAAATGCAGGGACCATAGAATCCAAAGTTCACAGGGGGAGATGGGATCCTTGGCATTTGAAGTCATCGGAGTCCAGCCCACAGTGTTTGGCATCATTGGTCAGACTGTGACCAGCAAGTCCATGTGGCAGATGATGTCAATCAATGAGGTGATGCTGTCGTACATGAAGGCCAGGTGCCTGGCCAGGTGACCTGGGAGATGTGGATGGCCCGCTGCCTCTCACGGTCTTTTCCGTGGACGACCAACCTTCCTCCGTGGACCCTCAGATGCAGGCCTTGACGATGTTTGGGACGCTCCGTCGGACGAATCCTCCTCCTCCTCCCTCCCTGTGGTTGGTGCTGGTCTGCGCCTGATGTCACAGGGAGGGTTGCCCATGTTGTCGGCGATCCGACGGAGTGAATGGCTTATGTCCCTTTGCACCGCCAGGAGCTCAGCCAGTCTTGCCTCTATCTGTCCTTGGTGTTGTTGTTGAATGGCGTGTTCCTCGGCCTGCTGGTTTTTGATCTCTGTGAGGGTCACCACTACCTGGCTGATCTCCCTGGTGTCACGCCGGTATGCCTCCATGATGTTGCGGATGTGTGACATACCGGTCCCTTCAGCTGGCTGGTCAGGTTCTTGCCTCCGCCTGCCTCCACTCCCGCCACCCCTGCCCACAGGAGCCGGGCCTGCCGTTGTGGGCACGTCAGGTCGACGGGACCCCTGAGGGATGGCAGTGGCGGTGTTGTCTGCCTCTTCCTGGGTGCCCGCCGCACCTTGTCCCTCCTGGTCAGACTGGCTCTGTTCACTGCGGGCAGGGCTCCTGGGTGTCTCCTGTGATGTGGCAGGAAAGGGGGTGGTGGTTGGCACAGATGTTCCTGAACCAGGTGCTGCAGGGGCTTGGACACCAGAGGGTCCAGGTCGGTCGGGGTCATCCGCGGAGTGTTGTGAGGCATCGCTGCTGATGGGATCCGGTTCCTCCCGAGCCTGTGACTGTGATTCTTCCCCCCCATTGTTGGGGGGATGTTATCACGTTGCCCTCTGTGTGAGAGAGAGACAATGTTAAAGCTGTTTAATGCAACATGCATGTTTCATACACATTCAATTTGGCACAGTTCCTCCAGGTAGTTGTATGTGCCTAGCATTCTCCTCAATGTTCACTTGTGTATGGGTATGTTGCGGGGGACAGATTGATATGTTCTCCTGAGTCTTTGACATGTCCATTTGTGGCTTGGGTGATTCTTCGGCTATGTATTGGTCTTGTTGTGTTACATGTCCATTGTGGCACTGGGTAAATCCATCGCCTGTCCTGGTGGTGTCTGCTTGTTTAAGGGGTGTGTGTGACAGGGCCTGCTGATGGGTGTAGTGTGATTTGGCAGTGGGGCTCCCAGGTGATGTAGCTGTCCCCCCATGGAGCATGCTGCCATGACAGTGAGTGTGAGTTCCTGTCCTAGATATCTGACCTTGTTGTGTTGGTGTTTGTGTTTGCACTGGTCACAGGAGGGCCTTGTGCTGCCTACACCAGGGCCAAGTGTGAGCTATCTTGTCAGTACTTTCCCAATCCCTGGGCATTGCGCATGGTGCATGGGTATGTAGCTGGGCCATATGGGAGGACGGCAATTGTGTCTGATTTGGAATTCAAACATGCGTTTTGGTGCACCCACCGTCCCAGCATACCGGACATCCATTCTTGGGTTGGTGCTTCGTGTAGCATGGGACATAGCATGGCCTTGCTTTCTCAATGGGGCATACACATGTTATTGGCATTCGCGTTGTTTGTGACTGTGGTTCTGGCGGGTGAGGGCTTGGGGTAGTTGCGTGCATTTGGTGTAGTTGCGGTGTGGATGCCATTACCCCCATGTTACGTAAGTTGTTTGTGTACTCACCAGGCTCTGGAGGTCCTTGGAGTCCATGTACTCCCACCGGCAGAAGCATGGCCATCACCTTCTCCTCCCAGGGATGGTAATGTACTGGTCTGCGGGGCACACCACCTCCAGTGATGTTGGTCTGGGCGTGCTCTTCATTAATTTTTCTCTTGACCGCCCTCTGCAGATTGTACCACCTGGCTTGGCATTCATTCCTGGTCCTTCTGATGTGTGTGACAGCATTCACCCTCTCGACAATCCTCTGCCACAGGTGTGATTTTCAGCTATGCTGGTCTGTTTGACCAGTGTTCCAAACAGCTGTGGCTCGACTCTGATGACTTCGTTGACAAGGATCTCCAGCTCCTCCCTTGTGAACTTTGGATTCTTGTCGGTGGGCATGGTGTGGGGTGAGGGTGTGGATGGTTGTGGGTGTGTGGGTCTGAATGTGACGGTGTGTGTGTGAATGTGGAGAGGGGGTATGTGTGAAGGGGTGTGTGTGAAGGTGTATATGTTAAGGTGGATGGGTGCAGTGGTTTGTGTGTGCTCTGTAGCAGTAGTGAGTCTGTTGCAAAGGCTCATGGTTGTGTGTGTGGTCCCTTTTTATTGGTCCATTTGTGGGTGGGGCTCATTTTGAATTTTTGGTGGGTGTGTTATAAGGGTGGTCGTGAGGTTGCCCCTCTGTTTGCCTGTTTGGATGTGTCCAGGTCAGTCCTTTTCATTTTTTGTGCAGTGTAGACGTGTTTTGTGGTGTTGTGCGAGTCGAATAGGCCCTCCTTGTGCTGTTTTACAGTGTCCGTGGTTCAGTACGGTACAGGGGTATGAGTCGTACAGCCACACACCCCCATGGTAGTGGATGTGAGGTGCGTACACGGACATTGCTATGTACGGTGCGTACACCCCATTGCTTCTGTACGGTGCGGGTGCGCAGACCGCCATCGCGTATGTACGGTGCGTACCCGCAACATCGCGTACCCGCAACATCTGCCGTACATACGCGATGTTGGGGGTACGCACCGTACATTCGCAATGGGGGTACGGTGCGTACATACGCTCTGGGGGTACGCACCGTACATACGCGATGGGGGTACGCACCGTACATTCGCACTGGGGGTACGGTGCGTACCTACGTGCTGGGGGTACGGTGTGTCCCTACGCGGGGGGGTACGGTGCATACCTACGCGCTGGGGGTACGCATCGTACATTCGCACTGGGGGTACGGTGCGTACCTACGCGCTGGGGGTACGCACCGTACATTCGCACTGGGGGTACGGTGCGTACCTACGTGCTGGGGGTACGGTGCATACCTACGCGCTGTGGGTACGCACCATACATTCGCACTGGGGGTACGGTGCGTACAAACTTCGCTTCATGGCAGGCAAAGTCATTCTCCGTGTACGGGACGTTTTCTGTAGGAATCGTAAATTGTAACGCCGGTCCGGATCGTACTAGTACGGTCCGACTTCATTTCTATGATTTGTACGGAGAAGTGTCCGGGTCCGTCGCGTACTAATTTTCCCGCTACGATTCGTACGGATCGGGCCGATCCGTATGTACTTTTTCCTGTACGGATCGTACGTGACTTGAACAATTCGTACGGAAAAAAATACGGATACGAGTCGTACGGGAAAAAAAAATACAGGATTGGAATTGGCCCAATAATGTAAAAAAAAATTAAACATATACATATAAAATATATACTTAATAATATTTACAATTAATTATTGTAATAACTTATAAATTGTTAAAAAACATTTTATAAATTATAAATACATACATACACATACAACAATAATATAAATATAACAAATATATAAAACAAATTTAAAAAAGCATTGTTAAATAAATTATACACTACATTAACTAAAACAGTAAATATTGGATAGCGTAGGGGTGAAAATTACTATTCCCACTCCAGAGAGCGTAAAAATAGGGAAAGTGTTGCATAGCGTAGGGGTAAAAATTACTATTCCAGCTCCAGAGAGTGCAACAGTAGGGAAAGTATTGGATAGCATAGAGGTTAAAATTACTATTCCAACTCCAGAGAGTGCAACAGTAGGGAAAGTGTTGGATAGCGAATGGGTAAAAATTACTATTCCAACTCCAGAGAGTGCAACAGTAGGGAAAGTGTTGGATAGCGTGGGGTTTAAAATTACTATTCCAACTCCAGAGAGTGCAACAGTAGGGAAAGTGTTGGATAGCGTAGAGGTTAAAATTACTATTCCAACTCCAGAGAGTGCAACAGTAGGGAAAGTGTTGTATAGCGTAGGGGTGAAAATTACTTACTAATAATTAAAATATTTTTTTTTAAATACATAATAATTTAATTATTAAATAACAATAAATTAATTAACAATACCAATAAATAAGTACTTAAAATAATTACCAATTAATAATTAATTAACAATTAAATTGATGATAAATACAATTAAATAATTATCATTAACAATTAATTACCAAATAATAATAACATAAAAAATAATTAATTTGCAATACCCAAAAACAATAATTATTCAAAAATATTTAGCAAATAATAATTAATTAACAATAAATTATTGATACATACCAATAAATAATAATTAATGACAACTAATTACCAATTATTAATTAAGGAACACATTAATTTCCAAAACATAAAAATATTCATTATTAAAACGTTATGACCAATTAATATTTAATTAACAATAAATTAATTATCAATATTCAACAATAAAATAATTACTGAATTACAAATAAATTACTTCCCACCCTGTTATTAAACTTAATATAATTACCAATTAATAAATCAATAAAAATGAATTACCAATTAATAAACATTAATAAAAATTAATTACCAATTAATAATTATTTAACATAAAATTAATTTTCAATACCAATACATAAAAATAAATAATTACTTAATTACAATTAAATTACTTCCCACTCTATTCCCCTATAAACCCACAACCCGCTACGGTACCGAAACGCATAATTTACTTTAAAAAATAATTCCTAACTTCTAAAAATGTTATACATATATTCTAAAATTAGTACAATAATTAAAAAAATATATAAACACAAACATATAAAATACATAATAAAATAAATAACACTAATATAAATATCGATATTAGTAACCAATATTTTTGCTATTGATATTACTAACTTTGATATTAACAAAAACAATATTTCTTACCTTCAGGTCGATATTCTGGTTGTCGATATTCTTGACTTCGATATTGTGTCCCTACGATATTTCTAACTCGATATTATTGTAGGTCGAAATTAAAAACTCGATATTTTGACTGTTTACCATTCAGTTTAACCTGACTTATATGCCCCCCTTGACACTTTCTTTTGCACAGACAAAAGGGGCATCGTTTGAGTAAACAGCTCTGTTTATTTTGCTGCTGAGCTTGTTATTGTTTTGCCGGTCACTTAACCCCTTGCAAGCTTCGGGCGGCCCCCAGCCGTCCGACGTCACAGTGGGCGTGTGCGATGGATGGCCGGGGGCTGTCCGAATCCCGTCCACTAATTAATTCGCCTGCACAGCGTGAAAATGTGCGCAGCGCGCAAAGCTTTAAATAGTTGTGCCTTTATGCACAAACTAAAGGGGCATACTTTGTCTAGACTGGTTTAGCGCTTATGCTGCTAAATTTATTATCAGTTTTACCAATCACATTGTAATATTTGCACATTTATGCACAAATAAAAGTGGCACTGTTTGACTGGACAGGTTTGATGTTTATGCTGCTAAGAGGCCGATTCCGGAGGCCGGTCGGACAGCTGTCCAGAGCCTTACCCTGCAACCGACACGTACCCGGAGCCGGTCCGTCCTGTATAGGAAGTACGATGCGCATAACTGCCAAAAACACGACCGACACGTAGGCTGTGAATCAAGACCCATTCTCCGTCCGAGCCGTAACTCCCAAAGAGGAACCGTGTCGCCCGGAAGCAGTATCCATAGCAGTTTACGGCATGACAAGTACGATGCGTACTTCCTACGTGCTGGACTGGTCGTCACGCACGGGACGTCACAGCATCCGGAAAACAAGCATATCAGCTACGATTCGAGCCACAACTCAATACACGGCTACGAGACGGAACAGCTTGCAGTGGGTACGAGACGGAGCAACAAGCAGCGTGTACGACACGAACACATCATGAATCCCATCGCGCTGGTCATACCAGTACTCTACATCTATGACCGGATCAGGGACCGACCACATAAACAAACGACGATTACCCGCAAAATGGCGCACACACACACAGGGGATACATATCCTGGCCACTAACAACAGCCCACCATAGGGGTTGCATGGCCAGCACCACTAACACCCCCACCCATAGGGGACCTGTTGCCCATCACTACTGCCACCCCCGCAAACAGGGCTTATGTTTCCCATCACCCCTGACACCCCCACTCACAGGGGACCTGTTGCCCATCACCCCTGCCACCCCCACTCACAGGGCTTATGTTGCCCATCACCCCTGCCACCCCCACCCACAGGGCTTATGTTTCCCATCACCCGTACCCCCCCACTCACAGGGCTTATGTTTCCCATCACCCCTGACACCCCCACTCACAGGGGACCTGTTGCCCATCACCCCTGCCACCCCCACTCACAGGGCTTATGTTTCCCATCACCCCTGCCACCCCCACTCACAGGGTTTATGTTTCCCATCACCCCTGCCACCCCCACTCATAGGGGACCTGTTGCCCATCACCCCTCCCACCCCCACTCATAGGGGACCTGTTGCCCATCACCCCTCCCACCCCCACTGACAGGGGACCTGTTGCCCATCGCCCCTGCCACCCCCACTCACAGGGCTTTTGTTGCCAATCACCCCTGCCACCCCCACTCACAGGGCTTATGTTTCCCATCACCCCTGCCACCCCCACTCACAGGGCTTATGTTGCCCATCACCCCTGCCACCCACACTCATAGGGGACCTGTTGCCCTTCACCCCTGCCACCCCCAGCCATAGGGGACCTGTTGCCCATCACCCCTGCCACCCCCACTCACAGGGCTTATGTTTCCCATCACCCCTTCCCCCCCACTCACAGGGCTTATGTTGCCCATCACCCCTGCCACCCCACTCACAGGGCTTATGTTGCCCATCACCCCTGACACCCCCACTCACGGGCCTTATGTTTCCCATCACCCCTGCCACCCCCACTCACAGGGCTTATGTTTCCCATCACACCTGCCACCCCCACTCACAGGGGACCTGTTGCCCATCACCCCTGCCACCCACACTCATAGGGGACCTGTTGCCCATCACCCCTGCCACCCCCAGCCATAGGATGGGTAATGCGCAACACATCCAGCATATGCAAACATCAGGAATGTCCGCAAAATACATCCCCCACAACATCATGACAACAGTGTGTAGTCTGTGACAAATGCCCACAACAGTGAATATGGCTACGAGCATACAATGTAAGTAACAGCACATGTGTGACCAACACATGAGTGTGACATACACAAGGCAAGCATCACCATAGCACTGTGACAATGTCAAAAGAACACCCCCTCACTGTGTAGATGTTACAGCACTAGTGCGAGAACGCGTTAGTCCAGTGAGGATTAACGCGACGCACGAGACTACACATCCCAGCATTCCCGCACGCGCGTTACGTCGCGGCGTCTTCCACAAAGGCGGAAGCGCTGCGAGGTCGCGCGTCGGAAATTCTTTCAGGCGACCGGAGATTGAATCGTACTCAGGAGGTCCTGACGCCGGTGAACGTCTTTACCTGCAGGGCCCTTGGATTAATTCACGAAATCAGCCGTCCGTGTGGGGGCGAACACGGAAATACTGTCTACAGGCACACGGTCGGGTAAGGGTGCGGTGCACCAGTCCCTCCCCCGGTGCAATCCTCTCTGTTGCTACCTTCCCTTCCCCGTTGGAGAGCTCTGCACAAGCTCGTGTGGAGGAAGGGAGGATTGGGATACTAGACTGGAGGAGTACATGACACCTTGAGGGTTCCAGTCCCCTGATATAAGTATATTGCTGGTTTCTGTGCAGGAGCGTTTCGAAAAAGCTCCGTGGTCATGATTTTTGCCTAAAAGAAAAATACTTGTTTACTAAGGGTGAGAATGATCACCGTGTCCTCTGTGGGCCAAACCTGGTGGAGCCAGGCTAAGTGAGAACGGCCATTGAGGGTTCATTTGTGGCAAGAACCTTATATTGTTTTGGCTTCATTGTATGGCTATATTACGCATTAAACCACACATTGCCACTCCATGGTGCGGTAACCTGGATCTTGCAAACGTACCAGGCTCATTCTAATACAACCTCTGACATTTATGATGTTTGGTATTGCTGTCTGTTATTATGCTTGTGACTCTCTTTTAACAGGGGTTCTCTGAGTGGTAGCTGTATATGCTCGATCCCTGTGAGGTCCAGTAGAGTCTCTATCAGGGTAAGGTTCTGGTGTAACCATACGTGTTCCGGATTAGCGAGATTAATGTGCAGGCGCTAAACGTTACTGTGGAATTATGCTCTAATGTATGTTTTGTTTATTACATGTATTCCCCCCTTGCAGCTAAAACTTGACGCAAAGAAAGACTAAACATCCCTGCCCGAGGTAGAGGGTCTGGTTCTAGTGGGGCCGCTCTTTTTATTTTACTGGTTCCACAATAGAATATGTGTTCCTTCTCCCTATCGCAAGGAGGGGTGGAGTCCAGGGGTTAGGATAGGAGCAAGGTGCTAATCTTTTTCTTTGTATTTTACAGATCTCCCTCCCTGCTGTCCCCTTCCTTTCCTTCCCTCGCTTGATCCTCCCGCTGACCTGTTGTTGGACCCGGCCTCGTGGCGTGGTCCTTAACCCCCTGGATTGTGCCCGTTCCCCGCCCCGGCCTTCACGGGCCACCCGTCTGAACTGCACCAAGGCCCTTCACCCGGAGCTGCACGTGGTCGCATACTCCTCGTGGCTCCGCCATCTTGTTGGCATCCACGTCACGCCGTGCACCAGCCAGCGCGACCCCGCTCAACCCGGCCTCGACCCCAGCGAAGCCCCGACACCGAGGCACCACGAACTAGCCAGGGGGTGCCGCAGGAACCATTCATCGCCCCCGGCGGAGGACAGTATCGATGGGACCCCCAACTGTCCTCCCCTCTCGAGGTGTGATCGCCCTGCAACTCCCATGGGCCTGGCGCCTCTCCTGCTGGGCGTCTGGCCACCTCCACCCGGCCACTCCGCCCCCTCGGGCGCATAGGTCCGGACATCAAAGGGCTCCAGACCTATATCTGGGGCGACCCCACCACAGATCGGCAGTTGTATCCCGGAGTCGAGAGCCCTGCTGATTGAATCGCGGCCGACCCTACGGAGAAGAACTCTTGTCGGAATCATCACGAGCCCTGCTGACTGCGTCGCGGCTCCTTCTTGTGAACCCTTTTGAATCACCTGGAACATCGGAGCCCTGCTGACGCTGTCGCGGCCCAACCTCGCTGAAACCTTCCTCGGAGCCCTGCTGACGACGTCGCGGCTCGAGCTGAGCAGAAACCATCTTGAGAGCCCTGCTGATTGAATCGCGGCTCTCCACGAACTGTACGCCAGAGCCCTGCTGACGCCGTCGCGGCTCGACCCCTCCGAGATCCGGAGGTCCTCCAGCTTGAGGATAACGAACTGGGCCCCAGGTACCCTCGTACCGCGCTCCTGCTAAAAACTGTCCCGCTACCCCTACCCTTCCAAAGAGACACTGAGACTTTTGGGTGGATCCCTCGATCCCTTCGTGTAAATATTGACCTCGTAACCTTTTTATTGCTGATAAAGAATTGCTTGTCGCAAGACAACCTCCTAGAGTCCTGTGTGGTGGTGTTACTGTGCTAGTACGTGATAGGAGAAGGATCTCTCAGGAGACTTCTCGGCAGCGCTCGGCTACTTCGTGCAGTGTGAGGGCCCCCCCCCTTGGTGGTCTCACCGACTCCTTGGGGTCCGCCTTCCAACACCTGTGTCATAACGACTTTCAGGCTTGGGTAGATCAAGAGGTGGACCACATATAGCAACAATCCGATCCCGAGGACTGAACCAATGTGACAGAATTTCCGACCCACGAATTGAGTCCTCCTGGTCGGGTTGTGAGAGATGGCCACACTAGACGATGTGCTGGCAGTTCTTGCCGCTGTACAGGCAGAACTGTCCGCGTCCCGTCGGGAAACAGCAGATCTTAGGGCCAGGGTGGAAGGAATGCAACGTAACCCCTTTAGCGTAGGAAGCGCTCCGGCGGTCCCTAGCAATGTTGTGGTGGAACTGCCCGTGTCTATCCCCTTAGCCACACCAGAGAGATTTCACGGGGAGCCGAGCAAGGTTCAGGTATTTTTAACGCAGGTCTTACTTCATTTCTCTTGTAAACAGAAGTCATTCCCCACTAACCAGGCGGGAGTAGCCTTCCTCATCTCGTATTTGGCCGGTGATGCTGCACAGTGGGCGGTACCGTTGGTCACTCGAGATGATCCGCTTCTTTATGATTGGGAGGAATTCAAGAATGAATTCATAAAAGTGTTTGACAGGAGGGCAGCGTCATATACAGCCGATAGGGAATTGCTGGAACTGAGACAGGGCAATGGGGACCTCATCACCTATTTGAATGCTTTCAGGAGGTTAGTTGCCGAGACTGAGTGGCCTGAAGCCAAACAGGCAGCCATATTCCACCAAGGGTTGAGAGAGGAACTAAAGGATATTATTGCTCAAATTGACCCCCAACCTGTAAAGTGTGAGGAGTTGATTAGTCTAGTCCTCAGACTAGACCATCGCTTGAGAGAACGCCAAGGGGATCACAAGAAAAAAGAGAGAAAAACGCCCCAATGGCAAAGATATCCCGATGCCCATGGGGGTCCTTCGGTAGAACCAATGGACATAGGTTCCATACGAGCAGCGCTAACCCAAACTGAGAAAGAGGCAAGACGCAAACAGGGGCTGTGCCTGTAGTGCTGCAAAAAGGGACACTACGTAAAGGAATGTCCTGTAAAACCGAAGACAAATAGATTCCGGAATAGGTCTGCTCTGGCAGTTGGAGATACGGCCCCGGAAAACTAAAGGAACCAAGAAAAGCAGAAGGGGTTTCTTGGGAAAAAACGTACATCCCTTCTTTGTATAGCCGTAGCTCTTCAGAACAAGGGCATTTGTTTATAACATTATCACTTCTGGTGAAGTCTGAATGGATCAATATGACAGCCATGATCGATTCTGGGGCTACGGGCGTATTCATTGACAGGGAAGAAGCTCAGCGCAGAGGCGTGCCTTTGGTACCTAAAGACTGCCCAGAACATATTTACGCAGTAGATGGGAGAGAACTGGATACTGGTCCTATTGGCCACTCCACTGGAAAGGTCCAGGTTCGGTATGGGATCACGCACTGTGAGAGTTTATCGTTCAACATTATCCAAGCCCCCCAGTACGGGATTATTTTAGGCCTACCCTGGTTGATTCAGCACAATCCCGAAATAGATTGGAAAAAGCGAACAGTGAGGATGACCTCACAGTACTGTGAGACATATTGTCACGACAAAACCAAGGAACTAGCTACCGTCCTGGCCGAAGGGTTGTCCATAGCCACTGCAGCAGAGAAAGATGTGCAGTTACCCGATGCCTATCTGGAATACCAAGATGTGTTTAATGAGGTCTAGGCAGAGGAACTTCCCCCTCACAGGCAATACGACTGCCAAATAGACCTAGTCCCAGGAGCAGTAGTGCCTAGTGGGAGGGTATACGCCTTGAAAGAACCAGAAACTATCCATCTCAGAAAGTACCTGGACAAATATGTGGGATTGGGCACCGAGGAATGGGTGGACTACCTGTGGCTAGCAGAGATAGCGTACAATAACGCCACCCATAGCTCTACGCAGGTGTCTCCGTATTACTGCACCTATCGGCATCACCCCCGATTCCTCCCGTTTATCCACCCCAACGACTCCACCAGTTTACCTGAAGTATCCAGGAGAGCAGCCCATATCCGGGAAATACTGGTCAAGACACAAAGACAACTACAAGTCACAAAGCAACGGTACAAGACTTCAGCCGATAAACACAGAAGACCCGGTCCGCTGTACCAGACAGGAGACAGGGTCTGGCTATCAACCCGCAATCTACACTTCAAGAAGCACAGTGTGTTTAGTCCCAAGTACATCGGCCCTTACGAGATCGAGAAATGCATCAGCCTGGTGGCAATCCGGCTGCGACTGCCTTCTCACCTTCGAATCCACCCAGTCTTTCACGTATCCTTATTGAAGCCAGCCTGGTCTCCTCTGCTCACGCGACCTCCACCTGTTTTGGTCGGTGATATACCAGAATATGAAGTGAAAGGGATCAAGGACTCCAAGGTCCACGGACGCAAACTGTGGTACTTAGTTGCCTGGAAAGGATACGGATCGGAGGAGGATTCATGGGAAACCGCATCTAATGTACACGCTGCCCGGTTGGTGGCACTTTTCCACAAGAAACATCCACAAAAACCAAGTCCACTTACGCACTCTCGCTGAAGGAGGGATGTACTGTTACAGCACGAGTGCGAGAACGCGTTAGTCCAGTGAGGATTAACGCGACGCACGAGACTACACATCCCAGCATTCCCGCACGCGCGTTACGTCGCGGCGTCTTCCACAAAGGCGGAAGCGCTGCAAGGTCGCGCGTCGGAAATTCTTTCAGGCGACCGGAGATTGAATCGTACTCAGGAGGTCCTGACGCCGGTGAATGTCTTTACCTGCAGGGCCCTTGGATTAATTCACGAAATCAGCCGTCCGTGTGGGGGCGAACACGGAAGTACTGTCTACAGGCATACGGTCGGGTAAGGGTGCGGTGCACCAGTCCCTCCCCCGGTGCAATCCTCTCTGTTGCTACCTTCCCTTCCCCGTTGGAGAGCTCTGCACAAGCTCGTGCGGAGGAAGGGAGGGTTGGGATACTAGACTGGAGGAGTACATGACACCTTGAGGGTTCCAGTCCCCTGATATAAGTATATTGCTGGTTTCTGTGGAGGAGCGTTTCGAAAAAGCTCAGTGGTCATGATTTTTGCTTAAAAGAAAAAGACTTGTTTACTAAGGGTGAGAATGATCACCGTGTCCTCTGTGGGCCAAACCTGGTGGAGCCAGGCTAAGTGAAAACGGCCATTGAGGGTTCATTTGTGGCAAGAACCTTATATTGTTTTGGCTTCATTGTATGGCTATATTACGCATTAAACCACATGTTGCCACTCCATGGTGCGGTAACCTGGATCATGCAAATGTACCAGGCTCATTCTAATACAACCTCTGGCATTTATGATGTTTGGTATTGCTGTATGTTATTATGCTTGTGACTCTCTTTTAACAGGGGTTCTCTGAGTTGTAGCTGTATATGCTCGATCCCTGTGAGGTCCAGTAGAGTCTCTATCAGGGTAAGGTTCTGGTGTAACCATACGTGTTCCGGATTAGCGAGATTAGTGTGCAGGCGCTAAACGTTACTGTGGAATTATGCTCTGATGTATGTTTTGTTTATTACATGTATTCCCCCCTTGCAGCTAACGCAAAGAAAGACTAAACATCCCTGCCCGAGGTAGAGGGTCTGGTTCTAGTGGGGCCGGTCTTTTTATTTTACAGATACCACAATAGAATATGTGTTCCTTCTCCCTATTGCAAGGAGGGTTGGAGTCCAGGGATTAGGATAGGAGCAAGGTGCTAATCTTTTTCTTTGTATTTTACAGATCTCCCTCCCTGCTGTCCCCTTCCTTTCCTTCCCTCGCTTGATCCTCCCGCTGACCTGTGCCATAACGACTTTCAGGCTTGATCAAGATCAAGAGGTGGACCACATATAGCAACAATCCGATCCCGAGGACTGAACCAACGTGACAGTAGAACAGAAGTCAAGTGGGCGCTCACAAAATGCAGCATATGTGGAGCACTGTGGTGTTGGGGACCAAACCCCCCTCAACACAGTGACCAAAAGGTACGTGTCATCATGGTCAAAGCTGCAAATAACTAACAGCATGTATGATCCCTGCTCCCAACACATCAAACACTTCTGGGGGAAAATAGTGGTTGTGTCCCATACACACAGAGATGTGGTGAGGCAAACAGTGCTGTGAAAACATAACACTCTTGGCTATGTGCAGACAAGCACCACACATGGGGGCTGACAATGCACACAGCGTACAATGACACAACAGCAGAAGTGACCATCACCAAGCATGCACACATCTCGAAAATAGACACACCAACCGAAACAACATGTGTAGACTGTAGGTGTCAGCTCACTAACTCGCATTCCATGCCAGCAATGGCACCCAACAACTAGGATGAATGTGCACAATGATGTGAAATGACTGACCGCGACAGCATGCAAAATCACAGAAACAGCATCCAGACAAAGTCCCACAACAGCAATACCAATGCACTGGTGCAGATGCACAAACACAAACAGGCAAACTCACACTGCACATTGGACACAACATGTGTGTGTGTGTGTGTCACAGTATCCACAGGCAACTACACAACACATGAGAGGGGCTGAACCACAGTGACACAGATGTGGATACAGTGCCATACAAAAGTAAACCATCATTGGGACACCCTCAGTGGGCAATCAGGCGTTGGGAGATGAGAGGGAGCACAACAGACACATGTCACACTAGCTGGAATGAACACCAACTAACACAGCAAGAAACTGACACACAACAGCACAATCCCCAGGGACAAGACATTGGTGTGACACAAGCATGCATGACACCTCCACTGTGATGACAAAGGCAGATGTCGTACAAACTGGGAAACTCAGACATGTGTCCTGTGCCACAAACATACATCACACATACACAACCACAAACCACTCAGCATGGCCCCTCATCCATGGAGAAACGGGAGCTAAGGGACCATCCATGTAAACATTCACATCAGTCCACCACCAACACCACACCTGAACTGCAACAATGTGTATCTGTGAAGCCCACATGGACAGGTGACATTGCACATGCCCACATGACAAACACAGGAATGTTGGCAGGAACTAAGGTGCACACACACATCACACAAGGACTGTTTACAACCCTGGGGAATGACAGACACACTGCACAGTATGCGGTACATGGCCATGACCTCAAACCTCATGTGACCTTCACAATCCCTGCCACTGTCCCAGGACTATGAAGATGCCAAGGAGGAACACAAGGCACCCATGCTGACGCCTGCCAGCATCGCTGCCATGAACCCGACAAGTGGGAGCAGTCACACACACACATACAAATGTCTCAATCACTGAAAACTACCACCTAGGGACAACTACATGATATTGCGAACAAAAAAGTGCCTTGAGGAACCCTTACTGTGTCCCATCTGTGTCTGACAACATCATCAACACTCAGAACTGACAAATCACAATGATGATACACCAATTAACATGAGTGAGTCATGCACCCACACATCTGGTAGCCCATTGGAAAAGTAGTGGGATTAACCCAGTACCACTCAGCAAGCATCAACAACACAAACATATCAAGGGAACACTGTCTGTGTGTGGACACACACACATGCACATACAATACACACCATGGGCCCAGGCCATGTCACTGGACAACACACTAACTTGAGGGGACACAACTCCTGTGGGAGCCCAGCTGTGCCAAACATATTCACCGCAAGTCCCACTCATGTCTGCAGAACACTTGGTCAGTCAGCCATCAGTTACCGCACAATGAAGGCTCTGGTCACAACAGCCTGGGTACGTGAGTCTCCCTTAAGTCATGTGCACATACTCAATACATCTGTACAGCAAGTTGCACAGAGGACCCAGTTGCTCCTATACCAATGATGCCGACACCTGTAGGGCCAGTAGTGATGAGCACGAAGTATGTGGAAGTGACAATTTGGACAATGGGAAGCACATCATATGTGCAGGGGTGCAAGCCACAGATGTGACCATGGCAATTAAATGCTCACAGAGAGATGTACACAAATGGTTGATCCAGACACACCCAGGTAGCTGCAAAGGATGACATGGATACCCACCAGAATAGGACCACAGGGAGTACCTCACATCAACACATCAGTATGCAACATTGTAAACCAAGCATTACAGGTGCAAGGGCATCTAAAACAACCTCAGCATGATAAATCAATTTCACAGGGACAAAGTAAAAAGCTTTATTCAGCATATGAAAAGTTAAACGTCTGTTCCAACAAAAGGCCAATGGACAGTCCATGTCCAAAGGGAAAGGAGTGAACTAGAGTCACAAATTCAGGATATGAAATCCGAAACGTCTGTGCAACCAAAAGGCCAATGGCCAGTCCATGTCAAATTGCCAAGGAGTGAACTAGAGTGACAACTGTCACACTTTGCTTGCCTGCACTGCTACGGACCGGGGTCATCCCCTTGGAGGGGCATACATGGTGGCAGGCCAGGCACCGCAGGGACAGGATCAGGGCGCAGCAGAAGGAGGCAGTGAAGAGGTGGGGGATTCAGGCGAGACACTTGCAACTGCAGTGGAGATGACTGAAGTCACAACTGTGGGGCACAAGTCAGATGGGGTGGGTGTCGGCACAACTCCAGTGGGCAGGTCAGATGGAGTGGATTGGCTCACCACTGCAGTGCCCAAGTCAGACGGGGTGGGCGTGGACTCCAAAGCAGTGCCTACATCCATGGGAGCGCAATGGGGGACAGGTGAGGTCTGCAGGGCAGGGGGAGGTGACACGGTCCCCACATCAGTGGCAGCAACTGTCTGACCAGGTGTGGAGGAGCAAGTGCTAGGGGGGATGGCCTTAGCATTTTGGGGATGGTGTATCTGTGTGTGGGGGAACCCGGGGCATGGAGTGGCGGGGGAACCTCTGGAGTGGTAGCCTGGGGGATGGAGGACGGAGACTTTGCCTTGGAGCTGCATGCTGGCGGGGGGGTCTTGCTCTTCTTGCGCCGGGGGACTTGTGGGTGGGCGTCTCGGTCTGAGTGCACCTGCGGGAGGGTGTCCAGGTGTGAGGGGCACTCCCTTCTGTGTGTGGAGACTTCCTCTTCCCCTTGTAATCAGGATTTGCTGGGTCGGTGGGGAAGAGTCCAAGTTCACAGAGGAAGAGCTTCTGGGGGATGGGGTTGCAGGTGAGGCAAGGGAAGGGGGCTGGGAGGGAGAGGTCTCGGAGGACTGTGGATTGGTTGTGGATGACTGTGTGTGTGTCAGCAAACCAGCCCCTTTGAGTGTGGAATCAGTCCCCTGCACTTCTAGACCTTGGTTTGGGGGTTTCGGGGCTTTGGACAGGTAGTGTGCTAGGAATTGTGGGTGCTGCAGGGGTAGGAGGGGTGTGGGACTGTTGGAGGAAGGACACTGCTGCCGTCAGGGAGGAGGCCACGGACTGGTTGGTCCTCTGTAGGGCAGACATGCCAGAGGAAATGCCCTCCATGAATGACACCAGTTGTGACAACAGACCTGTGTGTGCATGGAGGACCTTCAGCATCAACGTCTGCCCCTCATGCATCTGTCTAAGTAAGTCCACAGACTCCTCACTCAGGGCAGCAGGGGACACAGGGGCAGGGGGTGCAGCGCCTGGCACGAAGGAGACATGCTTACGAGCACGGGAGCCCACAAGGACCTCTGGGGTGGGAGCCGATGGGAGGGTGGTGGTGGTGGTGGTGGTGGCGGTGGCGGAGACTGCCTCACTAGCTGGGGTTTGGTGGCTGTGGACACCAGCCTCCACAGGGGAGTCATCCTCAGAGCTGCTGTGGCCTTCAGCTGGGGGGGATGGTGCTGACGACTCCTCTGTGTGGCTGTAATCGCCCTCCGTGCCACTGGGTCCACCTGACTCCTCTCCTACTGTCCCTGTAAGGCTCTGTGGCTCCTCCTGTTCCGTGAAGCTGTCCCATCCTGTGGCCGTGGATGTATCTGGATAGGAATAGGAAGTAACAGAACAACATCAGTCACCTGCACCGACTGCACACACCACAGTGAGTACATCACATCACAGGACAAGCCCTGGCATCATCAGCTGAACACAGCTCAAAGTGCCAACACTGTTTAGAATAAGACAATTGTCATTTCCATCATAAACCATGGCACACATATCCCTCCTTTATTTGCACACATATGTCTGTTGCATGTTGGATGCTAATACCCCAATGTGCCAACATGCACCACCCACACATTAGTTGGACATGCAAGTGAACATGTAGGAGTATGTCACTAGAACCACAGCACATCTCTTGCGACTGACTCAGCACAGGTGTCCTGATGAAGGGATGGGCAGAGACTCATTTCACATGCTTGGGATGCATGCCAGCAACACACACTATGATGTACTCATGTCCTGATGGGCAAGGCCACAATGGGGAGCATGGTGCACACTTGAACACAACGCAGGCTCACTCATAGCAAGTTCAATGCCATGGCACTGGGATGGCCTGTAAGTCAGTCAACACTGTCTCCTGTCACAGGGCAGAGCATCCAGACAACAACAATATGCACTGACTCACAATCCTAGCTCAGGGGCAAATCTGACTCTGCAGATGACCGGCGCACTTGCCCATCCCATGCAAACAACATATCCAGGACCCAGAAGACCCCACATCATGAAAATCAGACATATGAGTCTCAGCAAACACGACTCCATGAACATTAACACACAGGAGTGGTATTACAGAGTGTTTCTGAATGCCCTTGAGGGGGCAGGACTGGGCAGGACTAAGTGAAACAGTGTTTTGCCCCGGACAGTAGTCAGGTGGCTCAGCAATTGTGGCATACTTGCCATACCTACTCCTGATGCCCAAAAATTGGAGTACCCTGCTGCATGGTTTTGTATTGAATACCCCAGAAACATGTTGCGAGTCAGACCAGCAATTGGTACACATCTCAACGGCACACACAGTTCACATGTCAGATCTCAGGCATCGTGTAAACAATTGATCCACCCAAGACACACACAACAGAGTCACGGGAACTGATGCTGACTGGTACCTGATACACAGCTGACTGCAGGGACACAGTGCCCTAGTGACACAATCCAAAGACTGTAGGGGCCACACCTGTGGAACAGATGAGGAGGGTGCATCCTACAGATGAGGGGCCTGATTTGGGCACTACAAGACCTACGTAATGTGGAAGTGTGACCCGGACAAAAGACTGCTATGTGCATGTCAGACATAGTACACAGATCAGGCATGGACTTACCCCCTTCCTGCTGCTGTCTGGCCTTCAGCTGCCTATCCAGGTCCGGGAAGACCACCGCCAGTATACAGAGCATGTGGGGAGTCAGGGTCCGGTGTCCGCCCATCCTGCGTGGAGGTGACAGCTTCAGCTGGACTCTAGCTATCGTCCGGGTCCAGCCACGAAGGTCCTGCCACCTCTTCTGGCAGTTGCGGATGCGGCGCTTGTAGACTCCCACATAACGAACAGCCCGGGCGATGGTCAGCCATATCTCCTGCTTCTGGTGGGCATCGACCTTTGAGGAGGACAAAGTGAAAAGTACATTAACACACATGCCCCAGATTTGTGCAGCACACAATTAGATATACATGTCATCATCACAAAGGGAAAATAATTACACAGATAGTGCAACCATGGGGAATGAAAACTCACATGCATGTCTGACATGTTAACAATGCATGGATAGTCTAAGCTGGCAAAAATAAAATGCACTTTAGCATCAGGAAAAATATTCAATACATGTCGCTACACACTTTGGGGGATGAAAGTAGTCAGTGAAAATGCTTGTCACTGCTGTACACACTGCTAGTACTGCTAGTCAAACAACATGCTTAATTAGGAAGGCAGTGGACAGCACACTCACCTGCTCCCCTGGTGTCCCATAGAGCTTTCTGTACTCTGGAAGGAGCCCATCCAGCAGGGCCTGGTTCTCCTCCTCATTGAAGGCTGGGGCCCTCTCCAGTGTACGTGCCATAGCAGGAGCCAGAGAATGCATAGACAGCAGCGGTGGTAGCAGGGATGTGGTCCAGTAGCATGTAGTGCAGGCAAGTGATCTCCCTGGGGTCCAGCCAGCCTTATATCTGTGCTGCAGAGGCAGACTCTGTGCCATGTGTCCAAGGTGATAGGTCCAACACGGTTGCATTCTATGAATCTGGCCAATCCATTTAAAAGTACGACTCGTACACGACTTCCGCATCGTTCAAATCTTCACCTTCATGGAACACTTGAAATTGCAACATTGTTGTAGGCATCCAACTGAATTTCCAGTGCACAACTCATACAAGTTTTGAATCCGCATCCGTCTCCATTACAGTTCTGAGCCAATGGGTGCGCCCGGCTCGTTCAACTGATTGTACAACGTGTATTTTGAATGTACACATGCACCCGTCTCCATACGATTCAATGGCCAAGGCGTACGCACGGCTCGGACATGACCCATGCAATGCGTACGCATTGTCACCTGCGTCGGACCTCATTTCATTCAATGACAATGTGTACGCACGGCTCGAACATGCCCAGTGCAATGCGTACGCATTGTCACCCGCGTCGGACCTCATTGCATTCAATGACAAGGCCTACGCATGGCTCTGACATGACCCGTGCAATGCATACGCATTGTCACCCACGTCGGACCTCATTGCATTCAATGACAAGGCCTACGCACGGCTCGGACATGACCCGTGCAATGCGTACGCATTGTCACCCGCGTCAGACCTCATTGCATTCAATGACAAGACCTACGCACGGCTCGGACATGACCCGTGCAATGCGTACGCATTGCCACCCTCGTCGGACCGCATTGCATTCAATGACAATGCGTACGCATGGCTCGAACATGACCAGTGCAATGTGTACGCATTGTCACCCGCATCGGACTGCATTGCATTCAATGACAAGGCCTATGCACGGCTCGGACATGACCCGTGCAATGCGTGCGCATTGTCACCCGCGTCGGACCGCATTGCATTCAATAACAAGGCCTACGCCTGGCTCGGACATGACCCGTGCAATGCGTACGCATTGTCACCCACGTCGGACCGCATTGCATTCAATGACAATGCGTACGCACGCCTCGAACATGACCAGTGCAATGTGTACGCATTGTCACCTGCGTCAGACCGCATTAGTGTGACTATTAGACGGATGCAACACACATATACTGGCCATGGACACCTGCACACACCTGCCACACTATAGCATTGGCCACACAGTGTCCCATGGCATGTGAGGCTGCATTCCCTGGGTGTTTGAGGGGGCCACAGCAGTTTTTTGTCTGTCACTTTGTGCAGCCACTCCCAGGCTGTTATCTTGTACATGGGGGGAGAGTCCTTTGTGTGTTGTGCACATTTGCACTGTGATGTGCAATCGGACAGTAATTGGCATGAGTGAAGGTCACAGTGTCAGGTTGGATATGTTTGGGGCATGTCACATACACCCTGAGTCCTGGGGGTGATGGCATGTACGTCACAGTGAGACCTGTAGCCCCAATACTGATGTGCACCCACAGTCTGTGTGCATGTTGTGTCTCAGATGTGCCTGATCACATGTTACCAATGGGTGACAGTCTCCACATCCATGTGGTATATGCATCAACATTGATGGGTTGTGTGTCTAAGAGACGTATATGTAGGGCGGGCATGGACAACAGTGGCCACTACCTGTGTGACTTACGCTTGCCTTGTGGTGTGTACGTGCTACGCCATGTCCATTGCTGTGTTGATGTGGCAATACAGGGAGCCTGGGTTTCTGCGTGGCAAAGATCTGTGATGCCTGAGAGACATGAGTCCTCATTAGTCACTGGGGTGGTTTTTTTAACGTTGCAGCAGCACATAGGTTGGGTGACACAGCCAGATGATTAGCCCATTGCACTACATGGGACTCATGTGGACATGTGGAATTGAGATGTGAGGTGGTGGTCTTGTAGGTGACATATGTGTCCATGACCAACAGCACACACCTCAGTACATTGTGTAATGTCATGAACTAGCATGTGAGAGTGATCGTGGTCATGGCCACATGGGTGATGTACTGACAATCTTCCTTTGTGCATCTCTGTACTGCAGGGCACCAGCTGTGCATCGTCCGTTCCCAGACCTTGCAACCATGCAGGAACGCCACAGCATCAGACGGTACCGCTTCACCAGGCCACTGATTGAGGAATTGGCGGAGCAGTTGGCGCCACATCTGCTACCTGGCTGGACATACCCTACAGCACTGACCCCAGAGGTGAAGGTGATGGCAGCCCTGAACTTCTTTGCTACTGGTTCCTTCCAGGACACTGTGGCTACTGCTGGTGGTATGTCGCAAACGATGTTTAGTCGGGTGCTACGCGATGTCTTGGAGGGGATGTTGCAATTCCTCAACCTGTATATCAAGTTACCGAGCCAAGATGAGCTCCCTGAAATTAAGGATGCCTTTTATACACTGGGGAGGATGCCAAACGTCATTGGATCCATTGACGGGACACATGTTGCCCTGATACCACCACAGGCACATGAGCAGGCATACCGTAACAGGAAGCACTACCATTCAATCAATGCTCTGGTGGTCTGTCTTGCTGACATGCTGATCACACATGTGTGTGCACGGTTCCCTGGTTCGGCGCACGATGCCTACATAATGAGGAGTAGTCACATTGCAACTCTGATGTCACAGATGCCAGCTCAGCGTGCCTGGCTTGTCGGTGTGTACTGACTGTTTCTCATTGTGTGTGTTTGTCATTGTTGTATTCCACACTCCTACCAAACTCATCTACTTGTTCATTTTTGTGTGTGTAGGTGACTCCGGATACCCCAACATGCCGTGGTTGCTGACACCCCTCAGGAACCCTGTGACACCAGCCGAGCTGCGCTACAATTAGGCACATGGTCGGAGCAGGAGGGTGATTGAGCGGACATTCGGCCTCCTGAAAAGCCGCTTTTGCTGCCTGGACAAGACCGGAGGGGCCCTCCCATATGAGCCTGCAAAGGTGTGCAAAATAATACTGGTCTGCTGCATGCTACACAACATGGCGGTGCGGAAGGAGGTGCCTCTCATCCTGGATGAGGATGACGACGACCAACGTCCGGCACCGGGCTGGGCCAGGATGCCAGTGCCTTGGCTGAGCCTCTCCGTGTGGCCAGAGGCCATTTTGTAAAGTCTGTGCCCATAATGGGCCTGCTTGAGTTCATGTTTTTCCAGACCTCCAGCTTGCTGCTGTTGTTGTGAGTGACCATGTGGCTGGTGGCCATTTTGTGGTGGTGGTAGTAGTGCTTTTGTCATAGACCTGCAAGTCTTCTTTCCTTTGTTCCTCTTGGCTTAATGCTTCTTGTTGTGGCCTGCCTGGCCATGTGGCTGGTTGCCATTTTGTTGAAGGCAGCCAGTGTACACTGCTTTTGCCATAGGTCTGCATTGTCTGTCTTCCCTTTCTTTTTGTTGTGGCCTACCTGGCTATGTGTCTGGTGGCCATTTTGTGAAGGCAACCAGTGTGCTTTTGCCATAGGACTGCATTGCCTGTCTTCACTTTCTTTTTGTGGTGGCCTGCCTGGCCATGTGGCTGGTGGCCATTTTGTTAAGGCAGCTAGTGTGATTTTGCCATGGGCCTGCATTGTCTGTCTTCCCTTTTTTGTTGTTGTGGCCTGGCCATGTGGTTGGTGGCCACTTTGTGAAGGGGCAGCCAGTGCGCTTCTGCATTAGGCCTGCAAGCCTTCTTTGTGGTGGCCATTGTCAGGATTGCCGATATCAGACCCAAGATGGCGGCCCGCCACCGCGCATGTGCGAGGAAGTCAGGCAGGTAGAAAAGCCTGACTTCCTGTGAAGACGAGGCTTCGCGTTCTAGTGTTGCCCCGTATCCTGTTCCTGATTTCTTGGTATCCGAAGTGTTCTCGGATTTATCCCGCGGTGGTTTTTGCTACCACGCCCTTGTCTCCTTGTTTTCCCCCTGCTGCTAACTGGACACACCAACCGGTGCCCAGATTTCTTAACTACCCCGTGTATCCCTTTTGTCCCCCCGCTCTTGGTGTAGCCGGACTATTACCATCACCGTTAGCTAGTGGGTTGAACTGGTTGTGGCGTACTCCACCCGCCGGCCGGATTTAGTCCCGTCAGCTGGCCGGGTTTCGTGGAGCCGGACTTGGCTGTAGTGAGCTACAATAGGTTTGAGGTTCCGCTGCACTTGGAGTGTGCTCCCTTTATTATTTGACCACCAGTTATATTTGGTTTTCCTCCTTGGAGCTCTGTAGTATCTTTGGAAAGGGTGCTACATAGTGTTTCTGGATTTGGTGTGAGGTAATTCAGTTTTCGTATTTAGCCACCATTTTGTGTCTTTCCGCCATTTTGTGTTGCCCTCACTCAGGCAGCACGGTGAACGAGGTGTTGTTTTCCCTCTTCATACTGCAACGTGTCAAATAACCTCCTGCCTCTCTTTAAAGCTGGTGTCAGGGTCCGGCCGACTCCACTAATCCTCGTCTGGTTTGACTGATCCCTGTCTCGACTATCTGTTGGTTCACACCATTCTTTCCTGACTTTATCTTATCTTCTGGCCTTCACTATTCTTTACTCGTATTCTCTCATTTCACAACTGTCCTGCGGGGCATACAAATGTGTCCTGTCACCTGCAAGTCGACTTATAAACACTACCACTGATTAACTTGTGGGGAAGGGTGACAAACACAGTTGGAAGAGAGGCTTATTTGAGTTACTTAATATCTTGTTTTCACATTCTTCTCATTGGTTGACCCTGTATGCATTGGGAGTGTTCTTTGTGAATATGTGTGTTATAAAAGATTGTGCGCCACGAAGTAAAGTGGCAGTCTCCTAAGAACAGACCGAGTGTACTTCTGGGACAACTGTACTTAGCTGCAGCTAATAAACCAAATCTTCTATGCCTAACGGAGTGTCCCGTGTCTCTGTTCGACAAAGCAGGTGAACTCAGGAGATTAAGGCGTACCCTGCGCCGCCAGACCCATAAGGTCTAGGTTCTTCAGGTGCTACGGTACCCCTGAAGCTCACCTGAGACCATGTTCATCGCTGGAGTCTACTTTTGGTGTCACGGTAACAGCGCTGCAGAATAGCATAACGTAGTTGTATAACATTGCTTCTTGCCCTTGCCTTATTGTTGCATATATATATATATATTGTAGGAACAGACTGCCGATTGGAGAACTGACATTGTCCAAGATACCTGCACTCCTTATCTGTGATACTCCTGTTGGTACCCAAGTCTACAGCCATACCAAGAGGCCCAGTTCTGTGTACCCCTGATCAGATATTAAGATTAAGGCACTAGGTACTTTCATGAACAGAGTTAATTCCCGGTCTCTATAGGTTTGCCTTTTAGTACACTACTCATTGTTTCTTTCCATTTCAGGGCCTTAAGGTCCTCTTACCTGCTTGTGGAGTGGTGGCTGAAGTCCAGGGATTGTTTCCCCTTTCTTTCCCTTGTTTTGTTTCCCTTCTTTCCCCTATTTACCATTGCGCTCTAGTGTTTGATAGAGGCAATTGGTGATAGTGGAAGGTTGAGGCACTATCTACAGAGTCCTGAAGTTCCTTGACGCTCCTGCAGAAAACTCTTCCGGTAAGATTCTTACAGAACGTGAAGCCCAAGTGGTGTGTTCTGCCCGAGCGCCATGGACCTACATCAGGTGACATTGGCAGATGTGGCCAACATGATTGGTAATTTACAGGCAGAAACTCAGGCGTTAGCAACCCGAGTGAATGCTTTACAGAGAGAGAGACAGATGGGTCCTGGGGGAGGAGGTCCTAGGGATACAACCCCAGTGATACATGTAGCAACACCCCCGTACATACCTCTAGCCCCACCTGAAAGGTTTTCGGGCAAGTCAACCAGGTTTGCGGCATTCATTAGTCAGTGCCAATTACATTTTACATGCAAAGCCAATTGTTTCCCTACGGACCAGGCGAAAGTCGCTTTTGTGATTTCATATTTGGGTGGATCAGCGGCTAATTGGGCAATCCCTTTAATAGAAAGAGACGACCCCTTGTTACAAGATTACGTGGCCTTCAAAAGAGAGATTAAGAAGTTGTTTGACAAACATACATTTACCCACTCAGCAGATACCGAATTACTCTCTCTTAAGCAAGGAACTACAGACCTTACTTCATACATCACCACTTTTCAAAGGTTAGTGGTAGAGGCGGGTTGGCCAGAAGAGAAACGCAGTGCTCTGTTTTACAAGGGTCTTAGGGATGAACTCAAAGACGCCTTGGCCCAAATAGTAGATCCACCTGAGACATGTAAGGAGCTTATAGATTTAGTCGTGAAAATGGATCATCGTATTCAAGAGCGCAAGAGAGAGAAGGTAAAACCTGACATTCGAGTCATATCATTTCGAGATAGGAGAACAGAAGCTAGTTCAGCAGCCGAAGATGGAGAACCTATGCAGATAGGTATTGTAAGAGGGCCATTAACCCCTGACGAAAGACGACGAAGGCGTGAAAACAAGCTTTGTTTATATTGTGGTAAGGCGGGGCACTTTCTCAGAACATGTCCCACAAAACCCATACAGAATAAGAAGGTAGAAAACTAGGAAGCCCGAGGCCCTGTGAGGCAAGGACCCCGGGTTATTCAGGTTTAAGTGTCTCCTCTTCTGACCCTGATAAAAACCCTTCTAGTCATTTCTTTACCTTGGCAGAACTCTCTTGGGAACAAGGGAAGGCCCAGGTCTTAATAATGATTGATTCAGGAGCCTCAGGAAACTTTATGGATAGCACATGGGCACAGGAACATCATATAGGAAGAAGAAGGAAGGAATGTTTTGAGAAAGTGACCACTATTGATGGTAGTGCATTAAAATCAGGGCCTATCACTCACCAGACTATGTCTGTACAAGTTACCATTGAACCAGGTCATCAAGAACTGCTAGAATTCGATCTGATTCAATCCCCTCAGTTCCCGGTTTTATTAGGTTTACCTTGGCTAAGGTTACATGACCCCCTTATTAACTGGAGGCAGGCAACTATGCAGTTTAGGCCTGAGTGTTGTGATGCCCATCTCATGGCATCTAGTCAGACGGAAGACGTGGTAACTAGTGAGGAAGGGAGTACATTACCTCTGGAATATCGGGATTTGATGGCCATATTTGATGCAGAAGAGGCTACGAGCCTTCCTCCTCATAGACCCTATGACTGTAGGATTGATTTGCAAGCAGGAGCTAAAATACCCTGCAGTCGGGTTTACTCCCTCACTGAGAAGGAAAACCTCTATCTGCGAGAATATCTGGACACTATGTTAGAAATGGGTTTTATTCGTCCTTCTAGATCTCCTGCTTCCTCATCATTGTTTTTTATACCGAAACGTGAGGGTGGCCTTTTTATGTTGCATCGACTATAGATCATTGAACAAGATCACTATTAAGAATAGATACCCTCTCCCACTCATCTCCTCTCTCCTTGACAGAGTAAAGAATGCCCAGGTCTTTACAAAATTGGACCTGCAGGGGGCGTATCATTTAGTGCGAGTAATGGAAGGAGACGAGTGGAAGACCGCCTTCTATACGAAATACGGTCTATTTGGTCAGTTATATTTTGTTTTCCTCCTTGGAGCTATGTAGTATCTTTGGAAAGGGTGCTACATAGTGTTTCTGGATTTGGTGCTACGGTACCCCTGAAGCTCACCTGAGACCATGTTCATCGCTGGAGTCTACTTTTGGTGTCATGGTAACAGCGCTGCAGAATAGCATAACATAGTTGTATAACATTGCTTCTTGCCCTTGCCTTATTGTTGCATATATATATATATATAGTGTAGGAACAGACTGCTGATTGGAGAACTGACATTGTCCAAGATACCTGAACTCCCTATCTGTGATACTCCTGTTGGGACCCAAGTCTACAGCCATACCAAGAGGCCCAGTTCTGTGTACCCCTGATCAGAGATTAAGATTAAGGCACTAGGTACTTTCATAAACAGAGTTAATTCCCGGTCTCTATATGTTTGTCTTTTAGTACATTACTCATTGTTTCTTTCCATTTCAGGGCGTTAAGGTCCTCTTACCTGCTTGTGGAGTGGTGGCTGAAGTCCAGGGATTGTTTCCCCTTTCTTTCCCTTGTTTTGTTTCCCTTCTTTCCCCTATTTACCATTGCGCTCTAGTGTTTGATAGAGGCAATTGGTGATAGTGGAAGGTTGAGGCACTATCTACAGAGTCCTGAAGTTCCTTGACGCTCCTGCAGAAAACTCTTCCGGTAAGATTCTTACAGCCATTCCTTCTTGCTGGTTGTTGTTTTGCAAATGTTGCATGCAATTGTTTCTTCTTTTATGTTTTATCCAGCAAAAAATGTAGCACAGTTCACTACATTTTCTAATAAATTTGCAATATTATTGATTTGATTTGATTCACTATGTGGCCTAGTCCGCCAATGGGTTTTTCAACCAACAGGCCCAGGCCAGAGCTACTCATGGGTGCATGAAACAACTTTTTCTGTGGCGTCTGTTGAATTTAAACATCATTTAGGGCATGGATGGAATTGGATTGAAATGTAAAATGCTTTTTTGTTTTTTTTCCCACTTTTTTTCATTTGTGTTAAATAAATGCCTTTGTTGGATGTGTGTGGTTGTTATGTAACATGCATTGCATT
Organism: Triturus cristatus; assembly: GCF_964204655.1. Taxonomy (NCBI): domain Eukaryota; kingdom Metazoa; phylum Chordata; class Amphibia; order Caudata; family Salamandridae; genus Triturus; species Triturus cristatus. The sequence goes on along the minus strand of NC_140593.1, from coordinate 526,534,954 downwards.
TTCAAACCTTTTTTAGCTCTGTGGATTTTTGTTTTTAGCATTGATGTCAAGCTGAGTTGTTTAGCAGGCCTCCTTTGTCTGACCGGTGTGTGAGTGTGTTTGTTTGTAATAGTGGGCCAGCATTTGCCTTGGCTGAGCCTCTCCGTGTGGCCAGAGGCCATTTTATAAAGTCTGTGTCCATAATTGGCCTGCTTGAGTTCATTGTTTTCCAGGCATCCTGCTTGTTGTTGTTGTTGTGAGTGACCATTGGGCTGGTGGCCATTTTGTGTTGGTGGTAGTAGTGCATTTGCCATAGACCTGCATGTCTTCTTTTCTTTGTTCCTCGTGGCTTATTGATTGTTTCTTGTTGTGGCCTGTCTGGCCATGTGGCTGGCGGCCATTTTGTGAAGGCAGCCAGTGTGCTTTTGCCATAGGCCTGCATTGTCTGTCTTCCCTTTCTTGCTTTTGTGGCCTGGCTATGTGGCTGGCAGCCATTTTGTGAAGGCAGCCGGTGTGCTTCTGCATTAGTCCTGCATGTCTTTCTTTTTCCTTTCTTCCTCTTGGCTTATTGCTTCTATCCATTGTCATCTGCAGCTCCCTGAATGCTGAATCCCACGTGATGCACAATGCCAAACAGGCTCCGTTACATTTGTATTTTTGTTGTTGTTCTTCTTCTTTCCTATCCTTCCTCAGTGCACTGTACAGTACACTAGTAGTAGTACACCAACCATGAAAGCCCTTGTTTTTGTCAGTCTAACAAATGTCTACACTTAGGGGCCGATTCCGATCTGGGTCGGAAAGCTCTCCGACCGAGCCGGATCCGGAGTGTTTTCCGACCGAGCCGGAGTCCTGCAGTCCGACCGAGCGAGTACGATGCGGCCGTATGCTGCCGGACTCGGTTCGGTTGGACTCCCATAGAAGTCATGGGAGCCGGTCGTACGACGCGTACATGGGCTCCCATTGACTGAATGGGTCCGTCTCGCACAAGGGAGCCCCCTACAGTGGGTACACATCGGTGCGATCTGCACCGTACATGCCTGTGGGGTCTCCCCCTGTGTCCGAGTCGTAGGGCTGCAGGGGACAGGGGGTCCGACGCAGACCCCCAAAGGCAACTTCCCAGACGTTTGGCGAGGCGGACACTCTGGCTCGCACCAGCTGTCCGACGCGTGCATCGTACTGGCTCGGTTGTAAATCGCATCCATTGCACGCCACGGTTAGCTTATGGCCGAGACGTATGGAGCGGTTCGGACACAGAAATGACGTAGCTCGCATCGTACTTGCTCGCTCGTGCAGCTGTACGAGTCGGGCGGAAAACACGCGTATGGCTCGTAGTTTTTCCGGACGGATCACGTTCGGTGCCCTTCCGACCCCGATCGGAATCGGCCCCAATATTGTTATGTTTTTTTAAATAACTGAGGTAATACATTTAATAATAATATGAATAAGTGTGACCACACACAAAGTTATATATTATATTTGTTTGTTTGTACTAGTAGTAATTGAACCACAACAACGAATACCACGTTGACGTTTCACTGATGTTCTTCCTGCTTCTTTGCTTTTAGGTGCGCAAAAGAGGAGGAGGCATCATCAGCCATTGTACTGCCAGACAGAAGCCCTGCTGCGCATGACATCACATGACGTTTGACCACAGACATCTCTTCAACTTGTGCCACTGCGTGCTGCTAAGTTAGTCACAAGTGTGGGAACTTGTATTTGCTGCGCACTGTTCACAGGTGTATAAACACCACTTTATAAACATATATTCACAATTTTTTCATTTATTTGCTATTGAAAATCTTTTCAAACCAAAGTCACATAATCTTTCATGCATTTGTACATGATGACGTGAAACTCAATTATTTGCTGAGTACAACAATGTTCATGTGATTAGAATTCAACAAAAAACCAATACATATGCAGATTTACAAATTTGTACATTCATGGTTACTCATACCCAATGCATTTTGGAACATAATAGTTCCTTCCTCAGGGGAGTTTCTGAAATGAAAAATAAAGCAATTTTATTTTTAGTGTCTGTCCGAATGGAGGCTCAAATTTTTTTTTTATGAATTACAGTTTTTTAAAGTGTCATGACATATATGGTTATAGTCAGGTTGTTGTGATGTGGAGTGATGTGGTATATCCTGAATATGATAATAGATCCTACATTCAGTGGGCAATATATGTCTTGCATGAACCGATGGTTCTACCGGAGTGTAATCTGAAATACCAAACGGCAATCATAATATAATTACAGCCTAATCGCGCTCAAAAAGTGAAATGATGAGCCAATACCATTAAAAACGCTCATAAACATGGCTTACATCTTAGAGGTTTAGCATGCACGTTTTCTGAAACAAATAACCAAAAGGGATCTGGCGTAAAAATCATTCTACTGAGAGCTCAACAGTGTAATTGTAATGCATTTGGGACACTCACCCATGAGTGAGCAGTCTTACCTCAATAGCACCCATTATGTCGAATGTCTGCACACAAAAAACAACCGGGATTGAGATTAGGTCGTTGCCCTCACTCGATAAATCGGAAGAGACGCGTGTGGTTCTAAATGGGAACCGGTATAGTTAAGGATGCCTCGTACCTGCAAATGGTATAATCGCGTTCAAAGAGTAGCTGATGAATCATATCCCCGTGTGCTCGAGATTTAAACCGCGCGATCTAAGCGTGCATAGTAAACAGTGAAGACGGACTAATGATGCAAAGCTCAACTCTCAATATCTGATGCGTGAGCGCCATATTGGAATATTCCTATGTTACGTTGTACGCGAAAACGAAATGATGTTTTGAAAAATTAGAGGAATAAGAATGGTGAGGTGCGAGACATTCATTTGAAAATAATCGTCAATGATGATGACATTCTTAAACGATACTTCGCATAAAACTGAAAGATGTTGCGTTATCACATGTCACAAAGGAACGGGCTAAACATTCAAGATGACGATGCGGCACCTCTATCAAATAGACTCATGGGAACCCTATTACCATACCTGTGCGTTAATCAAGACATACCAAAAGAGTTATTCAAATGCCAACAATGACGACCATGTATAACGAAGCACCATGTGTTCACGAAGATGTCGATATTACTAATCCATTGACAAGAAAGAATAATGCTGTTGATGTTTCTAATGTGCTATGCGCTGAGATCCTGATGTTAATATAAATGGAATATAAAAGTTGACTCGGGTAATCGCAATGTTAACACCTATGCTAGTCATAACTCAAAGCTCTAGTGTCATATGATACTGGCATAAAGAAAAGTGATTAGAGAATGATGTGAAAGAATGGTGGTGGACTCCTGTTCAAATGATTATAGGTCATATAAGGCAATCCCCATGTTATTGAAAACACTCAGTAATCTGTATATTTTTATTGTGTTTGGATCACCATAAATCTATGACTATATAAAGCATGACATATCTAGTCTGTCATTCATTCCTTTTGGTACCATAGTGTCCAGGGTCTTGATCCAGAAAACCTCTTGCTGAAGTAATTTGTTGTTGTTATCTACTCCCGGTTGGATTTTAACTTTCTCTATAATTTGACACCTCAGTTGGGCGATTGAGTGATTGGCCTCTGTCCAATGAGCTGCCAATGATGAGTTCAGATTCTTAGTTCTTATTCGACTTTTGTGTTCTGTCAGTCTGATTTTAATTTTCCGTTCTGTTTTGCCAATATAGATCTTACCACACGGGCATTTTATTCCATATATCACATTGCTGGTATTGCAATCACTCGTATGTTTCAATGGAATTGCTTTTCCAGTAGTAGGTTGAGTAATGAAGTTACCGGGAATCACGTTATTACAGTGTGTACAGTTGAAACATTTTAGGGTACCCTTGGGTGTTGTAGGAGTGTCGTTAACATGAGTTTGAGATAATAATTCTCTCAGGTTTTTCCCTCTTGTATAAGCATGTAGAGGAGGTTCTTTGAATATATTATTAAAGTCCGCCTCATTGGCCAATAACTCCCATCTCTTATTGATGATCCTTTTAATTGCTGAGGAGCTAGTTGTATATTTAGATACAAATACAATGGTGTTGCTCTTAGCAATCTTGTGCTTGGTGAATAGATCACTGCGTTGTTTGGTTGCTGCTCTTTGTATACAATCTTGAAGGATGGTGTCTGGGTATCCTCTTTGTATGTATCTTTGTCTATACTCTTCTGTTATGTCCAGACACACTTGAGGGTCAGAGCATATGCGTTTGATACTTATAAACTGAGAGTACGGTAGGTTCCTGATGAGACTCCTTGGGTGAAAGCTTGCCAGAGCATTATTGCGATCCGTGGGTTTAGTATAGATGCAAGTTTCTAGGCGTGCATCAACAGGATGTTTAGTGATGGTCACATCCAGATATTCAATTTTTTTGTCATGAATTTTATTGGTGAATTGAATTCTGGGGTCAAAAGAATTCATCGTGAGAATCATGTTTTCCAATGTTTCACTTGAATCCGTCCAGATAAGAAAAATGTCATCTATAAAGCGACAATATAATCTTATTTTGGACCACCATTGTGAGTTGCTCATGATATGCTGATATTCAAAAGAGGCCATGAAAATGTTAGCATATACAGGTGCCCCAGAAAAACCCATAGATGTACCTGAGAGTTGTGCGTAGTATGTGTCGTCCCATTTAAAGTAGCTGTGGTGCAAACAGTAATGTAAAAGTTGTAATAAAAAAACTTTTTCTGTGTCAATGTCTTCTAGTTTCAGAAGTGCCCAGTCAACTGCTTCTATTCCGGCTGCATGTGGTATGGAAGTATAAAGGGCTACCACATCGATGGTGTACAAAAGCCAAGATGCTTGTATCTCAGGACGTATATCTTCTAGTTTGGATAGAAAGTCCGTGGTGTCTTTAACGTACGATGTCCAATTTTGTACGAATTTTTGCAAAAAATGGTCGAGATTTCTGCCAATTGGATCAAATATAGATCCACAACCTGAAACAATAGGTCTTAATGGTGGGTCTTCAAGGTTTTTGTGTATCTTCGGTATCATATATAGACGTGGTCTCCGGGGATTTGCAGATGTAAGGTACAGTTTGGTTGGTCCATCAATCCATTTCATGTCTACTGCATGTTGTAAAAATGTTTCCAATAACTCGGAGAGTTCCAAAGTCGGATCAGTTGGTAGAGGTAAATATATTTCAGGATCCATGACATGTGAGTTTACTTTCTGTTGATAAAATGTAGTATCCATTAATACTATGGCCCCACCTTTGTCAGCTGGCTGGATGGTTATTTCAGGATTGTTTGCTATTGCTTTAATAGTAGCTCTGTCATGTTTGGTCAGGTTTTGGTAACTGCATTTCTTCAGGTTCAAAGATTGTATGTCTTTTTTAACCATTATTTCAAATGTGTCTAACATTTTATGAGATGTCGGTGCTTGGAACGTACTTTTGGGCTTAAATCTCAAGTTTTCAGTGGTCTGTTGATGTTCGGTCATAACCACATTAGTAAAAAAATGTAGAGAGCGCAAGAATCTGAATAGAGAGACTTCAACTTCCATGGTGTTAGTGGTACTGGTCGGTACAAATGATAATCCGTTATTTAGAATCTTGATTTGTTGCGAGGTTAGATTCATTGAAGAGATATTTACAATTAAACTATGTTCTTACCGCTTTGTAGCGACTTGCCCACCTTTTCCTCTCCTGGTCGTGCGTGTATGCTTGAGACACCTTTGTGTGTTTCCGGTGGTAATCCTTGACCTGGGGCCTGTGACAAAAAAGACGCAGTGCTGGTTGTCTGTATTTCCTCAATTGGGTCTGATATAGATCCAGTTTGGTTGCTTCCTGATGTTCCTGGCTGTACTGGAGTTCTGCTAGTAGAAATGTCCTTATCAGTCACTATGCTTTCCTCAGATGAGTGTGTAGTGGGTTTCCTCTGATCAAATCTTTTTCGAGCATATATTTCTGCCCACGTGTAGACTTCATTTAATTTGTAGTCTATTGTATCTCTCTTGTATTTCCTTAGTTTGCCTTCCTGGAGTTCTTTACTGTATTTTTCTAACTTTTGATTTAATCCTTCTAACTTGATTTGCCAGGTGTTGTGTTCCATTCTTAATTCCAACTCTCCTTTTAAAGTTGCAATCTCATCCTCAAGTTCTCGTATTGTTTTTGACAGTTCCTCAATGATCAATAGTATGAGGTCTAGTGAGCATTTATTTAAAATCGAATACCACTTGTCCATAAAAGCCGGGTTCAGATGAAATCGAAATAGCATTGGTTTTATTGACAGACATAGACCTCTGGGTATGCATTTAGCCTTATGATACTGGACTAGCGTTGAGGCATGTCATTTTTTATTAAGTTGTCTCTTGTTTAAGTATTCCAACTGTTTTAGTTGTTGTGATATCGAGCTCCCATGGGCGTCCATTGATCTAACGTCTTGGATGAGAGCATATATTTCAGTTGCCTGATCTGATGTGTATCCCATCGTTGTGGCTCTGTTGTCCGTGATATTTGTGATAGATTCCAACGACATTGTCTATGGGTGCAACCTCCTATTTTGACAGAACGAAACGTATGTGAGTTATGGGGTAGGGGGTGCACTCCTCAATTTATCAAATTTGTCTTTGTTATCAACCAGTGCTGCAGCAAGCAAGAGCTGTCAACAGTTGCTGAGAGGAATGGCAAGTTAGTCACAAGTGTGGGAACTTGTATTTGCTGAGCACTGTTCACAGGTGTATAAACACCACTCTATAAACATATATTCACCATTTTTTCATTTATTTGCTATTGAAAATCTTTTCAAACCAAAGTCACATAATCTTTCATGCATTTGTACATGATGATGTGAAACTCAATTATTTGCTGAGTACAACAATGTTCATGTGATTAGAATTCAACAAAAAACCATTACATATGCAGATTTACAAATTTGTACATTCATGGGTACTCATGCCCAATGCATTTCGGAACATAATAGTTCCTTCCTCAGGGGCCATTCTGAAATGAAAAATAAAGTAATTTTATTTTTAGTGTCTGTCTCAATGGAGGCTCAAAAAACAACATTTTTATGAATTACAGGTTGTTAAAGTCTCATGATTTATATGGTTATTGTCAGGTTGTTGTGATGTGGAGTGATGTGGTATATCCTGAATATGATAATAGATCCTACCTTCAGTGGGCAATATATGTCTTGCATGACCCGATGGTCCTAACGGAGTGTAATCTAAAATACCAAACGGCAATCATGATATTAATTACAGCCTAATCTCGCACAAAAAGTGAAATGATGTCATCAGTGATGTCATCAGTGATGTCACTGACCATGTCATGAATGATGCAATATGTGACATCATCAGCAGTGTATTGCGGGCGCGTGAGTTATAGTTAGCATAACTAACTATAACGGAGGAATTTCTATGGTTTTGTATGAGTGAAATGGGCAGCTAACTATAACACCCCTGAAACCTATGTTTTTTTCTGTGAATTTCTAAGGTTTTTTAAATGCTAATTTCTAACTATAACGTCTCTGAAACCTATGTTTTTTTTCAGTGAATTTCAAAGGTTTTTTAAATGCTAACTTTTAAGTGTGATAGTAGTTATATCTATTTTTTTGTACTGATTTTCTACAGTTTTTTAACTGTTTATTTATAAATATTTTATTCATTAAATAACATTATATATTTTTCTGAAAATTGCCAAAAAAAATGTTTTTAAATTAAAGCTGAAATATTGATTAATTTTCTTGTTTTCATTTTTTATTTTAATATATTTATATTATTTTCTCAAAGTGTACACATCACGGTGGGTGAGCGCATTCTAGCCGCCATTTTAGAAAAGTCATGAAGGATCCGCGTATGGTGTGCGATGGCTGCGTGTTTTTCAACTACATCATATACATTTAATATCACGTGATATGCGCGATTGGTATGCGACCAGTCTGCGACTCCTGCTCCCGCGCATTTGCGACACATGCGCATTACAGTACGAGATGTTTGCTCGGTTGCGAATCCTGCGTGACATCATATACATGCTGGGGCACGCTGGGTGCGTGACTCCAGCAAAAAAAAATTATGTTCCAAAATGATATGTATGTGTCTTTAATATACATATTAAGGCAAGAGATTATGTAAGATATTCATCAAAATAATATATTTGTACTTATAATAAACTTATATTATTTTTAAATATATTTTCGCGAAGTCGGGTGCGTGCATCATGAGTGCAGAAAACCAGGTCGGCAGAGCTGCTGTAGAGCCAGAGAACCAGGTCAGCAGAGCTGCTCTAGAGCCTAAGAACTATGTCAGCAGAGCTGCTCTAGAGCCAGAGAACCAGGTCAGCAGAGCTGCTTTAGAGCCAGAGAACCAGGCCAGCAGAGCTGCTCTAGAGCCAGAGAACCAGGTTAGCAGAGCTGCTTTAGAGCCAGAGAACCAGGTCAGCAGAGCTACTCTAGAGCCAGAGAACCAAATCAGCAGAGCTGCTTTGGAGCCGTAGAACCAGGTCAGCAGAGCTACTTAAGAGCCAGAGAACCAGGTCAGTAGAGCTGCTCTAGAGCCTAAGAACCAGGTCAACAGAGCTGCTCTAGAGCCAGAGAACCAGGTCTGCAGAGTTGCTGCAGAGCCAGAGAAACCAGGTCAGTAGAGCTGCTTTAGAGGGAGAGAACCAGTTCAGCAGAGCTGCTCTAGAGCCAGAGAACCATGTCAGCAGAACTGCTTCAGAGCCATAGAACTGGGTCAGCGGAGCTGCTTTAGAGCCAGAGAACCAGGTCAGCAGAGCTGTTGCAGAGCCAGAGAACTAGATCAGCAGAGCTGCTCTGTAGCATAAGAACTAGGTCAGCAGAGCTGCTCTAGAGCCAGAGAACCAGGTCAGCAGACCTGCTGTAGAGCCAGAGAAACCAGGTCAGCAGAGCTGCTTTAGAGAGAGAGAACCAGGTCAGCAGAGCTGCTTTAGAGCCAGAGAACCAGGTCAGCAGAGCTGCTCTAGCTGACACTGACTGACTGACACTGACTGACTGACACTGACTGATTGACACTGTCTGACACAGATTGACTGACACTGACTGACACTGATTGATTGACACTGACTGACTGACACTGACTGACTGACTGACACTGACTGAAACTGATTGACACTGACTGACACTGATTGACTGACACTGACTGACTGACACTGATTGACTGACACTGACTGACACTGACTGACACTGACTGACTACTCTCTACTACTCTACTACTGACTCTCTACTACTCTCTACTACTCTCTCTCTCTACTACTCACTCTCTACTACTCACTCTCTACTACTCTACTACTCTACTACTCTCTACTACTCACTCTCAACTACTCACTCTCTACTACTCTACTACTCACTCTCTACTACTCACTTGCTACTACTCTCTACTACTCACTCTCTACTACTCACTCTCTACTACTCACGCTCTACTACTCTCTACTACTCACTGTCTACTACTACTCTCTCTACTACTCTCTACTATTCACTCTCTACTACTCACACTCTACTACTCACTCTACTACTTTCTACTACTCTCTACCACTCACTCTCTACTACTCTATTACTCACTCTCTACTACTCACTCACTACTACTCTCTACTACTCAATCTCTACTACACTCTACTACTCTCTCTCTCTACTACTCTCTACTACTACTCTCTACTATTCACTCTCTACTACTCTCTACTACTCACTCTACTACTCTCTGCTGCTCTCTACCTCTCATTCTCTACTACTCTACTACTCTCTCTCTACTACTCACTCTCTACTACTCTCTCTCTACTACTCTCTACTACTCACTCTCTACTACTCTCTCTCTACTACTCACTCTCTACGATTCACTCTCTACTACTCACTGTCTACTACTCGCTCTCTACTACTCACTTTCCACTACTCACTCTCTACTACTCGCTCTCTACTACTCACTCTCTACTACTCTCTATTACTCTCTCTGCTACTCACTCTCTACTACTCACTCTCTACTACTCTACTACTCTCTACTACTCGCTCTACAACTCACTCTCTACTATTCTCTACTACTCACTCTACTACTCTCTCCTACTCTCTACCACTCACTCTCTACTACTCTACTACTCACTCTCTACTACTCTCTCTCTACTACTCACTCTCTACTACTCACTCTACTACTCTCTACTAATCACTCTCTACTACTCTCTACTACTCACTCTGTACTACTCACTCTCTACTACTCTCTACTGCTCACTCTCCACTACTCATTCTCTACTACTCGCTCTCAACTACTCTCTACTACTCACTCTACTACTCACTCTCTACTACTCTACTACTCTCTCTACTTCTCACTCTCTACTACTCTCTCTCTACTACTCTCTACTACTCACTCTTTACTGCACACTCTCTACTACTTGCTCTCTGCTACTCACTCTCTACTACTCTAAAGTACTCACTCTACTACTCACTCTCTACTACTCTCTACTACTCACTCTCTACTACTCTACTACTCTCTCTCTACTACTCACTCTCTACTACTCACTCTCTACTACTCTCTACTACTCTCTACTACTCACTCTCTACTACTCACTCTCTACTACTCACTCACTACTACTCTCTACTACTCACTCTCTACTACTCTCTCTCTACTACTCACTCTGCTACTCACTCTCTACTACTCTCTAATACTCTCTCTCTGCTACTCACTCTCTACTACTCTCTACTACTCACTCTCTACTACTCACTCTCTACTACTCTCTACTACTCACTCTCTACTACTCTCTACTACTCACTCTCTACTACTCACTCTCTTCTACTCTCTCTCTACTACTCACTCTCTTCTACTCTCTCTCTACTACTCACTCTCTACTATTCACTCTCTACTACTCTCTACTACTCTCTCTGCTACTCACTCTCTGCTACTCATTCTCTACTACTCTACTACTCTCTACTACTCGCTCTACTACTCACTCTCTACTATTCTCTACTACTCACTCTACTACTCTCTCCTACTATCTACCACTCACTCTCTACTACTCTACTACTCACTCTCTACTACTCTCTCTCTACTACTCACTCTCTACTACTCACTCTACTACTCTCTACTGCTCACTCTCTACTACTCTCTACTACGCACTCTGTATTACTCACTCTCTACTACTCACTCTCTACTACTCTCTACTGCTCACTCTCCACTACTCATTCTCTACTACTCGCTCTCAACTACTCTCTACTACTCACTCTACTACTCACTCTCTACTACTCTACTACTCTCTCTACTTCTCACTCTCGACTACTCTCTCTCTACTACTCACTCTCTACTACTCACTCTCTACTACACACTCTCTACTACTCATTCTGTACTACTCCACTACTCTCTACTACTCACTCTCTACTACTCACTCTCTACTACTCTACTAATCTCTGCTACTCTCTCTCTACTACTCACTCTCTACTACCCACTCTCCACTACTCTCTACTACTCTCTACTACTCACTCTCTACTACTCTCTCTCTACTACTCTCTACTACTCACTCTCTACTACTCTCTACTACTCACTCTGCTACTCACTCTTTACTACTCTCTAATACTCTCTCTCTGCTACTCACTCTCTACTACTCTCTACTACTCACTCTCTACTACTCACTCTCTACTACCCTCTACTACTCACTCTCTACTACTCTCTACTACTCACTCTCTAAATCTCACTCTCTACTACTCACTCTCTACTACTCACTCTACTACTCTCTCCTACTCACTATCTGATACTTTCTCTACTACTCTCTACTACTCTCTACTACTCACTCTCTACTCTCTATTACTCGCTCTCTACTCTCTACCTCTCTACCTCTCTCTACCTCTCTCTCTAATACTCTCTACCTCTCTACCTCTACCTCTCCACCTCTATGTACATGCACACATATGCACATATATATATGCAAATATATGCATATGCATTTATATATATGTATGTGTATATATATATATACATATATAAACATATCAATATAATCTGCATATCTATGTAAATATAAATGCATGCAAACATATACATATATGCATACATATGCATGGTATGTACATGACAGTTTGAAAAACTCTAATACAAGCAAAGCTAAAAAGCCACCCAATTACAAACAGAATTGCTTTAACTTCAACGAGGGCGAGACCTATTGCATTTTCAATGCTTGTTTACTTTGATTCCATCAAGAAGGCATTCAGATGTGTCACACATTTTCCATAAATTCTGAATGGTAGCACTCTAGTTGCTCATTAGATCACTGTAGTAAAGCTAGTGCTCACCAGGGAAGTCTGCTGCTGGTATTCAAAGTGCATGTTTCAGTCTGCATGTCAGAATTCTTTAATGAAATCGAAGACGATTTGAGAAGTCAAAATGTGCCCTAATCTTTCTTTCTGCAGCACTAATCATAATTTCTATGGCAAAATGAACCCCCTCATTTTGTTCCTTTGCAAATTAACTGTTTTAAGTGTTACCACTTTATTCCAATCAAGATGGCATCAGGTGTGCCATACTTTTGTCATAAGTAAGACTGTTAACGCTCTAGTTGTTCTTTAAAACACTCTGGGACATTCTGTCATTGGGCTATAATTGGGCAACATCTCAATGATATTTGTGCTACATGTGGTCTCTTTTGTCTCTGGTGGCCATCTTGGGAGACTTATTTGTTTTGTAGTTTCCTAATTTCCTCATTTACAACAGTCTCCTCAGTAGGAAATACTTTCAGGTTTTTTACTTTCTTTCCATCAAGAAGGCATTCAGATGTGTCACACATGTGCCATAAATTCGGAATGTTAGCACTCTATTTGCTTATTAGATCACTGTAGTAAAGCTACTGCTCACCAGGGAAGTCTGCTGCTGGTATTGAAAGTGCATGTTTCAGTATGCATGTCAGAATTTTTTAATGAAATAGAAGAGGATTTGAGGAAGTCACTCAAAATGTGCCCTAATTTTCTTTTTTCCGCACTAATCATAATTTCTATGGCAAAATGAACCTCCTCATTGTGTTCCTTTTAAATTAAACTACTCACTCTCTACTACTCACTCGCTACTACTTTCTACTACTCACTCTCTATTACTCTCTCTCTACTACTCTCTACTACTACTCTCTACTACTCACTCTCTACTACTCCCTACTACTCACTCTCTACTACTCTCTACTACTCACTCTACTGCTTTCTACTACTCTCTACCACTCACTCTCTACTACTCTACTACTCACTCTCTACTACTCTCTACTACTCTCTCTCTACTACTCCCTCTCTACTACTCACTCTACTACTCTCTACTACTCACTCTCTACTACTCTACTACTCTCTACTACTCTCTACTACTCACTCTCTACTACTCACTCTCGACTACTCACTCTCTACTACTCTCTCTACTACTCACTCTCTACTACTTTCTACTACTCACTCTACTACTCTCTACTACTCACTCTCTACTACTCTACTACTCACTCTCTACTACTCTCTACTACTCTCTCACTACTACTCACTCTCTACTACTCACTCTACTACTCTCTCTCTACTACTCACTCTCTACTACTCTCTACTACTCACTCTACTACTCCCTACTACTCACTCTCTACTACTCTACTACTCACTCTCTACTACTCTCTACTTCTCTCTCTCTACTACTCACTCTCTACTACTCTCCCTCTACTACTCTCTACTACCCACTCTCTACTACTCACTCTCTACTACTCTCTCTCTACTACTCTCTACTACTCACTCTGCTACTCACTCTCTACAACTTTCTAATACTCTGTCTCTGCCACTCACTCTCTACTACTCTCTCCTACTCACTCTCTACTACTCACTCTCTACTACTCTCTACTACTCACTCTCTATTACTCTCCACTACTCACTCTACTACTCACTCTCTACTACTCTCTACTACTCACTCTCTAAAACTCACTCTCTACTACTCACTGTCTACTACTAACTCTACTACTCTCTACTACTCACTATCTGATACTTTCTCTACTACTCTCTACTACTCACTCTCTACTCTCTATTACTCGCTCTCTACTCTCTACCTCTCTACCTCTCTCTACCTCTCTCTCTCTACTACTCTCTACCTCTCTACCTCTTCTTATCTACCTCTACACCTCTACCTATACACCTCTACCGCTCTACCTCTCTGTACATGCAAACATATGCACATATATATATGCATATGCATTTATATATATGTATGTGTATATATATATACATATATAAACATATCAATATAATCTGCATATCTATATAAATATAAATGCATGCAAGCATATACCTATATGCATACATATGCATGGTATGTACGTGACAGTTTGAAAAACTCTAATACAAGCAAAGCTAAAAATCCACCCAATTACAAAGAGAATTGCTTTAACTTAAACGAGGGCGAGACCTATTGCATTTTCAATGCTTGTTTACTTTGATTCCATCAAGAAGGCATTCCGATGTGTCACACATTTTCCATAAATTCTGAATGGTAGCACTCTAGTTGCTCATTAGATCACTGTAGTAAAGCTAGTGCTCACCAGGAAAGTCTGCTGCTGGTATTCAAAGTGCATGTTTCAGTCTGCATGTCAGAATGCTTTAATGAAATGGAAGAGCATTTGAGAAGTCAAACTGTGCCCTAATCTTTCTTTCAGCAGCACTAATCATAATTTCTATGGCAAAATTAACCCCCTCATTTTGTTCCTTCACAAATTAAATGTTTTAAGTGTTACCACTTTATTCCAATCAAGACGGCATCAAGTGTGCCATACTTTTGTCATAAGTAAGACTGTTAGCGCTCTAGTTGTTCTTTAAAACACTCTGGGACATTCTGTCATTGGGCTATAATTGGGCTACATCTCGGTGATATTTGTGCTACATTTGGTCTCTTTTGTCTCTGGTGGCCATCTTGGGAGACTTATTTGTTTTGAAGTTTCATAATTTCCTCATTTACAACAGTCTCCTCAGTAGGAAATATTTTCAGGTTTTTTACTTTCTTTCCATCAAGAAGGCATTCAGATGTGTCACACATTTGCCATAAATTCGGAATGTTAGCACTCTAGTTGCTTATTAGATCACTGTAGTAAAGCTGCTGCTCACCAGGGAAGTCTGCTGCTGGTATTGAAAGTGCATGTTTCAGTCTGCATGTCAGAATTTTTTAATGAAATAGAAGAGGATTTGAGGAAGTCACTCAAAATGTGCCCTAATTTTCTTTTTTCCGCACTAATCATATTTCTATGGCAAAATGAACCTCCTCATTGTGTTCTTTTTAAATTAAACTACTCACTCTCCACTACTCACTCGCTACTACTTTCTACTACTCACTCTCTACTACTCTCTCTACTACTCTCTACTACTCTCTACTACTCACTCTACTGCTTTCTACTACTCTCTACCACTCACTCTCTACTACTCTACTACTCACTCACTACTACTCTCTACTACTCACTCTCTACTACTCACTCTCTACTACTCTCTACTACTCACTCTCTACTACTCTACTACTCTCTACTACTCACTCTACTGCTTTCTACTACTCTCTACCACTCACTCTCTACTACTCACTCTCTACTACTCTCTACTACTCACTCTCTACTACTCCCTCTCTACTACTCACTCTACTACTCTCTACTACTCACTCTCTACTACTCTACTACTTTCTACTACTCTCTACTACTCACTCTCTACTACTCACTCTCAACTACTCACTCTCTACTACTCTCTCTACTACTCACTCTCTACTACTCTCTACTACTCACTCTACTACTCTCTATTACCCACTCTCTACTACTCTACTACTCACTCTCTACTACTCTCTACTACTCTCTCTCTACTAGTCACTCTCTACTACTCACTCTACTACTCTCTCTCTACTACTCACTCTCTACTACTCTACTACTCACTTTCCACTACTCACTCTCTACTACTCACTCTCTACTACTCTCTACTACTCACTCTACCACTCACACTCTACTACTCTACTACTCTCTACTACTCTCTCTGCTACTCACTCTCTACTACTCTCTACTACTCACTCTCTACTACTCACTCTCTACTACTCTCTACTACTCACTCTACTGCTTTCTACTACTCTCTACCACTCACTCTCTACTACTCTACTACTCACTCTCTACTACTTTCTACTACTCTCTCTCTACTACTCCCTCTCTACTACTCACTCTACTACTCTCTACTACTCACTCTCTACTACTCACTCTCTACTACTCTACTACTCTCTACTACTCACTCTCTACTACTCACTCTCAACAACTCACTCTCTACTACTCTCTCTACTACTCACTCTCTACTACTTTCTACTACTCACTCTACTACTCTATACTACTCACTCTCCACTACTCTACTACTCACTCTCTACTACTCTCTACTACTCTCTCACTACTACTCACTCTCTACTACTCACTCTACTACTCTCTCTCTACTACTCACTCTCTACTATCTCTACTACTCACTCTACTACTCTCTACTACTCACTCTCTACTACTCTACTACTCACTCTCTACTACTCTCTACTTCTCTCTCTCTACTACTCACTCTCTACTACTCTCCCTCTACTACTCTCTAATACCCACTCTCTACTACTCACTCTCTACTACTCTCTCTCTACTACTCTCTACTACTCACTCTGCTACTCACTCTCTACAACTTTCTAATACTCTGTCTCTGCTACTCACTCTCTACTACTCTCTACTACTCACTCTCTACTACTCACTCTCTACTACTCTCTACTACTCACTCTCTACTACTCTCTACTTCTCACTCTACTACTCACTCTCTACTACTCTCTACTACTCACTCTCTAAAACTCACTCTCTACTACTCACTGTCTAATACTAACTCTACTACTCTCTACTACTCACTATCTGATACTTTCTCTACTACTCTCTACTACTCACTCTCTACTCTCTATTACTCGCTCTCTACTCTCTACCTCTCTACCTCTCTCTACCTCTCTCTCTCTACTACTCTCTACCTCTCTACCTCTTCCTATCTACCTCTACACCTCTACCTATACACCTCTACCGCTCTACCTCTCTGTACATGCGCACATATGCACATATATATATGCATATGCATTTATATATATGTATGTGTATATATATATACATATATAAACATATCAATATAATCTGCATATCTATATAAATATAAATGCATGCAAGCATATACATATTTGCATACATATGCATGGTATGTACATGACAGTTTGAAAAACTCTAATACAAGCAAAGCTAAAAAGCCACCCAATTACAAACAGAATTGCTTTAACTTAAACAAGGGCGAGACCTATTGCATTTTCAATGCTTGTTTACTTTGATTCCATCAAGAAGGCATTCAGATGTGTCACACATTTTCCATAAATTCTGAATGGTAGCACTCTAGTTGCTCATTAGATCACTGTAGTAAAGCTAGTGCTCACCAGGGAAGTCTGCTGCTGGTATTCAAAGTGCATGTTTCAGTCTGCATGTCAGAATGCTTTAATGAAATGGAAGAGCATTTGAGAAGTCAAAATGTGCCCTAATCTTTCTTTCAGCAGCTCTAATCATAATTTCTATGGCAAAATGAACCCCCTCATTTTGTTCCTTTGCAAATTAAATGTTTTAAGTGTTACCACTTTATTCCAATCAAGATGGCATCAGGTGTGCCATACTTTTGTCATAAGTAAGACTGTTAGCGCTCTAGTTGTTCTTTAAAACACTCTGGGACATTCTGTCATTGGGCTATAATTGGGCTACATCTTGGTGATATTTGTGCTACATTTGGTCACTTTTGTCTCTGGTGGCCATCTTGGGAGACTTATTTGTTTTGAAGTTTCCTAATTTCCTCATTTACAACAGTCTCCTCAGTAGGAAATATTTTCAGGTTTTTTACTTTCTTTCCATCAAGAAGGCATTCAGATGTGTCACACATTTGCCATAAATTCGGAATGTTAGCACTCTAGTTGCTTATTAGATCACTGTAGTAAAGCTACTGCTCACTAGGGAAGTCTGCTGCTGGTATTGAAAGTGCATGTTTCAGTCTGCATGTCAGAATTTTTTAATGAAATAGAAGAGGATTTGAGGAAGTCACTCAAAATGTGCCCTAATTTTCTTTTTTCCGCACTAATCATATTTCTATGGCAAAATGAACCTCCTCATTGTGTTCTTTTTAAATTAAACTACTCACTCTCCACTACTCACTCGCTACTACTCTCTACTACTCACTCTCTACTACTCTCTCTACTACTCTCTACTACTCTCTACTACTACTCTCTACTACTCACTCTCTACTACTCACTCTCTACTACTCTCTACTACTCACTCTCTACTACTCTCTGCTACTCACTCTACTGCTTTCTACTACTCTCTACCACTCACTCTCTACTACTCTACTACTCACTCTCTACTACTCTCTACTACTCGTTCTCTACTACTCCCTCTCTACTACTCACTCTCTACTACTCTACTACTCTCTACTACTCTCTACTACTCACTCTCTACTACTCACTCTCAACTACTCACTCTCTACTACTCTCTCTACTACTCACTCTCTACTACTCACTCTACTACTCTCTACTACTCTCTCTCTACTACTCACTCTCTACTACTCTACTACTCACTTTCCACTACTCACTCTCTACTACTCACTCTACTACTCTCTACTACTCACTCTACTACTCACTCTCTACTACTCTCTACTACTCACTCTCTAAATCTCACTCTCTACTACTCACTCTCTACTACTCTCTACTACTCATTCTCTACTACTCTCTACTACTCACTCTACTACTCACTCTCTACTACTCTCTACTACTCACTCTCTAAATCTCACTCTCTACTACTCACTCTCTACTACTCACTCTACTACTCTCTCCTACTCACTATCTGATACTTTCTCTACTACTCTCTACTACTCTCTACTACTCACTCTCTACTCTCTATTACTCGCTCTCTACTCTCTACCTGTCTACCTCTCTCTACCTCTCTCTCTAATACTCTCTACCTCTCTACCTCTACCTCTCTACCTCTGCACCTCTACCTATACACCTGTACCGCTCTACCTCTCTGTACATGCACACATATGCACATATATATATGCAAATATATGCATATGCATTTATATATATGTATGTGTATATATATATATATATATATACATATATAAACATATCAATATAATCTGCATATCTATGTAAATATAAATGCATGCAAACATATACATATATGCATACATATGCATGGTATGTACATGACAGTTTGAAAAACTCTAATACAAGCAAAGCTAAAAAGCCACCCAATTACAAACAGAATTGCTTTAACTTAAACGAGGGCGAGACCTATTGCATTTTCAATGCTTGTTTACTTTGATTCCATCAAGAAGGCATTCAGATGTGTCACACATTTTCCATAAATTCTGAATGGTAGCACTCTAGTTGCTCATTAGATCACTGTAGTAAAGCTAGTGCTCAACAGGGAAGTCTGCTGCTGGTATTCAAAGTGCATGTTTCAGTCTGCATGTCAGAATTCTTTAATGAAATGGAAGACGATTTGAGAAGTCAAAATGTGCCCTAATCTTTCTTTCTGCAGCACTAATCATAATTTCTATGGCAAAATGAACCCCCTCATTTTGTTCCTTTGCAAATTAACTGTTTTAAGTGTTACCACTTTATTCCAATCAAGATGGCATCAGGTGTGCCATACTTTTGTCATAAGTAAGACTGTTAACGCTCTAGTTGTTCTTTAAAACACTCTGGGACATTCTGTCATTGGGCTATAATTGGGCTACATCTCAATGATATTTGTGCTACATTTGGTCTCTTTTGTCTCTGGTGGCCATCTTGGGAGACTTATTTGTTTTGAAGTTTCCTAATTTCCTCATTTACAACAGTCTCCTCAGTAGGAAATACTTTCAGGTTTTTTACTTTCTTTCCATCAAGAAGGCATTCAGATGTGTCACACATGTGCCATAAATTCGGAATGTTAGCACTCTATTTGCTTATTAGATCACTGTAGAAAAGCTACTGCTCACCAGGGAAGTCTGCTGCTGGTATTGAAAGTGCATGTTTCAGTATGCATGTCAGAATTTTTTAATGAAATAGAAGAGGATTTGAGGAAGTCACTCAAAATGTGCCCTAATTTTCTTTTTTCCGCACTAATCATAATTTCTATGGCAAAATGAACCTCCTCATTGTGTTCCTTTTAAATTAAACTACTCACTCTCTACTACTCACTCGCTACTACTTTCTACTACTCACTCTCTATTACTCTCTCTCTACTACTCTCTACTACTACTCTCTACTACTCACTCTCTACTACTCTCTACTACTCACTCTCTACTACTCTCTACTACTCACTCTACTGCTTTCTACTACTCTCTACCACTCACTCTCTACTACTCTACTACTCACTCTCTACTACTCTCTACTACTCTCTCTCTACTACTCCCTCTCTACTACTCACTCTACTACTCTCTACTACTCACTCTCTACTACTCTACTACTCTCTACTACTCTCTACTACTCACTCTCTACTACTCACTCTCAACTACTCACTCTCTACTACTCTCTCTACTACTCACTCTCTACTACTTTCTACTACTCACTCTACTACTCTCTACTACTCACTCTCTACTACTCTACTACTCACTCTCTACTACTCTCTTACTACTACTCACTCTCTACTACTCACTCTACTACTCTCTCTCTACTACTCACTCTCTACTACTCTCTACTACTCACTCTACTACTCCCTACTACTCACTCTCTACTACTCTACTACTCACTCTCTACTACTCTCTACTTCTCTCTCTCTACTACTCACTCTCTACTACTCTCCCTCTACTACTCTCTACTACCCACTCTCTACTACTCACTCTCTACTACTCTCTCTCTACTACTCTCTACTACTCACTCTGCTACTCACTCTCTACAACTTTCTAATACTCTGTCTCTGCCACTCACTCTCTACTACTCTCTACTACTCACTCTCTACTACTCACTCTCTACTACTCTCTACTACTCACTCTCTACTACTCTCTACTACTCACTCTACTACTCACTCTCTACTACTCTCTACTACTCACTCTCTAAAACTCACTCTCTACTACTCACTGTCTACTACTAACTCTACTACTCTCTACTACTCACTATCTGATACTTTCTCTGCTACTCTCTACTACTCACTCTCTACTCTCTATTACTCGCTCTCTACTCTCTACCTCTCTACCTCTCTCTACCTCTCTCTCTCTACTACTCTCTACCTCTCTACCTCTTCTTATCTACCTCTACACCTCTACCTATACGCCTCTACCGCTCTACCTCTCTGTACATGCAAACATATGAACATATATATATGCATATGCATTTATATATATGTATGTGTATATATATATACATATATAAACATATCAATATAATCTGCATATCTATATAAATATAAATGCATGCAAGCATATACCTATATGCATACATATGCATGGTATGTACATGACAGTTTGAAAAACTCTAATACAAGCAAAGCTAAAAATCCACCCAATTACAAACAGAATTGCTTTAACTTAAACGAGGGGGAGACCTATTGCATTTTCAATGCTTGTTTACTTTGATTCCATCAAGAAGGCATTCAGATGTGTCACACATTTTCCATAAATTCTGAATGGTAGCACTCTAGTTGCTCATAAGATCACTGTAGTAAAGCTAGTGCTCACCAGGGAAGTCTGCTGCTGGTATTCAAAGTGCATGTTTCAGTCTGCATGTCAGAATGCTTTAATGAAATGGAAGAGCATTTGAGAAGTCAAACTGTGCCCTAATCTTTCTTTCAGCAGCACTAATCATAATTTCTATGGCAAAATTAACCCCCTCATTTTGTTCCTTTGGAAATTAAATGTTTTAAGTGTTACCACTTTATTCCAATCAAGATGGCATAAAGTGTGCCATACTTTTGTCATAAGTAAGACTGTTAGCGCTCTAGTTGTTCTTTAAAACACTCTGGGACATTCTGTCATTGGGCTATAATTGGGCTACATCTCGGTGATATTTGTGCTACATTTGGTCTCTTTTGTCTCTGGTGGCCATCTTGGGAGACTTATTTGTTTTGAAGTTTCATAATTTCCTCATTTACAACAGTCTCCTCAGTAGGAAATATTTTCAGGTTTTTTACTTTCTTTCCATCAAGAAGGCATTCAGATGTGTCACACATTTGCCATAAATTCGGAATGTTAGCACTCTAGTTGCTTATTAGATCACTGTAGTAAAACTACTGCTCACCAGGGAAGTCTGCTGCTGGTATTGAAAGTGCATGTTTCAGTCTGCATGTCAGAATTTTTTAATGAAATAGAAGAGGATTTGAGGAAGTCACTCAAAATGTGCCCTAATTTTCTTTTTTCCGCACTAATCATATTTCTATGGCAAAATGAACCTCCTCATTGTGTTCTTTTTAAATTAAACTACTCACTCTCCACTACTCACTCGCTACTACTTTCTACTACTCACTCTCTACTACTCTCTCTCTACTACTCTCTACTACTCTCTACTACTCACTCTACTGCTTTCTACTACTCTCTACCACTCACTCTCTACTACTCTACTACTCACTCACTACTACTCTCTACTACTCACTCTCTACTACTCACTCTCTACTACTCTCTACTACTCACTCTCTACTACTCTCTACTACTCACTCTACTGCTTTCTACTACTCTCTACCACTCACTCTCTACTACTCTACTACTCACTCTCTACTACTCTCTACTACTCACTCTCTACTACTCCCTCTCTACTACTCACTCTACTACTCTCTACTACTCACTCTCTACTACTCTACTACTCTCTACTACTCTCTACTACTCACTCTCTACTACTCACTCTCAACTACTCACTCTCTACTACTCTCTCTACTACTCACTCTCTACTACTCTCTACTACTCACTCTACTACTCTCTATTACTCACTCTCTACTACTCTACTACTCACTCTCTACTACTCTCTACTACTCTCTCTCTACTAGTCACTCTCTACTACTCACTCTACTACTCTCTCTCTACTACTCACTCTCTACTACTCTACTACTCACTTTCCACTACTCACTCTCTACTACTCACTCTCTACTACTCTCTACTACTCACTCTACCACTCACTCTCTACTACTCTACTACTCTCTACTACTCTCTCTGCTACTCACTCTCTACTACTCTCTACTACTCACTCTCTACTACTCTCTACTACTCACTCTACTGCTTTCTACTACTCTCTACCACTCACTCTCTACTACTCTACTACTCACTCTCTACTACTTTCTACTACTCTCTGTCTACTACTCCCTCTCTACTACTCACTCTACTACTCTCTACTACTCACTCTCTACTACTCTACTACTCTCTACTGCTCACTCTCTACTACTCACTCTCAACAACTCACTCTCTACTACTCTCTCTACTACTCACTCTCTACTACTTTCTACTACTCACTCTACTACTCTATACTACTCACTCTCTACTACTCTACTACTCACTCTCTACTATTCTCTACTACTCTCTCACCACTACTCACTCTCTACTACTCACTCTACTACTCTCTCTCTACTACCCACTCTCTACTATCTCTACTACTCACTCTACTACTCTCTACTACTCCCTCTCTACTACTCTACTACTCACTCTCTACTACTCTCTACTACTCTCCCTCTACTACTCTCTACTACCCACTCTCTACTACTCTCTCTACTACTCTCTACTACTCTCTACTACTACTCTCTACTACTCACTCTCTACTACTCACTCTCTACTACTCTCTACTACTCACTCTCTACTACTCTCTGCTACTCACTCTACTGCTTTCTACTACTCTCTACCACTCACTCTCTACTACTCTACTACTCACTCTCTACTACTCTCTACTACTCGTTCTCTACTACTCCCTCTCTACTACTCACTCTCTACTACTCTACTACTCTCTACTAATCTCTACTACTCACTCTCTACTACTCACTCTCAACTACTCACTCTCTACTACTCTCTCTACTACTCACTCTCTACTACTCACTCTACTACTCTCTACTACTCTCTCTCTACTACTCACTCTCTACTACTCTACTACTCACTTTCCACTACTCACTCTCTACTACTCACTCTACTACTCTCTACTACTCACTCTACTACTCACTCTCTACTACTCTCTACTACTCACTCTCTAAATCTCACTCTCTACTACTCACTCTCTACTACTCTCTACTACTCATTCTCTACTACTCTCTACTACTCACTCTACTACTCACTCTCTACTACTCTCTACTACTCACTCTCTAAATCTCACTCTCTACTACTCACTCTCTACTACTCACTCTACTACTCTCTCCTACTCACTATCTGATACTTTCTCTACTACTCTCTACTACTCTCTACTACTCACTCTCTACTCTCTATTACTCGCTCTCTACTCTCTACCTGTCTACCTCTCTCTACCTCTCTCTCTAATACTCTCTACCTCTCTACCTCTACCTCTCTACCTCTGCACCTCTACCTATACACCTGTACCGCTCTACCTCTCTGTACATGCACACATATGCACATATATATATGCAAATATATGCATATGCATTTATATATATGTATGTGTATATATATATATATACATATATAAACATATCAATATAATCTGCATATCTATGTACATATAAATGCATGCAAACATATACATATATGCATACATATGCATGGTATGTACATGACAGTTTGAAAAACTCTAATACAAGCAAAGCTAAAAAGCCACCCAATTACAAACAGAATTGCTTTAACTTAAACGAGGGCGAGACCTATTGCATTTTCAATGCTTGTTTACTTTGATTCCATCAAGAAGGCATTCAGATGTGTCACACATTTTCCATAAATTCTGAATGGTAGCACTCTAGTTGCTCATTAGATCACTGTAGTAAAGCTAGTGCTCAACAGGGAAGTCTGCTGCTGGTATTCAAAGTGCATGTTTCAGTCTGCATGTCAGAATGCTTTAATGAAATGGAAGAGCATTTGAGAAGTCAAAATGTGCCCTAATCTTTCTTTCTGCAGCACTAATCATAATTTCTATGGCAAAATGAACCCCCTCATTTTGTTCCTTTGCAAATTAACTGTTTTAAGTGTTACCACTTTATTCCAATCAAGATGGCATCAGGTGTGCCATACTTTTGTCATAAGTAAGACTGTTAACGCTCTAGTTGTTCTTTAAAACACTCTGGGACATTCTGTCATTGGGCTATAATTGGGCTACATCTCAATGATATTTGTGCTACATTTGGTCTCTTTTGTCTCTGGTGGCCATCTTGGGAGACTTATTTGTTTTGAAGTTTCCTAATTTCCTCATTTACAACAGTCTCCTCAGTAGGAAATACTTTCAGGTTTTTTACTTTCTTTCCATCAAGAAGGCATTCAGATGTGTCACACATGTGCCATAAATTCGGTATGTTAGCACTCTATTTGCTTATTAGATCACTGTAGTAAAGCTACTGCTCACCAGGGAAGTCTGCTGCTGGTATTGAAAGTGCATGTTTCAGTATGCATGTCAGAATTTTTTAATGAAATAGAAGAGGATTTGAGGAAGTCACTCAAAATGTGCCCTAATTTTCTTTTTTCCGCACTAATCATAATTTCTATGGCAAAATGAACCTCCTCATTGTGTTCCTTTTAAATTAAACTACTCACTCTCTACTACTCACTCGCTACTACTTTCTACTACTCACTCTCTATTACTCTCTCTCTACTACTCTCTACTACTACTCTCTACTACTCACTCTCTACTACTCTCTACTACTCACTCTCTACTACTCTCTACTACTCACTCTACTGCTTTCTACTACTCTCTACCACTCACTCTCTACTACTCTACTACTCACTCTCTACTACTCTCTACTACTCTCTCTCTACTACTCCCTCTCTACTACTCACTCTACTACTCTCTACTACTCACTCTCTACTACTCTACTACTCTCTACTACTCTCTACTACTCACTCTCTACTACTCACTCTCAACTACTCACTCTCTACTACTCTCTCTACTACTCACTCTCTACTACTTTCTACTACTCACTCTACTACTCTCTACTACTCACTCTCTACTACTCTACTACTCACTCTCTACTACTCTCTACTACTCTCTTACTACTACTCACTCTCTACTACTCACTCTACTACTCTCTCTCTACTACTCACTCTCTACTACTCTCTACTACTCACTCTACTACTCCCTACTACTCACTCTCTACTACTCTACTACTCACTCTCTACTACTCTCTACTTCTCTCCCTCTACTACTCTCTACTACCCACTCTCTACTACTCACTCTCTACTACTCTCTCTCTACTACTCTCTACTACTCACTCTGCTACTCACTCTCTACAACTTTCTAATACTCTGTCTCTGCCACTCACTCTCTACTACTCTCTACTACTCACTCTCTACTACTCACTCTCTACTACTCTCTACTACTCACTCTCTACTACTCTCTACTACTCACTCTACTACTCACTCTCTACTACTCTCTACTACTCACTCTCTAAAACTCACTCTCTACTACTCACTGTCTACTACTAACTCTACTACTCTCTACTACTCACTATCTGATACTTTCTCTGCTACTCTCTACTACTCACTCTCTACTCTCTATTACTCGCTCTCTACTCTCTACCTCTCTACCTCTCTCTACCTCTCTCTCTCTACTACTCTCTACCTCTCTACCTCTTCTTATCTACCTCTACACCTCTACCTATACGCCTCTACCGCTCTACCTCTCTGTACATGCAAACATATGAACATATATATATGCATATGCATTTATATATATGTATGTGTATATATATATACATATATAAACATATCAATATAATCTGCATATCTATATAAATATAAATGCATGCAAGCATATACCTATATGCATACATATGCATGGTATGTACATGACAGTTTGAAAAACTCTAATACAAGCAAAGCTAAAAATCCACCCAATTACAAACAGAATTGCTTTAACTTAAACGAGGGGGAGACCTATTGCATTTTCAATGCTTGTTTACTTTGATTCCATCAAGAAGGCATTCAGATGTGTCACACATTTTCCATAAATTCTGAATGGTAGCACTCTAGTTGCTCATAAGATCACTGTAGTAAAGCTAGTGCTCACCAGGGAAGTCTGCTGCTGGTATTCAAAGTGCATGTTTCAGTCTGCATGTCAGAATGCTTTAATGAAATGGAAGAGCATTTGAGAAGTCAAACTGTGCCCTAATCTTTCTTTCAGCAGCACTAATCATAATTTCTATGGCAAAATTAACCCCCTCATTTTGTTCCTTTGGAAATTAAATGTTTTAAGTGTTACCACTTTATTCCAATCAAGATGGCATAAAGTGTGCCATACTTTTGTCATAAGTAAGACTGTTAGCGCTCTAGTTGTTCTTTAAAACACTCTGGGACATTCTGTCATTGGGCTATAATTGGGCTACATCTCGGTGATATTTGTGCTACATTTGGTCTCTTTTGTCTCTGGTGGCCATCTTGGGAGACTTATTTGTTTTGAAGTTTCATAATTTCCTCATTTACAACAGTCTCCTCAGTAGGAAATATTTTCAGGTTTTTTACTTTCTTTCCATCAAGAAGGCATTCAGATGTGTCACACATTTGCCATAAATTCGGAATGTTAGCACTCTAGTTGCTTATTAGATCACTGTAGTAAAACTACTGCTCACCAGGGAAGTCTGCTGCTGGTATTGAAAGTGCATGTTTCAGTCTGCATGTCAGAATTTTTTAATGAAATAGAAGAGGATTTGAGGAAGTCACTCAAAATGTGCCCTAATTTTCTTTTTTCCGTACTAATCATATTTCTATGGCAAAATGAACCTCCTCATTGTGTTCTTTTTAAATTAAACTACTCACTCTCCACTACTCACTCGCTACTACTTTCTACTACTCACTCTCTACTACTCTCTCTCTACTACTCTCTACTACTCTCTACTACTCACTCTACTGCTTTCTACTACTCTCTACCACTCACTCTCTACTACTCTACTACTCACTCACTACTACTCTCTACTACTCACTCTCTACTACTCACTCTCTACTACTCTCTACTACTCACTCTCTACTACTCTCTACTACTCACTCTACTGCTTTCTACTACTCTCTACCACTCACTCTCTACTACTCTACTACTCACTCTCTACTACTCTCTACTACTCACTCTCTACTACTCACTCTCTACTACTCACTCTACTACTCTCTACTACTCACTCTCTACTACTCTACTACTCTCTACTACTCTCTACTACTCACTCTCTACTACTCACTCTCAACTACTCACTCTCTACTACTCTCTCTACTACTCACTCTCTACTACTCTCTACTACTCACTCTACTACTCTCTATTACTCACTCTCTACTACTCTACTACTCACTCTCTACTACTCTCTACTACTCTCTCTCTACTAGTCACTCTCTACTACTCACTCTACTACTCTCTCTCTACTACTCACTCTCTACTACTCTACTACTCACTTTCCACTACTCACTCTCTACTACTCACTCTCTACTACTCTCTACTACTCACTCTACCACTCACTCTCTACTACTCTACTACTATCTACTACTCTCTCTGCTACTCACTCTCTACTACTCTCTACTACTCACTCTCTACTACTCTCTACTACTCACTCTACTGCTTTCTACTACTCTCTACCACTCACTCTCTACTACTCTACTACTCACTCTCTACTACTTTCTACTACTCTCTGTCTACTACTCCCTCTCTACTACTCACTCTACTACTCTCTACTACTCACTCTCTACTACTCTACTACTCTCTACTACTCACTCTCTACTACTCACTCTCAACAACTCACTCTCTACTACTCTCTCTACTACTCACTCTCTACTACTTTCTACTACTCACTCTACTACTCTATACTACTCACTCTCTACTACTCTACTACTCACTCTCTACTATTCTCTACTACTCTCTCACCACTACTCACTCTCTACTACTCACTCTACTACTCTCTCTCTACTACCCACTCTCTACTATCTCTACTACTCACTCTACTACTCTCTACTACTCCCTCTCTACTACTCTACTACTCACTCTCTACTACTCCCTACTTCTCTCTCTCTACTACTCACTCTCTACTACTCTCCCTCTACTACTCTCTACTACCCACTCTCTACTACTCTCTCTACTACTCTCTACTACTCTCTACTACTACTCTCTACTACTCACTCTCTACTACTCACTCTCTACTACTCTCTACTACTCACTCTCTACTACTCTCTGCTACTCACTCTACTGCTTTCTA
The DNA here is from genome assembly GCF_964204655.1 of Triturus cristatus. Classification (NCBI taxonomy): domain Eukaryota; kingdom Metazoa; phylum Chordata; class Amphibia; order Caudata; family Salamandridae; genus Triturus; species Triturus cristatus. The sequence continues at coordinate 526,505,708 of NC_140593.1, read as the reverse complement.
CTACTCTCTACCACTCACTCTCTACTACTCTACTACTCACTCTCTACTACTCTCTACTACTCGTTCTCTACTACTCCCTCTCTACTACTCACTCTCTACTACTCTACTACTCTCTACTAATCTCTACTACTCACTCTCTACTACTCACTCTCAACTACTCACTCTCTACTACTCTCTCTACTACTCACTCTCTACTACTCACTCTACTACTCTCTACTACTCTCTCTCTACTACTCACTCTCTACTACTCTACTACTCACTTTCCACTACTCACTCTCTACTACTCACTCTACTACTCTCTACTACTCACTCTACTACTCACTCTCTACTACTCTCTACTACTCACTCTCTAAATCTCACTCTCTACTACTCACTCTCTACTACTCTCTACTACTCATTCTCTACTACTCTCTACTACTCACTCTACTACTCACTCTCTACTACTCTCTACTACTCACTCTCTAAATCTCACTCTCTACTACTCACTCTCTACTACTCACTCTACTACTCTCTCCTACTCACTATCTGATACTTTCTCTACTACTCTCTACTACTCACTCTCTACTCTCTATTACTCGCTCTCTACTCTCTACCTGTCTACCTCTCTCTACCTCTCTCTCTAATACTCTCTACCTCTCTCTCTAATACTCTCTACCTCTCTACCTCTACCTCTCTACCTCTGCACCTCTACCTATACACCTGTACCGCTCTACCTCTCTGTACATGCACACATATGCACATATATATATGCAAATATATGCATATGCATTTATATATATGTATGTGTATATATATATATATACATATATAAACATATCAATATAATCTGCATATCTATGTACATATAAATGCATGCAAACATATACATATATGCATACATATGCATGGTATGTACATGACAGTTTGAAAAACTCTAATACAAGCAAAGCTAAAAAGCCACCCAATTACAAACAGAATTGCTTTAACTTAAACAAGGGCGAGACCTATTGCATTTTCAATGCTTGTTTACTTTGATTCCATCAAGAAGGCATTCAGATGTGTCACACATTTTCCATAAATTCTGAATGGTAGCACTCTAGTTGCTCATTAGATCACTGTAGTAAAGCTAGTGCTCAACAGGGAAGTCTGCTGCTGGTATTCAAAGTGCATGTTTCAGTCTGCATGTCAGAATTCTTTAATGAAATGGAAGACGATTTGAGAAATCAAAATGTGCCCTAATCTTTCTTTCTGCAGCACTAATCATAATTTCTATGGCAAAATGAACCCCCTCATTTTGTTCCTTTGCAAATTAACTGTTTTAAGTGTTACCACTTTATTCCAATCAAGATGGCATCAGGTGTGCCATACTTTTGTCATAAGTAAGACTGTTAACGCTCTAGTTGTTCTTTAAAACACTCTGGGACATTCTGTCATTGGGCTATAATTGGGCTACATCTCAATGATATTTGTGCTACATTTGGTCTCTTTTGTCTCTGGTGGCCATCTTGGGAGACTTATTTGTTTTGAAGTTTCCTAATTTCCTCATTTACAACAGTCTCCTCAGTAGGAAATACTTTCAGGTTTTTTACTTTCTTTCCATCAAGAAGGCATTCAGATGTGTCACACATGTGCCATAAATTCGGAATGTTAGCACTCTATTTGCTTATTAGATCACTGTAGTAAAGCTACTGCTCACCAGGGAAGTCTGCTGCTGGTATTGAAAGTGCATGTTTCAGTATGCATGTCAGAATTTTTTAATGAAATAGAAGAGGATTTGAGGAAGTCACTCAAAATGTGCCCTAATTTTCTTTTTTCCGCACTAATCATAATTTCTATGGCAAAATGAACCTCCTCATTGTGTTCCTTTTAAATTAAACTACTCACTCTCTACTACTCACTTGCTACTACTTTCTACTACTCACTCTCTATTACTCTCTCTCTACTACTCTCTACTACTACTCTCTACTACTCACTCTCTACTACTCTCTACTACTCACTCTCTACTACTCTCTACTACTCACTCTACTGCTTTCTACTACTCTCTACCACTCACTCTCTACTACTCTACTACTCACTCTCTACTACTCTCTACTACTCTCTCTCTACTACTCCCTCTATACTACTCACTCTACTACTCTCTACTACTCACTCTCTACTACTCTACTACTCTCTACTACTCTCTACTACTCACTCTCTACTACTCACTCTCAACTACTCACTCTCTACTACTCTCTCTACTACTCACTCTCTACTACTCTCTACTACTCACTCTACTACTCCCTACTACTCACTCTCTACTACTCTACTACTCACTCTCTACTACTCTCTACTTCTCTCCCTCTACTACTCTCTACTACCCACTTTCTACTACTCACTCTCTACTACTCTCTCTCTACTACTCTCTACTACTCACTCTGCTACTCACTCTCTACAACTTTCTAATACTCTGTCTCTGCCACTCACTCTCTACTACTCTCTACTACTCACTCTCTACTACTCACTCTCTACTACTCTCTACTACTCACTCTCTACTACTCTCTACTACTCACTCTACTACTCACTCTCTACTACTCTCTACTACTCACTCTCTAAAACTCACTCTCTACTACTCACTGTCTACTACTAACTCTACTACTCTCTACTACTCACTATCTGATACTTTCTCTGCTACTCTCTACTACTCACTCTCTACTCTCTATTACTCGCTCTCTACTCTCTACCTCTCTACCTCTCTCTACCTCTCTCTCTCTACTACTCTCTACCTCTCTACCTCTTCTTATCTACCTCTACACCTCTACCTATACGCCTCTACCGCTCTACCTCTCTGTACATGCAAACATATGAACATATATATATGCATATGCATTTATATATATGTATGTGTATATATATATACATATATAAACATATCAATATAATCTGCATATCTATATAAATATAAATGCATGCAAGCATATACCTATATGCATACATATGCATGGTATGTACATGACAGTTTGAAAAACTCTAATACAAGCAAAGCTAAAAATCCACCCAATTACAAACAGAATTGCTTTAACTTAAACGAGGGCGAGACCTATTGCATTTTCAATGCTTGTTTACTTTGATTCCATCAAGAAGGCATTCAGATGTGTCACACATTTTCCATAAATTCTGAATGGTAGCACTCTAGTTGCTCATAAGATCACTGTAGTAAAGCTAGTGCTCACCAGGGAAGTCTGCTGCTGGTATTCAAAGTGCATGTTTCAGTCTGCATGTCAGAATGCTTTAATGAAATGGAAGAGCATTTGAGAAGTCAAACTGTGCCCTAATCTTTCTTTCAGCAGCACTAATCATAATTTCTATGGCAAAATTAACCCCCTCATTTTGTTCCTTTGGAAATTAAATGTTTTAAGTGTTACCACTTTATTCCAATCAAGATGGCATAAAGTGTGCCATACTTTTGTCATAAGTAAGACTGTTAGCGCTCTAGTTGTTCTTTAAAACACTCTGGGACATTCTGTCATTGGGCTATAATTGGGCTACATCTCAGTCATATTTGTGCTACATTTGGTCTCTTTTGTCTCTGGTGGCCATCTTGGGAGACTTATTTGTTTTGAAGTTTCATAATTTCCTCATTTACAACAGTCTCCTCAGTAGGAAATATTTTCAGGTTTTTTACTTTCTTTCCATCAAGAAGGCATTCAGATGTGTCACACATTTGCCATAAATTCGGAATGTTAGCACTCTAGTTGCTTATTAGATCACTGTAGTAAAACTACTGCTCACCAGGGAAGTCTGCTGCTGGTATTGAAAGTGCATGTTTCAGTCTGCATGTCAGAATTTTTTAATGAAATAGAAGAGGATTTGAGGAAGTCACTCAAAATGTGCCCTAATTTTCTTTTTTCCGCACTAATCATATTTCTATGGCAAAATGAACCTCCTCATTGTGTTCTTTTTAAATTAAACTACTCACTCTCCACTACTCACTCGCTACTACTTTCTACTACTCACTCTCTACTACTCTCTCTCTACTACTCTCTACTACTCTCTACTACTCACTCTACTGCTTTCTACTACTCTCTACCACTCACTCTCTACTATTCTACTACTCACTCACTACTACTCTCTACTACTCACTCTCTACTACTCACTCTCTACTACTCTCTACTACTCACTCTCTACTACTCTCTACTACTCACTCTACTGCTTTCTACTACTCTCTACCACTCACTCTCTACTACTCTACTACTCACTCTCTACTACTCTCTACTACTCACTCTCTACTACTCCCTCTCTACTACTCACTCTACTACTCTCTACTACTCACTCTCTACTACTCTACTACTCTCTACTACTCTCTACTACTCACTCTCTACTACTCACTCTCAACTACTCACTCTCTACTACTCTCTCTACTACTCACTCTCTACTACTCTCTACTACTCACTCTACTACTCTCCATTACTCACTCTCTACTACTCTACTACTCACTCTCTACTACTCTCTACTACTCTCTCTCTACTAGTCACTCTCTACTACTCACTCTACTACTCTCTCTCTACTACTCACTCTCTACTACTCTACTATTCACTTTCCACTACTCACTCTCTACTACTCACTCTCTACTACTCTCTACTACTCACTCTACCACTCACTCTCTACTACTCTACTACTCTCTACTACTCTCTCTGCTACTCACTCTCTACTACTCTCTACTACTCACTCTCTACTACTCTCTACTACTCACTCTACTGCTTTCTACTACTCTCTACCACTCACTCTCTACTACTCTACTACTCACTCTCTACTACTTTCTACTACTCTCTGTCTACTACTCCCTCTCTACTACTCACTCTACTACTCTCTACTACTCACTCTCTACTACTCTACTACTCTCTACTACTCACTCTCTACTACTCACTCTCAACAACTCACTCTCTACTACTCTCTCTACTACTCACTCTCTACTACTTTCTACTACTCACTCTACTACTCTATACTACTCACTCTCTACTACTCTACTACTCACTCTCTACTACTCTCTACTACTCTCTCACCACTACTCACTCTCTACTACTCACTCTACTACTCTCTCTCTACTACCCACTCTCTACTATCTCTACTACTCACTCTACTACTCTCTACTACTCACTCTCTACTACTCTACTACTCACTCTCTACTACTCCCTACTTCTCTCTCTCTACTACTCACTCTCTACTACTCTCCCTCTACTACTCTCTAATACCCACTCTCTACTAATCACTCTCTACTACTCTCTCTCTACTACTCTCTACTACTCACTCTGCTACTCACTCTCTACAACTTTCTAATACTCTGTCTCTGCTACTCACTCTCAACTACTCTCTACTACTCACTCTCTACTACTCACTCTCTACTACTCTCTACTACTCACTCTCTACTACTCTCTACTACTCACTCTACTACTCACTCTCTACTACTCTCTACTACTCACTCTCTAAAACTCACTCTCTACTACTCACTGTCTACTACTAACTCTACTACTCTCTACTACTCACTATCTGATACTTTCTCTACTACTCTCTACTACTCACTCTCTACTCTCTATTACTCGCTCTCTACTCTCTACCTCTCTACCTCTCTCTACCTCTCTCTCTCTACTACTCTCTACCTCTCTACCTCTTCCTATCTACCTCTACACCTCTACCTATACACCTCTACCGCTCTACCTCTCTGTACATGCGCACATATGCACATATATATATGCATATGCATTTATATATATGTATGTGTATATATATATACATATATAAACATATCAATATAATCTGCATATCTATATAAATATAAATGCATGCAAGCATATACATATATGCATACATATGCATGGTATGTACATGACAGTTTGAAAAACTCTAATACAAGCAAAGCTAAAAAACCACCCAATTACAAACAGAATTGCTTTAACTTAAACGAGGGCGAGACCTATTGCATTTTCAATGCTTGTTTACTTTGATTCCATCAAGAAGGCATTCAGATGTGTCACACATTTTCCATACATTCTGAATGGTAGCACTCTAGTTGCTCATTAGATCACTGTAGTAAAGCTAGTGCTCACCAGGGAAGTCTGCTGCTGGTATTCAAAGTGCATGTTTCAGTCTGCATGTCAGAATGCTTTAATGAAATGGAAGAGCATTTGAGAAGTCAAAATGTGCCCTAATCTTTCTTTCAGCAGCACTAATCATAATTTCTATGGCAAAATGAACCCCCTCATTTTGTTCCTTTGCAAATTAAATGTTTTAAGTGTTACCACTTTATTTCAATCAAGATGGCATCAGGTGTGCCATACTTTTGTCATAAGTAAGACTGTTAGCGCTCTAGTTGTTCTTTAAAACACTCTGGGACATTCTGTCATTGGGCTATAATTGGGCTACATCTTGGTGATATTTGTGCTACATTTGGTCTCTTTTGTCTCTGGTGGCCATCTTGGGAGACTTATTTGTTTTGAAGTTTCCAAATTTCCTCATTTACAACAGTCTCCTCAGTAGGAAATATTTTCAGGTTTTTTACTTTCTTTCCATCAAGAAGGCATTCAGATGTGTCACACATTTGCCATAAATTCGGAATGTTAGCACTCTAGTTGCTTATTAGATCACTGTAGTAAAGCTACTGCTCACCAGGGAAGTCTGCTGCTGGTATTGAAAGTGCATGTTTCAGTCTGCATGTCAGAATTTTTTAATGAAATAGAAGAGGATTTGAGGAAGTCACTCAAAATGTGCCCTAATTTTCTTTTTTCCGCACTAATCATATTTCTATGGCAAAATGAACCTCCTCATTGTGTTCTTTTTAAATTAAACTACTCACTCTCCACTACTCACTCGTTACTACTTTCTACTACTCACTCTCTACTACTCTCTCTACTACTCTCTACTACTCTCTACTACTACTCTCTACTACTCACTCTCTACTACTCACTCTCTACTACTCTCTACTACTCACTCTCTACTACTCTCTGCTACTCACTCTACTGCTTTCTACTACTCTCTACCACTCACTCTCTACTACTCTACTACTCACTCTCTACTACTCTCTACTACTCGTTCTCTACTACTCCCTCTCTACTACTCACTCTCTACTACTCTACTACTCTCTACTACTCTCTACTACTCACTCTCTACTACTCACTCTCAACTACTCACTCTCTACTACTCTCTCTACTACTCACTCTCTACTACTCACTCTACTACTCTCTACTACTCTCTCTCTACTACTCACTCTCTACTACTCTACTACTCACTTTCTACTACTCACTCTCTACAACTCACTCTCTACTACTCTCTACTACTCACTCTACTACTCACTCTCTACTACTCTACTACTCTCTACTACTCTCTCTGCTACTCACTCTCTACTACTCTCTACTATTCACTCTCTACTACTCTCTACTACTCACTCTCTACTACTCACTCTACTACTCTCTATTACTCACTCTCTACTACTCTACTACTCACTCTCTACTACTCTCTACTACTCTCTCTCTACTAGTCACTCTCTACTACTCACTCTACTACTCTCTACTACTCTCTCTCTACTACTCACTCTCTACTACTCTACTACTCACTTTCCACTACTCACTCTCTACTACTCACTCTCCACTACTCTCTACTACTCACTATACTACTCACTCTCTACTACTCTACTACTCTCTACTACTCTCTCTGCTACTCACTCTCTACTACTCTCTACTATTCACTCTCTACTACTCTCTACTACTCACTCTCTACTACTCACTCTACTGCTTTCTACTACTCTCTACCACTCACTCTCTACTACTCTACTACTCACTCTCTACTACTCTCTACTACTCTCTCTCTACTACTCCCTCTCTACTACTCACTCTACTACTCTCTACTACTCACTCTCTACTACTCTACTACTCTCTACTACTCTCTACTACTCACTCTCTACTACTCACTCTCAACAACTCACTCTCTACTACTCTCTCTACTACTCACTCTCTACTACTTTCTACTACTCACTCTACTACTCTCTACTACTCACTCTCTACTACTCTACTACTCACTCTCTACTACTCTCTACTACTCTCTCACTACTACTCACTCTCTACTACTCACTCTACTACTCTCTCTCTACTACTCACTCTCTACTATCTCTACTACTCACTCTACTACTCTCTACTACTCACTCTCTACTACTCTACTACTCACTCTACTACTCTCTACTACTCCCTCTCTACTACTCACTCTACTACTCTCTACTTCTCTCTCTCTCTACTCACTCTCTACTACTCTCCGTCTACTACTCTCTAATACCCACTCTCTACTACTCACTCTCTACTACTCACTCTCTACTACTCTACTACTCACTCTCTACTACTCTCTACTACTTGCTCTCTACTACTCCCTCTCTACTACTCACTCTACTACTCTCTACTACTCACTCTCTACTACTCTACTACTCTCTACTACTCACTCTCTACTACTCTCTCTACTACTCACTCTCTACTACTCTCTACTACTCACTCTACTACTCTCTATTACTCACCCTCTACTACTCTACTACTCACTCTCTACTACTCTCTACTACTCTCTCTCTACTACTCACTCTCTACTACTCACTCTACTACACTCTACTACTCTCTCTCTACTACTCACTCTCTACTACTTTACTACTCACTTTCCACTACTCACTCTCTACTACTCACTCTCTACTACTCTCTACTACTCACTCTACTACTCACTCTCTACTACTCTACTACTCTCTCTGCTACTCACTCTCTACTACTCTCTACTACTCACTCTCTACTACTCACTCTCTACTACTCTACTACTCTCTTCTACTCTCTCTACTACTCACTCTCTACTGCTCTCTATTATTCTTTCTCTACTACACACTCTCTACTACTTGCTCTCTACTACTCACTCTACTACTCACTCTGCTACTCACTCTCTACTATTCTCTACTACTCACTCTCTACTACTCCACTACTCTCTACTAATCACTCTCTACTACTCACTCTCTACTACTCTCTACTACTCACTCTCTACTACTCTCTCTCTACTACTCACTCTCTACTACTCACTCTCGACTACTCTCTACTACTCACTCTCTACTACTCTCTCTCTACTACTCTCTACTACTCACTCTACTACTCATTCTCTACTACTCTCTCTCTGCTACTCAGTCTCCACTACTCACTCTCTACTACTCTCTACTACTCACTCTCTAATACTCACTCTCTACTACTCTCTACTACCCACTCTCTACTACTCTCTACTACTCATTCTACTACCCGCTCTATACTACTCTCTACTACTCTCTACTTCTCACTCTCTACTACTCTCTCCTACTCACTCTCTGCTACTCTCGCTCTACTCTCTATTACTCATCCTGTACTCTCTACCTCTCTACCTCTCTCTACCTCTCTCTCTACTACTCTCTACCTCTCTACCTCTACCTCTCTACCTCTACATCTCTACCTCTACCTCTCTACCTCTCTCTACACGCACACATATGCACATATATGCATATGCATTTATATATATGTATGTGTATATATATATACATACATATATAAACATATATATAATATGCATATCTATATAAATACAAATATAAATGCATGCATACATATACATATATGCATGTTATGTACATGAAATTTTGAAAAACACTAATAAAAGCAAAGCAAAAAAGCCACCTAATTACAAACAGAATTGCTTTAACTGAAACGAGGGCGAGACCTATTGCATTTCCAATGCTTGTTTACTTTGGTTCCATCAAGAAGGCATTCAGATGTGACACATTTGCCATAAATTCTGAATGGTAGCCCTCTAGTTCCTCATTAGATCACTGTAGTAAAGCTACTGCTCACCAGGGAAGTCTGCTGCTGGTATTGAAAGTGAATGTTTCAGTCTGCATGTCAGAACTTTTTAATGAAATAGAAGAGGATTTGAGAAGTCAAAATGTGCCCTAATTTTTCTTTCTGCAGCACTAATCATAATTTCTATGGCAAAATGAACCCCCTCATTTTGTTCCTTTTGAAATTAATGTTTTAAGTGTTACCACTTTATTCCAATCAAGATGGCTTCAGGTTTGCCATACTTTTGTCATAAGTAAGACTGTTAGCGCTCTAGTTGTTCTTTAAAACACTCTGGGATTTCTGTCATTGGGCTATACTTGGGCTACATCTCGGTGATATTTGTGCTACATTTGGGCTCTTTTGTCTCTGGTGGCCATCTTGGGAGACTTGTTATGAAGTTTCCTAATTTCCTTATTTACTACAATCTCCTCAGTAGGCATACTGTCAGTTTTTTACTTTGATTTGTCTTCAGCCAGGCTTGCTTGAATCCAGTGGCAAAGTGAGCAAGGGACTCACGTCTGAGCATACCCTGCCAACTTATGGCTAAGAAAGCGGTACAAAAGGATGGACTGGATTCAAGCAAGACTGGCTGAAGACGGCTGAAATGCCAGAAACCGGTCCTAGGAAGCTTGTTTCCGGTCCAGGGAAGGCATGGCTTGGCAGTTCGGGCTGGACTGTTCCCATGAGGCACAGGGTCAGACTGATTTGCATATGGACATGTCTGAACTGGGGTGGCAGAGTGGGCTAAAGAACGGTGATGGATCAAACCCAGATCTGTTGACTGGGTGTGAGTGTTTGATTGGTTCTGATGCTCCGTCCATCACCACCCCCTTTTGTACCATTTAAGCAAAAGGCACGACTCTGAACCATGGTCTACCTTTCTGCCAAATTTGGTGTAATTCCGTTCAGCAGTTCGGGCTGTAGCTGCGTAAACAGGTCCTATGGGAAATTTCATGGGGAAAAAGCGTTTTGGGACCCCCTTTTTTCTCAGCCCCCCCTTGACGAATCACCACGAAACTTTCAGGATAGGAGCGGACCGGTGTTGGCCAAAAGTTTGGAAAATTTTGCGAAGATTCATCAACCGGCGCCAGACTTATTGGGAATAGAATGTTGCAGATTTCCTATGGAAAATAGGTCCTAACTATAACTACCTAATGGCGACCGCCTGTAGATAATATATATATATATATATATATATATATATATATATATATATATATCATTACCAAAATGCCCATGAGCTCAGGAGCGCACACAACAGGTAACAAACCATCCGGTTTTCTCTTTCAGGCATCTCGCTCTTGTCACTCCGGGTAACTGATTAGACCTGACGCGTTTCGAGGGTTTTACCTCTTTATCAAAGGTCATTATGCAAATCTGGCACACCGGAAGTTCTGCAAACACCTGCTTAGTGCATTTCATTATGGTGCATGTTGGGACTTTTAGTCCGATTAAAAACAGTTATTTTCCTTTAAGTAAGTCCCGTGTGCATTGACCTGCACTGTAATTATATTCGCCCTGAGTGGGCCCCAGAGCTCAAAGAACGAGTAGTATATATATATATTTTCAGTGAAAAAAACAAAGGTCTCAGGGGCGTTATAGTTAGGAATTGGCATTTAAAAAACCTTAGAAATTCACACAAAAAAACATAGGTTTCAGGGGCGTTATAGTTAGCTGGACATTTCCCTCGGACAAAACCCTAGAAATTCCCCTGTTATAGCTACTTCAGCTAACTATAACTCGTGCCCCCGCAATGCACTGCTGATGACATCACATATTACGTCACTCATGACATGGTCAGTGACATCACTGATGACATCACTGATGACATCTCAAATGACATCACTGATGACATCACTGATGACTTCATCCAGTGAATGTGTGTTTTTCTGAAAAGTTTAAATATGTTTTATATATTTATAGTGAAAGGCCTATGGAAGAATGAGTGGGTGTATAAGTGTGAGAATGGGTGATTTTCTAGGTGCGTAACTGGCTCTATAAGTGAGTCATTAAATGTATCTTACTGCAGACTAGTGACTAAACTGTGTGAATGTCTGTATGTGTCTGTGTGTTGGTGTATAAGTGGCTGCATGGTTTTGTGAATAGCTATATGAGTGTCTATATGGGTTATTGATTGGTTGTCTGTATGGGTGCCTGAGTGTTTCTGTGGGTAGGGTGTGTGTGACTCTGCATAGATATGTGAGTGGGTGATTCAGTGGGTGCATGGTTTTAAGAGTGCATGTGTGATGGACTGTATGGTTGGGTGCCTGTATGTAAGGGTGTGTTAGTGATTGAATGTATATCTCAGTTGTACATGTGTCAGTAACTACATATGTGAAACACAGTGTATATGTGTTTAAGAGTATATAACTATTTATATGTGAGAGTGTGTGATTTTGGGAGTGGCTGTATGGATGAGTGTGTGCTTGTATCAGTAATTGTATAAGAGCGTCAGAATTTGTTAGTATTTTTATGAGTAAGTGAACTTGAGTTTATTTAACTGTATAGGTGAGTAAATTGGACTGTAATTAATTATTTGCATGACTGACTAGGTGTGTCAGTACCTCAATGGATGATTGGCGGTGTGTGAGTGTCTATATAGGTGTATAAATGCATATGATTGTCCTGTACTGAGTGACTGTAAGTATGAGTGACTGTACAGGTGAGTGAGTGGAGGTGTATGTAGACCTAAGAGTCAATGAGTGGGTTTGTAGTTATTGGCATTGGAGTATCTATGGTTTTCAAAATGGCCGTCTGAAATTTTGAGTCGGTGTATCAAAGGTTATATTAGGGTGTGAGAAGATGCACTCGTTTATCACATGGATGACGTCATCAGTGATGTCATCAGTGATGTCATTTGAGATGTCATCAGTGATGTCATCAGTGATGTCACTGACCATGTCATGAGTGATGTAATATGTGACGTCATCAGCAGTGCATTGCTGGGGCGCGAGTTATAGTTAGCTGAACTAACTATAGCAGGGGAATTTAGTGAATTTCTAAGGTTTTTTAAATGCCAATTCCTAACTATAACGCCCCTGAAACCTTTGGTTTTTTCAGTGAAATTCAAAGGTTTTTTAAATGCCAATTTCTAACTATAACGTGCATGAAACCTATGGTTTTTTCAGTGAATTTCAAAGGTTTTTTAAATGCTAATTCCTATCTATAACTTATCTCCATAGATATCATGTTTAATGATTTTCATTGGATTTCTATATTTTTCAAATTCAGTGTGTCAATTTCATTAATTATGTTTTTTTAAAATTCTTTTTTATCACCATTTTTTAAATTTATTTTTTTAATTAATCCTTTTAAAAATGAAAAAGTAATATTTGTTTTTGTTGGGTTTTTCAAACATATTTTGTTATATTTTTAAAAATATATTTTTAACTATATGTTCAAAACTTTATTTTATATATATTTTTTGCAATGTTTTGGGATCCGCACACCCTATGCGCACCGTTCTCGATCCCTACGCGTTAGCATCCGCGCATGGTATGCGTTGGGTACGTGTTTAGTGCGCGATCGCAATGCGACTCCCAGCCTATATGTGACACGTTCGATGTACGTAAGGCGACATTTACGCGCTTCCACGATGCGTCATCTGCGTCTATGATGCGATAGGTGCGCGGATCCCGCGCAATATTTAACATTTAAAAAAACATACATATATGTATTTCATGTGAATATTTATTGAAGACAAACTCTAAACTAGTCGTAAAACTAATATATTTTTACATCTAATCCTATAATTTTTTTTTATTCAATTTCGCGGATGCGTGCTGGGTGCGCGCTGCCTATGCGCAGGGTGCGCGGATCCCATGTGACCTGCAAAAAAAGAGATTTGATTGGTTCATTACACTTCCTCTTCTAACTATTGAAAGACCCCACCCAATTTAATCATTCATCTTTGACCTTCTTTGGAGGAGCATCTCTTTGCAGAGAAGAAGATTTTTTTAAACTAAGTTTACACTTAGCTCTAACTTTTTTCAACTAAAAATGGCTTCAGGGCAGCAGGCATCACCTGCATCTCCTCATACATCTGAGGATGAATTTTTGGATGAGGCACCACGCAAAGAACGTTTTTCTTCAGTGGTGTGGAAATATTTTACTTTTCCCGTGGGGCAGAATAAGACCAATGCCACCTTGGTCACATGCAAGATTTGCAAAAGAGTGCTGTCGCGAGGGGATCCTAACAAGAAATACTCGATCGATCTGATCTGCAAGAAAGTCACATTTGCTAGTTTTTCTTTTTTTTTTTTATTGTTCCCTGAACTTCATTGTTTGGTTCCTCCTGTTTTGTTTTTTGGTTTGTTTTTGCAGAAAAACCAAAATAATTACAAAATTGTTCAGAAACCCCCCCAATAAATATAAAAGAAGAAAGAAGAACTAACTTTCCTGGTTTAAAAAAAGAGATAAAATTTCTTTGTTAGTGTGTGAAAGTTTAGATGAATGTATGTGTAGTACGTAATTGACTGAATTAATGCATTAGTAGCGTATGGTGAATGTATAAGTGCAGAACTATGAGGAAATGCTGCAGCATCACACAGTAACCTCTTTAACTACAGTGTGCTGTAGTACTTCCGAAGCACAGGGATGCAACATATGTACATAAATATGTTGCAAATCTATGCTTCTCTCTGCACGGCTGCTTAAACTGCAGCCATGTGGTGACACAGGCACCCTTGCACCATAGTGCAAGGATATCTGTGTCATGTGCTGTTTGTTTTTGTGCAGGAAGACACACCTTCCTGCACAAAAACAATCGGTAAAGGCATTTTTCTCCTTCAATGTATGCTGAGCATTGTAGCATGCATTGAAGATATAAAAATGTGGAGAAATGAAAACAATTCTCCTTGTTGTGCTTTCCTACACCAATTTTAGAATGGTGCAGCATTCACACACATATCGAGATTTATGATTTCTGACAAATCTAGACATGTGTCTTGTTCTATGAGTATTCAGTGCAATCATGCACAACAACACTTATAGAACACCCTTTCAACGCAAACTGGTGTGCATAATGAGGTTGTATTTACATGGAGTATAAAAAGTGCACAGAGTGCCTTTTCCTCTCTTTGTAAATATGAAAGAGTGTCTTGCGCAATAACTATGTTACAAAAAGTGACATATTTCCAGTTTTAAAATTCCTTGTGAATGATGGAAGGTAAGCACAGAGTTTTGTCTGCAAAGATGTTCAAAGAAGAATGATTGAAATGATTGCGGTCCTTCAATAGCTACAATGGGAAATATTATGAACCCCTCAGATCTCTTTTTTTGCAGGTCACATGATATCTGATTATGGTCAGATTTCAAAACTACATAGGTATAAACAGTGTTTTTAGAAACGTGTTTCAACTTTGTAGCTTCTTGCAGACCTCCTCATTCTGCATATTGAGACTTAGTTAAACTTACCTTCACAGTAATAGCAATAAAAAATGGTATACATTTTTTTTCAGATTTTCATTGCAATCTAAATTCATATAGATTGCTTATTTTTAAATTTGGATCTGTGAAAGAAAAGGAAAAAAAATTATAACATGTAATAATACATTTTTTACAACACAGCATAATTTCCACAAAGTAATTTGTTTGCCTTTTTTGCTGTTCTCAGAATATATTGAATATCACTAAGAATAGTGATTTCAATCGTACTGATCACTTAACAGCGGGCAAAAAAAAGAAACAATCAGAAAGATTGTTAAAAAACAACTACATGCTATTCTCAGCAAAATACCACAAGATACAAATCACAGATATATAAAATGCTTACGGGCAACAAAATTTTAAAAGTTTAACTTGCAAAAACTGTAAATGTTGTCGCTTTAAAATATTCACCGAATCTAAGGATGAATTTTTGGAGGAGGCACCACGCCCACAACGTTTTTCTTTAGTGCTGTGGAAATTTTTTACTTTTTCCGAAGGGCAAACAAAGATCAATGCCACCTTGGTCACGTGCAAGATTTGCAAAAGAGTTCTGTTGCGAAGGGATCCTAACAAGAAATACTCGTACGGCATGGCAAGTATGATGAAACACCTAAGGACCCTTCATCCAAACAATCTTGCACGAGAAGAGTGCAAACGGATGAGAAACACTCCTGTTCTGTATCTGTAAAAAAGAATCACAAATAAATGTATATTAATAACTTTCAAATTTATACTATTCCATTACTATACAAACACATTTTATATAAAAAATGACTAAGAAACTATAGCCCTGAACCACAAGTGTAACGATGGTTAAAACACTACATGCATAGTGCATACTACTTTGAAGCAGTTCATGCCCTAAAGCCTACCTCACTAAAAGACTACATGCTAACTGACTGAATGATTACAGTACTATAAGGAGACACACTGGGTGAGTAACAGGGTGTTTGCTAGAAGTGTATGAATACTGACTGGGGAATTGAAGGTGTGAAAGACAACTGTGTAGGTGGTTAGAGGCCTGCATGCATAGTGAATAGGCATTTGAAGCAGTCTATGTGCTACAGCCTGGCACACTGCATGAGTACTTGGGAACTGACGGAATGATTAGAGTACAGCAAAGAGAGTGCCTGGGTGAATTTATAAGTGGTTGGCTTTTGACACAGTGAATTGATTAGTACTTGGTATTGAATGGGTCACAAGAGGAGTGCAAAGGGAGTGACAGGATGTTTGCTGGACTGTATGGATACTGACTAGGGAATTGAAGATGTGAAAGACAAGTGTATAGTATGTTAGAAGACTGCATGCATACTGCATAGACATTTGAAGCAGTCTATGTGGTAATGTATGGTTCACAACATGAGTACTTGGAAACTGACTAAATCATCAGACCACTGCTAGGACAGTGCCTGGGTAAAACTTTTAAATTTTCAGTTCTGGCACAGTGAAGAGACTAGTACATGGTACTGCACATTAGTGTCAAACCCTGACTCATTTTATCAATGCATAAGCAAAGAATAGCTTCTAAAGCTACTAAAACTTGACTACATGACCGGTTTTAAAACAGTTATCTGTCAGCAAATACACAATGTTACCAAATGCTTCTATCACAATCCTTACCCAAATGTACACAGACTCACAGTGTGATTTTAGACCAGCAACATCATCCTAGAAGTTTACCAAAACTCATTCACTAGTCTAGAAGAGATAAGGGTACTGCACACAATCTACACATTTAAGTACAGCACATTAGTGTCAAAGCATGACTCATTTTATTAATGCATACGCAAAGACTGGCTTCTAAACCTACTAAAACTTGACAACATGACCGGTTTTAAAATAGTTATCTGTCAGCAAATACACGATGTTACCAAATGCTTCTATCACAATCCTTACCCAAATGCACACAGACTCACAGTGTGATTTTAGACAAGCAACACTATCCTAGGAGTTTACCAAAACTCATTCACTAATCTAGAAGAGGTAAGGGTACTGCACACAATCTACATATTTAAGTACAGCACATTAGTGTCAAAGCATGACTCATTTAATCAACGCATAAGCAAAGACTGGCTTCTAATGCTACTAAAACTTGACAACATGACAGGTTTTAAAAGAGTTATCTGCCAGAAAATACACGATGTTACCAAATGCTTCTCTCACAGTGGTTCCCAAATGCACACAGACTCACAGTGTGATTCTAGACAACAACCACTATACCTAGGAGTTTACCAAAAATCATTCACTCCTGTGGAAGTGATAAGGGAACTGCACACAATCTACATGTTTCATGACTGCACTTTTGTGTCAAAGCCTGACTCATTTAATCAAAGCATAAGCAAAAACTGGCTTCTAATGCTACTAAAACTTGACAACAAGACAGGTTTTAAAACAATTACCTTTCAGCAAATACACGATGTTACAAAATGTTTCTCTCACAGTGGTTCCCAAATCCACACAGACTAACAGTGTGATTCTAGACAAGCAACACTATCCCTAGCAGCTTACCAAAACTCATTCACTACTGTGCAAGGGGTAAGGAGACTACACACAATCTACATATTAAAGTACAGCACATTAGTGTCAAAGCATGAATCCTTTTATCAATGCATAAGCAAAGACTGGCTTCTAATGCTACTAAAACTTGACAACATGACAGGTTTTAAAACAGTTATCTGTCACCAAATACACAATGTTACCAAATGCTTCTCTCACAGTTGGAGAATTTGGTTCGTGCTGTTCGTTACTGCCGGGATTGCCTGGATTCCTATCCCAGCCTTTTGACCTTCCACTGCGCCTCGCGGCCCCCGCTGCGCGGGAGCCGCTCGAGGGACTGGGACTCCGTTGCTCACTGTTTGGGACATTGTTGATGCCCTGCTGATGCCCTGACTCCACGCTTCACGCTGTTGGCCCCGCTGCGCTGTGCTCTGCTGTGGTGAGGGGACGTTGCTGGATGCTTGCTCTGCGGTGAGCGACCGGCGTAACCGGGACTGCGAGGACCAGGGTGCTGTGCGTGAAGCTGATCATCCGCACCTGGTCCTCTTCCCGACTCCTCCCCCAACACCGTTTCCTTTTTCGTTAAAAACATAATCTTGCCTTCACGCGCTAGCGGGACGCGCGCGGGTCTTAGCACGGGGCTAAGACCGGGCAAAGAGCGGGCCGTTTGAGGCCGTTAGAGAACGGAAGAGACCGGACCGGGCCACCCCCCTAACGCTCCTAACTCTCTGTGAACTGTGTACGTATTATTACATGTAATTTTATTATATTATCATTGCATATTTATGTTTTAAAAAATTGAGTAGTTCTGACAAATACGTGCACTTAAATTCCTACCCATTCCCGCTGGTATTTAGGAAATATGGTATTAACCAGAGGGAAAAAACTAAAGTAAAGGGGGGTGGGGGCAAACTCTCAGGCCCCATGGATGATTTTATAGTCAAGGCTAACACATTTATTGACCAAAGCATCAGCTTAATAGAAGGTAGGGTGTCTTTGGATTTAGCCGTGGCTAAAAGATCGTCCATTGGTAACTTAAGGAACGCGAAAACTCCGGAAACTCTTAGCACAAATGGGTATAGGTCGCCTTGCAAGGGCAGGCGTAGCCTGCCAAACAATGTTGACCTATCGGCCTCCCAACTATCTGATTTTCAGCTAAGTCTTGATCTAGAGAGGACACCAGAGTTGATTCCCCAACTAACACCGGATGATCTGAGACAATCAAGAGGGAGGAGAGAGGGCGCCATACGGAAACGAAAGAAGAATTCTAAAAATTCTAGCTCCCGAGAAATTGCCGATCAGAGTAGCGGGGAACAGATTGCACTTCACAGTGCAGAAAAGTCAACTGATCCCATAATCATAAACCAGTCTACGCATGATATTTTAGAACTAATCAGCGAGGAAGTTCCCATGCATTTACCATCTAGCAAAACAAGACAGGAGAGTGAAAACTCACAATTAATTAATAATATCACAGCTCTCCTAAAATCCTCCCTCGCTCCACTCGAATCAAGACTAACACAGATAGAGCACCAGATATCAAATTTGATTAATATTACGAAACTTAAGCAAGCCCCTGTGGTTCAAGGTAGGGAAAGAGCAAAGATGCCCCCTCAAAAGCCAGTACATAGACAAAATAAAGACTCAGAAATTGTACCAGTAAAAGCAACATCTAAATTACCACCTTCAAAAGTACGAAACATCAATAGAGTAGTGGAATCTACCCTAAATCCTACGACAACTTCGCCCCAGGGAAATGTCCCGATAGAAAAAACTCCTGTTCCGATAGCCTTGGCACCCAAAAAATTGCTGCCTAATGCAAAAATTTTGTCCTCAAACAAATCTCCCCCAAAAACCGTGGCGCCTGATATCAACAGAGGCGATTCAAGGAAATCTCTTGAATCTATTTTGGCTGTTGATTTACCCCCAGAAGCTAGTCCCTTCGTGGTTGTAATGACAGGTGTCCCTGAAATAGATGACCCAAATGCAGAACCTACGTGGTCATTGAAAAATAAGGTCCAATACTGGCTAAATACCAATCGTCCTGTACCAGCAAATTGGACCTGTAGGATTCTGATGGTACGCAGGACCCCTTGGGTGGGGAATAGTAGAAAAACTATACCAGGAGACTGTATTTTGATTACATTCGAGGACCCAAGCGTGGTAAATTATATTTGCTCATGGGAGTTCTCGAATGTAAATGAGGAAATAGGAACTAGGAGACTCTCCTTTTTCTATCCTTCCAGTCTCCATAAAGGGAACCCAAATCACTTTGCTCGCCCATGGGAAGTAACAGCTTCACGTCAAGGGAAACATTCCAATCACTGGAAAGTAGCGGGTTCCCGCCTTATGACCACGATGGTCTTTGGCATTCTTCGGGGCCACGATATTGGGGAGGAGGACGGGAAGATTGGGGGTACTCGTATAGCATATAGAGAGCCACCCCAAAGGGACTTTTGGTCCAGTATTCCGACGGCAAATAGGTACAGTGTTCTTGAATCAGTCGACTGACCACTAGTGATGACAGAAACAACTAACTCTAAGGTATGTCATCCAACGCCCAAGGAAAAAACAATCTGTCTAATCAACGAACTCGTGACCAATCCAGAAATGATTAACTCCAAGATATGTTACCCAGCGCCCAAAGAAAAAATGATTTGTGTAGTAAACGAAGCCTCGACTAATACAGAATCGCAGCCCTTACCTATCCTCTTTTGGAACGTAGCGGGTCTCCGCTCCAAAATTGACGATGGGACGGCTGTTACTTTCTTGGAGTTGGGGAAAATCATATGTCTGCAGGAGACATGGTCCACCACTGAGCTCCATCTTCAGGGTTATAAAACATTTTTTACCCCCGCTCTGGGTACTAATGTAGGCAGACCTAAGGGAGGGTTGACTACTTACATTGCAAACACAGTTAATTTTTTGAAAGTATCTGTAGTAGTGTATGATCCAAACTTCCAGTTACTCTCCCTCGTGCTAAAAAATAAAGAGTCGATCCTATTGCTTAATCTTTATAACAACCTAGAAGAGGACAAATTCCTGATTCTTCTCTCCAACATCAAGGAAAAGTTAACCCATAATTTGAGGTTAGGAAAAGGGGCAGTCAATCTCTTATGGGGAGGAGATTTGAATCTACACCCATGCCCACATGTCGGAAAAAATCGTTGCGGGATTGTGGATGAAAATGATACTCCCCTCATGCATTTCGCTCATAGTAGGGGGGGGGACGCAATGAATAATGTTTTAACAGACCTGGAACTTGTAATCGTTAACGAGCCAAGTCCAGACTCAAACTCCCTGCAACCGACATATGTGGGTCGGGGTTACAAAACGACAGTAGATTACATCCTCGTGTCAATAGGATTGTTGCCTCGAGCCAGGTCGTTTGAGGTTTTGACAAATGATTTAAGTGATCATTCTGCCCTTAGGATGGAACTTTATGTAACTGATTTTCAATCTCAAACTACTACTATAGCGAAGACCCTCGCACAAAATAACCTTGAGTTGGGAAGGCAAAATGGTTTTATATTAAAATGGGGGAAAATAAACCCGGAAGAAATTACAGGAAAATTGGTAAATGAGGCATATGCAAATATAATTAAATGTTTGGATTTAGGAGTACCAGATGTAGAAGTCCTAAATAACTTCACACAAATATTAGAGAAAACTAAGGGACTTCTTACAGTAACTTCAAACAACTCAAACCCAACTACTAAAGGGTGGTTTAATCATAGTTCTACGATGGCACTAACTAAATTAAAGGAGGCCCTTAACAAAACTGTCAGAGATCTGGAGCAAATCCAATCTCTGAGACATCAATATCGACGGGCACGCAAGCAAAGAATTAAAGACTTAAAAGAGAAATGATGGAATGATTTACATTCCAGTCCCGTCTCCAAAAACAGTGTCGCTTTTTGGCGAACTGTTAAAACCCCTTATTTACAAGACAAAGACGGCCCAAAGATAGAAGTTGCAATAGAAGAAGACATCTGGGTGTCTCACTTTTCTAAGATTTTTAAAAATACAGCAACACCGGCAGGGACACAACCGTTACTCCCAACAGTCGTATATCCAATTCCCCTGTACTTTGATATTTCTGAAGTTATAGTGGCCCTGGAAACAAGTAAAAGTGGGAAAGCCCCAGGCCCAGATGGGGTTCCAGTGGATCTTTTTAAATTTAATTTAGATCTCTGGTCCCCCATCCTCACGAGAGTTTGTATTGCAGCCGTAAAGCTGGGTTTGTTAAAATCCTGGACAAAATCGATCATGGTCCCAATTTTTAAAAAGGGCGATCGTCAAGACGTGAAATGTTACCGTCCGATCTCCTTATTAGATTCTTTGGGAAAGGTCGTCGGCAGAGTCGTGCTTGAACGACTCAGGCTCTGGGCAGAAGAGGGAGACATCATTTCAGACCTTCAGTTTGGATTTCGGGAGGGTTTTGGAACGGTAGAGCAGGCTCTTAACCTCAGTTTGATAGTGGGCAAATATCTCCAAGCAAAGAAGAATACGGTTTACATGGTCTATGTGGACCTGTCCGCCGCTTTTGATTGCGTATCACACGCAAAACTTTGGATGATCTTGGCCCATATGGGAGTGGATCCCCCTCTTTTAGATTTTCTAAGAGAGCTTTATTCAAATGCATCAGCAAGGGTCCGCTTTGGCATGAGGGGGGAGCTGACAGCACCTTTTGCAGTAGAGCGTGGAGTCAGGCAGGGATGTGTCCTGGCTCCATTCCTCTTCTCTCTGTACACAAATGGACTAGAGGGAGAGATGTTGAGGGGGGCTCAGGATCTACCACGAGTAAAACAACGCCTGATTCCTGCTCTGCTGTATGCAGATGATGCTGTCATTTTGGCACGCACGCCGCGAGAACTACAAAGGTCTCTGAATAGATATGTCGCTTTCATGGGTGGGTTGGACCTACAAGTAAACGTTAAAAAAACGTTCATCATGGTAGCAGGTAGCGGGAAAAAACGCCTAAAGAACATTTACCTCAACGATCAAAAACTCGAGGTAACTACTCAGTACTGCTACCTGGGTATCATGATCGATGAAAGACTTTGGGGCCTATGCATCAACAATGCCATTTGCGATTCCTTATTAGCGAAAAATAAGGAATCGCTAATAAGGAATAGCAAAAGGCTATGCATGTAGGAATCGCTATTCAAATAGCGATTCCTTAATATTCCTTATTACCGAATCGGTAATACCGAATCGGTAATAAGGAATACCTACCCATTCATTCCTATGGGCTTGGAGGCCCATAGGAATGAATGTAAAGCCAGTCTGTATTAGCGATTCGGTATTACCGAATCGCTAATAGCGGGAGCACTTTCAAGGGTGCCAGGGTGTCAAAAGGACACCCTGTTGCACCCCTGAAAATGATATGTGC
Source organism: Triturus cristatus (assembly GCF_964204655.1). Taxonomy (NCBI): domain Eukaryota; kingdom Metazoa; phylum Chordata; class Amphibia; order Caudata; family Salamandridae; genus Triturus; species Triturus cristatus. Next base: position 526,482,566 of record NC_140593.1, on the reverse strand, counting down.
ACATATGTTGCACACACACATGCTCTAAGGGCATGTGTGTGCGCAACATGAAACTTTGAAAAATGCACAAAAGTGCATTTTTCAAAGTTTTTGCAAATTACCATGCAGTTCATCTTCATGGTAATTTGCTCCCCCTATTAGCGAAATCGCTAATTTTTTAACTTTGCTGCATTGCATTTAAGGAATCTCCCTTTGGGATTCCTTAAATGCAATCGCTATTTAAGGAATCGGTATTTAAGGAATCCCTATTTAAAGAATCGCTATTTAAGGATTCCTTAAATAGCGATTTCTGCTTTTGGGTTGATGCATTGGGATTGGGTATTTTTTACTTAATACCGGGAGCTATTACCGAATCGGTATTTTACCGACTGGATTTTGGGTTGATGCATGAGGCTGTTAATTGGAGACCAGCAGTAGAGGCCAGATGTCATCTTCTTAAAAGAGTCATAGCCTCCCTGATGAGCTTTTCTCAGAGACTAGGGAGAAGGCCCCCAGTGGAATTACTAAAAATATATATAGCCAAGTGTCAGGCGATTGCACTCTATGGGGCGGGACTCTGGGGATATACAGATGTTAGTGCCCTACAGGTAGCTGAAAACACTTTCCTTAGATTCCTCTTAGCAACACCGCGTAGCACTTCAACTTACGCTTCCCATCTAGAACTTGGAATCCCTTATCTAGAGGATTTACTAAGGATTCAACCACTACTGCTTTGGCGGCGCATTTGGACTTCTGATAAAAACATCCTAACCCAGGAAATTGTGGCAGATTCAATGATCCTTGACCAATCACAAAAAATTAAATGGCTTCGGTACATCAGAAACTTCTTCAATGACCTCGGATTGGAGAAGTATTATGGTGAACCTAAAAACATTATTGAAGTATCCAAGCGATCACTGAAACAACTGGCCCTGACACATTTAGAGTCATTGAGGTTGACATCCGAGTCAACAAAACCCTCGGTTCTCCATGCTAATATGACCCAGCTTACGTTCTTCATCCAGCCCTATCTTACATTACAGATTAGTACCTATGATAGAATGTTATTGACAAGATTCAGACTAGATCTTTTTCACAGACTAGTAGCCTTTCCAGACAAAAAAAATTGGGATCCAATTCTCCCTACTTGTCCTTGTGATGAGGAATCAATACAGTCTAACCTACATACAATATTGTTTTGTAAATTCCATCATTCACATAGGAAGGTTTGGCTATTACCCTTACTAAAGCAGTGGGGTCTTAGACAATGCCGCCCTGCCATGCTACGTCTCCAACTGCTAGAATCTGAACTGGTCTGTTACCGCGTCCTTAACTTTTTAAAATGTATTATAAAGCATAGGAAAAATTTGTAAAACGTACGGTACAAATACTCCCAAACATGGTATTGAAACTAAGAGAACTGTTTCTTGCAAAAAATATTTGACTCTGGATTTGTGTAAATTTTACTTTCATCATGATTTTTGTCCTATTGTGCATTTATATTTTTTATTTATGAAATGTATCTTTTATGGTTTTACAATTTGTAATAACCGAATAAAGAAGTTTATATATATATATTCTCTCACAGTGGTTCCCAAATGCACACAGACTCACAGTGTGATTCTAGACAACAACCACTATACCTAGGAGTTTACCAAAAATAATTCACTACTGTGGAAGTGGTAAGGGAACTGCACACAATCTACATATTTCAGGACTGCACTTTTGTGTCAAAGCCTAACTCATTTAATTAACGTATAAGCAAAGACTGGCTTCTAATGCTAATAAAACTTGACAACATGACAGGTTTAAAAAAAGTTATCTGTAAGAAAATACACGATGTTACCAAATGCTTCTCTCACAGTGGTTCCCAAATGCACACAGACTCACAGTGTGATTCTAGACAAGCACCACTATCCCTAGGGGTTTACCAAAACTCATTCACTACAGTGGAAGTGGTAAGGGAACTGCACACAATCTACATATTTCAGGACTGCACTTTTGTGTCAAAGCCTGACTCATTTAATCAAAGCATAAGCAAAAACTGCCTTCCAACGCTACTAAAACTTGACAACAAGACAGGTTTTAAAACAGTTATCTGTCAGCAAATACACAATGTTACCAAATACTTCTCTCACAGTGGTTCCCAAATGCACACAGACTCACAGTGTGATTCTAGACAAGCAACACTATCCCTAGCAGCTTACAAAAACTCATTCACTACTGTGCAAGGGGTAAGGAGACTACACACAATCTACATATTAAAGTACAGCACATTAGTGTCAAAGTATGACTCATTATATCAATGCATAAGCAAAGACTGGCTTCTAATGCTACTAAAACTTGACAACATGACAGGTTTTAAAACAGTTATCTGTCAGCAAATACACGATGTTACGAAATGCTTCTCTCACAGTGGTTCCCAAATGCACAGATACTCACAGATACTCACTGTGTGATTCTAGACAAACAACACTATCCCTTGCACTATACAAAAACACATTTCTTCATCTAGAAGGAGTTCTACATTTTAGTATAGAAACATAACTCATTTCACAAATTCTACCAAAATATAGAAACAGCACAGTTATCTGTCTGCAAACACATGAAAAATACAAATGCTTATCACAGAATGGTTTCTACATGCACACAAACTGTCAATAAGATTGTAGAAAAAAAAAGTACTCCCTACAATTTAGCAGGAGAAATACATTAGTCTGATTAAAATCAAAATAGTCTACATACATCCCCTCACAATTAAATAACTCACCTTTCAAGTTGTTTTGTAGATTAAGAAGAATATCAGCCACACACCAGATTTTCTTTTAAAGAATCTCTGCACTGTGCACCTCTCAGCAAAAACAAAGAATGGAAAAGTTTCCCTTTCATTTTCCACACATATACATGTAAACATCAAATCACAATCCTTCACACATAAATTCAAAAGCAAACACACATTTCTATTGGTTAAACATTTCAACCCTTTCCAAATGAAATACATTTCAACCCTTCCCCCAATCTGCCTTCTGCCTGTTACCATAGAAACAGGTCATGGAACACTGCACTGAGCACACAGGTCACAAGTTCAGCACACAATGTTGCTAAACAAGACAGCAAGTGTGCTTGACTTTTCAACATATCAGCTTATCATATATAATGTTCCTTACAATCAGTTTTTGTTAACCAATAAGAATCATGCCTTTAAAAAACAGAAATATACACCCTACCTTTCAGTGTAGAAAGTTGTCATACAACCAATGAATTCTTGTCTTTTTTCAATTTTTTTTCCCTTGGATCTGCGCACCCAACGCGAGAGGATCCGTGCACCAAACGCGATAGGATGCGCGCACCCTGCGCGCATTTCGCCGTTTTTTTTATTTTTTAAAAAGGGGGCCCCAGGGGGTCCTTCTGGGACCCCCTAAGCACCTCTAGAGGGTCAGAGTATTTCCACTCTGCCCCCATTATATGTTTTACACACTTATTCCCCTTGCTTCATCAGCCTTGCTTCTACCGAGGCAGAAAATGGCCGCCAACAGTTCCTAGTTTCGAATGTAGACAGACACTCGACAGCCAATTAGCATTCAGCGCGCGATCGGGAGGGTGCACGCTCGATTCTGGGAGGGTGCGTTTACGGTGCGGGTAGGGTCCGCGGATCCTCCCCGGCCATAGATATCACTAACTTTTTTACCCTCATTTTCTCAGGAACTAATGAACAGATTCACAGTATTTATGCAAAAGGCACGAGTCTGAACTGAGGACTACCTCTTTGCCAAATTTGATGTCATTCCATTCAGCGGTTCGGGCTGTAGCTGCGACAACAGACCCTATGGGAAATTGCATGGGGAAAACGCGTTTTGGGACCCTCCTTTTTTCTCGGCCCCCACTTTACAAATCATCACAAAACTTTCAGGGTAGGAGCAGAGCGGAGCTGGCCAAAAGTTTGGAAAATTTTGCGAGGATTCATCAACCAGCACCAGACTTATTGGCAATAGAATGTTGCAGATTTCCTTTGGAAAATAGGTCCTAACTATAACTATCTACTGGCGATTGCCAGTAGATAATATATATATATCTTTGAAACCATTTCGAAGTCAATTCTGTAAATATTCTTTGTAAGATTGAACACAGTAAAAAGAATCGCACACTATGAGTGTGGAGAATTCGCGATCCGCGTTTTCAAGTGCCATCTTGAATGCTTGTAGTTCAGCTCGCTGAGCTGTACAATCTCCAAGAGATTGCATTTTTGTGACCATTGGTCTGAATTTGCCATCGCGCATTTGACCTTTAACGATCGCGCATGCTGCACTGTAAGCTTGTTTACTCTCCGTAGCGGATTGTGCAGATCCGTCAGTATAAATTATAAATTCATAGTGATCAAGAGGGAGAATTTCAGTAGGCAGAGGACATTCATGTTCGTATTGCAGGAATGCTTGTGTTTTCAAATAAGGATCAAAAACATATTCAACATCAGTTACAGCAAGAGAATTAACTCATTGTATCCATCTTGGATGTAAAGCTTTTGCATTCGGAATGCTAGCTTTAGTAACTGCCTCTAAGGCTGGTACAGGAGTTACGACCATAATGCGTTTCCCCTGTGCTAGGGCTCTTTCTTTTGCTTCAGCGGTTTGAACTGCTGTCAGAATCTTTTCTGTGGAAGTGAATTTCATTTCTGCTTGTGTATACAAGTGTGATTTGTATGCAATTAGTACTTTTTTACCTTCATTAAAAGTTAAGTAGGTGAATGCTCATTGACCCAGAATGATTCGGATCACTAAGTTGTGTATATTTAGGCGTGTTTGCAAGTGTTTTGTTGCTAACATGTCTGTTTGAAGTGCACACAGAATATCTGTGTTCTTGTGTCCACGTTGTGGCTTTGAAATCAGGTTTGATTAATTCGTAGAGAGGTTTAACCCTCTCTGCGTAGTTTAGAATGTATGTTCTTCCTAAATTCAGGAAACCTAGACTGTAAGTTCTTCAGCATTTTTGGAGGTTGGTGCAGCGCACACTTTTCTAAAAAGTTGGCGCCCAGTCTTTTGCCTTCACTTGAAAGTTCATATCCAAGGAAAAGGACGTTGAGATGGGCAATTCTGGACTTTTTAAAGTTGAGTTTATAACCCTCAGAGGCAAAGCCCAATATAATGGTGTTCACCCTGTTCAAGTGTCTGTCCAGGTCATCGTCTGTCAGATATATATCATCGACATATGACAATGCCTCGTCATCATAAATTTGTAGTAACTCTGTTACTCTTGCTGAGAATAACCGTGGGCTGTTCTTGAACCCCTGTGGGAGTCGACAAAATTGACTCTGAGTCCCCATTAATGAGAAAGCGGTCAAATGTCTACTTTCAGGTGCAATATTTTGACAAAAGAAACCATTTGAAATGTCTAATGTGGTTTTATACTTTTTACGCATAATGTTATTCATTAATGCTGTACTGTGTGCATTTTGCACTGCAAATGTTTTACAACATGAGTTTATGTGTCTGTAATCTAAAACTTGACAATATGTATTTTCCGGTTTGGAAACAGGAAACAAAGGATTGTTCATTGATGAGATGCATGTTTCAATCACCCCCTGGTATTCAAGTTGATCTAAGATCTCCCTGACCTGTTTTTTAGCTTCTTGCTTGACTGGGTACTGCCTTTGTGCAGTTGGTTGATTTTTTAACTGGGTTTTGTGGTGAGGTGAGTCTTCATCCCAACCTACATGATTTTTGTATAATGCTGAGGCCTGGGCCACTGCCCATTTCCTGGCATACGTATATTTCAAATGTACTGGAACATGGTTATAGAAGGCTGGCTTAATGATGTCTTCACCATGTGGGCAACCCCTTGACAAATTCTGGTGGCCAGTCTTGTTCTGCTAGAAGTATATCATAACCCTTTGAAAGTCGCTCCCAAAAGAGTGCTTTCACTTTTCTTGGTATTTCTCCCTCAATCCGGAGTGTTATTTCATATAACCTATGCGGAGAACTAACCCTGGTATCTGCAGTTTCAACTTGAATGTCCTCATTCAAGTCCACTGTCTCCAGAAGCCCCTTCAGGTTCTAGAGAGCTACTGTAACTTCTGCTGCGCTGTCCAACATAGTCTGAGCCCATTCTCCGTTCTTTAGTTGTGTTCTCAGAATCCTCGGCATGTCTGATCTTCAGACCTGCTACTTTCTTCTTGGAGAATTTAGGTTTTGGTTTGTTTTTCTGAACGTTTTGATCGTCTTTGGACTTCACACGTTCTTCTTTGTTCTCTGACCGTCCTCTTCTTTCGGATGTCTGTGATGATATCTGAAAGGTACCAGAGGAACGTGTATCAGTATCTTGATATCTGTCAGGTTTTTTCAAATGATCCCTATTCCTGAGGTTATACCTCCTTTCAGAGGGCTCCTTTTGAGGAGACCTACCTCGGGATTGAGAATCTTTCTCTTTTGAATGTTGTTTATTATTTTCCCACTTCTTTTTAGAAGAGGTAGAATTGTTTTTAGTAAAGGCCTTTTCAGGACTCTCAGACAGTTGTGGTTTAACAGTGTAATTCTATTAAATGTTGTATCTGATTAAGTAATTCTACATCTGACATTGATTCAATGTCCGGATGAGGCGTGCAGCCGGCTAAAATCGGCCATGTTGCTCCTGGTCTATGTTGCCGATGCCACTATCCTGAACAAGATGCGAGGCCCAGGCCACAGGAGCGATGAGAAGCTTCCCACACTCCCCAAGTCTGCGCTCGGACAAAGCACTAATCCCTTTATACCAAGAAGCTGACTCCAGGAGATGTGGGGAGAGAAGGCTCAGGTTTGACTATTCTCAATCCCCCAGCTGGTTATCTCAGGAGTCAGGACAGGTCAGGTAGCAGGAGGGGCGATAACCTGTTGAAAGAGGATGACAAACAGCTATGAAATAATTCCCCTCCCACCTCATAGAATACAGTAACGCTCAGTGCCTGTTCTATAAAAGTAAGATGATCCCTTACCAGCTGGACATCTCCAGGGGTTTAGTAGGTTTGTAACTCTGCAGACTGGTCGATAAAACAACTGATTTCAAGTGGCATAGAACAACAATGCACTGGAGTTCAAGTAAAAAAAAAGGGGAATCAGCCAGGAGTCAGTGGATAGAGAGAATACAGATTCTCAAGATAAAGGGTTGTCAGAAAATAAAGACAAGTCTATTCGTTGAACTGAATGTCCCACGTTTTATTGTGGAAGGGCTAACGTGTCTTGCGCGTGTATTTAGGTAATAAGGCCGGAAAATGCGCACAGCGCGTGAAAGGATATAATGTATCCAAAACAAAAAACAACAAGTAAACAGTCCGTCAAACGCACACCTCGCGTACAATGAAACAGAGTATCCAACAAGACTTGAAAGTTAAACGCGCTCCACGCGTGTATAAGGATACAATGTAGCAAGCAACAAAAATCAGTCAAACGCGCACCGTGCGTACCAAAAAATAAACACCAGTTAAACGCGCCTCGCGCATATAAAAATAAATGCCAGTTAAACGCGCACTGCGTGCATACTGATACAATATATCCAAAAACAAAGACAAGTGTCATGCGACCGCGTAATCGTCAAGAGACGCTACTTCAAAGAAATACACACCAGCAGGGAGTCTGAGGTTCGGAAGGCAGTCAAAACACTCGTAAAGCCGCTAGAGTCTTGAAAACTGGAATCAGGCGAAGAAGGGGTGAGCTCAGGAATTCAGGGACTAGGAGTGTAAGCGATACACGGGACAGGAGAGAGAAGGGGCATGGTGTCAGGTTCAGGAATTGAAAGCCAAGCACCGGTTCCCTGGGCTGGTCTGAATTTAAACCTAGGGGGTGTGTACAAACTCCGCCTTTTTTGCATTCAAGGGACTCTCTACAAAGTGTCTTACTTTCTACAAAACAGGCACATGAAGTCTTTAGTATTCGAGCTAATGGTGCAAGAAGCATGAGGTCTAACAGTCTACCTAGTGGACCGAGCCTGGTAATGTGATTGTAATGTTTTAGGGCACTTTTAAACCAGAGATCATGCTCCTAGTATGTGAGTGGAATTTCAATATCCCCAAAAGGAATATATTCCTCAGGTGGTTCATCTTCTTTGTAGAAGTGAAACGTTTTAGTTACTGGATTTGATTCTGAGAATATTATCCATGAATAGAATACCTCTGTCTGGTGAGATTCATGTGCCTCTATCACAAAAACTGCCCTACCACCTCTTGGTGTTAGGCCATGTTTTATAAGTTTTAGAGTGATGGCTCTCCTTAAATTTGGAGGGATGATTATAGCATCCTCGTCGGTTTCTTGGAAACCTGTACGATTAAATCTGCTGTGACTTGGTCGGCTACAGCCCCACCGGTCACGGTGTTTGTGTCGCTATCGGTCATGTCGAAATGAAAAAAAGCAGAGCAAGTTTCAAGGGAACAAAGATAAGGTGCACAATATTTTGGAACACTGTATCCTTCAACGTTGAATTGTTTCCCTTAGAATCGGAACAATCTCAGAATCGTGGAAACAATAGATAACAGTTTCACTCAGTCAATCATTCATGCTTCGTTTCTACAGAAATAGAGAGATGGGCGTTTCAATAAAAAAGGGGTTTATTGAACAGTCTTATTTCTCATGCAAGATATATGAACTGCTACAATCGTAAGACAGGATGCGAAGTACAATACGTACAAGGTCAGCAGTAAGATAAAATAATACTGCAATTGCATGGTTTGTAGCTATGACATATATTCATAAAATACAAACATAAATAACACAGGCTAAAATGTGGATACTCATCTGATGCTTCTAAATAGTTGTACCCCAGTGTACCTAACCTAAGTGTAGTACGAGGTAAGAAGTAGGTGCTGTTTTCTAAAGTATAGCTAGCTATAGTTTTAGTTTTGCCAAGAGTTGCCAAAAGTTTCTCTAAGTTCTAGTTGGCTCCATATCTTAGAATGTGCGAGGTTGGAATCTCTTTCCGGGACTCGATATCTAACACCCTGCAAGGGGAGTCAGAAACACTGGAGCTGGATTCTCTGCGAGGAGGATGACAGCGTCTGGTCAGTGCATCAAGCAGGAACTCGATCTCCTTCCGAACTTGCAGTGGCGAACAGCAAGTAGGCAGTCGAACTGGACCGTACAGGAACCGTGGTTTGCCAAGGCAAGTGCAGGTATATTTATACCTTGAAGGTGTTTAGGAATGCCTGTATTGACTTAAAAGTCGGGCATCGGAACGTCATGAATGAACCCCTAAGGAATAGATGTTCATGCATACTAAAGGCTTAAGAGTCTGGCTTTCCAAAAACTCGTTGTGACGTGGATTGACGGATATAGGAGACCATGCCTGTATTTGGATAGCAAGGACAATGCCTAAATAAGGGCTGGATTTTCTATGCCTAAATAAGGGCAATATGATTTGTATCTATATAAGGGCATAAATCAGGAAACCTATATACAGAATCTAAATCTACACACAACACTGCACTGTCCATATAAACCCTGAGACAACCCTGTTTAAGTATTATGATATTGCTATCAAACATGTTAAGTTTTATTAATTATAAAATTTACACTTCACTTTCTCTTTAACCCTTTTTACTTACAACACTGTGAGAAAGACCATGGGACGGCTGCCCCGGAACCCCGTTATCTGTCAGAGAGGAAAAGTGAAACACCACGATACGAGGAACATCAGGGGAAGGCAAGGGTTAACCCGTTAATATCGACCTCTCCTCTGCAGGAAGAAGGAGGTGGCTATCGGGAGGATGACCAATCAGGGCTATCAGGAGGAGAAGAAAAGGCGGACCAGGAAGACGCAAAGGGGAGAGAGACGGAAGCAGAAGAGCATGGTGAGTACGGAAGACGGGAGAAACCAGCGTGAAGATGGTTCGGCGACACCGGAGAAGTCCAGGAAGAGGAGTGGAGCGAAGAGCGAAGAGTGGTGGATAGCCCCCTTCCTCAGGAGGTGTGAGAAGGCCGTCACAACTCAAGAGAGTTGTGGTAAGGACAATGAGTGAACCGGGCCGGGAGGGTGGATTCCGAATAGATTCCGTATAGAAGAGAGGGTGCGGGAGGGACATACGGGCAGCAGGACTGTTACTCTACTAATAATCTGTACAAATCACATTCTATACTTTGCACGCCCACAACTGGCCAAATGTACTTGACAATTGCTGTAGTGTGTCCACCACGTATTGCGCCCGGACAATACTAATCGAGACGGGGGGAGGGTGCAAGAGTTAGGGAAGCACTGCCTTATTTTCCTGGCAATCACATTTCCATATTATTTCTCAAAGAGATACCGGTCCTTCCATAGATATACCAGGATCTCTTCTAGGTAGATAAGCTGATATACCCAGTCATTGGTTGAAGCAAGGTGTTTTTGTCCATAGATAAATAGTAAGCTGAAAGGAAGGCAAAGAATCGACCAGGAGACCCCGAGATATTTGGTGTTCCTGGTCATTTCTGTTTTCTTTTTCCTTTCTTACTATTTTTTTTTTCTTTTGAGCACGTGGCCATAGTGAGAGTTAGGAACTACAAACCCCCCCCCCCCCATTATTGGTGTGTTGACTAAAACTATATAATCTCCTGAAATCGGTGTTGTAATATTCTAGAAGTCTCACCGTCCTTTCTTTTCCCTTTGACCCACCTGGGGATGGGCGCCAGAAGAGAGACACCAAAACCAGAACTACAGCACCTTATTACATCTCAAGTTCTTTTTCTTTAATAAATCGTAAAAATTGAGAAGCCTCCTAGCTTCTATTTCCGACCTGCACTCCCACAAACACATAATTACTGTCACTGAAGTAGAACAGGACACTTTTCCAACATATATGGCTCGGACCATAATCAGTCATTTAAATGATCACTTCCTGTGTTCATCTGTGTGTTCCCCAAAAGGTTTTCATTTTCTCTACATGCAGTGATCTCCCTCCCACATGCGGAGCCTGCCTTTGTCAGAGAGGGGCTGCCCAACTGTTGTGTAGCCAGCAGAGGACCTTGTCTCTCTGGGTGAACTCTGCATCACCTGGACTGTGACCTATCAGGGCCTACGCAGCGTGGCTTGCCTCAGTGTCGCACCACGCTACCGGCCACGTGGTGACCTGCAATTTTCACCACCATCTGCCTCTAACTGGAAGCTCACCATAAGGGTTGAAACCCCATTGGAGGATGGCCCCACTAGAGCAATGTATCCGGCTCCCTTGCAGGACAAGAAGGTGAGCTTTGCATGGCGCCAATGCAGCCACCTTTTAATGGCTGGTGAGCTCATCTGGGACACATCTACGGGCTGCTGGACATTTCTGTTGGTCCATGTGGGCACTGATGCTGCATTGAGGCACTTGCCATGTGACCGCTTGTGTGAAGCAGCATGAGGGCCTGCAATCCAGGGAGGCCAGCCTCAATTAGACAAAATATTACTTGGTGCTTCCAGGCCTGTTAGAGTAAAAATTTCTTAGCTGTGCTGCTTATGTATTGTAAGTCCCAAGTTAGCATTCACTGCACCATTTTATGTTTGGCAGCCATTTTGAGCTATGATTGAAAGTAATTTCTTTGTCCCTGCTGAAAGCAGCTGTGGTAGTTTTAGTTTCTCCAAGGTTGGGCCTTGCTGTACTAATGAATACACTGTTCTTATTAGCCCATACCTTTCCCACCAGACAGAGGCCTGCTTCCACTAGTCCAGCGGTGGGCACAGGCAGAACGACCTTGGTTTACAGATAGTGTGTGCCCGGTCTCAGGATCAAAACGTATCCTACTTTACCTCCTTTGTGTAGCTGCCTTCACCTGGAAATTTCCGGTCTGGGCATGCCTTCTTTGGTTCTGAATCGTACATAATGTATCACCATGTTTGCTGCTTTCAGTCCTCTCTCCAGCACCCCAAAGCGACTGGGTAGATTGGGCTCCGCTTGAGTGTACCTGAATAAACATATACTTGGTTTGTATTCTATACTGTCTGACCGACTCTTCATTTGTATGGAAGGCTGAGAGGTGGTGGCGAGTGACCCTAGTGGCCCAAATCAGGTCACTTCCTTCAGTTGGCGCCCAAACACGGACCCCATCGGGTGACCCATCTCCTCCCGTGGATGGGTGGGGAGGTCGGGGCCATCGTCTGGTCGGATGGGGGGGGAACCAGGGATCCCTGCATTAGAGAGTTCCTGAACTTGCAGCTTCCCCATTTGTCTGATCGGTCAGTGCCTCGCCCAGCGGTCATCCCGACTGGGGTCCTGAATGGGTAAACCCTTGATCCGACCGTTTGGTCTGAAGAGTTGGCAGTGGAGAATAAATGTGTTTAACCTGTGTGCACCAGGTGAGTTTGTTTCGGTTCTTTGTGGATATGGTACCATTTTGGTTTGTATTTGGCACGGTCTGAGGATCGATTTTGGTACGAGTTGTTTGTGAACACTTCGCCTGGCAACATAATGAATTTGGCTCACTTTTGAAAATGGCTGGGCTCAGCAGATTTTTGGTTTCTTGTTGACGTTGTTGCTCTGCAGATGCTCGATTGGAAGAAAGTCAACCAGCGCCTCCAGAAGGCACTCCGAACTTTGATATGTATGTGAAGCATGGCCTTGGCCCTATTATGTTCAGTACGCTATGGCATAAATATTTAAGGGACAATGACAAGTTGGAGTGGCCATTGACGGGCACTTATGATGAACAAAAAATTGGGTTTTTTCAGGAGAAGTTGTTTGCAAGAAGGAGTAGACAGTCTATGTTTGATTCGCTTAGAACGTGGAAAAAGGAGGCTGAACAGAGGCGAATGAAGGCAGAGAAAGAGGGCTGGAAGGGGGGAATGCAAACAGTGACTCAGAATGTCGTAGCACATGATAGAGAGGAACAAGAGATATGAATTGAACATGAAGATAGGAGGTTTCGATTGAATATTGATAAGTCTTATGTAGCCCAAGAAAAAAATGATAGCCTTTTATTTTTTTGTCCTCATAATGTGCGAAAATACGATATTGGAACGCAAGAATCCTTTAAGCGTAACTTTACCAGACAGGATCCTTTTCACCTCGTTTCAGACATCGGAACCTTACATAGTCTGAGGTGGGGGTTTAGCATTCTGATCTTGAATTCTTTAGGCAGGTCCATCGAGGTTCTTCCACTGGACCATGCCCGTAATTTGTTTATTGCACAAGAGTAATCATCGGACTACCCTCCCTTCCTTATCCCTTCTCACTACTCTATGGTTAATTCCTTCCCCAAATCTCCCAGAACTTCATTCATTTTCTTCCCTCCTTATTCAGTGCTAGTCTTTCAATCTTATTCACTGAAGTGAGCCATTCATTTACAGTTGGAGGGTTTACACTTATCCATTTTATTCAAACTTCCCGTCTGGCAAGTATTATTAATACAAATAGTAATTCCCACTGTTTGTTATTTAAATTGAGTGAGCAACCATTATCAATCATGATACCAAAAATAGTTAAATCTATGCTTACTCTTTGTCTTGTCTTAATACTTCATTTATAACCTTACCCACTTCTGCCCAGAATTGTGGTATTTGCGGGCATTTCCGGAACATATGGAGTTCATTAGTTTTTGTCTCTCCGCACTTAGGACATCTTTTCACACCCTGTTTATTTATCCTTGATAGCTTCTTCGGGGTCCAATATGCCCTATGTAATGTAAAAAGATTATTTTTTCTGAGAGGTGCAGATTGTACAATTCACCATAATGTGATCATAGATACTTGTCATAGATGTTGGCGATCCCTCGCTGGCAAGTCTTTCTCCCAAAGATCAACCGGTAGTTTGAAATCTTCCTCCCCTGCTTAGATCATTAACCAGTACCATTTTGATACCTCTGTTTTTGGTGGATCACTTTGCAGTTCTTCCTCTGCTGTCGCGTTCTCTGCAACACTCTTCTCCTAGCTTTTTGACCAGCTTATCAGTTGATTAAACTTAAACCTTGATAGTTTCCCAGCCGTGCTTTGTTGTAAAGAGTCCCCACTAACCATTGACCCTGATTGTAATAGTTGACCGCATTTTGTTATACCGGCTTGTCTAATTGGGGTTGCCAGTGTGTTTTTCAAGCATTCTGGTGTGCCTGGAGAGTTCTAGATTGGAGCAGAGGAACCGTAGTACGGAATTTGCAGTATTCTTCTGATTTGATACCATTGGTTACAAGCAGCGCGTAGGACTTTTTGTTTAATTTTTTCAACTATTTTGGGTGGCCAAACTTATATAACAAAAATCTTCTAACACTATGGATTTAAAGTTACTATCAGGGATTGCGGGAACAGATGAAGGACGTATTTGCCCAGATCGACCTCCAACCCACTACCTGTACAGACTTAATGAATCTTATCCTATGTCTGGATCACCGGCTGGCAGAAAGGAGAGGGGAGCGTCGGAGAGGAGACAGGTCTTATGCTCATGTCGAGAGAGGGAACAGACCACTGAACCCATCCAGTGAAACAGGACCGGAACCTATGGTTTCAGGAGCCACTGGGAACTTTATCGATTACGGGTTAGTAGAACGTTTCGAACTACTGCGCATTCCCAGAGAGACCCCTGAACAGGTAATGGCCGTGGATGGTAAACCCATCAAGTCAGGTCCCATCACCGAACAGACAGAGAGATTAGAGCTGGTCTTGAAGGGAGAACAACAAGACCATGTAGAAGAAATAACTTTGAATATCATCGAAGCACCGCAGTACAAGGTTATACTGGGTAGCCGTGGTTATGGCAACACAATCGCCGGGTAGACTGGAAAAAGAAGGCAGTGGCTTTTCAGTCGGACGAGTGTAGGCAGAATTGTTTGCATACACCTGGTTCTCATCTTCTGGCCCTTACACAGATGTGCCACATAGCTACTGCTGCGGAACAAGAGATGGTGCTTCCTTTGGAGTATGCTACTTACAGAGAGGTTTTTAGCGAAGAAAGTGCAGAAAAACTCCCCCCTATCACTGCCAGATAGATTTAGTCGCTGGAGCTACCATCCCTTCTTGTCATGTTTATGCCTTGTCGGAGCCAGAAACAAAGCACCTAAGATCCCTAGTTAGAAATGTAGTTAGAAATGTAGCTCCATATTAATCAATGCGTTTTTTGTTTACAGGTCTCCCATTCCCGGCTGTTCCTATCCTAGTTCCTTTTCCCTCACTTTGATCGCCTCAATACTCTGTGCATTATGTTTAAGAGTTGGGGATATCGAGAGATGGACCCCTTTGAGCATTGCCCGGATTTCGAGGAGTTCCTGGGGTCTTGACGGTGGCTAATCAGGCTGTACAGCTGGCCCGAAACCCCATTTATAGTGTGGAAGATGTGTGGCGTGTGATGAAGGATTATGACCCCTTAGTACAACAGCATGCCCTTAAGCATATGTCGGCTTCTTTGATCAGTCTTTGACAGCAGTGTTTCAATGATGCAGCACAGCAGATTATATATGATATTGGGGAACATGCTTGGGAAGAGTCCCACCCCGGTATCTCAGTTCTCGATGCGGGAGGTTCATGCTATCTATCATCCCGAAATCATAATACTGTTACTAGACATGGGGTTGCGGCCCGTTTCCAAGAATAATGGGTTTATACTCCATGGAAAAGAAATTAGGTTTTGTCCCTTAAGACTCAGTTACCTGACCCTAGGAAAAATCAGACTGCTTATTATAAAGAATTGCCTGAGGCTGCCTCTTCAACAGTAATGACGCTTGCAGATATTGAGATGTTTTTTGGTTTACTAGTTCCGGTTGATATTTGGAGACAAGTGCACACACAGGATCATGTTGAGGAATTGGGTGGTACCTGGGAACAAATTAAAGTATAAGATCAGGAGTGGAAGCCTGGTGAGAAGTAGAGATACTTGCTTTGCCAGGTTGCATTATCACGTATATGCATTCTATATCCCTCCGA
Source organism: Triturus cristatus (assembly GCF_964204655.1). Lineage (NCBI taxonomy): Eukaryota > Metazoa > Chordata > Amphibia > Caudata > Salamandridae > Triturus > Triturus cristatus. The sequence goes on along the minus strand of NC_140593.1, from coordinate 526,466,777 downwards.
GAAAAGTTGATTGAGACAAGTTATCAGCTTGCCATCAGAAGAAAGATGAGAGTGTGTCTGATTTTTTCACTCGGTTTGAAGGTGTGTTCTTAGACTATAGTGGACAGGATTTGTCGATTGGAGGTGGTGTGAGACTGTTAATAGATGTGTTTCCAATTTGCTTCCTGAGATTTCGACTCATTTGCAGACTTCCAAGAGCCCCTGGTCCACCACTTCCCCTTCTGTTATTTTGAATATGGCACAGTATGATGAACATAGGGAAAATGAGGATAAGGAGAAGATGGAGAAGAAGCACAAGGATTTGAAGATGAAGGTGTTGTTGCAGCAGGCTTCTAGGGGGAATGGTAGAGGACGTGGTGGTTTGGCCCGGCAGCTTCCAAGTACTAGCAGGAATACCATGCCTTTAGGGCCAAATCAATGTGCGTATTGTAAAGAGGAGGAACACTGGTATAGCGACTGTCCTGTGCTTTTGCAGAAGGTGACAGTCCCGAGAGGACGAGGTTCTCGTGGATGAAGTTGTGGAACTGGTGGCCAGGACTGGGCTCAGAATGCTGTGGCCCCGCAGGGTCGTTCTGACCAGAATTATTTCGATGACCCCCAGGGAGGACAGTATTATCATGATGATTATGACACGGATGAGGTGACAGGGATGTCTTACAGCTGGGATAGCCAGGGACAGAGTGAGGGACCAGTTCCGATACCTGTAGATCAACGTGGTCCGTTTGTTAGTAAGGATGTGCATGGTTTGACTAAGGAGTTTTTGGTGGATACAGGTGGGACAAAGATTAGATTAGAACTAACCCTGGGCGTAGTTTGCGAAGTAGCGCTGCGCCTAGCTACGCAAAGTGCACTTCGCACTACGCGAGCTACGCGTATCTTTGCAAACTGCGTAGTGCACTGTGCAAGATGCTGTTCGCACTGATTGCACAGTGCCGGATGCTTGTCCGCACTGTGCAATCAGTGCAAACTGCATCTTGCACAGTGCAAGCAGTCGTTTTCTGCCGCTTGAGTAGATTTCTACTCGAGTGGCAGCTTTCTCAACACGGACTGGTAGTTTCTCATCACGAGCGGTCACGAGCATACGCGACCCCTCGCAATGAGAAACCTGACCTCCCTGCGTTGAGAAGCTCACCGGGAGGTTTATTTTCCACGCTCGCAATTGGCAACTTGATGTTGTTGATCGCGAACGAGGAAAAAGTCTCGCCAGGGTGTCATTTTGCTTGCTCGCGATCGCCAACTTGACGTTGAGGACCGCGAGCAAGCAAAAAATGACTGCTGCACTATGCTACGCTACGCGTGTTTGCACTGTGCTACGTGCAATTCAGGGAAGTGCGAATTAGCGCAAACTTCGCAAACTACGCAAGCATAGCGTAGTGCTTTACCCAGGGGTAATTAGACTCCTTGTAGAGCGCATGGCTGCCTCGGCAAAGAGGTGTCCCAGCGCTGACGCAAGGCAAAGTGAGGGACAGAGAAGGGATTAGAGTTGAGAGTACAGCCAAGTCTTCACAAGGCGTCTGAAGATCTGGTGATCAACGATGCAGCAAATGTGCAGAGGAAGGGAGTTCCATAAGGTAGGGGCCAGTCGTCTAAAGGAGCGGCCCCCAGATCTAGTCCTTTGAAAGCGTGGGATTCGTGCGAGGATAAGATTAGCCGATCGCAGCGCACGCGGCAGGGAGTAGAGGGAGCACATGTCACTCAGAATGTGTGGGCAGGTGCCGGTCAAGATCTTGTGCACGGTGCAGAGTGCTTTAAAGCATACACAGTGTGCAAGGGGCAGCCAGTGTAGGCAGAGAAGGAGGTTAGTAACATGGCTGTACTTGGGGAGGGAGAAAATAGCTTGTGCTGCAGCGTTCTGGATCCGTTGCAGTCAGTTCAGCACAGATTTATTAGAGCCAAGGAGAAGCACATTACAGTAGTCCAATCGGGCCAGTATGGAGGCTTGGATGATCAGCTGCCGCGTATGGGCATTAAATAGATCAAGTATCGGTTTGAGGCCGCGTAGCAGCCCAAAGCATTTCCCTGCCACAGATTTGGTGTGTGTCTTGAAGCTAAGATCTTTGTCAAGCATGATGCCCAGGTTTTTCACTGAGGGTTTGGGGGCCAGAGTGGCTCCAAGAGCTGGAAGCCACCATTCATTGTTCCAGAGGTGGGAGTCTTTGCCAATCAGAAGGATCACGGATTTTGCCGAGTTCAGCTGTAAAAGGTTTGCCGTCATCCACTCTGCAATGGCCAATATCTCTTCTTTGAATTTTGCTCTGTCCTGGCTGGGATTGTTGGACAGGGTGATCACCAGTTGGGTGTCGTCAGCGTATGACACCAGGGAGATTCCCCATACTTTGGCCAACCGTGCCAGAGGACTCATATATATATTGAAGAGAGTGGGGCTCAGCGCCGAGTCCTGAGGGACCCCACATTGCAGAGGGTGGACACAGGAGGTGAAGGGAGGGGCTATAACTTGAACGGTCCGGTCGGTCAAGAAGGAAGAGAACCATGACAAGGCTATATTACTAATCTCTATCTCCTCCAAACGGAGGAGCAAGATTTTGTGGGAAACCGTGTCCAATGCTGCACTCAGATCCAGCAGGACCAAAGCTAAGGTCCTGCCGGCGTCCGCAGCAAATCTCAAGTGCTCTACCACCGTCAGCAGTGCCAACTCGGTGCTATATAGCGGTCGAAAGCCATTTTGGGAACTATCAAGTATGTGATTAGCTTCCAAGAAGTGAGTTAATGTCGAATTCACAAAGGCTTCCAAAGTTTTGGACTGAAATGGAAGCAATGATATTGGCCAGTAGTTTTCTGACTTGGAAGTGTCCAGTGAAAGTTTTTTGAGTAGAGGGACCACTTCTGCGTGTTTCCATGATTTTGGGACCACTGCTGAGGTAAGAGATAGATTGAGTAGATCCAGACATTTTGGAAGGAGGGCAAACAGTTCTATTTCTCATTCCTTGGTCCCTGGGGCGGCTCTGTCTGGCCATAATAATGTGTTGGTAGGTTTTTCTGGTGTACCAGTTGTGAGCCCCATTTCAAAACCCCTTGCATTGACTATTGGTCCTTTCACTGTGGATTCGCCATTCTTGTTGACGTCTAATTTTGGAGAAAATTTGATGGGTTTGGACTTGTTGAAGGAATTGCATGCCACGATTTATTGCTCTCCGGCGTGTGTTTAGTCGACATTGGGTCCGGATGTAGTGCATGCTACACAGTGCTTCCCCAAAGATGCGACTCTTCCTGTGGAGTTTATAGATGTACCGCCAACTCTTTGGGCGACAGGTGACACAGATGTGGAATTGTTACAGATACCGCCAGTTTCGATTTGAGTTAAAGACAATGCTATTTTACCTCGCATCCCTCAGTATAAAATACCACATGTAGGTGAGCTTTATTGCAAATTGTGCAGGACTTGATTGAGAAGGAAGTGGTTGAGGAGATGACTGCTAATGTTTGTAATAGCCCTATTCTTTCCAATCTCAAATGGACACTTTTGGCTTCCCCTGATGATCATGCAGATGTTTATCGCTTTGTGATTGACTTGCAGGGAGTTAATAAAATAGTGATTCCCCAGTTTCCGGTGGTCCCTGACAGTACAACTCTTTTGACAATGACTCCTTCTTCTGCTACATACTTTTCTTTCATTGACTTGAAAAACACATTCTTCAGCATTCCCATTCATCCTGACAGCAGGTATCTGTTTGGGTTCACCCTAGCTGGTAGAAGTTTTAGATTCTGTTGCGCTCCTCAAGGCTATACAGAGAGCCCAAGTATCTATTGTCAGGCATTGAAAAGCCAGCTGGATTCCTTGTCGCTCCCACAGGTAATGTATTGCTTCAGTATGTCGATGACTTGCTCCTCGCCTCAGATACGGAACAAGGTTGCAGAGACAGCACAGTTAAATTATTGTTACATTTAGCTCAACATGACCCTAAAGTATCCTTTTCCAAATTTCATCATTGTCGACAGGAGGTCACCTACTTAGGTCACCTACTGTCGAAGGAAGTTAGGAGTTAGACCCCTGAGTGCATCAGTACCATTGTTAAAATGCCCATTCCTCAAAGTTAAAAAGATGTGCGTGTTTTTATTGGCATATCTTCCTACTGTCACCAATGTCAGCAGTCTTTTGAGCAACTAAAAACTGCGCTTTGTTTGGCTCCAGTGCTTGATATGCCTAATTATAGCAAGCCATTTGTATTATATGTCCATGAGACGGCTGGTTGTGCGCTTTCTGTTTTAACACAAAAATTTGGAGATAAGCAACGGCTGTGTGCTTATTTGTCCGCTGTTCCTGACCCTGTTCCAAGAGCCCTCCCGAGCTGTCTAAGACCGGTCGCGGCTGTGGCTGTCTCGATAAGACAATCGGCTGGACTCGTCCTTGATACTGATCTCACAGTCATAGTACCCCATACTGTAGATACACTTTTGAACAAGACAAAGACGCAGCACCTGCACGTCTGACAGGTTATGAGTTAACACTCTTTGCTAAACATATTACGATCAAACAATGTGCCACTCTGAACCCAGCCACGTTACTACCCCTCCCTTCTGAGAATGATGAGATTGACATACATGATTGTATCTTCCAGACAGAAGAAGAGCGAAAGGACTGGTAGACCTGACTGATGTTCCCTTATTTGACCCCCAAGGGGCACTATATGCTGATGGCTCTTGCTTTAAATTACCAGATGGCACTATAACTGCAGCATACGCAATCACCACGCTGCATATGGCAGTTGAGACATCACGAGTTCCCTATCAATCGACCCAAGCGGCAGAGCTCGTTGCCCTAATTCGAGCCTGCGAATTGAGTGAGGGACTGGTTGTTCATATTTAAACTGACAGCCAGTACACCTTCGGAAGGAAAGATGGATATTGCCAGATGCATATGTTCTTCCGGTTGTCACAATGGCAACCCATCCCATATCAATGCTAAGGGTATTTGCAAGTTGTTATACCCCGTATGACAAAATGATAACATTTCGAAGACAGTACTGTATAGTGTGCATGATGCACAATCCTGGGAAGGGTACCCCCATGTCACCCGGTAATTTTGCACCACCCACTTTCCCTTTTGAGGTCTTTCAGTTAAACTACATTGAATTGGACAGGGTCAACAATTTGAAGTACGTGTTAGTGGTTGTTTGCGCTTTCAGTAATTGGGTTGAAGCCTACCCCACCAAAGGCAACACAGCCATGACGACTGCAAAGGTACTCCTGAAGAAGTTCTTTCTTTGTTTTGGCTTGCCCCATTTAATCTGGAGTGATAACGGAAGTCACTTTAATGCCATAGTTATACAGTTGATATGTGACGGTCTGCACATAAAACAGAAATTCCATGATGCAAATCACCCCCAGTCAGCAGGTTTCGTTGAGAAATACAATGGTACTCTTATACTGAAATTGGCAAAAATTCAGGAGACGACAGGGTTACAGTAGCCAGATGCTAGACCATTAGCTTTTTTGTCGACAAGAACAACAGCACATTCTTGAACTGGATCGTCACCTTACGAGGTCATGTTTGGACGCCTGGCAAATGTCTGGGGCGTACCACGCCCTCATAGGTTTTCTGATATTGCATACCCGCTATTGCCAGATTATCTGTACCAGTTAACTGAAAATTTGCGTTCTATTCACCAACAGATCTGTAACACTCTCCCAGATATACCCAAGGGCCACAGACACAGCATTCATCCTGGTGATTGGGGTTTGCTGCCAATTTTCAGAAGATGAAGATCTTGGAGCCCCGCTGAAAGGGACCTGAACAGGTCCTTCTGGCCAACTGAACAGCCGTGAAGATCGCCGGCCGAAAGAACTGGATTCATGGCACTCACTGCAAATGAGTGCCCCTACCTTTACCCTATGACCAATGGGTCGCTGATGGAGTTGGGGATACTGAGTGTGAAAAGGTGCTGCAATTCATCCCCTTCAGCGAAGGAAAATTAACGTGGACTCAAACGGATGCAGTGAATGATGTTGTGTTAAATGTGGTCCCTCCAGAAATTCAAGCGATTCAGGAGCCGCTCTTCATTGACCCTTCTGTGCCTGGAGTCAATTGCAATTTTCTCCCTCGGCTGAGGAATAGTGCACCAAAGGAGAAGTAAGATTAGTTAGGGATGGACTGTGCAAGTTAGGGTGTACTATGCTATACTACCAACGGTGTTAGTTTGGGGAATCGTGAGATTGGTGCACTGTTCTGACATTGGATAGGATAAATCAAACGTGCTCCCTAGGAGGGGGTACATTATCCTGCGCAATGTGGGATTCATCATGAGCTTAGGACTGAGCAAGCTCCACCAACGGTGCTCAAGAGCACCAACGTTGATGAACAATAGCAGCCTGTGTTGTGTAGTTCCTATAAAAAGTATACAGGATCTGCGCATTTAGACAACATACACTGTAGGATTGGTGTCAGACGAACTCTGATCACCCCCACCGGGTATGTTGGCCTTCTGGTACCAACTAGCTTACAGTGTCACTAGAATCCCCTTTTACCAAGGAGAGAATATTTATTGGCCACCATTGAACATGACAATCCTGATCCCTCAGGACCGTGGAAACAATATACTACTTTTCGCTCAGTCACTCGTGCTCACTTAGTCCGTCTCAGAGAAATACACAGAATAAACAGGCTGGGCGTTTTCAATAAGAATTCATTGAACAGTAGTTATTCTGGTGTAGAACAGATGAGCTGCAACACCTGATAGGCAGTATAAGATATAAATGAATAGCAGTACGATAAAGGTAAATGGATGGTATAGCTCTACCATCTTAATACAGTCATGAATACATATGAATATATAAAACACATGATTAAAGATGCGTACTACTACAATGCCTCCCACACTAGATGTACCTAAGGGTACCTAGCATGTATGTAGGTGTTAAGCCAAGAATCCCTCTAGGATTTAGTCAACCCCATTACCTGAAGTGAGAGACTGTGGGACCCCGTCCTGGTCTTGAGTTGGACACCCTGCGAAGGATGTTAGGCTACTGCGAGCTGGACTGTCTGCATGCAGGAACCTCAGCATCTCTGGTCAGTGTGTCGGCCGGGAAGTCTCGGTCTCCTCTGTCTAATCATAGCAAGATGTGATGTATATATACCGATAGGTCTCCCTAGGGGTCCTATCTTGCTTTATTACTGTGTCAGCCTAAGGATGACATTGGGCATGAACTTTGTTCATAGATTTTATACATGAGCTGGTAGTCCTGCTGTGCTTCCAAGAATCATCATTCATAACGTATGAGATTTTGAACCAGGGAAAACCCGCATTCTGACTGCAGTGTAATATCTAGGTAAAAGGTCAGTCCCTGTAAACCGTGACAAGTGTAATGTAGGGAGAGAATATAGGTGGAGGGTAATGAGATTACCGAGGCCTATGTTATGATACCTATATGGAATATAACACCTGTACCAGTGAGGCTCTGACGGACACTGGGTACACTTGCCTTTGCTATTAGTTTTATTGCATTCCTCTTCTTGCTTCATAATGCATCCATTTGGTCGACCTATTGAGGAGGAGGAACAGCCGTTTACATCACCGCGTTTAGCGCGGGGTTGGTCAACAAAGAGTAAAATAGTTTTTAAATTAATTATTGTGATTTCACTAATATTAATACTTGGAATGTCCTGGTTTCTAGGGGAGAAGTAACCAGTACACTCTTTGGTTGGTATGACGACCACTCCCGCTGAGCATGTTTTTGTCACTTTGGTTCCACATAAAGCAGCGCATAGGTTGTCATATACAATCATGTTTTTATACAAATGTTGCATCAAGGTCATAATGTGTCCAATACAACTAATTGTTGGGATTGTGGATTGCTCCCCTCAGTTACTCATAAGAGCGACAATTTGTTGTCCCTGCCATTTTCATCAATTTGTAGCTCAGAAGGTTGTTTTGAATTGTTCCTAATGGTGCACAATCATTTCCAACTCTCTACTCTAGTTATGACACCTGCTGATTCTCGCACTGCGGTAGAGTACATACGTTTTCATCACAGGTGTATTCCCGTAGGGCTGGCAGGACAAGAAAACCTTCAGTACATTGTCCCCAAATTCCTGTATGAGCGCATATGAAATAGTGAGAAACGAAACATGTCTCCAAATGGAAATGGCTGATATCCAAATGTTCAACACCACTGAGTATTTTCAATCTTTACAAGATCGTAATATTACTAATGAAAAACTGATGTCTGTGTCTGTGGTAAACACAACAGCTAGTTTCTGTGTTCAGGGGATCGGGGAGGTAAAGGTGGGGAGAGTAAATGCAATTTTACCTACAGACTGAGAACGATTAATAGTCTGCCTTTACTATTGCCCCCTAATGTCTATTTTGTCTGTGGATCCCAAGCTCATGTCTGGCGTCCGAGGGGATTTAAGAAAGGGTTGGGTGACCTTAAAACAGTGTGACAACCTGGATCTTCTAATCGGGACATCTACAAAGGTCAAGGCTGGCTCACTATCTTTATTTTTGCTGACCTCAGTAGTGCCTTTGATTTGATAGATCATTCGACTTTATGGCATATCTTACTCTCACTTGAGACACCTGTCACGATTGCTAATGCGGGGGCGTTTAAACTACAAATATGGCCTCAGGTTGCAGACGCGCATGCGCAGGGCTGGAGTCGCGCACAGTAAAACCTGGCCTCTTCCGTGGGAATGCGCTTTGCGTTCCAACTTTGCATACTTACCTGTGTCACTTCCGGTGCGTCGTGGCCCTTCACTTCCACGGCGGCTCGAGTTCCTCCGGCGGCTCCTCTGTACCTCGGCTCCTCTCCAGCCCAGTTCCTGGACTCGAGTTCCTCCGGCGGCTCCTCTGTACCTCTGCTCCACTCCAGTCCGGTTCCTGGAATTCCCGCATATCCAGAAAAGAAGACTTTAATAATTCCCTGACCGTGGTCACGGTAACAGCGCATTGCGCTGCTCATTATTTTACGCAATATTTTCTTGTATCCTCTCGCTTACCTGATTTGGCAATCAGGACTGCTCTGAGCACTTCCCCTTCTCTCAAGTCCTGACAAACCTACAGGGAAGAAAAAGAGAGGTTATTCTGACATTTGGGATAACGATTTTTTATTATATATATTGATTTCCTTCCCACAAAGTAAAGTTTAGCCAAGTCTGTTACAAAGGTGGGCCAAATACATTACCCTAAAAAACGCATCCAGCCTCTTTAGTTAATCCATTTCCCTCTTACACAATATCCTTCCGTTTTACAGCTTTAAACAAACATTGATACACTACGACACTCTTCTATGTTCCTGAGAGTGAAGAAGGGATCCTTAGGTAAGGGCAGAACCTGCATCAAACATAAGAGTAAACAGTGTGTCCTGGTTGTCTCCTAATGTGTGTTCCTTCTTGTTTTTAGCCTATCATTGCCTTGACGTACTCCTGCAGTTCCTGGATACCAAAGAGAGAGTGTCTCCCCTTCTTTCCTTGTTTTGTTTCCCTTCTTCCCCGAATCACCTTTTGTTGCTTAGACATAAACAAGCACACTAGGTGATTTGGAGACTTTGCGGACCATTATTCAGTTCCATGACGTTCCTGTGGAAATACAGGTGAGATCCTGACAGCACCTGAGAATATTGTTAGCTTTCTTACTACTTTGTATGAGAGTTTGACTGCTAAGGCACACTTTGGCTCAAGCGGGGAATGTACTCACTCCTTTAAAGTAAAGAAGGGAATAAGGAAGTGTTATGTCCTGGCTCCGTTTCTTTTTGCCCTTTACATCAATGGGGTTGATGATGCTCTCAGGGCTCTGCAGACCCTGTGGTACTTTCCACTGATGACGCAGTTTTGATGTCAAGAACAGCCGTCGGCCTGCACAGACTATGGACACCTTTGTCGATTTTATGGAGGGAAGGAAATTGAAGATCAATATTACCAAAACCTATACGAGAACATATGGGAAAAAGACCCAGAGGAGCAGAAGCATCTACATCACAGATTCCCTGATTACAAGGATCAATACATTCAATTATTTGGGTATATCGCTTGCCAGCAATGACTCATGGGTCATTCACATACAAAGTGGTAGGCTAAAAATGAGTGGGTTCTGCAAGGGTGTCTTTAGATCTTCAAGGAAGCTCAGTAGACATCCTACTAGAGAAATGATTAATATATATATGAAGACAAAGCACTGGCTGCCACCTTGTATGGAGGAGGCATCTGAGGATATGTTCTGAGTGGCTCTTTACAGGCAGAGGAGAATGCCTTCCTCAAGCGAATGCTAAGTATCCCTACCTATGTCTCAACATACATTACCCATAAAGAGGTGGGACTTAGCTATCTAGAGGATTTACTCTTACTCAAGCTGATCTTGCTTTGGCGGTCAATTTGGGCTAAGCCTGAAATGACCTTTACTAGATCTATCATCATGGATTGTCATACACTTGACCATGTTGTGAACATCCCTTGGCTCTCCTATATTAATGAGGTGCTAAAGAAGTTTCATGACTCCCTCATTATTCAATCCCCATATAGTGTGATGTGCCTGCATAAAAGTGAGTTAAAAGCCCTTTTTTAGGTTCCAGATCTGGAAATAGGGCAATTGTTGAGGGTAGGAAACCTATGGTCACCCTATACATGTCAATTTCATCCAGAGTAGGCTACCAACTGTATTAGTCTACGGTCTTACGTCGCACCGATTTGTTCTAACCAGGCTTCGGAAATTGAATTGTGCACTTTCTAGTCCTCTTTACAGTAATGAAACAATGACCTAGCGACGTGACCCCCATGTCCATGTGATGGCACTTCAAAGCTGAGCACTAAGCACTTTATTCTTTTTTGGGTATTTTTGATGGGCTGTAACGATTTTATCTGAAACCACTTTTCATTGCAAATAATGCCAGGTACCACAAGGCTGCGCTAAAATTCCTACATGCCTTGACAGACTTATTTCTATGTTCTAGTATTACTTCATTTATATGGGGTGCAGTACAAATTAGGATTTCTTTTCTAGCTTAATACGGAGCATACTCATTTAACATATTTTATTATATTTTAGATACACATGATGAACTGAAGACACACTGTCAAGAACCGTCCTTCTAGGGACATTTAACTGAAGTTCTGGTGGCCCTCAAAATCTGCTGCCTATCAATCAATCAATTATTTGCATGGCACAGCTAAACTCTCTGGGGGCTATCCAGGTGCTGTGCTGCAGGTATCAGGTGATGACCCAAGTCTTGAGTTCCTTCCTGAAGTGGTTCAACGAGGAAGAAGTGCGGAGGTGGGGGGTGTTCCAGGCTTTGGAGGAGAGAAGTGAGAAGGAGAGTCCTTCAGAGCAGCGGATATGTTATGTCCGAGTGAGCACGAGGTGTGTGGATCGGGGGTTTCTGGGGGTTGGTGGAAGATCAGGCGGTGGTTCATGTAGTCTAGTCCTTGGTTGTGGAGGGCTTTGTATGCATGTGTCAGGAGCTTGAACTGGCATCTCTTCTGGATGGGGAGCCAGTGGAGGTCTTTCAGATGCTGGGTGATAAGTGCCGTCTTGGGCTGGTTGAGGAGCAGTCTGGCTGCTGCATTCTGGATTTTCTGGACTTTTTGAAAGAGTTGGGTGGAGGTGCTGGCATAGAGTGTGTTGCTGTAGTCGAGCTGGCTGGTGATGAGGGCGTGCTGATGGGGAGCCATCTGAAGATTATGTGGAGCATGCAGATCATACAGAAGAAGGCCGTGGCCACGGTGTTGACCTGATGTTTCATGGAGAGTTTGCTCTCCAGTATGATGCTGAGGTTTCGGGCATGGTCATTCAGTGTAGGGATGGGTCCGAGCTCCGTTGGTCGCTAGGAGTCATTCCAAAAGGGCTGTATGTTTGCCGAAGATCAGAACTTCCGTTTTGTCCATGTAGAGTTTCAGGCAGTTGCGACGATCTTCATGCAGTTATGGACATTGGTTTTTGTCAAGGTGGGGTTTGTTGAGAGTGAGAGGAGGAGTTGAGTGTCATTGGCGTAGGAGATAATGTTGATGTGCAATCTGACAATACCTGCAAGTGGAGTCATATAGATGTTGAAGAGGGTAGGGCTGAGGGATGAGCATTGGGAAACTCCGCAGATGGAGTGCTTGGGTTGAGAGGTGAAAGGAGGGATGTTATGTATGTTGTATGCATCCCCTTTATTGTTATAATTATTGAGAATTGTAGTAGGATTGAAGTATGCACTGTATTTTATTACCACAAAACAATGGTCCGGGGATAAGTTAATAGCCTTTTATTAATAATTTTGTATTATTGTTCTTTGATGGTCAACTTGTTTGCACTGAATAAAGCCTTTAAACACAACCGAGTCTCCTGGGCATACACAACACCTGCTTCCCCTGGAAAAGTGGCCTACGGGCGGCAGTTTGCCTTTAGTGGTAGAGGCTACAAAGACACAGGAAGGACTCTGGCTGGTCTAAGAATGTTACAAGTAGCATATCTGTATCAACTGAAACACCTTAGGCCAGGTAACAGGAATAAGTGTTCAACACCTTGCAGGAAAGCAGTAGTTCACACAGTTTGAAAGGTCTAATGATACAGTGTGAGACCTAAACCACAAACAGCACCACAGATAAGTAAAAAAAGAGAGGTTAGAGAAAATGAATGAATAGATACCATGAAGAATTTCTATTGGTTGAAGTCTGTGGTTTAAATGGGAGTTGCAATGTGTGAATTGTAAATGTTTTTGCTTTAAATGATTAGTAAAGAAAAGAGAAAACCACAATAAGAGCCTCACTGTCTAGATGTAGAATCAGGTTCCCTAGTACTTGTGTGGTGGAGGAGTAGAGTACAGAACGTTTAAATCTCAGGCAAAATCGACTAAAAAAACGATTTCTATAAAATTCTGGGGGCATGAGCTGCACACTATTACTATTCTAATGTATGTTCTTGTTTTTAAGAGGTATTTTGTACCATCAAGGGTAGTCTCAAACCAATGAACAACACAAAATGCAGAACTGAAATGGTTTAAAAGAGTTACTTGAAAAAAGTGATTCAAACTCTTTCAAAATAATGGACAACAACTTGAAGAATATCTATTCTATTAATGGACATGTAGAAAGATCTAAGCATGAGTAAATGCTTTTTGCCTTTCAGGGTTAACTTGCATCCAGAATATGAGTATATTCAATTCCCACTGGAATAAACATGCTGTATGTGAGGTGTGAAGCAGCAGCAGTGCCCCAGAAACAGTTTTAACCATTCTCATCCCTTCAGGTCAATCAACCTTCCCGCTGATTTGTAGGGTATTTTGAGAGAAAGCATCAATATGGCTTAGTGAGCTAACCACTGTTCCTAACGTCTGTTTGAATCCTGGTAAGGCCAACTAAGCCGGTCATACTTCCGAGTTAAAAGAGAAATTCAGTACCACTGGTCGGGTAAAGGCTGCACCCATTATTTAACGGCGTTTAGAAAAGGCCTAGCCCTCTCCACTCAATGTCAAGTGCGGAAAGGGTTGTACTTGGCCTATTGTCCAGAGCCATAGAAGGACACCAGTTGCAAATGACCTCAATCACCATGGTTATGGCCCAGTAACTCCTGTCTACCCTGGGGACCTTGAATGGGGACTGAAACATGACTCAGATACTAATCACCTTTCATGCACCTCCCCAAGATTTTTCCCAGGGAAGCTTTCTTCACAAGAACAGGAAGAAAACTTTCTTGGGCATATACATTGACCATGATTCGGTCTTGCACCCTTTTGAGAGGATTGGAACTCCCAACCATTAGGTTGTCACTGCACTAGCTTTGCTAGAACTAAAAACTCTACAAGACTCCGTATGAATTTAGTAAATGTAGGCAACATGCAGAGGAAATACAATTATCTACGAATTCCTCAGTATTGTATGGACACCATCATGATCATCATCTTCATTTCGGCTCAAAAGAGCCATAAAAGTACACAATAACACAGCACATTAAAAGGAAGAAATAGAAATAAAAAATAAAAAAATAAACACATGAAAAGAATATACAATTCTCAGGAATAAAAGAAACGTTCAGCAGCCAACATTCCTGAGCGAAGTGTAAAAACTATAAAAATATAAAAACCTTCATAAAAACATAATTAGGATCACAAAGTTTGCAATCATTAAAAGGAAACACAGAGATACCCCCTCATCCTAACTGCATCACAGATCGGTGGCCTCTAACAGTAGCCAAAAATAAGCTCTCAGTGGGCCCACTGTGCTATCGGGCAGCTAAAGTATTAATCTAAATGTGGGTTTCCCTCATATCACTAGGCTTTACAAGTGTGTTAAAGTGCACACTGCAAAAAAGCTAGTAAAAGTTTACCCAATATAGTTTTAGTATCATACAGGTCTCAGCTCTAAAAGGAACTTGCCCCAACAACCTTTTGTGTAATATATCAGATTGAATGTAAAAAGTTGGAATCTGAATATACAACTCTGGGCCTAGCATGTGACTAACAGATTCTTAAAGGTAAATGTCGGTTATCTGAGTGGAGTAGCTGGCAAAGAGGGATGATCCAACGTTTGCGCTGCTTAGTATCAGCAGTACAAAAGACAAATACATGTTCTTCATTTTCAATATTCGGAAATCCCATAGGGCATAAATTATTGTTGGCCATAGCAGAGTTTTTATTCCATGTGCCAGTAAAGACAGCCAGTGGGAGTATTCCAAGTCTGAACTTAATAAACAAAGATCTCACAGTAGAGACCCTCACAAATTCCATAAAATCTTCAAAGTAAGACACTTGGTGGATAAATAAAGATCAGATAAACTACCTGCAGGAACAATGGCAATCCTACTGCAGAAAATGATGTTCCAATAACATGATTTAACAATTTCACGGGCATTCTTGGGCCTGGAAGAAGGATTCTGACAGAATGCATAAAGGCCAAGCTTGGACAGCCAGGTTTTGATGTGGGATACCCGGGGGATCGTGAGTGGCAGGCGATTGTCGATTATGTTCCTGACATAGTCTCTATAAGGGGCCAGGTCCTCATTTAACCAGAGTCTGGTCCATTATAATATAGGTTTCAGATGGACTACATCAGCGAGGTATGTGAGGTTTAAGTCAAACCTCAGAGAAAGTGATGGAGTGCTTTTTGGTAATCTCCAGAGCGATTTCTTAAAAGTGTTTTCACAATATCTAACTGATCGAGATTGCAGCCCCGTATAGCACTGCCCTACAAACATGGGTCTTATAAATTTCAACCGCTGAGAAAATTGGATAAGAAGCTGCCTTGTTGATGAATCCTAATAGTAGTAAAATACTTTTGACATTTTACAGCTCGGCATGGATAGCACTGTGCTAATCCTATGCTTAAAGACTTTTCTCTGGCAAAATACTTTGGCCCTAACTATGTCAACGTTGATGGCATTGTGCTAATTCTATGCTCAAAAATATTGATAGAAAAGCACACATTTGAGATGAGCAAATTCAGAGCAAATTCAGAGTGTCGCTAGTGTTGTAGGGTGCTCTACATAGGAGCTGCTCTCCACCTAAACTTGGGAACTACCCAGAGTTATCTGCTTATTTTTTGCATAATTTATGCAGCACTCTATGCTTAAAAGGGTATTGTTTTGACTTATACTGAGTACACCCTTGTGTCTGGACAAAGCTAAACCTCGCTGAAGAGCTAGAATGATAGCAAAACAGATGTCAGGGGTTGCTTTTGTTCATTTCAGGTTGGCTTGGATGGTTTTTAACTAATCCAAAGCTGTAATAGTGTGCCTGGAGTGGCAAAGGGTTTATGTCATTTTACAGCTTGGCATGGATAGCACTGTACTAATCCTATTCTTAAAGACTTTGTTGTAGAAATGGCAAAAGACTTTGTCCCTTTCTATCTTGGTGTGGATGGCAGTGTGCTAATCCTATGCTTAAAAACTTTGATAGAAAAGCAAACATTTCAGGTGAGCAAATTCAGAGTGTTGCTGGTGTTGTAGGGTGCTCTACATAGGATCTTCTCTCCACCTAAACTTTGGAACTAACCAGAGTTGTCTGCATTTTTTTTGCATAATTTACGCTGCACTTTATGCCCGACATATACATACATACATACACATACATACATATACATACATATACCCATACAGCTCTATATCATTTTACACAATTATTAAAAATATATATTTTTATTTACTTTTATGAAAAGCATACATATGATATACATAATATATATTTAAATAAAATATAAACAATATTAGAACACAAGTACAAAACAAAATTAAATATAACAAAATGAAAAACTATTAAACATATTACATGTTTTAAAAAACATCTATGTATAAACAAATGATATAAAATTAAACAAACAAATAAAACTAATGTATATTTTAACAATTTAAAAAATAAGTATTTAAATATGAAAATAAAAAATATACTATTCCCACTCCAGTCTGCACCAGTAGGGAAAGCATTGGCATTCAAAGGGGTACATTTTACTATTTCCCCTCAACAGTAGGAAAAGCGTTGGACTTTGGAGGGGTTAAATTCACTATCCCCACTCCAGTCTGCAACAGTAGGGAAAGCGTTGGACTTCAGAGGGGTTACATTCACTAATCCAACTCCAGTCTGTTCAACAGTAAGGAAAGCATAGGACTTCAGAAGGCTTACATTTACTATTCCCACACCAGTCTGTGCAACAGTAGGGAAAGTACTTCAATACAAGCACAAACATTTTTTTAATAACTCTATTAGTTGACCAAATATATACAACTCTTAATATGAAAATTATATATCTAAAATTTAAAAAACAATACAATAAGTACATGATTATTAAAACTTTTATCATTTTAAATTATGCAAAAATGTTATGAATATATTATTCATTTAAGTTCCCACACTGTACTCCCACAAACCTAGCAGCCAACACTTAAAATATAACTAAAAGAAAGAAGTATAATAAAATGAACATATTCAATGATCAATTAAACATTTATTAAATAATAATAGCCTAAACAACTTCCCACCCTATCCTCCTACAAACACCACAGACCTCACTGATACATAATGTAAAAAAATATAATAATAACAAATTTACATAATTAATTATGATTTAAATCATTACTAATACATTAATAATTGATTGTTAACTAATTATTACTTAATTGACTTCCCACCCTATACCCCTACAAACCCAACAACCCACACCTTATAGTTACACAATTTACATAAGTGATAATCAACTAAATAAGCAATAATTAATCAATAATTTATTATTAATAAATTATGACTTAACTTTCCTCCATGTAACCCTACAAATCCAAAGGCCCACACCTAAAATATAACAATAAAAATATAATATTTACACAATTTGAATAACTGGCAATCAATTAAATAATTATTAATAAATGATTAATTCATTATTAATCAATTATTACTTAATTAACTTCCCAACACATACCCCTACAAACCATACAAACCGCACCTAAAATATGACCCAAAAAAATAATGATACAATTCACACAATTAATTATCAGTTACAAATTATTACTAAATTAAAAATGCATTATTCAGTAATTAAACTTAATGAACTTTCCACCTTGCACCCCTACAAATCTCGAAACCCGCTAGGACACTATAAATTACTATTAACAATTGAATTTGAAATTATAAATAACCTAAACTTGCAAACTATATTTAAAAAGATTGTCAGCAGTTATACAAACAATATATTACATATAAAAATAACATTTGAACTAAAACACATAAAGATAATTAAAAAACAATATTTATATCTACAATATTATTCAAAACAATATTAAAAAACAGATGTTCTGGAAACTATATTACTCACTTAAAAAACTCAATATTCTTGTCAACTATATATCTGCATCACGATATTTATGTGTCGCGATATTAACAACTCAATATTTGTGTATCTCGATATTTAAAATTCAATCTTTTTTCCAAATACGGGGCCACGCCATACTAGAACTCCCATGTGCCGTTCATTAATTACTGTTTTGGCATTATGTTGCCTATGGTACTGGAAAGATAGTCAGATACATTCCCTTCAGGGAGAAGATGAGTTTATTAATTGACTGACTGGTTGTCATTTGCTTTTTCCTGCCATCTAGTTGTTTTTAATTCCTGTTCACATCTTGTACATTTTATGGATAGCTGTTTTAGTGGTAATATGCATAGTAGTATTTGCATGTGTATAGTGCTTCATTCACCATTGTGCATTATTGTCCTGGAAGCACACTACACAGTGAGGAGTGCTTGTTTGGAAGAGTGCTATCCTTTGTGGGAAGCCTATTGGAGTTGTGTGAGAATAACCTGAGTCGTGCGCCTATCATGTGTTGGTGTCAGAGAGAAAACATGAGATAGGGTTAGTACACAATACACTACTCTGCAGGTGGCATACTGAGTTTATGGTGATTACTGAGATGTTTCAAAGCACCTCCTGCAGTGAATACAGCAATTAGGACATCAATTGTGTAGACCTGGTATATCTAAAGAAGAGACGATGGAGACCAAAACAGATGATCTGCAGGGATGCTCATCCCTTAGGTTGCAGTTGTTCTCAAGGGGTTTGTAGTGCTTTAGAATATCCAGGATTTAATCCAGTGGATTCTAAGTGGCTTAGGGGCTCATTAGTATGGCGGGCGGAGGCACAACCGCGGTGCTGGCGGAAAATGACCTTTTCCTCACTCCAGCAGCGGTCCACGCACCCGCCATATTACAATGGGCAAACATAGCCCATTTCCCGTCTGCCGTGGAGCGACGTGAACCGCCATAGATATGCGCCCACCACCGTGGTGTTGGGAGCTGTTAGAGACCCACCGCCGTGCGGAATGACGTCCTGTCCGCCGTACAAATCATGATGCCCCAAACAGCCCATCACACCGCAGCGGAGAATCCTCCAAACCAGAGACGGTGGAAGCATAACAGCAGAGCATGAAACCAGACTGCAGGTGCAAACAACATGACCAGAGGACTGTGCTGTCCAAACATATGCACTGCACATGAGAAACCATGGCAGCAAACCAGTAGAAGAAAAGAACACATAACTAATTGGGAAATTGTCCTGAGTGGCACATTGGTCCTGTACACAGTTCAGCATCACTAAGCATAGTGTAACAAATGAAGTGGTGGGGAGGCTCACACATTGGCAAGCCATGCGATGGAAGACATGAGATTGAAATGTTGTGTACTTCAGTAGTGGACAGGTGAGGAGTGTACTGTACACAAACACATAGAGGAGTCACTCCCAATGTGTAGGCATCAGGAGCACCTATAGGGGATGGCATGACTCCACATACCACATACCATATTGGAGCCAAAAAAGGGTCAAGTGACAGCAATGCATGAGAAAACCCACAAATAATGTCAGTATGGCTGAGCAGGTCTGCACAGTGAGCACAAACAGTAACAAGACACATGGCTGATCAACAAAAAACAACACAGACTTGGCAGTCACACACTCTGCATACTCACAACTTGTAGCAACAACAAGTAGGTGACCCCCAGGATTGCAAGGACACACCAACACACTGCGCAGTGCACAACCTACAACTCCTACATGTGCCCACAATCTGAAACACATGGCAGAAAATTGAAACAAACAGGCACTCATTACCTGGATCATACATGTGTGCAGTTGGCATTGCTGGGGCACACACATATCAACACTACTGACAATGACAGCTCATTCACACGGTATGACCACTCAAGTGCACACATTCAAATGCAGCCCTGTGACTAGTAAGACAGGCCATCACAAGATGAACACACATCAACATTGCTGTACACACATCAAGAAAGAACACAGAGATATGATGGACCCTGGCCACCCCGCAAGTACTCCTGTGGATAGAAGTCATCTCTGTTGTGATTTTGCATCATAACATGACATGTGTACAATTTAACAAACATGACCATATGATGAGTATAACAGTAGATCACCACAAACACCCATCGTTGCACCTTCAAGCCTCAGAGTCAAAAATAACTAAAGTGCCTTTCACCACTGGCAAACTCTAAAAAAGTACAACAAGCAATTGGCAATGTTAAAGTGGCATACAGAGCATGTGTTACATGCAACGATACCCATACAGAAAACATTTTATTTGGCAAGGACACTGACAAAGCAGACAAAAGTGACAAACAAAAAGGCCAGTGGCCAGTCCATAGTTCAAAGGAGGCACATGTGTGCATGAGAACCTGCACGGAGAATGGGCACCCAAAATGACAAACAGCAAGGCCAGTGGCCAGTCCATAGTTCAAAGGAGGTACACGTGTGCATGTTAATGTTATGGGGAATTTGTAAAGCGCGCGGCTACTTCGGGGAGTGTCCCGGCGCTAAGAGGTCCCCCTTGCATAGAGAGGCAGTAAGCACTCACAATCCTGCACTACTTCATTACTGATGGAACAGCCAGGTCTTAAGTTGGCGTCTAAAGCTAAGGAGCTCACATTCTTGTCTGAGGGAAAGAGGCAACGAGTTCCATAGTTTTCCCACTACCACCTGGAAGGATCGTCCCCCCTTCCGAATGAATTTTGGCACCAATATCAGGTGTTGGGCCGATGACCTCAGAGTCCTAGCTGTGATGTAAGGTGTAATTCTCTTTCTGATGTAATGAGCCCCACTGTTATCAAGAGCATTAAAGGCCAGCACAAGACACTTAAAATCTATCCTATTTTTCACTGAGAGCCAGTGTAAGGTTTTCAAATGACTCGCCATGTGAGTCCTAGGCCCTACCAAAGAGAGCGCTCTGGCTTCCGCATTTTGAACAACCTGTAGGCGGCTCAACAAATAATTTGGGATGCCCAGGTGTAATACATTGGCATAATCCAGCCTTGACATAATCAAGGCTTGGACTACCGTCTTCCTGTGGGACAGTGGCAGCAGTGGTAAGAAGTTCCTCATCATTTGTAGGAGTCTAAAACACGTGCCGGCCACAGATTGAACCTGCGACTTCATGGAAAGATCCGAATCAAGCATGACTCCAAGATTTTTCACAGTGGTGACAGGGCTAGGTGGAGGAGACTGATCCTGAGGCCACCAATTCCGCCATTCATCATCAGGGGAATGTCCAAAGAAGATAATTTCAGTTTTGGCGGAATTGCATGACAGTTGGTTTTGTCGAAACCGATCAAACACTTTAGTCAGGCATTGATGTATTAAGTTTTCGTTTAGCGGCTCGTCCTTTTCATACGTGAACAATAGTTGGGAATCATATGCATAAGTTATAACTTTTGCCCCAAGTTTCTCCGCTAGGGGTGCCAATGGTGCCATATAAATATTAAAAAGTGTTGGACTCAAAACTGAGCCCTGAGGCACTCCAACATTCAGCGATGGAATATCCGCTGAAAAAAGTCGGGACCAGACAGATTGCTGACGGCCTTCCAAAAAAGAAGAAAACCACCTAAGGACCGTGCCCCCAAAGCCACATTCCCTGAGTCTCTGTAAGAGTCGTTTGTGGGGCACGGTATCAAAAGCCGCAGAGAGGTCCAGCAGTATTAATACTGCTATACCTCCTCTATCAAGGGTGGATTTGATACTTTCAGTGACTTCCAATAAGGCCGTTTCAGTACTATAATTTGCTCTAAACCCCGATTGACTGGGATGAAGAGCATTTGTGGCCTCAATGAAGTCAGTGACAACCACATTCACGTACTTCTCCAACGCCTTGGCAAAGAAAGGAAGCAGTGTTATGGGTCTATATAGTTGCTTACTACTGCAGGGTCAGCTAAGGGTTTCTTCAGATGGGGGAGGGTTTTACCCTGTTTCCACCTCGCGATATTAACAACTCAATATTTGTGTATCTCGATATTTAAAATTCAATATTTTTTCCAAATACGGGGCCACGCCATACTAGAACTCCCATATGCCGTTCATTAATTACTGTTTTGGCATTATGTTGCCTATGGTACTGGAAAGATAGTCAGATACATTCCCTTCAGGGAGAAGATGAGTTTATTAATTGACTGACTGGTTGTCATTTGCTTTTTCCTGCCATCTAGTTGTTTTTAATTCCTGTTCACATCTTGTACATTTTATGGATAGCTGTTTTAGTGGTAATATGCATAGTAGTATTTGCATGTGTACAGTGCTTCATTCACCATTGTGCATTATTGTCCTGGAAGCACACTACACAGTGAGGAGTGCTTGTTTGGAAGAGTGCTATCCTTTGTGGGAAGCCTATTGGAGTTGTGTGAGAATAACCTGAGTCGTGCGCCTATCATGTGTTGGTGTCAGAGAGAAAACATGAGATAGGGTTAGTACACAATACACTACTCTGCAGGTGGCATACTGAGTTTATGGTGATTACTGAGATGTTTCAAAGCACCTCCTGCAGTGAATACAGCAATTAGGACATCAACTGTGTAGACCTGGTATATCTAAAGAAGAGACGATGGAGACCCAAACAGATGAGCTGCAGGGATGCTCATCCCTTAGGTTGCAGTTGTTCTCAAGGGGTTTGTAGTGCTTTGGAATATCCAGGATTTAATCCAGTGGATTCTAAGTGGCTTAGGGGCTCATTAGTATGGCGGGCGGAGGCACAACCGCGGTGCTGGCGGAAAATGACCTTTTCCTCACTCCAGCAGCGGTCCGCGCGCCCGCCATATTACAATGGGCAAACATAGCCCATTTCCCGTCCGCCGTGGAGCGACGTGAACCACCATAGATATGCGCCCACCACCGTGGTGTTGGGAGCTGACAGAGACCCACCGCCGTGCGGAATGACGTCCTGTCCGCCGTACAAATCATGATGCCCCAAACAGCCCGTCACACCGCAGCGGAGAATCCTCCCAACCAGAGACGGTGGAAGCATGACAGCAGAGCATGAAACCAGACTGCAGGTGCAAACAACATGACCAGAGGACTGTGCTGTCCAAACATATGCACTGCACATGAGAAACCATGGCAGCAAACCAGTAGAAGAAAAGAACACATAACTAATTGGGAAACTGTCCTGAGTGGCACATTGGTCCTGTACACAGTTCAGCATCACTAAGCATAGTGTAACAAATGAAGTGGTGGGGAGGCTCACACATTGGCAAGCCATGCGGTGGAAGACATGAGATTGAAGTGTTGTGTACTTCAGTAGTGGACAGGTGAGGAGTGTACTGTACACAAACACATAGAGGAGTCACTCACAATGTGTAGGCATCAGGAGCACCTATAGGGGATGGCATGATTCCACATACCACATACCATATTGGAGCCAAAAAAGGGTCAAGTGATAGCAATGCATGAGAAAACCCACAAATAATGTCAGTGTGGCTGAGCAGGTCTGCACAGTGAGCACAAACAGTAACAAGACACATGGCTGATCAACAAAAAACAACACAGACTTGGCAGTCACACACTCTGCATACTCACAACTTGTAGCAACAACAAGTAGGTGACCCCCAGGATTGCAAGGACACACCAACACACTGCGCAGTGCACAACCTACAACTCCTACATGTGCCCACAATCTGAAACACATGGCAGACAATTGAAACAAACAGGCACTCATTACCTGGATCATACATGTGTGTAGTTGGCATTGCTGGGGCACACACATATCAACACTACTGACAATGACAGCTCATTCACACGGTATGACCACTCAAGTGCGCACATTCAAATGCAGCCCTGTGACTAGTAAGACAGGCCATCACACGATGAACACACATCATCATTGCTGTACACACATCAAGAAAGAACACACAGATATGATGGACCCTGGCCACCCCGCAAGTACTCCTGTGGATAGAAGTCATCTCTGTTGTGATTTTGCATCATAACATGACATGTGTACAATTTAACAAACATGACTATATGATGAGTATAACAGTAGATCACCACAAACACCCATCGTTGCACCTTCAAGCCTCAGAGTCAAAAATAACTAACGTGCCTTTCACCACTGGCAAACTCTAAAAACGTACAACAAGCAATTGGCAATGTTAAAGTGGCATACAGAGCATGTGTCACATGCAACGATACCCATACAGAAAACATTTTATTTGGCAAGGACACTGACAAAGCAGACAACAGTGACAAACAGCAAGGCCAGTGGCCAGTCCATAGTTCAAAGGAGGCACATGTGTGCATGAGAACCTGCACGGGGAATGGGCATCCAAATTGACAAACAGCAAGGCCAGTGGCCAGTCCATAGTTCAAAGGAGGTACATGTGTGCATGTTAATGTTATGGGGAATTTGTAAAGCGCGCAGCTACTTCGGGGAGTGTCCCGGTGCTAAGAGGTCCCCCTTGCATAGAGAGGCAGTAAGCACTCACAATCCTGCACAACTTCATTACTGATGGAACAGCCAGGTCTTAAGTTGGCGCCTAAAGCTAAGGAGCTCACATTCTTGTCTGAGGGAAAGAGGCAACGAGTTCCATAGTCTTCCCACTACCACCTGGAAGGATCGTCCCCCCTTCCGAATGAATTTTGGCACCAATAACAGATGTTGGGCCGATGACCTCAGAGTCCTGGCTGGGATGTAAGGTGTAATTTTCTTTCTGATGTAATGAGCCCCACTGTCATGAAGAGCATTAAAGGCCAGCACAAGAGACTTAAAATCAATCCTATTTTTCACTGAGAGCCAGTGTAAGGTTTTCAAATGACTCGCCATGTGAGTCCTAGGCCCTACCAAAGAGAGCGCTCTGGCTGCCGCATTTTGAACAACCTGAAGGCGGCTCAATAAATAATTTGGGATGCCCAGGTGTAATACATTGGCATAATCCAGCCTTGACATAATCAAGGCTTGGACTACCGTCTTCCTGTGGGACAGTGGCAGCAGTGGTAAGAAGTTCCTCATCATTTTTAGGAGTCTAAAACACGTGCCGGCCACAGATTGAACCTGCGACTTCATGGAAAGATCTGAATCAAGCATGACTCCAAGATTTTTCACAGTGGTGACAGGGCTAGGTGGAGGAGACTGATCCTGAGGCCACCAATTCCGCCATTTATCATCAGGGGCATGTCCAAAGAAGATAATTTCAGTTTTGGCGGAATTGCATGACAGTTGGTTTTGTCGAAACCGATCAAACACTTTAGTCAGTCATTGATGTATTAAGTTTTCGTTTAGCGGCTTGTCCTTTTCATACGTGAACAATAGTTGGGAATCATATGCATAAGTTATAACTTTTGCCCCAAGTTTCTCCGCTAGGGGTGCCAATGGTGCTATATAAATATTAAACAGAGTTGGACTCAAAACTGAGCCCTGAGGCACTCCAACATTCAGCGATGGAATATCCGCTGAAAAAGGTCTGGACCAGACAGATTGCTGACGGCCTTCCAAAAAAGAAGAAAACCACCTAAGGACCGTGCCCCCAAAGCCACATTCCCTGAGTCTCTGTAAGAGTCGTTTGTGGGGCACGGTATCAAAAGCCGCAGAGAGGTCCAGCAGTATTAATACTGCTATACCTCCTCTATCAAGGGTGGATTTGATACTTTCAGTGACTTCCAATAAGGCCGTTTCAGTACTATAATTTGCTCTAAACCCCGATTGACTGGGATGAAGAGCATTTGTGGCCTCAATGAAGTCAGTGACAACCACATTCACGTACTTCTCCAACGCCTTGGCAAAGAAAGGAAGCAGTGTTATGGGTCTATAGTTGCTTACTACTGCAGGGTCAGCTAAGGGTTTCTTCAGATGGGGGAGGGTTTTACCCTGTTTCCACCTCGCAGGGACCTTTCCTTCAGACAAGGAAAGGTTCAGGACTTGATTGACAGCTGGATTCAAAACCTCAGCGACAGATGCTACTATTTTCGCCGGGCAGGGATCCGAAGGCGACCCAGATTTTAACACCTTCATGATGGTGAGTGAGGTATCCAGAGAAACAGGAGGAAACTCCAAAAGTGTTTCCTCCCTAGAGTATTCTTTAGGGTCTGGCACATCGTCCTGATTCATACAGGTGGGCATATCAAATGTGTCTTGCATGGACTTTATCTTATCAAAGAAAAATTTAGCAACCTGATTCATCCATTCAAGGGTGGGAGTGCAAAGACTCGGGGTAACATTGGGGGAAGCAAAATCCTTCACAATCTTAAACAGTTCTCTACTACTGTTTCTGGCTTGATCAATTTTCAAAGCCAGGAAGCTTTTTTTCTCATCACGCACTTTTAAGTAGTGCGCTTTAAGTGCCTGTTTATAGGTGTCTTTACTTAATGGGTCAAAACGTTTCCTCTATGAGCGCTCCAGGCATTTACAAGCACTTTTACGTTTTCTCAACGCCTCGGTAAACCAAGGAGCCGAAGTGTTACCCCGTGCAGCCCTGCGCATCTTTGGAGGAGCAAGATGCAATGCCCAATTCTGCAGCCAGCTTTCCAGAGTATGTGTCACATCTTCTAGGAACCCCTCCACAGGAATAGTATGATGGCCTAGTATTTCTGCCAAAGAATCGAGCGTAATCAGTTTAAGGTTGTTGAATACCAGGAGACTGGGCCCTACTCCGCTCTTTTTTAAGCCAAAAAGTAAGCAGAAAATGATCAGACCAAATAATGGGAAGAGGGTTGTCTAAGTCAATGTTACATGTTGAAAAAATCTGGTCCAAAATGTGACCCTTTTCATGAGTGGGAGACATCACATACGGGACCATGCTAAGAATATTCAAAGATTCGCATAACTTCTTGGTCTCTGGGTCTTCCTTTTGATCTAAATGAATATTGAAATCCCCGAGGACCATGCATTGACTAAATCTAGTAGCGATGGGTGCTATGGCATGGCCGATAGACTCTAGGAAGTGACCGGGCGGCCCTGGTGGTCTATATATAATTGCCCGGCAACTGACTGGTGGGCGGAAACTGACAAATGGAATCCTAAGCCTTCCGCTCCCTCCAAGTCAGTAATAGGTATAGCCGAGCAAGGGAGAGAATTCTTGTAAAATAATCGCTACCCTCCCACCTCTATTACCTATTCTATCTTTCCTGATTATCATATAATCGGGGGGTATAGCGTTAGCGAGAGTAGGGTTTGATTCCTTGTGGAGTCAGGTTTCAGTAATAAACAAGAAATCCGGCTTGGCTTCCACAAGGAGATCATAAAGTTGAAATTTATGTTTCCTCATAGACCTAGCATTGATAAGAATAGCTTTGAGATTTTCCCCGGTCATATCATTCAGAAGAGTATGTGACCCGGGGGTATGGCCATTTCCCCCAGAAATCCATCTCTCACCACCTCTAGGGTCTGCCTTTCATTTACAGACATTACATAGCAGTGGGTCAGAGTCAACTGATGACTTCGTTAATGTGTGACATATTGCCTGACTGCCAATCGTCATAAGGCTGTCTCTGCTGTAATTAAGCCTAGGAATGCTCTTACCTCCATTTCTTCCAGAAAAACGGGTAGCATTACCGGCGCCTAGCGCCTCCGGGACGCGGACGGGCGCAGACGGGCTTGCCTTTGGCGCGCCAGCGGCATGCCCGCTGTGCATGTCCGCTGCGCGCAAGCGCAGCGTCCCTTTTTAAGCCCTCCAGAGCAACTAGACCGCCCCTCAGGAGGTAAAATGGCAATTCGGGAGTGTTGGCAAAACAGATCACACCCCAGTTCGAGCTCGCACAGCCGCCAAGTACCAAACCCCCAATTCAAATTCCCACAGAATAAAAGTAACACAGCTTTCACAACAATTTTAAAAACAGGATTATTTAAAAACGAAGTCTATTTTAAGAAAAGATGTGCAAAGTGTGCAAAGGTGCTGTAAGCAGGAGCGAGAAAGCAGTGTCTGCTCTAATCAAGGGTCTAATCATGAGAACCTGCACTGGGAATGGGCATCCAAAGTGACAAACAACAAGGCCAGTGGCCAGTCCATAGTTCAAAGGAGGTACATGTGTGCATGAGAACCTGCACAGGGAATGGGCATCCCAAGTGACAGTAGAAAAGGAATGAGCAGTTCCTGGGGGTACTGTCTAAGACAGGGGAATGGGGGGGGGAGGGGAAGCACAGGTGTTTCTTCGAAATGCCCTCACACACCCCAAGGGATGTCATGCTTCATCATATGGGCATTTGCCCCTCGTCTGGCCGGCGCTGCAATGCCTGACGGGCTCCCGAAACCGGGGCTCTTTGTCGGGGATCTTTTGAAGAAGCCGTATGGGTGCGTGTGGGTGTGAGGGCGGATTGGTGCACTAGGGGTGAGGTGGATAAAAAAGGTTTAAAGAGCCATCCTGCTAAATACAGTTTTTATTCATGAGGTAGCTCCAACCTTATTAAAAGTGTGAAGAAGCCCTGTATAGGAAATAATGTTCCCTAAGGGCTAAACTTAAGTGAGTGTGGTCAACATGTTTCGTGCCCCATCTGCCCCAGAAGGGGTCAATGGCACTTCGTCAGGACCGATTAAATGATAAGTGAGTGCACCGCCGTATCGCAGTATTTGCTGATTACGGCAGGAGAAGGTAGATGGAGAAATGGTACTTGGAATGTACCAAAACCTGTGGGAGAAAAGGACAAGATAAAAGGGGGGGGGGAAGGGGGGGGGGAAATAAAATAAAACCAGCAATTAGACCTGCCAACAACCACATAGAGTACAGGTGCTGTGCAGAACACATTGTGAACTACAAGTGGCTAAAGGACTCAAACCCAGCTAAGTAGTGATGGTAGACTAGGTGGATGAGTCGTGAGGAAACCAGTGTTCAGTTATCCGAGGTGGTATATTGGTTTAAAAACAGTGTAAAAGGCGAGTGACCAGCATGGTATGCGAACTTATGTGGTTCAGTGAAACAAGATAAACTAGACTAGACATGACGTTATGAGCATTTTCGTTTAGGCCACATCTAAATAGACCATTTCAATTAGCATTTTGTCATTACAATAGACCGGGACCTGTAGGACGGTTAGGTAAAACAGTTTATTGATCTAGTAGCTCGAGTAATAGTGGCAAAAACCGGACTGAATTACAAAGACATGCGTGATGGGAAAACTGCTGTCAAACCGGTGACGGACATAAAAACTCACCCCCAAAAGCCTAATTCGTGCTGACGGGGAAGTACAGAGCACTACAGTTGCTCCGGAGTCTAAAAGGAAGGTAAAACAAAACAATGACAGGTCCTGTTACAGCAGTCTATTGAAAAACGGCGTAATGGCCAGGCTTACCGTGTTCGAAGAAAGACCTTGAGTAGTACTCACAGCGGTAGACAAGCAACTTCGCCGGTGTCCTACCCTCGCTCTGGGCCCCGTGAAGAGACGCTGACGTGGGCGTGCTTAAGTAGCGCTTTGTGATGAGCGTACCTGAACGTGGCGGCCATCTTAGAATGGGCTCTCAAAGCAATACCAACGGGAATCATTTTCGAGAGTTGTTTCGCCGTAGTATCGCGGCGGCCATATTGGAGTGTTAAAAGTGTTCAAGGAAAAAGGTGTGATCTATCTGATCGGGCGCTGATCCTTATTCCTATACCTTTCTGTATGTCAATCATACCCAGACTTAATACGGTGTAGTGCATTAAGTAATTAACGGGGATCATTTTCGAGAGTTGTTTCGCCGTAGTATCGCGGCGGCCATATTGGAGTGTTAAAAGTGTACAAGGAAAAAGGTGTGATCTATCTGATTGGGCGTTGATCCTTATTCATATACCTTTCTGTATGTCAATCATACCCAGACTTAATACGATGTAGTGCATTAAGTAATTAACGGAAAGGTTAAAATATGTGGTAATAAAACGTGTGGTGATAAAAACCAGAGGGGTGGTATCATACCAGTTAAATGGAGTTGTACCATTAAATAATTAGAGATAACGTAAAACCAGTTGAACCCTGGAGTCTCTAATTGTTGTTTAATTCTGCCCAGGGTATGTCGTCATTTAAACCCCTGAGATGAGAGCCCAACTTAAAAACCCAGCATTGTTCTTTCCTAAACAGGGCTTCTTTTGTGATGTTGGGGAAAGCCTCTAGAATAGTCCAATTTAGATCATTGGGCGTATGGTTGTTTTCTGCTAAATGTGAACACAGACTGGAGGTAGGTTCCATAAGGTGGTGGGAACTGGAATCAGATCTGATCACATGTGTTACTACGTTTACCACAGAATCCAACATGTTAAAAAGGGTCATTAATAAACATTGGCGTATCCTGGACTCAGGTGTATTGTCCATACCAAAACCGAGATTTGCCTTTAAACGCACGTCAAACCTTAAGGATCTCCTTATTAACACCAGACCAAAAAAGACAGACCCTCCAGTTCCCACCACCTTATGGAACCTACCTCCAGTCTGTGGTCATTACCCTTGCGGTCAATGTGTGGCATGTCCTTTAACTCGAGCTTCCAAAACAGTTCAACTGACTAGCAACTGGAGTTGGACCCAGAAAAGACACACTAATTGCAACACCCGTAACTGTATCTATCTGATCACGTGTCCCTGCCCCCTACAATACATTGGGATGACCACCCGTCAAGTCAAAACTAGACTAATTGAACACAGAAGCAACGTGCGTTGCAAAAAGACAAATACCAAAATGTGTTCACATTTTGCAGAAAACAACCATACGCCCAATGATCTAAATTGGACTATTCTAGAGGCTTTCCCCAACATCACAAAAGAAGCCCTGTTTAGGAAAGAACAATGCTGGGTTTTTAAGTTGGGCTCTCATCTCAGGGGTTTAAATGACGACATACCCTGGGCAGAATTAAACAACAATTAGAGACTCCAGGGTTCAACTGGTTTTACGATATCTCTAATTATTTAATGGTACAACTCCATTTAACTGGTATGATACCACCCCTCTGGTTTTTATCACCACACGTTTTATTACCACATATTTTAACCTTTCCGTTAATTACTTAATGCACTACATCGTATTAAGTCTGGGTATGATTGACATACAGAAAGGTATATGAATAAGGATCAACGCCCAATCAGATAGATCACACCTTTTTCCTTGTACACTTTTAACACTCCAATATGGCCGCCGCGATACTACGGCGAAACAACTCTCGAAAATGATCCCCGTTAATTACTTAATGCACTACACCGTATTAAGTCTGGGTATGATTGACATACAGAAAGGTATAGGAATAAGGATCAGCGCCCGATCAGATAGATCACACCTTTTTCCTTGAACACTTTTAACACTCCAATATGGCCGCCGCGATACTACGGCGAAACAACTCTCGAAAATGATTCCCGTTGGTATTGCTTTGAGAGCCCATTCTAAGATGGCCGCCACGTTCAGGTACGCTCATCACAAAGCGCTACTTAAGCACGCCCACGTCAGCGTCTCTTCACGGGGCCCAGAGCGAGGGTAGGACACCGGCGAAGTTGCTTGTCTACCGCTGTGAGTACTACTCAAGGTCTTTCTTCGAACACGGTAAGCCTGGCCATTACGCCGTTTTTCAATAGACTGCTGTAACAGGACCTGTCATTGTTTTGTTTTACCTTCCTTTTAGACTCCGGAGCAACTGTAGTGCTCTGTACTTCCCCGTCAGCACGAATTAGGCTTTTGGGGGTGAGTTTTTATGTCCGTCACCGGTTTGACAGCAGTTTTCCCATCACGCATGTCTTTGTAATTCAGTCCGGTTTTTGCCACTATTACTCGAGCTACTAGATCAATAAACTGTTTTACCTAACCGTCCTACAGGTCCCGGTCTATTGTAATGATAAAATGCTAATTGAAATGGTCTATTTAGATGTGGCCTAAACGAAAATGCTCATAACGTCATGACTAGTCTAGTTTATCTTGTTTCACTGAACCACATAAGTTCGCATACCATGCTGGTCACTCACCTTTTACACTGTTTTTAAACCAATATACCACCTCGGATAACCGATCACTGGTTTCCTCACGACTCATCCACCTAGTCTACCATCACTACTTAGCTGGGTTTGAGTCCTTTAGCCACTTGTAGTTCACAATGTGTTCTGCACAGCACCTGTACTCTATGTGGTTGTTGGCAGGTCTAGTTGCTGGTTTTATTTTATTTCCCCCCCCCCCCCCCTTTTATCTTGTCCTTTTCTCCCACAGGTTTTGGTACATTCCAAATACCATTTCTCCATCTACCTTCTCCTGCCGTAATCAGCAAATACTGCGATACGGCGGTGCACTCACTTCTCATTTAATCGGTCCTGACGAAGTGCCATTGACCCCTTCTGGGGCAGATGGGGCACGAAACATGTTGACCACACTCACTTAAGTTTAGCCCTTAGGGAACATTATTTCCTATACAGGGCTTCTTCACACTTTTAATAAGGTTGGAGCTACCTCATGAATAAAAACTGTATTTAGCAGGATGGCTCTTTAAACCTTTTTTATCCACCTCACCCCTAGTGCACCAATCCGCCCTCACACCCACACGCACCCATACGGCTTCTTCAAAAGATCCCCGACAAAGAGCCCCGGTTTCGGGAGCCCGTCAGGCATTGCAGCGCCGGCCAGACGAGGGGCAAATGCCCATATGATGAAGTATGACATCCCTTAGGGTGTGTGAGGGCATTTCGAAGAAACACCTGTGCTTCCCCTCCCCCCCATTCCCCTGTCTTAGACAGTACCCCCAGGAACTGCTCATTCCTTTTCTACTGTTCCATTGGGGCCTACGAGCAGGACCTCACAAACTTGGCTCCACGTCCCTCCTTTTGACCACATCCAAAGTGACAAACAGCAAGGCCAGTGGCCAGTCCATAGTTCAAAGGAGGTACATGTGTGCATAAGAACCTGCACAGGGAATGGGCATCCAAAGTGACAAACATCAAGGCCAGTGGCCAGTCCATAGTTCAAAGGAGGTACATGTGTGCATGAGAACCTGCACAGGGAATGGGCATCCAAAGTGACAGACAACAAGGCCAGTGGCCAGTCCATAGTTCAAAGGATGTCCATGTGTGCATGAGAACCTGCACAGGGTATGGGTGACAACATACACTGCCATGGTAATCAACACAGCTAGGGGGATAAAAATGCTCAGTCCAGGCACCACTGTGGGAGAGATAGGTTTGGGAGGGGGACTTTGCTTCAGACTTGGCTGTCAGTCAAACTGGGAGGTGGCTGATTGTCAGGCCAGTTGGATGACTGGACCTGGGAGAGAGAAGACCAGCTGAGAGGGAGGCATCAGTGGCTTTGGTAGCCGGAGGGCTGCTTGGACCGAGTGGTGTGGTGGCATGGGGAGGTGGAGACATGCTGCTGTGAGACACAGTGTGTGAGGGTGAATGTGGAGGGCTGCCTCTCCACTTCTTTGGGATTGAATAGCCAAGAACTGTCTTGGTAGGAGTGGGAAGTGGGGCGGCACAACAGGCACACTCTCCACCAAAGGTGCATCAGGTGCAGGTGGTGGCCCTCCCTCTGGTGATCTGCTGGATCTGGTAGTACGCTTGGCCTGCCCTTGCCTTTTCCCCTCCATCCCCTGTTGACCAGGGGAACACCCCACAGTGCCCTCCTGTCCCAGCTTCACAGGGGTGTGGGTAGGAGTTGAAGTTGTGGGTGAATCTGCCTTAGAGACTTGCTTCTGCGGACTCTTTGCAGGCATCAGCTTCACAGCAGGCACGGCAACTGTTTGCCTGTCTTTGGGAGCAGGTTTTGGGATGGGAGTGTCCTTGGATGGGGCTGATTTGGAAGCATGTGAGCCTGAGGCCTGCTTCTTGGCTTGATGCTCCTGAGTGTCACCTGACGGGGTTTTCCCTTTGCGCTCCTGTGTGACTTTTTTTGGTTTTGGGGATGGTGTCTGCGCTCTGGGCCACTTGGAGTGCTGCTGTTTTGTAACTTCGTGTGGAGTACTTGGAGCCTGAGGGCTGTGGTGTGTGGTCACTCTCGTCAGATGTTGCCACTGGCAGGGTGGTTGTCAAAGGGACTTGAGCTGGACTCTGAGCCTCTGACAGTTGAATGGCTGCCGTCACTGTGGAGGACAAAGACTGGACAGGTCTGTGTAGCCCACTCACGTCAGAATGAATGCCCTCCATGAAGGCAACTACCTGTGCCAACTTCTTATCATGATCCTGGAAGGCATTCAGGAGAGGAGTCTGACCCACACACAGCTGGGGGCAAAAGGTCTGCCGCCTCAACACTGAGGGCAGCAGGGGAGAAGGGGCAGGGCAGCAGTGCCTGGGGGGAAGGACACTCTACCCTTCTTACTGCTGCAGGTATGTTCAGCTCTAGTGGAAGCAGCCAGGAGGGTGGGCACTGGACGATATGTGATGTAAGAAGAGGCAGATTTCCCACTCCCTGTGCCCGCTAACATCAAGGAGTCACTGCTGGCATCAGATGACGTTGAGGTTGGTGTTTCTGGGCGTGATTCTTCAAGGGCACTCCTGTCCCCCTCCGTGGTGCTGGTCACATCAATGTCAGTGAGCTCATATGTAGCAGTCGTGCAAGATGTCTCACCACTGGTGTCCATCCCCAGTCCTTCTGTGCCCTCGGTAGATGCTGCAAGGTTCAGTTTAGTGCCACACTCACCAACATCATATGCAAGCAAAGCACAAAACACGATAATGATACCCCCATGTTGCACCACACCCTGTGCAGTCTGCATGTGCAACCTTAATGCAAAAATCAAAAGATGCATGGTAACATGCACACTTGGCATTAATGACCCATGTGATGTTCACACAGCCAAATAGCTTGCCCGTGCCGCCATGTAACCTGACATAGATTCCTGTGAGCAAACCTACGTCCCAGTAGATGAAAAAGATGTACATTTCAACATGTTGTCACAGTCACATATGGAGTCACCATAAGAGGACAACACAGATACAGACTCCCAAATGTCCTTTTGCAATGGCCATAAGCTACTGCTATCTACCATGTTGTGCTTTGGTGCACAACTACAATTGCACATTGGTGTCAGATGTGTAGTTCTCACAATTTTGAGGTCAGTCACTGCACACAGTGACGAAAGCACACTAAGATGAGGTACACTGCCTTTCTTTGCCAGGGGATGTCCATCTTCCCCTAATGCAGCCGATGCCAGAAGGCCACATCTCTGCATGCAATGTCATGGGCCATTACATTAAAGACCTGAGGAAGTACATGTAGCGGAAATGAATGACAGCTGCACTCAACACAGAGGCCACTTACAAGCCATAGCATCACACTAGAAACATCACAGAGCTCCGCACTGGCTCAGGGTTGGGATCCATGCAGTCACTCACACCCAAAGTCACCCTTCGCAGAATACTCACCCCCAATTTGCTGCTTATGGGCCCTCAAGCATCCATCCAGCTCTGGCTGTGTCACTGCCAAGATGCAGGCCATTAGTGGTGTCATGCTCCTGCGCGCTAACCTGCCAGTCCGAGGGAGCAGCCCCACCGTCATCTCTGCCATGTTTTTGCTCTGCCGGCAGATGTGATCCCACCTCTTGTGATGGTGTGTGTGCCGTCGGTAGGAGACACCCAGAGCCCACACCTTGCATGCAATCCATATGGCCTTACGCTGGTGGACTTTGAGCTGCAGGCATGGAAGACAAGAGGAGGACATTTCAATGACACTGGGTTATGTACCACTGTGTCTCAATACAGGAGCATGCACAAACTCAGAACAGCTATTCAGATATGTTTAGCAGAGGCCATACAGCATGACAAGTAGTACATTAGCATGAGATAATCATACCTAAATGCATGCAGGTATGAGGATGGACACATTACCTGGCAATTTCATACACATGCAGAATGCCAGCACAGAAAGCAGTGTGAAGAAGGCCCACATCTGCCATGCAGTTTGTGAGTAAGAAATACATTACATTGTAAATGATGTGTCGGGGCAGAATTACTGTGTCCAACACTGCACACCCCTCAATATCCTTGGCCTGTGAATGGCTCACTGTGTCATGGAGGTTACATTTAGGGACGTGATCTTTCATTCTCACACCCTTCTCCCAAGGTCTGTCTTGTGCAATCCAAAGGCCTAAGATAGCTCATTGATGAATAGGGTGCAGACAGCCCATGAGTCTCACTCTGTCCATTTTTGCTAGCTCCCTGTCAAATTGGGCAGTACATGTGCAGGCCAGGGGGGCTCACACTGAGTTTAAACGTGGGCCATCAGAACAGTCACATCTATGTACAATATGAGAGGGCAAACAGTGCCTACACATGCGAGTCAGTACACATTATGAAACAATGGAAGGGGGATGTGTCAGAAGTACAACAATCTGCTGTGTCATATGGGAATTTCCATCAAGGATGTCACCCTCAGGCATTTCGCTCTTGTGCATAATGCTTACAGATCCATGGTGGTAATATAAAGTAAAACACACTTCCATCAGTACCCTCTGGATGAAAGGTCTTTGTAATGTCACAAATGAGCATGTGAAAACAAAATGGACTCAGGCATCTATTAGCACAGGCTATGCCTGTTCTGACTTCCACTTTCTAAACCAGCAGTGTCAATGTATGGCAACAAAAACACTGCATGTCCCTCCCATCCTGAAATGCTGCCCGGGATCTGTGGAAATTAGGCTACAAACCCCATTTACCTGAAGTCAGCATGCTAGGCAGTGTATCACGCAAACCCACACTCTCAGGCACATACTGCTGCAAAACAACTTCATATGTGCACTCCCTGCACTTTTCTACTTCCACTCTGAAACACTTACCATAACATCAGGAGCACCATATGGCCTCCCATACTGTGAGAGCACCTCGTCCACCAGGATCTCCAGCTCCTCTGTGGTGAAGGGACGGGTCTTGATGTTCTCAGTTCTAGCTATCACTGGGTCCAGGAGACACGAACAGCTGCAGTTGGTGGTGAAGAGTGTCAGTCAGCAGTGTCTGGAAGCAGTGGAAATGTGTGGCTCTCTCCCAGACATATATAGCCCCCTGGGGTTGTTTCAGTGGTACTCAGCTGCTGCAATTGGTGTTCCAGGTCAGCTTTTTTCAAATGTGACCAATGATTGGCCCCGTGGGAGCGGTGCACACCTACCGTGATTTTCAAAAGTGCATTTTTCTACTGCAATCGCAGTTCCCATTGGCTGTAAGGGCATGGACATTGGCGGTGACACACCGCAGGGGCCAGGCGGTTGCTACCGCTGTCGTGCATCTTTCAATTGCAGCCAATGACCGGCGCTCGGTAGCGGTGCACGCCTACCGCGATTTTCAAATGTGTGTATCACTACCGCAATTGCGGTTCACATTGGTTGAATGGGTATAGGCATTAGCGGTGTCACACTGCAGGGGCCAGGTGGTTGCTACCACGATTTGGCAGCTTGACATTGGTGCCAATAGCTGGCCCGTGGTAGCGGTGCACGCCTACCGCGATTTTCAAATGTGTGTTTCACTACCGCGATTGCGGTTCACATTGGTTGAATGGGCATGGGCATTGGGGGCATCACACCGCAGGGGACAGGCGGTTGCTACAGCGATCTGGCAGCTTGACATTGGTGCCAATGACCGGCCCAGCGGTATAGCGGTGCAAGCCTACCACGATTTTCAAATGTGTGTTTCACTACCGTGATTGCGGATCACATTAGTTAAACGGGCATGGGCATTGGCGGTGTCACACCGCAGGGGCCGTGATTTAGCAGCTTGACATTGGTGCCTATGGCCGTGATTACAGTGGCGGTTCACGTTTACGGCACCTATGGACACATCATGCTGTAGCAATGGCAATGGTCAGTTTTCAGCATTGAACAGTAGACACTTATTATGAATCATGCCACCAGATAGTGTAATTCAATGTTAGTTTGACATTTAAATTACTGATGACTACACATGCCATGTCAGTGCATAGGATTACATGCATTGGCATGTACTCCCTCACATGCCAATTATGATATTGTTGTGCATGTACACATATCTGCGGTGTGATGGACTCTCTAACATGTACACATGTCAATGTGCAAGATGGCTAAGCAACCCACAGTAATGAAGGTCTGACCACATAATGTGCCTACTTCACTGTGTAGATTGCTGAACTCATGTTAATACTTGATCTTTATGCACACACTGTGCTCATTGTGTTGGTAATGTGTGCCCTGTCCGACTTACGCTGAAGGTGTGTCAGGTACAGCAGCTACGTTAGAAGCCAGCAGTGTTGCTGTTTCAGACATGTGCTGTGTCAACTACTCTCAGGGCTGGTGACACAAGATGTTGGAATGTACCTATTGGCATTCACATAGTCTGAATCTGTTTTGGGGGTAATTACTGTGTAAATACTGGACAAGTGTACAACTACTTCAGATCAAGGTGTTTCTACATGTGACTTGTGCTGCAAGCTGTAGTTTCAGGACATTTATTGTTGGCGCTGTGTCAATCAAAATGTAAGATGTTGGATACATCTCAGAGTGAAATAGAATTGACATGTGTCCCCTTTCATCCTACCTAGGAGGCGACCAAAGGTGCATCGTCCATTCACATTGTTTGCGGACATGGAGGATGAGGACATCATACGGAAATTCTGTCTAGATCGACCTACCCTCCAGGACCTATGTGCTCAGTTGGAGCCCCATCGAGGCCGCGCAGAACCTATACGACTGCTTTGACACCAATGTGTAAGGTGATGGTGGCCCTGCATTTTTTTGCAACTGGTTCATTCCAGTACACGGTGGCCAGAACAGGTGGGATGTCTCAACCAATGTTCAGCATGGTGCTACGTGAGGTCCTGTCAGCTATGATGACCTACAAGGACAGCTACATCCATTTCCCCAGGAGAAATGAATTGGCAGCTGTGAAGGGTGATTTTTATGACCTTGCCCACATCCCTAAGGTTGTTGGTGCCATTGACTGCACATATGTTGGCCTGGTTCCACCACAGTCATGTGAGCATATCTACAGGAACAGAAAGCATATCCATTTCATCAATGTGCAAGTGGTATGCCAGGCAGATATGATAATCTCCCATGTCTGTGCCAAATTTCCGGGATCAGCCCATGACTCTATCATCCTGGGTAACAGCATTGTACCACAGCTGATGGGAAATCTGCATCCGGAGCGTGTATGGATTGTGGGTGAGTACGCAGAGTCAAGTAGCGTGCTGTATGTGTGACATGCTGTCCACTGCCACAGTTATGTTACAAAATTGTTCTGTGTATCTCACACCTAGGTGACTCTGCATATCCCAACCGGCCTTGGTTGCTGAGCCCACTGAGGAATCCCAGGACCCCGGGTGAAGTCCGATACAATGATGCCCATGGGAGGACACGTCGTGTGGTGGAGTATACTTTTGGTCTTCTTAAGTCTCGATTTCGGTGCCTGGACAGGACCTGAGGTGCACTGATGTACTCTCCCCAAAAGGTGTGTCATATCGTAGTTGAATGCTGCATGCTCCCCAACCTGGCGTTGCGCAAAGAGATCCCTATGATCCTGGATGATGATGAGCAGCAGATGCCCCCGCCTGCAAACCCACACGTGTCCAGTGACGAGGATAGTGGAGAGGAGGAAGATGTCGACCTGCATCAACAGCTCATCAACCGCTACTTCCCTTGAAGGTGAGTGACATTGTACAACGGTGTCATTGTCTGCTGTGTTTGATGCTGGTGAAAAGGCCTAGTGGAGCTTTTTGACTGCTGCCTGTTTTTGGCTCTGTGCTGATGGGTAATGTTTGTGGCACAGGGTAGTTATGCCCAGCTACATGATGTCTATGTCAATATTGTTGCTCATTGTAGTGTGCTGGTATGTGTACCTTGATAACAAGTGTTGTGTAATGGCTGTGATGCCATCACCTGACATGTGAATGTTGTTCTCTTGTGTCTTTCTAGGTCCCTTCAGACTCTCAATACCTCAAAACAATCAGTGCTTCTGGTACATTGGGATAAACATGAAGCTGACACAAAAACATAGGTGTGTAAAGAGTGTTTATTTACAATAAGTATTTGTGACTATTTACAAATAGGAGCAAAGTGTAACAATGAGTTGTTAGTGATGGTAGATGAGACAATAGAGTAGTCACCACATTCATGAGGTGACACAGGCCATCTATGGCAGTGTGGTTAAGGATAGTCAACAAAGTCAATGTCAAGGTGGAGAGTGGTGTCATCATGGCTGGCTCTTTGACTGGCGTTTGTCTGCTGCTTTGCCTTGTGATCCTCCCTTGGTTTTCCTCGGATGACTCCTTGAACGTTTGGCAGGGGGGGCCACTGCTGCAGGCTCAGGGGTGTCTGAGGAGTCATCCTGTTCCAGCTCAGCTCTCTCTGTGGCCGCAGGTGAGGTGGTGGGACTGTCATCCTGCGGGCCACTGGAGGAAGGTTGAGCTGTCCTTTGGGTAACAGGCCTGTCCCTCAGAACACCCACAAGCTGGCCCAAGAGTTCCACGATCTGGCCGATATGCCTGTCCATTGACCTCAGCAGCAGGCGGACCTCATGCACTTTTTCCAGAACCTGGCCCATTTGTCCCTGGTTTTGTTCATATGCCCCAAGGACTCTGGAGATGTTGACCAGGGCTTCAGCCCCAGTTTCCTGTTGAATGTGTCTCTTAGTTGCCCTCCCACCTGCCCTGCTGTCCCGGACCTGTGGCGTCACCACTCGATGCACCAGCTGACTCTCCCTGCCCTCCCCAGATTGTGGGGTGGTGTGGCTATCCTCTGAGGCAGGGCAAATGTTGCAGACAGCACTGGTGGTGGTGGTTGAGGCCGCACAGGTCATTGCAGAAGGGGTCAGCGTAGTTGTTGTTGCTGAGGTGGTGGTCATGGGGACAGTGAGGGCCTGGGACCTGATGCGCCCTGGCAGTCCTGATGGGCCAGGTTCAGCGTCTGCATCCGAGGAACTTGGGGAGTCTGCATCTGAGAGTCCATGTTCCGAGGGGGGGAGACTGGCTCTGCAAGTTGGTGTTGTCATCTGCAGCAGTCAATTGTTGGTCACCTGTTGGACAGAGATGAAATGGTCATTGAAGTGCACCCCTCAGGCTTGGTGCTAGATGTTTTGTTGTTACATGTTATACACCACACAGTTTACATTGATATCACATTGTATGGCTGCACTGTACTGGCCATCATGACATGATGTGGAGGTACATACATTACTTGTCCATTGTGTGAAATGTCAATGTCAATGGAGAACATGTTCCACGTACAGATTGTGTGAATACAAGGACGTCGTCATCCAACGACTAGCAGCACAACAACTTTATGTGAAGTGGATTTGTTGTTTACTCTGCATGAAAGATGTTACATCTGAGCATGTACTAGCCATTGTGATCTCATGCATCCCTTTGTTATGTCATGGGCTTTGCTTTCTTTTTATAACTGACCATGCATGTTTTGTGTTCATATGGGCCTTGATGCTCTGCCCCCATGGCACTTACATATAGCATTTACTGCTGTGCATGATTGTGCCCTGAATTTCTTCAATGTGTGATTTGGTGAGTCAATCTTTAATTTCTGTGAAAGTTACATACGCTAAGCTGTCTTCACACTGGAAGTGGCTGTTGGATGTATGCCAAGTTGGGTGACATTTGAGGGCTAGTGTGGTTATATGGCTACATGCTTTTTGAGAGGAATGCCAGGGTGCACGCACTGTTTACCCACCTGTTCTGTGACAAAGTGGAGGGGAATTGCTGCCACATGTTTCTGGGTGTGGGGGGAGTGCTCCATCCTGCTGAGCTGTGGGACAATGGGTGCCTGGTGGGAGTTGTGG
The DNA here is from genome assembly GCF_964204655.1 of Triturus cristatus. Taxonomy (NCBI): domain Eukaryota; kingdom Metazoa; phylum Chordata; class Amphibia; order Caudata; family Salamandridae; genus Triturus; species Triturus cristatus. The sequence continues at coordinate 526,425,441 of NC_140593.1, read as the reverse complement.
TATAGTCTTCCAACCCACAAACACCCTTCCCTGTTAAGATGGCTACCTACCTTTTAGGTGAAGGTGAGCAATGCAATGTCTGCCACATGGTTGTGGGTGTGGGGTGGAGTGTACAATCCAGCTCAGCTGTGGGACAAGGGTACCTGGTGGGAGTTGTAGTGCTGGCTCACACCCACAAACTCCCCTCCCTGTTAAGATGGCTACCTCCCTGTGAAGTGGAGCAGAGGAATGGAATGGTTACACATGGCTCTTGGATGGGGGAGTGTTCCATCCTGCTCAGGGGTGGAACAGGAGAGCATAAGATGGCTACCTACCTGTAAGTTTGAAGTGAGCAATGCAATGACTGTCACATGGTTGTGGGTGTGGGGAGTGTTCCATCCGGCTCAGGGGTGGGACAAGAGAGCATAAGATGGCTACCTACATGCACGTTTGAAGGTAGCAATGCAATGTCTGTCACATGGTTGGGGGGACTATTAAATACTGCTCAGCTGTGGGACAAGAGGGCCTGGTGGGAGTTGTAGTGCTGGCTTACCACCCACAAATACCCCTCCCTGTTAAGATGGCTACCTACCTGTTAGGTGAAGGTGAACAATGCAATGGCTGACTGACACATGCTTCTGGCTGGGGGGGGTGACTGTTCCATCCTGCTGAGGTTTGTGACAAGGGGGCCTGGTGGGAGTTGTAGTGCAGGCTTCCCACCCACAAACACCCCTCCCTGTTAAGATGGCTACCTACCTGTTAGGTGAAGGTGAACAATGCAATGGCTGACACATGCTTCTGGCTGGGGGAGTGAGTGTTCCATCCTGCTGAGCTTTAGGACAAGGGGGCCTGGTGGAAGTTGTAGTGCAGGCTTCCCACCCACAAACACCCCTCCCTGTTAAGATGGTTACCTACCTGTTAGGTGAAGGTGAACTATGTAATGGCTGACACATGCTTCTGGCTAGGGGGTGAGTGCTCCATCCTGCTGAGCTTTGGGACAAGGGGGCCTGGTGGGAGTTGTAGTACTGGCTTCCCACCCACACGCGTCCCTTCCTGTTATGATGGCTACCTACCTGTTAGGTGAAGGTGAACAATGCAATGGCTGACACATGCTTGTGGGTGTGGGGTGGAGTGCTCCATCCTGCTGAGCTTTGGTACAAGGGTGCCTGGTGGAAGTTGTAGTGCTGGATTCCTACCCACAAACTCCCCTCCCTGTTAAGATGGCTACCTACCTGTTAGGTGAAGGTGAACAATGCAATGGCTGACACATGCGTGTGGGTGTGGGGTATAGTGCTCCATCCTGCTGAGCTTTGGGACAAGGGTGCCTGGTGGGAGTTGTAGTGTTGGCTTCCCACCCACTAACTCCCTTCCCTGTTAAGATGGCTACCTACCTGTTAGGTGAAAGTGAACAATGCAATGGCTGACACATGCTTGTGGGTGTGGGGTGGAGTGCTCCATCCTGCTGAGCGTTGGGACACGGGTGCCTGGTGGGAGTTGTATTTATGGCTTCCCACCCACAAACTCCTCTTCCTGTTAAGATGGCTACCTACCTGTTAGGTGAAGGTGAACAATGCAATGGCTGACACATGCTTGTGGGTGTGGGGTGGAGTGCTCCATCCTTCAGAGCTTTTGGATAAGGGTGCCTGGTGGGAGTTGTAGTGCTGGCTACCCACCCACAAACACCCCTCCCTGTTAAGATGGCTACTTACCTGTTAGGTAAAGGTTAACAATGCAATGGCTGACATGTGCTTCTGGCTGGGGGGGGTTCCATCTTGCTGGGCTCTGGGTTAAGGGTGCCTGGTGGGAGTTTTGGTGCTGGCTTCCCATCCACAAACCCCCCTCCCTGTTAAAATGGCTACATCCCTGTAAAGTGGAGCAGAGGAAGGGAATGGTTACACATGGCTCTTGGATGGATCCTGCTCAGGGGTGGGACAAGAGAGCATAAGATGGCTATCTACCTGTAAGTTTGATGAGTGAAATAAAATGGCTTCCATATGGTTGTGAGTGTGGAGTGGAGTGGTCCATCTGGCTCAGCTTTGGGACAGGGGGACCTGGTGGGAGTTGTAGTGCTAGCTGCCTGTACACATGCCCCCATGGTAATGTTGCTCGCTATCTTTCGGGTGAATCAGAGGGAGTAAATGTTGGATCTATAAGACATGTGTTAGATAGAGTGTGGTGCATGTGAATGCATTTGGGCCTAGGAGGTGTCGCTTTGTAGTTGGGCAAGATAGTACATAGCATTGTGATGGTAGACACTTGTTGGTACTTACCAGCCACCACTCCCCTGGCTATTCCTGTGAGACTCTCTGGATGCAGTATGCCACGCACCTTCTCCTCCCATGCGGTGAATGTTTGTAGTGGAATGGGAGGTCCACCGCCAGTCCTCTGAGCCAGCTCATGGTTCTTGTTGTTATTTTCTTTCACCTTGCTCTTGAGGTCATGCCATCTCCATCTTGATGCGCGGGACGGTCCCTACCACATTAACCTTGCTGACTATCCTTGCCCACATTTGCGTTCTAGTGGCTAATGGTGTCTGTTGGACCAGGCTTCCAAATAAATGTGGTTCTACTCTGATTACCTCATCTACCATGACTGACAACTCATTGTCAGTGAATTTGGGCATTTTCCTCTGTGACACGGTGTGTGATGTTCAAATGGGTTAAAAGTGCAGGTGTGAAAGTGGTGGTGGGGATGTGTGTGGTGTATGTGTGTTGGTGTGATGGTGTGATGTGTGTTGTGGGGTTGATTCCTTCAGTGGTGGAGTATTGCAAAGGATTCTGGTCATGGAAGGGGCTAGTTTTATACTCAGCTATGTGGATGTGTCAAAATGGAGTTGTTAGACCTGGCACCTTGGAGTGAGTCTCCCTTCCACTTTTTGTTGCTGTGCCTCATGTGTTTTGCTGGTATTAGCTGCTCAGAGCACTGTGCCACTGCCAACCAGTGCCACAGTGCAAGTGCTCCCTATATAAAATGTATATGTTGGTTGGATTCCATGATTGGCTTATTTGGTTTACTGTCAGACCCCAGTAAAGTGCACCAGGGGTGCCCAGGGCTTGTAAATACAAATGCTGCTGGTGGAATTGCAGCACTGGTTGTGCCACCCACAGACGTGGCCTGGTAAAATGTGTCTAAGGTCTGCCATTGCAGAACCTGCGTGCAGTCTGGTACTGTCATGCTGACTGGGCAAGTGCCCCCACTTGCCCGTCCCTAAACCTTCCCTTAACTTCATATTAGTCACCCCTATGGTAGGCCCAAGGGCAGGGTGCATTGTGAGCATAAGGTAGGACAAGCTCTGGTGTGTGTGTGGCATGTCCTAATAATGAATTACAGCCATTTTAGTTTTTCACTATTGTAAGGCTACCTGTTCTCCATAGGCCAGAATGGGCTGTTAGAATTGTTAAATCCTATGATCCTAACAGCCCCAGGGAACATGGTAGAAAATCGAGTTTAGTATGCCTGAACTCAGAATAATAAAATACATCTTTTAGCAAACTTTATTTTAATGTTCTGTGTTTGCAAATGCCACTTTTAGAAAGTTGGCATTTGCTTGCCTATCCATTTCAGCCCGCCTCTGCGCTGATGTGTATCTGCTGTCTGGTTTGTGTGAGTGACAGGGCTGGGGAATTCCAGGAGACAGGCTGGGCAGCCAGGTGGTGAATAGGAAGATTACACCAGGATGGGTGGGAGGAGTGCACCTGGACTTTGAATAGGGCTGTGCTCTGCCACCATAATGCTGGCTCCACCCCCTGTGGAGCGTCTGATGTCTCTGCCCTGTACAGTGAAAGCAGAAGCCTGCATCATGTCAAAACAGTGCTCAGAAACCGGAACGAACTAGGCAAGGGCCCCCCTGGCCTGCAAGAACAAAAGAAATGTAGTATAAATGTAGGAGCCCTGCTCCTAAGAAATTAGGTCCTGCTGACAAGACGAACCTCTGGCTGAGGAGAAGGAACCGGGAAAGCTGTAGGAGGAGTACTGTCCCTGACCTGGGGGATTGGCCTGCAGTGGTGGCCTTGCTGCTGAAGGAGAGGAGAAAGATTATCCAGAAACTTTATTTCACTTGTACTTTTAAGATACCCAAGGGCTTGTGACTGAGCTTGCCCCCTGAACGAAGTCCCAGGACCAGTGGACTTCACCCCCCTTGAGAACCGCCGCTGAGAACCGCCGTTCTCACCGTGAAACCGAAGCCGAGAGAAGTGTGCGCCGCCTAGATCGGTGCGTACACTGGAAAGCCTGTGCCCAGCTGTCCGGCTCAAACAACGTGACTAAGGCCCCCCTACGAGCCGTAGCTCGCACCATGAAGGAAGGACTTCGTGCCGCACTTTGATTTCCCTCTCTTCGCATTGTACTGCTCAAGCGTGCCCCCCTACCCCTGTTGTGGGCAGGCTGCGGCGCGTAGAGTGGCTGGGTACGTCGCTCACAATCGGAGCGTACTGCCTGCTTCGCACCGCGCTTAAAGAGAAGGTGCCGCTCTCAAGGTGCAGCTCGTACGCTGCAACGAACAGCCAGGGCACCGTACCTACGCACCGTCCCCATCATGATTAATGCCCCCAACGAGCCGTAGCTCACACCGTAACAGGAGGACATCGCAACGTACAACGCGCTGGGATTCACCACATCGTCCGTGACGAACTTTCAAAGATAAGGTACTGTGTACGTAAGCACCGCAGGGTGTACGCTTCGCACCGGAGCGTCTGCAGCGTTTGTGAGCCCCGTTCGTAAGCACCGCAGGGTGTACGCTTTGCACGGGAGCGTCTGCAGCGTTTGTGAGCCCCGTTCGTGAGCACCGCAGGGGTACGCTCCGCACTGGAGCATCTGCAACGCTTGTGAGACCCGCTCGTAAGCATCTTTCATCCCCGTACGCCCCGTACGAAGACGAACGAACCGCACAGAACTGTTAAATACGCTTGAATCAAAGAACTGCTTATTACCAACAGTATTGTGGGCCTTTTGATCGTTATTGGGTCTTGTGCTAAGTCTTATTATATAAAAAACAATTATTTTTGATAAACCCAGTGTGGAGTCCATTTGTGAGGGTATCATTGAATTACTGTATGTGGTCACAAATGCTTAACCATTGCGCCCTGAGATAAGCCTTGTCTGCTCGCGCCAAGCTACCTAGAGGGTGAGCAGGGGTTGTGTTGGGAGTGTAACCCCTTACCCTGACTAGAGTAGAGGATCCCTGCTTGACACAAGTACCTACCTGTGCCAACCAGAGATCCCCAATTCTAACATTGGTGGTCAGCGGTGAGGATCCTGAATTTGCATTTGTGATTCATGTACAGTGATTTGGTGAACGCCCCTTAGTGAGTTCAGACCAATAACGCAGCCACATACTTGTTTGATTCAATCATACCTGGTTCAGTCATTGTTGAGAAGGCGCCATCTGCAGTCTCTGAAAGCGAAGAAGTAGAATGGGAAGTGGAGAGACTAGAGAGCTACACCAAGGCCCAGCTGAAGGGCTTCTGCAAAAAATTCAGTCCCTCATGTTGGATGTAAAGTCAAAGCAGACCTACTCAATGCGCTGAGGGCCTGGATTGAGTCAAGGTCGCCTGGAGATGTGGTAGTAGTGGAACCAGCAGAAAGCGTCCATAGCTTTGGCAGAGGCCTGCCGCCAGAAGAGTTGGCAGACAGGAAAGAAACCAGGATGCATGAGATGGAGTTGGCAAAGCTCAAATTGAATGGGCACCTGGAGCTGGAAAGCAAACAACTGGCTCTGGAAGAAAGAAGAATCCAAATGGAACATGAAATGAAGTTGAGGGAATTAGATCTAAAGGCTAAGAGTTTAGAATCCACTCCCTCTGGTGGCAGCACACCGTCAGTGCAGGTAGAATCAAGGGTGTACATACAAAAAGATGTGGTGAAAGAATTTTTTAAGAATGATGACATAGGGCAGTGGTTCAAAGCCTATGAGGTAGCCATGTCTTCCCACCGGGTCCCTGAGAAATATTGGGGAGCGGGGTTGTGGGGCGGTTCCTTAGTGAGGGGCGGGACACACTGCTAGATTTACCTTAAGATGTTTATAATTCTTATCCCCATATGAAGGAAGCTTTGATGACTAGGTATGGGTTAACCCCTGAGTTGTATATTCAAATGTTCAGGGGTTGCACAAAGGTTCCAAACAGTACGTATGTTGAGCATGTAACTTTTTTCTGCAGAGCACTGGATGGTTGGGTGAAGGGTAGCAAGGTTGATGATTTTCAAGGGCTTCTTGATTTAATGGCATGGGAGCACTTGTCCAGTAATTGTTTTCCTGAGCTACGCCAGCACCTGATTGATAGTAGGCTGACTAACCCTAGGAAGCTTGCTGAGGAGGCGGACCGCTGGGTCAGTACCAGGGTCCACAAGGGTCCAGTGGGAGACTCCGCCAAAGGTGGGCAGGGTCCACAGCAGAAGAGTGGGGTGGACAGGGGTAACCAGAGGGAGTTCCCAAGAAGGCCCCAAAGTGATCCCCAAGGGAACCAAGGGAAAGGTTCTCAGCCTCCCCCACCCCAGAAACCGACCGGGGCCCAGACATGTTCACCTGTTCAAAAGGGGCCTATCAAATGTTACAAGTGTGGTAACATAGGTCATTTTGCATCTGATTTAAAGTGTCCTTTGTTTGGTAAACCAGCACCCACTGGTGCTCCACCCCGGCAGATGGCTAGTGTAGCCTTGGGGGAGGAGAGGGCAGTCCAAGGTGGGTGGGGTCCCGCAGAGATGTCCCTTGTCTCATTAGGTGACTGTGAGATGGTCCCCCAAACCCAGCTGCCTGATAACACTAAGAAATACAGGCAGTGGGTGACCATCATTGGCCGTAGGGTGCAAGCTCTAAGAGATACAGGAGCCAGTGTGACAGCTGTCAAGTGTCACCTGGTGTCTCAAGAGCAGGTGGTCCCAGGAGCATTCTATCCAGTTGTTGCCGCTGACAACACAGAGAGTCACTGCAAGATGACTCAGGTTCCTTTTGAGTGGGGGGGGGTGGTCTCTGGTACTCTTCAGGTAGCTGTGAGGCCCTCCATGCGTGTAGACTGTCTGTTAGGGAACGATTTGGAGAGCTCACCTTGGGCTAAGGTGGAGTGGAGTGCTCACCTGGAGATGTTGGGTATTCCGGATTGGGCGTGTGTCACCACACGGTCCATGGCAGCAAGTAGAGGTGCTCAAGAGGTCCTGGAGCCTGAGAGGGAGGCCCAGGGACCGGCCTTAGAGAGAGGAGGCAGGGGGCGCGTGAAACCGGCCCCTGAAGTTCCCACGGTCCAGGAGGAAGCAGACCTTGAGGGGGATGCCCTGGAGCCAACAGGAGAACAGATAGCTGAACTGGGGGACCTGCCTGAGCTGTCCCATTGGCAGCAAGAAGGAGGCCCCTCTAGGGAGGACATTTGTAAGGCGCAGAAAGAATGCCCTTCTCTCGTGGGTATGCGGCAGCAGGCTGCAGACCAGGCTTCAGGTGATCAGTCTGGGTCACATTTCATTTACTGGGAGAACGACCTCCTGTATACAGAGCCTAAGGTTGCTGAGCCTGGGTCAGCCCGTGCGCCTGTGGTACCCCAGAGCTTCAGAGCCTTCCAACTGGGGCTGGCTCACGATGTGCCATTGGCAGGACATTTGGGGCAGGACAAGACCGTTGAAAGGCTTGTCACCCACTTTTATTGGCCTCAAATGCGCAGGAGTTCAAAGACTCACTGCAGGACCTGTCAGACTTGCCAGGCAAGTGGAAAGAGTGGGAGGAAGCAGAAGGCTCCTCTCCAGCCATTCCCTGTGGTCGGTACCCCATTCCAGCAAGTGGGGATTGACATTGTGGGACCACTGGACCCCAGGACAGCCAAGGACAACAGGTTTATCCTGGTCCTGGTGGACCATGCCACCCGGCACCCGGAAGCCATCCCTCTAAGGACAGTGATGGCCCCCGTGGTGGGACGTGCACTGATGGGAATTTTCTCCAGAGTGGGATTCCCTCTAGAGGTGGTGTCTGACCGGGGTACCAATTTCATATCCAAGTATATGAAATCCCTTTGGCAAGAGTGTGGTGTAACCTACAAGTTTGCTACACCTTACCACCCCCTAGGAAACGGGTTGGTTGGGAGATTCAACCGTACCCTCAAAGGCATGATAATGGGTCTGGAAGAACCCATGAGGCGTAAGTGGGACGTCCTCTTACCATGCCTTCTCTTTGCTTACCGCGAGGTGCCACAGAAGTCTCTAGGGTTCAGCCCCTTTGAGCTCCTGTATGGCCACCCAGTGAGAGGACCTCTAAGTCTGGTCAAGGATGGCTGGGAGCAATCTCCCAGGAAACCTCCCCAGAATGTATATAGCTACATGCTGGCCTTCAGGCAACTTGCTGAGGCAAATCTGGAAGCCAGCCAGGAGGAGATGAAGCAGTGGTACGACCAGAATGCCACTCTGGTAGAGCTGCAGCCTGGACAGAAGGTGTGGGTCTTGGCCCCCGTGGAGCCTTGTGCGCTCCAGGATAAGTGGACCAGTCCCTTTGAGGTTGTGGAACGCAAGAGTCCTGTTACCTATTTGGTGGACTTGCGGTCTCCCAGGAACCCCTTGAGGGTCCTACATGTCAACCACCTGAAGCCCCACTTGGAGAGGTCCCAAGTGGGCATGCTCTTGGCAACAGATGCTGGGATGGAAGAGGAGACCAAGACTCTTCCTGACCTCCTGTCAGCCCAGGAGCAAGATGGGTCAGTGGATAGTGTCATCCTCTCTTCCACCCTGACCCCTGAGCAACAGAATGATTGTCGCCAGTTACTGTGACAATTTTCTGATCTGTTTTCCCTGGTTCCCGGTGTCACTGATTGGTGCATCCATGATGTGGACACTGGGGATAGTACACCTGTGAGGCACAAGGCCTACAGGGTGACTGACAGGGTGAGGGCATGTATCAAGGAGGAGGTGTTCAAGATGTTTGCACTCGGGGTAATTGAGTCCTCCAGCAGTCCTTGGGCCAGCCCAGTGGTCTTGGTCCCAAAGGCTGCAGCGCTGGGAGCCACCCCCGAACTCCGGTTCTGTGTGGACTACAGAGGACTCAATTCAGTCACCCGGACTGACGCACACCCCATCCCCAGAGCTGATGAGCTCATAGATCGGCTAGGGGCTGCCAACTACCTCAGCATGTTTGATTTAACGTCTGGGTACTGGCAGATCGCCTTGACCGATGGGGCCAAAGAGAGGTCAGCATTTTCCACCCCAGATGGGCACTACCAGTTCCGGGTTATGCCCTTTGGGATGAAGAATGCCCCTGCCACCTTCCAGAGGTTGGTCAACCAGGTGTTGGCTGGACTGGATTTGTTCAGTGCTGCCTACCTGGATGACATCGCAGTGTTCAGCTCCACTTGGGAAGAACACCTGCGCCACCTCTGGGAAGTGTTGATGGTGCTGCGGAGGGCAGGCCTCACGATCAAGGCGAGTAAGTGCCAGATCGGGGAGGGTTCCGTGGTGTACTTGGGGCACCAGGTTGGGAGCGGCCAGGTGGCGCCCCTTCAACCCAGGAAAGAAACCATCCTGAATTGGGAGTCGCCCAAAACCCAGACAGAGGTGAGAGCCTTCCTAGGTCTCACTGGGTACTACAGGAGGTTTGTCAAGGGGTATGGCAACATTGTTGCCCCCTTGACAGCACTGACTTCCAGGAAGCAGCCCAGGAAAGTGATTTGGACTGACACCTGTCAGAAAGCTTTTGAGGCCCTGAAAGCTGCTATGTGCACGGCGCCCTTGCTCTTGGCTCCCAACTTCTCCAAAGAGTTTATCGTTCAGACAGACACCTCAGAGCATGGTTTGGGGGCTGTTCTTTCACAGATTGATGAGGAAGGCCTAGAACAACCTGTAGCCTTCCTTAGCAGGAGGTTACTTCCACTGGAACAGAGATGGAGTGCTATTGAGCGTGAGGCATTTGCTGTGGTCAGGGCACTGAAGAAGCTAAGACCATACCTGTTTGGGTCTCACTTCCGGGTACAGACAGACCACAGGCCCCTCAGATGGTTGATGTATATGAGGGGTGAGAATCCAAAGCTGTTGAGGTGGTCCATTTCCCTACAGGGTATGGATTTCACGGTGGAACATCGCCCTGGTACAGATCACGCCAATGCTGAGGGTCTGTCCAGATTTTTCCGCCTTAGTGATGAGGAACTCCCTGGGATAGGGTAGTTCTCCCCACATTTCAGCTGGAGGGGACACGTGTTAGACCTGGCACCTTGGCGTGAGTCTCCCTTCCACTTTTTGTTGCTGTGCCTCAGGTGTTTTGCTGGTGTTAGCTGCTCAGAGCACTGTGCCACTGCCAACCAGTGCCACAGTGCAAGTGCTCCCTATATAAAATGTATATGTTGGTTGGATTCCATGATTGGCTTATTTGGTTTACTGTCAGACCCCAGTAAAGTGCACCAGGGGTGCCCAGGGCTTGTAAATACACAAATGCTGCTGGTGGGATTGCAGAATTGGTTGTGCTACCCACAGAAGCGGCCTGGTAAAATGTGTCAAAGGTCTGCCATTGCAGAACCTGCATGCAGTCTGATACTGTCATGCTGACTGGGCAAGTGCACCCACTTGCCCGTCCCTAAACCTTCCCTTAACTTCATATTAGTCACCCCTATGGTAGGCCCAAGGGCAGGGTGCATTGTAAGCATAAGGTGGGACAAGCCCTGGTGTGTGTGGCATGTCCTAATAGTGAATTACAGCCATTTTCGTTTTTCACTATTGTAAGGCTACCTGTTCTCCGTAGGCCAGAATGGGCTGTTCGAATTGTTACATCCTATGATCCTAACAGCCCCAGGGAACATGGTAGAAAATCGAGTTTAGTATGCCTGAACTCAGAATAATAAAATACATATTTTAGCAAAGTTTATTTTAATGTTCTGTGTTTGCAAATGCCACTTTTAGAAAGTTGGCATTTGCTTGCCTAACCATTTCAGCCCGCCTCTGCGCTGATGTGTATCTGCTGACTGGTTTGTGTGAGTGACAGGGCTGGGGAATTCCAGGAGACAGGCTGGGCAGCAAGGTGGTGAATAGGAAGATTACACCAGGATGAGTGGGAGGAGTGCACCTGGACTTTGAATAGGGTTGTGCTCTGCCACCACAATGCTGGCTCCACCCCCTGTGGAGCGTCTGATGTCTCTGCCCTGTACAGTGAAAGCAGAAGCCTGCATCATGTAAACAAAGTGTTCAGAAACCGGACCGAACTAGACAAGGACCCCCCTGGCCTGCAAGAACAAAAGAAATGTAGTATAAATGTAGGAGCCCTGCTCCTAAGAAATTAGATCCTGCTGACAAGACGAACCTCTGCCTGAGGAGAAGGAACCGGGAAAGCTGTAGGAGGAGTACTTTTTCCTGACCTGGGGGATTGGCCTGCAGTGGTGGCCTTGCTGCTGAAGGAGAGGAGAAAGATTATCCAGAAACTTTATTTCACTTGTGCTTTTAAGATCTCCAAGGGCTTGTGACTGAGCTTGCCCCCTGAACGAAGTCCCAGGACCAGTGGACTTCACCCCCCTTGAGAACTGCTGGCGAGAACCGCTGTTCTCACCGTGAAACCGAAGCCGAGAGAAGTGTGCGCCGCCTAGATCGGCGCGTACTCTGGAAAACCTTTGCCCAGCTGTCCGGCCCAAACAACGCGACTAAGGCCCCCCCTACGAGCCGTAACTCGCACCGTGAAGGAAGGACTTCGTGCCGCACTTTGATTTCCCCCTCTTCGCATCGTACTGCTCAAGCGTGCCCCCCTACCCCTGTTGTGGGCAGGCTGCGGCGCGTAGAGTGGCTGGGTACGTCGCTCACAATCGGAGCGTACTGCCTGCTTCGCACCGCGCTTAAAGAGAAGGCGCCGCTCTCAAGGTATGGCTCGTATGCCGCAACGAACAGCAAGAGCCCCGTACCTACGCACCGTCCCCTCGAACATCGTGACTAAGGCCTCCAACGAGCCGTAGCTCGCACCATAACAGGAGGACATCGCAACGTACAATGGGCTGGGATTCTGCGCATTGTCCGTGACGAACTTTCAAAGATAAGTTACTGTGTACGTAAGCACTGCAGGGTGTACGCTTCGCACCGGAGCGTCTGCAGCGTTTGTGAGCCCCGGTTCGTAAGCACCGCATGGTGTACGCTTCGCACTGGAGCGTCTGCAGCGTTTGTGAGCCCCGTTCGCAAGCACCGCAGGGGTACGCTCCGCACCGGAGCGTCTGCAATGCTTGTGAGACCTGCTCGTAAGCATCTTTCATCCCCGTACGCCCCGTACGAAGAGGAACAAACCGCACAGAACTGTTAAATACGCTAGAATCAAAGAACTGCTTGTTATCAACAGTATTGTGGGCCTTTTGATCGTTATTGGGTCTTGTGCTAAGTCTTATTATATAAAAAACAATTATTTTTGATAAACCCAGTGTGGAGTCCATTTGTGGGGGTATCATTGAATTACTGTATGTGGTCACAAATGCTTAACCATTGCGCCCTGAGATAAGCCTTGTCTGCTCGCGCCAAGCTACCTAGAGGGTGAGCAGGGGTTGTGTTGGGAGTGTAACCCCTTACCTTGACTAGAGGAGAGGATCCCTGCTTGACACAAGTACCTACCTGTGCCAACCAGAGATCCCCAATTCTAACAGGAGTCTTCCTGTCAGGTGTGTTGTGTGGGTTGATCCTGGGATTTGTATTCTTTTACTTGCCATGAGGATGTGTCCTTGGGGTGTTTTATGTGTTTTTTGAGGCTGAGCTAGGTTAATGGGTGCACTTGGTAGCCTTGTTGTGTGTTTTTTTTGTCGACCGCCATTACTGTTCTGGAGCTACCACCGCGGTGGGCATACAACCGCCCTTCCGCCAGCTCTCCTATTGATCAATGGTTGCGATTGCGGCAGTGTCATCTTAATTATATCCTAATTTCATGTGCGGTCAATCTGCTGACCGGGCTGCGGTTTTGGATTTTCACCTGCTCCGCATGCTACCGGCATTCTTTTGGGGCATCGGTCTCCCGCGGTCGGATTTTTCTGGCGGTTGTTCCTAATCGGACCGCCGGTTTTGCTGCGGTACCAGCGGACGGTTGATTTCCACTCTCACGGCGGCAGAATAGTTTTCCGATCGCCATCCTAATCGACCCCTTAGTTAGGTGCAATAATGGTGTTTCTCTGATAGTACTAGAGTTTCATATGGCATGAAGCTCTGTTCTGGTAGTAGCCAGGTTAGAAATGCTTTCTCTGGACCACCGAGAGTGCAGAACCATCCTCCAGACTTTGTGAAGTCCTTTGGGCAAGATTCTTTTGTGCCTGGGCTATGAAAATGTACTCTGTTGGTCCCTAGGTATACCTGGAGTATCTACCAAAATTAAGATTAACATATAATTTGAAACAATAGAAACAGCTTCATACCTTCTGCACGTCTGTTACCTATTCTTTCCCCACAGGTGCCATTGAACTCCAGGTTTACAGCTGCTTAGCTACTAATTCTGTTACCCTGGGTGCATTTCTGAAATTGTTTTGGCCCAACTTCTTTGTCTTGTAGGCTGGACAGCGTACAGCAATAATACTCTCGACAAAAATAAAGAAAAAACCTTTGAGGGAGAACTTTATTAATAATGAAAAAATGTGCTTCATGTAATGCATTTTTTAAAGTTTATCAGGGAATGCATAATAGAACAAATATATAGTTAGGGTAATTTGCAAGATTTTTCGTGAATCAAAATATTTACAAATTTTTAAAATATACATCCATTGTTCGCCAAATGTTTATTGAAGATGTTGGGGTTCAGAATGAATCTTTAAATTTACTGGTTGTAAGGTGCTCTTTTTCGGGTTCCAGTTATCATCATTAGTCATCATAATTTAATAGAAAAGAGGATATGAGAACTTGAGCATTTTTTTACTATTACATATACCTGTGGATGAAAATACAGAATCTACGCCTTTCTTGCGCTAATATGTTTTAATGAAAATTAAGATTTTCCTAGTTTTTACTTTTGCCCTAGAAACGCAAGTGACTTTCAATGTTTTTGAAGTGTTATCCCTTCTTCCTTTCCTTTGGTATTTTTCTTGTGACATTTTAAAAGAGCCAGTTATTCATGATTGCCCATGAATATAACATTTATAGCAGTACACCTCCAGTTTTATTCTGTGACTCTGATTACCACGAGTAGTGACGAGTCCTACTTGGTTCAGACTCGTTGCTCCGAATTTAATCTAGTGTTAAAAGGATTTCAGGGATTCATGGCGGGGCAGCTTCTCAATTCCCATACGTTCGAAGGGATGTTTAAACTTTACAACGTCCATCTGGTCGCAGAGTTGGGAACAGAAGAACAAATATTTTACCCAGCACCAACGACCTCTCATTCAAGACTGGTGGCTCTTGAGCGTAGTTTTTTGTAAATCCAGATAGTCTTTTGTTCTGAAATGAGGATTAGAAATAACACCAGATCCTTTACTACTTTATGAAATAAGCTATTGAACGCGCAGAAATTACTATCGGGCTGATTACGATGCTGTTGAAAAAGGCTCCGACTGTAGGTCGGAACATTTCTGCCAACATCGTAATGTGCTGGTCGGATTCCTTTCTGCCCACCTCATTAACCCCTTGTACGCTCATGACGGAACCACGCCGTCATGAGCCACGGGCGGCGTGTGCTCATGACGGCGTGGTTCCGTCATGCTGCGGCCGTTGGCGGCCGCTCCTCCCACGCGGCTCTAATTCCCCGCCTGTGCGGGCGAAATAGAGAGTGGGCGAAGTCGTGACGGAACCACGCCGTCATGAGCACAGCTCACCCGTGACTCATGACGGCGTGGTTCCGTTATGAGCATGGCGGCGCCGCGCTCACCTCTCACCCCCCCAGCGCTGCGGCGGAATTCACGCCGCAGCGAAGGGGTTAAAAGAGAAGTGGTTGGAAAGGATTCCGACCAGTCATTCTGACTGGCTTCCGAAGGAATGCTGTCAGTAATCCCAAGGGCAGCTCATTCCGCCTGAGGTATTACAATGTTGGATTTCGATATAGAAAGGCTGTCAAAATTCGACTTTGGGGGCCCGCATGGGTGCACACCCTCCAGTTGTATGTTGATCATTGCACCCCATGGCAGGCACCTTCAGGTGCCTGCCAAAGGGTGCAAGGATGAACTGCACCACCTATTTTACAATGGGAGCATGTATTTTGGCTGGAATACATGCTCCCATTGTAAACTATAGGCATGTGACCAAACAGTGTTTTCGGTAGCTTCTTAATTAGTCGGTCACGACAGCCGACCGGGTGTCAGTCGGTCCCATGACCAAGACGATGTTGGGCGGAGGAAGCTCCGCCCGACATTGTAATAGGGCCCTACATTGTAATATTGCCATGGGGAATACTGCAAAGGCTTGGACACACAATGTGGCTGTACAAATTACCTATATGGACATTGATCCACATTAGATTTGTTTTTCTAAAATCTTGCATGAATGAACCCAACTCTTATTGGCCACTAACAAGGCTGTGTATTTGAGCCAAGCCTATTTAAACATGTACTGTTGATCTTTGTCACTGTATGGAATCTGCCAAATGTGGGACTCCTAATCTTGGAAATCAACATGTTTCGGTGTTGGTGAATGCAACAGTGTTGTCTTGTTGGGCAGCACACCTTTTGGCTTCCAACTACAGTAACTGCTTTTTCCAATTATAATATCCTAAATTATCTGACTTTTGAGATAAAAGAAAGACATTTGAAATAGGAACACTGAAACATTCCTATTATGTTAATAGCAAAAGGATTAGTCAGTTTAAGGAGTATGTGTACCTGAGCATTACGGATAAACTAAGCCTCGCTTCTGATGTCAAAATGGTGGCTCTGGTGGCAAACTGAGGTCTATATTTATGAGAACTGATGTACTAATGTGCTAAGGCAGCGATGCGTCAACAAAACTTGCACCGTTTGAAACGGCGTGGATATGTCATATTCACGGTTTGGCGCACCATGGCTTAAGCTCCCATGGAATGTCATAAAAAATTATGCTTTCATGGGCAGGCTGCCACAGGAGAAGCTGATGCAAGTGAAGGAAAAGGGACACTAGGCTGCTTTGTGGGTTGTAAACCACTGTTTACATGCTGCAAAACACCCTAGCGTCACATTGGAGTGCGTTTAAAAACTCTTCAAATGTGACGCATTTAGAAATAAAAAGTTTTTACATACCTTAAAACAGAAAGGTGGAGCAGGCAACAGCAGCCAGAGCAACAACTCCAACAACCTCAGCTCCAGCCAGGATGTCCAGACAGATGACCAGGGGAAGAGCAAGAGTAATTTTAGTGAGTAGAAGAATTAAATATTAGTAATAGAGGTGACAGAGCATGAAATCAACTCTTTGTTACCTCACAATTTCCATTAGGGAAGAAAGAGGCCATTTGGCAGTCCATAGCAGACAAGATTAACAGTGTTGGGCAAGCTAAGGGGACAGTGAAAGAGATCAAGAAGTGCTGGCACGGTCATAAGCTTAGGACCAAGGAGAAACTAGCAGCGAACCTGAGGGCAGGCATGCAGACTGGAGGAGGAGGATCCAAGACGCCAGAGTTGCAGACTGTCATGGAGGAGCAGGTGGCAGCAGTCATCTCAGCAGAGTTGGTGGCAGAAGTTCCCAGGCAGAACAGTGCTGCCCATGAGGTCCAAGAAGACCTACAGGGTAAATTGCAATAAGGGACAATATGGGCAAAAATGTCATGCTCTGCAGCACACCAACCTGTATCCTTGCACAACGCTGCACAGTTTGCAAGGGGAAGGGTAGTAATCTTTCTCATGTACAGTCATACATCACATAAATGTAAGTCATACTGCCCGGTTACATGTTGTACAGCTCAATCCAGCTCCGTCAAATATGTCCATTCCATGTTGGATGTGCAGCACCAGTTCAGGGTGGCCTTTATATTCTGGGAGTTGTAGTGGAATGTATAACTCGACTCATCAGAGCTACAAGTCCCACAATACAAAGTAAAAACAGAGACAGGAACAACAGATCATACATAAATACTTGATCCCTGTCGAACTTGATGGTGACAATGCCTGGCCCGGCCCCTTGCCCCATCAGGCTAGTGTGTCTTACTTGTGCCAAATATGAGCTGTAATGCAATGGAATGAGGTTGTCAGAGGATAAACACCTCACCTGAAAGGGGTGTCAGGTGTGGGCCATGTGAAGTATCACCACATAGGAACATGTGAAGAGCTGCGTGCATAGTCACTAGAATGAAACTGCATTGCACGCAGCTGCCCTTTTGTGTGGCATGAGAGCATACAGGTGTTGCCTGCCATGTCAGAGACCACCCTACCTCCTGCCATGTGCAAATTCATACTGGGGTTTGGGTTGAATGTAAGTGATGCACACCAGAGGATCATGAGCCTCATTGACAGGAATTTGGCGAAAGGCAGTGCAGCAAGTCACCTTACTGCGCTGCCCTAGGCCATAGTTAAATGGCAGGAATGCACCACATGTATGCAATATGCTGCATTCCTGTATTTTCTCCCTGCGCTTGTGGTTTTTCGGCAGGCTAGTGCCAACACATGCACCCTTGCACCATGGTGTAAGTGTGCATACATTGCATGTAGAATAGTGTTTTCTCAGGAAGGGGCACCTTCCTGCACAGAAACATTCCTAAGAGGTGTTTTCTTCTTTGTATGTGTGCTGCAGAATGCAACACAAATAGAGAGAGGAAAGAACAAGAAAATAAAGAAATGACTCCTTGTTAAGCCTCACCTCAGGTGGCATAAGGATTTTGCACTTCCCCAGGTTTTTTACATGATTTGTTAATCTCGGGCAGCATCAAAATCCAAGGGTGCTGTTGGAAACACCCACTGCCAATGCCCATGGAAGATTTCCCAACCACAGAGTAAGGCAAGGCACCGATTGGCACTGCGTTGCCCTACTCAACATTTATGAAGACACTCAAAGCAATGCAGGGTAACTTTGCTTGGTTTAAGAGATATGATTTAGAGCCCTGCACCACTGATGTACCTCTTGACATGGTACAAAGATGATGCAAGGCTCTCAATAATAAGCCCCCATGTGTGTTTTTGTTGAAAGAATAGATGGCGTGTGAGCCCGGTGTGCCCCTGGAGCACATTGAACAGGTACTGTGTTTGAATGGAGAGCCATTGCATGGCAAGAAGATGGGAAGTGACATGCCTGCTACAAGATTGCCTGAGCAAAACACATGCACTGCTGTGTGTGATAGTGTCACACTTGTGTTGCAGCTGTAAATGAATTACAAAGATGAGGTCATTGGTGTTCTACATCCTAAATGTGATATGGAACTGGTTGAAGATATTGCACGAGTCAGGAGGGTGCTGGAAAAAGAAATATCTTACCATGCTACATATGTCAAAGCAGTAGCATGTGAAAATGGGAATTGTGAAGTGACAGAATGAGCTAGGTTGCCACTACTATGGACAGGATTCATGGATGGTTGGAGGGTGAGGTGTATGGGCCTAGTTGTGTGGCAACCCTGGGTAGGTACATGTCACAGAATATCATGACTAGTAGCTGTGGGGTACAGCTTGACCCATAGCGCTCAAATACAGGCAGCCATGTCAGTCAATTAGATACGTTGACTCACATTGTTGGTTTTGATGTCACATGAGAGTCAATGTATGATCTGGGTGCCATCAATGTGTGACAGTAAGAGAAGTCCCAGGGACAAAATGATGATTGCCAGGGGAGTATTGTACACATACAAGTAAGCTGGGCTCAGTCAAATGATGTGGGATACTCCGCAGATAACCAACTCTGGTAATGACGAAATAGGTGGGCATCAGTGGTAGCAATCTGCCTAGTCTGACTGGGCCTAACCCTTCAGAGTTGGTACACACTGTATACTGTTCTGAACTATGGAGCAGAGTATGCTAGTGATTACATCACATGAGTAAACAAACATTGGAAAACCATAGTAAGTACATGCCCTGACACATCCCTGCAGTATGGCAAGGTTGCTAACTGTGTAGATAGTTGTGTGCATGCACTTGAAATATGAGACTTTGGCCACATGAATGCACAATGTGCATGCAAGACAGCAGAACAAGGCAGAATGCAGTGGTGTAGTGTGTGAAAGGCAGACTGCAGGATCAAATCAAATTTATAACCAAGCCCACATCCCTTTCCCTGGAGCTGCGGGCTGAGTAGTGGCTAGAGAAAATGCAGGGACCCAGGTGCGTTGGTGCAATGTGCACAGTAGTGGTGTCAATATGTGAAACCACATTCAAAATAGCCATCAAGAAAAACAAATCTAAACAGCAAGGCATATTTGGATCTCACATCAACATACCAGCACAACCAGGGCAGGCCAGCAATCTGTTTATCTATGTTTCAATGTGTGGTCTAAAAAGTCACCCTTGTCACACAGTGGTAGTGCGACCAAAGCTGAGATACTGCCATCTGCAAGGCAACTACAGTGCAACTTCGCAATATTTCCTAAGAGTCATTCATGTCCTACACATCAATGTAGAAATCGAAGTTTATGAGAATAAAGTCTGTATGTCACCCAGATTACTCATGTTAACATTTAGCATTGATGACTATTAACATATTTCTATTTCATTGTTGAGGGAGAAACAACACCACCTGAACAGTTGCCTGTCCTGGATGAGCAGCCTGTTGGCGATGACATCTTGCCCCAATGGACGATTACACCTTTTGGCAACTCCGCTATGCCATTGGAACACCTTCTCTGGTAGTGAGAGGGGATAACAGAGGCACATGGTATCCAGAGGAGCTGCCCACATCTGAACATACCCCATCTGCCAACACAAGCCCCGCCCTGGACTCAAAGGACCCCACTGTTATCTTCTAACAGCAGGCGGTAGGAGTTCAGTGGTAGCTGGTGGATGAGGTGCGAGTGGGTATAGAGACCATCATGGGCAGCCTAGAAGGAGTTTGTGAGTGCCTCAGTCGAGATAAGGACACCTCAGAGGCAATAAGAGGCATCTACCTTCCCCTCCACAGATTGGAACAGTCCCTGGCTGACATCGCTGGTGTCATGAGGCAGAGGCAGGATCAACAGCCCTGCCGATGTAACACCAATGGCGTTAGCACCCAGCTGGGGGCTATACACACCATCCTTGAATCTTTGGAGCAGAAGCAGGAATCCTATCTTGCTACAATGGGTGCCTTCCACTGCAGCATTGTTGCTGTGCTGACAAGTCAACAGTCCCTTTTCTGCGCTCTACTGCCTTCCTTATTGGCACAGGCAAATGATGCAGGAGACAGGAGAGCCACATCTTCTGCCCCTGATGTATGTGTGCCTCAGATGCCTCTTGCACTACAGCTACAACACTCAGGTGAGGCATCACAAACATCATTGGACAAAGATGGGGACTTCAACCTTCTCCCACGGAGCAATTTCCACTAACATTTGTCTGTGTCACTTGGCCCATTTCTCATTGGACCTGCGTTTAGGATCATCCTGCCGCCCTTGTCATCTGGTACTGTCCCCTTTTTGAATGCCCTCCTGTTGATCAAATCAATTTGTGGGCTGTTGATGTGACCTACCTTCCCTAATGGCAATTTGTATTTCCTCCACTCTGGAACACTCCTCTCCTCAGCATGGCACAGGACATGTCTTCCCCTTTAACTCTGTCTGGACATCCCTTGGCTCTCAAACAATGTTGGGGTTGTTGCTGCAAGGACTGGTACTTGCAAATTGCTCAGTTAAACACTTGAATATAAAAGCACTTACATGAGCCCGGGTGTTTTACGTATTTTGCAGGTAGGACTAACTAGACGATGGTGGAAGTGTGAATACAAAACACACTTCTCAGCATCTCAAGGAAATTGCCTTATGGTCCCTATCACATGGTCTGTTTGGACACAGCCAAGCATCAAGTACCACCACTGCCATGGCATCAAGTTGAAAGTCTTCTTGAACTACTGAACTTTCTGGCGTTACAAAAAGCATCAATACCTAGAGTGACACTCAGTTAATAATTCCAACCAATCATGCATTTGAATACATGCACAAAATGTGTCCTGTGAGGCATATGAGCCACTAACACATTCTCATACATCCACAGATAACTCGCTCAGTAATCACGACAATATAATTATGCACACATGTCAGCCCATTGAATATATCACATATTTACTATATTAATACAAGCAATGAGAGCAAGCAGATACCACTGGCCAGACACTTTATTATTTGGTATCATACCTATGTCACTGAAGGATGTAGAAGCTCCATATTACCCCTTGGATGGCAGTAAGCATCACCTGCAACTACTAACTAATTTGGTTCCTGTGTTAACCCGTTCGACGCGCATGACGGAACGGTTTCGTCATGCGCGTCGGTTGCGCTGTGCGCATGACGGAACCGTTCCGTCATGGCCCCGCCCGCGCACGGAACCTTCAGCGTGGCGCAGAAATCCGCGCCGCGCTGAAGGGGTTAAATGATGTATGGTGTAGTAACTGTCACAATATAAGAGAGGTACCCTGATCCTCGGAAAAGGGATGGGTATACATCAACTTAAGAGCAAACATTCCCTTTTGCCAAGTTTGAAGAGAAGACCCTAAGACTAGTGAATCAGATCAAATAAATCCGTGATCTAAATGTATAAGGACAAAAATAAATTTCCAAGTTGATAAAGTACAAAATCATGTGTGAAAAGAAACAAATGTAAATATATAAAATCGAACAATATTAAAAAGGAATGCTTATAAAAATGAGTTTATTAAAAAGTTTTAACAATGATACCACAAAATTCACTGTAAGTGAGTAGCTAGAGCACACTGATTTTACATTATTAAAAAACATTTGTCACTTTACAAATATTACAAAAAAATAAAAACAAACTGTTGACGCGGCGTTTCGGTGATAAAGTATTTCATCACCTCTGATTCACTAGTCTTAGGGTCTTTTTTTCAAACTTGGGAAAAGGGAACGTTTGCTCGTATGGTGTAGAAAGGCACACTGGCATTCACCTGGTCAATGTGTTACTCTGTCCCTGAGAGCCCTCAAATGCAATGAGTGTGAGTGTAACCACACATGACATAAACTTTACTATATACACACATATCCATATCTATCCGCCAACTTATTGATATGGGAGACATGGTGGCACTCATTTTACTTGATCTGAGTGCCGCTTTCGACACTGTGTTCCACGTGACCCTTCTTCAAGTATTACACTCTAAAGGCATTGCTGGCACTGCACTGAAATGGCTGGCGAGCTTTCTATCCAGCCGAACGTTTCAGGTTTTCTCCCTGACTGCCAGTTCCAAATCCCATGCTTCCCCTTATGGAGTTCCTCAGGGCTCTATTCTCAGCCCTCTGCTCTTCAACATTTACTTCAGCCCTCTAGCGACCTTAGCTGAAGAGGCTGGGCTAACCATATATTCTTACGCTGATGTCACCCAGCTCATCTTTTCCCTATCAACTAAAGACACTTCTAAGGTATCCTCTCTTCAATCAAGCTTACAAGAAATTGCTGGATGGATGCACACTAACAAGTTGAAGTTGAATGGAGGAAAAACGGAACTCCTAATACTTGGTGGAAACAAAGCTCTCTGGGGCAACACAACATTGGCCTTGGCAAATGGGTGCCCTTCCCCAACCTTCTCAATCTATTCGCAACCTTGGCATAATTATAGATGATCAACTGTCTATGCGACTACAAGCGGTCAAGGTTACCCCAACTTGCTTTTTAATTTTGAAATGGCTTAGAAAAATCCTATTGATGCTGCCACCTCTGACACAAAGAACTGTGGTTCAGGCCTTGATCGTGTCCAGACTGGACTATGGTAATATTTTGTATCTAGGCACCAACAAGGAGGTGATTCGGAGGCTGCAAGTGGTCCAAAACTCGGCGGCTAGACTTCTTTGTCAGCTTCCTCGAATGGCACCTATCACAGGGACTCTCTGGGACCTACATTGGCTTAAGATAGAAAACCGGTCCAAATTCATAACCCTTTGTTACATGCACAGGATTAACGCCGGTACAGCTCCTCGTTGCCTTAGTCACCCTTACATTCCTACTCGCTTTCTTAGATCAGCGAAACAGGCAAAGTTTATTGTCCCTAGGATTAAACTCACTCGAATGGGTGGACAGTCCTTTGCTTACTTGGCGCCATCTTTATGGAATTCTCTTCCACTCCCACTTCGTTATGAACATAATTATGCTAAATTCCGTAAAAGCCTCAAAACGTGGTTATTCAACCTCTGAGCTCTGATTTTCCATTCTTTCTTCTTTCCTTTTTCCCTGCATGGGTCCATAGGCGCCGGGAAACCTCCGGGTAGCTGTTGCGCCATACAAATTTAATTTAATAATATTAATAATAATAAAAATAATAATATCGAATTTTAGGAGCCAGGTCACAGAATAATGGAACAAGCTACAAATGCCCAAGGGAAGAGGAATTGTGAGACCAATGTTTATCGAACCTAGCAAGTGGTTGCATAAAATCACAAACAAGAAGTGACACACTTAGCAAGTTGTCGATGACAAGTATGATTGAAGTTTCCGGCCAGGTGGGGGCCACTCTGATTGATACTAACCACCAAACAAAACTGATGTCATAGTAAAATGGTGCAAGGGTGAGTGCGTAAGTGGCAGACACCAGTGTGTGTCTCAAAATAGCAATCAATGGTGACTATTGGTTGAGAAATCTATCCCTACAATACATGTAGCCTAAAGGTACACACACAGAGCAACAGTAGGTGACTACCTGTGTTGGGCAGTGCATCCATTCACACAAAGAGTCCCACTTACAGCAGGAAAAGATTGTTGAAGATCCCTTGAGGTGCTGCATTGCAAATTTGACAGACTCTTGTCCATAGGCATCCCAAAGTTGCACATATTTACAAACACTGCAGGGAATTCCTACATCATGTGCTCAAATTAACATAACCTAATATGACAACTACTCCGCAGTAAAACACTAAGCATTTGTGAAAGCAGAAAACATTATTTCTAATTTAAGAAACTGAAAGTACCTATGAATAAAAACAACTACCCTACACTAACAACCGCTAAGTGAACTAAGCCTTACCTAACTTAGCCCATCCTATCCTACACTAACTCAACTCTACCTTAACCTACCTAACCTCATCTTAACCTATGCCACACATATACTACAACAGACATGTTAAGCATCAAACCCCACCCTCCTTAACACACATAGTCACACAATGCAAACATCAACTACACCTATAAATAAGCTACATACACATCAAATCCTAAACAAAGATATTTTGGGGGTATTTTTGTTCTTTTTTTTTTTCTTATAGCAAACCCTAAACATTTCCCCCACCCACTAAATCCTCATACAAATGTAAAAACTAAAACCTATTAAAAATATATAAAAATCTGAAAGCTACCTTAACTAAACATATCCTATCTAAAACCTACCTAAAATACTATGCAAAATTCAACACTGTACAAAAAACTCCCCAAATGTTCACATCAGCTGTGCAAGCTATCTATTTGATAGCCTCCTTGAGGTTTGTCAACCGGGTTTCATGCCGGCAATGCTCCTCAAGGACAGTGCCCACTTTTCTGTTGACATTTTTTAGTTTCTGGATAACGATGTATTGGAACCCTGAGTCCAGAGAAGGTGGGCTCCTGGCCTATGTGGGCTGACATGGGGCTGCTGGGAAGTGGGCGGAGCTACACTTAGGGGTAGCTGTGTATGTCTTGGCCCTGGCCTGCTTGGCCTCAGTCGGGGCTGGCTTCGCCGTAGCCTGGCTTGGCCAGTGACATAGTAGGGATTGACTGTGTGCTGGGTCTGGCAATGTTCCAAGTACCAGAGGCTTTAGCACATGTCTACAATTTCTGCATCTTCCGGTATGCTTTGCGGACATTCCGTACGTGCTGGTACCTTTCCTTGCACAGCTTGAAGGTGCAGATCTCACCACCAGTCATGTTGGCTAGGGAGAAAATATAAATAAATTGTTAACATAGTCTAGACATGTACATGATATCCAACATAATTAGTCTGACATTGTAAGACAATTAATCTGTACCTGACCATACCAACACCAGCAATAGGGAAGAAGATATAGACAATACTTTGTCACTACATAGACATCACCAACTAGTAGTACCAGTTAAGCTGAGTCAAGTGCCATCTGTGTATTTGCACAAACTGTAACAGAACTCACAATGAGATAGAACCCATATCATACGGGCCAGTTATTCACACGCATGTAGATGTCCAGATCGACAAATTTGACACATGTGCCTGGTTACACTAAATTGGGAGTTGGAGTTGCGGCCAGCAAAAGTTTAGATCATTGATCATAAACATAAGGGTACATGGATGAGGTGATACAGTACAGACAATGTGGCTATCTTGGCATACCCCATCTGGGGTTTCACAAGGCTGCACACGTTGCAGCCCTCACTCACTCAGAGGTTTATTGATGAGAGCCCTGCAGCACTTTTGCCCCACATAAAGTGGTACATGCGTGACACAGGGCTCTGAATAAAATTTATGAACCCACACTAATCCATCCTGCGTGGCTTTGAGTGGCCTCATGAATATTGAGGTAGGCTACACAGGCCAAATACGAATATGTCTCATTACAACAAATGCAGTTTTCATGCATTCCATTCCGTTTCAACGCGAACCAGTACATCGCAAGTCATTACAACGACTTGCTGTAGGGTGCGCGCTGGACTTAGGAATAGTATTTTTTACTATTCCTACTCCAGTTTGTGCAACAGCAGGTAAGGTGTTAACATACTAACGTACTCTGCTCCAATGTACTAAGTGCAATACTATTTATAAGGTGGCAGCTGGCAGGTAACCTCAACTGTTTGGAATGGGTGGGTGGGGAGGGGGGCCTGTTTTAGTTTGGGGGCGGGGATAGGGGGTACTATAGTTTATTGCCAAGGGTACGGAATAGAAGGGAACAATAGGCGGGGGGAAAATACTCAGAACTATGCCCCTGTAAGGGGGTAACTCTAAAGACAATGACATACTGGGCCAGAGACTCGGAAGGCAGCAGGAGCTGTACCGGCTGCGCACGGTGATGCCCGGCCTCGAGGATGTGGGATAACCTGTGCGGTTGGGTTAATATTTGCAACATGGTAGCCGGCCTCCGGGTTGTAGGCGCAGAGCTATGTATGTCGACATGCCTTTTCCTTTCAATAAAAATAAATAAATAATAATAAAAAAAAAAGGTACACACACAGAGTAACAGTAGGTGACTACCTGTGTTGGGCAGTGCATCCATTCACACAAAGAGTCCCACTTACAGCAGGAAAAGATTGTTGAAGATCCCTTGAGGTGCTGCATTGCAAATTTGACAGACTCTTGTCCATAGGCATCCCAAAGATGCACATATTTACAAACACTGCAGGGAATTCCTACATCATGTGCTCAAATTAACATAACCTAATATGACAACTACTCCGCAGTAAAACACTAAGCATTTGTGAAAGCAGAAAACATTATTTCTAATTTAAGAAACTGAAAGTACCTATGAATAAAAACAACTACCCTACACTAACAACCGCTAAGTGAACTAAGCCTTACCTAACTTAGCCCATCCTATCCTACACTAACTCAACTCTACCTTAACCTACCTAACCTCATCTTAACCTATGCCACACATATACTACAACAGACATGTTAAGCATCAAACCCCACCCTCCTTAACACACATAGTCACACAATGCAAACATCAACTACACCTATAAATAAGCTACATACACATCAAATCCTAAACAAAGATATTTTGGGGGTATTTTTGTTCATTTTTTTTTTTTCTTATAGCAAACCCTAAACATTTCCCCCACCCACTAAATCCTCATACAAATGTAAAAACTAAAACCTATTAAAAATATATAAAAATCTGAAAGCTACCTTAACTAAACATATCCTATCTAAAACCTACCTAAAATACTATGCAAAATTCAACACTGTACAAAAAACTCCCCAAATGTTCACATCAGCTGTGCAAGCTATCTATTTGATAGCCTCCTTGAGGTTTGTCAACCGGGTTTCATGCCGGCAATGCTCCTCAAGGACAGTGCCCACTTTTCTGTTGACATTTTTTAGTTTCTGGATAACGATGTATTGGAACCCTGAGTCCAGAGAAGGTGGGCTCCTGGCCTATGTGGGCTGACATGGGGCTGCTGGGAAGTGGGCGGAGCTACACTTAGGGGTAGCTGTGTATGTCTTGGCCCTGGCCTGCTTGGCCTCAGTCGGGGCTGGCTTCGCCGTAGCCTGGCTTGGCCAGTGACATAGTAGGGATTGACTGTGTGCTGGGTCTGGCAATGTTCCAAGTACCAGAGGCTTTAGCACATGTCTACAATTTCTGCATCTTCCGGTATGCTTTGCGGACATTCCGTACGTGCTGGTACCTTTCCTTGCACAGCTTGAAGGTGCAGATCTCACCACCAGTCATGTTGGCTAGGGAGAAAATATAAATAAATTGTTAACATAGTCTAGACATGTACATGATATCCAACATAATTAGTCTGACATTGTAAGACAATTAATCTGTACCTGACCATAACAACACCAGCAATAGGGAAGAAGATATAGACAATACGTTGTCACTACATAGACATCACCAACTAGTAGTACCAGTTAAGCTGAGTCAAGTGCCATCTGTGTATTTGCACAAACTGTAACAGAACTCACAATGAGATAGAACCCATATCATACGGGCCAGTTATTCACACTCATGTAGATGTCCAGATTGACAAATTTGACACATGGGCCTGGTTACACTAAATTGGGAGTTGGAGCCAGCAAAAGTTTAGATCATTGATCATAAACATAAGGGTACATGGATGAGGTGATACCGTACAGACAATGTGGCTATCTTGGCATACCCCATCTGGGGTTTCACAAGGCTGCACACGTTGCAGCCCTCACTCACTCAGAGGTTTATTGATGAGAGCCCTGCAGCACTTTTGCCCCACATAAAGTGGTACATGCATGACACAGGGCTCTAAATAAAATGTATGAACCCACACTAATCCATCCTGCGTGGCTTTGAGTGGCCTCATGAATATTGAGGTAGGCTACACAGGCCAAATACGAATATGTCTCATTACAACAAATGCATTTTTCACGCATTCCATTCCGTTTCAACGCGAACCAGTACATCGCAAGTCATTACAACGACTTGCTGTAGGGTGCGCGCTGGACTTAGGAATAGTATTTTTTACTATTCCTACTCCAGTTTGTGCAACAGCAGGTAAGGTGTTGGATTGGAAATCCAACACCAGTGCACCCCCTAATGCAACGATGGATTTAACCCAGATCTCTTGACTGGGGGAGAATGTTTGCATTGTCAGCATTCCGTCCATCATTTGTTTTTGTAACGCTTTTCGCCCTAAGTGGGATGGGTATGCCCAGACGTGGGTCCCATGCTCACTACGCCACTGGAGTCAAGCTATCCTGGCTGATGACGGCTGATAGCCAGAAACCGGTCCTAGGATGCTTGATTCCGGTCCAGGGAAGACATGGCTTGGCAGTTCGGGCTGGACTGTTCCCATGAGGCACAGGGTCAAGACTGATTTGCATATGGCCATGTCTGAACTGGGGTGGGGTAGTGGGCAAAAGAACGATGGATTTAACCCAGATCTCTTGACTGGGGGAGAATGTTTGCATTGTCAGCATTCCGTCCATCATTTGTTTTTGTAACGCTTTTCGCCCTAAGTGGGATGGGTATGCCCAGACGTGGGTCCCATGCTCACTACGCCACTGGAGTCAAGCTATCCTGGCTGATGACGGCTGATAGCCAGAAACCGGTCCTAGGATGCTTGATTCCGGTCCAGGGAAGACATGGCTTGGCAGTTCGGGCTGGACTGTTCCCATGAGGCACAGGGTCAAGACTGATTTGCATATGGCCATGTCTGAACTGGGGTGGGGTAGTGGGCAAAAGAACGATGGATTTAACCCAGATCTCTTGACTGGGGGAGAATGTTTGCATTGTCAGCATTCCGTCCATCATTTGTTTTTGTAACGCTTTTCGCCCTAAGTGGGATGGGTATGCCCAGACGTGGGTCCCATGCTCACTACGCCACTGGAGTCAAGCTATCCTGGCTGATGACGGCTGATAGCCAGAAACCGGTCCTAGGATGCTTGATTCCGGTCCAGGGAAGACATGGCTTGGCAGTTCGGGCTGGACTGTTCCCATGAGGCACAGGGTCAAGACTGATTTGCATATGGCCATGTCTGAACTGGGGTGGGGTAGTGGGCAAAAGAACGATGGATTTAACCCAGATCTCTTGACTGGGGGAGAATGTTTGCATTGTCAGCATTCCGTCCATCATTTGTTTTTGTAACGCTTTTCGCCCTAAGTGGGATGGGTATGCCCAGACGTGGGTCCCATGCTCACTACGCCACTGGAGTCAAGCTATCCTGGCTGATGACGGCTGATAGCCAGAAACCGGTCCTAGGATGCTTGATTCCGGTCCAGGGAAGACATGGCTTGGCAGTTCGGGCTGGACTGTTCCCATGAGGCACAGGGTCAAGACTGATTTGCATATGGCCATGTCTGAACTGGGGTGGGGTAGTGGGCAAAAGAACGATGGATTTAACCCAGATCTCTTGACTGGGGGAGAATGTTTGCATTGTCAGCATTCCGTCCATCATTTGTTTTTGTAACGCTTTTCGCCCTAAGTGGGATGGGTATGCCCAGACGTGGGTCCCATGCTCACTACGCCACTGGAGTCAAGCTATCCTGGCTGATGACGGCTGATAGCCAGAAACCGGTCCTAGGATGCTTGATTCCGGTCCAGGGAAGACATGGCTTGGCAGTTCGGGCTGGACTGTTCCCATGAGGCACAGGGTCAAGACTGATTTGCATATGGCCATGTCTGAACTGGGGTGGGGTAGTGGGCAAAAGAACGATGGATTTAACCCAGATCTCTTGACTGGGGGAGAATGTTTGCATTGTCAGCATTCCGTCCATCATTTGTTTTTGTAACGCTTTTCGCCCTAAGTGGGATGGGTATGCCCAGACGTGGGTCCCATGCTCACTACGCCACTGGAGTCAAGCTATCCTGGCTGATGACGGCTGATAGCCAGAAACCGGTCCTAGGATGCTTGATTCCGGTCCAGGGAAGACATGGCTTGGCAGTTCGGGCTGGACTGTTCCCATGAGGCACAGGGTCAAGACTGATTTGCATATGGCCATGTCTGAACTGGGGTGGGGTAGTGGGCAAAAGAACGATGGATTTAACCCAGATCTCTTGACTGGGGGAGAATGTTTGCATTGTCAGCATTCCGTCCATCATTTGTTTTTGTAACGCTTTTCGCCCTAAGTGGGATGGGTATGCCCAGACGTGGGTCCCATGCTCACTACGCCACTGGAGTCAAGCTATCCTGGCTGATGACGGCTGATAGCCAGAAACCGGTCCTAGGATGCTTGATTCCGGTCCAGGGAAGACATGGCTTGGCAGTTCGGGCTGGACTGTTCCCATGAGGCACAGGGTCAAGACTGATTTGCATATGGCCATGTCTGAACTGGGGTGGGGTAGTGGGCAAAAGAACGATGGATTTAACCCAGATCTCTTGACTGGGGGAGAATGTTTGCATTGTCAGCATTCCGTCCATCATTTGTTTTTGTAACGCTTTTCGCCCTAAGTGGGATGGGTATGCCCAGACGTGGGTCCCATGCTCACTACGCCACTGGAGTCAAGCTATCCTGGCTGATGACGGCTGATAGCCAGAAACCGGTCCTAGGATGCTTGATTCCGGTCCAGGGAAGACATGGCTTGGCAGTTCGGGCTGGACTGTTCCCATGAGGCACAGGGTCAAGACTGATTTGCATATGGCCATGTCTGAACTGGGGTGGGGTAGTGGGCAAAAGAACGATGGATTTAACCCAGATCTCTTGACTGGGGGAGAATGTTTGCATTGTCAGCATTCCGTCCATCATTTGTTTTTGTAACGCTTTTCGCCCTAAGTGGGATGGGTATGCCCAGACGTGGGTCCCATGCTCACTACGCCACTGGAGTCAAGCTATCCTGGCTGATGACGGCTGATAGCCAGAAACCGGTCCTAGGATGCTTGATTCCGGTCCAGGGAAGACATGGCTTGGCAGTTCGGGCTGGACTGTTCCCATGAGGCACAGGGTCAAGACTGATTTGCATATGGCCATGTCTGAACTGGGGTGGGGTAGTGGGCAAAAGAACGATGGATTTAACCCAGATCTCTTGACTGGGGGAGAATGTTTGCATTGTCAGCATTCCGTCCATCATTTGTTTTTGTAACGCTTTTCGCCCTAAGTGGGATGGGTATGCCCAGACGTGGGTCCCATGCTCACTACGCCACTGGAGTCAAGCTATCCTGGCTGATGACGGCTGATAGCCAGAAACCGGTCCTAGGATGCTTGATTCCGGTCCAGGGAAGACATGGCTTGGCAGTTCGGGCTGGACTGTTCCCATGAGGCACAGGGTCAAGACTGATTTGCATATGGCCATGTCTGAACTGGGGTGGGGTAGTGGGCAAAAGAACGATGGATTTAACCCAGATCTCTTGACTGGGGGAGAATGTTTGCATTGTTAGCATTCCGTCCATCATTTGTTTTTGTAACGCTTTTCGCCCTAAGTGGGATGGGTATGCCCAGACGTGGGTCCCATGCTCACTACGCCACTGGAGTCAGGCTATCCTGGCTGATGACGGCTGATAGCCAGAAACCGGTCCTAGGATGCTTGATTCCGGTCCAGGGAAGACATGGCTTGGCAGTTCGGGCTGGACTGTTCCCATGAGGCACAGGGTCAAGACTGATTTGCATATGGCCATGTCTGAACTGGGGTGGGGTAGTGGGCAAAAGAACGATGGATTTAACCCAGATCTCTTGACTGGGGGAGAATGTTTGCATTGTCAGCATTCCGTCCATCATTTGTTTTTGTAACACCCCCTAATGCAAGTCATTGAAATGACTTGCGATGTAATGGTTTGCGTTTTAACAAGGCAGTCGTGGTAAAGACCACGTTGTAATGGAATGCGTTGTAGCGCATTCGATGTAAAGGCTGTTTCCCTCCAAATAGCTGCGTAGCCTCACTCAGTGCTTGGGAGTTCCCTTCCATGGGTGTTGTGGGGTGGATCCCAATGCAACACACATGGAGTTTGATACTGCCCCAAATTTACAAAAGCATGTAAACCTGGTGAGACACTAAACCTTCATGCCTCCCAAGGTTAGGCGCAACGATGTGATGTATTTTCATTTCTCCTCATCCTTACCTCTTTCTATGTGCTCTGTATTCTGCAGCACACATAGAAAGGGAAAAGGCCTCCTAGGATTGTTGCAGTGCAGGAAGGTGAACCTTCCTGCATAGTAACAATCCTGATGACAGCACAGGCACCTTTGCACCATGGTGCAAGCGTGGTTGCGTTTGCACTAGTCTGCTGAAACTGTGCCAGTGCAGGGAGAATAATACGGTGCATTCACACCCTTTCACATTGGTGTAGGGCAGTGCAGTAAGGTGACTTGCTGTGCTGCCCTAAGCCAATTCCCTGTAACTAAGGGCCTAGGTACATATTTAGAGATGTGTTTCTCCTGTGGCCAGCTTACATATACCTTACTGTAAAAACAGTGATCTTTGTCTGTGAGAATTTCTAAAGACAGTTTCGCCCAGTGATGCCCTGAATAACAGACGGACAGCTCATTGAATGTAGCTGGGTGTTACCTCCCGCCACATATTGCAATAGCTCATTCCTACAACAATCAGACACATACATCAAAATGGTACCATGTACTTTTGACACTTACTGGTGGCATTGGGGTCCTGGAATAATTGCACCTCTCCCCATGAGAATTGAAGATGGCCACCTAAAAGACATGAAGGAGGACATGGCATTTTCAATTTTTCATTTTCGCATTTCAAAATATTTATATACTATACCATAAGAGAAGAGTATTGATGAAGTGCACACCTTAGGAACACACATTTGGCAATATGCCCAGCTCATTGCACACATCGAGTCCATTTGCACCCCAGAACATTTGGGATGTTGGACTTCAGGGGTACCAATAATGACATGCCTGAAGCATACATCCAGGATGAGATACATTGAGTAATGCTGGCCAGCATAACGGCAGAGTCCAGTGTGCCAAGGCACATGGGTGACACGATTTACCCTGGAAGTACCTAAGGCGCAAGTTAATGAGCTCCTTGCACCGCACAAGCATAACGTTTTGAAATGCTCCAGTGGGCCACATTGATATGTCACATAAATTTGAGGTGACACAAAGCCACTTTGGGTGGCTTAGTATTGCCTCATACATATGGAGTACGGCATCACAGGCAAAATCACTGCCTTGCTAGACTCAGTTCTCCTCGTCTTCTCATGTATGCATGTGTGCTGCATTCTGCAATACATATGGAATGATGAGAAAGGGTCACAGGTTTTACTTTTGTGCAAGCAGTTGTGTCTTCCTGCGCAAACACAATCCTCGCAACAACACAGGCACCCTTGTACCGTTGTGCAAGGGTGATTGCATTGGGGAAAGTCCGCCAATACAGCACCAGTGCAGGGTGAGGGAACAGGAATGCACCAACGTCCCTATATTGTTGGAAAAGATAAATGAAGTACTAATCATGTTTCCGTTTAGCGTTCCAGATAAAGGTACATCACTATATGCAGACATGACATACATACATACTGACAGGTCCATCAATCTCTAGCCCCAGGAAGTCTATTCGATCGGCCTCCATGGAGACGACACCTGCTCATCGGTGCTTTAGATGGTGTGTAGTATGGGACACCTTGAAAATATTTTTGTTGTGCCAGCGCACCTGCTCCCATCGGACACGTTTGTCCTTTGCAGGGTAGCCCTTGCTCATCCTGCCACCAGCCTCAAGCCTCCTTGAGAGGTAGTGTGGTATGAGCAAGACCAGCCATCCCAGCTGTGGCTCACTGAAGTTCATCCCCCTCCCAGACATATCCCCAACCCTCAACAATCCCCCCAAAATGGTCTACTCTAAATCTAAAATCCCTACCAACTATACCTACCCCTACACACAATAACCCACAGCACAAACACCAACAGTACAATGACAATACAAAATACACAACAATGACACTACACAATATATGAAAGCAACAGGGACCTGGACACAACACACACTCTCAGTATCAACTAACACACTTTTCCAACAGATACTCTCAGGCAACCTCCTCCACTGTGCACTGACTAACAGAGAAGTGAAGGCGAAAGTAAATTCACATTTCCTAGTTAGCAGGCTGTCACACCCAATGCATCACTTCCTGACTGTATCCCGCCCTTTTTTCACAAATGCGTCGGTTTTTTGATTCATCGGTACTGAAATAGACGATGTTATGTAATGCAAATTTAATTTATGACTCAAATCACCCCGAGGGGTATCTCGGAGCAACCAAGAGACAGGACAACAAGAGCAGCTAGATAAGAACTAAATTGTCTTAAGTACTTTCCTAAATTGAGAATGATCCGAACAGATCCGAATATGGTGTCACAGTTTGCTCTAATAATAAGGAGTCAGATAGGAAAAAGACATGCTGCCCGAACGGGCCCTTTTGACACGTGGAATGATTAACAATGCTTTATCACTCGGTCTCAAAAGTCTCAGTGGGCTATAGTGTCTAAGTTTGGTAGCTATTTAACCAGGGCTGTTTCTAGTTAGGGCTTTATGTGTAAGACAACACATTTTAAAAATTATTCTCTTCTGAACCGGTAGCCAATGCAAGGTCTGCAGAAAGGGAGCGGAGGCAGCCCCAGGTGACAAATTTCAAATCAGGCGAACCACGGTGTTCTGTATTACCTGCAGTTTTGATAGCAATGTCTCATTTGCAGAAGCCAAACAAACGTTGCAATAATCCAAGCGGCTAACCACAAGGGCCTGGACCACCGTTTTCCTTGCTGAGAGTGGAAGGAAGAGAATCGCTCTTCTCAATAAGTGCATGATATGGAAACAGGAACTTGAAATTGGCATCACCTGCTCTCTCATGGTAAGAGGTTGGTCAAGGCAGACTCCCAAGTTATTGACCACCTGCTTGGGTGTTGGCGCAATCCCAAGTTCTGATGGCCACCAGTCAGCAGTCCATAGTTGGTGGGCCTTGCCAAACAGCATAATCTCAGTTGTTTCCGCATTCAACTTGAGAACGTTTTCTGCCATCCATGTGTCAATTGCTGTCATCCCATCTAAAAAGCTTTGTTTAGTTTTGGCTAAATGTTTCTCAAAGTAAATTACAAGCTGTGTATAGTCTGCATACATTATGATCTCAAAGCCAAAGGCTCTTACAATCTTGGCGAGTGGTGCAAAATATATGTTGAAGATCAGAGGGCCAAGGCAAGAGCCCTGGGTCACCCCCTTGTTCAGCGACATTGTGCGAGATTTAAAAGAGCCTAAAATATGGTTTGGGGTCTGTTGGACAGGAAACCGCCAAGCCAATTTAGCTCTGTCCCATGAATGCCAATATATTGTAATCTATAGAGTAATTTGGGATGGGACAAAGCATGGAATGCGGCCGACAAGTCAAGCAATACAGCATAGATGGTATATTGGCATCTAGAGAGCCTCTGATATGGTCTGTGACCACTACCAAGGCTGTCTCAGTGCTGTAAGACGGTCTGAAACCCACTGTGATGGTTCTAGGATGTTGTTAACCTCAAGGTACTCTAAAAGTTGTTTGTTAATTAATACCTTCAAGAGCTCACCTTATAAAGGAAGCAATGAGATTGGGTGATAATTAGAGAGGTTCAAAGGTGTTAAACTAGCCTTTTTTTTGGATTGGCCTAACCTGGGCAGCATTCCATGTGGCAGGGATTTTTCCAGTGTTAACCAAAAGATTGAATATCGAACCTCTGGCAGGAGCCAACTGATAGGCGAGAGCAACAGAGATCTTGGCGGGACAAATATCTAAACACTTCTTGAACTTTTCCAAGTTTGGTACCCCATGGGCGGGGGGAGGTAAGGAAAACCTGGTCACCTCCAGATAGTAGGGGAAATTCTGATAGATTTTGTTTAGTTTTTCTTCACAGTGATAAATCAGAGAATCACAAAGAGGCTGAGATGGCTGGATGACTAGAGCACATTATTTAGGGATTACAAAATCATTTAGGACTCTAAATAACATCTCAACGAGTTTTTTGCCTGTGAAATTTGATCCGAGATGTATAGTTTCCAAGCAGCTTTTATGTTGCAGTGGTAGCCTGTACATGCTGCTCTACAAGCTCCCTGTCACTGGTATTATTAGAGCACCCCTACTGGCTTTCTAATTTTTTAAATGATGATTTCTCCATTCTAAGAGCCAACGTATACCAAGGGGCGTGGGTACCATGTGAGGGAATATGATCCCTTTAAAGAAGGGTAATCTTATCAGAGGCACAATTTAGAACATTGTGACACCCAACTCTGAGTTGTGTTCTTGCTTCAACAGTGTTTGAATGGAACGTGGCTCTGAGTCCAGCGCTCTCCTGAAAACTTTATCCATCATTTACCTACATCAATCGCCAACAACCACACCATCAGCAACGCCATGGAGTCCCAGGTGCGCCAGAACTACAACCGCGAGTGTGAGGCGGCCATCAACCGCATGATCAACACCGAGCTCTATGCCTCCTACGTCTATCTGTCCATGTCCTACTACTTCGACCGGGACAACGGGGCCCTGAGCCACGTGGCCATGTACTTTAAGGAGCAGAGCCACGAGGAGTGCGAGCACGCAGAGAAGTTCATGAAGTACCAGAAAAAGCACGGTGGGCGCGTGGTGCTGCAGGATGTCAAGAAACCAGAGTGTGACAAGTGGAGCATCACCT
The DNA here is from genome assembly GCF_964204655.1 of Triturus cristatus. NCBI lineage: Eukaryota > Metazoa > Chordata > Amphibia > Caudata > Salamandridae > Triturus > Triturus cristatus. Next base: position 526,388,816 of record NC_140593.1, on the reverse strand, counting down.
TGGTAGCCATGCAGGCTGCCCAGCAGCTGGAGAAGACCGTCAACCAGACCCTGCTGGACCTGCACAAGGTGGCATCTGACAACGTGGACCCCCACCTCTGTGACTTCCTGGAGTCTGAGTACCTGGAGGAACAGGTGAAGTCCATCAAGGAACTTGGAGATTACATCACCAACCTGAAGCGCCCGGGCGTGCCCCAGAATGGCATGGGCGAGTACCTGTTCGACAAGCACACCCTGGGGGAGAACAGCTAAGCTCCCCCGGGAGGGAGCACCGGCCCGCTGTACACACTCCAACGAAGCCTCATTGTTCTGTCATTTACACTGCTGTGACTCACAACCAAAGGTGTATGTGCAGTGGGGTTGTTGTATGTTTCCAGGCTTCTGGCAGTGGCTACTGTGCTTGTCAACATTCTTCCAAGAAATAAAGGTTTTCAGGATCAAAAATAAAAAAAAGAACATTGTGATATTTAGAAAAAGCTTGATCCATGTCTGGGGTATCTGCTGTGATGGGATGATTAAATGCTAAAGCAAAGGACTCAGGAGTGATTTTGCACCAATGTCTACTTAGGTTTTTACCTACTTCAGATGATTTATGCATTTCTGTTGTCGTAGGTATCCTAAAACTGATCAAAGAGTGGTCCGTCTGAAATAAAATTTGTTGAAGTTCACATACCAGAGGAATAGAGATGGTGAAAAGTAGATCTAATATATGCCCTGTGACATGTGTGGTCCCATTTACTCTTTGATGCAGTCAGAGAGAGGCCAAGTCAGCAATAAACAGGCTCGCCTCCTCCTTGTCTGGGTCTTCCGGGTAGCAATTAAACTCACCTGATTAAAAAAACAGTTTTGCTGCCTGGACATGAGGAGCGATATATTTAATTAGGTGCTGAGTAAACTCTTTTTTAGGTCCTGTGGTCGATATACTAAGGCACATCTCCAGTGATCCTTTGGTGAAAGTTCCAGTTTGAATATGCAAATCTCTGCCCGATAAACCGGGTCAGCATCTGTAATAGACATTTTAATCGTGTTTTTGAAAATAATATCAATACCTCCCCCTATCCTGAGCTCCCTATCCAATCTAAACATGGAGTCATTTAGTGGGAGGGCCGTTGTTTTAGCTGAGGAGGAGGGTGGGGTCAACAGGTTTCAGTAAGGAAACCTACTTCTGGAAGCCTTGCAGAGAGCAAGTCCCAGAGTTCTGTTGTATGTTTAGGCAGTGACCGAACATTAAGGAGGATACCATCTAAGCCCTGCAAAGTTGAAACAATGCATGCTTGACGCACGACGCATTGACCCCAATGCCTTTTTTAGTGCATTGGCACCGATGTGTGACTTACGAGCAAAACTACGTTTGCAATGCAATGCACAAAAGGATGAATGTTTGAGTTTTGGCCCCGCACACAACTGGCCTACAGTCTACGATACACTGTGCAGTGATTTGTACATTGCAGGTAAACACATCATGAGCCTCACTTACCTGCTCCTCTCATCCCACCTGACAGGCTTTATATCATCAGAGGTCTGTATTGTCATTGTAAAAATAGCGCCTATGGGTGAGTTTTTGTCTTTCTTGTGCTGACATATTGGTTGACAATATGTTTATGTGAGGAACACATCTATGTTGTGATGCATAGAGACATAACAAACCATTTGCTGTTTTGTGGGTTGCAGTATGTTTGGTGGAATGTAGGTAGCCGCGGAGAAGGCATCTTTTTGCTCTACTATATAGCATTGCTATGCCTATGAATTACAATGTTGTATAAACTATCATGCGCCATATCAATATTCATACATTCTGTCTGCATTGCAGACATAGATTTGTTTACGGATGCAATTGACACTAATGGAGGCACAGAGACTGACTCAGCCCTGCAAAGTACCAGGCATCAGGCGTTAGACTAACGCATTTTAGTGTGGTGGTCCGCATCACCACTCTAAAATGCAAAGTCACACATTTATAGCGGCTCCTGATGCTGTCAAGCCAAAGCACTATAACTGACCAAAGCAGCGCACGGTCCATTTCGCTGTTTTCACAGAATCTGACTGCTGTCGGAACTGGGGACTGCTTCAGCTGCGCTCGCTGGCTTCATTCGCCATTGCATTCACATGAAAAAGAGTCAGGAAGAGTCATTGCAACAATGTGTCCATGTTTAATTTGCCCAGTAATGCTGGCCAGGATGCAAATTATAAATTGGGCAGGCCACACGGGGAGCGGGAGTGGACACCAGTTATCACATTTTCTTAAAGTAAAATTCTGGCTGCAGTGAGCTTGCCGGTACCACAGGCAGTATTTGGGGCGTACCTGCTGCCTCTGGAGTGAGTACCACCTCAGAGGCTGCCGGACAGACTGTGGTTGGTGCCTGCAGCCTGTTATGATCATGCCGTGTGAGCTTGGACTGGACGCGGCTGCCAGAGAATATGTGGTGCCTGCGGCCTCTCATAACCCTGGCCCCGACAGTACTCCTTAGATCGCTCTGCCAGAGCCAGACTGTCAGAAGTCTCAACCAGGTTATTTAATACTATTATATTTTTGAGTATCAATAATCACTGTGCTGTGCCTGTTATAGAGCTCACTGCTTGACTTTATACTCTGTGTTTTAATTGGATACACTACACCAGACTGGGCCCTTCAACAGTGCCCGGTGACCTTTCATTTCAGTCCTGGCTGGTAATCCCAGGCAGAAAGGGAACCATCAGACCCTTCAAAAGGCCAAGTTGGGATAACATGGGGGAGCGGTGGTGGTGGAGGAACCCGTCCCAGTCAGCAAATCTCAGGTGACACAGGTCAGACCTATGTTAGGTTGCCTGGTGCAGAAGAGAGTGTGCAACTGCAAAGTGCCCGTGCACTACCCAATTGCACCAGATATTCAAGCACTGAGAGTAGCCACTCACCCCTCCTGAATGCAGAACTGCACAGCAGGAAAGTCTGTGCCCTGGAGAGGGAAAGGGGTTGTGTCTGTACTGGCCACAGTGAGAGAATCCATAGATAGCTTGGCTCAGGATGGGCGGGCCGACCCGGAGCTTCAATGAAGCCTAAACAGACCTTGTGCTTTTTGTCAGTGAATGTGGGTTACTGCTGAGACCACAGTGATTTGCCCCCTTAGATGAGGTTGCAGGTATCTCTTTTGTTGCCACCAGTGCAGTCAGATCTTGAGATGGCAGGTCAAGTCAGTGTGTGGGGTTGATTTGTTTTGTCTGTTTATGTGCTTGTCGGGCTAGGGGGCTGGGCTGGACTGCTGATTTTTCTGGAAATAAAATCCTGCATTAAGCTTAATTGGATGGAATCTGACATATGTAAAATATGTATATAGCATATGAGGACAATCTGAAAATGTGGCAGCTATGGTGTAAGTCATGATCTCCTACTGTTGCACTGACTTGCTATGCTATGAAAATGTGCTTTTGCTGGCACAGTTACGTTGCTCAAATGGGTGTCATTTCTGATATTTTTGTTTCCCTCCTCTTTATTGCTTGATTTTGCTTGCAAGAAAATGTCACTCATAGTCGTTAAATTTCACTCATAATTTCACTAAAATTATAAAAACGTCACACACAGCAATCCGAAACCTTGGCCGCTATGCTGGCTGGTTCAGCCAGTCTACAGTGCATTTGGCATCCTGCTTACCAATTTACAGGACACATATTATGGCTGTGTAGTTAGGCTAATGTGACCCCTGTGCTTGTTGGACAGACATCAATTACCACACTACACTAGCCAACTTAGATCATGGAATGTTATGGCGCAGACATATTTGTTTTCTGGGCTTTGTGTCGGAAACATGATGTGTGGCACATGCACAATGCACCTTTGAAAAAGTCTAATCGAAATCTGTTTGACTATGGTATGACCATCACGAGTCCAGCTTCAGTAGGCCAGACAAGTGTGATGAATCCTGAGTGCCACTATATATATATATATATATAAATTCCCTACATTGCATTACTCTGCATCAGAGAGGGGTTCCTTCACTTTTGCATGTGGGTAGCTATGCACATCAGCTGTAAATATGTGCATATACTGAAAGATGACACCAGGCAAACCTGTAAAGCGTCAGTGACTACTACCTTCACTGGAGTGATAGTACACCATCTTCTATTTTATTGGTATCCTGTGTACCGCAACACACACAGTTGGAGCACTGGGGCAAACAGCAAAGATAGGTTATCAGTAAGATGCACCATTACAGTCGCATCCATTTCTAGTTGTAACAGTCACATCCTTACCTCGTGGGGCAAGTGTGCCTGCACTGGCCCTAGTTGGCCATTTCGGTCCCCGCACAGGTCAGGAGGTAACATTTTTAAAGTGTTATGTTGGATACTGTACAAATCTTGCAATGTACTTGTAAACATAGCCTTGGCATGGGGAGACTATCTGTGTGGCAGTGTGTGGCCATTGCCAACATACACCCCTCTATTTCTAACCTCAGGACATCAGGTAGACTATACAGTGATCCACATATGTAAGACCAAAAGTATCGTCATTGTCATGACCCCCTCATGGACCCTCAGGGTAGTGGGATTAACTTGCAGGGATCATGTTGTATTACCCCTGTGGTGCTTCATGGAGTGCAACTATGCCATGACTGAGTTTTCATACTGCCTCAAATTCCTTGAGACTCGAGTCTGTTATTTTACCCCTGTGCTGCCCTATCGCACTTAAGATTCCGTGACCGTTGTTCCCCATTACCCGTGATTCCATTATGCCTCAGTCACAGCAAGTGTCCCCCAAAACCCATGAACATATGGGTACCTTGCACCCACTGTCATTAGAGTCTTGGTTTTGAGTTCCTTTGTGTAGGTTTGAGCTGAACAGAAACATTAGTTTCCTGGCTGGTTGGATCCAAACATCAGTTTGCACCTGTGCTGCCTGTAAGATGGAAGCCAGTGCAGCAACATATTTATCCTTCTGGAGTCATAGGGAATCTTCCAGGCTGAAACATGATGCATGTGTCACATGTGACTGCTACATCTGTTGGATACTCAACTTGGTATGTCTACCACCCTAAAACCCCAGGACCTTGCTTGGCCTACGCACCTTGCAAAACACTTCACACGTCTCAAGCACCTGAAGAATCTGCCAGACCCAGTCTGTTATCTGGTCTACAGCAGTTTAAGTTGATTCCAATGTGTGCCCAGCTCCCTCAACTCTGCCTTCTTCTCGGTCTCCTGCAGAGCTACTCCAGCTACTGTAGTATGATGTGGTATATGTGACAATGTAGCCAGAAAATAGTTCACAAAAATCTCATTTTCTGTGTTTTGTGGAAAGCCACACATGCGTGTATGCGTTGTTTACAAGAGACAGCTTTTACATGTTGGCATGACCAACAACCACAAAACTTTGCATCATCTGCCAATGTAGAAAAAACAAGAGGTTTGCGAAGTTTCATGGAGATTCATCAAAGAGAAGCCAAGTTATTAATGTTCAAATCCTAACTATATCTACAGAGTGTCTACCACCATGCAATGAAATGAAAGATACATTTGTAAAGCGCATGCTACCCGAAGACATCCCAGGTAGTGGCAGACAGTAAGGAAACTAACCAGGCTAAGGGAATAGCCAAGTATTTAACAGTTTGCGGAAGGCCAAATGATTAGGTCCCTTTCGAAGGTGGAGTGGAAGGGAGTTCGATAGTCTAGCCGCATTATCTGAGAATAACCAACCCCCACTTCTGGCTTTCTTAATCCTGGGGACAGTAACCAAGTTCAAGATATCTGAACGAAGATGTCGGTTAGCCCAATAGGGCTGGATAGTGGTGTGGTTAATGGCGGGGCTCTTTCCTGCTAGTGACTTGTGAACGATGCACAGCGCCTTAGAGTTAACTCTCTCCCTAATGGGAGTGGAGGGAGTTCAAAGCAGATTTGGCTGATTGAAGTTCAGGAATACCCAGAAGAAGTCTGGCTGCCCAATTGTGCATACTCTGGAGTTTGGAGATTGTCGCGGTTGGAGCACCCAATTAAAGGGCATTCCCGTAGTCCAGCCATGACATGATAAGGGCCTGGACCATGTTTTTTCTTGCCAGGAATGGGAGAAGAGAGAGGACTTTTCGAAGCCTTTTCAGGTTGCCATAGCACGTGGTCGCCGTATTACGTGCCTGTATCTTAAAAGTAAAGTCTTGGTCTAACCAGATGCCCAGGCTTTTTAACAGAGTCTTAGGGGTAGGGACATATAAATATATATCAATGTTGGTATCAAAAGTACTTCATAATAAAAGCAGCATTCCCTGTAAGCACGAGAAGAGAGTGGCCAAAAAGTTTTACAACATGCAAAAAGTGTGCAAATTGTTAGCCACTGGTTGTTAAATGTTTGAAAACATTGAATAATATTATCAATACTCCACAAGAATAGACATCAAATATAACTGGAAATTAGGAAATCCTTCCCAAGATGTACAGGGAAAAAAACAATGTCTGCTTTTTCATTAAAGTGTACAGAAAAGTGATGCATGGGATGCTTGAATTAATCTCATTCATTGGTAATTACTCGGGCCGCATCCCAATTCATTATTATTTTCCATACCATGCCACTTCAGTTTGGACCCAGCCATATGCAAATCAGTCTTGACTATGCTCCAATGGGAACAGGCTAAGTTCTCCCTGAACTGGAACACAAGCAACCCAGGACTGGTTTTGCCCTGGATAGGGCTCATCAAATAGATATAGTTTGGTTACTGTGACACAGTGTATGTCCAGACATGGTTTCAGTGCCAGTGTGCCACTGGAACAAAGCTTTACCTAGATTGGAAAGCTTGTGGTCATTCCCTTCTTGATGCACTATAACCTTTTCTGCATTTTACTTCTATTGTTTGTTGGAATTTTCCACACACCAGGATTCTCAACTCTTCCACCCTCTGCAGATTCTATGTCTGTGACATCATCAGTTGTTGCCAAGTAGTAGAAATAGAAACATAACAAGCAGATGGTTGCGGACAGTGTCATAATGGCCCCATTAGTGCTGCCTAGGACACTGAGGCTGAGAGTTCTAGATCTCAGGCACAGTGGTCACTTTCCTTGGAGACTTGGAAGGAGGAGGTTGGAGCTGTGTTAGCTTGTGAGAACTGCAATCTCTTTAAACACAGACGTTAATTAGTGACCTTGACTAATTCTTCCACTGGTAAGTTCATTTAGGCATTAGATTGCTTGACTGAGGGTCTTATTTGGAGTATTGTGGATGGGATACTCAGCCAAAATGTGGCGGATACAAGTGCCTTAGACTATAATATACTTATAATACGATAGATGGGACTTCTGTTATGTTTGGACTCTAAATCATGATGTTCATATTTAACAAAAAAAAATTAAACATTGTTGTACCTCTAAACGCCATTTCAACCAGGTAAAACAAGCCTTTTGCTAGGCCTAAACCTTCCTGTTTAATACTTAGGAGTCACCACTAAGGCAGGCCCTAATGGCTCATAGGGCAGGGTGCACTGTGTTTAAAAGTAGGACATGTTTACTTCAGTTTTACATACCCTGACAATGAGAACATCTTAAAGGCATGATTCACTATTTGTAAAGCTAACTTTATACTTTCATGCGTTATCTGCCATTAGATAACGTCCCTCTGGGCGCTACGAAGTGTGAATCGCATGGACGAAATTCGATTACTTGAAAAGTTCAATCAAAAAGGTGAGTCAAACCATGTGTTGAAAGTTGAGATTATTCTTTATTCCTTTCATAAAGATGAATTCAATTCCATGTAAAGGTAAGGAACAACATCCTGATGCGATTGGTTATTTTTTATGAATGATCCCAATGCATTTCAGGCTTACTGGGGGCCCTTCATCAGGGGACTCTAAACAATAAAACAAACGTTTGTCATATGGGGAGCCACGTCTAATCAAAAATTCAGTTAATTCAAAAACCGTTCGTGATGGTGCCCAAAGAAAAAATCAATGTATTCTCCAACTGAGAAAAGTCAACACAGTGATTTGTGTGTTGATACCAGGTACAAATATGGTTGCATGCATGGTGCACTCTTCAGAAAGGTTAAACATGAACCATCATTGCCTCCGCGTACAACACTTCCCTGTGTCTCCCGTCTATTTGGCAAAGTTGCGTGTGTTAATGACAAATCGCTTGAAAAGTTTAGTTACAGTGGGCTCAAAGCCTCAAACAACTTTCGAAATGCGGATGTGGTCAAAACATGCAGTGGAAGAAAGCGAGTGAGCTGCCGGGTGCGGTGGTGAATGCCGAGCTGAAAACACGTTGTTAACTGAATGGTTGTAATGCTCAGGTGATCAAAAAAGAGGTGGTGTATACCCTCTTGGACCTTAATCGCTAAAAATGTGACTGTCGGTGAATGCTGCATTAAAAACAGTGTATAACAAAATCCTTATATCCCAATCGTTTTTCTTGCGTGAGCGGATCTCTTACCTTCTGCCTCTAATGGAGTTAATGCTATAAGTGCATTGTGTTTCCCGTGAGTGTGGAATCTGTGTAGACAGAGTCGATGTTAGTTAAAGTGATGGCAAGTGATGACGGACTACGAAAGGCTGAATAATGCGCTATAATAAAAAATCAAAAGATGCAATCAAATGATATATAGTCTAAATAAGGTAGCAACGAGTTGAGTGCTAACCACTTGATGAACCATTGTATGAGCTGAAACAAAAAGCTGAAAATAGCGCCAATTACAGATAGCACGTGAATTCCGTGCGGTCGTTGAGACCCTTTGGTTTCAAAGATTCCAATTTATAAATCCAAAAGTTTTCTCTGTGTAAGAGAAAGTTGTTATTGTCTCTTCCTTCTGTTTTTTCGACGATCTCCAGGATAGTGAACTTCAATTGTGCGATGTTATGATGATTGTCAAGGAAATGTGCAGCAACTGTTGACTTGATGTTTTTTGTGCGTATGTTGCTTTTGTGTTCGTGGATGTGGGTTTTAATTTTCCTTTCCGTCTTACCCACGTAAATAAATCCACATGGACATTTTAATAAATACATCACGTTGGCAGTGTCACAAGTGGCATTGACATGTAACTTAATGGGAGTGCCTCTCATAGGGTGCATAATCTTGTTCCCTTTGATGATATTGTGACAGTTACTGCAGTTGTAACAGAGAATGGTACCCTGATATACTGCGATTTGTGGCTTGTCTGTTGGTCTGATCAGTTCATGAATGTTGTTGCTTCTGGAGTACGCAAACCTGGGTGACTCACGAAAGATCCCATTGAAATCAATTTCTAAGGCCAATAGTGACCAATGTTTCTTGATGGATTGTTTGTATTGGTGACTCATGGTGGAGTACCGAGATACCATCACCATTCGTTGCTGCTCAGGGCGGCTCGAAGGTTGTAATAATTCACTGCGGGTTTTGTTAGAAACATTGATGATTGTATTTTGTAAGATTTCATTCGGGTACCCACGTTCTTGGAACCGGCAAATCATTTTCTTAGTCTGCAACTGCAGTTCTGAGCCATCTGATACAATCCTCTTCACCCTTAGTAGTTGTGAGAAGGGTAAATGATTTTTCAACGAAGGTTGAGTGAAGCTTTTGTAATGTAAAAAATTGTTGCGGTCAGTTGTTTTTCTGAACATAGTGGTTGCAAGTTTGTTATTATGCCTGATCAATAGTACGTCCAAGTAGGCTATGGAAGTGTTATCCATGTTGAATGTGAATTGCATGCGTTCATTAATGGTGTTCAAGTTTTCCAAAGCTGATGTTAAGGAGGCTGACGTACCTCGCCATAATACAAAGATGTCATCGATATAGCGTAAAAACAACCGCGCATGTTTCTTCCAAGTGTCAAGACTCAAGATGTATTTATTTTCAAACACATGCATAAAAATATTCACATAGGCCGGTGCGGCACAATTGCCCATTGAAGTGCCAGTTAATTGTAAGTAGTGTTCATTTTTCCATCTGAAGTAACTTTGATATAATGTAAAGGTTAACAATTCCACGATGAACACTTGAAAATCGTGATCCAGTTCTGATTGAAGGAGAGTTTCTTCTATTGCCTCAATCCCAAGGTTGTGAGGGATCGAGGTATAGAGAGATTTAGCGTCGATGGTACATAACCATACCTCGTCATCGTTTGGTAATTCGATCTGTTCGATCTTTTTCAAAAAATCTGTAGTGTCTTTGACATAGGTGTTCATTTTCACCACGAACTGCTGTAGATGTGCATCTAAAAATTTTCCAACTGACTCATGTATGCTTCCCCTGGTGGACACAATTGGGTGAAAAGGAGGGTTGTTGAGATCCTTATGGATTTTGGGGAGCATGTACAAAGTTGGTGTTCTGGGATGGAATGGTGTCAGATATTTCTTGGTTCTTTCGTTGATAACTCCAGTTTCTGAAGCTTTTTCAAAATTTCTTGTAACTGTTTTTGAAATTTTTCAGTGGGATTCTGCAGAAGTACCATGTACGTGTCACACTTCGGAGCGCCCAGAGAGACGTTATCTAATGGCAGATAGCGCATGAAAGTATTCAGTTGGCAACACTCCTAGGTTCAGAGAGTGATACCTCCGAGGCACAGGACAACTTTTCAACCCCATATCAAAAGGCTTGTGCACATTCAAACTTTATTACGTAAAGCTAACTTTCCCATAGACTAACACTGGGTCACATTGTTAACCTCAATAAGTCATAACTTCAATTTGGGACCAGATCAAGACATGTGCTTTCCACTCAAATAAATTGTAATTCGAAATCCCCTTTAATGGTAAAGCCAGAAGATTTACTATTCTGAAAAAGCCAGTTTTAGAAAGTGAGCATTTTTCTGCCTAAACCAAAAGTGCCTTTCTTCCAAGGCCCAGGATTGCATGACTGTGAATGTCTGTCCTGTAGAGTTTTGTGTAGTACTTCCAGACATGGGGACAAAAGAGCCCTGAGTGTGGTGTGAGTGTTCATCTCCTGACCAAGATGTCCTGGAAGGTTGTATTCAGTCTTTCTGAGCTTCAAAGTGTAGCCTTTGGGCTTGCAGACAGCTTCCTGGCTCCTAAGGGTTTCCTGCTGAGCCGCTAACAAATACAGCACGCAAATAGGCCTGTCTCCCCTTCGTTACCCTAGCCTATTTAGAGCCAAACACAGGAAAGAGTGAAGCTTAGATAAAAGGGACATCCCTCACCCGCAGGTTGGCACTGAGTATTAAAAGTGGCACCTTCAAAACCTCTCATCAGAACACTCCTGCCCTGTGGAAGATTCAGAAGAAGTACTGCCCTGCTATCTGAAGAAGAAAGATTAGACCTGCTTGACTTGAGCTTAGGTTCCATAGAAATGACTCAAAGAGTCAGTTGACTGACGTCCAATTTGAGCTACAGGGACAAGGCGCACTTCCAGAGGCCTCCCTGCAAATGTCAAGCTCACAAGTACCAACTGGACCTGCCTGAGTCCTGGTGCTGGCCTCTGCTGGATTGAGCTCTGATCCCCAAGAGGTGCGCATCCAAGTCCTGGACCCTTGGCTGGCATCAGAGTGTTTTCTTATTGTCTAAAAATACTTTTTCTAAGTCCCAGGTGCAGATTCTAAAGTTTTCGGCCTATGTGTGACTGCGAGTGGACTCCTCATGTCACCCAACAACATGAACCTCCTGCGAGAACCTGCTCTTCATGTCCTCTATAAGAACCTGCACCACACATACAAATGAAAGACTGAATGCTGCATTGCATGAATTCAAGATTGATCCCCAATCAAGAGACCTGGGTTAAATTCATCGTTATTTTGCTCACCATGCCACCCCAGTTTAGATCCATCCATATGCAAAACAGTCTTGACCCTGCTTCTCATGGGAACAGTCCAGCCCGAACTGACAAGCCAGGCCATCTATTGACCAGAAACAGGCATCCTGGCACCGGTTTCTTGGTATCACCCCTCATTAGCCAGGCTAGCTTCAATTCAGTGGCATAGTGAGTAAGGGACCCACCTCTGGGCATACCCATCCCACTTAGGGCAAAAAGTGGTATGCAAAGAAATGATGGATGGAATGATGAATGAATCAAACATTCACCTCCAGTCAAGAGATCGGGGTTAAATCCATCATTCTTTTGCTCACCATGCCACCCTAGTTTAGACCCAGCCATTTGCAAATCTGTCTTGGTCCTGTTCCTCATGGGAATAGTCTAGCCCGAACTGTCAAGCAAGGCTTCCCTGGACCAGAAACTACCATCATAGGACCAGTTTCAGGATATCACCCCTCATCAGACAGGCTAGCTTGAATCCAGTGGCACAGGCAGCAAGGGACACACGTATGAGCTTGCTCATACCACTTACGGCGAAAAGTGCTCAGCAAACAAATGATGGACGGAATGCTGAATGAATCAAACATTTACTCCCAATCAAGAGAACCACCACCATCAGCAGCAGACTGCAATGACTACTAAAGTGAAACTCTAGCGACATAGATTTGGGATTTCTCGTGTGTTGAGTTTCCACTTTATTACTTTGTGTGAGTGCTGCATAAGTACTATACACATTAACACTATGTTAAGCATAAGTGGTCTTGTGACAAGGTGCAAGAGGGTAAGCACAGGTTTACTTAGTGACTTTTGTGGTTTACCCAGACAAATATTATGTTTGTTACTTGAGTGGTGCTTCGACCCCTCTCACCCAGTTTCTTACACTTGGTCTGTTTAAATTACTTGCTTATAATTGGAGCCAAAACAGAGTTATCAGTACATGCATGGGTGGTCTCTCAGGTGCAAAGAAATTATTTAAAATGAGCTCACATGGTTGACCTCAGAATTAATCCATTCTTTGTGGCAAGAGGGACAATGAGGCAGAGTGTTCAGTTATCTCTTTCCTAGACCTTTTCAAATGATTCTCGCTAATGATGCTTCAATCAGCCATTTTAACATTACACTCTTTCACAAAACAAGACCATAGGAATTTCATGTGACCCTTGCAACAGAAAGTTATTGCCGCAAAGTGCCATCATCAATTGTATATTTTACCGAAAATTATTTAGCTGTAAAGGACACTTTACAGTTCTTCATGTTTAAGTTGAACCACAAAGGGTCCCAGATCTTTGTACTGGGGTGAATGTATGACATTGTTCTGCATTCTGTTCATCAATTGTTGTTTTTGCATTTGTCACCCTGAGCGGGACAGGTATGCCCAGACGTGGGTCCCGTGCTCTCCATGCCACTGGAGTCAAGCTATCATATCTGATGAGGGCTGAACGCCCGAAACTGGTCCTAGGATGCTTGTTTCAAGTCAAGGAAGGACCTGGCCTGGCAGTTCAGGATGGATTGTTTTAATTGGGGACAGGATCAAGACTGAGTTGAACATGGCTGTGTCCAAACTGGAATGGCATGGTGAGCGAAAAAACTATGGATTTAGGCCCAGATCTTTGTACTGGGGTACATTTATGACATTGTTCTGCATTCTGTCCATCAATTGTTGTTTTTGCATTTGTCACCCTGAGTGGGACGGTTAAGCCCAGACGTGGGTCCTGTGTTCTCCATGCCACTGGTGTCAAGCTATCCTAGCTGATGAGGGCTGAAAGCCCGAAACCGGTCTTAGGATGCTTGTTTCCAGTCCAGGGAGGACCTGGCCTATCAGTTCGAGCTGGACTGTCCCTACTGGGCGCAGGGTCAAGACTGATCTGCATATGGCTGGGTCCAAAATGGAATGGCATGGTGAGCAGCAAAAAAACGATGGATTTAGGCCCAGATCTTTGTACTGGGGTGAATGTATGACATCGCACTGCATTCTGTCTATGAATTGTTGATTTTGCATTTGTCACCCCGAGTGGGACGGGTATGCCCAGACGTGGGTCTCTTGCTCTCCATGCAACTGGAGTCAAGCTATCGTGGATGATGAGGGCTGAAAGCCCGAAACCGGTCCTAGGATGCTTGTTTCCAGTCCAAGGAGGACCTGTCCTGGTAGTACGGGCTGGACTGTTCCCATTGGGCGCAAGGTCAAGGCTGAGTTGCATATGGCTGGGTCCAAACTGGAATGGCATGGTGAGCAAAAAAACGATGGATTTAGGCCCAGATCTTGGTACAGCATTGAATGTATGACATTCAAATTCAATGACTACCAAAGTGAAGCTCTAGCGACATAGATTTAGGATTTTTCTTGTGTTGTGTTTTCACTTTATTAGTTTGCTTGAGTGCCGCGTAAGTACTATACACATTAACACTATTTTAAGAATAAGTGGTCTTGTGACAAGGTGCAAGAGGGTAAGCACAGGTTTACTAAGTGATTTTTGAGGTTTACCCAGACAAGGATTATGTTTGTTACTTGAGTGGTGCTTCGAGTCCTCTCACCCAGTTTCTTACACTTGGTCCGTTTAAATTATTTGTTTATAATTGGAGCCAAAACAGAGTTATCACTACATGCATGGATGGTCTCTCAGGTGCAAATAAATTATTTAAAATTAACTCTCATGGTTGACCTCAGAATTATTCCATTCTTTGTGGCATGAGGGACAATTAGGCAGAGTGTTCAGTTATCTCTTTCCTAGACCTTTTCAAATGATTCTCGCTAATGATGCTTCAATCAGCCATTTTAACATAACACTCTTTCACAAAACAAGACCATAGGAACTTCATGTGACCCTTGCAACAGAAAGTTATTGCCGCAAAGTGCCATCATCAATTGTATATTTTACCGAAAATGATTTAGCTGTAAAGTACACTTTACAGTTCTTCAAGTTTAAGTTGAACCACATAGGGTCCCAGATCTTTGTACTGGGGTACATTTATGACATTGTTCTGCATTCTGTCCATCAATTGTTGTTTTTGCATTTGTCACCCTGAGTGGGACGGTTAAGCCCAAACGTAGGTCCCGTGCTCTCCATGCCACTGGAGTCAAGCTATCCTGCTGATGAGTGCAGAAAGCCCGAAACCGGTGGTCCTAGGATGCTTGTTTCCAGTCCAGGGAGGACCTGTCCTGGCAGTTCGGCCTGGACTGTTCCCATTGGGCGCAGGGTCAAGACTGATTTGCATATGGCTGGGTCCAAACTGGAATGGCATGGTGAGCAAAAAAACAATGGATTTAGGCCTAGATCTTTTACTGGGGTGAATGTATGACATTGTTCTGCATTCTGTACATCAATTGTTCTTTTTGCTTTTGTCACCCTGAGTGGGAAGGGTATGTCCAGATGTGGGTCCCGTGTTCTCCATGCCACTGGAGTCAAGCTATCCTGGCTGATGAGTGCAGAAAGCCCGAAACCGGTCCTAGGATGCTTGTTTCCAGTCCAGGGAGGTGTGGAAATATGGATTTTTATGGTCGGTTATGTCCCCTATCTTGGACCCCAACGGTTTCATGTATAAGTCACAAGTACATGTATGTTCCCTCCAGTTCCAGTTATGAAGACGCAAACACATGTGCGTCCACCGTCAACATGTCCTCTTTCAGATCCGCCATGAATGGGCCGGATATTCTATTCCTAAGTATGAAAGGCCACCGGCTTTATATGGTCCATTTATCCCATTTTACAGTCCAGGCGAGTAGGCCCTGATTCTGCCATTAAGCCTTTTCCTGCCTTCTGCCTCTGAAAGCTCCAGTCTGAGCTCGCATCTGTGACCATGAACTATGTCTTACTCCCTGCGCGGCTAACGGTGCCTGACTCGGCCTGTCTGCCTGCCAAAAACTGTATTTCACCTTCAAGATTATCTGCTCTGCTCCGCTCCTCATCCGATGCATTCCTGTCTAGTAGTTTAGGTAAACATTCCTCCAGCTACCGCGCAAAGGGCCAGGCCTCGCTGCCCTCATGCAAGTAATTCATAGCCCTGTTACCATGGAATATTCCTACCCTCTCGCATCTAGTGTAGACACTTAGACGCTTGTACACGCACTAACAGTCAGTATAGTCAGTAGAGAATAAGATTCTATCCTAAGAGACCTCTCTTTGTGGATAACACAGTTCTTTAAACATAGGATATTAGATATGATTTGGGATTAGGTTGACATAACCCCAGACTTCTGTCTCCACATGTAGAGCTAAATGTCAAGTCCCTCTCTCCCCCTAGTTGCACGTCAAATCACACGTCATGCTGCCGCGCGCGCATCTCTGCCAAGTATTTTTGCTGACATTGCGAAATTCTTTCATGGAACCACCCATTTGTGACATCAAACCTAATGACGTTCTTTAGTTACGCCTAGTTACACCCATTTTAGTTACGCATGTATGTTTTATCTCTGTTATCAACTGTTACGCCTCCTGCATCTGTTTCACTGTAATGCCTCTTCTATAAAAATGATTACTTGTCAATAATGTATTGTTCCTTCCTTCCTGAACTTTCGTGGTGATGGAATAGAAGGCCCATAATTCGAATTATGTTCCTTTGTATAGGAATAAAGCCCGTTCCGAACCTCTAATACCACGGATTCTGCCTCTTATTTTACTGAGCTATTCTTGTTAATTTTCCGCATCAAATTAAGTTCCGGTAATTAAATTATTTACCACATATATGGCGCCCGAACAGGGACACTGAGGCTGCGATCAACACCCAGACGAGGCGGTGAGAAGTGCGAAGTATCCCGACCAGAGCCTAGCTGAGAGAGCAAGATCCGAGGTATACAGAGGCCCACCAAGTTCCGAAGTTCCGAAGTTCCGAAGTATCGAGTCGAGTCCAGTCCGGTCCAAGTCCAGTTCAGTTCAGTTCCGAGGCCTTCCGTTCCGAGCTACCCGGTGAGTACCATTGTCGGGGAGGCGTTCTGACGTGCACATAGGTTGTGCCGGTCAAGACGGGTTTGGGTACACAAATCCGGTCTGCACTGTTTCAGCAGTGTATCTGTACTGTTTAGCAGTATATCAAGTATGTCTAGTATATAATTCAGAATTACCTAGTTAGTGCCGAGTATTATGCTTAGTGACTAGTTCCCTAAATGGCCATCATTGTTGTTCATCAAATGTTAAATGTTAAATGTTTTAAATACGTTCTGCATATTGTGGTATGAATGACTGTTCATTATTGTGTTTTGTTGTATTAAACGTGTTCAAAATTAGGTCTCAGATCAGTTCTCAATATGCCGCTCTTTTCGAAATTAAGACAGATCAAAACTAGAAAAGGGGTACTCGAAGAAGCTGTTCCCATTCCTCCTAGGGACACTCCAGGGTACTTCATGTATCATAAACATGGCCTAGACGCCATATTATTTCTTGATTTATGGGTAGACTACACCAAGGAATTGCCAGAAAGTCAGAGGTGGCCCGCAGCTGGGACCTGGGATGCAGATTGCATCATGAAAGTGGAGGAAGAATTATGGAAAAAGAAAGCTAGACAATCACAGAAAGATGCCATTGAATTATGGCGTAAAGAATCGTATAGACGTACAGAAAAAGCACGCAGACAGGAAGAGAAGAGTAAGGAGAATTCAAATAAAGTCCGAGAAAATCTATTAATTGAAGAAGGTACCCGAGCAAAAGCAGAACAAGTAGACAGACAAAGAAATGCCCTTATGAATGGTATGTATCCTCTTCTGGCCGAAGGGTTACCTAAGGCTACTCCGGAGATACCAAAAGACTTGCCACCTCCATTGTTTCCGATAAAAGCACATCCCAAAGGGCATCCCAGAACCGCAGAAGATGTTTTCCTTTCCTCTTATTTAGACGACGCAGCTCCCGAGTATGCTAATACTGCACCACATAGACCGCCTGCCGAGGGGGTTCAACGCCAAGACCCTCCGTCTGTACCTCCGCAACAACAAACTCCGACACAAGTTCCGGCAAGCACATCTGTTTCTACAGCTGTACCCACACCTATGGTTGCTATATCACGTTCAACGAATCCTT
The DNA here is from genome assembly GCF_964204655.1 of Triturus cristatus. Lineage (NCBI taxonomy): Eukaryota > Metazoa > Chordata > Amphibia > Caudata > Salamandridae > Triturus > Triturus cristatus. Next base: position 526,371,133 of record NC_140593.1, on the reverse strand, counting down.
TCACATCCAGCACCCCAGGCGGTGCTACAGGAGGTACAACAAACATTTTTTCCACGCCACCCAGAGTAAATAAACTTTCCTTTCAAGAATTAGCCCACCAACGTACGCCCAAACTAGTAACTCCCGACATGCTTAAGGAACTTCTAGTAGATTGTAGATATGACCCTGTGCCCGGCAAAGAGGACGAAATGCTGCTGGCATCATTACGTATCCGACGAGCTGCAATATATTTAGGGAGGCTACCAGGAATGACTACACATTTAGAAAATATATATCACTTTGTCCAGTCAGGACGAGATTCTGAAAGTATTAATAGAGCCATGGAGTACCAGAAAGTGGAGATACAGGGGGAACTGTTACGTTTCCTCATAAATTGTGTGATCAGAAATCAAGACCGACCAGGGGTAAATCCGGAAGAAATGCGAATTCTTACCACATGGAGTCGGAATATATCAGAGGGGAGACATAATAAACTATTAAGTATAGTAGCTATGTGCCGAAAGATCCGCAAAGAAGTAGAACGAATACACGAAGAAAGATTAGTGGTAGACCAGCTTGAACAAAACGAGGAGGAGGAAGAATTAGAACTGCCCACAGGACAGTTAGAAACTATGGCCTATGTAGGTAGAGAAAGATCTTGTAATAATACTAGATGCTTTACTGATCCGATACGTCCGATACGTCCAGTTAATAACAGAGATTTCCAAACCCCTATAATAAATATAAGGTCCCCCGAACATTCGTTTCAAGCCGCTGACAAATTACTTCGAGAACGAAGGGGTTATCATATACTAGATTCTATGGACGAACAAGAATTAGCCAGGTCAGCCGTTCACTGGGTTGACAGTCCCGGAAAATATAGTGATGATACACTAGCGCACACGTTTTTGAACCTCACCCCAGATGAACAGCGTTTAGCTGGTATCTACATGATTCAACAACTCCTTATATTATATAAAAGCCAACACTCCGATCCTGGTCCCTTACCTGATATATTGACTGAATTACTCACGAATAAATGGAGAGGTTCAGGTACTGAGTTAATTAGAGAAATACTAGAATCCAGAAAGCAGTACATTCTTTTTGTATGCCCCGAACATGTCTCACTGCCCATCAAGGAAAGAACGACGTATTATATGGATAGACAGAATCCCTTACGCGAAGTCCACCCGATAAAAGGTGATGACAATCAGTTTAAACGTGTGTTTGTATACACACCCATATCTAAAATGGAACTATTAGAAATGAAGAAAGTGGTACCCAGTCATGACAAAGACCCAGCGGGTTTCCACCGTGAAATTAAAGATATGTTGCTCATGGGAGAGTATACCTATCCCGACATTATGAAAATATTAAAGGTATTAATGCCTGCGGGCATTTACGAAAAACTCAAAGAAAAGGATTGGGAGGTGGGAGACCAAAAGATAGATTGGACAGCATTAGAAAACGAAGAAACAGCTCGAGGTCCAGGTTTAGGGCTTGGGGAAAAGACCAAAATACTACCAGGTTTATTAGTACAGGTACTGCCACGTTTATTAACTACGAAAAAGGAAGACTGGGGTGCAATCTCAGCCTGTAAACAAAAGCAAGATGAAGACACTAGTGATTTCTATGCCCGATTCGAAAAATGTTTTGGTATAAATAGTGGAATAAAAGCAAGTAGCGAATCGTATCCACATCTGTTTGTGACAAAATTAGTTGAAAATTCCTTGCCCCAAGTTAAGAATAGAGTATTGAAATTCGAGAGTACCTGGCAAGGTAACACCCCGTCACAAATGTTACAAATGCTACAGTACCACCACAATAGAATTAGAGAGGAACAAGAACATGAACAAAGACGCATGAAGGACACGAAAATGAAAATGCTAGTTTCCCAGACAGTTCCAGCTGACGGTCATAAAAAGGGTATGACACAGTCCAGTGATTCAGCAGGGTCTGTAAAAGGGACATGCAACTATTGTAAACAGTCAGGTCATTATATACACGATTGTCCAGTCTTAAAACATAATATCGCCATAGGTATTACAAAAGAAAGACCACGGCCACCTAGACAGGATCAGAACCAACAAGGAGCCCCGCAGCATGCACAGTCCATGCCAGCTCCACAACAGTCCATGCCAGCTCCACCACCGCAGCCTATTGCTGCCACACAAACAACCACACAACAGATGTACCAGACCGCACAGTATGACTATCCTGATTATCAACGATACTCATGAAACAGCCTAGAGAGGGAAGTTGGCTTACCCCTTATCGAGGTCCCTGTAGATCAAGAAGGACCTTATGTACACAGTGAACTATTAGGCCAAGATAGAAAATTTTTACTTGATACAGGGGCAAGCCGAACAACAATAAAACGTAGTGAAGTTCCAGGGGCACCCCTCTCAGGCTCACAGAACATTTCCCTTGGTTTTTCAGGAAAACCTATCATTAACGAAGTATCACAGCCTCTTCCCCTTACGATTGGTCCCTTGACACGAACTACAGATTTATTACTTACTAAATCATGTCCAGAAAACCTGTTAGGTATAAAAACATTGAAAGCTCTAGGAGCTATAATATGTTGTTCTCCGGAAGGAGTAAGATTGTTTTTACGTGATTTCAAAGGGCACTATGTGTCCCGAGACATGGATCACCGACTCCAGACTTTACCCACACATTTATGGGCACAAGGCCCTACAGATGTTGGTTGCATGAACATTACACCATATCGAGTCACACTAAAGACAGGAGTGGTACTACCACGAATGCGACAATACAAGTTACCCCCAGATGCTGTAGTGGCTTTACTGCAAATCATTGACGAGCTTATTACCCAAGGAGTGGTTGTGGAAACCGACTCCAATGTATGTAATTCCCCGATAATTCCGATTCTTAAACGAACTGATCCAAAAGCCCCGCCAGTATATCGATTGGTTATTGATCTGCGCGAATTAAATAAATGTATTGTACCACAGTACCCTGTGGTCCCAGATATCTCTTCATTACTCACAGCTATTGATTCAGAAGCAACATTCTTTTCTGTAATTGATCTCAAGAATGCCTTTTTCAGCGTCCCAATAGATCCGGAAAGCCAATACTTGTTCGGATTTAGTTTAAATGGACGAAGCTTTAAGTTCACACGCGCACCTCAAGGATTCACAGAAAGCCCCAGCATCTATAGCCAAGCACTGAAACGAGAACTTGACAGTATCCACATGCCAGTCAACACTGCCCTGCTTCAATATGTCGATGATCTGCTGATCACCGCTAGAAGCGAACCTGAATGTGAAAAAGCCTCACTGACGGTTTTACAATTTTTGGCCGAAAAGGGGCACAAGGTGTCCCCTTCTAAGCTGCAATTCTGTGTCCAGCGAGTTGTTTACCTTGGGCACTCGCTGTCCAAGGAGGGAAGGCAGCTTACACCCGATCGCATCCAGTTAATTGCTAACATGCCGATACCCAAGACACAAAAGGAGGTACGGGCTTTTATAGGCCTCACTTCATATTGTAGGCAGTGGATCCCTCAGTATGCATTTCTAGCAAAACCACTCATTCAGTTGACAACACAGGAGGCGGCCACATCGACTGTCCTCCCTTGGACTCAGGAACATACACAAGCTTTTGAAAACCTAAAGAAAGCTTTATGTCAAGCACCTGTTTTAGCAACACCATGTTACAATAAACATTTTACGCTCTTTGTTACAGAACGCGAAGGTACTGCCTTGTCAGTACTCACACAGGAACAAGCAGGATCACACAAACCATGTGCTTATTTCTCTAGTACATTAGATCCAGTAGCTCAGGCTCTGCCTGCGTGCCTGAAATCAGTGGCAGCGACAGCTTTAGCAATCAGACAAAGCGATGCCATAGTATTAGGACATCCATTGACAGTACAAGTACCACACGCAGTAGAGGTTCTTGTGAACCGAACGCAAACACAACACTTGACTATAGCAAGACTTACCGGTTACGAATTAACATTGTTTCAGCCACACATAGAAATCAGACGTTGTAGTACATTGAATCCTGCCACACTTTTGCCAGTAAACGGAACAGACCCACTAGCACATGATTGTATTGAAGTTATTACTATCACGACGAAACCCAGACAAGACTTAACAGACGTCCCATTATCAGATCCAGACCTGACGTTGTATGTAGATGGTTCATGTATGAGAACAAGTACAGGAGAGCTAGTGGCCGCGTATGCAGTTACAACAGACACTGAAGTCATTGAAACATATTGCATAAATACCTTGTCAGCTCAAGCAGCAGAGCTCATCGCTCTGACACAAGCCTGTATTCAAGCCACAAATAAGAAAGTCAACATATACACTGATTCACGTTATGCATTCGGAGTTGTACATGACTTCGGCGTGCTGTGGCGAGAGAGAGGTTATTTAACTTCTCACGGTGCCCACATTCAGCACGGACCCCTCATTCATGCCTTATTAGATGCAATACATCTACCTACTGCAATATCAATTATGAAATGTAAAGCTCATACGAAAGTTACTGATATCATTTCTCAGGGTAATGACCTAGCTGACAGAACAGCTAAACAGACTGCTCAGAATCAGACTCACGCAACTGACATGACAAAGACAATAGTTCCGACACCAACACATTGCATGACAGTTAAGGATCCCACTCTTGACGTAATTGACATACAGACACACGCTACACCAGAAGAAATAAAGAAATGGACTGAATTAGGAGGGATCCAAACAGATCAGGGATGGATGACGAAGGAAAAATCTATATGGTTTCTTCCCGACTCTATGGTTCAAGTTATCATTAATACAATACATAGTCCAGCGCACCTAGGAGAAAAAGCTATGCTAGACAGCATTCAACACATTTGGTTTAACAAACACTTGCGAGCCGCAGCTAAACAAAAAGTTCGTACCTGTATGATATGTTGTCAGTTTAATCCAGGTAAAAGCATCCCCGTAGAACAGGGTGGATTTCAACCTCCTAATCATGCTTTTGAAGTCCTCCAGATGGATTATATCCAGATGGAACGATGTCGAGGATTCAAATATGTTCTCGTAGTTGTCTGTGCTCTTTCCCGTTGGACAGAAGCATACCCGGTTTCAGATTACACTGCCCCGACTACTGCCAAACAGTTAGTCCGAGAATTCTTCCCACGGTACGGTTTACCACGTGTTGTCTATTCAGATAACGGCCAGCCGTTCTCATCCGAACTAATGAAACACGTTTCCCTTCTATTAGGATATCAATGGAAATTTCACTGTGTCCGACATCCCGAGGCAGCAGGTCTCGTAGAACGCCATAATCAAACTTTGAAAATTAGATTGTCCAAAATATGTAGAGAAAAAGGAGTCGATTGGATAGTAGCCTTACCAGTTGCGCTCTTTTACATGAGAATGGTAGCACATTCTCGAACAGGGCTATCCCCGTATGAGGTGATCTTCGGTAGACCACCAAATATGTGGGGGACGCCTATACCTCGTAAAATAACTGACGTTGACTGTAATATGCTGACAGATTACCTGGCTTCCTTGATGTCTGCACTACAATCTTGTCGTTCACAGGTAGCTGCAGCCTTTCCCGACAACACCGAGGTGAAACCCCATGACGTAGTTCCCGGGGACCTGGTGTTAGTGCGGAATTTTGACCGGAAGACTCAGCTGGATCCTAGGTGGAAATCGCCTCAACTTGTACTACTCACCACGAGGACAGCCGTGAAAATCGAGGGAAGAAAAGGATGGTTGCACTCGAGTCATATCAAGAAATTTTATGGACTACCATCCAATATAGAGACTAAACCTTGTATTTCCTCAAAGACAGACTCAAAGCTCCCTTTGGTTGAGCAATCGAACTCAGAACTATATAGACTAAAATTGAGGTCCAGTCAGTCAGACAATTTGATTGTTTAAGTCCTCTCCAAGGTGAATCGGTTGAATTTGTCTCTGACATGTATCCTCTGGACCGGAATAGAGAAAGAAATAATCAAATGCTGCTCAAAAAGCAAGCGTATTGTAAATCATTTCGTAGTCATTGTACAGTAACATTATTAATTTTGTTTTTTCTAAGTCTTTTGATCATCATTGTCAGCATCCTATTGCACATGTATTACCCTATTCCTAAGCATGCTTATAATATAACTGCAGAACATTCTTTTAGTGAATTTCCTCCGCATGAGTTGTCATATAGATTTGCGCTGCGCAATAACACTTTTATTAGTATGTTACATCATTCCCATCAGACTAGCAATGCTACAAATTGTTGGATATGTGGCCGACTCCCTCCCTATCAGAACTATAAGGGAGTTTTGCCCCTCTTTCCCTATCCGTTCACACACAATGGCTCCTGTGGAGCATGGTTTAGTTTGATCAATTCCCTAGATTCGAATTCCGCAGTTTATCAAGACAACTGGGTATGGGGAAACCTGAACTTAGTTTTGCTTAAAGTCTGCTACCCTAACAAGGAGGGACTTCCCAAAAGAACAGGAACTGATCTAGAAAATGAAGTATACGGATTAGGTAATTTTACACTTAACCTCATGATCCTGAACGTTGAATCTGAAGCTACACCAATCTTGTCCGCAATGTCCGTATTCCCAGTAAAAGGGGAACTATGTATAAGAAAGAATGGCTCCATACACATGGGCCATAGTAAATGCACCACTGTGATAAAATTCAGTGATCAAGGCAAGTCTACATTTAGAGCTTCTCGTCATTCCTACTTTATATGTGGCCAGACCGCATATATACGCCTACCTCTAGATTGGGATGGTACCTGTTATATAGCATTCCTCCTACCACCTGTTTTCCTAGCTCCTCCTGATTATCACAGAAATACCCATTTAGTACACAATAGACAGCAGAGAGATCTCCCAATCGTCGATTACACTGAAACAGCATGGGAAAAATACACAGATTTCAATAAAGGTTTCTTTCCTTATATAGGTACAGTCACTAATAGTAAACTGATACGTAGATTAACCAGAACCCTTGAAGCAGTAGTGAACGAAACTATTTCCGCCTTAGGCAATTTAACAGAAGAGCAGTCTGCTATGCGGATTGTTGTGCTTCAAAATCGTCTTGTCCTTGACGTCATCCTGGCCGATAGGGGCGGAGCTTGTAGGGTCATCGGATCAAGTTGTTGCATTTTCATACCAGAAAATTCGCCGTCAGTATATAGAGCCATAACCCGCCTTCATAAGATTGTAAGCCAGATACACCAGAGTCCAGGCACCTGGACTTGGTCCGGTTGGTTCTGGGGCGTGTTGTCAGCCTGGGGATGGAGAATGCTCTCCTTCCTAGGTATTGGCTTTCTCATACTATTCAGTTGCTGCTTATGTCTACAATGTGGGCCAGCGATTTGTGGTCTGTGTGCCACCTCGTGTATCCCACATCCAAGTTTTCATTCGAGATCCCGGAAGAAGAAAGAACAAATGATGCTATATGAACAGATCGACGGATTGATGAAGATTGATATTTCCTAAGGGCAAGTAGGGGACAAGGAGGGAATGTGGAAATATGGATTTTTATGGTCGGTTATGTCCCCTATCTTGGACCCCAACGGTTTCATGTATAAGTCACAAGTACATGTATGTTCCCTCCAGTTCCAGTTATGAAGACGCAAACACATGTGCGTCCACCGTCAACATGTCCTCTTTCAGATCCGCCATGAATGGGCCGGATATTCTATTCCTAAGTATGAAAGGCCACCGGCTTTATATGGTCCATTTATCCCATTTTACAGTCCAGGCGAGTAGGCCCTGATTCTGCCATTAAGCCTTTTCCTGCCTTCTGCCTCTGAAAGCTCCAGTCTGAGCTCGCATCTGTGACCATGAACTATGTCTTACTCCCTGCGCGGCTAACGGTGCCTGACTCGGCCTGTCTGCCTGCCAAAAACTGTATTTCACCTTCAAGATTATCTGCTCTGCTCCGCTCCTCATCCGATGCATTCCTGTCTAGTAGTTTAGGTAAACATTCCTCCAGCTACCGCGCAAAGGGCCAGGCCTCGCTGCCCTCATGCAAGTAATTCATAGCCCTGTTACCATGGAATATTCCTACCCTCTCGCATCTAGTGTAGACACTTAGACGCTTGTACACGCACTAACAGTCAGTATAGTCAGTATAGAATAAGATTCTATCCTAAGAGACCTCTCTTTGTGGATAACACAGTTCTTTAAACATAGGATATTAGATATGATTTGGGATTAGGTTGACATAACCCCAGACTTCTGTCTCCACATGTAGAGCTAAATGTCAAGTCCCTCTCTCCCCCTAGTTGCACGTCAAATCACACGTCATGCTGCCGCGCGCGCATCTCTGCCAAGTATTTTTGCTGACATTGCGAAATTCTTTCATGGAACCACCCATTTGTGACATCAAACCTAATGACGTTCTTTAGTTACGCCTAGTTACACCCATTTTAGTTACGCATGTATGTTTTATCTCTGTTATCAACTGTTACGCCTCCTGCATCTGTTTCACTGTAATGCCTCTTCTATAAAAATGATTACTTGTCAATAATGTATTGTTCCTTCCTTCCTGAACTTTCGTGGTGATGGAATAGAAGGCCCATAATTCGAATTATGTTCCTTTGTATAGGAATAAAGCCCGTTCCGAACCTCTAATACCACGGATTCTGCCTCTTATTTTACTGAGCTATTCTTGTTAATTTTCCGCATCAAATTAAGTTCCGGTAATTAAATTATTTACCACAGAGGACCTGTCCTGGCAGTTCGGCTTGGACTGTTCCCATTGAGCACAGAGTCAAGACTGATTTGCATATGGCTGGGTCCAAACTGGAATGGCATGGTGAGCAAAAAAACGATCGATTTAGGCCCAGATCTTTGTACTGGGGTGAATGTATGACATTGTTCTGCATTCTGTCCATCAATTGTTGTTTTCGCTCTGGCTACCCTACATCACTTCTCTCTAGAGCTTTCCTTTCCCTTGCCGCTCAAAGCTGTGGTGCTCTCTGCTATCCATCCAAGGCTGACAGGCTCTGAGAGCCATGTCAGGATGGCCAGGAACTGATTTATCAGTTTTCAACAGTGAGAAACAACTTTTGTCTCCCAGTTTTCCTATGTCATAGCAATAACAGGGTTTTTGATCCGTTATTCATGCTAATGACTCTCTGTGATAGTCACACATAACAAAATATTGATGTCAGGTGATCAAGTCACATAACAGACTAGATATTTCACATTGTCAGGTCAGCAGTGACATGTTTGAGTCTGGTGCGCAAGATGCATTACTTCACATGCAGTGAAATTTAACTTGAATAGAAATAGAAAAATGTAACGTCCAAATGTATCTGGCTTTTGGCAGTTAGATTCTTATGAGGGGTTTTACTATATGCAGCATGACTTAAACATGTAAAATCCACATCACAGACCCCAAAATTGGTTGAACAAGACACATCATCCCTGAAAAAAATAACATGACACGTAATTCAGGATGAATACAAATAAATATGCAAATATTTTTTTTAAAAGTCGAATAAGATATCATGAAGTCATATGAGCAATTGATGTTAATATTGTGAACAACGGATCCCTAGTCCTTTGAATAATCAGCGCATATCAAACTTGTGAGCTACAATTACAAACGATGAGTACTCCACTGCCTCTTTCTGTGAGCTGTGAGCATCTGATTATCTGAGAAATCAGTGCTTGCTCCCTGTGTGCCATCACCTCTCCTGACTGTGCTGCAACAACCTTTGTGACTTTCGACCTTTTGAGAAATCTATCCTCGAAATCTACTCTGACCATGTAGATAAATGCTGCTTCAGTACCTCAACAAACCTACTCCCTCTGAATAAACAGTGCTTAGGTGTATCCCAAAATACCAAGAATTGAGCATAAGACTTCCATATTCTTTTCAAAGCTCATGGCCTTTATGCCCTCTCACAGTACTTGCTACCTGCCAGTCTTCACTTCAGCAGACATATACCCTCACTGAATCACAACCCCTATGTGATAAAGTCATCCTTTTGGTCCTGATCACCCCCATTTTCTGCTTGATACTGGTAGTAACTGACTCTGATTGTGCCCTGGGCTCTGCTTACCTGACCCAGGGCCAGTACTCTGCTTTAAAGGTATATGGTGGTTAGGTTCAATTACAATTGGCAATGACAGACCCCTGTAAGATTCAAACGACCTTTAAGTCCCTAGCATATAATAAGCCTTGGATGTTTAGAGCCAAAGTAGATTTCCTGAAGTGTGTACTGCTATGTTGCCTGCTGTCATTTTAAAGGCAGCCCTGCTTTGCAGACTGTCTTTAAAGTTAGATTATATGCAAATTCGACTTTGGAATTAAAGATACTTCCAAAATAGTAATCTACGTTATTTTTACACATAGGTCACCACTAAGGCCTCCTCCAGGTTTCCCAGGCATAGAGTACCATGCAGTTATGAGCAGGGAAAATATGAAATATGTTTTATAAGCCCTGGTGATGGAGGAAGGATTAAAAAAAAACAAAATTTGTTCAGTGAAATCCCTCATTAACAGTACTCATTTTAAGAAATAGTAAAGAAAATGAAATTAATACACACGCACAACATTTACATGTGGGAAAAGAGATTTACGCGTGCTTTATTAATGAAAATAAAATGCAACGCGACTAAAACCCGCTTTAAACTGGAAAACGTGACTAACCCATTTTGAGAGGGAAAAACTCTCACGCATGCGCAAGAGTTACTAACATTAGGCCTTGAGGCACCGCATGCCCGGCATATGCTTGCCTGAATTTAAAGAGAGCTATTGCAGCTAATGCTTTTGCTTAACGAAAGAGATAATAACATGGGATAGAGTAGAAGTGGGTAGTGAACAGTGAAAATCACACATTTCAGATATTAACATCTGTTTATGATTCCTTTATTAATAGTGTATGTTTGGACCTGTTTGTACATGCAAGAGAAAAAGATGGCGGCGGAATGGAAGCAAGCTACGCATGCGCAGAAACCCGCTGACCGTGTTGCTGACAGGCTGCCAAGAGCCAAGGACAAAAAAACACGTGAAACCTCTTCTCAACTGTGGAACTGCATTCAGAATATTATTTTGATTTGCAACATTAGATAAATGGGAAAGGAAATAAGACAGAATAATGAATGAGCTAAAGGGGAAGGGTTTGTTAGACAAAAGATGAATATTAAATTAAATATAACAGCATGAGATGAATGACAACTCCCCTGTCCCTGCCCAATCAGAGTTCGTATTTCATCAAGATTTGTAACTTTTGAGGGTGGGACATGCAGAAATAAAGATTATAACTAGTGAGACTTAAAGTGTGTAGAGAGAGACCGGTCGAAATTGCTAAGAGAGAGAGAGAGAGAGAGAGGCGAGAGCTGCTGCTGATGAGCAAATGAGAGAACAGACTGGGAAGATTCATACCTGAATGACAACCTGGTTAGATTGAAGATTATGGAAGAATATCGAGGAGGGTGAGAGTGTAAGTGAGGGATGCGCCCCAGTGCATCGGGTCTGTAGAGAAGTTTAGTGAGTATTGCCCTACCCTGAGCCTGTCCTATAGTCTTTGTCTCCTGATTCTTAATCAGGAGACCTCCACCAACCCTTTTTGGCCTGAGAGTTTGTTTTCCGTTATCATCATTGGGTAACTATTAGTCTGTCTCAAATTTGCATACCTTTGCAAATGTATGATTTATTATGCCTTTTTGTCTCTTCATCTATCCACTCTTAATGCATTGATTTGTTGAATGAGTCTGTGAATTGAATGTATATTGATAAATGAATGTTTCTCTCCCATGAAAATTGATGGGGTTTCCACTGTGAATTTGTATTAATGAGTGCTCATTTATGACTGAGATTTAGATAAAATGTATTGGATCTTACCCAGAGTCTGTGGTTATTTTCACTAAGATCAGTAAGTTAGTTAGTTAATTGTTCATATCACCATCAACTACTCAACTAATGGTCCATCGACTAAAGGAAGAGTGTTGATCTGTGAAGATTAGTTAGACATTGAATAACTCTCAAATAATTTTGTGTCTACAAGTGAGTTAACTAATCAAAAGATTGAAGTGAAATTACAAAACTTGACCCCCAGCGAAACAGCCAGGAAATCTGATTGTGTATATGAGCCCATTGAATTTTTCATTTAAATGGAGGTGTTGGTCCCTGGCCTTTCGCTGGATCACTGGTGAGGGACACAAATGCCACATTCGTTTTCCCCCATTGCAGATAATTAGATCCATATGAAGAAATAAAAACCTTCTAAGGGGTTCACTGATACACCTGGTCCTTAAAACCAACAAAGAAGAGATTGGCACGGAAGCTGTAATATCAAGAAAACATATTTAATAACCTCACATGAGGGAGATTGCGTCACACAGTACCCTCAGGCCATTGTAGGAGGCTTTCTAAGGAGTACAGAGAACAGGGGCCTTATATATGCATAGGTTACATAGTCAGCATAAAACCAAGGGGAGGTCCTGGCACATACAAGCATGCTTATTGACTAATATGGGTATACAAAATTTGCTTGCACAACAAAGTGGGAGGGGAGACATTTCTCCTTACATCAGTAAGAATAGCCTGACAGCTACATACTAGGAACAGGTGCATTCTACCAGCTAGGCCTTTCTGAGCATGTGCAAGGCTATGGAAAAGAGAGAAAGCCCATGGCGAGCACATGACTAACTAAAATGGCTGCCAAGAACAAAATGGATTTAAGCTCATGCTAACAGCGATTCCTGCAATCTTTTAACAGACGGTCCTTTTAGCATGAGCTAAAGACATTCCTATGATCTAGAAGGAACATTGAAAATATTGTGCACATTTATTCTCAGAAATTCATCAATATCCTAATTAATTGCTAGGTGGGCATTTTTCATTCTAAATATTTCATTAAGCGGGCATTCATAAGGTATAAGCAGGAGTACAAAGAGAACAGAGCATTGGGTCATAATTAACATACTGATAGCAGGAGAGAGTAATGGCTAATATTACAAACAGAACAATCAATATTTTTCAATCCCAAACAGAAAGCAAATCCTAGAACCATCTAGTCCAATTCTATGTAAAAAATATTTTCAAGAGGCTTTTCCAGTGTTCCTTTTATGAGGGCTAGAGTATCAATTAATACAGTTAAAAATAATCCTGGTTCCAGGGGACCAGGAGGACCACATAGGGCCATAGGAATTAGGGTGAGGAACCGTAAAGGGCTGCTCCTCTTCAAAAATGGGATGACTAAAGGGGTACATTACTAACAAAAAGAAGTCCTTGGGAAATTGAAGCCGCTGTACAACCAGCCAGAGGTGAGTCTTCTCCCTGTGTTCACTTCAATCTAACAGGCACCAAAGGCACAGCACCTGTACCCTAAACTCAAGTCCTTCCCTAACTCCTGTATTGCTCTGCTGTCGCACTGCTCTTTTGTTAGGGCCACAGCTTGTATTCAGTGTGCCCAGGTATCTCTTGATCAACAAACAAAGGTGCAAACTTTACAGCCAGGATTCAGGGGAGTAATGTTGTAGTACCTGAAGCACCCCTTATTTCAAAAGGGGCCACCTCAAGCAAAAGCCTCCTTGCCGTTCTGGTCGGTCTGTGACTCTCAGCTGGGCATCAAAAACTGGATCCACGACTTCTCCTTTCTGATTTGTGACCCCGTCTTTCGCCCAAGACAGTGGCAGGGGTACGCACTTCACATCCCAGTGCTTCCGGCCTTCTACCTTCACTGGTGTCCTAGTTGCCAGCAACGCCTGTGCTGCTTGCTTTCACCTTGGCTTCAAGCTGGGCTGGTGCTGACTCCTCAGGCTGGCTCTGATGTCTGGGCCCCTCTGGCAATGGTTGTAAGGCAGAAAATATCTATTGGTGGACAGAACAAAAGGTCTTTAGACAAGGCATACAAATAATCTATCAACAGAGAGGATAGTCACAGAATACTTCCTAGTCTTGGGGCACCCCATATATTAGCAAGGCACCCAAGAACCACTTAATCTATCTAAGAGTAAAAAAAACCTAAACCTATTACACTATTTGAAGCAGCTAAGGAAGTCTGTGTTCATTTACTAAATTCTGAGGAAAAGAGAAAAGCAATGCAGACATACTCCAAAACCTTACATTTGTGTATTCCTAAATTATTCATCTGAAGAACCTAAAGAAGAAAAGGAAATGTTCTACACATTTACTCATAAACCTTGCATTACTTGTACAGGACTGCAGACACTTCTAAAATGATTTTTCTTTCATAAAGTTACCTACATTGTACGCGTAGGACCAAGCTCTCATGTTATAGGTGCAGCAGGAAAATCTAAAACTGCTAATTTAACAGGGAGTCTTATTACATAAAGAACTAAAAAAACTCAACATAGTGGGTACATAAATTTCTCCAGCAGAAAATGTTGTAACAAATAAACTCCTATAAAACAATATTGTCCTTTAAAAATGTTTGCTAAGGATCACATGGGCGTCTTCCCTGACATTATAAACCTTATGCATTCTACTTTTCACTATGTGGGCTATGCAATATCATTTTCAAAGGAAAAAACCCTATTCACCGGGCTCTAATAAGGGCTGTGAGCTCAATTACACAGACTAGCTAATAAAAGACTAACAATGCCCTTGCAAAACTGTATATAACATGAGAATAACATATGGTTCCCCTTAAAGGTCAAATAAGGGAACAGCAATCTAGACTACTCATCCTTTCATAATTTCATCAGACCGGATGGGCAGTAACATAGCATATACATATATTTTTTTCCTTCATTTTATTAAATGCTAACAATTTTAAAACAGTATTACTGAATAGCCAATTAAATGTCTCATGGCTATTTCCTAGACAATGTAGACAGGCTCAAAAGAGAGTGAGAAAAAGAGAGAAAATATAAATTTGCCCACCCTTAATTTGCAGAGGAGCTAACCTCCTTCCCCTATTTTGACAGTAGGAAAACCTGAAATAGGTTTACCTTCTGTCGACACTATTCACCCTTGTTTGTGGCAGCTGGACACAAACAAACTTGTAGGAGGTAAATAGCACATTGAGCTAGCTAGAAAACATTAATAACCAACCACCAATTCCTTTAGCAATTGTACTAGTGTAACATGAGGGCACATGAATGCAAACTGAATCCCATTGCCTCCTTATTGTAGCCCTTGCACAGTGATCTTTAAACTAAAAGTATTATTTTTATATACATGGCAGAGCTATGCTCTAATCAGGGCCCACATATACCACTATATTTCCTTCTGTTCATATGACTGCACAAAAAACTTGTTTTTGCCAAAAATAGTATGCAAAGCTTCTCTTTCTCTCCCTGCGCTGTCATCTAGTCTTTCAGAAATTTTCAGAGGCCGAAGTGTCAAAGCAAAACCCTGCTTTTAGCCCTGCTAGGCTGCTAAAAGCAGAACTCGACCTTTAACCCTTACCAGCTGTCCTATTTTGTGCAAGGCTTTCCATGCAGCTTTTCCAATTCAAAGCAACTTATGGAGACTCACAGCTGAAAAGCAGTCCTATTCCGTTCCTGTTTGCCAGTAATTTAGAGGTAGGATAATAACTTCTGCTGGTTTCTTTATACTTATTTTCATTTGTGTGCAGTGTGTGGTGTGCTTTTCTAGCAGTATAGAGGTCAGCTGTTTATTCTATACTTACATGTGTGCATTTACTGAAGCATAAGATCAGTTTGAAAACTGCTCTGAGTGGCAGAACTGCTTTTAAAAGGAAAGTTTTGCCCAAATTCGACTTTGGTAGTAGGGGCACTAAAAAATGAATAACCTACAATGTTTTGGCATATTAGTCATCCCCAGAGTGTCGCCTAGGTATCCCAGGAATGGGGGATCAGAAATGTATAAGGTACACCCTTAAAAAATGAGTTATGTACGCCTGGGTAAAGTGAAATTTTACATTTTACTCCCCCCATTGTGGTAAAGCACTTCTCAAATTTAAACTTTGATGCTAGGAGTTCACAATATGATATTTAGGCATTATAGAGATCAAAAAACGATTTTAGTGCACTTATTTTTAATAAACTTCTTTTTCATATAATCAAAATTCCCTTTTTTTTAAATAATTATCACCAACCCTTTTTATGGTTCCACATATGAAAAAAGCAAGCCTCATTCCTTTCCTATCACCTTTAAATGCATTCATTTATAACGCTAAGCACAAAAGCCTTACTGAAACATGAAAAGTCTGCGTCACTTTTAAAGGACAGTAATTATTTAACATCAGAACCAAAGATGTGCTTATGTAAAAAGGCATTAAGAAAGAAAATCCCTACTTTTAATCTTTTTCTCTGTTATCCTAAATAATGAAACTGTCTTTTGTAACTTTTCAAATCAACAGTCTGTAATGCAGGTCTTTATACCGTGTTTGCACTAACTTAAAATCTAATTGACTCAGCAGTTTCCTTGTGGCTTGGGACCAAGAATAGCCATGTATTATTGACACAACTGTGTTCTGACCAGCAGGCATCAAATTCTCACGCGTTTCAAGGCAGCACAAATCTATCGTTCTGTAATGTTGTGTTTATTTCAGCAACAACCAATTCACTCAAATTATGTGAATGCTTTTTAATATCTAATGCAATGTATTAAAGGAAAATGCTGTAACATTTTGTATTTTAGTCCTAGTTATTGCAAAGCACACAATTTCATTTTTCTTCCTTTCTATGAGGCCTATTTTATTCCTATTGAAAGTGAATTCTAATTTTATCTTTAGCATTGTGGCAATTTGCACATATCTATAGTTTCTTACTTTGTCAATTTAATGGCACAGCTATGTAGCATATGTTACATAATTCATTTCTGGATTTTTTGTTAAAAAATTTAATTCATTCAATGACAGAATGATGACAAAAAAAACACATTGAGCTCATTCCAGACATTTTCAGAAGGGGGTCATACACTCAGAACACACAATACAGCACGCTTAAGGCTAGCCATTCTAACACAAAGAGCGCAATCGCTACTTACTCACACAAGTACCACCGATGTCAAACCACAAACCACATAGACATTCAAACACACAATTAACCCACAAATCAACACTTAGGACAGAAACAAAAGACAGCCCACAGACTGTACTTAAACCAAACCTTGTAAATACTAATTGTAAGTCATATTTACAAGAAAAGCTCTCAAAAGTAGTTTAAAAGACTGCACCAAAACAGCCCAAAGACTGTTCCATGTTCAGGAAGCCAAAACACACCAAATTTTCCAGTTTGGCTGGCACAACACTCAAAAATCGCTCTGCATATCACCACTTATGAATGTTACTAAGTGCACAGATCAGGATCCTTTTTTATGTACACATTTAGTTCCATGGGGTACTTAGTCACCAAGGAAGAAATACGTTTTTATACCTAAACCTATTTAGGTATCCCCTCTAGGGGAACCAACTGAGTCCATTCAAGATTCACATTGGTACCTCCAAGAAAGCAGCACATTCTTCGATGTGCGCTTGAAACAGGCATGTCAAGAATATCGCAGCATATACAATATTATACAGCAGTGGGACTTAACACAATATGTACAGTTACGAATTATTCAAAAGTTAGAGAAAAGTTTCCTCATTACCTGCCTACATTGCAATTTACATATTTCCACAAATCACGAGAATCACATACAAGTCAAGCACATATCGACGACCTTTCCAAGCACAAATCGCCAGCCTCTCACTGCCAAGTTCTGAGTGACCTAACGGTCGTTTTAGAATACTCACGCCAAAAAGGTTCTCTTTCGGGAGCAGCAAACATTTGGAGGATCAAATCAGGAAGACCAGAAATATACTGGGCTGCAGAGATAGAGAATCTCTGTGCGCAGGGTACCTCCTCAATAGATTCCTGTCCTGTCCTCCTCAGTAGATTCCTGTCTCCTGTCAAGACCACTCCCTTGGATAGCCGCTTCTCCGATGAGGTCCAGGTTTCGGGTGCCATTTGAAGAAATAAAAACCTTCTAAGGGGTTCACTGATACACCTGGTCCTTAAAACCAACAAAGAAGAGATTGGCACGGAAGCTGTAATATCAAGAAAACATTTATTAACCTCACATGAGGGAGATTGCGTCACACAGTACCCTCAGGCCACTGTAGGAGGCATTCTAAGGAGTACAGAGAACAGGGGCCTTATATATGCATAGGTTACATAGTCAACATAAAACCAAGGGGAGGTCGTGGCACATACAAGCATGCTTATTGACTAATATGGGTATACAAAATTTGCTTGCTCAACAAAGTGGGAGGGGAGACATTTCTCCTTACATCAGTAAGAATAGCCTGACAGTTACATACTAGGAGCAGGTGCATTGTACCAGCTAGGCCTTTCTGAGCATGTGCAAGGCTCTGGAAGAAGGAGAAAGCACAAGGCAAGCACATGGCTAACTAAAATGGCTGCCAAGAACAAAATGGCTTTCAGCTCATGCTAACAGCGATGCCTGCAATCTTTAACACATAAGCTAACATCTGAATATTTTATTTAAGTAAACATATTGAGAGAAGAGAGATACAAATATAATTTGTGGTATCATAATGTTAGTTACAGTAAATCCAACAACTTGCCACTGTTAGATTTATGATAACTATCACAGAAAATAAGTTATAAAACTTTATTTTCTGTATGCCAAAATCCACCCTTCCAGCTGCTCTCTCCTGATTTACTAGCCTCTGCCAGGCTGAACCAAGCTGTCGTAATGAGGTGTGAAGTAGCGTCATAGAGAGACAATGGGTTTCCTGTGGGAGGAGAAGTGAAACAGCAGAAGGCAGGAGGGAGGAGGGGTGGCCAAAATGGTCTTCAAAGGGAAAATGCCACTTTAGGACAGCACAGGCTCACCCCCACATCCTGCCACCCTGGCCACACAGGAGCCCTTGTAATTACATTAAATAGAGGGAATGAAGGGGAGTGCTAGGGAATCTAAGCCACCCCAGTGGGTAAGCTTAGCCTGGTCTAAACATCAAATGAGAGAATTTCTCCATATTGGATTTTGAGACATGAGTGCTTTCTGGGACAAGAATATGTCACACTTTGCAGGAAGTGGTCATTTACCTGGGTGGCACACTGTGTATCATTGGTCAGAGGTACCCCCTGCTTGATGCTTAGGAGCACAACATAAATATAGAAGAGTTGCCAAGCAACCAACCGCGGTCCGTGCAGGTAACAGCGGTGGGGTGGTGGGGCAGCGTAAGGATGGATTTTGAGGGATGATGCAGAGGGAAAATTAAATAAATAATTAATTTTCCCGTGACATCGTCCCTCGAAATCTCCCTTACCTGGCCCACCGCTGTTACTTGCACGGACCGGGGCTGCAAGCAACTAGGATCTGCTGCTTGAAACTACAAAGAGAAGAAGGCTGCCCTGGTGGAAACCTGATCTGCACCCCAAAGGTCTGCACTTTGAAGTACTGCACCTGCTGCACATTCTGGGACTACAGTCCTAAGGACTTTGCCTTGCTTCAAGAAAGATTAAGGAGTGAACTCCCTGCAAGCTACGAGTTAACTGAGCACACCTGCATCCTTTCCTCCAAGAATTCTCATCCTGGAGTGCATCCAGTGGACTTTTAAAGATTTGGCCAGGTGAATTGTTGGAGGTGGAGTCCCAACATCCAAAGAACCATATAAGAGATTCCAGACCCCTGTATTGGTGTTGTGGACACTTTAGACCCTAAAGGGAACCTACAAGAGGAAGATGCAGAAGTTTGGTGAAGTTTGGGAACATTTTGGTAAATAGCACCATCCGGTGATCTACCCACCGTTGAGAATCAAGTCAGCTACTTTCAACCAGGTACGTCTCACAAAAGGCTTCAGGACTTCAGACTTCCAGGAATTGATAGGGGTCTCGCAGAAAACAAAGCTGACTGCATTAACGCAAATCTGCCCTGAAGAGGAGTCTTGCTTGATGCCAAGAGAGAAAGCTCTAGAAAAACAACTAAGTGCGAAGGTAAAATTTTGAGCGAGGTTTCTCGCTTAGTATATAAGATCTGGGCTCCATTGTGGTCAGCCTGAAACTTTGACTTTGTCCCGATCAAGCATAACAAGATGTCCCAATTTGGCGCTATCATTTTTTAAGCACTAGAAAGTATTTATACTTTAAAAATTCATATCTTCAGTTCCGTACATTGGACTTTTATCATTTTGGTGTTTATTTGTTTAAATTTTTTTTATCTATTCTTATAAATTGGTGTTGGAATTTTATTGTGTGCTGTGTCTTACTTTTAAATGTATTGATGTTTTTAAATTCTTTACACAACTGTCTCCTAAGTTACGCCTGCCTGCTCGTTGCCAGCTACCAAGGACTGAGCAATGGAATAATTTATTGAGACCTTGACTGACCCTTTTATTGTGTTTGTGCCCTTATTACTAGTGGTAAGTCACTACCTGTCACTTCTAATAATCCACTGTCCAACATTTGGTGTTCAATGGTGAGGATGCATGCTTGTGTTTAAATTACACCATACAGTAAATTAAGTTTAAACTTTTAAAAATCCACTAAGTTTACTTAGAACAAATTTTTGCTTTCTACATTTTTGTAATTTGTGCTAAACTGATTTAAATCCATATTCATGATTATTTTTTAATTTGTTCCAATTCTGATCAGGCCCGTACCCAGGAATATTTATTTGGGGCGGCATGGCCCAGAGCAATAATAGCAACATAAGAGTGGTTTAAGGGATGGGAAAACAAGCTTTCTAGTTGAATTGTTTAAAAACTGTTTACATGTTGGTAAGATTATAAAGACTTCTGGAAGCAGGACATGCAGTGAGAGTAAGTGTATATATTTTGAGATAGTGTGGGATGAGCACACAGAAGGTCTTTGGTTTGGAAAGTGAAAACATGGACCATTTCTTTGTTAACCATCACAAAAAAAATCGATTGCCAAGCACTTCCTTGCCAAATCACACAATGGGGTAAGAGATGCATATCAAATCGAAATTTGGAAATGGCGGGTGCAGCATCCCTATTAAATTGCATTTCAAAATGCTATGCAACAATTGTTTGAGACCATAATTGGGTTGCAAACCATTCTTAATTTACCAACTCTTCAAGGTAGCAAAGTGGTCATCTGAAGACACTTTCCTGTTGTGAATGTAAAACAAAAGTTTGGAGTGAGATGTGCTCCAGTGGAATATTAAAAAACAATTTTAAATGCAGCACTGTTTATTTGAAGACAAAAGGTCTGTATTTACCACAAAAAATATTGAAAAGGAGATCACAGACAAGGTAATCTGCTGACAGCGGGCCATCATTCCTATAATGGCCATCCACTGGAGTAAGTCACAATTTGCTACCTAATTCATGAAGAGTAATGGGGTAGGTTGGATTGTGCCTCACTCCAAATCCTTATTGTGTGAACCAACCTATTAATACATAGGTCTTTTCACCAAATAATTCAGCTGCCATAAAAATAAATGTTGAAAATTATGTACATCTGGTTTTAAGTTTCTGTTATGAATTGCTAATATCAATTGCTTCTTTTCCTAGTCTAACAAGCAACGGCACGGTCGCGGTCTTGGTCACATGGGGGAAGGAAGATGGCGGTTTGACTCCGCCGTAGAGAGGCTGCAACCCCGGTTGCTCCTACTGATGTGTCTGTGTAGACTTTGATAACTGCCAAAAAATGCTGAAAACTGTTGAGTGAACGACGAGTGAACGGCGACTATCACCGATGCAATTTTGTCTTGCCCAACGCTCTTTTCGGCTTGCAAGATTTGTGTGGTGGAAAATAGGGACGATAAGATCTGTATCCGTATTGTATGGTAACCGCCTCCTCACACACCGCTCTCAAGTTCCTTTGGATTTGCTGACGAGCATGGCTCCACCGCGGGCTCGGAACCAACGTACGCCCACAATTGTACCTGCTTACTGCTCTCTCTCTATCTGAAAATGATGGCAGTAAACCAATTGATTGTTGCAATCAAAGGGGGGAGCTAGAAGAAGCTGTAATCCATTTGGCTTCCTGTCAATAATTCATAATCAGTGGGGAATGGATCACTTGTACCTGCAACCAGGGTCCAGATCGTTCTGTCCGTCAGTACTCAAAGTTGGTACTTAGAGAACCCTCAATCACGTAAAATAGGTCACAGGGCGGTTTATCTTGATTCTCCGCCTTTCTTTTAATACGTGTCAGCATTATCATTGGGTCTCTCTCTAAATGCTTCCTCCACCTGGAGGGAACCACTGGATTTCACAGTAGTGATCAGAAATTGATAGTGCAAAGTGCTTTAGTGAAAAGTGGTATTAAAAATGTCTTTCTCATACTACCTTGGAAGTAACACTTTTATTCTATCTGGTGTATGGGAAGACTCTTAAAAAAGGTGAAAATCGTGCAAAAAGGCCTAATTATGAAACAGCTGCACTGTTTGTGTCCAGATCTAAGGCCAACATGTTTCAGCCCTAAGGATGCCCTTAACGGGTCGATGGGCTTTCTTCAGGACCTAAAAGAAGATGTGAGAACAGGTAGTTTCCGGTTCTGAAGGAAAACAGAGTAAATACTCTGAGATATGAGGTCAATAGTACCTAAAGGTTGGCAATACCTAAAAAGAAAGAGAAAAAGACGAACAACAATGCGAGTACTTCTTTTCTTAAGTTCAGGTAGAAAGTTTTAGCAGACTAAAATAAATGGCAAATCTTTAAAATACTTTAAAATGCATAAGCAAGTATGTTAAATGGCAATTCTTTGTATATATGTCAACTGTGTCATCATTACTCCTATCCCTTCTTAGTAAATGTGGTCGCTTTTAAATCTTGTGCGTTTAAAGATATTTCACTAGTCACGTTCAGAAAATAGTGAGAAAATGTCTCTGGTCGTGGTCTAAATAATGTAGGTACGTCTACTAGAAACTACACAAAAAAGCCCTGACCAAGACACGCCAACATGTGTCACTACCTACAGCATCGCTAGCAATGCAGTAAAAAAGATAATCAACAAAAACTGGCGCATACCTCCTTCAGGAACATTAAAGTGGCCCAAACCAAGATTTGCCAACAAAAGAACAAGGAACATCAGAGATACACGACCGCTGGCACATCAACAAAACAGAATAACTAACACCTTGTGGAACATGCAACCAGTTACAGGCCACTATCCTTGTGGACAATGTTCAGTGTGCCATCTGACGATACCGACAAAAACCATGCAACAAACACCAGACCTAATGTGGACAATGAGACAACATACAAATTGCAACACGTCTCATGTTGTCTATATGATCACATGCCCCTGCAGCCTCAGATACATCGGAATGACATGTCGGAAGGTTGAGAATGATCTACAATGGTTGGTCATTGATAAACCCAACTACGACGTTAATATGGGCCCTCTGGAAACCGTATTATTTCGTCGGGAACAACGTTGGGTGTTCCGTACCAGAAGCCACATTAGCGGCTTGAATGAAGATATCCCATGGGGCTCTTTATAACCTGTAGTGGGTCCTCCAATCTCTGACATTGTTAGCAGATTTTGACCTGGCGAGTATAATTGGTATCTGCAGTTTAGTTGGAGTTTGCGCGATGTCTATTGCACGGGTTATAATTTGGTTATACTCATTAGTGTGTTTCACACCATGATCTGCAAAGCCACTGTGATCCCTTTTGACTTTTAGAGAGGATATTTAATACATCTAACATACCTTTCTCCTAATCTGATTAATAGGACGGTATATTTGGGATTTCATGATTACAATTCCTCTTTTGTTAATGGGATACACTACATTTCCCAAGTGCCCCGTGATCCGTTATTGAGAGCCTGCACTTCCGGGTGCATCCTGATATCGTGGGTAGCAGAGAGAAGCGTTTAAAGTATTTATACACACTTGGTCTTCATACTTGACTTTTATGGAGAATACATTTAAAAATACTTTTTTCTATCTGTTTAATGGGACGATATATTTGGGGTTTTACAATAATTATATCCCTGTTGTGCTGGGATACACTACATTTCCCGAGTGCCCCGTGACCCGGAAGTGAGAGCTTGCACTTCCGGGTGCATCTCGCCATCGCGGGTAGCAGAGTGAAGCGTTAAAAGGATTTCTACACACTTGGTCTTCCCCCTTTGGAGTGCTGCCACGCAAAGCCTAGACACCGTTTATCGACAGGTAAATGGAGGGGTGGCGCTCTGTTGGAACCCGTATCTAGAGGTTGCTGGGTTGTTTTTACAAGTCTCTTGATATGTATGATGACCGTTGTGGTAAAAGCACCTTTCTCGTGGATAGTTGTATATGCACTATTCCTTGGTTTTTTGCCAATATTATAAATATCAGAGACTCTTTTTTGAGTACTCGTATATGTTGAGGATAATTCTGGTCCTTTCTTTCCTTTTAATACATTCATCTTTAATTAGGAGAATGGTTGAAGGGACATTTTGGCCCCGTATCAAGCACAGATGACACTATGGGGTCTATCTATATACAGCATACTGAGGCTGTTTCTAGATGTGTGAACATTTTGTTAACATGACCAGTTGTAAAATGTGATTTGCTGTTTCTTACGATGTTTTTATTGATTCTACCTTCAGAAAACTGTGATCTGAGAGCACACTCCCCGTAGGGAAGAGGTAAATTAATATTACCCCCTAGGTGAGTGGTTGTTTGTTTTGTTTCTTTTTTATTTGAGGCTCTATCTTGTTTAGAGTGATGTGTATTAATGCGCATACCTTCTAAGTTTTAGTATACACGTGCAAAATGTTACACTCACGTGGTGTTTGGTGCAGGGATTTTGCAATGGTGTCTATACTAATTATGTTACATATATGTATTTTTTTGTAGACATTGGACCTGACTGAAGCTGGTGCCTTTGTCCTAGATTCACCATATCCAATTAAGTATGGTTGTCTTTATTTTTATTATTTAGTTTATACACAGAGTGACAACACCATAGGTCCTGATGAATGCCGAGAATTAATGTTCAAACTGGCAGAAACATGTTGACCACTGATAAATAGGATATCTTTTCAGTCCTTTATCACATGCTTTTACCTTAGCCCATGGGGACTACTATTAAAAATAATTTTTCGCCACCCAGGAGCTAATTTTAATGCACTTTTTTGTTTTGTATTGTGCACTCTGTCCCTTACTCCCTTTGCCTAAATTGGTTACTATGTAAAACACCTCACGCTCCTCTCATCCGTGTTTCAGAGAGTTATAGCCCACACTGTCTACCTTGCGGTGGGAGTGTGCAAGAGGGGACCCAATGACGAAGCATGTCTCCTTTGTGTGAGTGAGGGTTCTCGTCTTTATAAACTTAGACTTCTGACTCTATTGCGTGTTTTTCTCTGCTAATAGATATAGTAGTGACTTTCTTAGGTCACTAGTAGCTCATCACCCTTGTGAGATACATGCCGGAAGGTTAAACAGAGGATCTATGAACATAGGAGTAATGTTAAATCAAACGAGAGACAACAAAAATTAGCAGGCACTATATCGAACATAAACACTCTATTGATGACCTCAACTGGGTCATTATTAAAACACTGACAGGGACAATCCACAACGCTGAAAAAATCCTATTTGAAAAAGAACAGAGATGGGTACACCATCTCAAAACGGATACTGTGGGCCTCAACGATAACATCCCCTGGCTCAGCATCAAATGATCCATAGCACAAACTGCACTCTACCAAAACATCCGTCCATTATCTCACCCACCTCAAAGAACACATTTCTTCTTGCGACACGCTAAACACCAACCATCAATGGGCCTTTCAATGAGAATTTCCTTCCAGACTTGAATTGTTTGCTTTGGATTAAAAGAAGAAAGAATTTTCCTTAATAGACTGTTTTCATCGTTTACTGTATGCATCCACCACTCCTAGAATAGGCATGGTTATCCCCCTCTACTGATCTATAAACAGTTTAATACATTTTCCTATGGTCACGAGTCAAACATGATCTTATTTTTCAATACATAAAAGAAAACGTCACTGTAGCGAAAATGATAGAACCTTAAGAAAGCAACAACACTCAATAGATCCCTTAGAGTCTCTCTTCTATTTCCATACTGTCAAACGCAATATTTTGACCTCACACGGGATCCCGTGTCTATCGGGTTCCGGAGATCAGCGCCAGCACAAGTCGTGCTTAGCCCAAAGAGGAGGTATGGACAACGCGGGATTGCACCCCTTCTTGGAAGACACGTAAAGTATGACCTACGGAAAGCAATTTGACTGCATCATGTTATTTTTCTTATCCCCTGAATTTATATTAGGCTCTGCGCTCTCGGCGGCCCCGCAGAAGCCCAAAGCGGGACTGCGCAAAGGTATTAGTGAGACCACTTATTACTTCATTAACTTACCTTTGAACCGTTAATACACCATCTGTTTTTATACGATTGATTGCACAAAGGGATGTTTTTACTTTTTCAAGCGCTTCTCATCTATTCGTAATACTAGCACTAAACTCCCCCCATCCCTCCGGGCAACACACAAGTGCATCAGCGATGTATCGGTTTGTTTATTTACAACTCATTGCACAAAGGGATGCTTTAACGTGTTTAGTTCCTGATTTTTCTAAGCGCTTTGCATATGTACGTAATACAAGCACAACACTCCCGGTTAACACACAAGTGCATCAGCGAAATAGTGAGCCATAATTATGACACTCACATTCCCCGAATACCCGCACAGACGTACCTACATTATTTAGACCACGACCAGAGACATTTTCTCACTATTTTCTGAACGTGACTAGCGAAATATCTTTAAACGCACAAGATTTAAAAGCGACCACATTTACTAAAAAGTGATAGGAGTAACGATGACACAGCTACCATTACACCATTTTACAAGCAGCCCACAAACAAACTACAGTTGACATATATACAAAGAATTGCCATATAACATACTTGCTTATGCATTTTAAAGTATTTTAAAGATTTGCCATTTATTTTAGTCTGCTGGAACTTTCTACCTGTACTTAAGAAAAGAAGTACTCGCATTGTTGTTTGTCTTTTTCTCTTTCTTTTTAGGTATTGCCAACCTTTAGGTACTATTGACCTCATATCTCAGAGTATTTACTCTGTTTTCCTTCAGAACCGGAAACTACCTGTTCTCACAACTTCTTTTAAGTCCTGAAGAAAGCCCATCGACCCATTAAGGGCATCCTTAGGGCTGAAACATGTCGACCTTATATCTGGACACAAACAGTGCAGCGGTTTCATAATTAGGCCTTTTTGCAAGATTGTCACCTTTTTTAAGAGTCTTCCCATACACCAGATAGAATAAAAGTGTTACTTCTAAGGTAGTATGAGAAAGACATTTTAATATCACTTTTCACTAAAACACTTTGCACTATCAATTTCTGATCACTACTGTGAAATCCAGTGGTTCCCTCCAGGTGGAGGAAGCATTCAGAAAGAGACCCAATGATAATGCTGATACGTATTAAAAGAAAGGCGAAGAATCAAGATAAACCGCCCTGCAACCTATTTTACGTGATTGAGGGTTCTCTAAGTACCAACTTTGAGTACTGACGGACAGAACGATCTGGACCCTGGTTGCAGGTACAAGTGATCCATTCCCCACTGATTATGAAGTAAACCAATTGAGACAACAGGATGACGTACTGATTTGAGAGGGAGCTCTCAAATCATTAAACCTTTACTTAAACTCTTTCAGTCTGGCAGAGCGGCTGATATGATACAAACGTGTGCCACTCCCCCGCTGGAACAGACTATGGCGGCGGCTTTGATGGAGGCTGTGCAACCAGAGTGTGAGCGAGACAATGTTGCAGGTTTCTCTCTTCCTGAAGATCAGAGTGAGGATGAAATGAACGCTGTGCCGATACAAGGTATCACGCACATTTTGCTATTTGGATCTGGCTTAGAGGGAGCAAATATGGATGCTGATAAGGTAATGAATGATATTGAATTGACTAATTCCTTTAGCGCCTCTACTATGCCCCAATTGGAATTAACTACTGTTGCTGGTATGCTTAGTGGTTTTAAAAGTGACCTAGCAGCGACATCTAGTGGCCTTCACATTGTGAACTCTGCAATACAGATGAAAGATATTACTCAAATGGAGGCTATACCGTTACATGGGAAAAGTGGGCTTAATGCTACTAAAGGAATAAATATGCAAGGCGAAGAGGATCCTGATAATGAGGGGATGCAACAGCGGAGAAACCAGAGCACTACGCCTTGGACGCCTTGGACTGTGATATTGATCTAACTAAAAATGATATCACTAACAAGCCTAAGCTCCACACCTCTCTTACTACTTGTACTTTACCAGATACTCCGGCTTCATTTAATGGAAACTAAACTAGATGCCGCTCAGAAAGATATACAGATAGCAGCAACTAGTGTCTTTAACAAGGAAGCAAAAACCGAAGAAGAAGGCTAAGGAGCACCTCAAAACAAATCTCAACATGGTTAAATCACAAGACCTTGGTGGGCGTGCCAGTAAGGTTAGCCTGCTCCAAAAATGGGTCACGGCTAAGGGAGAAGTTAAAGCCATTATATCAAGACTGTCTGGTTCGTCATCGAGCAATGACTTGCAAACATCTGTTATTATTAGCCCTGATTATGCTGCTTCTGCTCTTCAATCCTGCGAAGTCCCTGGTGGCTCTCATGTGGTGGGTGATGAGGAAGGTATTGTGGCAGATCCTTCCTTTATTACCTCAGCTACTCCCACCAAGATGCAGGGTTTATATCTACTAAAGATCAGGAGCCCTCACTATCTACTATTTTTCAAGCACTCCATGAACAGCGAATTGAGATGCAAAGTAGCTTTAATCAAGCTAGAATAGATAGTGGTCAGATAGAACAAGGTCTGTCTGAGGTCTCGACCAAAGTAGCTGTATTAACACAAGAAATAGCAGAGTTACAAAAGCGCCTGTCTAATACGGAAGATATTGCAGCAATAACGGCAAAGACAATGGAAATGCATGATGGCCAACTATCGATTATAAAAAATAAAATTGAAGGACTTGAGAATAGGCAGTGCAGGAATAACTTAAGAATTTTTGGCATCCCTGAGGAAAGACAGGGTACTGACCCCCGGGCATATAGAGTTCAGCTGTTTCAAAAGTCATTCCCAGACCTCTCTGACTGGGACTCCCAAATTCAGCGGGCTCATATACTTCCAGTATTCCTAAATCAAGAGGCATGAGCTAGTCGGCAACATCCTTGACCTATGATTGTCTGCTTTGGTAACTTTTTACTAAGACAAGCAGATTTTTTAGTGCCCGACCAGGTACAACTAGCACACTCTCATTTTCTGCCAGGTCAGACTTGTGTAAAGAGACAAGGAGTGGCGCTGAAAGCTGCGTCAACTGATAGATCGTATGAAGGCAGCCGGTGCACAAGCATTTCTTCAAGAGCCAGCCCAACTCAAGGTCATACGTGGGGGCCATAACTGGATTTTTCATACAGCAAGTAAGGCTCAGCAGACTCTTAACTCTTGGCGGCCATCAGGGAAGGAGTAGAATGCTCCTTAAAAGGGGGGAAATCAGAAAATTTGAATATATATAATGGAGTTTTCTGATTCCATCTTGGGCTATATAGTGCTCTAATTGAATTTATTTCTTAAAACTTTTCTTCTTTTTCTCTCCCTTATTCTTGTAGGGTTATCTTTGGATTTTCCCTTTTTGCAAAAGACTCAGGTCTTTCTCCCATTTTTTTTGGTGGGTTTTAAGTTATGTGGGTAGCAATCGGAGGTTGCACATGCTCTCTAATGGCTGTCAGGTCCATGGACAGCCTGTTAGGGGTGCTTTCTTCTCTAGGAAACGGGGGTGGTGGGTTCTTCTTTGAGAGGGTTGTGTTGGGGTAGGGATGTGTTTTGGGCCAAATGGGAGGAGGGGTTAAATATAAAAATATTGAAACGAGTGAACAGAAAAATTATTTTGGATATGAGCAATGTTATGCTTAGTAGTTCAAATAGATTAGGGTCCTACATTTTTTTATAATGTTTACTTTTGCTTCTTTGGGCACAATTGTAAATATGGTAAATGGACAGAGACATGGAATGGGAATGGGAATGGGGCTTTTAGGCTACTGTATGAAATTTGTATTATATAAATGGGGCTAATCAAGTGTATATGTTGTATATGTTGGAACGTGTCTGGCTTAAACTCCATTAGTAAGCGTCAGATGGTACGTGAAGAATTGAGAACCTATAAACCATCCCACTATTGCCATGGTTGAGACACATGTGGCATACAAAGAAATCTGTTAAAACAATTGGGCTATAAGATAATTTGCTGTACCTCCCAGGCGGTTTCTATCAGAGGGGTTGCTATTCTAATTGATAAAAAGCTTGATCATACTTTGCTCAGAGCCTCACATGATAATCGAGGTAGGTGGCTAATTGTACAGTTACTTATTAAGGGCCACGTATGTGTATTATGCACTCTGTATGGCTCAAACTCAGATGAGCCATTTATATTTGAGATGTTGGCATTAGAGCTCCTAGATTGGCAGGGAGATCTAATTATTATAGGAGATTTTAACTGTATTATAAACTCAAAATTAGACTCCACCAATCAAGGTGCCTCGGTTAGAATGAAGAAAGTAAGTGCTGCAATTATAGAAATGGCTCGACTGCATGGTCTTAAAGATGCATGGCGGTTAATGCATCCTTTGCAACCTGGATATACATATTATAGTGCACCCCATCGGCAGTATTTGAGAATTGATATGTTTTTGGTTAATTATACCATTTTGAATATAGCCAAATGTGAAATATGCCCTAAGATATTATCGGATCATAATCCTATATTGCTGTCATTTACGCTCGGCTCTTGCAATAAACAAGCACGCCAGTTTTCCTTTCCTCGCTATTTGCTGAAGGATATGGAGTTTTTATCACGTATGAAGAATCGTATCAGAAATTTCATCATAGATAATGAAGATTCAGCTTCCCTTTTTTCTATCTTGGATTCACTTAAAGCTTATATAAGAGGTGTTACTCAACAATATGTTCTTATACAAAATGGCAGTAAGAATTTGGCAACTAAAGCTACTAGGGAAGATATCGGACATTTAGAAATTGCGCATGCTAATGAAATTAGGCAGGGATTTATTTCACAGTCGACTACATCAGCACATTCGCAAACATATATACTCTTATTTGAAAAACGGGCTGTGTTAGGACGGTCTCTGAAAGATAAGATGGCTGCTAGCTATAACAAAAATGGGCCTTACAATATGAGTATGGAGAACAAGTAGGCAAAGTGCTTGCACATCAACTCTCTTCTAAAAGAGAGGAATGAGAAATAAAGGGTATAAAAAGAGATGGGGGATACTCTATACACAGCCCGAGAAAATATTAGAACATTTTTTTTGCTTCTATAAGGAACTATAGAGTTGTCCCAATGCTTTTTAAAAAAAAAATATCTTTATTCAGATTTTTCCACAATTATCGCCCCGCCCCCCGCCCTCCGGAGTCAGACAAATATACAAACAAATTCCTTATACACCTTACAAAATAATCAGCTAAAGCATTCTTGTTCATCATACATTTGGTTGATTTAAAAAAAAATTTTTTATAGCACTTAGCTTTGAGCTAGGCTCCATTGTAAAAGAGGAGTCCAAATCCTCAACCCCCTTTTGTGCCGTAGCTTGCTCTTCCGCTTATAGATGGCAACTTTCAAATTAGACATGGCCAATAGCCTGGCTAACCACTGTTGGAAAGATGGTGCTATAGGATCTATCGAAATAAGGAGAGGGGAGAGGAGGATATGGCTAGATTCGTCCTCCTTAGTACTAATAACGCAAAAAAAGATCTGACATCAGGGATCAGAGAACCTAGCTAAATGGGAAGGGAGGGGTCTACTTAGTGAGTAAGACGCACCTCAAATAGAGAAAAGAAAATACTTTTCTTGATCCCCTCACTCACCAAAGGTTTCCCCTAGGTGACATGCTTCATCATTGGGGCCATCCCAAGCATCTACTGCCTGGGGGGGCGTGGCTTGGCGCGAGGCAAGATGGCCGCACTGTAGTGCTGCTCCGCCGGCCGCCTTAAACATCCTGCATTATCCTGCTCTTTGGGTGCCCATCACCGAGCGCCAAGGTAGAGGCTTGATGCTCCGGGTCGGGCGCTTGCGGAGGCTGGTGTTCGTGGGCGGCTCCGCGGTCCGGAACCGCGACTGAGGCGCTGCGCTTGGTGAGGCCGCCATCTTGGGAGACAGCTGCGGAGAGCGGAGGAGTCGGGGCGGCGAGGATCGACATCGCGCTGGGACTCACCCACGCTGCCTGTCTGGTGCCTGTGCGGACATTGTTAGAGGAGAGTAGCGGTGGCAAGCGGCGTCGACTTTGGGGCTCCCCGGACATCGCACGCAGCAGCTGAGGAGGCGAGTGGTGGCTCGGCGGGCGCGGAGGTAGGGCGAGCGGTGCGGGATGCACGTGAGCTGCCGGCTTCGGACGGGCGAGCTCCCCCCTCCGTGTCCTGCCTGGGCTGCCCAGTGCTGGTGTACAAGTGCCCGGGCGCCTACGCTGACTTCGGACCTTTGCGGGCTGTGAGGCCGGGGGAAGAAGAGGTGGACTGGCGGACGTAGAGGCTGTCTGTGCTGCGACAAGGGGTAAGCGAGCTGTCGGCTCGGCGGCGAGTCCCCCCCCCCCCCGGGTCCTGAGTGAACTGCCTAGTGCTGAGCTGCGGAGGCCTGGGTGACTGTCCTGGAGGCTGGAAACACACGCTGCGGGCCACTGCCTGGGGGACTGAACTGTGGCGGATACCACCGGATCCTCGTGGGACCTTTGGGGGACCTCTGGAGGCGAGCTCCCTGCTGGTGGCGGTGAGGTCTGCGACGCTGCTCGAGTGAGTTGGTGAAGCGAGGGCCTGCTGGCGCTGTGTGGTGTGTGCCACGTGGGTCCCCCCTTGGGGTGATCGCGGACGGCGGACGCCGCTCCCCCCCCCCCGGTTGAGTCCTGCCATCACCTGGTGCTCTGCTCCTTGCTGGCCTGGGGGCGCGCTTTCATCCCCCGTTTGCCCCACTACCACTTTCGTGTCCGGGTCGGTGGAGGCTGGGAGACAGCCATGGGCAAACCGGATAAAGCTCAATCACGGCTCACGTTTGAGACGCGCAAAGGGGGCAAGTCGTCGCATACCGGGACTTCAGACTCGGAGTTGGAGTCTGCCACGCCGGCCCCCACAGCCTTGGAGAAAACGTTGTCGGCAATCCAAGCCAGCCTGCAATCTATAGATGGCAAGATAGAGGCCCTCAGTGGTCGCATGGACTCCATTTCCGCCAAGCTGGACAGGCAGGGGGTGCGCTTGGGCGAGGCGGAGCAGCGCATTTCGGACAACGAGGATGGTCTAAGGCAGGTCTCCGACAAGACTGCGGACATTGCACTGTTGCTGGCAGTGATACAGGCCAAGAACGAGGATATCGAAGCGCGCTCTCGGCGCAATAACGTACGGATTTTGGGTCTGCCGGAATCCACCAATGTAGGCAGGCTTGAGGATTACATTGAGACTATGATACGGGACATCTGTGAGCCTACGAATCTCTCAGCCATGCTTGCCATTGAGCGCGCCCATAGATCCCTGAATGCGCGTCCGCCACCGGATGCTCCACCGCGCCCCATTATAGCTAGACTGTTGAACTTCAGGGACAGGGACGCACTGCTTCGTATCACTCGTCAGAAAGGCACTATTAACTATCAAGGCAATGTCCTCTCCTTTTTCCCTGACTTTACTGCCACGGTTCAAGCAGCACGTAAAGAATTTCTAGGTGTCAAAAAGCTACTCATGAAAGAACGGATCCCTTATGCGATGTTATATCCGGCGCGTCTCCGTATTGGCAATGATGACGCAGCTAAAATATTCACTAGCCCGAAATCTGCTATGGACCATGCTAAATCACTGAGGAAGAGGCAACAGCCCTCCGCTCCTGCCTCCGAGATTGATGACTGACTGCGGTTTCACCTCTCCACTGGATCGCTGCTGGGTCCGCATTGGGGCCTGCTCTGCTGGTGCCCTGCGTGGTGGCCTTGGGTAGCGAGATTGCTGGCTTCTCTCTGCTGCTCGCTGCGCTAATTTGCTACACTTTTGCTGTCGCTCCTGCTGTGTATTGTTGTTCAGACATGCGGCCACTGCTGGTCCAGGGTCCAACTAGATATTACCGGCATGTAATTTTAGCCCCTTGCTATCATGGCGCTAGAGAGGGATAACTGGGTCTCGTTGGCTGCTTCCTTCGTGGCGATGCTATGGTGCTGCGACTGGGGAGACTGAGCTGCACGCTGAGCAGACACATGGCGCCTCGGGTGGTGGGCTAACCGTTGGGAGCATTGGACACAGTATGGCGGCCCCCTCCCCAAAAGACTGGGAGGTGTTTGCGGCCGCTACGTTCCCCCAATGGGTGCTCCCCACCTTTCTTTCTCATTGCTGTGCAGTGGGTTTGTTTTTGGTTATGGTTTTGTATTATGTTGCTTATTGTCGGGGTCTGTCTTTAGCAAGGTTGGGTTGCTGAAGTGGGTGGAGGGCGGGTGTTCAATACAGTTCCGGATGCATGAGGGGTACGTGCTTGGAGTGTGTGCCTGGGAGATGAAGCGGGGTGCGCGTTGTGATGCGGGGTGGGGGGTGACAGCCGGTTTCGAAGTGGTGCCACTACTTAAAGAAAATGGGTGACGAATACAGATGCTTAACTTGGAATGTCCGCGGGCTTAACACCCCGAAGAAAATAAGACATGTCATGCACTACTTAGATAGGCACAATATACAGGTGGCCTTACTGCAGGAGACGCACCTCACTAAACACACTGAGACCGCGATGGCACACAGGTGGGCGGGATTTCGGCTCGCTTCTTCCTACTCAGCTTATGCACAAGGGTGGTTATATTGGTCAAAAAAGGTGTCCCTTTCATATCTGTGCGAACAGCTACTGACTCAGAGGGGCGCTGGGCGGCAGTGCAGGGCAAGCTAGGCATGACCTATGTTACGATTCTGAATATGTATGGCCCGGTAGTGGATGACCCGTCCCCCTTTACGCAGATGCTCGCTGAGGTGCGCTCCTGGCCAGATGCTGCGGTACTCTGTGGGGGTGACCTCAACACACATCTAAATCCACAGGTTGACAAATCGAATCCGGCGGGTGCTCGTACGCTTAAAGTGGCTCAGTGTGTTCGGGAGGCAATGGGGGAATTGGGACTGGTGGATGTCTGGCGGTTGAGGAATGGACGGGCTTGCGTGGGCACGCACATCACACCTGCCCACAATAGCTGGTCCCGACTGGACTATTGGTTGTTGGGGGAGGAGACAAACAGATGGGTGCTCGATGTCCGTAACCTGCCACGCACGCTATCGGATCACAGCCCCGTCTTTCTGCACTTGCGAATCCCTGCGAGCCCCCACCGCCCCTTCACATGGCGCTTTCGAGCGGAGGCACTGCGGGACCCACTCTACACGGACACTGTTAGGGAGGCCATAGTGAACTATTTCACTGAAAACACGGGCTCCGTGACTAGCCAGGCGTCTCTCTGGGAGGCGTTCAAGGTGACGATTCGAGGGGTCTGCATTAGCACCACCGCAAGTATTCTGAAAGACATACGGGGGCAGCTTGCCAAAACTGAGACCGCTCTTGATAGATTGGAGAAGGAATACTACGCAGCGCCGTCTACTGCCGCGCTGGCACGCATACAAGAGTTGCTCGTGGAATATGATAAATGGGCGGACACAGAAGTAAAATACAGGTGGAAAAGGCATGTGGCTAGGGCATATGGTGAGGGGGGGCGACCTGGTGGGAATCTGGCCGCTAAATTACAATTTCGAGCAAATCATCAGCAGATTGATAAGATTGTGGATGCTGCTGGTACGGAGCATTTCACGCCACAGGCTATTGTGGATCAATTTAAAGATTGCTATCAGACACTTTATACAACACAGGGGGGGGTGGACGGGTCGGCCCTGACGGACTATTTATCGGACATAGCGTGTGCATGGCTCTCCGACTCCCATAGGGAATACCTATCAATGCCTATAGATGAGCACGATGTCCGCGACGCTATTATCTCTCTTCCCAACAAAGAGGCCCCCGGGCCTGATGGCCTATCGGCCGAATTCTACAAGGCTTACGTCGACCTACTTGCCCCACATCTACTGGAACTCTATGCTGAGGCGCATGAGACTGGCGTCTTGCCTCCGTCTCTGCGACAGGCCATGATCATAACCCTCCTCAAAAAGGATAAGCCACCCTCCAGTTGCGACTCCTATCGTCCCCTCTCACTGATTAATCTGGACTCAAAAATACTGGCTAAGATTCTGGCCACAAAACTGCAACCGCTAATGACCCGGCTAGTGCTCCCCGATCAGTCCGGGTTTATACCGGAACGGTCCACCTCTCACAATCTACGGACTATTTTCTCCATGTTCCATATCCTTAATCCTGAATTGCCGGCGGCTGCTGTCATGCTGGACGCGGCTAAAGCCTTCGACTCCGTAGAATGGCACTATATGTTTTACATACTACGTAAGATGGGTTTCCCAGAGGTCATGATGCAGTGGATTCGGCTTTTATATACGGACATATCGGCGGTGGTGCGCGTGGGTAACCATGCGTCTGGGCCATTTCGAATTGCGAGAGGTACGAGGCAGGGGTGCCCGCTGTCCCCTTTGCTGTTCGCCCTTGTTCTCGAACCACTGGCTTGTAAGATTCGGCAATGTCATAGGGCATCTGCCCTCAATTTTAATCACCGGCCAGTTGGAATATCAATGTACGCTGACGACATGGTTTTGTTCGTCAGACATCCTCAAACGCATTTAGCTCCGGTCCTTCGGGAATACATTAAATTTGGTCTGTACTCTGGGCTCACGATCAACTGGGACAAGTCAGTGGTCATTCCACTTACGACGATAACGTCCCAGCCCCCAATGGAATACCCCTTGATTTGGACGACAGACCCAGTGAAATCTCTCGGGGTGTGGGTCCACCGTGATCCCGAGGTAGTGATCAGGGAAAATTACGGTAGGGCTTACGACACACTGGTGCGGCAGGTGGACGGCTGGCTGCGCCTCCCCTTGTCCCTGGCAGACCGCATCGCTGTGATAAAAATGGTTGTCCTCCCACGCTTTCTATACTTATATTGCAATATACCGGTTAAACTGACTCAACAATTTTTTACACTGCTGCGCACCCAACTACTGCGCTTAATTTGGGGGGGACGACATCCTAGAATTAGCTGGAAAACACTGACCTTGTCGTACGAAAGAGGAGGATTCGTGGCGCCAGACTTTTACGTGTATTATCTCTGCGCGCAAGCGCAATATGCGTACTTTTGGTATGGACCACATAACTTCATTCCGCACGTGGCGGTGGAGGATGGGGACGCCCATCCCACCCCGAGGTATGCTCACGCACACTACCCGACATACGCCACGCACTGAAATTAACACACTGGACATGACTTTTGCGGCCTGGCAGGCGATTGGCCGTAGGACGCAGAGACTGCCGCTATATGCGCCGGCATTACCCTTGGCGCACCACGCTGCCTTGTCGGTCACGCGGGAGGTGGGTCCTCTAACATCACTTAAAGAAGCTGGTATCACTCATATGCAAGACCTGTACACACAGGGACACTATCTAGAACAGAATGATCTAGCATACATACAAAACCCCACGCCTTTGTTTGTGTACACTTGCCACCATCTCAGAAGGGCCATGAAATCTCACTACCCCTGTTTCCCTGCTGAACCCCCCACACTCAAGGCCCTGCAATTGCTGTTGGTGACTCCATCTCGGAAGAAACTAATCACTAAACTATACAGGGCTGTGCATGAGGAGACGGTTACTGGCCCTGATGCCAGTCTCGCAAAGTGGAATGATATACTAGATCCCCAGCTCACGGGTGCGGAATGCGAGCGGATTTGTCAGCTGACGGGCCGCCTAGCCCCCAAAGGCAACCTGCGAATTATCCACTTTAAATTCTTGCATCAAATATACTATACCCCGTCCAGGCTGCACAGAATGGGGTTGAGAGAATCGGCTCAGTGTAGGCGATGTGGGCAAGAGGATGCGGATTTTCTGCACCTTGCTTGGAGCTGTGTGCCAGTGTTTGGGTACTGGGGAGAGATGCTGACTCACATTCACAGAATGACGGGGGCTCTGCTTCCATGTGTGCCTGCGGTGTGTCTGCTGACTTATGTGCCTCAGCTGAAGGGCGTGGTGGGCAGATTTGCGAGGGTTGCTCTTCTGCTGGCTAAACGGCGCACTCTGTTTACATGGGACAGTGTAGCTAAACCAAAATTAAGTAGGTGGCTGTCGGACATGGTATACTGCAGGGAAAACTTAGAATTGTATGCAGAAGAGTTGCCCGCCTCTTCCCAACCGAAGGATATTTGGGGGCCGCTCAGACGTTTCCTTGCTGAGGCAACGCCGACTGATGCTGAGTGATTTCTGTCACGCCCCATGTGATGTTAGGGTTGCCGCTGCACTACTGTCATTACGGCGGGCCCGCTGCGGTGCGCGCGCCGTGTTTCCGATGTGCACTTTGTAATTTGTGAATCTGTCCGGAACTGTAATGTTGTTATAACGTTTTGTTCTTCTGTACGCTGCTCACAGATGACAGCGAAATGTACTTTATTTCAAATAATAAACAGATTTAAAAAAAAAAAAAGCATCTACTGCTTGGAGCGTGCTGCGACTTGCGACAGTTACGTAGGAGCACTATTTAGTGAAGACTATGTGTAGTGCAGTGAGAGGGGAGTGGTGTGGGTTTAATTAAAAATTACCTAGCTAGTGAGCGTAAATGAGTTTATTCGTGCTCCTAGTTGGTAAAGGATAAAAAGGGGGGTTAATAAAAGGGAGGAATTAGGTAATAATGTGCTAATAGTCCCTAATATTGAAAGCCAACATGTTTCGAGGTTATCCCCTAAACCTCATCTTCAGGACCGCATGGGGACCAGCCCCATGTGTACCACTCCGTGCAAAGACCTATAATAAGGTGATAAAGTAAAAAGGAAAAATAAACACGCACAATAGTGTCAGCGTAAATCAATTACATACGGTTAGATTGAACGCGTAGTATTTAGTAGTTAATCAAAATTTGCCTCATGGTCTGCCGGGGTGGAGGAGCCTAAATAACCTTGACTCGGCTTGCCTCCGTCAACTTGACCTATTGGAGCCCATCGGCGGACGGCGTACTTTATCACCTTATTATCAGTTAGGATATCAGTTAGTGCTGGCTCTTTATTCTGTTGAACCACTTTAATATTTTCCGTAATCGATTGGTTGCCAGAGGTTGATGCAGGTTTGGAGAGTACAGTAAAAGGGGTATCTTCATAATCCCACTTCAGATCTGTATTATCTTCTTTATCAGAAGAATCACAGTCTTTTTTATGTTGGACTCTATTCTTTTTCTTTTGCATCTTTTTGGAGAGGTGTTTATGCTTCAGAGGGTCGGTGTTTGAGCTGCTGTACCACTTAGCTCCATCCTCCCCCCTTGATACCGAAATGCTAATGTCAGATAGTTCAGATTCCTCAGTGAGGGAGAAGAATTTATCCTGATTGTCAGGCGTTTTCAGGATGTATTCTTGTTGACCATAACTACTGGTTTGCCCAAAGATAGATGTATTCAAGGGTTCTACTAGGGGGGTTGTACTGCGATTTGCCTTGCTACTGTTGCTGCTGGGACTACCAATGTGTTGCGTCCAGCTCCCTTCTATCTGCATTGATGGAGCTGCGGCTGTGGTAAGCGCTACGCAATCTGAAGGTTGTGGTTCAATTAAGGCTTCTGATGAAGCAGATTGTCGATTTTCTCTTTGCCCCTTTTCACTCTGCAGCTGCTTTGCCTCATTCACTCCCAGGCATTTTGCAGTAGCAGTAGAGCCATTCTCTGCCCTCATTGCAATGCCAAAGCTTGTAGTGATTAAAGGTTGCAAGTTTCCATCATCTTTCGTCAAGCGCAAGGGGTTCTTTTTGATAGTTGTTGTTTTAATAGGATCAATTTCAGTAGTTTTCCTTTCAGAGCCATCCATCTTCTCCCCCTTCTGTCCCCCACCTTTAGTTTTGCCTCCCAGGGTATCAGATTTTTTCTGCCGGGTTACGGCTGACACAGTGCTCACTTGTGAAATAGCATTCTTCACTTTGCCTCCACGCTCCCCCTTCCCTGTCATGCTTACTTGTATACCGCAAGTGTTGAAGAAAAGTTGCATTACGAAAGTGCCGATCCGCCAAAAATCTCTGCTGCTGTTATCGCGGGGGAGAATCCGTCGGTTTCTAGTGTGCTGAAAGAGCGTGTGGCCTCTTCCCAGAGCGTCTCTGTGGCTCTGTTTGCTCGGAAAGACTGATGGAGCTGGACAGGACGCACGCAGGCCAGCGCGAATCCAGGATGCCAGAGCAGTACGAGCGTTCTCGCGGCGGGGGAGGGGAAGACCGAATCTCACAACACCGGTAAGAGTGGCACACGGCTGTCTGGGAGTTTTTTTCTAGAGAATTCCTAGCAGTCTTTTCCATCAGAGGTGAGCTCTGTCTCGTACTTTTAGTCCAAGGAATTTCTTTTTCCACTCTTCATTTCAAACCATGAGTAAATTAGTTTACAGGGGGACGCTCAGCGGAGCATCACAGCAGTGCTGTCAGTCGGTCGCCATCTTGCCTCCCACAGTTGCCCTAATGCTTTTGATGGAAAATAAAATTCTGGATTATATAGAAAAGGGTATTTTTCATAATTCCATTCAAAGACTAGAAGTTGAACAAGTAAACTCCCTTAATTTAGATATCACGGCTGAAGAAGTAGCTGAAGCTATGGGGGCTCTTCCCTCTAGGAAAGCAGCTGGTGAAGATACTATACCGGTAGAATTTTATAAAGCATTTAAGACAAGTCTGATCCCTTTGATGAGCAGAATCATGAACTGTGTCAGTGTGAGCGGGATGGTACCTAACTCTTGGGATATGACAAATATCATCTTTTTCTTTAAAAAAATAATAAACCAATGGAAGAATGTGGGTCATATTGCCCTATCTTACTCATGAACGCTATTGCTAAAATTTTAGTAAAAATACTGGCAATGCGTCTTGCACCTCATATGGTACAATTAGTATCTGATCAACAGCATGGCTTTATACCCGGTAGGGATACTACCACACACGTCAATACTACTTTGGTTGCTTTCGATGCTGAGTCTAAATTGAACTTGGATATAGGGATGGTCATGCTGGACGCAGAAAAAGCTTTTGACCGTGTGACATGGGACTGTCTTTGGGCCACACTTACTGAGTATAACAATGGTCGTTTTCATGGATGGATTAGAGATAAGAGATTGTTTATGGGGAAGAAGAGATATACGACAACCCAGCCGATCTGATATATTGGCCTATTTGCACTCTGATGCAAAATTGACAGTTAGTAAGACCTATCAGCTATTCTCTCAATATTGGGAGAATGATGGTTCAAAGTTGGCAGTTAAATGGAGTGAGCAACTGGGTCAAGACATTAGTCCTGGGGATATTGAAGATGCGCTAGAGACTTTAGGAGGGCGGAACACTCTACTAATTTAAAGCTGCAACAGTTTAAAACTATATGTATGCTATACTACACTCCAAAATGAATTGCTAGCTGGGCATCTGTTAATGGGACAAACTTGAGTGATAAGGGCAAGTAGATAGCCTACATATGTTTGTTACTTGTCCTGATCCAACAGCTTTTTGGAAAGATGTTATGTATATAACAGGAGACTGCCTAAAGATAAATATACTATTTATGGAAAGAGAGTGTATGCTCGGCTATAAGGCAGAGTTAGACTTTGGATTAAGACCTTTTATATCGGTCCTTATAGCAACAGCGCGATTATGCATCGCTCGGACTTGAATTTCCAAAACACCACCTAGGGCACTGGAATGGTGGGCAATGTTATGTTATGTTATGTTAAAAAATATTTATACAGCGCACGTTCACCAACGGTTTCTTGGCGCTAAGCCAAGTCGGTCAGTTGTAAAGCATAGAGAAAAGGAAAGTTCAGTTGTAGGCCTGGCCAAACAGCCAGGTTTTAAGAGAGTTCCTAAACTGAGCGTAAGAAGAGGACAAGCGCAGTTCAGGGGGAAGAGAATTCCAGAACTCTGGTGCCAGAATAGAAAATCGAAGACCCCTGTGTTTTTTATGCTTATACAGACAAGGAGTTAATATATTCATGTTTGCAGATCGCAGGGCTCGAAAGGGGGGGCATAACGTTGTAGTTTGGACACAATAAAAGCCGGGCCACAGTCCGAGAGAGCCTTATAAACAGTGCAGCCAAGTTTGAAGAGACTGCGTTGGCACACGGGAAGCCAGTGTAAGTTTTTCAATAGCGGTTTCACGTGATAAGATTTAGGTTGACCATATACAAGCCTAGCAGCTTGGTTCTGCACCAGTTGGAGTCAGCGTAGTTGGTAAGCTGGGATACCGACGTACAAAGAGTTGGCGTAATCAATACGCAATATCACCAGAGCAAGAACTGCTTGAATCCGGGCCTCAAAGGTCAGATATCTGCTTATTTTACGAATTCTTCGGAGATGAAAAAAACAAGCAGATACCACAGAATTAATCTGTGCCTTCATCGTAAGGTCATTGCTAATTACGATTCCCAGACTTTTGACTTACTTGACAGGAGATGGAGGGGATCCCAGAGAAAGAGGCCAAAAGTTAGAATTCCAGCGATTCCCTGAGCCGCCCGAGAGGATCAGCTCGGTTTTGTCTGGATTTAACCTAAGATGGTTGCCACTCATCCAATTGCTGATGAATATCATAGTGGATTGGAAGTTTTCTATAGATGAAGGGGAGGAGTCGATGTTAAATACTAGCTGGAGATCGTCAGCGTAATTAAATATAACCAGCCCTCTCTTCTGAAGGGTCAGGATCAGAGGAAGGATATATAAGTTAAAAAGGAGAGGAGAGAGAGCGGAGCCCTGAGGAA
Source organism: Triturus cristatus (assembly GCF_964204655.1). Lineage (NCBI taxonomy): Eukaryota > Metazoa > Chordata > Amphibia > Caudata > Salamandridae > Triturus > Triturus cristatus. Next base: position 526,328,406 of record NC_140593.1, on the reverse strand, counting down.
CCCCACACGTTAATCTCCTTTTCTGGGCCAAGAAGCTAACAAGACGGACCGCTTGAGAGCGGTCACAAAGAAATGAGGAGATCCAATCCAAAGGAGGGCCCCGAATCCCGGCGCTCTCGACCCGGTTGACCAGAAGATGGTGGTCGACCGTATCGAAAGCAGCCGAGAGGTCTAGGAGCACCAGGGCTTGCGTGGAGCTTTGGTCGGCCCCCCTTCATAGTTCATCAAGGACTGCCAGAATAACAGATTCAGTGGAGTGTTTGGGTCTAAACCCAGCTTGATGAGGGCCCAAGTAATGTGACTTCTTAACAAAGGTGCTGAGACAATCAACCACATAAGCTTCCAAGATTTTTCCCAAAAAGGGCAACAATGAGATGGGGCGAAAATTGCTGGGAATGGAAGGATCAGATCCAGTTTTTTTTTCAAAAGGTACCACTTCGGCATGCTTAAAAAGATTGGGAACAATGCCCAAGGTGAGGGAGTTATTAAGAAGAGACATAGGAGGTTCAGGGCTCGAGAGAAAGACTTCCCGAAGAATAGAGGGGGGACAACTGTCAGAGGGGGATCCAGACCTAACCTTCTTGAGTAGTGAAAAAAAAGCTTCTTGGGTAATAAGAGGGAAGCGGTCCAGGCAGTGAGGATTAATCTTTGAACCACAAAAGTCCACAGATGTTGGGGGCGACGAATACTTGATTTAATGCTGACAATCTTCTCAATGATGTAGTTATTGTTATAGTTAATGTTAAGAGAAATATTCGAAAGAGAAATGGCTATAATCAAGACCAGGGGTATTCGCTCTGGGATGATTTGAATTTGGGGATCCATGTTAAATCTAGGGCTATAAAATATAAAATGTCAGGTATTAATGAGATATTCTGTTATTTCTATTTGTTTCAGTATTGCGTTGGGTGTATGGACTCTTTTCACTGATATATTCTTTGAACAGTATTGTTATTGATGTATGGTTTATATGTTTACTCATGGAGATTAAATTAAAATAAAAAAATTTAAAAAAGTAAATGTCCTTTGCAGAGGGTTATACAAATAACAGATTTCTCTAATTACTCTTCTTTTTCACTGTTGTTCTATGGGGTCTCTCTCCTTGGGAGTAACATGTGTATATTTCCAGCAGCAGAAAACAAATAGGCCTGATGAAATGGCCTAATGTCTGCAGGTAAGTGAGGAGGTCATCAGGACTGCCAAATGCCCCCAAAATGTGTGGCTGACTTCATTTAGTTGTGTTGTTTTAGCCAGCATCTTTTTGGTATTCTGAAATTTGCAGACTCACTTTTCCAAACAATGTACAAGTTGTATATTGTAAAGTGTTGTTGGCTATAAGGTGGTCTGGCTGAAGATGTCAACGGTGACAGCTGACAGGTATTTGTGAGTAAGTGTGAAATAGATAGGCTATTTTATTCCAATTAGACAACTTATATCCATTTGATGAACTACTCTCATAGAGGCCTCAGGTTTTACTTTTGACTTGTGCACTCTTGGTGTTATGTGTGAGTGGTCTTAGGTACCCACCTATATACGAGAAAGTCAGAAAGTTTAAAGCCATCCGTTTGTTGCGATTGTGCATCTACAGTACTTTAAGTTTAAAATGTTTCCTCCTCTGCTTTGTGTTGTTTTTCAACCCATGTGTATATCATTGTGTTCACATTATTAGGCTATGTTCATATCCTGTAGCTCCTTGCCTTCTCCCTGCCTTGTGCTGACTACTTCCACCTCAAGAGCTGGTCTCTAAATATCTTTACTGACCTGCAGGTGAAGTAGTTGAGCCTGCTGCAGATCAGGCCTTCCTTCCTCCCCCTGGCAAATGTTGCTCAGCTGACTTATTTTAAATCACCAATCAATGTGTCCATCTCGGCGTCCAACTAAAAGGAAGAAGGATAAAATTGTCTGTCTGTGGTATGTTCCCTGTTTGTGCCTGATTGACATGAAGGCTTCAGCCAGGGTTTGGTTCCCTTCCATCGCTGTTCTCTGATTCTCCGAGCCCCTACCCACTCCACCGTGGGTAAAATTCATACACTACTGTTTTGGTGGTTGATTCCATGTCACACATGTATAGACTCCTTAGTAGTTTAACAATCCCTCCAATGGATTACTCCTTTGTTTCTCATGAGTGAACATTATACATCACTCTTTTTATCTTTCAAAAGCACCCCCAAATATTTGCTCTTTTGTTTCACCCTGATTCTTCTAGACAGACTTCACATAATACATTGAAACCTCCCATCCCTGTATAAATGCCCATGTCTAATTTCTGTGTAGAAAGAAGCAACAGAGGTGCAGAAAGAGGCAAGAGAGGTGCAGCAGAGGTGCAGAGAGAGGGAATACGGGTGCGGAAAGAGGCAAGAGAGGTATAGAAAGAGGCAACAGAGGTGCACAAAGAGGGAAGAGGAGTGCAGAAATAGGCAAGAGAGGTACAGAAAGAGGGAAGACGAGTGCAGAAAAAGACAGAGGTTTAGAAAGAACCAAGAGAGATGCAGAAATAAGCAAGAGAAGTGGAGAAAGAAGCAACATAGGTGCAGAAAGAGGCAAGAGGGGTGTGGAAAGAGGCAAGAGGAGTGGTGAAAGAAGCAAAAGAGATGCAGAAAGATTCAACAGAACTGCAGAAAAAAGGTAAGATAGGGTCAGAAAGAGGCAAGAGAGGTGAACAAAAAGGGAAGAAGGGTGCAGAAAGAGGAAAGAGGGGTGCAGAAAGAAGCTAGAGAGGTACAGAAAGAAGCAAGAGAAGTACAGAAAGAAGCAACAGATGTGCAGAAAGAGGCAAGTGAACTGCAGAAAGAGGCAAGAAAGTTGCTGAAACAGGGAAAAGACGTGCAGAAAGGGGGAACAGGGATGCACACAGAGGAAAGAGAAGTACAGAAAGAGGAAAGAGGGGTGCAGAAAGAGGCAAGAGGGAGTCTGAAATTTGAAAAAGAGGTGCAGAAAAAAGGAAGAGCAGTGCAAAAAGAACCAATAGAGGTGCAGAAAGAGGCCAGAGGGGTGCAGAAAGAGTCAAGAGAAGTGCAGAAAGAAGCAAAAGAGGTACAGAAACATTTAAGAGAACTGCAGAAAAAGGCAAGATGGATGCAGAAATTGGCAAGAGAAGTGCACAAAGAGGAAAGAAGGGTGCAGAAAAGGGAAAGGGGGTGCAGAAAGAAGCAAGACAGGTGCAGAAAGAAGCAAAGACATGCAGAAAAAAGCAACAGAGATGCAGAAAGAGGCAAGAGGGATGCAGAAAGAGGCAAGAGAAGTGCAGAAAGAAGCAACAGAGATACAGGAACAGGCAAGAGTATTGCAAACAAAGGCAGGAGAGGTACAGAAAGAAGGAAGAGAGATGCACAACGAGGGAAGAAGGCTGCAAAAAGAGGCAAGAGGGGTGAAAAAAGAAGCAAGAGAGGTGCAGAAAGAAGAAAGAGAAATGCAGAAAGAAGTAACAGAGGTGCAGAAAGAGGCAAGAGGGGTGCATAAAGAGCACAAGAGAAGTGCAAAAAGAAGCACCAGAGGTGCAGAAAAAGGCAAGAGAGAAGCAGAAACAGGCAGCAGAGCTGCAGAGAAAGGGAATAGGGGTGCAGAATGAGGCAAGAGAGGCGCAGAAAGAAGGAAGAGGGATGCAGAAAGAAGGAAGAGGGATGCAGAAAGAGGCAAGAGGGGTTTTGAAAGAAGCAAGTGAGGAGCAGAAAGAGACAACAGTGGTGTAGAAAGAGGCAAAAGAGGTGCAGAAATAGGCAAGATAAGTGCAGAAAGAGGTGAGAGAAGTGCTGGCTGAAAGAAGGAACAGAGGTGTAGAAAGGAGAAAGAGAAGCACAGAAAGAGGCAAATGACGTCCAGAATGAGGCAAAAGAGGTGCAGAAAGAGGTAAGAGAACTGCAGAGAGAGGCAAGAGAGGTACAGAAAGAGTGAAGAGCGGTGCAGAAAGAGGCAAGAGTAGTAAAGAAAGAAGCAACAGAATGCAGAAAGAGGCAAGCAGGGTGCAGAAAAAGGCAAGAGAGGTACAGAAAGAGGGAAGACGAGTGTAGAAAGAGGCAACAGGGATACAGAGAGAAGGAAGAAAGGTGCAGAAAGAAGCAAGAGAAGTGCAGAAAAAGGCAGTAGAGGTGCAGAAAGAGGGAACAGGGCTGGAGATGGAGGCAAGAGAGTTACAGAATGGGGGAAGAGGGGTGTAGGAAGAGGCAAGAGGGGTGCAGAAAGAAGCAAGTGAGGTGCAGAAAGAGGCAAGAGAGGTACAGAAAGAAGCAATAGAATTGCAAAAAGAGGCAAGAGAAGTGTTGAAAGAAACAGCAGAGGTGTGGAAAGAAGCAAGAGAAGCGCAGAAAGAGGCAAGTGAGATATAGAAAGAGGCCAAAGAGGTGCAGAAACATGCAAGATAACTGCAGAAAGAGGCAAGAGAGGTGCAGGAAGAGGGAAGAGCGGTGCAGAAAGATGCCAGAAAAGTGCAGAAAAAAGCAAGAGAGGTGCCGAAAGAGGCAAGAGAAGTGCAGAAATAGGCAAGAGATTTGAAGAAAAAGGGAAGAAAGGTGCAGAAAGAAGCAAGAGAGGTGCAGAAAGAAACAAGAGAATAGCAGAAAGAAGCAATAGAGGTGCAGAAAGGGGCAAGAGGGGTGCAGAAAGAGTCGTGCAGAAAGAAGAAAGATGATTGCAGAAAGAAGCAACAGAGGCGCCGAAAGAGGGAAGAGGAGTGCAGAAAGAGGCAAGAAGGGTGCAGAAAGAACAGGAGAGGTACAGAAAGAAGCAAGAAAAGTGCAGAAAGAAGCAACAGAGGTGCAGAAAGAGACAAGAGAACTTAAGAAAGAGACAAGAAAGTTGCAGAACCAGGCAAAATAGGTGCAGAAAGAGGGAACAGGGGTGTAGACTTAGGCAAGAGAGGTACAGAAAGAGGGAAGAGGGGTTCAGAAAGAAGCAAGAGGGATGCAGACATTTGCAAGAGAGGTGCAGAAAGAAGCAAGAGCAGTGCAGAAAAAACAGCAGATGTGCAGAGAGAGGCAAGAGGGGTGCAGAAAGAGGGAAGAGAAGTGCAAAAAGTAGCAAAAAGGTGCAGAGGCAAGAGAACTGCAGAAAAAGATAAGAGAGGAGAATAAAGAGGCAAGAGAAGTACAGAAAGAAGCATCAGAGGTGCAGAAAGAGTCAAGGGAGGTGCAAAAAGAGGGAACAGAGGTGCAGAAAGAGGCAACAGAGGTGTTGAAAGAAGCAAGAGAAGTGCAGAAAGATGCATGAGAGGTGCAGAAAGAGGCAGGTGAGGTACAGAAACAGGCAAAAGGAATGCAGAAAGAGGCAAGAGAAGTGCAGAAAGATGCAATAGAGGTAGAGAAGCAGGCAATAGAACTACAGAAACAGGCAAGAGAGTTGCAGAAACAGGCAAAAGAGGTATGGAAAGAGGAAACAACAGAAGTGTAGAAAGAGGCAAGAGAACTGCAGAAAGAGGCAAAAAAGGTGCACAAAGAGTCAAGAGAGATGCAGAAAGAGGGAAGAGGGGTGCAGAAATAGACAAGAGGAGTGCTGAAAGAAGCAACAGAAATGCAGAAAGAGGCATGAAAGGTGCAGAAACAGGCAGCAGAGGTGCAGAAAGAGGAAGAGGGGTGCAGAAAGAGGGAAGAGGGGTGGAGAAAGCAGCAAGAGAGGTGCAGAAATAGGGAAGGGGAACAGAAAGAGGCAAGAAATGTGCAGAAAGAAGCAATCAGAGGTGCAGAAAGAGGCAATAGAGGTGCAGAAGAAAGCAAGACGAAGCAAGAGAGGTGCAGAAAGAAGCACGAGAGGTGCAGAAAGAAGGGAGGTGCAGAAAGCGGAAGAGATGTACAGACAGAGGCAAGAGAAGTGCAGAAATAGTTAGAAGGATGCAGAAAGAAGCAAGACAAATACATAAAGAGGCAAGAGAGGTGGAGAAAGAAGCAAGAGGTGTTTGGGCACCATTATTACCAATTTAACACCTACAGTTAGCAATAAGTAACAATTGACAATTCCAGATTTGTTAAGAGCCTTCCACCAAGCTGTATTAATTGTCACTGCATTTTTGGTAACGTTTGCGCTAGAAACAAGTTTTTTTTGTTCAAATCTGAGGATTATGCAGCAGATGATGGATTATGTGGCAAATGCGGAAAATGTATAACTGTGCAAAACTCGTGAAGCTGAACAGTCGTATAATTTCAGTGGCCCTGCTCGTACCTCTAACTAAATCCAGAAGTGCTCCTCAGTGGTTCCTTTTTTTTTGTCTCATTGAGTTTATAGTTTAGCTTCTATGGTAATGAGGAAGTCTAAACCTAAGGTTACCACTCCACAGCACAGACTACCATACGACATAATTACTCTCCATAACACATAATCCCACTCTACATAATTCCTATACACTTAATACCACATACTTTCTATCCACATAATTTCACTGCATAACATACCACATAATTCCACTGCGAACAATGTACATCCACTTCACCCCCAAAAACAATAATAAAACACTTTTACATTTACAGCTCCAATAGCTCCAACTCTTGCAAATGCAAGATATATTACATTGCAAATGTTTCTTTAACTAGTAGTTGCATTTCCAGAGCATTAGGGAAAGGGGGCTGGGCCTCCGACCAGCGCTCAAGAATTTCCCTATGTTGGAATTGCAGGAGGTACCAGGAGGGCTTCTTGGGCCCAAAGATCTTAGGAGTAAAGTGGACTTTATGCCCCAACCAGTAGTGTGCCAGGAGGCAAGTTTGCAGAGTGGTGGAGGAAGGCGTGGCCTCTGAGGACCTCTGAGCAATCCCACTGTATGGGACTTAATGGAGGGAACAAGCCAAGAGGTGCGTTTGCAGAGTTTTGTAAAAGGGACATGGCCTTGGACCACCTCTCTGCAATCCTACTGTGTGGGGATTACTGGAGGTACCTGGTGCGCCAGTTGGCCCCTAAGGACCCTTAGGATTGAAGGAAACTTAATCCCCCAACCCAGAATGCGCTAGGAGGCGCGTTTGCAGAGTGGTGCACGGAGGGGGTGGGGCCTCCGGTGAGCTGCAAAGCAGAAGTTTGCTATGGCAGGGCAGGAGCAGTGCTGGGGCATTTCTGGAGCTGACCTCGGTGGGTTGCGATCCCCGGGGTCATTGATGGCTCCTGGAGGGGGGCTGGCACAGCCCCCCTCCCATGGATGTAAGCCCCGGGGTCCACCACAAACCCTTGTATGTTAATTAATCAATGCCCCGGGGAGGTGGTAGTCCCTGGGGCAGTATGGGCAGGCACGACCCTCTCACACCCAATATTAATTATATAGAAAGTCCCAGGGAGGTGGCGGTACCAGGGGCTGTGACAGGGCACGAGTCCCCCCACTCTCAATATTAAAGCCCCGGAGAGGTGGTGGTCCCCTGGGCAGTGTGGGGGGGGTAGGAGCCCACACACATTATTCATTTTAAAAAAAGCCATGGGGAGGTGGCAGCCCCCAGGGCTGCAAGGTGCAGGAGGCCCCCTGCATTTAAATATGGAAGCTCCTGGGAGGTGGCAGTTCCCGGGCAGCACGGAGAGGCAGGAGCCCCCCCACACATTTTATTTAATTTTATTAAAAGAAAGCCCTGGGTGAGGAGCAGTCCCCGGGGCTGTGTGGGGGGTCACGTTCCCCCGCATTTAAATGAGCATAGCCCCGGGAGGTGGTGGTCCCCAGGGCAGCAGGGGCCCAGTGGACCCCCTACATAATTAAACATTGCCCCGGGGACCTGGCCCACCCAGGAACTTAAAACAAATGAAGCATGGGAGCCCTGCTTTGGTTTTTGTTTTTTCTACTGGATTCGGGGACCCTGTGTGAATCCCACAATTTTTTTTTTTTTAAATGCTTTTTTTGGCCCGCAGGGTGACTGTGGGACCCCTGAGCAGGCCTACGAGGTCAGGGTGTTCCTACCCTGCCCCCTTTTCTTGTTTTTTTACCTTTTTTCTTGTGACTCAGTTCAACCGAGTCACAGGGTGACTGCCAACACTTCCTGGTTTGAAGTGTTGGCAGCCAATCAGAATCAAGCTCAAGATAAGTAGGGTTCATGAACCACTGCGGTCACAAGATACTAATATGAAAAAAAAGTTTGCTTTCTGAACCAATACCTACCTTTTTGCTAAATTTAGTGCAATTCCATTCAGGAGTTCGGGCTGTAGCCTTGTCTAAAGTTTCCTATGGAAATTAACATGGAGAAAATGCATTTTGGGACCTTCCTTTTTTCTCGGCCCCAACTCGACAAATCTCCCCAAACCTTTCAAGATAGGAGCTGAACGGAGCGCCTCATTAGTTTTGAAAATTTTGCGAAGATTCGTCAAACGGCGTCAAAGATATTGATATTGTAAAAAAAAAATTGAATAAGAACAAGGTCCTAATTATAACTACCTACTGGCAACCGCCAGTAGGTAATACATCCATACATATATATGTATACATATATATAAAATATCAAGGCTCCAATTTTAAATGGACCAGCACTCACTGGAGAGTTTAATCCTCTTTCAGATTTATTTGCACTTGATCATCCATGAAGACGAACCGCCAAAATGCGTTTGTTGTGTAAAGTGCAAATAAATCCGAAAGAGGATTAAACTCTCCCATGAGTACTGGTCTGTTTGAAATTTGAGCCTTGAGATATATGCGAGTCTGCCCTCACGTGACGGTGCAACCACTAGTGAGTGCAGAGTAGCCCTGGGCAGTGAACTCCGCTCCGCTCACAGAGTTTGCGGAGTTTCCTGCAAACCGCGGAGTTCTCATTGCATAGCGGAGTTTTTTTCGCGTTCGTCAGCGTCAAGTTGGTGACTGTGAGCAAGGAAAATTAACTTCCCAGCAAGATTTTTCCTTGTTCGCGATCGTCAACATCAAGTTGGCGAGCGCAAGCATGGAATATCAACATCCCGGCGAGATTTCTCAACGCGGGGGGTCAGGTTTCTCATTGCGAGTGGTCGCGTATGCTTGCGACAGCTCGCGTTGAGAAACTGCAGTTTGCATAAAATTCTACGAGATCGGCAGAAAAAGAAAGCAGTGACTGCTTGCACTGTGCATGGTGCCGTTCGCAATGATTGCACTGTGCGGACAAGCACCCGACACTGTGCAATCACCGCAAACACATTTTTCTATCGTACTCCGCAGCTCGTGTAGCTCTGCGTAGTGCGGCGGAGATTTCTTTGCACTTCGCATAGTGCCGCGTAGTGCAACTCTGTGAACTACGCCCGGAGTTAGTGCAGAGGCATTAGGCAGGAAACAAAGCAAAGATATATCAAACAATGTTTATAATAAAAGCAACATTCCCTGTGAGCACCAGAAAAGAGTGGCCAAACATTATTACAACATGCAAAAAGTGTGCAAATTGATAGCCACTGGTTTTTAAATGGTTTAAAACATTGAAAAAAATAGCAATACTCCACAAGAATTGACAACAAATATAACTGGAAATTAGGAAACCCTTCCCATGATTTACATGGTAAAAACAATGTCTGCTTTTTCATTAATGTGCATAGAAAAGTGATGCATGGAATGTTTGAGTTAATCTCATTCATTGGTAATTACTCGGGCCGCATCTCAATCCATCATTATTTTCCATACCATGCCACTTCAGTTTGGACCCAACCATTTGCAAATCACTCTTGACTCTGCTCCAATGGGAGCAGGCTAAGTTCTCCCTGAACGAACCGGAACACAAGCAACCCAGGACTGGTTTTGCCCTGGTTAGGGCTCATCAAATAGGTATAGCTTGGTTCCTAAGATACAGTGTCTGTCCAGACGTGGGTTCAGTGCCACTGTGCCACTGGAACAAAGCTTTACCTGGAAAGCTTGTGGGCATTCCCATATTGAGGAACTATGACCTTTTCTACATTTTACTTAAGGATAATCCTGCTTCTGTTGTTTTGGGGAATTTCCCACACACCAGGATTCTCAACTCATCTTCCACCCTCTGCAGATTCTGTGTCTGTGACATCATCAGACATTGTCAAGGAGCAGAAATAGAAAGATAACAAGCAGATGGTTGCGGACAGTGTCATAATGGCTCCATTAGTGCTGCCTAGGAAACTGAGGCTGAGAGTTCTAGATCTCAGGTGCAGTGGTCACTTTCCTTGGAGACTTGGAAGGAGGAGGTTGGAGCTGTGTTAGCTTGTGAGAACTGTAATTTCTTTAAACACCTACAATTATTAGTGAGCTTGAATACCACTACTAATGGTAAGGTCATTAATGTGTCAGAATGCTTGACTGAGGGTCGGATTTAGAGGTATGTGGATGGGATACTCAGTCAAAATGTGACAGATACTTCTTCCCCTATGTTACAAATGCCTTAGATTATAATACACTTGGAATATAATGGATGGGGTATCTGTTATGTTTTGAATCTAAAATATTATGTTAATATTAAACTTAAATACAATATAGACATTGTTCTATCTCTAAAGGCATGTGTATTTTCAGAAGCCATGCGCAATTACATAAACTCACACACATACTTGGGACAAATGATGAGACTTTATGTTAAAGATCAGGGACTAGTGTTTATGCATTAGTGGAATAGATGTGAGGGTATGGGAGTTAAAACAAAATTTGGTTTTAGGTTAGAGGTTTAGGGTATAATAGTTAAGATTTTGAGGTACAGGTTGAAGTGTTAAGGGTTTTGGGTATAATGTTAAGGAGTGAAAAGGTTAGGAGTTAATGTTATGACGAAGAAAGCTGCTAGGGTTTAATAATGTGGGATATACGGTATTAGGATTGACACTTTTGGGTGTAGGGTTAATGGATTAAGGGAATAGAGATTAACACATTGGAGTATAAGGTATCGGGCCTAAGGGTATGACTTAAGTATTTCAGGAATCTTTTTAAGTTTATGGTGAAGAGGGTTAAAAGTGTGGGTTTAGGATTAAAGAAACCCGACTTTTACATTTCTTTAATAATATAGAGGAAAATGTTTGACATATGAGGTATGCTAATGAGTAATATATTAATCTGTATGACAAATATGCACGTTTACTTTTCACAGTAACATTGCACTCAATTTATTTCAATGGACCACACATGACTTTACTGGCAATTCAATCAAAATTGTTAACAAATAAATGGATCTATTTCTCAGTAAACAATATGAATTATCTAGGTACAAAAACAGATACACTCACACACACACCTCTTGAGTATGTGGTTTTATTGTTATCTACAACAAACATAGATGTCTCTCTGATCCTCTTCTTTCTTACCTTTAAACTAAGTACCCATAGAATTTTGTTCACTAAGCACCAGTTTAGATGATTTCTCATTTCAAAAAAAGGTTATTATTTATGTTAAATTTTTTTGTGATTTGTTGTGTTTGCTTGTGTATTTCCAAAACATCTGTAAATGTGGTAATTGAGTATGAAGTGTTTTAATTGTTAGTGGCTGAAGTCTGTACAGATTACGACATACCTACTTTGTGGAATTCTTTCATTGCCAAACATTCCCTTAGTGGTTCAGAGTTGATTTTCTAAAGTGAAAAATACTTTTGGTGATTTATTGTCCTCAAAATGTTATAGGCATTTCTAGTTTTTGCTTAGCTATTTTGTTTTCTGGTAAGTTGTGTTTGTTGCTGCACTGTTGGGCTGGTATTGTTGTTATTAAACTCTGCTCTTCTCTCCGTCTGTTCATGTGAGTTTTGTGTTTGAGGGCTGTACACCTGTGTTATGAACCTGGGTAGTGGTACCGTATAGGAGAAACACGTGCCGGCTGTGGGGAAAAGAAGAAGGATTACTTGTGTTCTGTTCAAATACTATTTACCATCTAGAGATTTCTAATATATGTTGACATTAGGGCTGGGCTTGTTGACCTATCAAATAGGAAAAGGTGAGATACCACTGAGGTATATTTGCAATCAATGTCAGTGGTGATGGTTTCAATATCTCTTGGTCAGCCTTACAACCTACAGAAATATTTTTATTTAGTGGGCTGGTAATATGAGTTCTAAATGTTAAAAGCAGCAACAGAATGAGCAACAGAATGAGTTGGTGTTCGACCTGAGCCCCTATGCAAGGTCACCCCAGATTTTTGCCTTCCTTCGCTGAACCCAGTTATGTTGCCTTTAGGACTCTGTGCACGTTGCTCCTGCTAATCACTGGTAAAGTGATTGTGCTTTCCCTTGAAAACAGGGTAAAATTGGCCTACACCTGATTGGTACATTTAATTTACTTGTAAAACCCTAGTACATGGTATTAAATGTACCCACTGCCTGTAAATTAAATGCTACTAGTGGGCTACAGCACTCATTGTGCCCCCTCTCTCCCCCACTAAAGTAGGACTGCAAAACATATCTTATGCCTGCCACTAAATCAGTAGTACAGTTCTTAACTAAACTGCCATTTCAACCAAGCACAACAAGCCTTTTGCTAGGCTTAAGCCTTCCAGTTTAATACTTATAAGTCACCCATAAGGCAGGCATCCTAATGGCTCATAGGGCAGGGTGCAGTATAATTAAAAAGTAGCACAAGTTTACATCAGTTTTACATGCCTTGACAATGAGAAAATCTTAATGGCATGATTCAGTCTCCCCTTTGTTACCCTAGACAGGTTTGAGCCAAACACAGAAAAGAGTGAAGTTTAGACAAAGGGGACATCCCTAACCTGCAGGCTGGCAATGGAAATAAAAGTGGTACCTTCAAAACCTCTCATCAGAACAATCCTGGACCTGTGGAAGATTCAGAAGAAGAACTGCCCTGCTATTTGAAGTTGGAAGATTGGACCTGCTTGACTTGAGCTCAGGCTCCATAGAAATGACTCTAAGAGTCAGTTGACGGTTCTCCTGTTTGAGCTACAGGGACAAGGCAACCTTCCAGGGGCCTCCCTGCAACTGCAAAGCTGACCAGCACCAACTGGGCCTGCCTGAGCCCTGCTGCTGGCCTCTGCTAAAGTGAGCTCTGACCCCCAATAGATGCCCATCCAATTCCTGGACCTTTGGCTAGCATCAGAGTGTTCCCTTCTTGTCTGAAACCACAAGCCCTGCGTCCCAGGTGAAGATTCGGAAGTTTTCGGCCTCTGTGCGACTGCAAATGGACTCCTCATGTCACCCGACAACCATCTGCAATTCCTGCCAATGTGAATCTCCTGCGACGACCTACTCTTCATGTCCGCTCCTAGATCCAGCACCACACAGATAAAGGATGGATGGAATGCTGAATAAATCAAACATTGACCCCCACTCAGATCTGGGTTAAATTCATCGTTATTTTGTTCCCCATGCCATCCCAGTTTAGACACAGCTATATGCAAAACAGTCTTGGTCCTGCTTTTCATTGGAACAGTCCAGTCGAATGGCCAAGCCAGGCCATACTTGGACCAGAAAGAAGCATCCAAGGACCAGCTTCGGGGTATCACCCGTCGTCAGCCAGGCAAGCTTCAATCCAGTGGCACAGCGTGCAAGGGACCCATGCCTGGCATACCCATCCCACTTACGGCAAAAAGTGCTATGCAAATAAATGATGGCTGGAATGTTGAATTAATCAAACATTCATCCCCAGTCAACAGATCTGGGTCAAATCCATTGTTCCTTTGCTTACCATGCCACCACAGTTTAGACCCAGACATATACAAATCAGTCTTGATCCTGCTCCTCATGGAAACTGTCCAGCCCGAACTGTCAAGCAAGGCCTTCTCTGGACCAGAAGCAAGTATCCTAGGACCAGTTTCGGGGCATCACACCTCATCAGCTAGGCTAGCTTGAATCCAGTGGCACAGTCAGCAAGGAACACACATCAGAGCTTACTTATCCCACATACGCCGAAAATTGCTCAGCAAACAAATCATGGAAGGAATGCTGAATGAATCAAATATTGACCCCCAGTCAAGTGATCTGGGTTAAATCCATTGTTATTTTGCTCACTGTGCCATCCCAGTTTAGATGAAGCCAAATGCAAAACAGTCTTGACCCTGCTTCTTATGGTAACAGTCTAGACCGAACTGACAAGCCAGGCCATCCTGGGACGAGAGACAAGCATCCTAGGACCGGTTTCCGGGTATCACCCCTCATCAGCCATGCTAGCTTCAATCCAGTGCGACAGTGAGCAAGGGACCCACGTCTGGGCATACCCATCCCACTTAGGGTGAAAAGTGCTACGCAAACAAATGATGGAAGGAATGCAGAATGAATCAAACATTCATCCCCAGTCAATAGATCTGGGTTAAACCCATAGCTATTTTGCTCACCATACCATCCCAGTTTAGACCCAGCCATATATAAATCAGTGTGGATCCTGCTTCTCATGGGAACTGCCAAGCAAAGCCTTCCTTGGACCGAAAAAAAGTGTCATATGACCAATTTCGGGGCATTACCCGCCGTCAGCTAGGCTAACATAAATTCAGCATATCAGAAGGGGGAACAAGGGCACCCAAAGGAATTAGACAGGGACCTTGGGTAGATACGTATTACAGGAAACAGTGGTCCCTGAAAGCAAAACGATAGAACAAAAAATGAATATAGTCAAAATTGAAACTATATTATAGCCAATGTCCAGCCGGGCATGGCAACTTTAATAAGTGGAAGTTCTTAACAGTGAACCAGAAAATGCAAGTAGAATCTCGGTGGGACACAAGCCTGTATCCTATGACTTACATATCAAGTTGACAAAAAATGATAAGACACATTCAGGCAATTACATTGATGTTTCTTTTTAGAAATAATGAATAGCGAAACATATGGTATTCAGATTGCCACCTTCACACTATATTACATGCAGCAATATTAAGGTGTAGGGTGGGCAACAGAGTCGACGGCGTTTCGATCCTTATGAAAGAGATACAGGATCATCATCAGGACTTATTTAGTTAAATTGCCCTTATTTAGAATGCCTGAGTAAACATCGGACAATAAGGCAAACGTGAAACCAACATAAATATGAAAGAAAATAAAGGGGAGGGAAGGAAAAAAAGGGAAAAGAAAATAACAATGAATCGATTTATAATTACATTTAAACAAAACATTTAGCATCAAAATGGCACTATGTCAGATCAGGGGCTAGTTCCTGTGTGCATTCTCATGTAGAAGTGACATAGCGAGCATTCGTCTCATGGCAGCCAATATCTAAGAAATTATACGGAAACAAGCGCTGTTTAAAGGTAACGCTATAGAAAAGGTAGAAGACCTCATGCCAGCCGTGGTTTGCTAAACAATATCATTCGTTGCGGAGTGCGGTGTGAACCCGTGAGGTGTAGGAGGGTGCTAGGTAAGAAAACCTGTGGTATCTGAAGGGTAATGAGAGGGGTGACAGGGAACGGCAGTGGATTGGGGGTGAGTGGGTGGGGAATTACCTCATGTTGCCATGGTGGCAACGGAGAAGGTGCCGATTCGCGATCTGGCAACGTTACGTGAAAGTTATGAGTTAAGGTAGGAACAATGCCTGTGAAGAAATACATAATATTAGTGGGGCGAAGCGTAGTTGTAAATTCGTAGGATGTGCCGTGAATGAAGGGCTTACCTACGGACAACTACTTCCGGAATGAAGGACACGGATAGGTCTGGTGAGAGAAAGTAAAAGATATCAGGATCCGAGAAAAGAGCGGGACGTCCGGGTGGCGGGTCCGTAGTGGCGAGGCTTACCTCAATAAACTGGAAGAAATGGGTTCCGTGGCCATGCAGTGTGTTCGGACGATGCCGGATCAACTGTGAAGGCAGAGTTGTGATGCTACGTAAAGTAGGTGTATACGATCATGTGGGTGGTCACATGGGTAATCATGTGATCAGGAAGCAGCGCCGTGCAAGTGAGAGGGCGATGGTCCAGAGAATTGGGGCACCATATTGGAAGGGTGAAGAGGATGGGGTTAGTTAGATGATGAGAAAAGTAGCCGGCGAGTAAAGGGGTGAATAGAAGAAGGGAAGAATATAAGGCATATCTAGACAGAGAACGATATTTGTAAACCGCATACAGCAAAAAAGTTTACCATATATATACAGATAATTTAAACATATAATTTCGGTGGAACAGTGACCACCAGACATCCAGTAGTGTGAAACGAATAACATTGTTCACGGAGCCTAGCAACGAGGTGTGGTACCCAAGGGGGTGTAACCTTCATTAGGTATTAGTCAGAAGATTGTAGAGTGAAATGAATCCAAAAAAGTTCATAGCAAAGCGGTCCAGTCCTCAAGGCGATTCAGCCCTCTGTGTATGCTTCCTGTCTTGAGAATCCATTTTAGTTCTTCTTTGTTCAACAGTTGGGCGAGATCAGTGCCCCTGGGTGGGATCTTTACTTCAGAGATTACAGTCCAGCGTATTTCATTCTCAGTGTGGCCCTTGGCCTCAAAATGTTCGACCAATGGAGCATTTGGGGTTTTGCATCTTAATCTGCTTCTGTGCTGGCAGATTCGTACCCGGATTTTTTGTGTGGTCTGACCTATGTAAATCATATCGCAGGGACATAAGATAGCATAAATCACATTACAGGTGTTACAGTTACTGAATTGTTTGAGTGGTTTACGTATATTTCCATATACAAATTCTTTGCAGTCAGTGGTAAAGCCACACACAGAACAATTGCCGCATTTATTATGACCAATCACAGATGGTAACGACCAATGGTCATGAAGGGTACCCGTATTTGTGGTACTAGGGAGGGCTGCTCTGACCAAGTGGTCCTTAATGTTCTTGTTTTTCTTAAAAGCAAAGAGAGGTTTCTCCAGGTTAAGTATTCCAGCATTAACTACACTCCAATGCTTCAGAATGCTTTTTCGTAGTTTGTTCGAGGAGAGGGGAAAAGTTGTAACGCATACTATGCGATTCTCTGATTTTTTGTTTTTGGGTTCCAAGAGAATGTCCCTAGGACAGTACCAAGCTCTTTTGAGGGAGTTTCGGATCAGTCTCTTGGGATAGCCTCTGGAGGTCAACTTGTTGCTTAATATTTTAGCTTCCCTGAAATAATCCTCCTTAAGGGTGCAGTTGCGTCTGATGCGGAGATACTGAGAATAGGGAAGGGAGTCTTTAAGAGCTCTGGGATGATTGCTGCTGTATTTCAACAGAGTATTACGCTCAGTTGGTTTTCTGAAAAGACTAGTGATTAGATGCCCATCTCTGTGGGTTATATTGAGGTCAAGAAAAGGAATGGATATTTTGTTGTGTGTGAGTGTAAATTTCAAACCACCACAGTTGTTGTTCAGCCAGTCAAGGAAATTTTCGAGCATTGTCTGAGTGTCATGCCAAATAAGGAAAATATCGTCTATACAGTTCGTCTCTAGTGCATTCATGTAAAGGATCGCCAGATTTGGTGCAAAAACTGCTCCCATCGATGAAAACACTTTAGAGACACGCATCAGACCACACGCAGTTCCAACTATTTTTATTTTGCAACTTCTTGAGATCTGCTTGACCAGGAATTTCTTTTTGTTTGACGGGCATTACTACCAGCAAACTAAAGGAACATCGATGGGAGCAGTTTTTGCACCAAATCTGGCGATCCTTTACATGAATGCACTAGAGACGAACTGTATATTGGCCCCACTCAATCCTTTTTTCCCTGCCATGTCACTCTGGAAACGATACATAGACGATATTTTCCTTATTTGGCATGACACTCAGACAATGCTCGAAAATTTCCTTGACTGGCTGAACAACAACTGTGGTGGTTTGAAATTTACACTCACACACAACAAAATATCCATTCCTTTTCTTGACCTCAATATAACCCACAGAGATGGGCATCTAATCACTAGTCTTTTCAGAAAACCAACTGAGCGTAATACTCTGTTGAAATACAGCAGCAATCATCCCAGAGCTCTTAAAGACTCCCTTCCCTATTCTCAGTATCTCCGCATCAGACGCAACTGCACCCTTAAGGAGGATTATTTCAGGGAAGCTAAAATATTAAGCAACAAGTTGACCTCCAGAGGCTATCCCAAGAGACTGATCCGAAATTCCCTCAAAAGAGCTTGGTACTGTCCTAGGGACATTCTCTTGGAACCCAAAAACAAAAAATCAGAGAATCGCATAGTATGCGTTACAACTTTTTCCCTCTCCTCGAACAAACTACGAAAAAGCATTCTGAAGCATTGGAGTGTAGTTAATGCTGGAATACTTAACCTGGAGAAACCTCTCTTTGCTTTTAAGAAAAACAAGAACATTAAGGACCACTTGGTCAGAGCAGCCCTCCCTAGTACCACAAATACGGGTACCCTTCATGACCATTGGTCGTTACCATCTGTGATTGGTCATAATAAATGCGGCAATTGTTCTGTGTGTGGCTTTACCACTGACTGCAAAGAATTTGTATATGGAAATATACGTAAACCACTCAAACAATTCAGTAACTGTAACACCTGTAATGTGATTTATGCTATCTTATGTCCCTGCGATATGATTTACATAGGTCAGACCACACAAAAAATCCGGGTACGAATCTGCCAGCACAGAAGCAGATTAAGATGCAAAACCCCAAATGCTCCATTGGTCGAACATTTTGAGGCCAAGGGCCACACTGAGAATGAAATACGCTGGACTGTAATCTCTGTAGTGAAGATCCCACCCAGGGGCGCTGATCTCGCCCAACTGTTGAACAAAGAAG
This sequence comes from Triturus cristatus, assembly GCF_964204655.1. NCBI lineage: Eukaryota > Metazoa > Chordata > Amphibia > Caudata > Salamandridae > Triturus > Triturus cristatus. Next base: position 526,309,940 of record NC_140593.1, on the reverse strand, counting down.
AACTAAAATGGATTCTCAAGACAGGAAGCATACACAGAGGGCTGAATCGCCTTGAGGACTGGACCGCTTTGCTATGAACTTTTTTGGATTCATTTCACTCTACAATCTTCTGACTAATACCTAATGAAGGTTACACCCCCTTGGGTACCACACCTCGTTGCTAGGCTCCGTGAACAATGTTATTCATTTCACACTACTGGATGTCTGGTGGTCACTGTTCCACCGAAATTATATGTTTAAATTATCTGTATATATATGGTAAACTTTTTTGCTGTATGCGGTTTACAAATATCGTTCTCTGTCTAGATATGCCTTATATTCTTCCCTTCTTCTATTCACCCCTTTACTCGACGGCTACTTTTCTCATCTAACTAACCCCATCCTCTTCACCCTTCCAATATGGCGCCCCGATTCTCCGGACCATCGCCCTCTCACTTGCACGGCGCTGCTCCCTGATCACATGATTACCCATGTGACCACCCACATGATCGTATACACCTACTTTACGTAGCATCACAACTCTGCCTTCACAGTTGATCCGGCATCGTCCGAACACACTGCATGGCCACGGAACCCATTTCTTCCAGTTTATCGAGGTAAGCCTCGCCACTACGGACCCGCCACCCGGACGTCCCGCTCTTTTCTCGGATCCTGATATCTTTTACTTTCTCTCACCAGACCTATCCGTGTCCTTCATTCCGGAAGTAGTTGTCCGTAGGTAAGCCCTTCATTCACGGCACATCCTACGAATTTACAACTACGCTTCGCCCCACTAATATTATGTATTTCTTCACAGGCATTGTTCCTACCTTAACTCATAACTTTCACGTAACGTTGCCAGATCGCGAATCGGCACCTTCTCCGTTGCCACCATGGCAACATGAGGTAATTCCCCACCCACTCACCCCCAATCCACTGCCGTTCCCTGTCACCCCTCTCATTACCCTTCAGATACCACAGGTTTTCTTACCTAGCACCCTCCTACACCTCACGGGTTCACACCGCACTCCGCAACGAATGATATTGTTTAGCAAACCACGGCTGGCATGAGGTCTTCTACCTTTTCTATAGCGTTACCTTTAAACAGCGCTTGTTTCCGTATAATTTCTTAGATATTGGCTGCCATGAGACGAATGCTCGCTATGTCACTTCTACATGAGAATGCACACAGGAACTAGCCCCTGATCTGACATAGTGCCATTTTGATGCTAAATGTTTTGTTTAAATGTAATTATAAATCGATTCATTGTTATTTTCTTTTCCCTTTTTTTCCTTCCCTCCCCTTTATTTTCTTTCATATTTATGTTGGTTTCACGTTTGCCTTATTGTCCGATGTTTACTCAGGCATTCTAAATAAGGGCAATTTAACTAAATAAGTCCTGATGATGATCCTGTATCTCTTTCATAAGGATCGAAACGCCGTCGACTCTGTTGCCCACCCTACACCTTAATATTGCTGCATGTAATATAGTGTGAAGGTGGCAATCTGAATACCAGATGTTTCGCTATTCATTATTTCTAAAAAGAAACATCAATGTAATTGCCTGAATGTGTCTTATCATTTTTTGTCAACTTGATATGTAAGTCATAGGATACAGGCTTGTGTCCCACCGAGATTCTACTTGCATTTTCTGGTTCACTGTTAAGAACTTCCACTTATTAAAGTTGCCATGCCCGGCTGGACATTGGCTATAATATAGTTTCAATTTTGACTATATTCATTTTTTGTTCTATCGTTTTGCTTTCAGGGACCACTGTTTCCTGTAAAACATAAATTCAGCGGCACAGTCAGTAAAGGGCACACATCAGGGCTTACACATCCCACTTACGGAAAAAAGTGCTCAGCAAACAAATGATGGACGGAATGCTGAATGAATCAAATATTCACTCCCAGTCAAGAGAACCAGCACCAGCAGCAGTAGACTTCAATGATTGCCAAAGAGAAGCTCTAGCGACATCAATAGATTTGGGATTTTCTTGTGTTGTGTTATCTCTTTATTGCTTTGTTTGAGTGCTGCATAAGTACTATAAACATTAACACTATCTTAAGCATAAGTGGTCTTGTGCCAAGGCACCAGAGGGTAAGCGCAGGTTTACTTAGTGACTTTTGTGGTTTACCCAGAAAAAGGATTATGTTAATTACTTGAGTGGTGGTTCCACCCCTCTCACCCAGTTTCTTACGCTTAGTCAGTTTAAATTAATTGTTTATGATTGAAGCCGAAGAAGAGTTATCAGTACATGCATGGATAGTCTCGCAGGTGCAAGGAATTATTTTAAATGAGCTCACATGGATGACCTCAGAATTAATCTATCCTTTGTGGCAGAGGGGCCAGTGATGCAGGATTTTCAAATATCTCTATCCAACCCTTTTCAAATCATTCTTGCTAATGATACTTCAATCAGACATTTTAACATAACACTCAGGCTAAACAAGACCATAGGAATTTCATGGGCACCTTGCAACAGAAAGTAATTGCCACAAAGTGCCATCATCAATTGTATATTTTCCCCAAAATAATTTAGCTGTAAAGCACATTTTACAGTTCTTCAAGTTCAAATTGAACCACAAAAGGCCATCACCCTTTACATGTTGTTTTGTTCCTATTAGCTGAATAATATTTATGGTGAAATTATTCGTTTAACCCACTAATATATTTTGAAGCTGATTATTGAATTAGATCTCTTGCAATTTCTCATGCATCAACAAAACATTTCTGACTAGTGATCATTTAACACAACTGCCATGTTTTGCACACAGGGGTCCTAGGTAGCATCAAATAGATGATGAGATGGAAGCTTGAGTTGTCTATGATCAGGGCCGGACTGGGAACCAAAACTGGCCCTGGCAAAGTGCTCGGCAGGCTGCCTGGGGGGTTGGGGGTGCAACCGAGCTGTCTGCCGGTGCCGGTTACTGGCGATTTTGTTACAGGGGTCGATATTGTAGCTGTGCTGCAAAAACGGCCCTGTAAAAAAAACAACACCCCATTGCACAAAAACCGGCCCCCACCCTGGCGGCCCACCGGGGGAAAGCCAGGTGCCCGCTACGGCCCATCTGGCCCTGTCTATGATGCACCTCAGAACCCTGAGGCAAAAGCCATTGCCTTACTCACTGATAAGCCTGGTATTTTGCCTCCCACCACACATCTCTTCAAATCTTTCTCCTGCCAAATTATAAAAAAATTGTTCCTGGCCTCTAGCTACCCTACCACATTTCGCTCTAGAGGTTTCCTTTCCCTCCTCCTCAAAGCTGTGCTCTTTGCTCTCCATCCAAGGCTGACAGGCTCTATGAGAGCCATGGCAGGATGGCATGGAACTGATTTATCAGTTTGCAACAATGTTTTTCTATGTCATAGCAATAACAGAATTTGGTATTTATGCTAATGGCTCTCTGTGATAGTCATACATAGTGTTGGACTTGGCCCTTATTGGCAGGTTCACCCCTAAACTTTTTGCCTTATTTCTGACATGATGTTGGTAGTTTTAGGCCTCTGGGCACTTTAGGACTGTGGTCCAGTGTAAAGTGTGTGCTCTTTCTGGGTACATTTGGTAAGGTTGGTCTGCCCTCCCATAGGAATGCTTTGGGGATTCCCTGATAAAGTGTGTCAGTGGTAATTCTTGGAATGGGAGGAGCAGCGTGGTCAAGTTTAGTATGTATGAAATTGTGAGTGTAAATGCTGCACAATGGTGTGTGCAGATTTATTAGGACTAAGGGAGAAATGCCTCTTTTAGAAGTTGTCATTTCTGTGTGCTATGTGTCTGCCTGCCTGATGTGAATTGCATGTCTGGCTTGTGAGTGACAGGGGCTCCAGGAGGGGCAGGGTGAGTCAGCACTAGGCTGAATGGGACATCTGTGCTGGGAGTAGTGGGAGGAGTAATCGCCTGACCCTGAATAGGACTGGGCCGAGCCTGGACAATGCTGGTTCCGCCCCCTGTGGTGTGTCTGATCACCTAGCTCCCACCTGACAAAGGGGAAGAGGAGCTTGGAAAACAAAGTGCTCCAATTTCCCCCTAAACCAGTTACATCTGGTTCCCCATGCCCTGTACTGCAGACAAAGAGATGGTGTAATATAAATATAGGGGCTGTGACCCCATGAAAATGTTCTTGTTCTGCTCTGTGCTGTTCCTGGACCTTTGAGAGCTTGCTGTTGCTGGGGCCCAGGTGGAACCACCATGGGGGCTTACCTCCCTGCTGGAGGGCCCTGGGTGCTGGCCTCCCTCGGCCCAGCTTTGCCCCCTTCACCTCTCAGGACTTTTTGCTTCAGCTAGCACCTCGTGAGTGCTTTCTTTTGATGTTCCCAGGAAGGAGGAGAGCGAGGGCTGCGCAGCGATGAGCTGCCGCCCTTTAGAGGTAATCCCAACGTAGGGATTCCCCCGTGATGCCTAAAGCGGTCGGTGCCCACCCCACGTTTTTCCTCACTTTCGCGGGTACCCACCCCGCTTATCTGATATTTGAAAATTCCGGGTGCCTACCCCACTTGTGCCTTTATTTTAATTGCGGGTGCCCACCCCGCTTAGGCGATTTCTTTTAATCACTGCGGGTGCCCACCCGCTTCTCTGCCGGAGGACTCACCGCCACGGACTGACGCAAGCAGGAAGTCATGCGGCCTTGCCTGGCTAGGGGCGGGGTGTAGGACGCATCCGGCGAGCAGGGAGAGGAGGTCCCGCCCGCCAGATATGCTGCGAGGAGACCCATCTGGAGCCTCGCCAGCTCCCCGTTGAAGTCCTGGTCTCAGAAGGGGGACCGCGCGAAGTGGAGACGAGAGGTACCCCCGAGGAGTGAGGGCTCTCCTGTGGCCTTCCACCAGCACCACAAGAAGAGTCTCGGTGCAGTCGGGGCCAAGAAGAGCAAAGCCGGCAGAATCATCCTCAGAGCCTCGGTGAGTGGGGGCTCGGTTGTAACCCTGATGTAGGGAGGCAGGCTCACGGAAGACACCAATGACCGGAGGAGTTCCCCGTCAGCCCCTGGTGAGTGAGAGCTTGGCAAGGTTCATGGCCGGCGTCTACTTTCCGAGCGGACCTGCCAGAGGGAGGGCCGCTTCATCATGGGGGCAATTTTGTGCGCATTGCTGAGTTCTGTGCCCCTGAGTGGGCCCAGAGGTGCCTTTTTGAAGCACGTTGTTGGTGCTTGGCCTGGGCGGTCCCGCCGCTGCAGGCCGCTCCAACGAGGGGGCATATTGTTGTCTGAGGGCCCAGAGGGGCCTGTTCTCTTCCCAGTTTGGCCATTTTACAGCTGCCCCGCTTGCTAGAGGGCAGCTGCACCGATGGGGCAAATTTGTTTAGAGAGTCCCAGAGAGGGGCTCAGGTGGCACGTTGGTGCCATGGCTAATTCATACACAGCTCCCCACCGGACTGTGGGTAGCTACAACATTTGTGCCTATTATTTTATAGAGTCCCTGAGTGTGACAGGAGGGCACAGTGGTGCCAAGCCTTCTTTTCTTCACAGCTGCATGGCAATTAGTGTCAGCTGCAACGTTTAGGCAACATTTATTTGGGGGGCATTGTTGTATGAGATACGACTGAGATACACTCCTCTGCCCCAGCGCAATTGCGCATTTGGATTCTGCTGTATTGGCAGCCTCCCTGACATTTTGGAATATAGGGTATTTGAGCCCCTTTGAGAAGGCCAGTTGGCCAGGGGGACTGGTTGGTTTATAGGGCGCCAGGCCCTAATGTGATGTATGTGGTGCACAGGAAATGTGATTCATGTACTGTGTTTTATGCACCCTGATTTATACCTCTAATGTGGTTTATGTTTATGAGGTTATTTGCCTACTGGGGTTTATGCTTGGGAGGTTGCTCTCCACTGTGATTTATGCCTAATGTAAGCTATGATTAAGGGGTTAGGGTCTAATATGTTTAGGCTTATTAGGTTGGCGTAGAGTGTATTTTATGCCTGATGTTATACTGTGCATAACCGGTCCCCGGAAGCTTGTTTCCTTCCCAGTATAAGAATTGGCTTGGTAGTTTGGTTTGCCCTGTTCCCATCATGTACTGGGACAGGTACAGACTAATTTGCATGTAGCCTGGTTCTGAGCTGGGATGGTGCAGTGAGCTAAAAAACGGTGATGGATTAAAACCATGATCTCTTGACTTGGTAAGAGTATTCTGCATCATTCAGAAACTCTGTCCATCACCACCCCCTTTTTCCCAAATCGATTTTATCCACACTCAGTGTGGGAGGGTATGCTCAGACGTGAGTCCCTTGCTCATTGCACCATCAGGATTCAGGCAAGCCGGGCCGACGAAGGCTGTGATGCCAGAAACCGGTCCCCGGAAGCTTGTTTCCTTCCCAGTATAAGAATTGGCTTGGTAGTTTGGTTTGCCCTGTTCCCATCATGTACTGGGACAGGTACAGACTAATTTGCATGTAGCCTGGTTCTGAGCTGGGATGGTGCAGTGAGCTAAAAAACGGTGATGGATTAAAACCATGATCTCTTGACTTGGTAAGAGTATTCTGCATCATTCAGAAACTCTGTCCATCACCACCCCCTTTTTCCCAAATCGGTTTTATCCACACTCAGTGTGGGAGGGTATGCTCAGACGTGAGTCCCGTGCTCATTGCACCATCAGGATTCAGGCAAGCCGGGCCGACGAAGGCTGTGATGCCAGAAACCGGTCCCCGAAAGCTTGTTTCCTTCCCAGTATAAGAATTGGCTTGGTAGTTTGGTTTGCCCTGTTCCCATCATGTACTGGGACAGGTACAGACTAATTTGCATGTAGCCTGGTTCTGAGCTGGGATGGTGCAGTGAGCTAAAAAACGGTGATGGATTAAAACCATGATCTCTTGACTTGGTAAGAGTATTCTGCATCATTCAGAAACTCTGTCCATCACCACCCCCTTTTTCCCAAAAATAAATAAATAAATAAATAAAGTGGTGGTTTCTGCCTGGCTTTGGTGCAGGCCTTAGCCAACCAGAAATCCCATTTCTAACACATAGCAAAATATTGATGGCTGGTGAACAAGTCACATAAAAGACAAAGGCGCCGATCACGATCCTGTAAAAACCGGGTACGAACCGTCGGACGGAGCATATTCTCCGTCCGACGTGTACCCGGTCGTCAAAATCTACCAACATGGAATTACGATTCGCACGGAAACACCATTTCCGTACGAATCGTACAAAACCCCGACCGACGAAAAAAAAAATACAAATGCGATCCGGGAAAGCGCCGACCTGACGTCGGGACGCTCGCAGCCTGCCATTCACGAACCAGGAATTACGATTCGCACCGACGTCATCCCGCACGGTGAATATTTGCCGGCAGCCAAAAACTGCCGGGAAATCAGGACGACGCAAACAAGGAGTACCAGTACGCGACGGACAGACAGGACGAGGAGAACAAGGAGTACCCCTACGCGACGGACAGACAGGACGAGGCGAACAAGGAGTACCAGTACGCGACGGACAGACAGGACGAGGCGAACAAGGAGTACCCCTACGCGACGGACAGACAAGACGAGGCGAACAAGGAGTACCCGTACGCGACGGACAGACATGGACCCGAACCTACGTGTCATCCCGGCCCTCATAGCAGTCCACCTCCTCTACAGGTTACGACGCAGACGCCGCAGAAGGTCAGAACAACAAAGGGAGGGGGGAAAGGGGGGGGGCAGGACCAGGGGCAGGCCACAAAACCCCCACCATAGTCACACAGCACACATGCCCTGGACATACCTGACCCTCAGGCCCTGGTCACTACGAGGGGGTGGGGGCGTGTCCAGCTAAGCCAGCGACCGCCACAACGGAAGTTCATGACGACGCGAACCGGCAACACAACCAGACAGGTACGTCCCGTACCCACGCCTTAAGAGCGTACGTATGGAGCGTACCCCCACCCCAACAGTGTAAGTACGACCCGTACCCTCACACGCTTACGTATGGAGCGTACCCCCACCCCAACAGTGTAAGTATGACCCGTACCCTCACACGCGTACGTATGGAGCGTACCCCCACCCCAACAGTGTAAGTACGACCCGTACCCTCACACGCGTATGTATGGAGCGTACCACCAACCCCAACAGTGTAAGTACGACCCGTACCCCCACCCGCGTACGTATGGAGCGTACCCCCACCCCAACAGTGTAAGTACGACCCGTACCCTCACACGCTTACGTATGGAGCGTACCCCCACCCCAACAGTGTAAGTATGACCCGTACCCTCACACGCGTACATATGGAGCGTACCCCCACCCCAACAGTGTAAGTACGACCCGTACCCTCACACGCGTATGTATGGAGCGTACCCCCACCCCAACAGTGTAAGTACGACCCGTACCCTCACCTCGAATGCATGGAGCGTACCCACATCCGTGTATGTCATGAGCGTACATATTGTGAAATAGGAGGGGTGTGTGCAGAGTCCTCCCAGCAGTGCCCAGAGACAGGAGGGGTGTGTGCAGAGTCCTCCCAGCAGTGCCCTGAGACAGGAGGGGTGGGTGCCTATCACTCCCAGCAGTGCCCTGAGACAGGAGGGGTGTGTGCAGAGTCCTCCCAGCAGTGCCCTGAGACAGGAGGGGTGGGGGCCTATCACTCCCAGCAGTGCCCTGAGACAGGAGGGGTGGGTGCCTATCACTCCAAATAGTGCCCTGAGACAGGAGGGGTGGGTGCCTATCACTCCCAGCAGTGCCCTGAGACAGGAGGGGTGTGTGCAGAGTCCTCCCAGCAGTGCCCTGAGACAGGAGGGGTGGGGGCCTATCACTCCAAACAGTGCCCTGAGACAGGAGGGGTGTGTGCAGAGTCCTCCCAGCAGTGCCCTGAGACAGGAGGGGTGGGGGCCATAACTCCAAACAGTGCCCTGAGACAGGAGGGGTGGGGGCCTAACACTCCCAGCAGTGCCCATGGAACGCAAAGGGTGGAGTAGCCACAGATACCATGCCCACAAATGTCAGTCAGGTGCACAAAGACCCTGCAGTACATGTACCACATGTGTGCGAGGCTGGGAGTATACGCATGCATAGCACAGAAAAGATAACATGTACACATGAAGTCATGTCAATAGTCCACATACACAAGTTCAATGACTACCAAGGATGCCACGAATGATGCAGGTGGAGACATCGCTCAGCATGCATGTGCAAAGTAGAAGGAGTCTGTCACACACCCAGCTAATGTACACACAGCTCAGCGCAAAATATCGGGAACACCCTGCAGGGAAGAAGTCAGGGTACACAGAGGAAGAAAAACACCTTGGGACAATTGCAACATGCAGCAACTGCTTACATTAATTGAGAAAGCTAGCTAACACCATGTGATGGCACACAGATCCCATGGTCCCCCCTATGAGCAGCACACTACTACATTTCCCACACACCCAACACATGAACACCACCCACAACCATGTAGCAGCCCCACCAACAGCAATGCCAGCAAAGCAGGAGTGTTCCAAGGACAAAAAATAAATAGCTTTATTCAGCATGATCCAAAAACTGGTATGTAGGAAGTTCAATATTTACAAAGCCCATAGGGCAGTCCAGGAGTCACAGCTGGATGGGGGACACAGTGGGATGCGTGTCCCCTAGCTTGCCTGCACAGTTACAAGCCGTTGTCTTCCACAGGTGTGAGGGCATCAAGTGGGGGGGAATGAACAGGCACCGCAGGGACAGGAGGGCGAAGGGTAGGCGACGTGGGTGCAGGGATGGAGGACTCCACCACAGGGGGTGGGGCAGGGCCAAAGGCGGAGGCCAGGATCTCGCTGCACACCTTAGCAAGGTCCTACAGGGAATCACCTGCACCCGAAGGAACCACAGGCCCCAAGGAGGAGGGGGGGTCAGAGGGAAGGGTCGCAGCGCCACTGGGGGAGGGTGTAGACAGGGGGGGGACTCAAGCACCCTGACCGAGGACCTCCTTGACCGCTTGTGTGGTGGCGTCACTGTGGGGCTCAGGGACAGAGCGGCCATGAAGGAGTCTTTGGGGGAGATGTGGCCAGGAGAGCTGAGGGGAGGGGATTTGGAGGGAGTGGATTGGGTGGAATGCGGACTCCCACTCTGGCTGCGTGTCACACGTTTGCCCCCCGACCCAGTGGGTGTGCCTACTTTATTTATTTATTTATTTGTGGGTTTATATAGCGCTAGAATCGACTCCAGCTGGAGTATCTCTGCGCTTTCTGGAGCCGGTAGAAACAGAGGAATAATAGGAGCTAGATCTCGTTTTTGAACAACACAGTCTTCAGGAATTTCCTGAAAGTGAGATGCTCTTTGCACTGTCTCAGATGAAGAGGAAGTCTATTCCATAGGGTAGGGCCTGCGATAGATAGCGCTTTACTACCGTGTCTAGATTTCTTTGCACGGGGAGTCACCAAAAGAAGACAGTTACTGGACCTAAGTGAGCGACTAGGAACATAAGGAACAAATTTGTTCTGAAGATAAATAGGCCCTTGGCCATTTACACATTTATGGATCAAGCAGCATATCTTGAACTTAGATCTCTGGCGAACGGAAAGCCAGTTCAGTTTCTCCAGAAGGGGTTTGGACGCAGTTCTTGGAGGAACATTAAGGACAAGACGAGCCGCGGTGTTTTGAATGACCTGAAGTTTGGCCAACACATTTTCGTTGGCAGAAAGCAACAGGCCATTGCAATAGTCTATACGACTCAGAACCAATGTCTGGACCAGAGTTCTTCTAAAAGAGTCCGGTAGTAAGGGAAAGACTCTGCGTAGCAGGCCAATCGTATGGAAACAAATTCCAGCAGTATGGTTAACATGCTGACCAAATGACAGGTCTTGATCCATCCGAATCCCTAAACTCTTCACAACCTGTTTGGGTTCTGGAGCTACTCCCAAATCGGGGGGCCACCAATCAGGGGTCCACAATAGTTTGGCTTCTCCAAACAACATTAGTTCCGTCTTACTGACATTGCATTGCAGGAAGTTAGAAGACATCCAATTAGCCACCGCCTTCATGCCCCCAGAAAAGGAGTTTTTAATTTCTGCGGACATTGTCTTAAAAGGGAAGAGGAGCTGCGTGTCATCTGCATAGGATACTGGGATGAATCCATAGCTGCGCATCACTCTTGCCAGGGGTGCCACATAGATGTTAAATAAGGTAGGGCTCAAACAAGAGCCCTGTGGCACCCCTTTAGATATCTCCACCTCCGCTGATCGATATGTGTCCATGATCACTCTCTGGGAGCGCCCGATAGGAAGCTCTTTAGCCAATCAATGGCTTTATCCTCAATACCGGCGTTCGACAACCGGTCAATAAGAATGGTATGGGACACGGTGTCGAACGCTGCTGAAAGATCTAAAAGAACTAGGATTACAGAGAAACCCTTGTCCTGATACATATGTAAGTCGTCCATAACAGACAGCAAGCTGGACTCTGTACTGTGTTTCGGCCTGAACCCTGATTGTGAATAGTCCAGGCCGCCAACAAGTTCGATATGATTGGACAGATGACCATTAACATATTTTTCGATCAGTTTCCCTGAGAATGGTAAAAGGGATATGGGCCTGAGATTTGTTAAATCGGACCATGGGAAAGCAGTATTCTTCCTAATCGGCCTGATAAGAGCACGTTTCCATTCTCTTGGGACAATGCCTGAACCCAGAGAAAGATTCACCAACCTTTGGATCATGGGACACAGCTCGTCAGTCAGGATAGGCATAATCCTGGCTGGGATGATATCGTCAGGGCTACCACTTTTAATCCGTGATACTAGTGCAGATGTCTCTTGTAAGGAAATGGGTGGAAAAAAGCGTAACATAAGTTTATTCAGGTTGGGGTCAGCATCTATTTCCAGAGGTGCCATATCTGTAGTCAGTTTGTTATTAGTGCAAACTATTTTGTCATAGATAGTATCTATCTTGTTCGTAAAAAAACAAGAGATGTCATCACACAGCTGTTGGGATGCAAGATCCGAAGATTCACATGCTGCCGGTTTAACAAAGGATTGTAGGACTTGGTACAAAATCCTTGAAGAGTTTCCTGCAGCTGTAATTTGCGATGCAATGTGAGTTTTGCGGGCGACACGAATGGCTTTGTGGTATATAGATAGTGAATTCCAATATTCATTTTTGTCCTCTATCAAATGAGAGGCTCTCCATCTCTTCTCAAGTTTCCTGGCATGCAATTTTAACGTCCTAAATTGATCAGTGAACCAAATTTCTAGTTTCTTTGTATGTCTGGGTTTGAATTGTTTAAAAGGGGCAATCTTGTCAATAGTTTCCACCATAGCTTTTTCACAGTTTTTTACGGCCGTATCAATATTTTCATTAGAAACAAAAAGTGGGCAATGAAAATTATTTTTAAAAATAGTGTTGGTAATTCTGTGCCACTGTCTACGTGTCCTCGGTAGCTGTTTAGTTCGGGAGGAGATACGTTTCGGGTAGGGAGTAAGGAATTCCACAACATAGTGGTCTGTCCAGTTGACCTGCCTTGCTGGTGGACAAGAGAGTAGCATGAAATTGGAAAATACCAAATCAAGGGTATGGCCCGCCTGATGTGTGGGCCCAGAGTTGCGTTTCACAAGGCCCAATGAGGACAGGTCAAGAAGTAGGGATTGGGCCTCGCAGCAGTCCGACTTATCACAGTGTACATTAAAGTCTCCGACTAAAACGTAGGGATTCCCCCGTGATGCCTAAAGCGGTCGGTGCCCACCCCACGTTTTTCCTCACTTTCGCGGGTACCCACCCCGCTTATCTGATATTTGAAAATTCCGGGTGCCTACCCCACTTGTGCCTTTATTTTAATTGCGGGTGCCCACCCCGCTTAGGCGATTTCTTTTAATCACTGCGGGTGCCCACCCGCTTCTCTGCCGGAGGACTCACCACCACGGACTGACGCAAGCAGGAAGTCATGCGGCCTTGCCTGGCTAGGGGCGGGGTGTAGGACGCATCCGGCGAGCAGGGAGAGGAGGTCCCGCCCGCCAGATATGCTGCGAGGAGACCCATCTGGAGCCTCGCCAGCTCCCCGTTGAAGTCCTGGTCTCAGAAGGGGGACCGCGCGAAGTGGAGACGAGAGGTACCCCCGAGGAGTGAGGGCTCTCCTGTGGCCTTCCACCAGCACCACAAGAAGAGTCTCGGTGCAGTCGGGGCCAAGAAGAGCAAAGCCGGCAGAATCATCCTCAGAGCCTCGGTGAGTGGGGGCTCGGTTGTAACCCTGATGTAGGGAGGCAGGCTCACGGAAGACACCAATGACCGGAGGAGTTCCCCGTCAGCCCCTGGTGAGTGAGAGCTTGGCAAGGTTCATGGCCGGCGTCTACTTTCCGAGCGGACCTGCCAGAGGGAGGGCCGCTTCATCATGGGGGCAATTTTGTGCGCATTGCTGAGTTCTGTGCCCCTGAGTGGGCCCAGAGGTGCCTTTTTGAAGCACGTTGTTGGTGCTTGGCCTGGGCGGTCCCGCCGCTGCAGGCCGCTCCAACGAGGGGGCATATTGTTGTCTGAGGGCCCAGAGGGGCCTGTTCTCTTCCCAGTTTGGCCATTTTACAGCTGCCCCGCTTGCTAGAGGGCAGCTGCACCGATGGGGCAAATTTGTTTAGAGAGTCCCAGAGAGGGGCTCAGGTGGCACGTTGGTGCCATGGCTAATTCATACACAGCTCCCCACCGGACTGTGGGCAGCTACAACATTTGTGCCTATTATTTTATAGAGTCCCTGAGTGTGACAGGAGGGCACAGTGGTGCCAAGCCTTCTTTTCTTCACAGCTGCATGGCAATTAGTGTAAGCTGCAACGTTTAGGCAACATTTATTTGGGGGGCATTGTTGTATGAGATACGACTGAGATACACTCCTCTGCCCCAGCGCAATTGCGCATTTGGATTCTGCTGTATTGGCAGCCGCCCTGACATTTTGGAATATAGGGTATTTGAGCCCCTTTGAGAAGGCCAGTTGGCCAGGGGGACTGGTTGGTTTATAGGGCGCCAGGCCCTAATGTGATGTATGTGGTGCACAGGAAATGTGATTCATGTACTGTGTTTTATGCACCCTGATTTATACCTCTAATGTGGTTTATGTTTATGAGGTTATTTGCCTACTGGGGTTTATGCTTGGGAGGTTGCTCTCCACTGTGATTTATGCCTAATGTAAGCTATGATTAAGGGGTTAGGGTCTAATATGTTTAGGCTTATTAGGTTGGCGTAGAGTGTATTTTATGCCTGATGTTATACTGTGCATAACCGGTCCCCGGAAGCTTGTTTCCTTCCCAGTATAAGAATTGGCTTGGTAGTTTGGTTTGCCCTGTTCCCATCATGTACTGGGACAGGTACAGACTAATTTGCATGTAGCCTGGTTCTGAGCTGGGATGGTGCAGTGAGCTAAAAAACGGTGATGGATTAAAACCATGATCTCTTGACTTGGTAAGAGTATTCTGCATCATTCAGAAACTCTGTCCATCACCACCCCCTTTTTCCCAAATCGATTTTATCCACACTCAGTGTGGGAGGGTATGCTCAGACGTGAGTCCCTTGCTCATTGCACCATCAGGATTCAGGCAAGCCGGGCCGACGAAGGCTGTGATGCCAGAAACCGGTCCCCGGAAGCTTGTTTCCTTCCCAGTATAAGAATTGGCTTGGTAGTTTGGTTTGCCCTGTTCCCATCATGTACTGGGACAGGTACAGACTAATTTGCATGTAGCCTGGTTCTGAGCTGGGATGGTGCAGTGAGCTAAAAAACGGTGATGGATTAAAACCATGATCTCTTGACTTGGTAAGAGTATTCTGCATCATTCAGAAACTCTGTCCATCACCACCCCCTTTTTCCCAAATCGGTTTTATCCACACTCAGTGTGGGAGGGTATGCTCAGACGTGAGTCCCGTGCTCATTGCACCATCAGGATTCAGGCAAGCCGGGCCGACGAAGGCTGTGATGCCAGAAACCGGTCCCCGAAAGCTTGTTTCCTTCCCAGTATAAGAATTGGCTTGGTAGTTTGGTTTGCCCTGTTCCCATCATGTACTGGGACAGGTACAGACTAATTTGCATGTAGCCTGGTTCTGAGCTGGGATGGTGCAGTGAGCTAAAAAACGGTGATGGATTAAAACCATGATCTCTTGACTTGGTAAGAGTATTCTGCATCATTCAGAAACTCTGTCCATCACCACCCCCTTTTTCCCAAAAATAAATAAATAAATAAATAAAGTGGTGGTTTCTGCCTGGCTTTGGTGCAGGCCTTAGCCAACCAGAAATCCCATTTCTAACACATAGCAAAATATTGATGGCTGGTGAACAAGTCACATAAAAGACAAAGGCGCCGATCACGATCCTGTAAAAACCGGGTACGAACCGTCGGACGGAGCATATTCTCCGTCCGACGTGTACCCGGTCGTCAAAATCTACCAACATGGAATTACGATTCGCACGGAAACACCATTTCCGTACGAATCGTACAAAACCCCGACCGACGAAAAAAAAAATACAAATGCGATCCGGGAAAGCGCCGACCTGACGTCGGGACGCTCGCAGCCTGCCATTCACGAACCAGGAATTACGATTCGCACCGACGTCATCCCGCACGGTGAATATTTGCCGGCAGCCAAAAACTGCCGGGAAATCAGGACGACGCAAACAAGGAGTACCAGTACGCGACGGACAGACAGGACGAGGAGAACAAGGAGTACCCCTACGCGACGGACAGACAGGACGAGGCGAACAAGGAGTACCAGTACGCGACGGACAGACAGGACGAGGCGAACAAGGAGTACCCCTACGCGACGGACAGACAAGACGAGGCGAACAAGGAGTACCCGTACGCGACGGACAGACATGGACCCGAACCTACGTGTCATCCCGGCCCTCATAGCAGTCCACCTCCTCTACAGGTTACGACGCAGACGCCGCAGAAGGTCAGAACAACAAAGGGAGGGGGGAAAGGGGGGGGGCAGGACCAGGGGCAGGCCACAAAACCCCCACCATAGTCACACAGCACACATGCCCTGGACATACCTGACCCTCAGGCCCTGGTCACTACGAGGGGGTGGGGGCGTGTCCAGCTAAGCCAGCGACCGCCACAACGGAAGTTCATGACGACGCGAACCGGCAACACAACCAGACAGGTACGTCCCGTACCCACGCCTTAAGAGCGTACGTATGGAGCGTACCCCCACCCCAACAGTGTAAGTACGACCCGTACCCTCACACGCTTACGTATGGAGCGTACCCCCACCCCAACAGTGTAAGTATGACCCGTACCCTCACACGCGTACGTATGGAGCGTACCCCCACCCCAACAGTGTAAGTACGACCCGTACCCTCACACGCGTATGTATGGAGCGTACCACCAACCCCAACAGTGTAAGTACGACCCGTACCCCCACCCGCGTACGTATGGAGCGTACCCCCACCCCAACAGTGTAAGTACGACCCGTACCCTCACACGCTTACGTATGGAGCGTACCCCCACCCCAACAGTGTAAGTATGACCCGTACCCTCACACGCGTACGTATGGAGCGTACCCCCACCCCAACAGTGTAAGTACGACCCGTACCCTCACACGCGTATGTATGGAGCGTACCCCCACCCCAACAGTGTAAGTACGACCCGTACCCTCACCTCGAATGCATGGAGCGTACCCACATCCGTGTATGTCATGAGCGTACATATTGTGAAATAGGAGGGGTGTGTGCAGAGTCCTCCCAGCAGTGCCCAGAGACAGGAGGGGTGTGTGCAGAGTCCTCCCAGCAGTGCCCTGAGACAGGAGGGGTGGGTGCCTATCACTCCCAGCAGTGCCCTGAGACAGGAGGGGTGTGTGCAGAGTCCTCCCAGCAGTGCCCTGAGACAGGAGGGGTGGGGGCCTATCACTCCCAGCAGTGCCCTGAGACAGGAGGGGTGGGTGCCTATCACTCCAAATAGTGCCCTGAGACAGGAGGGGTGGGTGCCTATCACTCCCAGCAGTGCCCTGAGACAGGAGGGGTGTGTGCAGAGTCCTCCCAGCAGTGCCCTGAGACAGGAGGGGTGGGGGCCTATCACTCCAAACAGTGCCCTGAGACAGGAGGGGTGTGTGCAGAGTCCTCCCAGCAGTGCCCTGAGACAGGAGGGGTGGGGGCCATAACTCCAAACAGTGCCCTGAGACAGGAGGGGTGGGGGCCTAACACTCCCAGCAGTGCCCATGGAACGCAAAGGGTGGAGTAGCCACAGATACCATGCCCACAAATGTCAGTCAGGTGCACAAAGACCCTGCAGTACATGTACCACATGTGTGCGAGGCTGGGAGTATACGCATGCATAGCACAGAAAAGATAACATGTACACATGAAGTCATGTCAATAGTCCACATACACAAGTTCAATGACTACCAAGGATGCCACGAATGATGCAGGTGGAGACATCGCTCAGCATGCATGTGCAAAGTAGAAGGAGTCTGTCACACACCCAGCTAATGTACACACAGCTCAGCGCAAAATATCGGGAACACCCTGCAGGGAAGAAGTCAGGGTACACAGAGGAAGAAAAACACCTTGGGACAATTGCAACATGCAGCAACTGCTTACATTAATTGAGAAAGCTAGCTAACACCATGTGATGGCACACAGATCCCATGGTCCCCCCTATGAGCAGCACACTACTACATTTCCCACACACCCAACACATGAACACCACCCACAACCATGTAGCAGCCCCACCAACAGCAATGCCAGCAAAGCAGGAGTGTTCCAAGGACAAAAAATAAATAGCTTTATTCAGCATGATCCAAAAACTGGTATGTAGGAAGTTCAATATTTACAAAGCCCATAGGGCAGTCCAGGAGTCACAGCTGGATGGGGGACACAGTGGGATGCGTGTCCCCTAGCTTGCCTGCACAGTTACAAGCCGTTGTCTTCCACAGGTGTGAGGGCATCAAGTGGGGGGGAATGAACAGGCACCGCAGGGACAGGAGGGCGAAGGGTAGGCGACGTGGGTGCAGGGATGGAGGACTCCACCACAGGGGGTGGGGCAGGGCCAAAGGCGGAGGCCAGGATCTCGCTGCACACCTTAGCAAGGTCCTACAGGGAATCACCTGCACCCGAAGGAACCACAGGCCCCAAGGAGGAGGGGGGGTCAGAGGGAAGGGTCGCAGCGCCACTGGGGGAGGGTGTAGACAGGGGGGGGACTCAAGCACCCTGACCGAGGACCTCCTTGACCGCTTGTGTGGTGGCGTCACTGTGGGGCTCAGGGACAGAGCGGCCATGAAGGAGTCTTTGGGGGAGATGTGGCCAGGAGAGCTGAGGGGAGGGGATTTGGAGGGAGTGGATTGGGTGGAATGCGGACTCCCACTCTGGCTGCGTGTCACACGTTTGCCCCCCGACCCAGTGGGTGTGCCTACTTTATTTATTTATTTATTTGTGGGTTTATATAGCGCTAGAATCGACTCCAGCTGGAGTATCTCTGCGCTTTCTGGAGCCGGTAGAAACAGAGGAATAATAGGAGCTAGATCTCGTTTCTGAACAACACAGTCTTCAGGAATTTCCTGAAAGTGAGATGCTCTTTGCACTGTCTCAGATGAAGAGGAAGTCTATTCCATAGGGTAGGGCCTGCGATAGATAGCGCTTTACTACCGTGTCTAGATTTCTTTGCACGGGGAGTCACCAAAAGAAGACAGTTACTGGACCTAAGTGAGCGACTAGGAACATAAGGAACAAATTTGTTCTGAAGATAAATAGGCCCTTGGCCATTTACACATTTATGGATCAAGCAGCATATCTTGAACTTAGATCTCTGGCGAACGGAAAGCCAGTGCAGTTTCTCCAGAAGGGGTTTGGACGCAGTTCTTGGAGGAACATTAAGGACAAGACGAGCCGCGGTGTTTTGAATGACCTGAAGTTTGGCCAACACATTTTCGTTGGCAGAAAGCAACAGGCCATTGCAATAGTCTATACGACTCAGAACCAATGTCTGGACCAGAGTTCTTCTAAAAGAGTCCGGTAGTAAGGGAAAGACTCTGCGTAGCAGGCCAATCGTATGGAAACAAATTCCAGCAGTATGGTTAACATGCTGACCAAATGACAGGTCTTGATCCATCCGAATCCCTAAACTCTTCACAACCTGTTTGGGTTCTGGAGCTACTCCCAAATCGGGGGGCCACCAATCAGGGGTCCACAATAGTTTGGCTTCTCCAAACAACATTAGTTCCGTCTTACTGACATTGCATTGCAGGAAGTTAGAAGACATCCAATTAGCCACCGCCTTCATGCCCCCAGAAAAGGAGTTTTTAATTTCTGCGGACATTGTCTTAAAAGGGAAGAGGAGCTGCGTGTCATCTGCATAGGATACTGGGATGAATCCATAGCTGCGCATCACTCTTGCCAGGGGTGCCACATAGATGTTAAATAAGGTAGGGCTCAAACAAGAGCCCTGTGGCACCCCTTTAGATATCTCCACCTCCGCTGATCGATATGTGTCCATGATCACTCTCTGGGAGCGCCCGATAGGAAGCTCTTTAGCCAATCAATGGCTTTATCCTCAATACCGGCGTTCGACAACCGGTCAATAAGAATGGTATGGGACACGGTGTCGAACGCTGCTGAAAGATCTAAAAGAACTAGGATTACAGAGAAACCCTTGTCCTGATACATATGTAAGTCGTCCATAACAGACAGCAAGCTGGACTCTGTACTGTGTTTCGGCCTGAACCCTGATTGTGAATAGTCCAGGCCGCCAACAAGTTCGATATGATTGGACAGATGACCATTAACATATTTTTCGATCAGTTTCCCTGAGAATGGTAAAAGGGATATGGGCCTGAGATTTGTTAAATCGGACCATGGGAAAGCAGTATTCTTCCTAATCGGCCTGATAAGAGCACGTTTCCATTCTCTTGGGACAATGCCTGAACCCAGAGAAAGATTCACCAACCTTTGGATCATGGGACACAGCTCGTCAGTCAGGATAGGCATAATCCTGGCTGGGATGATATCGTCAGGGCTACCACTTTTAATCCGTGATACTAGTGCAGATGTCTCTTGTAAGGAAATGGGTGGAAAAAAGCGTAACATAAGTTTATTCAGGTTGGGGTCAGCATCTATTTCCAGAGGTGCCATATCTGTAGTCAGTTTGTTATTAGTGCAAACTATTTTGTCATAGATAGTATCTATCTTGTTCGTAAAAAAACAAGAGATGTCATCACACAGCTGTTGGGATGCAAGATCCGAAGATTCACATGCTGCCGGTTTAACAAAGGATTGTAGGACTTGGTACAAAATCCTTGAAGAGTTTCCTGCAGCTGTAATTTGCGATGCAATGTGAGTTTTGCGGGCGACACGAATGGCTTTGTGGTATATAGATAGTGAATTCCAATATTCATTTTTGTCCTCTATCAAATGAGAGGCTCTCCATCTCTTCTCAAGTTTCCTGGCATGCAATTTTAACGTCCTAAATTGATCAGTGAACCAAATTTCTAGTTTCTTTGTATGTCTGGGTTTGAATTGTTTAAAAGGGGCAATCTTGTCAATAGTTTCCACCATAGCTTTTTCACAGTTTTTTACGGCCGTATCAATATTTTCATTAGAAACAAAAAGTGGGCAATGAAAATTATTTTTAAAAATAGTGTTGGTAATTCTGTGCCACTGTCTACGTGTCCTCGGTAGCTGTTTAGTTCGGGAGGAGATACGTTTCGGGTAGGGAGTAAGGAATTCCACAACATAGTGGTCTGTCCAGTTGACCTGCCTTGCTGGTGGACAAGAGAGTAGCATGAAATTGGAAAATACCAAATCAAGGGTATGGCCCGCCTGATGTGTGGGCCCAGAGTTGCGTTTCACAAGGCCCAATGAGGACAGGTCAAGAAGTAGGGATTGGGCCTCGCAGCAGTCCGACTTATCACAGTGTACATTAAAGTCTCCGACTAAAATAAACTCGCTGTCACTATTGACATATGGGGCAAGTAACTCAATCAATAAGCTGGAGAAATTATTGTACGATCCAGGGGGACGATATACTAGTGCACCCTTTTGGGTATCATTAGATGGCAGTATTATTTTAAAAATTATTAATTCAATTTCAGGGGAGCTTATTTCATCTAAAACAGATATACCAATTTCCTGTTTGTGTACAATTGCGATCTCCCCACCAGTTTTAGTGGGGCGATCCAGCCTAACTATTTTATAGTCACTAGGGACTCCCAAGGTTATGGCAGGAGTGGAGTGTGGTTTCAACCACGTTTCCGTGAGGTAGCATAAATCTGGTTGTTTGGAAGAGATTAGGTCCCAAACTTCAGCACTATGTTTCGAGAGCGACCTAATGTTACACAGGATGCTTTTCATCCCAGAAAGAGTATGGTTACTTCCTGAAACCCCACTAATATCTGGGTCGATAAAAATAGAACAATCCATATCAGATGGATCTTGTGAGAACAAGGCGTTCCTAGTGCGCCGTTGTTTGCTTAACAGTAGTCCATCTACCTCAGGGTGTGCATTTACCCTACCACCATTTACTAATGGTACATTATATCCCTTCAATACCTGAGAGCTATAGGTAAGCCTCATCGGGGGATGCCCTTGTGTGTAGGTCTTGACAGTCCCCATGGCCCCTGGCCCCGTCCTGTCGCGGACGGGCGCAGACGGGCAGGTCTTTGGCTTGTCTTCGGCGCCGGCAATGGCGCCCCTCTGCGCGCAACCGCTGCGCGCTTTGGCCGACGAGGGGCTAAATAGGCTGAGTGCAAATCTGTTAGAGCGCTAACCGCTCACCTGTTCCGGGGTTAGTGGGCGTGTCTTGCTCTTGTCCACCCGCCCTCCGCTCAACGGTATTGGCTACCGAGTCGGACCAGGGCGGGTGGGCTGGATCACTGAGCAGAGACAGAAACCTGGCCCCTAGAACCCCTACAGTAGCGGTAAGATCGTAAAAGTGCTATCAGATTAGATAACAGTTAGGCAATTAATTGTGCACGCATACACCGCACGATGTGAAATAAAGATACTTCAAAGTGCTATATTTAAAAATTCGCCGCAAGTGATGTTAAAAACTCAATTCCGATTTCACAGTGACACAGTTCTTTCTATTAGTTGCTCAAATGCGCTCCGCTCTGAGAAATTACCTGAACCAAGCGGGGTCGGGGGAACACTGCCACTGTCCTCCCCTTACCGCAATCGGCCAGGCCTACTCGCCGCCTAAATAGGCTGAGTGCAAATCTGTTAGAGCGCTAACCGCTCACCTGTTCCGGGGTTAGTGGGCGTGTCTTGCTCTTGTCCACCCGCCCTCCGCTCAACGGTATTGGCTACCGAGTCGGACCAGGGCGGGTGGGCTGGATCACTGAGCAGAGACAGAAACCTGGCCCCTAGAACCCCTACAGTAGCGGTAAGATCGTAAAAGTGCTATCAGATTAGATAACAGTTAGGCAATAGTGTGTGCGTGTCAGGAGGTGTGCGGCGGACCTTCCCTGCTGGTGTGGTGCCTGTGTCTGTTGTGGTGGGTGCATGCTTACGTCTGTGTGTATGTGGGACAGGCATGGGAGTGGGAATTGTGGAAGGAGCAGGGGTAGGGGGTGGGACGTAGCGCTGCAGGAGACCCACTGCTGCAGTCAGTGTGGAGTCTATGGACCTCAGCAAGTTGCGTTGGTCAGCCTGCGAAGAATGAATGCCCTCCAAGTATGCCTCCATGTTGTTGAGGACCTGGCTGTGGCCATGGAGGACATTAAGGATCGCAGTCTGACCAATCTGCAACTGCCGCTGGATGTCCACAGACTCAGCATTGGCGGCAGCAGTGGAGACAGGGGCAGGGGGTGCGGTGCCTGGCAGGAAGGAGACATGTGGTGACCGGGCACGTTGGGAAGGGACACGAGCAAGTGGGAGGCGGCTGATGCCAATGGAGGGGGCGGGGCAAGATGTAGGGCTGCTGTCAGATGGTGGTGCAGCCACCGCCCACTCGGAGAGATCATCCTCGGACCCGTCAGCTTCATACTCTGTTGTGCCAGTCGACAGGTCCCCGGGTTCACTCTCCTCCGCCTCTGTCCCACTCGAAGTGCCAGGCACGATGCCACCGCTGGCACTGGTGCTCGGTCCCTCCGCGCTATCTGTGTCCATGTCTCCCTCCGTGTCCCCCGACGATGCTGTGGGCAGGGTGAAGAGACAGAAATTAATCATACACCTGTATACATATGTCACATGAGTCAAATCTACTTAGGTCACAGTGCATAGCCTGAAAAAAAGGAAGAGTTACAACTACAAAACAAGGTACATATGTAGGCCCTGCAAGACACAGTTGTGTGACCCACCATGCCATGGAAAAACTATGGAGAGCATGACACAATAGCAAATGAGATGACATGGAATTTTGACTGAGGAGCAAGGCCCTGGGGACAATCCAGCACTGCATCTGCACCACACAGCGAGGCAGGCAATAGGGATGAGCAGGGACCACATCCAGGAACTAGAGGCACATGCAGCATAGGTTATACTGAAAACATGCCCACCCTGACTGGCATAATGCACCTTGAGTGTATGTCCAGACAAACATCACACACTGGCCAGTCCTAGCAAGGAGATGACAGGTCTTGACATGTAGGCCATGCCCGCACCCCCCCTCCCCCTACATGAGACAAATCAGTGGAGACACAGGAAGCACTTACATCTCTTAGTCAGGGTGAAATACACATGGGATGCAAAACTTCAATATTGCACACAAACTACCCAAGGTGCGGCTGTCCAAATTATCATGTACAAATGGGCATCATCAGATGATTGCAACAAGACACAAAGGCAATGGCCACCGTGAGTTTGTAATAGGAAAATCAGGTCAGGCTGTACAGTGGACACTTGCAATACATCTCACGTCAATATACATGGTGCCAGGGGACAATGGCACAGAGCACAACCTATGCTGTAGACACAGAGATTGTCGACATTCTCGGATTACACACATGATACCTAGGAAAAGATGCCCCTGGGGACAGTAGTGGCCACCCAACTCCATGCTCCTGAATGGGAATGACTGCAACACACGCTAACATCCCTGCACTATGCGTAACGCACAATCATGCACATCATGTCACAGGCCACCACATGGGACATGCCTGCTGGAAGGCCTTGCACTCGAGAGATTAACTCCCATGTCTGGACTCATCATTAGTGCCAACTGACATGGAACCCACAAGTCCAGAACTGGACAGGGCACAGGCAAGGTCACTAAACCTGTTACACACCACCCCCACACATGATGCTGCAGGCATTGTACACTTGGAGAAGGTGTCAGGCTACATAACTTTGTGATGGAGTGACTACACAGAGACCAGGGATCACATTGCAAGGTGGGGAAGGGAGGCAGGAGAGCCCTGCAACACTGTGGGTAACAGGATCTGCACAGCACCATAAACCATGGAAGTGTATCCATGGAGCAGTGCACTTACAAATGCTGGTGAAACACAACAAACACACACATGTACCTACCCCCTTCCGGCTGCTGCATCTCCTGTAGGCGCCTGTCCAAGTCAGGAAAGACCACCGCCAGCATACGTTTCTGGATGTGGGAGAGACGGCGGCGCCCGCGGTTCTTATGGCTCTCAGGTGAGTCCCCCAGCAGGACCCGTGCGATCCTCCGCGTCCAGCACCGGATATCCTGCCAGCGTTTCCTCACCTGGGACAGGCTCCGCTTCCGACCATCCGCACTCCTCACGGCGCTGACGGTGTCCAGCCATATCTGCTCCTTGGCAGAGGCGTCTACCTGTGAGGATGGACAAGTGACACTACATCAATACACCTGGCACATGTCACAGGGACACAGATTAGAACACACTCGCTGTTTACAACAAGGCATAGTATGCATCCAACGCATTGCACCTCTGTCATAGGGACATGATCCTCTGGGGGAAGGGCAAAAGCAGTACGTGCCATTGAAAGGACACAGGTGGAATGAGGGCAACTACACAATCAATGATCCAGGCTCACACTGTGCATCACACCCACCCCTCCTGTCTCAGGGCACTGCTGGGAGTGATAGGCCCCCACCCCTCCTGTCTCAGGGCACTGCTGGGAGTGATAGGCACCCACCCCTCCTGTCTCAGGGCACCGTTTGGAGTGATAGGCACACACCCCTCCTGTCTCAGGGCACTGCTGGGAGGACTCTGCACCCACCCCTCCTGTCTCAGGGCACTGTTTGGAGTGATAGGCCCCCACCCCTCCTGTCTCTGGGCACTGCTGGGAGGACTCTGCACACACCCCTCCTGTCTCTGGGCACTGCTGGGAGTGATAGGCACCCACCCCTCCTGTCTCAGGGCACTGCTGGGAGTGATAGGCCCCCACCCCTCCTGTCTCAGGGCACTGCTGGGAGGACTCTGCACACACCCCTCCTGTCTCAGGGCACTGTTTGGAGTGATAGGCCCCCACCCCTCCTGTCTCAGGGCACTGCTGGGAGGACTCTGCACCCACCCCTCCTGTCTCAGGGCACTGTTTGGAGTGATAGGCCCCCACCCCTCCTGTCTCAGGGCACTGCTGGGAGTGATAGGCCCCCACCCCTCCTGTCTCAGGGCACTGCTGGGAGTGATAGGCACCCACCCCTCCTGTCTCAGGGCACTGCTGGGAGTGATAGGCTCCCACCCCTCCTGTCTCAGGGCACTGCTGGGAGTGATAGGCCCCCACCCCTCCTGTCTCAGGGCACTGCTGGGAGACATCAGGCATTCCCCCCCTGGGACCCCCCCTACAGTACATAGCATGTGTGTCACACCTGGACACAATGGCAGAAGTCACAGTCACTAAAAAGGGACAGAGTCTGTGCCAGTGGACACTGCACTCACCTGATAACCTTGTCGCCCGTACAGCATGGGGTACCGTGGGAGGATCACATCCACCAAAGCCATGTTCTCCTCCAGGGTGAATGGCTGTGACCTCTCCACAGCCCTTGACATGGTTCCAGGGAATCAGTAGCAGCAGCTGGGTCGTGGAATACAGAGATGTGCAGGCAAGTGCTCCCTCATGGGACCTGGCTGCCTTATATCTGCCTTGCTGGCCCATCTCATGCACAGGAGTACAGAGTGATTGGTCACTCACATTTGCATCCTATGTTTCCTCCAATCCCTTCAAACCTAGCAGTCTGTGGGTTCTCAATCTGTTTTTTTCTCCTGCATGATGTCAGCCCCACAAACACATTGCAACAAAGTAGATTCATTCCAACTGACTTCTGCCGTGCAGCTTCCTGAACAAATTCAAAATTTGAACTTGGTCTCCATGACAACCTGCATGCATGTAGGCCTTAATACTTGTCCCTCATGTGTCCCCTATGTAATTTGCATCTTCACACACAGGTACGGTGCGTTCCGGGGCCCTAGGGCACCCCAAATGCATAGCAACGGCCCATACACGCGTGCCTACGTTCACTATCACTCTGGGTGTCCTCGCGTATGCGTACTCGTAGTGGTACGGGCCGTACACGCGCCTGTACGCTCCCTATCACTACGTGTACGCATACGCGAGAACACCCATTGTGATATGGAGCGTACAGGCGTGTGTACGGTCCGTACCACTACGAGTATGCATACGCGAGGACACCCATACTGATGGGGAGCGTACAGGCGTGTGTACGGTCCGTACCACTCTGGGTGTCCTCGCGTATGCGTACTCGTAGTGGTACGGACCGTACACACGCCTGTACGCTCCATATCACAATGGGTGTTCTCACGTATGCGTACACGTAGTGATAGGGAGCGTACAGGCGCGTGTACGGCCCGTGCCACTACGAGTACGCATACGCGAGGACACCCAGAGTGGTACGGACCGTACACACGCCTGTACGCTCCATATCACAATGGGTGTTCTCGCGTATGCGTACACGTAGTGATAGGGAGCGTACAGGCGCGTGTACGCCCCGTACCACTACGAGTACGCATACGCGAGGACACCCAGAGTGGTACGGACCGTACACACGCCTGTACGCTCACCATCACGATGGGTACACATACGGCAGCACTCCCATAGTGATATCGGAACGTACACAGGCCCTCTTAGCAGCAGTACGGCGGTTTTCACACATCACAGTGGTGACAGGCAGCACACAGGAAGGAATAGGGCGGACATACTTGTCCATGGATGGACATCAAGGCATTGTCTGTGCATTACTACATGTGTGGGGCACAGGTGTAACAGGCTGTGATGTGGAACATTACTCCTGAGTGGAGAAGGCAACAGATGTATGATGAGATGTGTACAGATGTAATGTGTGATGGTGCAATGTGTGCCAGGCATGCCCTTGACTCCTTTGACATGTGTGCATGTCGTACTGCACACTGGGGATGAGCGTCACTGCCATGGCACGGACACCAACACACGCAAGTGTCCCCGGATGCCCGGTACAGGGGTTACCACACCTGACTTGTCACTACCCACGGTGCATGATGTGACTATGTCATGTATGTGTGGGGGCTTCCCATTAGGTTGATGTTGGAGCACCCTCAAAAGCTGCAGCTGTTGCAGCAACCAACATGTGTATGTATGTGTGTAGATTGACATTGGACACTGTTCCGCACACCATGCCACATGTGGTATCGGATGTGAGGTGCGTATGTATGCATGGGACACGGAGTAGCGTGACAAGGACATGTCTGCATCCTCTCAATGAATGTGTGGTGAGTCATGACATGTGCACCTTCATGGCAAGGTGTGTGGGCTGTCCTAGTGTAATGTCATGTGACCTGTGTCTCTAGTGTTCCGCTACCAGTCTCTGCAATCGACATCCTACTTCTGCTGATGTGTGGGTGTATGTCACTCCTGTGTTGCGTCTGGCTGTTCACTTGCACTGGGACACAGCTAATCCCATGGCATGGCATGTGGAGCTTCACAATCTCCGTGTGTAGCTGGGTCTTGGTAGGAGTGTCACCTGCCAGCCATACGTGTCCAGGGCATGTGGCACATACCTGACTCCGTATGTAGCATTATGTGTATAGACAGATTAACATGTGCTCAGTACAAATTATTTGTTGTTGTGGGGCACTCACTCTTCCTTGTCACTTCCAAATTCCTGCAGAGCGCCGCCTCTTCCCCGAGCTATTCCGGACTTGGCTGCCATGCGGGAGAATGATTGTGTCCGGTGCTACCGCTTCCCCCAACGGTTGATTCTGGAGTTGACGGCGAGACTGGCACCACACCTGCAACCGCTGCACAGGTATCCTACGGCACTGACACCCAAGCTGAAGGTAATGGCAGCCCTACATTTTCTAGCCACGGGTACCTTTCAAAATACCATAGCTCATGTTGGTGGCATGTCCCAGAGCATGTTCTGCCGTGTGCTGCATGATTTCTTAGAGGCCATGTTGATTCACCTGGATGACTTCATCAAGTTCCCAACCCCTGAAATGTTGACTGGGGTCAAGCGTGGATTCTATGCCCTGGGAGGGATGCCCCATGTCATTGGGTCCATAGATGGTACACATGTAGCTTTGGTACCACCACACGCACGGGAGGTAGCGTACCGCAATCGGAAGCACTACCACTCCATCAATGCCCTTGTGGTGTGTCTGTCCAACATGGTGATTTCACATGTCTGTGCTTGTTTTCCAGGATCAGCACACGATGCCTACATCATGAGGCGTAGCAGGATGCCTGAAATGATGATGCAGCTGCGCAACGAACGAGCATGTGTTGTTGGTGGGTACAGTCTGTCTGTCCTGTATTTGGCATAGCCTACCAGCACGACCGCTTCACCAGTTCTAACGATGTCCATGTGCTTCCCATGTAGGGGACGCTGGCTATCCCAACATGCCATGGCTGATCACACCTCTCCGCAACCCCATCATGCCGGCCCAGCTCCGCTACAACACCGCCCATGGCCGGACAAGGCGAGTGATAGAGAGGACGTTTGGCCTGCTGAAGAGCCGATTCAGGTGCCTACACAAGACCGGTGGCGCCCTCCCATATGCCCCGGCGAAGGTCTGCAAAATCTTCATGGTCTGCTGCATGCTGCACAACATGGCAGTTGAGAAAGCTGTGCCACTCATCCTGGATCAAGATGACGAGGACCATCCACCCGTGGAGGACGAAGGGCTTGGCAATGGGGCTAGTGATGTGGAGGATGTGGAGCCGCAAGAGGACATTCGGACTCGGCTCATACGCGACTTCTTTGCTTAGTGGTGAGTACCAGTGTCTGAGTGTGCACGCATTGCTCCACGTGTGGCATGTGTTGTGATGTGTGTCTCCACCTGCATGTATGGCACGTGAGTCAGAGGTGTGTGTGGGTGTGTCACTGGAGTGATGGTGCCAGTGATGGTTGTATTTCCCCAGTCATAATTGTGAACTAGCATGTTGTCATCCATACATGTGTCGAGTTCATGCACATGCAAGTGGCTGTGCTTCTTGTGTCTGACTGCTTGTGTGTCTCTCTTCCCCAGGTACTTGCGCATGCCGTCTGCTGGTTGCATTGTTGTGGCACTGCTATTCCTCATGGACACGTCATCGTGTGCTGACTCAGCGTTACAGGCCCGGACAAGTTTGGAAGTCTCCTTAGGGTAAGGGATGCATCAGGGGTGTATTGGGTGTGGCAGTTGTTCACGATGTATGCACATTGCCCCTGTCGATGTTTGGTTCCTCTGCAGCCATGTAGCATCACCATGGGACACGACATGCAGCTGTGTACACCTGAATAGATGGTCTGACTGGTTGACAGTCATCAGTGATGGGATAGTGGATTGTGATGATGGCATCAATGTGTGTAACACTGCCCTCGGACACATACGGTTTGCATTGGCTTGACATGGTGTGGGACTTCTACATCAGAGGATCAATGGTGTATGGCAGTCTCTCCGTGAGCAGCTGAGGGTGTTTAGCTGTTAGCCGACAATTGTGTGCCAGTTCCATGGCTAACACGCATTTGTGCTGCAGAAGGGGGGTGCCAGTGTTGGACCCACATGTTACTCCACATGAAGTGTTCATGTGTACTTCAAGTTGCCTCTGCAATCCCGGAAACATGACTAATAAAGGTGTCCCCATGCCTCCAAGGTGCCTCTTCTCAGTCAATGCTGGTGTGTTGCCACGGTGCATCCAGCATGTCTGGCATGGTTTTCCCGGATAGTGGCTATGTGTCGAAGTGTCGAGTTGCAAGATGCAAGCTGTGTGTGTGGGCTGAGACTGTGTATTGGGCATGATGTCCATGACTGTGTGGGTATTGTGACATGTGCCATCCCCATGCATCCAACGTTGGCCAGGCCCCCATTCTCTGCATCCACCGGACTCAAGCTTGCAGGACATGGGTCTGCCACCTGTCTACACATACCTGGGAGCCCCCCAGGACACTGGACTGGATCCCTGACCTCTGCGCATGAATGTTGCTGTACTCAATGTGTCTGTCAGCACGGTTGTGCGGCCACCCCCTCAGCTGGTTGGGCCCATCACAGGTGTGTATGGTGCTCCATGTCTGTCTTGCCTAATACACTGTGACCCGTGTGTCCTGTGCTAGACTCAGGCCCCAGGGTGTGGATGGTTGAAGTCAAAAGATAACTCAGGCATGTTTAGACTTTACAAGACACATGTAAGGTAATAATGCAACCAGCAGGCATCTTCTCTTCATGGTGTGATTTTTTATTTTTGTGGGGGGTGGGGGGGGTATAACGTGAGGGGCTTTCCGGGAGTTTGGAATCCAAAGTTCAGTAGGGGAGTTGGTGTCCTTGCCATTGGAAATCCTCAGAGTCCATGCCACAGTCTTTGTCAACATTGGTCAGACAGTGACCAGCAGGGCCATGTGGCAGAGAATGTCTCTTGATGCTGTGATGCTGTTGCTCCAGTGGGCCAGGTGCCAGGCCAGGTGTCCTGGGAGATGGTGATGTAGCGCCGACCCTCACGGTCCTTTCCGTGGACGACCCGGCCTCCTGCGGGGACCCTCAGAAGCTGGCCGTGACGACGTCTGGGATGCTCCATCGGATGTTTCCTCCTCCTCCTGATCCCTCCCTGTGGGTGGTGATGTTCTCCGCCTTCTGGCACAGGGAGGGTTGCCCATGTTGTCGGCCATCCGACGGAGTGTATCGTGAATTCCCGTGTACGCCGTCACAAGCTCAGCCTGTCCGTCCTCCATCCTCCGTTGGTGTTGCAGTAGACAGGCATGTAGCTCCGCATGTTGCTGGGCCTGCTGGGTCTTGATCCCCTCGAGGACGGACACAACCTGGGCCAGGCCCGTGGTGTCCTGCCGGTATGTGTCCAGGATGTTTCGGACATGGGAAAATACCGGGTCCCCAGCCAACTGGTCAGGCTGGCGCCTCCGCCGTCCTCCACTCCCACCACCCCTGCCCACTTGCACCTGGCCTGCCCTTGTGGGCACATCGGGTCTCCGGGACCCCTGAGGGGTGTCATTGGCGTTGTCGCCTGCCTCCTCCTGGGTGCCCGGGACACCGTGTCCCTCCTGGCCAGCCTGGCTGCTTTGTGGTGGTGGGGCAGGGATCCTGGGTGTCTCCTGGGATGTGGCAGGAGTGGGGGTGGTGGTTGGCCCCGTTGTACCTGACGCAGGTGCTGCAGGTGGTTGGACACCAGAGGGGCCAGGTTGGTCGGGGTCGTCCACTGAGGGGGGTTGAGAGTCGTCGCTGCCGGTGGGATCGGGCTCCCGCAGATCCGGGTCCTGTGAGTCTTCCCCCCCAGTGTTGGGGGGTGAACCACGAGGTTGACCTGTGTGTGAGAGAGACAATGTTAATTTTGGTCCATGCAACATCCATGTTTCATCAGTTTCAAAGTTGGCACATTTCCTCTTGGAATTAGGATCTGTCTTGCATTCCACTCACAGTGCACTTGTGCATGGGTGTGTCCCTTGGGCACCACTTTGGCCCCTTTAACTATGTGTGGCACAGTCTTACTTGCTGCGTCAAGTGTGACTGCAGTCAGCAGTGGAGTGGGCAGGTGTGGCGAGCCATGCATTGGCGCCTTCCGTGTAGCACTGTACATGTGCACATGGAGTGGATCCACACAGTTATATAATGCAGGTAGCTGTCGTTGTGCTCGTGCACAGGTTGTGACATGGCCCTGTGTTTTGCCATGGAGAAGGGGGGGGGGGTTCTGGCACTGGCCACCCTTGGCTACATGCACGCAGTCTACCTGCTGACGAGCAGACATTCCCACACACCACACGGCTGATTTGCTCTCCCTGTGTCTCCCTCCCTCTCTGTCCCCCTCTCCCTCCCTCCGTGTGTCAGCCTCCTCCCTCTGTCCGTGTCCCTGTGTCTCCCTCCCTCTCTGTCCCCCTCTCCCTCCCTCCGTGTGTCAGCCTCCTCCCTCTGTCCGTGTCCCTGTGTCTCCCTCCCTCTCTGTCCCCCTCTCCCTCCCTCCGTGTGTCTGCCTCCTCCCTCTGTCCGTGTCCCTGTGTCTCCCTCCCTCTCTGTCCCCCTCTCCCTCCCTCTCTGTCCCACTCTCCCTCCCTCTCTGTCCCCCTCTCCCTCCCTCTGTGTGTCACCCTCTGTCACCTCAGCCCAGCTTCCTGGGCACAGACTGTTAGCAGATCTTTGAATGGCCCTTGGCTTGTTGATGTGAGTTTGTTTCTGATCTCCAGGCACCCATTGGGTGTAGTGTGTGTCTCTGCGCTGCTGCTGTGGTGGTGTGTGCTGCCACTCTTTCACAATGTTGGCTGTTCATTAGCTGCTGTCATGTGCAAAACAGTGCCTTCACCCCCATGTGTTGATGCAAGGCGTCCGCCATTTGCTGGCGAGTCTTTCCTGTGTGGGGACACACTGTTTGTCTGGCTGTGACCTGGGCCATATGGGCAGAGGGCATTGTTGTCTTCTTCTGAGTTGCACTATGTGAATTTTGGGGCCCACCCTCCCGCCATCCGGGTTACCGTGTCATGTGTTGGTGTCTTCTGTGGCCTGTGACTTGACATTGTCCAGCTGGGTGCATGGGGCATGGTGGCGGCAGTGGCATGTGCGTGTTCATGGAGTGTGGTTGAGTCATGCGATAGCTTGGGGTGGTTGCGTGCCTGTTAGTGATTTTGGTTGTGGATGACGTTCCCCCCATGTGAGGTGCATTGGTTGTGTACTCACCCGGGTCTCGGAGTCCTCCTAATCCTTCGACTGCCTCCACCGGCTGTATGGCCATCACCCTCTCCTCCCAGGGCTGGTAGTGTACGGGTCTGCGGGACGGCCCTCCTCCAGTGGCGTTGGCCTGGTTGTGTTCCTCCAGCATCTTGGCTCGGACCCTCCTCCGCAGATCGTACCACCTGGCTTGGCATTCCTGCCTGGTCCTTCTGGTGTCCGCAACAGCATTCACAGCATCGACGATGGTCTGCCACATGGCTGTTTTTGCTGCCATGCTGGTCTGTCTGACCAATGTTCCAAAGAGCTGTGGCTCGACGGTGAGGATTTCATCGACAAGGACTTCCAACTCTCGGTTACTGAACTTTGGATTCTTGTTAGTGGGCATGGTGAGGGGTGTGGGTGTGGATGGTGGGGGGTGTGTGTGGATGGTGGGGGGTGTGTGTGGATGGTTGTGGGTGTGTGGGTGTGGTTGTGCAGGTGTGTGTGAATGTTATGAGGGGGTGTTTGTGAAGGTGGTTGTGTGAAGGTGTGCAAGTGTAAGGTGTGGTGAAGCTTGTAGTATGGTGCTGTAGGTTGTCTGTGGTGTCTGGCAGCAGTGAGTCTGTTGCAAAGGCTCATGGTTTGTGTGTGTGGGCCCTTTTTATTGGTCCATTGGTGGGTGTGGCTGTGTTTGAAGTTTGGGTGGGTGTGTTATAAGGAGTGGTGGTGTTTTGGGCCTCTGTTTGTTTTTGGCAGTTGCAGGTCAGTGAATGTGTTATTTTAGTGGTTGTTGGACATGTTTTGTGGCTTTGTGCCATTCGAATGGTGTATACTTGTGTTTTTTTGGTTTGTCCTGGTGGTGTACGTGCGTTTTTAGCGTATGTACGGTGTGTACATGGGCCATTTGGTTGTACGGTGCTGTCCTTGTGTGTGGCTTGGTACGACTCGTACATGCGGTTGTGATGTTGGGGCCTGGGGTGCGCTCCGTACTTAGGAGGTTGTGGTGGGGGTGCGACTCTGACGTTCAGGGGTGTACATACACGGTGGTACGACACGCACAGGGGTGGGGGTACGACTCGAACGTACAGGGGTATACATATACAGTGGTACGACACGTACAGGGGTGGGGGTAGGACTTGAACGTACAGGGGTGTACATACACGGTGGTACGACACGTACAGGGGTGGGGGTAGGACTCGAACGTACAGGGGTGTGGGTACACGGTGGTACGACACGTACATGGGTGGGGGTACGACTCGAACGTACAGGGGTGTGGGTACACGGTGGTATGACACGTACAGGGGTGGGGGTACGACTCTGACATACACGGGTGTACATACACGGTGGTACGACACGTAGAGGGGTGGGGGTAGGACTCGAACGTACAGGGGTGTGGGTACACGGTGGTACGACACGTACAGGGGTGGGGGTAGGACTCGAACGTACAGGGGTGTACATACACGGTGGTACGACAGGTACAGGGGTGGGGGTAGGACTCGAACGTACAGGGGTGTACATACACGGGGGTACGACACGTACAGGGGTGGGGGTAGGACTCGAACGTACAGGGGTGTGGGTACACAGTGGTACGACACGTACAGGGGTGGGGGTACGACTCGAACGTACAGGGGTGTGGGTACACGGTGGTACGACATGTACAGGGGTGGGGGTATGACTCTGACGTACACGGGTGTACATACACGGTGGTACGACACGTACAGGGGTGGGGGTAGGACTCGAACGTACAGAGGTGTGGGTACACGGTGGTACGACACGTACAGGGGTGGGGGTAGGACTCGAACGTACAGGGGTGTACATACACGGTGGTACGACACGTACAGGGGTGGGGGTAGGACTCGAACGTACAGGGCTGTACATACACGGGGGTACGACACGTACAGGGGTGGGGGTAGGACTCGAACGTACAGGGGTGTGGGTACACGGTGGTACGACACGTACAGGGGTGGGGGTAGGACTCGAACGTACAGGGGTGTACATACACGGGGGTACGACACGTACAGGGGTGGGGGTACGACTGTGACGTACACGGGTGTAGGTACACGGGGGTACGACACGTACAGGGGTGGGGGTACGACTTGAACGTACAGGTGTGTGGGTACACGGTGGTACGACATGTACAGGGGTGGGGGTACGACTCGAACGTACAGGGGTGTACATACACGGGGGTACGACACGTACAGGGGTGGGGGTACGACTGTGACGTACACGGGTGTAGGTACACGGGGGTACGACACGTACAGGGGTGGGGGTACGACTCGAACGTACAGGGGTGTACATACACGGTGGTACGACACGTACAGGGGTGGGGGTAGGACTCGAACGTACAGGGGTGTACATACACGGGGGTACGACACGTACAGGGGTACGACTCTGACGTACAGTGGTGTGGGTACAAGGGGGTACGACACATACAGGAGTGGGGGTAGGACTCGAACGTACAGGGGTGTGGGTACACGGGGGTATGACACGTACAGGGGTGGGGGTACGACTCGAACGTGCAGGGGTGTGGGTACACGGTGGTACGACACGTACAGGGGTGGGGGTAGGACTCGAACGTACAGGGGTGTACATACACGGTGGTACGACACGTACAGGGGTGGGGGTACGACTCGAACGTACAGGGGTGTACATACACGGGTGTACATACACGGGTGGGGGTTAGACACGTACACGGGTGTACATACAGGGGGGGTGTACATTCACGGGGGGTACGACTCGAACGTATGGGTGCTGGGGGGAGTGTTGGGCGCGTATGCGGGCACAAGTCTCCATGGTTGCAATGGGAGTTCGGTGCGGACGGTGTTTTTACCATACGGTTGTGAGATCGGACGCACGGGTTGGATCGTGATTCCTGGGTCGGACTTCACTTTTCACATTTGTACGGTAAATCGTCCGAGGATGTGTCGGACACATTTTCCGACCCGAGGACGTGTGGGGAATGATTCCCAATGCGGTTCGTATGGACTTTTTACCATGCGAATCGTGATTGCCAGTTTGTACAGCACGTGTACGATTCGTACGGTAAAAAGACCGGATACGAGTCGTACGGGGACATTTTTTACCGGATCATAATTGGCACCAAAATATTTCACAGTGTCAGGTCAGTGGTAAAATGTTTGAGTCTGGTGCGCACGGCGCACACATTCATAGATATTATACACTTTCCTTTCAATTCATAATTGTGAAGATTCCTTTCTATGGGAGTATTTACTTTCTGCACTTTCTGCTACTTGACTGACCATCACACAGATACTAGGTATCTTATGGTAAACCTTCCAACCACTCCTGATTCTGTGTCAGTGACATCATCAGACATTGCCAGGCTGCAGAGATAGAAACATAACAAGCCTGGGATTGCTGATGATGTCACAATGGCTTCATTATTGGAGCCTAGAACACTGAGGCTGAGGTTCTGGATCTCAGGTGCAGTGTTACGTTCCTTGGATACTTGAAGAGAGAAGGTTAAAGCTGTGTTAGCTTGAGAGAAACTGTGATTTACTTCAACACGGATAGTGTGAGTCTGAACTACATGTGAGTCATTAAGTATTTTGACTTATTACTTCACATGTGGTGAAATTTAACTGGCATAGAAATAGAAAAATGTCCCCTCTATGTGGCTTTTGGCATTTAGATTTCTTACAAGGGTTTTTACCACAAGCAGCATGACTAAAACATGTGAAATCCACATCACCGGCACCAAAGTTGGTTGAACAAAGCACATCATCCCTGAAAAAAATAACATGACTCATAATGCAGGATGAATACAGATAAATATGCAGATAATTTTTAAAAAGTCAAATAAAATATCATGAAGTCATACGAGCAATTGATGTTAATATTCTTAACAACGGATCCCTATTCCTCTAAATGATCAGCGCACAGCAAACTTGTGAACTACAATTATGAATGATGAGTACTCCACTGCCTCTTTCTGTGAGCTGTGATCATCTGATTATCTGAGAAATCAGTGCTGTTCCCAGTGTGCCATCACCTCTGCTGACTGTGCTGCAAGAACCTTTGTACCATGCAACTTTCTGAGAAATCTATACTTGAAACCAACTCTATGTGGATAAATGCTGCTTCAGTACCTCAGCAAATTCACTCCCTCCGAATAAACAGTGCTTAGGTGCATCCCAAAATCCCAAGATTTGAGCATAAGACTTCCATATTATTTTCAAAGCTCATGGCTATTATGCCCTATCACAGTATTTGCTACCTGCCAGTCCTCACTGCACCACACACATAGACCCTCACTGAATAACAACCCCCATGTGAGAAAGCCATAATTTTGGCCCTGATCACTCCCATTTTTGCTTGATACTGGTAGTAACTGACTCTGATTGTGCCCTGGGCTCTGCTTAACAGACCCAGGGCAAGTACTCTGCTTTAAAGGTATATGGTGGTTAGGTTCAATTACAATTGGCAATGACAGACCCCTGTAAGATTCAAACAACCTATAAGTTCCTAGTATATAATATGCCTGTGAGGTTTAGAGCCAAAGTAGATTTCCAGAAGTGTGCACTGCTATGTTGCATGCTGTCATTTAAAGGTAGCCCTGATTTGTAGACTGTATTCAAAATTAAATTATATGCAAATTCGACCTTGGAATTAAAGGTACTTCCATAGTAGTAATCTACCTCATTTTAACACATAGGTCACCACTAAGGCCTTTCCAAGGTGTCCAAAGGGTAGGGTGTCATGTAGTTATAAGCAGGGACATTATGAAAGATGTTTTATAAGCCCTGGTGAGGGACACAAATGCCACATTCCCCCCATTCCAGATAATTAGATCCTTAAGCTAACATCTGAATATTTTATTTAAGTATAATTATTGACAGAAGAGAGATATAAATATCATTTATGGTATCACAATGTTAGTTATGATAAATTCAACAAACTGCCACTGTTGGATTTGTGATAACTATCACAGAAATAAGTTATAAAACTTTCTGTATGCCAAAATCCACCCTTCCAGCTGCTCTCTCCTCATTGCCTAACCTCTGCCAGGCTGAGCCAAGCTGTCGTAATGAGGTGTGAAGTAGTGTCCTAGGGAGACAAAGGGTTTCCTGTGGGAGGAGAAGTAGGGGTGGTCAGAATGGTCTTCAAAGGGAAAATGCCACTTTAGGACAGCACAGGCTCACCCCCACATCCTGCCACCCCGGCCACACAAGAGCCCTTGTAATTACATTAAAGAGATGGAGTGAAGGGGAGTGTTAGGGAATCTTAGCCACGCCAGTGGGTCAGCTTAGCCTGGTCTAAACATCAAATGAGAGAATTTCTACATGTTAGATTTTTGAGAGATTAGTGCTTTCAGGGACAAGAATATGCCACACCCTGGGTGGCACCCTGCATACCACTGCTCAGAGGTACCCCCTGCTTGATGGTCAGGAGCACAGCATAAATATAGACGAGTTGCCAAGCAACCAGCCATGGTCCATGCAGGTAACAGCGGTGGGGAGGTGGGGCCGAGTAAGGTGGGATTTCGAGGGATGATGTAGAGGGAAAATTAAATAAATAATTCATTTTCCCTCTGCATCATCCCTCGAAATCCCCCTTACCCGGCCCCACCACCCCACCGCTGTCACCTGCAAGGATCGCAGCTGCAAGCACCTAGGATCTGCTGCTTGAAACTACAAGGAGAAGAAGGACACCCTGCTGGAAACCTGATCTGCACCGCAAAGGTCTGCACTCCGAAGTATTGCACCTGCTGCACATTCTGTGACTACAGCCCTAAGGGCTTTGCCCTGCTTCAAGAAGGATTAAGGAGTGGACTCCCTGAAAGCTACGGGTTACTGAGCCCATCCTTTCCTCCAATAGTTCCCATCCTGGAGTGCGTCGAGTGGACTTTAAGGATTTGGCCAGGTGCATTGTTAGAGTCAGAGTCCCAACATCCAAATGACCATCTAAGAGATTCTAGGCCCCTGGATTGGTGCTGTGGACACTTTAAACCCTAAACGAGACCTTCAAGAAGAAGATGCAGAAGTTTGAGAACTTTTTGGTAAAAAGCTCCATCAGGGGACCGACTCACCGTTGAGAATCAAGCCGGCTACCTTCAACTGCAACCCGGCCTTGATTTCAGGTACGCTCCACTAAAAGCTACAGGACTTCAGACTTCCAGGATTTGATAGGATTCTGGCAGAAAACCAAGCCGACTACATCAACGTGAATCTGCCCTAAAGAGGAGCCTTGCTTAGAGGCTTCTCGCATAGTAGATCAGATCTGGGCTCCATTGTGGTGAGCCTCAAACTTAGGCTTTGTCCCGATCAAGCGCAACAAAATGTCCCAATTTGGCACTATCATTTTTAAGTTTAAGCACCAGAAAGTATTTATTCTTTCAAAACGTATATCTCCGGTTTTCTACATTGGATCTTTGTCATTTTGGTGTTTATTTGTTCAAAAAAATCTAGTCTTATAAATTGGTGTTCGAATTTTATTGTGTGCTGTTTCTTACTTCTTAATGTATTGATGTTTTTAAATGCTTCACACACCTGTCTCCTAAGTTACGCCTGCCTGCTCGTTGCCAGCTACCAAGGATTGAGCAATGGAATAATTTATTGAGACCTTGACTGATCCTTTTATTGTGTTTTTGCCCTTATTACTAGTGGTAAGTCACTACCTGTCATTACCAATAATCCACTTTCCAACATTTGGTGTTCAGCTGTGAGGATACATATTTGTGTGTAAATTACACCATACAGTACATTAAGTTTAAACCTTAGAACAAACTTTAGATTTTTGAAATTTGGGCTAAACTGATTTGAATCCATATTTATGATAATTTTTAAAAAAAATTCCAATTCTGATCAGGCCTGTGGCCAGGAATATTTATTTGGGGGGCATGGCCCCGAGCAATGACAGCAACATAAGAGTAGTTCAGTGGATGGGAAAACAAGATTTCTAGTTGAATTGTTTAAAAACTGTTTACATGTTGGTAAGAGTGTAAAAACCTCTGAAAGCAGGACATGCAGTGAGAGTAAGTGTATACATTTTGGGGTAGTGTGGGAAGGGCACACAGAAGGTTTCTGGATTGGATAGTAAAAACAAGGACCATTTCTTTGTTAACCATCACAGAAACAATAGACTGCCAAGCACTCCCATGCCAAATCACCTAATGGGTTTAGAAATGCATTCTGAATCGAAATTCGGAAAGGGCGGGTACAGCATCCCTATTAAATTGCATTTCAAAATGCTATGCAACAAATGTTTGCGCCCATGAGTGGGTTGCAAACCATTCTTATTTTACCAACTCTTCAAAGGTAGCAAAGTGGTAATCTTAAGACACTTTCCTGTTGAGAATGTAAAACAAAAGTGTGGAGTGAGAAGTGCGCCAGTGGAACTTTAAAAAACAAAATTTTAAATGCAGCACTGTTTCTTTCAAGACAAAAGGGCTGCATTTACCACAAAACAATATTGAAAAGGAGATCACAGACATGGTGATCTGCTGACAGCTGGAGTTAAAAAATTGTTTTGCTTTGAATCCCAAGATTACAACGGATGAAGCAACTATACATAGTACACCGAATGATAGGACTATTCAGGATATTTTTAACATCCAAGCACTGCTCGCTATGAGTGAAGAAGAGCATGACACACCTACCATCGCACAGATTCTCTCGGATCTAGATATCCCCATAGATCTCAGTAGCGATAGTGGCTTTAAGCCAAAATCCATCTTTCAACCATCACTAGGGAGTGACAATATGATGGAAACATTTCTTCAACTAGTGACCACAGATCTACATGCATGGGAGGATATTTACAAATCTAAGAATCCTTTGAGAAATGACTACTTGAATACCGGTGAAAGGCACGCTCTCCGGGAATTAACTCAACTTCCCGATTTGATCTTAAAAGAGGCTGACAAAGGGGGTAATCTAGTACTAATGAACACCAATGATTACCTTGCTGAAATTGGTAGACAGCTTTCAGACACTAATTCTTATGCTGCCCTTACTTCAAATCCAATGAAGGCCATTACCTCTCTATTGGAGAGTAATCTCAAGAGATGGAGGGAACTCGGTATCATCAACGAACAGGAGTTTAAATATCTGTTTACTCCAAATCCAGTGGCACCATGTATATGCATTCTACTGAAAATTCATATACCAGGAGCATGTCCTCCTTGTAGGCCAATAATTTCGGGAATTGATTCCCCCACTGAACACATCTCTGAGTACATTGACCAATTCTTACAACCCTTTGTTAGGAATTTATCATCATTTATCTTAGACACAAAGGACCTACCTGACCAAGTAAGTGATTTTATTTGGAATGAGGACTACAGTTTTGTAACATTAGATATCAGTTCCCTCTACACCTCTATCCCTACTGATATGGGGATAGAAGCAGTCAAACATTTTCTAGCAAAAAGAGATGCTCTTCTGTGGGAACATATGTCAATGCTGATGGACATGATCACTTTGGTCCTTTAAAACAATGTTTTTCCACACAACGGTACCTGGTTTAGACAACATCAAGGGGTAGTCATGGGATCAACATTTTCTCCTTCATTTGCAAATTTACTAGTCGGCTGGATGGAGAAATTTTTCATGTGGTCCAAATGTCCTGACCTGTTGATTGATCATGCTATCTATTGGGGCCGTTACATAGATGACGTGCTGCTAATATGGTCCGGTGACATCGAACTACTACACAAATTTTGTCTTTTTCTCAATTATAACGAGTTCAATATCCTGTTTACTTACCAATTCAATAAGGAAGAGATTAGTTTTCTTGATCTGAAACTATATACCAAAGACGGCTCCATACTGTCCACCCTATACAGAAAACCAACTGTGTGCAATTCTGTTTTGCATGTGGACACTTCACACCCCATATCACAAGTCAATTTCATAACATTCCGGGAATTCACACGTTTAAGACGCAACGGTAGTGACGATGTGATCTACAAGAAAGAAATGCAAGATACTATCAGGAGATTTAAAGCTAGAGGATATGATAGTAGGACACTTGTAAAAGTCGGAAAAAAAAGCACTGGGATTAAATCGTAGTCAGTTGTTGACTTATAAATCTATGTCAAAAAAGCACATCAAGCACTCTGAGAGAGTATCCCTAGTAACTACATACAACTCATAGAGTAATATAAAATTCTTAACAAACATTGGCACATCTTATGGGTAGACCCAGTTATCAATAAGGTTATAAGTGAGAAACCCAGCATTATTTATGAACGAGGCCAAACCTTGAGGAACAT
Source organism: Triturus cristatus (assembly GCF_964204655.1). Lineage (NCBI taxonomy): Eukaryota > Metazoa > Chordata > Amphibia > Caudata > Salamandridae > Triturus > Triturus cristatus. Next base: position 526,267,909 of record NC_140593.1, on the reverse strand, counting down.
TCTTAGTCCGAGTTTTTACAATCCCAAAAACCATAGGAGAGATACACAATGGTGTTGGGTACACCACCGCTTGGATTCTACAAATGTGGTCACTGCTCTGTCTGCCCCCACACAGTGGACAGAAAAAAAATCTTTAAATACAATACACAAACAGAGTACAAGATCAACTCATTCATGAAATGCAACACTAAATTCATGGTTTATTGTATTGTCTGCGTATGTAAGAGCATTTATGTGGTCAGCACAATCAGACCTGTGAAAGAGAGGATACAGGAGCACATAAGGGTCATTAGAAATGGAAACTCAAGCTATCCTCTAGCAATACACTTCAATTCAGTACATGGCTCAGCAGAGCTGCGTAATGTGAGATTTCATGGGCTTGAGACAATTGCTGATTTACCGGAAGGGGGAGACAAAGTTCAGTGCTTACGCAAACTAGAGGCTTCTTGGATCTGTAAATTGAGAACTGTAGATCATGGTCTCAACATTGATAAAGAGATGTATGTATTTCTTAGGGATTGAATTCTCTGGAGTGTTCATCTGCATTTTCCCTTGGTTCAAAAATAAAATTTGGAATAACCAAGGAGAGATTAATGTTACATGAAACTGTCTATCTTACTGTACTTAAAACTACACAACTGGGTTCCAATATGTGTTCAATAGATGGTAGGTGTTCTAACCAAACAGTTCTTATTCTGAATACAATGAGCCGCAAAGTGCCTTACGTATTTAGGAGTTGCTGGATTAACACTTGCGTTTTGTCATCTTTGCCTGGTATGTGTAGGATAGAATTTGTGTCGATTCATACCAGTATTGTGATTCTTGGTATTGTTTGGTTTTGGGAGACCATTATTTACACAACATTGCATTATCTGATAGTACGATCTAGATTGTAGACTGTACAAGAATTGTTATCTCACTGGCACTATCTATATGGGACTATGCTATTTTTAACTTGCTCTACTTTACTGCTCACACCTCTGTCATGATATAGATAGGGTGCCTTGATAGGATCTATTTTAGATCACTTAATTAGAATGTTTCCTGAGGGACCAACAGCATCATAATACTTACGGCACAGAGTATACCTATACTTATCCTACTACTTGCTACGGTTTCTTGCTACTACTTATGTTAATGTCCACCGTACAATTAATCGACTTGTCAGTAAATATCAACTTTAGCCACTAAAGTGTGCCTAGACTCGTTTTTCATGTTTTTTTTTTATCTCGGAGACGATTACAAGTAGGCTTTAAACTGGACAGGTATCGCTTTTCCCGTTTTAATTTTTTGGAGCCAATTACAAGTATGGCTTAAAGTTTGGACATGTAACGCCTTCCATGTACTTTTTTAAACTCTCCCTTAATGGAATTTAATGGGTTTTCTCCAGGAAAAGGAGTACGTCAATCTGTAGTCCATTATAGCATGATGGAACTACAAAAATGGCCAATGCATCCGTACTATGGACGCTTTACGTCATTACACGTTGACGCCAGAGAGACGCGTCTCATTGTTTTTATGGCATTTCTTAGATCTCGGTCGACTAACCTGACGTGCTGGGAGCAGTAAACTTCACACTTAGGGTAAGCCCCGGTATTTAGTTTTTAACTTTATCTAGACCCATATGGATCCGTGCATACAGAGCTTATATGCTTTTTTCACGATTCACTGCTGTTATTTCTTAGACCTCCACGGAGGACCGATATCTTTTTAGAAGCGCTTTACTTTGGCTTCTACCTGTCTACTATAACGGGTTTATCTAACTCAAATGTAACTGGGTAAGAGACGTATCGTTTGGTTTTAGGACGTATGAACTGTTTGTGGAGGGCTCAACAGATTTTCTCGACTAGCTTAAACATGTGTATTTCGAAACACATGTATTACGTGTCTCAAGAATTAAATGGGGTTTTTATGGAAAGGACTTTCCAGTTCTTGGCATACTGGCTTTCACAATTTTTACTAACTGTTGGCGTGTTAGTTGGATTGGTTGGAAACACTTTAGGGAAGTGGCTTAGACAATAGCGTGCACTCCGCGCTGTGTGTGACATTGTATTCCGGCACTATAACAGCTTGTTTTATAAACCACAGTCAAGGTGATGTTCAGAAGCTGCTGATCAGCTTACATCTACTCTCTCTTTTCTAGTGAACATACATAGTTCATTACAATTCATGCATTCTGAATTTCTTTGCACTCCTTGAACTACATATTGGAGGAACATAAGGGTGCTTATGTTGTTTCTTCCGCATACTGATTTTGAATTATGGTTTACACATAAAATAATTTTTTCTTCTCTTCCTTTTTTTTGATTTGTCTTTTTTCCGTTTCCTCTCTTTTTCCAACATAAACTTGTCCTTAGATGGCATTTTTCACTAGGGTGTCTATTTCATCGGTAAACTACTTTTTCTAATCCTATTCACTTGATGGGTTATGATCAGTTATGGTGAGTTGTTTGAACTGCCTAACACTCTGTATTATATTTTTTCTATTCCTTGGAGATTTTATCACGTTTCATTTTGGTTACTTTGTTATTTTCGGCACGTTTTCTGATCCTCATGTTTTCACTTTGTTAAAAATTAAGTGTTGCACATTGTAAACTGTTAAGATTTCCCTCTTGTTGTTTGTAATCAAACAAATTGTTATACTATTTTGTTAACAGCCTTGAGAAAGTTTTCTATAGACGAAACACATGTCGGCTACTTACTTGCTACAACGACGTGTAAACATTTCACAACACTGATTCCCCTATAATCATGCTCTTGCCTTACTGACTGAGATAGTTTTGAATATTAAATACTTTACTGACTATTGCTGGTCAGTTGGAACTTTGTTTGTGTTGTGCTCTGTGGTTTGAATATTCATATGTGATGTGCATGAGAAATTCCTTCTCTACGCACTGGGTAACACTGTGGATGGCACGGTGTTGACATCGAGCACGCTATATTACATATTGTGATTTACATGCGCAAACTGGACAGAGGTGCTGACTGTTTTCTTTAAGACCACTGCCATCTTTTGTATATTATAATGGCCATCCACTGGAGTAAGTCACAATTTGCTACCTAATTCGTGAAGAGTAATGGGGTAGGTTGGATTGTGCCTCATTCCAAATCCTTATTGTGAGAACCAACTTATTAATACATAGGTTGGTTAACCAAATAATTTAGCTGCCACAGAAATAAATGTTGAAAATTATGTACATCTGGCCTTAAGTTTCTGTTATGAATTGCTAATAATAATTGCATTGTAAATGTCCTTTGCAGAGGGTTATACAAATAACAGATTTCTACAATCCCTCTTCTTTCTGTTATTGGTTTAAAGAGATAGGGAAACTGTTCCTTCCCCACTTAGATCTTAACACACCATAACAAAGATCATGGGCAGGGTATTTTACAATCCTCATTGTTGCTCCTTGGGGGTCTCTCTCCTTGGGAGTAAAATGTGTAGTTCCAGCAGAAGAAAACAAATAGGCCTGATGGAATGGCCTAATGTCTGCATCTAAGTGAGGAGGTGATTTATTTATTTATTTATTTAAGTAGCTTATACAGCGCGCAGCTACCCCCGAAGGGGTGTCCCGGCGCTAAAACAGAAACTCAGAACAGAAGAGGAGAGTCAAGCCGACAGCAAGACAGGAATCATGATCAGGAGAACAGCCATGTTTTTAATTTACTACGGAAGATAGATTCAGACGGGCAGAACCTGAGGTCGAGTGGGAGACAGTTCCATAGTTTAGCAGTGATTACGCTGAACCATCTGCCGCCCATTCTGGAGCGTCGAAAGCGAGGTGCAGTCAAGAGGCGTAAGTTGTTAGATCTCAGTGATCTGACAGATTGAGATATTGCCACTCGCCTTTTGAGGTAACCAGGCCCAAGGCCGTTGATAGCACGAAAGGCGAGGGTGAGGATCTTAAATTGAATGCGGCTTGCAATGGGGAGCCAGTGGAGCTCTTTGCAGTAGGAGGCAACCGACTGACGGTAGGGGATATTTCCGATCAGTCTGGCCGCCGCATTCTGCACAGTCTGAAGACGAACAATCAGATATTGATGGGCACCGGCGTATAGGCTGTTGGCGTAGTCTAGATGAGATGTGATAAGGGCCTGAGTGATCGTTCTGCGGGCGTCTAAGGGAAGGTAGGGAAAGATCTTTTTGATCATGCGAAGCTTTGCGAAGCAGGCAGAGGCGACCTTGTTAATTTGCGCTTTGCAAGAGAGTGAGTCATCAATTTGAAAGCCTAGGTTACGTGCTGATTGGACAGGGGTGGGCGCAGGGTTAAGTACTGTAGGCCACCACAGGCTGGGGGATATTGGAGTTTTCTGGTTAAAGAACAGGACTTCTGTCTTGTCAGCATTAAGTCTAAGGTGGTTGATGGTCATCCAGGCACAGATGTTGTCCAGGCATTGGCGGAAGTTGGCAAAGGTGGAGTCCGAGTGGTCTCTAAAAGAGAATATCAGCTGAGTATCATCAGCGTAAGAGACCACTCTGACTCCACAAGACTCCACCACTGTGGCCAAGGGTGCGAGATAAACGTTAAAAAACAGAGGGCTCAGGGCAGAGCCCTGCGGGACACCACACAACAGGGGTTTACCCTCTGATATGAAAGGCTTGAGCACCACCTTCTGAGTTCTGCCAGTAAGGAAGGACTCAATCCAGGCGAAGGCCGAGCCACCGATTCCGACCTGCTTTAGACGGTTTAATAGGATTTTATGTGAAACCGTATCAAAAGCGGCGGATAGGTCGAGGAGGACCAGCATGGCCTCCTCGCCCCTATCCACACACTCACGGATAGTCTCAGACACTTCCAAGAGGGCAGTCTCAGTGCTGAAACCTGCTCTGAAGCCGGATTGGGAGTCATGTAATAAAGAGTTATTTTCTAGATATTCTGTTAGTTGCAGCTGCACAGCCTTTTCCAAAATTTTTGCGGGTTTGGGGAGGAGAGAAATGGGGCGATAGTTGGAAAATTTTGTAGGATCGGCATCAGGCTTTTTCAGAATGGGGACCAGCAAAGCTTCCTTCCACGTAGTTGGAAAGATGCCATGATGGAGGGAAGCATTCCAGATAGAGAGAAAAGGGATAGCCAGTAAGGGGGCCAGGTCACCCATGGTCTTAGCAGGAATAGAATCGGAAGGAGAGCCAGATCTGCACTGGGTGAGTAACCTGAGTGCGGTCTCAAAAGTCAGCTCGTTATAAGACTGTAAGGAGGCAGATTCCGGGGCCATCATAGGGAGGACCAGGGAAGATTCCTCAGAAGGAAACGAAGTACTAATTTTATCGATTTTTTTCAAGGAAATAGTCAGACAGTCCATCACATAGAGCCTGGCTAGAGGGGATCTGCATGGCCCTGGCCGGGGGATTTACAAATTCTTTGACAATATTAAAAAGGGTTTTAGAAGAGTTCTTAGCGTTGGAGATTTGTAGTGAGAAGTAGTCTCTCATGGTGGCTTTTTTTAGTTTGAGAGATTTTTTTAGAGTGGTTTTGTAAATTGCTTTGGATTCAGGGTCATAGTTCTGCCGCCACTTGCGTTCGAGTAGTTTGCAGCGGCTTTTTTCCTCACGGAGGGTTGGAGAGAACCAGGGGGCAGAGGGGCGTGTTCTAGCAGAGGTGATGGGTTTGATAGGGGCAATAGAATCGATGGCAAGAAGCAGTGCGGAGTTGAGTCTGGACACATTAATATCAATGTCACTAGACAGAGGGTCCGGCAGATAGATGAATAAGGGGTCAAAGGTTGCACAGGTAACTTTATGCCACTTTCTTCCCAGCTCTTTCCTAAGGACAGTAGGGGTGGGTCTCGAGCTAAGCTCTAGGTCGAAAGGGACAAGATGGCGGTCAGACCAAGTGAGAGGGAGGGGGGGAAAAACTTCGATGTTCAAGAAATTAGCAAAGATAAGATCAAGAGTATGCCCAGCTGTGTGTGTGGGGCCCTTGACTAACTGAAGCAAGTTCAGGCTCTGCATCGATTCTAGCAAGTTGTTAGCTTTCGAGCAGAGAGGGTTGTCCACATGGAGGTTGAAGTCTGCAAGCACCAAAAAATATTGGTGCTTAAGGGAGAGATCAGCCATCAGGTGGGTGAATGCCGTTAGAGAAAGAGACGAGGCAGTAGGGGGGTTATAGACTAGAGTACCCGCCAATAGTACTGCCGCGGTATCCGAGATAGTGAAGTACATAGCTTCAATCATCCCGATATTCGTCAATTTGGTGATAGACAGATTGAGGTGGGATTTTAGGATAATGGCAAGGCCACCTCCTAATTTGCCCCCTTCACGATTGATGCCCTTTAAGAGATAGCCCGGTGGGGTAGCTAGATGGATATCAGGGGAAGAGGTATCTCTAAGCCAGGATTCAGTAAGAAACAGGATATCCCAGCCGTCCGAAACTATTGACGTCCAGATCTCGTTGGAATGGCGGGGCAAGGAACGACAGTTAATCAGACCTGCTTTCAGTGTCAGAGGATGGGACAGACATTTCGGCAGGCTGAGGCAGGGAGAGGGGCGAAGGCTCCAAGGCGGGAGGGTGAAATTACATTGAAGGCAGTGAAAAGGGGCATCCTCCAGGTGACAGGGACTACAACGTGTGATGGACGGGCAAGTAGTGGGTTTTAGTAGGAGGAGCTGGGATCTGTTCCAGCAAGTACGACCAGAAACTGCCCGACAGCCAGAGGGACTGGCCCTAGGCACGGGCCAGGCACGGACGGGCGCAGACGGGCTCGCCTTAGGCGCGCCTTCGGCGTGCAAACGGCGCTCCCGCTGCGCTCGTCCGCTGCGCTTACGTGGGAGGCACATTTATAGAAAGAGGGGGTGGGCGTGGCCTGACGGGTGGGCGTGGCCTCGCGTTTCAGTAGCGATGGCGGCCGTGGGTAGTTTCCCAGTGCACAGCGCGAGATCCGCTGTTAGTGGGGAGCCTGCTTGGCGGAGGTAGCTGAGAATAGCTCTAGGTAAGGTGCACAGAATTTAAAATAAAGTTAAAAGCACAAATTGCACAGTTTTGTTAAGAAAAAAAGCGAGTAAATAACACCTCCGGCTTCCGCCTCAGAGGTCTAAAGTTTCACAGTGACGCGCTAGCAGTCAGCGCTTACATAGGCTTGGAGGTGGGCGTGGCCTGGCGGGTGGGCGTGGCCTCGCGTTTCAGTAGCGATGGCGGCCGTGGGTAGTTAACCAGTGCACAGCGCGAGATCCGCTGTTAGTGGGGAGCCTGCTTGGCGGAGGTAGCTGAGAATAGCTCTAGGTAAGGTGCACAGAATTTAAAATAAAGTTAAAAGCACAAATTGCACAGTTTTGTTAAGAAAAAAAGCGAGTAAATAACACCTCCGGCTTCCGCCTCAGAGGTCTAAAGTTTCACAGTGACGCGCTAGCAGTCAGCGCTTACATAGGCTTGGAGGTGGGCGTGGCCTGACGGGTGGGCGTGGCCTCGCGTTTCAGTAGCGATGGCGGCCGTGGGTAGTTTCCCAGTGCACAGCGCGAGATCCGCTGTTAGTGGGGAGCCTGCTTGGCGGAGGTAGCTGAGAATAGCTCTAGGTAAGGTGCACAGAATTTAAAATAAAGTTAAAAGCACAAATTGCACAGTTTTGTTAAGAAAAAAAGCGAGTAAATAACACCTCCGGCTTCCGCCTCAGAGGTCTAAAGTTTCACAGTGACGCGCTAGCAGTCAGCGCTTACATAGGCTTGGAGGTGGGCGTGGCCTGACGGGTGGGCGTGGCCTCGCGTTTCAGTAGCGATGGCGGCCGTGGGTAGTTTCCCAGTGCACAGCGCGAGATCCGCTGTTAGTGGGGAGCCTGCTTGGCGGAGGTAGCTGAGAATAGCTCTAGGTAAGGTGCACAGAATTTAAAATAAAGTTAAAAGCACAAATTGCACAGTTTTGTTAAGAAAAAAAGCGAGTAAATAACACCTCCGGCTTCCGCCTCAGAGGTCTAAAGTTTCACAGTGACGCGCTAGCAGTCAGCGCTTACATAGGCTTGGAGGTGGGCGTGGCCTGACGGGTGGGCGTGACCTCGCGTTTCAGTAGCGATGGCCGCCGTGGGTAGTTTCCCAGTGTACAGCGCGAGATCCGCTGTTAGTGGGGAGCCTGCTTGGCGGAGGTAGCTGAGAATAGCTCTAGGTAAGGTGGACAGAATTTAAAATAAAGTTAAAAGCACAAATTGCACAGTTTTGTTAAGAAAAAAAGCGAGTAACTAACACCTCCATCTTCCGCCTCAGAGGTCTAAAGTTTCACAGTGACGCGCTAGCAGTCAGCGCTTACATAGGCTTGGAGGTGGGCGTGGCCTGACGGGTGGGCGTGGCCTCGCGTTTCAGTAGCGATGGCGGCCGTGGGTAGTTTCCCAGTGCACAGCGCGAGATCCGCTGTTAGTGGGGAGCCTGCTTGGCGGAGGTAGCTGAGAATAGCTCTAGGTAAGGTGCACAGAATTTAAAATAAAGTTAAAAGCACAAATTGCACAGTTTTGTTAAGAAAAAAAGCGAGTAAATAACACCTCCGGCTTCCGCCTCAGAGGTCTAAAGTTTCACTTATCAGGACTGACAAATGGCCCCAAAATGCGTACCTGACTTAATTTACTTGTGGTGTTTTAGCCAACCTCTTCTTGGTAGTCTGGGATTTGCAGACTCACTTTTCCAAACAATGCACAAGTTAGATGTAAATTGTTGGCTATAAGGTGGTCTGGCTGAAGATGACAACGGTGAGAGATGACAGGTATTTGTGAGTAAGTGTGCAATAGATAGGCTATCTTATTCCAAATAGATAATTTCTACCCATGTGATGAACTACTCTCATAGAGGCCTCAGGTTTTACTTTTGACTTGTGCACTCTTGGTGTTATGTGTGAGTGGTCTTATGTACCCACCTATGTACGAGAAAGTCAGAAAGTTTAAAGGCATCCATTTGTTACGATTGTGCAACTACAGTACTTTAAGTTTAAAATGTTTTCTCCTCTGCTTTGTGTTGTTTTTCAACCCATGTGTATAGCATTGTGTTCAAATTATTGGGCTATGTTCATATCCTGTAGCCCCTTGCCTTCTCCCTGCCTTACGCTGACTACTTCCACCTCAAGGGCTGGTTTCTTCTTATCTCTACTGGCCTGCAGGTGAAGTAGTTGAGCCTGCTGCAGACCAGGACTTCCTTCCTCCCCCTGGTAAATGTTGCTCAGCTCCCTTATTTTATGTCACCAATCAATGTGTCCATCTCTGCGTCCAATTAAAAGGAAGAAGGATAAAATTGCCTGTCTGTGGTGTGTTCCCTGTTTGTGCCTGATAGACATGAAGGCTTCAGCCAGGGTTTGGTTTGCTTCCATCTCTGTTCTCTGATTCTCCGAGCCCCTACCCACTCCACCGTGGGTGAACTTCATACACTACTGTTCTGGTGCTTGATTCCAATTTACACATGTATAGACTCCTTTATAGTTTAACAATCCCTACAATTAATTACTCCTTTGTTTCTCATGAGTGAACATTATACATCACTCTTTTTATCTTTCAACAGCACCTCCAATTAGTTGCTCTTTTGTTTCTCCCTGATGCTTCTAGACAGACTTCACAGAATACGTTGAAACCTCCAATCCCTGTATAAATGCCCATGCCTAATTTCTTTATAACCATTGAGTTAGGAAACATCTAGTCATCTATAATAAAGAAGCAACATAGCTGCTCAACTATAATACGTTATTACAGTTCAATTGAGACATCAGAATGCCTGCTGCCGAATGTATGACATTACAACGCATACATTTACAATGCATGCCTTTACAACACAGTTTTTACATTGCAACATCCTTTACAATGCATTCTTTTACATTGCATGCCATTACATCGCATTTTCAGAAAACACCTTTACAACGCATTCCATTACATCGCATTATACCTTTACAATGCATACCATTACAATGCATACCATTACGTCGCATTTAAGGTACGTCTTGGATAGTATAGGGGTAATAATTACTATTCTAACTCCAGTGAGTACAACAGTAGGGTAAGTGTTGGATAGTGTAGGGGTAAAAATTACTATTCTAACTCCAGTGAGTGCAACAGTAGGGAAAGTGTTGGATAGTGTAAGGGTACTATGTGTTGTAAAGGTATGCATTGTAATGAATTGCGATGTAATGCCTGCATTGTAGTGACAATCCGTTGTAATGACATGAGTTGTAGTGACATGAGATGTAATGGCTGCCTTGTAATGACATGCGATGTAAAGGATGTTGCGATGTAATGACTGCTAAAGGTAGTGCGATGTAATGACTGCGTTGTAAAGGTTGTTACCCCCTGCTGCCAGCAGCCAGTATGAAAGGCAGTTTAACCAATGAAATTAGGAGCTGGCTATTCCTTTTGATATATTTTTCTAAAAACAAAAGGTGAACAACAATGAAGAGAAATGAATGCAAAGGAGTTAATTTTTTTCCACACTGTTAGGTCATTGCAAAAAAGTTAGAATCTCTACAAGTTTCTACACAATGTGATCCACAGGCTTTTTAACCAGATTTGCAGTAAACTAATTCTATTATTTTTTTGAAAAAATTAGTACTTGCATTTGGTGTGCTTAATTTCACACTACAGATTACGCTTTCATACTTCTTATCTGTAATCAACATGAAAAAGCAAGACACTGAGGCCCAGATAACCAAATATTTTGTGCTGCTTTTGTGTCACAAAAGTGATGCAAACCTTTGCAATTTTATTTTTTTTTAAATTTACTTTCCAACTTGACTTCCCTCAAAGAAATTAAAAGAAGCCCTTAGCTTTGTATTACTCTGCAAAGGGGGTGTTGCATGGGTTGCAGGCATTAAAAAGGAGAAATTATTTTATTTCTCCTAACTGTTCCCACACTGCATGTGTGCTGCACTGCAAATGGGGCTTTGCATGGGTTGTATATGTGCGTTCTCATTGAACCACCCATGCTTTTTTAATGTAAAACCCTAACTACTAACAATAGTAGTCAGGGTTGTGTGCCAAAAATAATGCCATTTTGAAACAAGCATTAAAAGGAGAAAGGCTTTTATTTCTCCTAACATTTCCCACTTTGCATGTGTGCTGTACTGCACAACATACATCCAAAGTGGGAAAAGTTGTGAAGTTAGTCAATGCATAGTATTTTGTGCTAGAAAGATGCCCTTCCAGTACAAAACGTATGCAAGACTCAGGCGGACACCTTTGCACAATGGTGCAAATGTGTGTGCATGGCTCTTAGCAGCCTGATTGTGCATTGGTGCTAGGGAGTGAAGAGGACTGTTCCATATCTCTGTAGATATGGTGCTTTTCTCCTCTCTCCTTGTCACGCAATACAGTGCAGCAACTTTTGGTGCTTGCAGGAAGGGGAGTGTTATATGTGTCCTTCGGTTTGGCTCTTCTATATGGTCTGGGAACTCCTCAGTGGCTTGCAACATCCTTATAATGTCCAGCAGGGGAAACGTTATCCTATATATTTAACTGTTTGTTTCTATAAAGAAACCTTGAAGGATCTACATAAATGACCCCTTGCTGAATTCAGAATGTTGTCTACTTTTCCAAAATGTATAGCTTTCCAGGATACATTATTGCTTTATACACATGTCTACCATTAACTGGAAGGAGGTTGAAAGCACAAAAATAGCAAAAATAAGCTATGTCCCAGAAAAAGGCCAAAACTGTGTAAAAAAAGTGTGGTATTCTGATGAAAGTCTGCTTGTTCCTGAAAGCTGGGAAGATTGTGATTTCAGCACCACAATCCATTTATACCATTTGCAGGAAAAAAAGCAGACACTTTGATATGTAGCCCTTTATTCCCATTTTTCCTCAAAAAACAAAATTTAGCTGTATTTTGGCTAATTTCTGGGTCCCCTCCAGGGGAATCCACAAACCATGGGTACCTTTAGAATCCCCATGATGTTGGAAAAAAGGACGCACATTTAGCGTGGATACCTTAAGTGGCCAAAAGTTACAGGGGCCTAAGCGCAAACTACACCAAATAGCCAAAAAATAGGCTTAACACAGGGGAGGAAAAGGCCTAGCAGCGAAGGGGTTAAGCATGTTGGGACCTATAGTCCTCTGTATGTTTTTTAAGGGAAGAAGGTTTTTATGAGATACTATGTGCTAGAGCACAAACAATGGCACATTCTTTCAAAAGGCACAATGTTTCAACTGTTGTATCAGTGTGTAGTCTTTAAATTAGCAAGGGGAACAGACCACATTCCCTACTGATATGGATAACGCATTCTGGGATGTGTAGTTTTTTTGGGGGGGGAAGCATACAAATTTTTATATAGGCCAAACCCAATCATATGAGATGTTAATAAAGTTGATCAGCTACTATGTAAACACAGTGTTAAATGTGTGATAACATGGGGTTAACAGAAAAAAAACAAAAATTCAAGTTCTCTGTTTGTAGGGGCAGCGTGGATAGGAGGTAACTCATTGCTTCAATTGGAGCCATGGCATGTCATCGCTCAGTCCTTGTATATGGGTTCTCAGATGGTACACCCATCGTTGTTCCCTTTCAAGGAGTACCCTAGTTATTTTGGTGAAGGGAAATGGGGAGACCATCTCTAGAACTACCCATGTAATGTCTTCATCGGTATGTTGTTTCTCCAGATAGTGTTTTGTCATACGGGCAGCACTGTTTCTACATTGGATTGCGCTCCGAGGTTCACTGATCCATAGTCGAATCTTTCGTGTTGTCATACCCACATAGCGTTCTTGGCAGGGGCATGTGATCATATAGACCACATTTTAGAATTGCAGTTTGTGTGATGTTTTGTTACCCAGGGCCGACTAGTGCCAATGTCAATCTCCTTGTAGTGTTTTGTGAAAGGGCCTGTCACCAGTAGTAGCCCCCATAAAGTCTCAGGCATTATTTTAGGAATCTAATTGTATGTGGTACGTGTAAGTACCAATTTGTCCTCCAAACTAGTGCTCCATTTAAAGGAGAACAGGGATGATGCCAATTGTTTCCTGTTTTGGTAGGATACTCTAATATTTAGTGACAATCTTCTTCACGGTATTTGAAATAGGTATGAATGTAGTAACATATGGTATTCTTTCATTTTGCTTTTTAGGGTATGACTCAAGTAATGCCTACCTGTTGTTGTTCCAAGCGCGTTTCTTGGCACACCTAATGATCCTAGTTGGACACTTTTGGGCTTTCAATTTGCCTGAGAGTCTATCAGCCTATTTATCAAAGATTCTAGTGATAGAGCAATAGCGTCATAGAGTCTGAACCGCAAAAACTGACCAGATGGAAAATGTTCCAGTAGAGATCTCTGTGATGGCTATCAAACTGGAGCAACGTATTCTTATTGGTGGGCTTCTAATGTACCTTAGTGACCACTTGATTGTCTACAATCCTGACATTGAGACCCAGGAAGGTAACAAGGTCTTTGTCAATGATGTGGGTAAATTTCAAGAATTGATCTCTTGTGTTGATCCGTATTGAGAAATCTTTTGCTGTTTCAGGATCGCCTCGCCAAATGATCAGTACATTGTCAATATTGCGTTGCCACAGTACAATGTTGGCGTTATATGGGTTGTTATTGGTGTAGACCTTATCACACTCAAATTGATGAACATAGAGACAAGCTAGACTAGGGGAGAAGGTACTGTCCATAAATGCCCCCTGTATCCGAAGATACAGTGAGTTGTCATACTCAAAGAAATTCTCAGTGAGGGCAATCCTGGTGCAGTTCATTAAGCACCATGTCATACCGGAATCTGGAGCTTCCTGATTGGACATTGCTTCTGAATGACTGGTAGGTTTTGGTAGTGGTAACCACTTTTATGTATCAGGAATAGGAAATGCCACAAATGCCGCTGGCTTAAGAACAACATGACTCAATGTGCTGTACAGTTGTGCAATTTCTTCACACAGCAGAATCTTGTAAGACATACCATATGTGAAAGGTGAGGAGGGAGTTCAGCTAATACCCATTGAATTATTGGCCCCTCAGCTTGACAGTGAACTAGTGTTGATCCCACCTTTCTTATTGGCTCCTCACACACAACACTGTGGCGTCTCACTGGAGTCCATCATATTCCCTCCACTATTCAACATCCACCTAACTTCATTACCAAACCTGAATAGATCATTCATTCAACCTCACCTTTTACAACTATGTGGATGACATCCAAATATTTTTTTTATGGACAGTCTGAAAGACTTCTACAATTTATAACTTGATGACTACCTTCGGCACATAAGCACATGGATGATGAATAAACATCTACAGCTAAATACCACAAAGCAAAAGCTTATAACCTGCGGACAATGACAAAAATGCCAGCCTACCACCATATGGAACATGAGGCCCCTTCAACAATATCAAGAGAAGTCAGCAACCTAGGGTAAACCTGTATTCAGACCTATATTTGATACCACATGTTAAATAACGTAAAACAGGTTGCTTTCTACACAATGAAAGCACTATGTTGTGTATACTCCCATACCTTGGATAACAGCAGAAACTGCAAGTCACACTCACACTCATAATATCCATGCTTGACTATGTAAACAGCCAACACGTTGGTGTACCAGCATTCATAATACGCAAAATGCAACTCATCCAAAATACTGCTACAAGGTTTCTTATCTGCCTTCACCCAAGAGAAATCATGACTTCAGTCTTGCAATCAGTCCACTGGCTACCTATAGCAAGAAAGGTAATGTTCAAGGCACTTTGCATTGATGACAGAGCCTCCAAGGAAAAGGCCTGCTATACCTACAAGTTATTTTCAGCAATACAAACAAATCAGGACACTGCGCTCCAGGCTTACATCCCTTATCATACCACCTTACATTAAGAAATCCGTAGAAGGCACTGCTTTCTCACTATAAGCCTCCAAGCTCTGGAGCACACTACCAGACAGCATTTAAAGCTTCCAGGGGCCTATACACTTCAGAACACAATTGAAACGGCTATTTACACAACAGCTCCACCATCACACATCCCAGCAATAGAACCTGGAAAGACTGTTGCACGCTATGGCTAGTTCCATGACAACTGCACCACCACACATCCCGGCAATAGAACCTGGAAAGACTGTTGCACCTTCAAGCTCATCTTTTGTTTAGAATCCACAGACTGAAAAAAACTCAACCAAAAAACTACTTTTGATGTGCAGGTAAGTTAAGGAGAGCTGACCTATGCTTCACCGGGGTATTATATAGCTAAGTAAGTACATACACAGCATTTCTGTCCAACACTAATACTAATGGTAGGCAGACAACTGTATCTTACAACTCCCACATTCAATGAAGGCATATATGCTATGAGGGCCGTCCATCCCCAGTACTGTGCAGCTAATAAACCGGCCATCACTAAATGAACAGTGTTAGATTTGGGGGTCTCTAGTTGGCAGAGGTAGGTACCTTTGACAAATAGGGACCCTTGCGTCTAGCCAGGGTAAGGGGGTACACTCCTAAAATAACCCCTGCTCACCCCCTTGGTAGCTTGGCATGAGCAGACAGGCTTATCTCAGAGGCAGTGTGTAAAGCATTTGTGAACACATACAGTAACCAAGTGACAACACTACAGATGGACACCACACAAGTTTTATATCATAAATAAGTATTCTTTATATAGATTTAACACAAGACCACAAACGACAAAAATCCACAATACTGTACTTAAAAATGGTAGAATTAGCTTAGTTCTCTTTAGATGTTAAAATGCTACACTTTGAGTCAATGTACCTTTGGATGCGTAACGCTATACAACAAAAGTGTTGCAGGAAAGGTGATGCATCGGTTCCTGACACGCAGGAACGGTGATGCGTCAGTTTCTTACTGCGCTTCCGTGGTGACATGCCACACACACCAGGGCTTGTCCTACCTTATACTTACAATGCACCCTGCCCTTGGGCCTACCATAGGGGTGTCTGATATGAAGAAAAGGAAACGTTTACGGACTGGCAAGTGGGTGCACTTGACTAGTCATCATGGCAGTACCAGACTGCACACAGACTCTGCAATGGAAGACCTGAGACACACTTTTACAGGCTGCTTCTGTGGGGGAACAACCAGTGCTGCGAGCCCACCAGCAGCATGTGGTTTACAAGCCCTGGGCACTGTACTAGGGTCTGACAAGTAAACCAAACCAGCCAATCATGGAATCACTAATCCATACATCAATTTACAATAGGGAGAGCTTATGCACTTTAGCAATGATCAGCAGTGGTAAAGTGCCCAGAGTCATAAAACAGCCAATAACAGGTCAGAAAAAATACAGGAGGAAGGCAAAAAGTTCAGGGATGACCTTGCAAAAAGGGCCAAGTCCAACAAACACAAAAACAACAGTTGATGGACAGAATGCAGAACAATGTCATACATTCACCCCAGTACAGAGATCTGGGCCTAAATCCATCATTTTTTTGCTCACCATGCTGTTCCAGTTTGAACCCAACCATATGCAAATCAGTCTTGACCCTGTGCCTCATGGGAACAGTCCAGCCGGAACTGCCAGGCCAGGTCCTGCCTGAACTGGAAACAAGCATCCTAGGACCGGTTTCGGGGTTTCACCCCTCTTCAGCCAGGATAGTTTGATTCCAGTGGCATGGAGAGCACGGGACCCACATCTGGGCATACCCTTCCCACTCGGGGTGACAAATGCAAAAACAACAGTTGATGGACAGAATGCAGAACAATGTCATACATTCACCGTAGTACAGAGATCTGGGCCTAAATCTATCATTGTTTTGCTCCCCATGCCGTTCCAGTTTTAACCCAACCATATGCAAATCAGTCTTGACCCTGTGCCTATGGGAACAGTCCAGCCCGAACTGCCAAGTCAGGTCCTCCCTGGACTGGAAACAAGCATCCTAGGACAGGTTTCGGGGTTTCACCCCTCTTCAGCCAGGATACCTTGATTCCAGTGGCATGGAGAGCACGGGACCCACATCTGGGCATACCCTTCCCACTCGGGGTGACAAATGCAAAAACAACAGTTGATGGACAGAATGCAGAACAATGTCATACATTCACCCCATTACAGAGATCTGGGCCTAAACCCATCGTTTTTTTGCTCCCCTTGCCGGTCCAGTTTGAACCCAACCATATGCAAATCAGTCTTGACCCTGTGCCTCATGGGAACAGTCCACCCCGAACTGCCAAGCCAGGTCCTCCCTGGACTGGAAACAAGCATCCTAGGACCGGTTTCAGGGTTTCACCCCTCTTCAGCCAGGATAGCTTGATTCCAGTGGCATGGAGAGCACGGGACCCACGTCTGGGCATACCTTTCCCACTCAGGGTGACAAATGCAAAAACTACAGTTGATGAACAGAATGCAGAACAATGTCATACATTCACCCCAGTACAGAGATCTGGGCCTGAATCCATAATTTTTTTGCCCACCATGCCGTTCCAGTTTGAACCCAGCCATATGCAAATCAGTCTTGACCCTGTGCCTCATGGGAACAGTCCAGCCCGAACTGCCAAGCCAGGTCCTCCCTGGACTGGAAACAAGCATCCTAGGACCGGTTTCGGGGTTTCACCCCTCTTCAGCCAGGATAGCTTGATTCCAGTGGCATGGAGAGCACAGGACCCACGTCTGGGCATACCCTTCCCACTTGGCGTGACAAATGCAAAATTGTGTGTCTTTTGATTTCTCACCCTAAGTCCAACAAACAGGCATGGAATAGCTGAAGAGATCTGTCACACACTGCAGGTCAATTAGAGGACCTGAAACCTGTCCATGACTGCAGGTCCCAAATATCTATACACTGTTTCCGTTTCTTTAAATCGCACAATGGCTTTCAGATGTGTGATGATAGTAACAACGCACATCTCAGCAGATCTCCCCACTTCTCTCTCCCTTTAACAATGCCAACCCTGGCATTATACACTAGGGCAGTGCTTCTCAATCCCTTTGGAACCATGACCCACTTTTTAGTACAACAAACTTTTGTGATCCACCTAGCTTTAATGAACTCAAGGAAGGCAATTTTCTAATGTAATTAAGTATTTCGTGGCAGGGCATTGTTATTGGCAGACAGTAAGTTCTCCATTGAAATGGTCACTAAATTTGCACAGACATGCAGTTTTATAGATAAAACTATATTGTGCACAAATGATAATGCGTGGAAATCAGGTTTCAGTGAATATTTATTATTTGTTCATCACCAAGTAAAGTGTCTTGATTTGTTCTAATCCTACTAAAATATTTGCGTCCATCACACTTCAGAATTACATTTAAAATGTTGTTCATTTTGCTTTCCTAATTGCTGAATGTATACAATTATTTACAGGTATTTAGTTGTTGTGTATTAGGATAAAAGTAGCTTTCCTTTCACACCCATTTTACTTTCTCTACCCACAAAGTGAGAGGAGATCGTAAATACCAGTTCCGAGTTCAAAAATCAGAAGCATAAGACGTCACCTTAACATCTGTCTTTGAAGCGCAGCAACTGTGACACGATAAATACAGAATTTAAAGGCATCTTTATTAATTGCCTGGATATTTGTGACTCACCAAAAATTGTCTTGTGACCCACCAGTGGGTAGGGACCTACAGTTTGGGAAATATGGCACTAGGGATTATGCATCTGAGTTGCATCATTTTTGTGGCGCAGCCTTATAGCAAAATCCCTTTTGGTATTTACTAACCCATTTGATCCCTTTGCATGGCTTTGCATAGTTTACTAAATACAAAGCAAAGCAGGCAGCACACCTCACTGCCTTTCATTACCCTGCGTTGGGATGGCAGTCCTTGGGTGAAGTATGGGCGTTCTCATGCATCGACATATGGATTTGTACAGTTCATTTACAGTTATTTAAATATTTTTTGTATTAGAAACAAATTGACATCCTACAATATTTCTTTTCTCACTCCCTGTATGCAGGCCACTGGAATTATGCGATTCTGTGGCAGCAGAATTATGTGATTCTACAGCTGCACTGATTACCGCATAATTATGAATTTACTGCATTTGCCACATAATCCACCATCTACTGCTTAATCTGCAGATTTTAACAAAAACCTATTTTTTTTTCCTTGCTCAAACACAGTGGCGGCCACCACAATAAAGAGGTGGGGGAGGGGGTGAGGGGGAGCACGCCGGGGCAGGGGGTTATAATAAAGAAAAAGAAAAAATAGAAAAACTTACCTGGAGCTGCCACCCACATTGCGAGTCGTGCTTGGCCTCCTTCCTTCTGATCCCAGAAAGCACTGGGGCCACGTCACAGACTTCCTGCAATCCCTGCGCTGCTCTCATGTGAGAGCAGCATGGGGATTGGTCTAAGCAAGCAGGAAAGACGCCCTGCTCAGACCAGGGAGTCTGAGGGGGTTTCTCCAGCCCAGCTGCTCAATGCAGCGGAGCTGGAGAAACCTAAGTGTGCATGTGTGTTTTTCTGTCAGCCTGAGACGGCCAGAGATACGCATTTGCGCACTTAGTAGTGCTTATAGCACTCCTCCTCCCCATGCCCCGCCCCTCCCTGCGCAAGCTGGCTCCGAGCCACAAAATGAAAAATAAAACAATGACATTGTTGTAGAGGAAAAGGTCCGAACCCACAAGGCCATAATACTCCCGGAGCTCCTCAAAGGGAATGTGACCCTGCAGATCGAACAGTTGCCCTATGCGTTTACACCCACCCTCCACCCACCGCGTACCCACTCCCTTGTCCAGCCCTGGAGCGAAATCAGGGTTTGAGAAATTTGGAGACATAGGAGAGGGAAAAGTGGACAGATTTACCCGTTTAGACATCTTGTCCCAGGCTAGCATGGTGGGGCGAGTGATTGGCAAGGAATAGAGTCCCCAGGAGCACGCAGACCGATATGCGGACCCACCACTGTCTGATTCATAAATACCCAGTGCTTTTCCTTCATAGGACAGTTCCATTCTACAAGATAACGCAGCAGCGAGGTCTGGAAATAGCAAGTGAAGTTGGGCAGGGCCAAACCGCCCTCCTTCTTAGGGCGCTGAAGCAGAGTTTTCTGTAGTCTGGGCCCCAAATGAAGCATTCAATCTCCATTTGGAGGCATGAAAGTGCTTTCGGTGGAGGCAGTAGAGGGAGGGTTTGGAAGAGGTATAGGGCTCAGGGTAGGACATTAATTTTTATCGCAGCCAGTCTCCCAAGCCAGGAACAGGGGTAAATGCCGCCATTGGGTGAGGTCTTTCCGGACGAGTGAAATTAAAGTAGTGTAGTTCGCTTCCGCTGTCTTATCCAAGCTGCTATGCAGGGCCAGCCCTAAGTATGTAATGCCTTCCGACACCCTGTCAAAATCAAATTGGGCTCGCAGCGTGGCCACAGTGGGGGGCTTCGTAGTAATATTCAAAACTTGGCATTTCTGTAAATTTATTTTAAACCCAGAGACCTGACTGAAGACCTGCAGCGCTGTGACAATAGCCAGCATAGAGGTCAAGGGATGGTCCACCGAAAAGATGACATCATCAGCATAGAGGCTGATTAGGTGGCGATCGGCCCCAAAGGGAACACCCTGAACTTGTAGATTGTCCCGGAGCCATTGAGCAAAGGGCTCCATGTATAAGGCGAAGAGCAGTGGGGAGAGAGGACAGCTTTGTCTGGTGCCCCTCTCCACCACAAAGTCCTCCAAGAGCATACCATTGACCCTGACCGCTGCGGTAGGGGCGCTGTAAATGCTCACCACCCACTGGCGAAACTTAAGCCCCACACCAAAGCGCTCCAGCGTAGCAAACAAATACGGCCAGTGCACCCGGTCAAAGGCCTTCTTGGCATTCACTGCCAGCAGTAGAGCCTTCTCCTTCGACCTGTACACCTTGTCAATGAGATGGCATAGCCTCTTTGTGTTGTCCCCGCACTGCCGGCTCGGAATAAAGCCCAACTGATCTGGATCAATCAAGCCAGGCATAAAAAGGTTGAATCTATGGGCCAAAATGCTCGAGAATAACTTTGCATCTATGTTCAGCAGGAAAATCGGCTGGTAGGAACTACAGAGCGCCGGGTCCTTCCCTGGTTTGAGTATGACAGTGTCTGCAAAGGAATTGTATAGTCGGGTGAGCAGTGGAACCAGCTCCACACAATAAGTCTTATAGAAAAGGGCACTAAAACCATCTAGGCCTTGCGCTTTCAGGGGCTTCAGACGTGCGATGGCAGCAACCACCTCCTCAATCCGAATAGGCACCTCTAAGCCGTCTGACTCAGTGGATGGAAGAGGAGTGATCGCTGCACCACGCAGGTATTTAAGAGGGTCTATAAGAGCAGAGGATTCGGCGGTGTAGAGGCTTGCATAGAAGGCCTGAAAGGCCGCTGCAATATCGGAATCGTCCATTACCTCTGATCCCTGGGCTTCCTGCACCACCTTCACCGCCTGGGCCTGCTGTTGACTGTGGAGACAATGCGCCGGCATGTGACCGCCCCTATTAGAGCACACATAGTATTTATGTTTCAGCAGTAGCACAGCATACTCAGCCCTGTCAAGGTCCAATCGCTTCAACGGGAGCAGTTCCTTCTCCAGCCGCCGCCAAACCTGAGGGGCCCCGGTGCATTTGTGAATGGTCTCGAGCTCCTTAACCCGGTCTTCGAGAGCTTTTCTCTTATCCCGCCTGTCTTTGTTATTGTGGGCCTCTTTAGGAATAAGAGCCCCCCTCACCACTAGTTTAAGTGCTTTCCAGATGGAGGCCAAAGGTGTAGAGCCAGTAACATTAAGTGCCAAATAGTCAATCAGTGTACAGCAGAGATCTTTCACTGCCTGTGGAGACCGCAGAAGTGAGTCCCGTAAGCGCCAGCACGGCGGGAACAAGGGTGCAAGCTGGAGGCGTAAAGACAGAGTGATAGGAGCATGGTCCAAAAGAAAGTGGGCTTTGATAGTAGAGGCCTGAGTACAGGCCCACGCAGCCTGGGTGACAAGGAAATGGTCCAAGTGGGCGTATGACTTGTAGGCAGCCGAATAAAAGGAGCAATCCCGTTCATCGGGATGTAAGCACCGCCAGGCATCTCTGATGCTGCAATCGTCGAGGCACTCCTTCCCGTTCCTCGAAATGGGCCCTGCGCCGGCTGATCTTGGACAGGCGCGGTCCATCCCTGCATCCATAACCAAATTTAAGTCCCACAACAACAAAACCAGGGGATCAGGCGTCTGAAGAATCTCGGCCAGGGCATTCAGCTAAAATTTCTCTTAGTGCTCGTTTGGGGAATATATTGAGGCTATTGTGATAGTGGAGGAGCCCAAGCGTAGTCACAGCGCAAGGAGGCGCCCCTTAATATCCGTCACATTACACACTACTGAGCCTCGAAAGTGTTTAGCAAGTAGAATGGCCACCCCGCCCTTCTTATTTTTCCCCGAAAACCAGAACTCTAAAGGAAACCCTCTGTGTTGCATGCGGTGTCTGTCGCTATGTAGGAGGTGAGTTTCTTGAAGCAGGCAGATATCGCCTTTCATATGTTCAAGCAAAGAGAGCACTGCCCTCCTCTTAGTGGGGTAATTAAGGCCTCGAACATTGAGGCTAACTATCTGGACAGCCATCAGGTAGAGAAGGGCTCCCAAACGCTATGGTTAAGGCACTGGGTCAACTGTGGGAAATAAGTCCCAAAGGGGACCGCATATGCGGAAATAGTCGAACGGGCCCTGCTAGAGGGGCCCTGGAGAAAAAGCTCACCAGAGAGAGGATGCACCCACCCCTTAAACAAAAAGAAACAAACCCCAGAACAATAAACAAACATCAAATAGAGGCATACCATATGAAGTGCTCTCAAAATAACAGTGGTGCGGATCTGCTAGCAAACATACAGTGATTGGCAATGTCACCGTCTAGTGATGAATCAATTTTACATGAACAAACTCACAAAAGCGCTCTTAAAATATAAGAGGTAGGTGCCGTCAACAGTAACTCAGAAGGAGAAAAGATCCTGAGTAAAGGAGGTGATGGCAGGCTTAGTGCATATGGAAGAACGAAGGGCTTATCATACAAAAAAACAACTTGTGTTGAACAGAAAGAGGGTGTGACAAAACTTAAGAGCTTACGTGAAGTAAGAGTAAACCTCACGACATGAGTCCTGGTGGGAGGCGGGACTTGTAGTCACACTCTAGGTAAACGAAAGTAAAGTAGTAAAAAGTATTAAAAAACAAATTAACACTCTAACCATAGGAGTAAATAGTGGACCACAACCATTGACTTACTGCGTCAAAGTCTTCCGCCCACTGGACACCTGCCTTTACCCTACTGAGGACTCGAATGGTATCGAGTTCAACAACACTGAGGTATAATATAGGAAGATGTCAGCTAATGCGGAAGTGTGTTCGCGCTGGCGCAATGACGTTAGAAAACGGAAGGCCGCTGCTGGAAGGAAAAAAGGCTAGAGCGTTAACCTTTCATCCGCGTCTATGTCAATGACGTGCGTGTTACTAATACGCCGTTGTTTTAGGCGTAAAGTTCTAGTAGTATTGAAAGTGGAAAAAGTGGCATATGTCCTCATTCGGAAATGCCGGATTTTAAAAGAAAACAACTGGACGTGGGGTGCCTAGTTTAAGTTGCAAACTTAGCTGGTCATGGAGGAGCTTAGGGACCTCCTTGTTTGACATTCACTGGCTAGTGAAGTATGGGAGGAATAACTACCCATTTTGTTCAGGGGGCGGTTGGCCCTAGGGGTGGTTTCCTAGCGAGGGATGAGTGGGTGCCACTAATGTATGCTTAGACATTGTGTTGCCAGTTTTATAGCCATAGGGACGGTGGGAGATGGCGGAGGGGTAGGTGATAGTACCCAATCGACTGAATTAAGATGCGACTTGGATCTAAATGGGATACCCGCCAGGCTAAGTCTGATCATAATAAAAAACGGACATAATATACCTGTGCTGAGTAAAGAATATACATTTTGATATATATATTCACTGCCTAAGTACAGAGCCCAATGGGATATTATCATTAAAACCCTGTATGTTGGGGGGCGTGGCCTGACTGCAAGGCAAGATGGACGCGTAGTGCCTCGGCTCCGCCGATAACCTCCTCTCACTACATCATCCTGCCATATATCCTGACGTCCTGCATCGAAAACGGACGCTCCGAGGCTGGCGATCCCTGCCGCTGCTTGGTAGAGCCCCGGCGCTGCCTCCGTCCCGGAGCTACAGCTCCCGCTGATTTGGGCCCTGAGGCGCTCCCGCGTCCCGGGACTGAGGTGGGCCCGGACATCGGCGTTGCGTGGCTGTGCGTGCGGCCGCGACTCACCGGAAGTGGCCGGGGCAGCGACTGGAGGACGGCGGCGCTTCGGCGCCAACTCTTGGATCTCCTCTTGAGGGTGAGGGGCGCGCCTTGCATCGCTTCTTGGCGCAGTTCCCCCCCCCCCCGCGATACCCACTGGGGACATTTCGGAGGAGACGAGCATTGCTACATCGAGGAAGTGACCTCTCCCCTCACCACTCGCATCGACAGCTGCGGACTGCCGGGGATCGCCGGAGTGGAGTGTGCCCCGCGGGCAGAAAGTGACGATCCCTGCGCCAAGGTACAGCGTTGGTGTGCGGCTGCGGGGGGATTGCGGACTGGGGCGCTCCCTCCTGTGCTCCCTGCTGCCTATTGCGGGGTGCTCGTGTGCCCCGCATGGGAACTATCGGAGGCGCGCCTTCGAACTCGGCGCCGAGAGTGGCCTACTCCTGGAACTTGAGCGACACGGCTCCCTGGGGCTCTGGTGACCCGGCGCGCTGCGACTCCCTGCTGGCCCTGAAGCTCACGCGACGAGTACATAGAGGCTGAGGGGTGGGCGAGCTCTCCAAACCCTGGCAATATCCTTCACGAACTCCTACAAGGGTAGGCGGCCACAACGTGGGCCTCTCCTGGTCGGGGGTGAGCAGCAGAGATAATTGACAGACGCCCCTTTTTTTTCGCCGCCATTCCCACGTGGGCGGAGTGGAGTGACCCCTGGGGAGAGACCTTGGCCGCGCTCGCTCACCTCTAGCGACACCCTGGTTAATAACTGCCTATCCACCTCCGCGGGGCTAGCTGGGGGCATCGAGATGTCTGGAGTTAAGGGGGCCAGGGCATCTCAGCAAAGCAAGCTAGACCGCTACGCCTGCACAAAGACGGACCTACCCGACAAGAGGGCGCAGGGAGACATGCCCAAGAGTGGCGCAGACCAGGCGCCTTCTGAGCCCACCATGAAGGACCTCATGACAGCCATTACGGGCATTCGCACGTCCATAGACACTCTCTCCTCAGAGATGACGCTCATCAGGGCCGATCTCGCCAATTATCGAGAGAAAGTGCAGCAGCTTGAAACCACCACCACAAGCCTCATGGGAGATACCTCTCAGCTTCAAACCGAAGTTCCGGAGCTGCAGGCCTTCCGTAAATTCGCAGAAGACAAGCTCGATGATTATGAGGGGAGGATGAGGCGTAACAACGTCCGCGTCCTGGGGGTGCCGGAAAAAATGGAAGGCCCTGCTGTTGACCTCTTCATCAAAAACGTAATCACGACTAAACTACAGCCTAAGGGTCTCTCCAAGCTCTTTGTTGTGGAGAGGGCACACAGGATTCCGGGGGGCCGCCCGAGGCCAGGGGCGCCACCCCGCCCCATACTGGCCCGTCTGCTAAACTACCGCGACAGGGACACTATCCTCCAGACTGCCAGAGTTGCCCCCCCGCTCCGCCTGGATAATGCTACTATTACCTTTTTCCCTGACTTTACCCGCGGGGTGCAGATGCGTCGCCGCACGTTCCAAGATGTCAAAAAACGCCTACGGGCCATTGACCTCAAATATGCCATGCTCTTTCCGGCGAGATTGCGTGTCGAGGCGGAGGGAGAAACGCACTTTTTCGACCATCCTGAGGCCGCATCGGACTGGCTGGACAGCAGGGGAGACCGAGGGAGGAGCGGCCCCTCGGGCAGCTGAATTGCGGGAGGCGGGAGCATTGAAACAATGATGTGATCTTGGTGTCGCTGTTTCCCGGTGTATGTGGCGTTGACCTGAGAGACTCCCCTGTGGCGCCTAATGCGGGGACATGTGCTTCCTTGGGACATTACAAGACATTGCTCAGTCGGACCCTCCTGAACACTGATTCCGACGTGATTACAATTGGGAGTGAGGATTGGGGAACGGTTGAAGCCTCCCCCCCCACGTTCTTCCTTTAGCTGGTTCTTTTCCTTTTTTCTCACTTTGCTTGATGGGCGACAGGCACTCTGCATTTTTTATTCCGATGGGCAGTTTGAGGCCCAGAGTGCAGGGAAGCAGGGAGGGGGGAAGTTGGGAGGGACTGTATTTTTTCTTTGTTAGTATTCATGTTTATTTGTTCGATGGCATGGTCTCTAACTGTACACCGAACACGTATGCACCACCGACACACAAATGGGTACGCAACGCAACAAGGAGGTCAAAATCTTAAGTTGGAATGTTAACGGGCTGGGAGACAAGATCAAGCGCAGTGTAGTGACCCAACACATCAAACGACTTTCCCCGGACATAGTTTTACTCCAAGAAACGCATCTGCTGGGCAACAAATGTGGGGCACTGAACAGGTGGGGATACTCGATGGTGGCACATGCGGGCTTCACGTCTGGGTCGAGAGGTGTGGGCATCATGGTTAGGAAATCCTTCCCATTGTCGATTGTCTCCACATTCACAGATGACCTTGGGCGATACGTGGGTGTAACAGGCACGTGGGAGGGCCATACAACAACCTTCCTCTCTGTTTATGTACCCCCTGGGTTGCAATCGACGACTTTTACCGACCTTAGTGCTTTACTACTCACACTGCCAGTGGGTCACCTTGTCATGGGCGGGGACTTTAACTCTGTCGTCTCCGGCGAGTTGGACAGACACCCGCCGCGCCTCTTACCCGCAGCGGCACACTCGCTCTCTAGCTTTCTGCACGCACTGGGTCTAGTAGATGTATGGAGAGCTTACCACCCGGACAAAATACAACACACCTTTTATTCTCATGCGCATCGCAGCCTCTCCCGCTTAGACTATATTCTTGCCCCCGCATCCCAGATTGCTAACGTTCACGAGATCAGACATCTGCCCAGGGGTATCTCTGATCACTCCCCCCCTCTGGACTCATATAGTCCTGGACCACGCGCAAGTCGGACGCATAGCCCCCCTCAACCCATGGCACTTCAAAAACCCCAAGATACGAAAGGATCTGATCAAATCCATTGATGACTACTTTACAGAAAACGAGTATACGGTTGACTCCCCCCAAACACTCTGGGAAGCGTTCAAAACTGTGGTCCGAGGGCAGGCCCTTTCCCTAATAGCGGGTGCAAAGAAAGACAGACTGAAAGACATCTCCGATGTCGAGCATAGGGTACACCGCCTGGAGCAGACTGTCAACTCAAACCCCACACCCGATGCGCTACACGAACTAAGACTCTGCCAAGACGAGTATAGGGCCCTAGTCACAGAGCGCGCCAAAATAATGGGACAAGAAAAACTGGGCCGTATATACGACTGGGGTGACAAGGCGGGGAAATTACTAGCCTGGCTAGACAAGAGAGAGCGTGCTAGTCGTCTGGTGCCTGAACACCAAGGGACCGACGGTTACCCTGTGACAGACCCTCAGGCCATAGCTACCCAATTTTCAGCCCATTACCAAATGGTGTATACTTCGGTAGCCCCTCACACACTCGAGGATTCTATCGACCTACTCAGAGACATCTCCCTCCCTACCCTGCCAGATATGAGTCGCCAATTTCTAGATAGCTCCCTCTCTACGGACGAAATCGCGCTGGCAATTCGGACGTTGCGACCTGGTAAAGCTCTTGGCCCCCATGGTATCCCTATCGAGCTTTACAAGCTCCGCCCTGACAAACTGGGACACTATCTCCAGTCCATGTATAACTCCAGCCTGGAGACGGGAATACTACCGTTAGACCAGCGCCTGGCCACCATCGTCACCATATACAAAGAAGGGAAGCCCAAAACTGATTGCTCCTCCTATAGGCCCATATCCCTACTTAACGCCGAGCCTAAAATCCTAGCTAAAGTACTCTCTAACAGACTTATCAAGGTCATAGGGGACCTTGTCCATCCAGATCAATCCGGATTCATGCCTCGGCACAATACTGCACTTAACCTCCGCAGGTTGCACGGGGTACTGGGCAGGGCCCCAACCATACGTGAGGACGCCATTGTCGCGTCCTTAGACGCTACTATGGCTTTTGACACTATCGAATGTAATTACCTGTTTGCAGTACTAGCAAAACTTGGATTTGGCCCGGTCTTTATCAACTCCTATACGCTCACCCCATGGCGCAGGTTGTCGTAAATAACAGACAATCCGCCCCCTTTGTGCTGGGTCGTGGTACCAGACAGGGCTGCCCCCTCTCCTATTCGCTCTAGCCCTCGAACCCCTAGCAGCGTGGATACGCAACGACGTGGTCATTCGCGGACTACAATGGGCGCCGGGATGGGAGGACCATATTTCTCTGTACGCAGACGATCTCCTCCTTTATCTCGCCTCCCCTAAGAGATCCCTTATTGTACTGTTTGACATTCTAAACGTCTTCGGGCGATACTCTGGGTTCCGGATCAATTGGCAGAAGTCTCTCATATATGTTCTAAGTGGGGACTCCCCTCAGTTGCCTCGGAACTGCCCGATATCGGTGGCCACAGACGGTTTCACGTACCTGGGCATATTTATCTCCCTAGATCCGACGCTCCGATATTCCCGCAATTTGGGCCCACCCTTGCAACGCCTTAAAAGCGACATTATACACTGGAAAACACTCCCTATCTCCTTACTGGGCAAGGCAGCATTATTCAAAATGATGTCCCTACCACGCTTTCTATATGCACTTCAGAACGCAGCGGACCCTGTGCCCAATTCATATTTTGGGGAGATAGAGGGCCTACAGAGGGACCTACTCTGGGGTGGACGACCACGTATAGCCTTAACAAAGCTCACACTTGGGTGGTATGACGGTGGAATTGGGCTGCCTGACATTAAAAAATACTATTGGGCGGCTCACCTCACAGCCATTAATCATGGCATTTATGGCCCCCCTGATGCCCCTGGATTCCGTATGGACCGCTGGCTACTCCCCGGCGGGACGTACAACCGAGCACTATACTCCGTACCTGGCAAGATCCCGCTGACGGGGCCCACCAACAACACGGTTAAGGTATGGCACGCTGCGACGAAATCACTGGGCTGGGCAAACAAACTAACGCTAGCTACCCCACTCTGGGGCTCACAAAAGTTAGGATACCTTGGCGACTCCAAGGGTTTTGATAAGTGGGACCTCATCGGTATTGCCACTATCAGAGATCTTTGGACGGCGGAGGGAGTGAAGTCGTTTGGCACGCTCCAGACGCAACACGCAATGGCTGACTCAGAGTTGTTCAGATACCTTCAGGTCCGCCATGCGCTGCAGGCCGCGCTGCCAAGGGGTGCCTCCTTACCGGCTAACTCCCCGCTGGAGGACAGACTCCTTGATGGATACCTTCCGGAGCGCACCATATCCCTGACGTACAGGAAGATAATTAATAACATGCATGACCCCCTGACCCTACTGCGGGAGAAATGGACAGAGGACGGAATAGAACTAGATGACGAAGGGTGGCAGACAGCGATCTCGTCCCCCAAAACAGTAGCAATCTCGGCCCGGCTCCGCCTGGTGCAACTAAAAATCCTACACAGAACATATATAACGGGGCCCCAACTGGTACATATGGGGGGACACACAGATGGGTCTTGTAGACGTGGGTAGATACATGCCGTCATGAGTGAAACCCTTGAGATTGACATCCGGCCGGAAGCTCCTAGATGCCTCCTAAATATCTGGGAACCCACGGACCTCAATGCCTATGCCATACACTGGGTGACACTTGCCTGCATGATTGCCAAGAGGAACATTGCGCAGCATTGGGGGGCTCCACAGGCACCTGCACTAAAAGACTGGAAAAAGGACCTTGATTGGTGCATGCAACGAGAAAAATCTGTCTACATTGCAAGGGGTTGCCACCGAAAATGGTCCAAAATTTGGAGCCCCTGGAACTTATACCGCGGTGAAATATGTATCCCCCCCAGACTTTACGACGCAGATGCCTCCCCGTCCCCGTAACTCCAACTGTACAAGTATGTTATGCATTGCTGAATCCTTGTGCTTGCAACTACCTATGCGGTGTTCCTATGAAACTATGCCTTGTAGTCGATGTTTCTTTAATAAAAAGAGTTATAAAAAATAAAAACCCTGTATGTTGGTAGAGAGGCGATAAATCCATCTCTGTTCCTTTTCAAACAGAACGTTGGCTGATCTGTTCCCTGGAGTAATCTGCTTGATTACCGTCCAGTGGAGGTCATTCACAGTGTGTTGAGTTTGAGCAAAATGCTCGGTCAGTTTAGTGATGTTCTTTTTGCAACGGATGTTGCTCCGGTGTTCCACGGTACGGTGCTTAATTCAACGGGTAGTCATTCCGACATACCTGTCTCATTGTGAGAAGTTGGCCTGGAATATGCTGTCCACTAATTAAAGTGGGCACCTTGTACCACTCCAAACAACCCCTTATGGTGATAGGTTAAAGACAAACTTTATTGAAAGCTATCTTAGTGGTAGCTATGGAGAGCAGCCTTCAGGCTAAGTCTTGAAGGAATGTAAAGAAGCTTCTTGTATAAGGCGCGGAGGGCACTGGTTCTAGTTGGGGCACTCTCCGCTCTTCACGGTGCTTCGATTCAGGCCCGTACATACCTGGGGGCTGGATCGGGTGCACTCTGCGAACCTGCGGGCTCGCGTTAAAAGTCGGGCCGACAAAGGCCACACTGCAGGCCCATGATCGGGCCCATGCAGGCACTCACCGGCAGTGGCGGGGCGTCCATTAGGGCGCTGGGGCGTTGACCCACAAGTAATTTCTGGCCCCTAAAACAGGTAATAATAGCCTATTATTACCTCCCGGACCACACCCGACTCCTGAGGCAGTCATTTAGCAGACAGGCTGTCAGCTCCCTCAGTGG
The DNA here is from genome assembly GCF_964204655.1 of Triturus cristatus. NCBI lineage: Eukaryota > Metazoa > Chordata > Amphibia > Caudata > Salamandridae > Triturus > Triturus cristatus. The sequence continues at coordinate 526,237,114 of NC_140593.1, read as the reverse complement.
CTCTGTCTAAAGGGGGTGGGGCGGGGCAGCCAGCAGGTTGACTCCGGCGTCATGTTGATTGACATGTCATTGACTCAGCAGGCTAGGGAGTGGTCGACCGGAGCGCACAGCAGCACAAATGCGCATGTTGGGTTTGGGTCGGGAATTTTTCCGATCAGCCCAGTCATGCACACTAGTGTTTGCTCTGACTGGTGGCTGCGCATTAGGAGAGCAAGGGTTGATCAACACCGCAGCCCTCGGTCTCCTAATGGGCTGCGAGTATCCCTGCTAAGCCAATCCTGGTACTGCTGGAGCAGCGTCTGTATTGGCTGAGAGGGGTTGCCACACTGCACCAGGGTCCTCTCGCAGTTCAGAGCGCACATGAGGTGGGAGGGGGGGCATAAGAGGCTCTAACGGAGTAGGGTCAATCACTGTCATGCCTTACTGCGAAGACATGCAGTGATTGGCCTTTTCTACTGTTGCTGCCTGGTCTGTTCATCCAGCCCTGCTCTCTGTCCCTCCCCTCAGGGCCTCGTGCCCGTGCAGCAGTACAGTAGTAGACTCGTCATCAGGAAGAACTTGTCGTCACCACCACCGTGTTGTTTTTAGGTCTCGCTGAGCCAGCACATGCGCTGCTCTGCGAGAAATTTAGTGTGTGGGTTTTCAAAGTGCTGCCACAGGCTTTTGGGTGGCCTAGCGCTTGGGTTCACGCGAGCGTGCACGCACACAGCCGCCATGTGGGTTTCTGTCAAGGCTGCCTCTCTCCGTGCTTCAATTCCCGCACACAATTCCCCAGCAGGATGATACCTCCTCCTGACCCCTGCCTCGTCTGTATGCAAAACCGAAGCATGAAATGGCGGCCGTCAACCTCCGGCGGCGCTGGCGAACTGTGCCGGTTTTTCAGGTAAACACATATATTTATGAAATCCCCCGTGCGACTGCCGTTCTTTTACTTTCCCAATCACTTTCGCTTGTTTTTAACAGGGCAGCAGGCCCAGGTGGGCTGATTCTCTGCCGTGCGTGGCTCTCCGATGCAGGCCCCAGTGATTCTCTGGGCCGCCAACACCAGCCAGCCACGGCCCGACGCTGCACGTCCTCAGACAGCGCTCCCTGCCATCGCTATCGCAGAGGCGCAGTCTTGTCCATCCGTCCAAGATGGGAGGACGAGCCCGGCCTCTAGTTCTCTCACCCCGTACCAGTTCTGGGACACACGGGCACCCTCTCACCTGATGACCGCTGAGGCAGCAAGGGGCTGCTTCTAGTTTTCCTAATCCAGGCACCGGTCCGGGCCCGGGGCCATGCCTGATGTCCTGGGAAGCTCCCGGTCTCCACTCTGGGGCAGGCCCAGCCCAGTTTCCGCAGGCCTCTGCTCCACCTCCCCGGTCCCAGCTTCGTTCCTGCAGGGACGTGTGGCCCTGTGTTCTTGTTCACCCACGGCGGCGGCTCCCCGCTCCGGCCACGCAGATCGCGGGGCCTTCAACACCGAGCAGTCGCAGCCCAACGCTGCTCTGCTACAACCAGCACTCCCTTCCCGTATTGAGATCAGGTGGGGACTGACTCAATGACCCCGATGTTGGCCCTGGCCCCCTACAACCAGGCCGCAGAAGTTCAGGGTCATCTTCACGGGGGAAGCCTCTCGCCCTAGCAGTGCTCCCGGGCAGAAGTGTGGTTCACTCTGCGACTTGCCACCGCTGCCGCTTCTGTCCTAAGAACTGGTCCCCTTGGTGGATATCTTGTTCTGCTGGCCGTCTGGCCCCGCAATGCACCCCAGCAGGCTGCCGCACTCAGCCGCCTGCTCAACCTGCAAGTCGGCCTCCTGCTCCAAATCAGTGTCATCCTGCCCAGGTCGAGGCCGCGGTGCTTATTTGGCTTCAGACAACTGCCAGGAAGATTCTTGGCTGATCTCAGGATCGTAACTGCAGGATGTTGCAGGATTACTGGGCAGGCCGGCTGGGAGCTCAGGCTCTCGGCCTGTCGACCATGATGCTTGGTAACGCCCCGAAGTATTCAATAAATAATTAGATTCCTGTTAAATCTTAAACCCTTCATACCGGGTCAAAAATATAAAACCGTTTGGAAATGTTAAGAGACTTTTATCCTTGTGCTGGAGCCTTTATGTAATAAAATACATTTGAACTTTTGTGGTTTAAGTACGGCACTTCCACGCAACAGTCGAGAAAAATGTGGTCCTTGAACGTTAAGTTTGTTCATTTTTCATTTTAAAAATGCAATAACCTTGGAGAGAGCATGAAGCTAAATGTGTCTGATAAAAGCAACTTCACAATGGAGAGTGTGGGCCCTGAGTATGTGGGTGGGCTAGTGGATGGATGGATGTAGGTCATTTTGGTGTTTTGACGAAATAACAGTTACGAACATAATCAAGGCATCAAGAAGTTTTTTCCGCTCTCCTGTGTTTATGCCACAGTCCTGTAAATCATCATCCCTACGTTTATGATATCTAGCTTTACAATAATATGCACTGTACCCTGTTCTATTTTCTAGTGGAGTATAATTAATAGTAAGGCAAATATCACACTTGCTTCTCGTTATCAGTAGAACCTCTGCAGGGGGAAAGTGCGAGTTTATATAGTATACTCTTAACAAGCATTGGCATAACCAATAGATCTCACTTTTGGGACCTTATAAGTATTTAGTTATGCAGAACAATATCCTTGGTGCAACACCATCAACTGTTGCTTGGCTAAACACTTATAAGGTCCCAAAAGCGAGACCTATTGGCTATGCCAATGCTTGTTTGTACTGTACTGGTGATCACATTTCAGGCCTTGCACTGCACACACTACTGTAGTGTGTACGTCACTACTTCTTTATTGAAAGCCTGCAATGTGAATGTCGAATGGATGTCTGGCCTCTGAATGAGTGTATTTTGTATGTGTATGTATATCCTGCTGTTTATACGAGCCACACGTGTGCACTGCAGTCATGGCCGTAATGGCCGAAGCAGAGCTGCCAACTTTGGTGCTTCCAAAGTCGTCAGCTCTGCTCTCTGCCCATAACGCCGCCATTACTACAGTGCACACGTCGCACACACGACACACCCTCCAAAGTCGGCAGCTCAGCTGTGCTTGCTCTGGCCAGCATTACGGCCATGATTGATCCCATGATCCGATGGCTCAACACACATTTTCTCCTGCGAAGTAGTGTGCAGCAGAGTTCATGGGCCATGAACCCTGCTGCAGAATACATCGCACGATAAAATGTTGAGCCATCGATGCCGAGACTTGAACAACCTGGTTCACCTGAAGGAAACCAGCAAGGTTTGAGTTAGTATCGATACCCTACTAGCGTCATTGGCTCAACATCCTCTGATTCTGGGCAAATCACTTAATAAAATTACAATCTTAATCTCCGGCCGTACCTAACAAAAAAGTATTTTTTGTTAGGCACGGCCGGGGAGATTACGATTTTAATTTTATTAAGTGATTAAAAGGTATTTTCTACTTTGATGTTTCATCAAGGACATTGGATCAAACAACTAAAGAGTGTATCCTAAAATTATAATGGACTAGCAAAAGAGTGCTCACTGTGTTTTAAAAGAACCCTCACTCACCAACCTAGTTGGTGACATGCTTCATCATTGGGTTCCCATCAGAGAGGCCGAGTGCCTCTCCGGTGTGCTGCGACGCCTGAATTACAGCGGAGCTGGGTTTTGTGAAGATAGTGCAAGTAGTGAATAGTGTAAAAGGTGAGGTTAAAATGGTGTCACAATTTTATCCAGCAACAATTTTAATGGTGTAAAACTGGACACAGTTAAAAGGTGTGTCGGATGCGTAGAAACTGGTTTTAATAGGCCAGTTGCATCCTGGAAATTGTGGAAATGGTCAACATATTTCTGCTTCTAAAAATGTTAAGCGAAGCATTCGTCAGGACCTTGGAGGACTACCACGGCGGTGTGGGCACGCTAAGGCACACCCTAACCTGTGGAGTCTGGAACCGCTTAAACTCACGGTTCTTATACTGCCTTCAGGACTTCTGAAAGCTTTGATCTCTGTAGAAACAAAGAGAGAGAGAGAGACATACGAACATGGTAATTCATAACACATAAGATGATCAAGAGGCATGCTCTATTTGATGGTGTGTACTCAATAGTTCTCATGCATGCCATATGAAGTGCTCTCAAAATAACAGTGGTGCGGATATGCTAGCAAGCATACAGTGATTGGCAATGTCACTGTCTAGTGATGAATCAATTTTACATCAACAAACTCACAAAAGCGTTCTTAAAATATAAGAGGTAGGAATAACCTGTAAATTTAGATCAGTGGACCTATTTCGTAAACTGATCCCTTTAAGGTTAGAGAAATAACAAAATCGATTTGGAAAGTGCCGTCAACAGTAACTCAGAAGGAGAATGGATCCTGAGTAAAGGAGGCAATGGCAGGCTTAGTGCATGTGGAAGAACGAAGGGCTTATCATACGAAAAAACAACTTGTGTTGAACAGAAAGAGGGTGTGACAAAACTTAAGAGCTTACGTGAAGTAAGAGTAAACCTCACGACATGAGTCCTGGTGGGGGGCGGGACTTGTAGTCACACTCTAGGTAAACGAAAGTAAAGTAGTAAAAAGTATTAAAAAACAAATCGCCACTCTAACCATAGGAGTAGATAGTGGACCACAACCATTGACTTACTGCGTCAAAGTCTTCCGCCTGCTGGACACCTGCCTTTACCCTCCTGAGGACTCGAATGGTACCGAGTTCAACAACACGGAGGTATAATATAGGAAGATTTCAGCTAATGTGGAAGTGTGTTCGCACTGGCGCACTGACGTTAGAAAACGGGAGGCCGCTGCTGGAAGGAAAAAAGGCTAGAGCGTTAACCTTTCGTCCGCGTCTATCTCAATGACGTGCGTGTTACTAATACGCCGTTGTTTTAGGCGTAAAGTTCTAGTAGTATTGAAAGTGGAAAAAGTGGCATATGTCCTCATTCGGTAATGCCGGATTTTAAAAGAAAACAACTGGACGTGGGGTGCCTAGTTTAAGTTGCAAACTTAGCTGGTCATGGAGGAGCTTAGGGACCTCCTTGTTTGACATTCACTGGCTAGTGAAGTATGGGAGGAATAACTACCCATTTTGTTCAGGGGGCGGTTGGCCCTAGGGGTGGTTTCCTAGCGAGGGATGAGTGGGTGCCACTAATGTATGCTTAGACATTGTGTTGCCAGTTTTATAGCCATAGGGACGGTGGGAGATGGCGGAGGGGTAGGTGATAGTACCCAATCGACTGAATTAAGATGCGACTTGGATCTAAATGGGATACCCGCCAGGCTAAGTCTGATCATAATAAAAAACGGACATAATATACCTGTGCTGAGTAAAGAATATACATTTTTATATATATTTTCACCGCCTAAGTACAGAGCCCAATGGGATATAATCATCAAAACCCCGTATGTTGGTAGAGAGGCGATAAATCCATCTCTGTTCCTTTTCGAACAGAACGTTGGCTGATCTGTTCCCTGGAGTAATCTGCTTGATTACCGTCCAGTGGAGGTCATTCACAGTGTGTTGAGTTTGAGCAAAATGCTCGGTCAGTTTAGTGATGTTCTTTTTGCAACGGATATTGCTCCGGTGTTCCACGATACGGTGTTTAATTTTATGGGTAGTCATTCCGACATACCTGTCTCATTGTGAGAAGTTGGCCTGGTATATGCTGTCCACTAATTAAAGTGGGCACCTTGTACCAGTCCAAACAACCCCTTATGGTGATAGGTTAAAGACAAACTTTATTGAAAGCTATCTTAGTGGTAGCTATGGAGAGCAGCCTTCAAGCTACGTCTTGAAGGAATGTAAAGCAGCTTCTTGTATAAGAACTAGACACAAGGCCTAGAGCCTTTAGAAGTGCTTGGGCCCCAAGGAACCACCCAAGGTAGTGACGTAGGGGACCCATGGGGGACGCGTGCAGTGTTAGAACACAGGCGCAAATCGCTGTTAACTTCTAAAGGGAATGTCGCGATTGGAAAATTACAAGTTAAGGACACTTAGAGGATGACTACAAGCTTACCCACGGGAGCACCGGAGTACTTGAGTTACCTCACCCAGGGAAGCCAGGTGCATAGGTGTCTTTTGGTGTCGGGTCGCGGCGTTGCTTTCAATGGACGCTGGCAAAGAAGTGCTGCTGCCGTGAAGAGAAGAAGTGTCTGAAGAGATCCAAGCCTGGATCGAGGATGGAAGGAACGTGAAAGCAGAGGGGACAGAGTCTGGGTCACTTACCAGTGACCAGGGGCATGTTAATCCAATGCACACAGATGTTGGGTGCTTCAGGTGAGTTGACGGGTGTCTTGACTCTTCAGCCACGAGGTCCAGGAGGCGTCGATGACAACCAGGAACTGGATTTGAGCTGTTCCACGAAGTTTGTCGAGTGCTGCGGTGTCGGCGACCAGAATGGACCCAACATGCCTTGACAACGGCAAGTCAAGTGGAAATAGAAGAAAGACGTCGGTGCAGACCAGCAAGGTCTGGGGGACTCACCCAGTGAGGGTAAGTCAGGGCACGTCTGGAGCAACCAGGAAAGCCCAAGAAGAAAAGGAGTTGCCTTTGTGGGGACCCACTAGCCAATAGGCTAGCGATCGTGAAGGAGCCTCGAGCAGTCGCACTGGAAACTGGCCCACGGGTCACTCGTGGAGTGGAGGCCAGAGATCTTCGGTGCAGTAGGTGCCCAAGGCTGGGGCTACTCGGAGTCCAAAGCACAACTTCGAGGAAGACCAGGAAGATGATGTTCCGGCAAAAGTTCACGGTGTCCAGGGGTCATGGTTCCACATCACCCACGATAGCCACAGCCTCAGCTTTGCTGTGGACTCAGGGAGCCTCGGGAAAGTCTGGAAATCCACCTCTGGTGATGCAAAGACTTCGGTGTCCGGCGGGAGCTTTAGAGTTGCAAACCGGAGAGTTGCTTCTTTGGTGCCTGCTGTTACACCCATTTCCTTTGTCCAGTTTCATGCCAGAGCAGGGGCAGGTAGCCCCTGCAACCGGTTTGAACTGGACTATGCACAGGGACACCAAGTGTGCCCCCAGTGCAGGACTTCAAAGCACCAGAGAGTGGTCCCGCCCAGCCCCAATACACATCTGCCTGTCTGGGGAGGTGGTTACACCTCCCTGTGACAGGAAACCTATTGTCCAGGCCTCCCCTGTCGGAGTTTCGGTCAGCAGCAGGAGGCCAGACCTCTGTCTGTGGCAGTGGCATCCATTTTGTGAATCCAGGGCTCTAAAAAGTCCTTACCGGATAGACCAGTGTGAACATGTCTTTCCCTCTAGAAGGGTGGAATGCTACCACCGCTGCCAGAACTGGCGGGGGGGGGGGTAGAATTCCAAAGTGTTTGACACCAAACACGACATGTTTCCGTGCAGCCAGTCCAAAGTTAGCATTTACCGCAAGGTTATAAGGCACTTAAGAGTATATGGTCAGGCTGCACCACAAACAGCATCAGAGGAGGTACTCCGAACGCTGCAGAGGGTCTCTGCTCATGCAGGGGTACCCTCTCACATAAAAACCAAGCACTCTGCCTTCAGGATTGTTAAGGCCTTATAGGTTTTATATGTGTGCAATGGTAGTGATATAGGTAGCCTATACCACAGTAAGGGGTGCATGCATCACCTTACCCAGGCTGCAGTAGCAGACCTGGGGTGTCATTTTGGAATGCTTTCCAGGTGTGGCATAATACATGCTGCAGCCCCTGGAAGGCCTCTGAGGTACCTATGCCATTGGTACACAGTATACCATATACTAGGGACTTATAAGGCACTGCAGAATCCAATTAGAGATGTACCTAATGGACATGGAAGCCATTTTAGAAGGGAAGCAGCTAGGCTGGGGTCCTGATTAGCAGGCCCACAGCCAGACTAAGGTCGAAAAACAGTGAAACACCAGCAAAAAGTGGGGGTACCCATGTGAAGCAGATCCTACTCTCCTACACAACCCCCCCCCCAAACGCAGGAACATTAAACTAACCGTGACCAGTTGAGTCTTCCTGTTCTAAGTGGAAATACCTAGAGAGTCCATCTGCATTGCCATGGTTACTCCCTGGTCTATGTTCCACTATAAAGTTCATCCCCTGTAGGGAAATGGACCACCTAAGCAGTTTGGGGTTTTCACCCTTCATTTATTTTAGCCATAAGAGGGGCTTATGGTCTGTCTGAACAAGGAAGTGAGTACCAAACAAGTATGGCCTCAACTTCTTCAGAGCCCAAACCACAGCAAAGGCCTCCCTCTCAATGGCTGACCAACGTTTCTCTCTAGGGGTCAGCCTTCTGCTTATGAAAGCTACTGGCTGATCCTGACCTTCATCATTCAATTGTGACAGTACAGCCCTTACCCCCAATTCAGATGCATCTGTTTGTACAATGAACTTCTTGGAGTAATCAGGACTCTGTAGAATGGGAGCAGTGCACATAACCTGCTTCAGGTCATCAAATGCCTTTTGACAGCTAGCTGTCCACTGAACCTTTTTTGGCATTTTCTTAGAATTTAAGTCATTCAGGGTTGTCACTATTGATCCATAACCCGTGACAAATCTCCTATAGTACCCAGTCAGGCCTAAGAAGGCTCTCAACTGAGTCTGGGTGGTTGGAGCAACCCAGTCCATGATGGTCTGGATTTTGCTCTGCAGTGGTTGAACCTGGCCTCCACCTATAAGGTGGCCCAGGTACACAACCTGACTCTGCCCTATCTGGCAATTGGTGGCCTTGATAGTGAGGCCTGCCTTTTGCCGGGCCTCCAAAACATTCCTTAGGTGGACCAGGTGATCCTCTCAGGTGGCGCTAAAGACAGCAATATCATCTAGATAAGCTGCACTGTAGGCTTTCAGACCTGTGAGAAGTGTATTCACCAACCTTTGGAAAGTGGCAGGTGCATTCTTCAAACCAAAGGGCATCACCAAACATTGGTAGTGCCCACTTGGGGTCAAAAATGCTGTTTTTAGCTTTGCATCATCAGTTAGTCTGATCTGCCAGTAGCCAGCTGTCAAGTCAAATGTGCTAAGGTACTTGGCTGAGGCCACAGTATCTATAAGCTCATCGGCCCTTGGAATTGGATGGGCATCAGTCCTAGTGACTGCATTGAGACCCCTGTAGTCCACACAAAACCTCATCTCTCTTTTCCCACCACTGGTGTGAGGTTTTGGCACAAGGGCCACTGTTCTAGCCCAAGGGCTATCTGAGGGTTCAATAACTCCCAAATCCAACATTTTCTGAACTTCTGTCCTGATACAGTCCCTGACATGGTCAGGTTGCCTATAAATCTTATTTTTAATAGGCAGACTGTCCCCAGTGTTCACTTCATGAGTGCACCAGGTAGTCTGACTTGGAGTCAGAGAAAACATGTTTCTGAACTGATTGAGCACCTGTCTGCAAGTTTGCTGCTGGGCAGTGAGGCTGCCTGCCAAGGCCACACCATCAACTGACCCATCATCAGGGTTCTGTGAGAGGAGGTCAGGGAGTGGGTCACTCTTTCCTCCTGTCCCTCATCAGTAGCCATGAGCAAGCCCATGTCAGCCCTGTCTACATATGGCTTTAGCATGTTGACATGGAGAACCCTGTGGGGACTCCTGGGAGTTCCTAGGTCTACTAAGTAAGTAACCTCTCCCTTCTGTTCAACAATAGTGTGGGGTCCACTCCACTTGTCTTGGAGAGCTGCTGGGACCACAGGCTCCAAAACCCACACTTTCTGTCCTGGCTGGTAAACAGTCAGTACAGCCTTTTGGTCATGCCAGGCTTTTTGCAGTTCCTGGCTAGCCTCAAGGTTTTTAGTTGCCTTTTTTATGTACTCAGCCATCCTGGAGCGGAGACCAAGTACATAGTCCACTATGTCTTGCTTTGGGGCCTTGAGAGGTAACTCCCATCCTTCCTTCACCAAACACAATGGACCCCTGACAGGGTGACCAGACAAAAGTTCAAAGGGGCGGTAGCCAACCCCCTTTTGTGGCACCTCCCTGTATGCAAACAAAAGGCAGGGCAAGAGAATGTCCCATCTTCACTTAAGCTTTTCTGGGAGCCCTTTAATCATGCCCTTTAAGGTTGTGTTGAACCTTTCAACCAAACCATTGCATTGTGGGTGATAGGGTGTGGTGAACTTGTAAGTCACTCCACACTCCTTCCACATTGCTCTTAAGTAACCAGACATAAAGTTGGTATCTCTGTCTGATACTACCTCCTTAGGAAAACCCACTCTTGAGAAAATTCCCAACAGGGCTCTTGCCACCACAGGTGCTGTAGTGGACCTAAGGGGAATAGCTTCTGGGTACCTGGTAGCATGATCCACTACCACCAGGATAAATCTGTGCCCAGATGCTGTTTGGGGATCCATGGGACCAACAATGTCAATCCCCACCCTTTCAAAGGGCACCCCCACCATAGGTAGTGGTATCAGGGGGGCCTTTGTAGTGCCACCTGCTTTGCCACTGGCTTGGCAGGTTACACAGGAGCGACAAAACTCATTTGTCTCTTCAGACTTGTGGGGCCAGTGAAAGTGAGGGACAAGTCTATCCCAAGTCTTGTTCTGGCCCAGGTGACCTGCTAAAGGGATATCATGGGGTAGGGTCAATAGAAAGCCCCTGAACTTAAGAGGTATAACCAACCTCCTGGTGGCACCAGGCTTAGGGTCTCTACACTCTGAATACAGGAGTCCATCATCCCAATACACCTTATGGGGACCACTAGCATTCCCAGCAGCCTCAGCAGCAGCTTGCTGTCTGAGGGGTTCAAGAGAGGGGCAGCGCTGCTGCTCCTGGCTCAGATCTGCTCTGGAAGGGCCCCCTGTCCCAAGAACTCAACCTGATCAGGCTCAAGCTCCTCTGGGACAGTTCCTTCTTCAGGACTGTGATCAACTCCCTCAAGAGACTGATCCTCCTTCTGAGTCAGGGGGGAAGGCTCTGCCTTAACCCTTATGCTCCTCCTCTTGGATGGCACTTGGTCCATTATTCCAGAATCCAAGGCCTGTTCAGTTTCAGACATTTTGGCCTGTGACCTGGTCACAGCAAACACATCTGCAGGGATGCCCATCATTTCTGCATGAGTCCTGAGCTCTACTTCTGCCCAAGCTGAAGTCTCTAGATCACTGCCAAGCAAGCATTCGACTGGTAGGTCTGCACTCACCACAACCTTCTTAAGGCCAGTTACCCCTCCCCAGGAGAAGTTAACAACTGCCAGAGAATGGTCGGTTCTGACATTGCTAGCATTGGTCACTTGGTACATTTCACCAAGTATAATCTGCCCAGGATCCAGGATCCACAAGATCTTTTGTCACCATAGTGACACTTGCTCCTGTGTCCCTGAATGCCAAAGCCTGTACTCCATTGATTAAAGGCTGTTGCCTGTACTTGCCTAAGTTACTGGGACTCACAGGGGGGGTCATATCCATGCACCCATCACAGACAAGAACAGCCTGAGTGGTTTCTCTGACTAGGCCAGAGCCCAACTCAGTACCCAGGGTCAACCCTACTAAACCCTTGGCTTGTGTACTTCCACCAACAATTGTAAGTGCACTAGGGGGAGCAGGTGCCTTAGGGGCATTGGTGGGGGCTGTAGTATTCTCGTTGGACTTGGTGCAATCACTGGTCCAGTGTGTCTTTTGCTTACAGACTTTACACCATGGTTTCTTTTGGCCTTTCCCTTTGTTAGACTGTGAATCCCCACCTGAAGAAGATTTTTGGGGCCCTTGTGAAGACTTCTGGTCTTTACCCTTGTCCCCACCCTTATCAGAGTTCTTAGAATCTTGCTTCTTAGGGGCACCACCTTGGTTCTGTACCTTCTGCCTCACCCTGGTTCTGACCCATTTGTCTGCCTTCTTTCTCAATTCTTCGGGAGAGGTCAGATCAGAGTCTACCAGGTACTGGTGCAACAGCTGATTGTGACAGTTATTAAGAATATGCTCCCTCATTATCAGATTTTACAATTCTGTGAAGTCACACACCTTACTGCCCAATAACCAACCTTCCAGAGCCTTAGCAGAACAGTCAACAAAGTCCGCCCAGTCTTGATTTTGTGCCTTTGAGGTATCCTTGAACTTTAACCTGTATTGTTCAGTGGTTATGCCAAACCCATCTATCAGTGCACTTTCTTTTCAAGACCTGGTAATCATCAGCATACTCTTCTCTTACAGTGAGGAGCTTATCTCTACCTTTGTCTGCAAAGGAGAGCCATAAGATTGCTGCCCACTGCCCTTGGGGGACCCTCTGTACTTTACAGGCCCTCTCCAAGGCAGTTATCCATTTGTGGATGTCATCCCCGCTCTGGGAGGGAGGGACAATCGTACGTAGGTTCCTATGGTCATAAGGCCTCTCCCAATCTCTAGGGAAGTTGCTGCCACCAAGGGACTCTAGTCCCTCCTTTCTTCTAACTCTGTAGAGCTCTAGGGCTTCCTTATCTAGGGCCATCTGCTGTTTTCTGAGGTGAAGCTGAGCTTGCTCGTACTTCAGCAGTCTCTCTCTCCTCTCCTGGGAGGTTTCCCTCCCTCTGTGAAAAGAAATAGAGGTCCCTACAGATGAGGTAGACTGGACAGACTCCCTTGAGAGAGATCGATCCCTTCTAACCCTACTTTCAACTCTTCCTGGAGGGACAAAGAGGGGAGCATAGTGCTCATCCTTATCATCCTCATCCAGTGGAGCTGGGTTTTTCAGATCCTGATCATTGTCATCAGTCTGGTCAGCAGCAGAGGTTAGGCCAGGGGAAGTTCCACCCCTAGGTCCACCCTCAACTGCTGCCTCACCCACACTGCCTACCCCTTCAGGCCCACTAGGCCCTGAGAGATCATCCAGCCTGAGTATCTGCAAGAGATGCTGGGTGGTTGGGCTTTTGTCTGTCTTCAGCTTCCTAATAGAACATAAGGCCCTAAGCTGAGCAAAGGTGAGATCCGCATACTTATAGGGGAGAAGCCCACTGGCTTCTGGCAGGGACCCACTGGTTCCTGGATGATTAGACACTACACTAGTGTGGCCTACAAAACTCTCTTGAGTTGTAGAAATGGTGTGGTAAGCCCTTGATACACAACTCTAAGTTCAGTAGAGCTTACTGTCTTCTAAGCTTGATATTATATGTACCTAAGGTACCTTTAGTGGTTTTCAGTTGATCAATTCAATTGAGATTATCTGGTAAAACAATAGCAAGCTGGAATCCCACACGCTGCACATCAATGTGAGAAGTTGGCCTGGTATGTGCTGTCCACTAATTAAAGTGGGCACCTTGTACCAGTCCAAACAACACCTTATGGTGACAGGTTAAAGACAACCTTTATTGAAAGCTATTCTAGTGGGAGCTATGGAGAGCAGCCTTCAGGCTAAGTCTTGAAGGAATGTAAAGCAGCTTGTTTTACCAGTCTATAATCTCTTGTATGACCAAATGAAAGGACAACCACATCAGGTATATATTCAAAATATATGTATTTAAGATAAAACACACCCCTCTAGTCTCTTTATGAGGCTGTAGTTCGAAGTAGTCAAGTTACAAGTCAGTATGCAACAGTAAAAGCTCAAATACACGTTTGGGCCCTAGGGGCGTACCAAACCATATACCAATAACGTGGTATAAGAACCACGATTGAACTAGACACAAGGCCTAGAGACTTTAGAAGTGCTTGGGCCCCAAGGAACCACCCAATTTAGTGACATAGGGGACCCACGGGGGACGCGTGCAGTGTTAGAACACAGCCGTGAATCGCCGTTAACTTCTATGGGGAAAGTCGCGGTTGGAAAATTACAAGTTAAGGACACTTAGAGGTTGACTACAAGCAAACCCTTTTGGACTTAGAGGTGTCTAGAGCCAACACCCATGGGAGCTTTGAGTACTTGAGTTACCTCACCCAGGGAAGCCGGGTACAAAGGTGTCTTTTGGTGTCGGGTCGCGGCGTTGTTTTCAATGGAACCTGGCAAAGAAGTGCTGCTGCCGTGAAGAGGAGAAGTGTCCAAAGAGATCCAACCCTGGATTGAGGATGGAAGGAACCTGAAAGCAGAGGAGACAGAGTCTGGATCACTTACCAGTGACCAGGGACATGATAGTCCAATGCCCACAGATGTCGGGTGCTTCAGGTGTGCTGACGGGTGTCTTGACTCTTCAGCCACAAGGTCCAGGAGGTGTCGATGACAACCAGGAGCTGGATTCAAGCTTTCCCACAAAGTCTGTCAAGTGCTGCGGTGTCAGCGACCAGAATAGACCCAACAAGCCTTGGCAACGGCAAGTCAAGTGGAAATAGAAGAAAGAAGTCAGTGCAGACCAGCAAGGTCTGGGGGACTCACCCAGCAAGGGTAAGTCAGGGCACATCTGGAGCAACCAGGAAAGCCCAAGCAGAAAAGGAGTTGCCTTCGTGGGGACCCACTAGCCAATGGGCTAGCGATCACAAAGGAGCCTCAAGCAGTCACACTGGAAACTGGCCCACGGGTCACTCGTGGAGTGGAGGCCAGAGATCTTCAGGACAGTAGGTGCCCAAGGCTGGGGCTACTCGGAACCCAAAGCACAATTTTAAGGAAGACCAGAACGATGATGTACCGGCAAAAGTTCACGGTGTCCAGGGGTCACGGTTCCATGTCACCCACGATAGCCACAGGCCTCAGCTTTGCTGTGGACTCAGGGTAGCCTTGGGGAAGTCTGGAAATCCACCTCTGGTGATGCAAAGACTTCGGCGTCCGGTGGGAGCTTCAGAGTTGCAGACCGGACAGTTGCTTCTTTGGTGCCTACCAAGCAGGGGAGTCACTCCTTGACCCCAAAGGAGATTGCTTCAGTCTTCTAGTCAAAATAGAATGTCGAAGGTCCAGGATATATGTTGCAGAATTTCATCCAGGGTAATCTAAAGTTTCAAGGACTGGTTTCCTATACTTATACTAATATAGGGGGTTGGACATACTCTGGGAACCCACCTATGGGAGGGTCTGGAAAGAGAGGTGGTTACTCCCATTTCCTTTGTCCAGTTTCATGCCAGAGCAGGGGCAGGTAGCCCCTGCAACCGGTTTGAACTGGACTATGCACAGGGACACCAAGTGTGCCCCCAGTGCAGGACTTCAAAGCACCAGAGAGTTCTCCCGCCCAGCCCCAATACACATCTGCCTGTCTGGGGAGGTGGTTACACCTCCCTGTGACAGGAAACCTATTGTCCAGGCCTCCCCTGCCGGAGTTTCGGTCAGCAGCAGGAGGCCAGACCCGTGTCTGTGACAGTGGCATCCATTTTGTGATGCCGGGGCTGTAGAAATTCCTTACCGGGTAGACCAGTGTGAACATGTCTCTCCCTCTAGAAGGGTGGAATGCTATCCCCACCGCCAGAACTGGCGGGGGGGGGGGGGGGTAGTATTCCAAAGTGTTTGACACCAAACACGACAGGTTTCCGTGCAGCCAGTCCAAAGTTAGCATTTACCGCGAGGTTATAATGCACTTAAGAGTACATGGTCAGGCTGCACAAACAGCATCAGAGGAGGTACTCCGATTGCTACAGAGGGGCTCTGCTCATGCAGGGGCACCTTCTCACATAAAAACTAAGCACTCTGCCTTCAGGATTGTTAAGGCCTTATAGGTTTTATATGTGTGCAATGGTAGTGATATAGGTAGCCTATACCACAGTAAGGGGTGCATGCATCACCTTACCCAGGCTGCAGCAGCAGACCTGGGGTGTCATTTTGGAATGCTTCCCATGGGTGGCATAATACATGCTGCAGCCCCTGGTAGGCCTCTGAGATACCTACGCCCTGGGTACATAGTATACCATATACTAGGGACTTATAAGGCACTCCAGAATCCAATTAGAGATGTACCTAATGTACATGGAAACCATTTTAGAGAGGAAGCAGCTAGGCTGGGGTCCTGATTAGCAGGGCCACAGCCAGACTAAGGTCGAAAAACAGTGAAACACCAGCAAAAAGTGAGGTACCCATGTGAAGCAGATCCTACTCTCATACACTCATATACTGGTACATCAGGGCCCACTTACAGAGGATTTAATTTTTATTTTATTTTTTATTTTAAAGTTTTAATATAGTGCTGCTAGACATGAAGGTGGAAGAGTTTTTCACAAAAACGGGTCATAGAATGAGAAATTGCACAACATCTGCACATTAAAGAGAAATGCATGTGGAAGAAAAATGCTATATTAAATACATTAGAAAGCAAGTGAGAGCTTAGACATTTGTGGTTTGGCATCAGTTTAACTCTAGGACATTTAAAGGGTATATACATTTGCAGTCGGATGTGAATCAACAACTAACTTTGAAGAACAGCAGTACAATACCACGGTACATAAGATGTATAGACTTGAATAAGCAGAAATTGGGAAAAAACGGATGGGGTGAGGTGTGGTTAGTACATGGAGGCACATTATCTCAACCTCCGTATGTTGATAAAACAAATTGACATAATGTGTCTAGTACAGGTGGAACTGGCAGGATTTATACATTACATTGCTTTCTCAAATTTGCTTGAAAATGCGCTATTTGCCCACTCTTTTTTCAAAATTATCTTAGAGGGGGAACCCCACGAGCCTCCCTTAGGTCGTTCCGGCTCGATCGCTACGCTCGCTCGCTGCAATCCGCTCCATCACACATTTTACGCCTCACCACTTTCAAATGTCACCAGCCACCACTGCGCACCGGTGGGTGCCGGGAGCAAGGCGCAGTAGCGGGGGATCACCAGAGTCTCTGTAGCTGTGTAGGCGGTTAGGCAAACTCCCCGGTCCTGCCAACAAGCACGGTGTGGGTCCGCTGTGGGCAGGAAGCACTGCGGCAGTCCGTGAAGTAGGCCTGATGACTCTCCGCTCTCTTCTCCAGAGCAGCGGGACAGCCGGGGGCCGCCAACTCCTGCGTGGTCCAGGTGACAAAGACTCCTGGCTGTTCACCGCCCAAAGCACCGTACTGCTGCGAAGCCGCCGAAGGACAATCTGGGTGCTGGGAGTGCAATTGTTGATGCTGTGGGCCCGGCGAGAGCGGAGCTCACGAACAACGCGGCCATCTTGGCCACGCCCCGTGAAGTTACATTAAAATAATAATAATGTAATGAGTAGGTCATCTTAGGTCAAATCTTGTCACTCAATTGTTACAGGCCCACCAATTCTTTCCTGTCTTCACCCTAGTCAGCTGAGAATTATTGACTGGTCAAAAGGATCTCTCTGGTTAACTGCTAATCATATGCACATAAAGAAGGTAAGTGCTGCAGCAGGCAAAGCTGCGTGCACAGACGATGTAGACCCAAATAATCCTAAGGGACTGTATGGGAAACACGTTCCTACTTTTATCTGAGCAGGTCCTTGGAGCAAAACTGTTTTTCTTCTTCAGCAAAATGATGGAATTCTACTCTTATCCTGTTTTTCGACACTTCCTGCAAAGTCTAATATACTTAGTGGATGGGTTTGTTATGGTGATGCTGTTATAACATATCATGGTATGCCTAATTCAGTCCAAACGTTTCTATGAAGTGTCATCTCTCTGCTACTTTCCCTACAATATTACAGTTTTTCTTTTCTAAGAGAATATCCTATGGTAGATGAAATTGGTTAAGGAATATTTTAATCAAAGTACATAAAAGTAGCATGATTTTCCAACAGAGCAATGCCAAATCCTCTAGATTCCCTTGTTAACGTGAAATGACCCTTCCGAAACAAACTGATTCTACAATCTTCCGTTGACACCACAGGAATGAATTCCTCCACCGCCCCCCCCTCCCCCCCCCTCCCCCCCCCCAAAAAAAGAGAAAGACGCCAGAGAATCTAGGAAAGGCCCAATGCTGAATAAGACAAAGTAATTGGAATCCAATTGTGCCTGTTTGCCAGAAGCAGGTAGACCCTGGCCAGCTCTTTGCATTATCTCCTGCGGAGGTATCCTTTACACTTTACAATTAACAGTGGGACCAATCAAGGGCAGTGGCACAAACAAAATAAATTTCCCTTAGGCTTAGAATTTGGATTTATCATTTTAATTCAACCTGGTTGGGAAAAGTTTAAAATATTCTCTCTCCCATTTCACCAAAACTTTAAGAGATAATTAAATTCCATTTTCAGATTTGAGGGTTTGAGACAAAATGGTGTAAACACTTCAAAGAATTACTGAGTAGCTGCCTACAGAAATAACATATTCTATAAGTCCCACATTACATAATCCATTAGAAGAGATGGACTCTGGTTTCACCTGCCAGTGGTCTTATGATGCAGTTCAGCATGGTGTTTGTGTGGTGTCTGCATAATGCAATGCAATGTGTTGAGGTAGTGCCCATTGGATGTGGGGCTGTGTGGTGGAAGTGTGCGCTTAGTTTGCAAAGCCAAGTCATGTTAGTGTTCTTATGATTCAGTGAAATCATAAATGCTTGTTCCCAAAGAAATTTGTACAGCCAGCTCAACTCCTAAAGGAGAGTGCAACAGCTCAATAACATGGAACCTAAACTGCCTGTCCAAATGAAGTTTGGGGGATATTTGAGGGATATTATTCTTGAAATTTCGTGCAACATAAAAGACGACCCCTCTCAAAAGGCTGGAAATGTGACTCTTTTTGGGTGCAGAAAAGAATGAGGGAGGCAAAAGTGCATTAGCAAGAGGGATGCACACCACAGCTGCCTGTCCTCATCCATGTACCCTTCGGGGAGGTTTGGAGTGGTCAGTCAACTCGATCCACTTGATCTTGATTTGTAACAGACCATGTTGTTATTCTAAGATTTTCCTGAGTTATGCTCAGAAGGAGCTCCTTTACTCATCCTGAATCTTAGCGATAGGTGGAGGCCGTATCCGCTGCTACTAACTTTTATTTTTTTAATGGATTCCAGTCAGCCTTCTTAGTTGTCTATTTCATTTCGTAGTGCTCAACCATGGTGGAAGTGGAGCTAGATGGTTAGCTTTACATTGTTCATAGTGGGCAGGTCTGTATTTCTTCCAGAAAGAGAACCACGGTTTTCCTATGTGGACAACTGTTTTCCTAGGACAGCGGATTTTAACCCTTTGTTATGTTATATCCACTTTTATAGCGCAACGACTCACCCGGGGGCATCTCGGCGCTTACCTAGTGAAAGAAAGGGGAGTCAAAACCGAAGGATGTAAAAATTCAAAACAGAAAAGTTTTTAATTGTTTCCTAAAAGCAGTATATGAGGAACTTTCGCGCAGTGCAATGGGCAGTTGGTTCCAGTACCGTGGGGCAAGGTAGGAGAAGGCCTTACCTTGATCCCTGCTTATGCAATTTCTATGATTTGAGCATCACAACAATATACAAAAATACAGAAAGAAGTATGCATGAAAGAAATACACAAATTCTAAAATATTTTATTTAATTCACAAACAAAAATATGCTAACATTGCAATTTTAAATAATAATGACAAGGTTGGATTGTTTTTTTAAATATTTTTTTCCCAAAAGCAAAGCAGCTCTAACATATCACTCTGCCTTACTTGCTCTGAAGGCCTGCTCTCTTTTTGGCGGTGCACACCAACGCTTCAATTGAGGCCAGCAATCATGCATATAAGATTTTATTTGTTGTACTTACACTGCTCCCACGAACCAAGCTAAGGAAACCAACTTATTCTGTAGACTCCAATTTCAAATCCCTTCACCTTCCTACCTTGTTATGTGCATAACAATCTGCAATCAGAACATATTCACATCGCTAAATCCCAAATATTTTTATTGAGCAAACTGAACGTGATTTTTTAAAACATGGTTTGATTGAAAACTACAGTCAGTATGTTTTAAGTTACATCAATTGAGCACCTTGACATTGACACACTTTTTATTTTACTATTTCATTTAACCAAGAAAGCTTTCATCAAAGTGTAAAGGAAAGCTGCCTGATGCGGACTTCATAAAGAACATGACACATTTTTCTGAGGTACATTTTTTTAGAGGGTTTAACTGGTGAACCAGCCATTGTAAATTTCCCCCTCTTGTGCTTTTATGGTCGAGTGCACCTGTAGCAGTTCTGAAAACCAGGACCTTTTTGCGAGTTTGTGATCTTGTCCACTTTGATCTGAGTTTCTTGTATTGCTGCTTCCCTTAACATTGTGTTCAGGCACCTTCCCTGCAATTTCTTTTGATATTTTCTGTCTCTAAGGAACAAGATAGGTTATAAGCTTTTATGTTGGGCAACAATACATTAATCCTGCTTCGTGTAAGTTCCTACTGCTTCATTTCTAATTCATTGAAGCCTTTTTGAGTGACATGAAAGTATAACCTTGAAGAAAGAATTTTATAAGGATGTGATCTGGCTAGGAAAAGTCGAGGACAGTCAGGTCAGGGCACCCCAGGATATTCAGCTATGATTTCAGTTCAACAGAAACACTCAATTTGTGCTCTTTTAATCCGTCATATTGTACACGCTGATGCATTACTTTGATGCATTACTTTTGTTTAAAATTCACAACAGAAATTAACAATGAAAGGGGCATATCATCAAGAGGGGGGCGATATTTATCGCTAAGCGCACTTAGCGCTAGGATAATTATCGCCTGCTATCGCTGTATTTTATCGCTGAGATAGAGCGCTATCAGCGACTCTTATCTCAAAAGAGATAAAAATACCAGCGATAGCTACAAAATGTGCGATCTTCGCTGGAAAACCAGCGATAATCGCACAAAAAACAGGCGACAAAAAACAGGCGATACCTTGCTGACAGGGAAGGGTGGACTTAGCCATTATATCTACCTTCTATTGGAAATAATGGCTAAGTCAACCTGACAGGAGGCGTAAGGAAAGTAGCAATAACCAAGTTTAGCGCTTCTTTTCTTATCGCTATGCTCTTTAGCCTGCAGCTTGTAAATAGGAGAAATGTCGGCTAGCGACATTTCTCCTGTTATTTTGGGGAGGAACACCCTCTTTGCATATGCAAAGCTGGGCGTTAAGGGAAATGGCGATGAGGCAAGGATTCACGCGATAGCGTGACCTTGCTAATAGTGTGATACAATTATCGCCGCTTTCCGGCCGAAAACAGCAGATAAAGCGGCGATAATTGTCTTGATGATATGCCCCAAAGGCTTTGGATGAGCTACATAAGGGCGAGAAGAGGTGGATGCTAGCCGCTCACAAAAGGAAACATTCAGCTGCAGCCTGCAAGGGCTCATTATAAGGCCTTCAGTGTTTTGGTGTGGTGGTAATAATGAACCCAGGAAATAATGATGCCTTGGAATACAGTGTTTACCGGATGCTGGATCATTTTAAGTTCTGTACCTCAGGATGGGGGACAACATGATAATTCTGTACATTTTCCCGTTCTTTGAGCAGCGCAGCCCCAGAATTGTGATTTTCTTTCCTGCATGAATTCTGCTAAAAAGCCTTGATTGTGCAAAAGGTAGCTAAAGTAGACAGTGTACATGCTAGGATGTTAAAGTGGATTAGAGTGCTGGTGACATCACTACTAATAAGTCTGTTCAATTGCAAGTGAGCGGAAGTATTCTTGAGTGTTAGAGAAAGTTAGATATCGTCCTGCTTCAATAAACTGTAGCCTACAATAGTGGAAGCCCTTCAGACTAACCTCATTGGTAGGAACAATTAAGGCTTAGGGGGTCATTTTTAGTATAATGGGCAGTTCAGCAGATGGCCTGGTGGACCGCTCGCCTTATTTAGAAATCCCCAACACACTGGTGGAAAACTTTGTGATGAAAGTGATCCACCAGTTAAGATGAGACAAAGAACCCCGTATTTTTGTATTTTCTAAAGAAAATGCTTTAGATTTTACAGTTTTGTTTCTATCAGGATGACATCAGCTGTGCCACATGTATGTCATCAATACAGAAAGTTAGCACTCTAGTTGTTCATTAGAACACTGTGTGGAGGGCAGGACAGATGCACGGACAATGGAGGGCAGCAGGGAGGGAATAAGGGTAAAGGCAGCAGATTGACAACGCTGGAGAGGCAGGAGAGGCTCTGGCAGCACAACCTACCACTCAGGCAGGAGGGAGGGGCAGTGACAGAACAACGGACCATGGAGGGCAGGGGGAGGGGCAGGGGTAGCAAGCCAACCATGCTAGACAGGTGGGAAAGGCTGCGGCTGCACAACAAATCCTGGAGGGCAGGAGGGAGGAGCAGTGTCAGTGGCAGCACAGTGAATTGTGGAGGGCAGGAGGAATGGTGTAGGAGCATGGGCTCGGACAATGGAGCGCGGAAGGTAGGTGACAGAGGCAGCAAGCTGACCACATGGGGCATGCAGGAGGGGCAGTATAAGCACAACATACCTCACAGGAAAAGTGGGAGGGGCATATGCAGCACAACAGACCATAGATTGCAGGATGGAGGGGACAGGGGCATGAACACCGATAATGGAGAGCAGTGTGGAGGAAGACAAGAGCAACAAGCTGACCATGCAGGGCGGGCAGGAGTGGCACTGGCAGCCCAACTGACCCTGGAGGACTGGCGAGAGGTGCAGGGCCCACAGATGGAAAACATAGGGCAAAGTGGAGGGGGGCATGAGCAGCAAGATGGTGATGCATGCAGAACAGGCAGGAGGGGCAGTGGAAGCCCAATGCATAATGAAGGGCAGCAGAGAGGTGATAAGGGAATGCACACGGGTGATGGAGGGAAGGCAGGAGGTGGGCAGGGGCAGTAATCTGTCCATGCATGGCAGGTGAGAAGGGCAGGGGCAGCAATATGGAGCACATATGTCAGGCGAGAGGGTTTTTGGCAACTTAATGGACCATGGATGGCTGGAGGAATGGGGAGGTGCACACGCACAGACAACAGAAGGCATGCATGGGGGAGCAGGGCAGGGGCAACAAGCTAACTATGTGTAAAAATATGGGAGGGACCCCACTGCCCAAGAGACAGGGTACCACAAATATGTAAAAAAAGAAATTCTCTTGGGTATGTATAGCCACCTAGACCACTATCGTGTCAAGTTCACTCAAAACATGTCAACAAACAAACTCAACTGGGGGTCTGAAACACCCAAAACAATAGCCGCATATCTCTCAAAGATAAAGTAACAAAAAGGAGTAAAAATTGAAGTTTTAGTTTATTAATAACGATATATACACATATCCGCAATTATATAACAGAGTGCATACAGACAATCAATAAAAAATGTAAAGACATCAACAATATCTAAAAAATATATAGTTAGAGAGCAAGAGTACGATGTGAAATCGATATATTCATCACAGAATGGTGTAATTCCAGTATAAATCAATATGTATGTGTCACAGGTCTATTCATAGTACAGTAGATCCAAATATGAGACAGTTTCCGGATATTAGACCAATTCTGAGTAGTACAGGCGTCGACGCATTTCGGTGGTAAATTCTAATTAAGATTCCACCTTCCTCAGGACAAAGATAAAAACTCTCCAAATTTTCTAAACAATTAAAAACCCCTATTACGGGTGTAGTCCATTTGAAAAAACAGATATGTAAATATTATCTCTTCCGAGTGTGTTCTTAATGAAGTACTTTGAAGTCCCTGTTTGTTGAAACTCTAGGGATCTCAATTATTGCACATTAATGCGGAAAATAGGGAACTCAGCCTGATAGAATCCAGCCCCACCGGACTAATTCATAAAATCCGCACGAATACTGCAGGATTAGACGCCGCTACTCTATGAAGGTGCAAGTTTGAAGCACATTTCCAACGAGGAGCGCACGTTGGCCACTGACAATCCTGCAGTATTCGTGCGGATTTTATGAATTAGTCCGGTGGGGCTGGATTATTGCCCCTGTGGTAATATAAACACTTCAGACTGTCTAATCATAAAGGTCCCAGTACAGTTAGAGTAGTGAGAAGAGTACTGTAATTTTAAATATTTTTGCACGCTTCATGCTGCAACACTTCACAGGTCCTTAATTTTAAAATAGTAAACATTTTAGTAGACAAACTTTGTTTGCTGTGGTGGTTGGGTGCCCACTGAGGGATACCAGAAGAAAATTAAACGCAGACCCAGTAGTCAATCCCTGCTGTGCACAGCCAGAGGCTGTGCACCATGGGAGTTGACACCTCCAGAGGTTTGGGTGCATGGCCAGGCCTTGCGGTAAACCCAGACTGCGATGGCCAGAGGCCGTGCCCAATGCTGGTTTGGGGCCAGCACGTGGTTAGACTCAAGGTCAGACCTTGAGGCCAGCCCTGCAGCCAACCCCTGCTGTGCATGGCCTAGGGCTCCGAGCAGCAGTGGTTAGGAGTTTGCACAGGGTTAGGCACTGTGCCGATGTAGAATATGATCAAAACTCCCCTGAAACTCACTGAAACAAGACTACAGTGACGTTAAGGTTAGGTGTTCTAATGAGACAAGAACTAAAGTTTAAAAAAAACAAATACCATGGAAATACACCTGCTATAGTTTAAAAAATTAACTATAACTTGCGCCCCATCATGCGCTGCTTATGACCTCACATATTACATATCTAAAGACATGTTAAATTACATAATTTATGACATCATTTTAAATAACAATATTTTTCAAATTACTAATGAGTACTGTGGTCCCCAAATCCCACCATATTTAGACAACCCTACCTCACTGGTGGATGTACTTTCATCACACTTGAATGCCAAACAGGCCACCATTTTTCGACATTCTTTACTCTTCAGCAAAAAGGGCCAAATGTGCTAGATGTTCTCATTTTTCCTTCCTGAGACCAGTGGGCCGATGTGGTTGTACCCAGGCCCACAGGGCAGGGGGACCATCCTGTGGGCCATTGAATTCCCAGGAATATTTAAAAACACAGGCCCTTGGATGAGAAGAAGTTAAAATAATGGATGTGCTTCACTTAGTCCCTCGTCCCAAATGTGTTTAAATTACTGGCTGGTAAATCTCCGCTGGGTGAATCTGATTCTGCACCTATTCAAAAATTCCCAGGGCAATTTGACCAATCATTATTGTGTTTTTGAGGAGGCCATATGTGATATTGTGTACTACCTATCTTACTGTTTCGAAATTCCACATATTTTGCATTGTTCGGAGGTGCCTTTCCAATGCAGATTCGTCCTGGTTCCATCTGGAGCAATTTGTGGTGGGAAATGTTTTGTAGTGCAGCCATTTAGCCTAACTCTGAAATCAAAAAAACGAATGTCAAATTGTAAAAAATAGATTACAAAATAACAGAGTGGTAGGCAGTGCTGTATGCTGGTATATGGTTTATAGTCTGAGGTACAGAAAACAACACACGGGGGGCTAAAAGGCATCATCTGCTACACTCAATATATTGTTCAGTGTAGCTGCAAAGAATGTGGAATTTAGGATATGGATGTACACAGATGAAATATAGATTTACAAAGAGGTTAGGGGTGCTGCAGCACCCCGAAAAATAATCGTACTGGAGTTCAGAAGGTGAATGCTTAATGAAGATGCCTTTAAATTTTGACTTTGTCTTGTCAAGTTTGCTTTGCATTTAAAGTCAGAGGTAAAATGTCAGGCTATGCACTCTAACAAAATGCTACACATTCCTTTACCATGGAGATTGGTGTTTACCTTTCCTTCTTGGTATACAAAATGAAAGGATTTTGTAAAGAGAATTATGTGACAATTTTGCTGGAGTACAGGGAGTTGGCAAGGCTATAGAATGTTATTCATTTCTAATAACAAAATGTAATACCTGTAAATAGTCTGTTCAAATATTTCAAAATATATCAGCAGTTAAATTGCAGATGAAACACTACTTTCAAATACTGAAATTTGATGTACACAAACATTTTACTAGCATCACACTAAATCCAGACACTTTACTTAGTGATGTGCAAATTTTAATTATACACGGAAAACTGATTTCCACATCTTTTCGTTTGTGTTCTATATAATTTTATCAGTAAAACTGTATGTCTGTGCAAACTTGGTTGCCATTTCAGTGAACAATGAGCTGTATTTCAATGACAGTGCCCTACCACAACAGATTTGTGACAGTGTGCTTCAAAATTCACCACTGGCTACATACTATATCCTTATCACGCTCCTGCTGAATGGACGTGGCTCAATTGCTACACTTGCTCTTTATGTGATACCTGGATTTTTCACAATCCCTATGACTTGGGAGATGTAAGTTCATGGCAGCACCCCACAATGAAAATATAATCTCGCAACACTGTCCTATAGCTAGATCTAGTTAACTATGTCCCATAATGCATGTGTGTGTCTGTACAAAAAGCAAACTATATTAATAATTCCAATGGCTAGGCTAGCTGATTAAAACATTATTTCCAAAAACATCAACCTTTTTGGATTCCTGACTCGAGAATTGGACAGAAAATAATTAAAATGTATTTTACTTGTTGAGATCTGAACTATCAGGTTCTCCAGTGAAGGTGTTTAGTTAAAAATCTGGATCATCAGGAGCTGGTTCACATTGACAAGCTACCGCTCAACTGAGGACGATGTAGCCATAAGGGTATCAGTAAGGGTTTATTAAATAGCAGTAGTGGCTCAGGTGAAGTGGGCCCTAGTTGGAGAATTTCAATCAGAACTTTTGTTTTTGCCTCAATGATGGGTACCAAATATGGGGATTTTCAAATCAGCACTTAGATCTTACCACCAGCATATCAAAATAGAAACAAAGACATACTATTCAAATTTAATAAATAAAGCAGATAACCAGAAGACTATTTTTAATATAGTAAAATAATTTACTAACCCAAAAAGCCTAGAACAGGAAATCCCTCCATCACAGGACCTATGTGATCGAATCGCTGATTTCTTCGGTAATAAAATTCTTGATTTAAAGAATGACTTTACGAAAACACTCCCCCAAACGCAAAACGTCCAGATCACAGGGAAAAAAAAGGAATGTACTTGTTTTAAGGAGATTAACTTAGAACAATCCAGGCAAGCTATTCTCTCTTGTAAATCAGGCTCGCCTTTCGATCCATGTCCCACAAAAACTTTACATGCGCTGGTGAACACCATAAATCCCATCATCAATCAGATCATTAATGCTACTTTCAGACTATCTAAAATCCCCAACATCTGGAAAACCGCTGCTCTGAAGCCACTTCAAAAAAAGAAACTTTCGGATCCCACGACCTGTTCCTATCTTAGGCCCATTTCACTGCTGCCATGCTTGAGTAAAATTACAGAGAAACTTGTTAACATCCAACTCAATGATTTCATGCAAGAAGCTAACATCTTACATCCCAAGCAATCTGGTTTCCGACCGGGTCATTTAACAGAATCGGTACTACTGCATACTACTGAGTCTCTAAAACTTGCCATGGATCAGGGTAAGGATGCGGTACTGGTTCTGTTGGATTTGTCAGCGGTGTTTTGACACGGTCTCTCATGATATTCTGAGAGACAGACTTGCACGCAGTGGAATCACGAACAATGCATTGGCCTGGATTACATCCTTTTTTGAAAACAGGCATCAGATTGTAACATTTGGATGTTACAAATCGCGAGAATAAGGGCTGGCATCAGAGGTCCCTCAGGGCTCAGCCTTGAGCCCAACCCTTTTTAACCTTTATATGGCACCACTGCTCTTTCTGATGGATTCTTATGATGTTGAATGCGTCGCTAATGCAGATGACACTCAACTGATCCTCACACTCAATAAAAATTCTACAGTGGCGGAAGAAAAATGTCACCACTGTCTAACAGCAGTGATGGATTGGATCAAATTGAATCATCTGAAATGTAACAGCTCTAAAACGGAGATTATGCTGTTCGGCAAGGCCAACGTTTTCAGAACTGACCAATGGTGGCCGTCAAATTCAGCTCCACCTACAAATACAGCAGACACTGTGAGAAATCTGGGAATAAAATTTGATCACACACTATCCTTCCACAAGCAAGCTCTCGCTGTGGCAGGCACTTATTTTCAAATAATAAAAATCCTCAGAAAATTCTTCGAGCTACTCCCAATACCAGCTAAGACGGTGGTAGCAGCCTTAATTCTATCTCGCCTGGATTATTGAAATAGTATTTATGCAGGAAGCAAAAAAAAAGGATCCTGCGAAGACTACAGGTAGTCCAGAATGCTGCAGCGAGGTTGGTACTCAAACTGCCCAGAGACTCCTTCTCAGCAACAGCACTAAAAACCCTCCATTGGCTGCCTGTCCATAAGAGGATTCTTTTTAAGGTCCTGACCATCATGTATAAAACGCCCCAAAAAAATGGACCAGAATACCTAAACGTCAGAACTAAGCCTTAAACTACTCAACGCACTCTACGTTCATCTTCAGAGAATCTTTTAATAGTACCCATTTTTAACTTAAAACTAGAGGTGGAAAGACATTGGCAGTCCTAGTGACCAAAGTCTGGAACTCCCTGCCAACACAACTTAGACACACACAAACGGAACCCAATTTTAGGAAGTCCTTAAAAACCTGGATCTTTGGTATCTCAGATAACACTGTTTGGTCTCTTATCTAATGCTCTGACATTATAGTTCCTGCGGCTCTTCTCATATCAGGTGCTCTTTCTCCACAAAAGCGCCAAGATACTCCTTGGAGTGAACATTGCGTTATATAAAAGTACCTTAATTCATTAATTCAACTGCAGTTCTAGTGTCATAACTATCCTCCGAACCATTACTACAAATGAGGCACTTTCTTCTGTTGGTTGTCCATATGGCGAGTGAAGTAATGTTTCTGGAGACTTATCTAGCCAACAAGTACTATAAGTCTAGATATGCAGCATAATCAGTATGATGAGGGGGAAGCAATCATCTCCTTACTCATCATTATTAATGTCCAGAGGGCAATATATGCAAGCCATACTTGTTCTGAGTCAGAGACTTTGCTGGCAGTGGCATTGAGGGAGAGGTCTTGGATTACAGTTGTGTGGTATGACAACTGTTACTCTTTTGTCATTTCAAAGTTTTGCCAACATCGATGACATGTCCGAGACTGGTGTAAGAACCAGGTTTTCCATCAGTGTTGAAAATTGTTCCAGCACCAATGACTACAAAGGTAAATATAGAAAAGTGGCATCCAGCCTAAAGGCCCAGAAAGTGGTATGAAGAAGATGGCAAATTTGAGCTAATGCAGCCAAATTCAAGTCCATGTTGTTAGACCTGGCCCTTTTAGTAGGTTTATCCCCAAACTTTTTGCCTTTTCCCACCTATTTGTTTTTACCCTTTTTTGAAATTTTTGGCTATATGACTCGGAGCACTTCACCACTGCTGATCAGTGCTAAAGTGCATATGCTCTCTGCGTAAATTGAGATTATGATTGGTTATCCATGATTGGCATATTTGGTTTAATGGTAAGTCTACAGTAAAGTGCACTGAGTGTGCCAGGGCCTGTAAAAAATATGATACTTCTGGGCTTGCAGCATTGGTTGTGCCACCCACATGAGTAGCCCTGCAAATGGGTTTCAGACCTGGCAATGCAGTGTCTGTGTGTTCAGTTGTTAGCTGACATGTTGACCTGACAGGCTCACCCACTTGCCAGGCCCAAACCTCTCCTTTTCTTAAGCAATTTTTAATGGTTCAACACGCTTATTATACAAAATGTATTCCTTAGTATTCTTGAAAGTTCAGCTCACTTCTTATGATATTTCATCCACACAGTACATATGATTCAAAGTCTTCAATAAATATTTTTACGATAGTTCTTTGCTCATATTCTTCTTCTTTTTACTAATTTCCTTAAAAGCAGTGCTGGGTGTGGAACCATTAAATGAGCTTATGTTTTGGAGTTTTCTCCACTGGAAGTTGACAGGGGTTGAACCTCCAGTTCTGTGCACCTCTTCACGTGTTGAGCGCTTTATTTCATAGTACCCTAGAGTGCTGTTTCTGCTCCATATCCTGTAGCAAGAGTGTGTGTTGAGTGCTCCAACTGCCCTGGGACCAGGTGCCCTGAGCACTTCCACATTGCCTGAATCTCGCGTATGGTGAGACCTCCACTTGGCCTTTCATCTTGTGTCCATGATGAGCGCATGATGAGCGTATCACTTTTGGTTTTACTTTGTCCATAAACGAGGAACAACGCTCTGTTCTGGGAGGCACACAGAGCCTCAGACAAGAAATGGCTGCTCCCCTGCCTTGAGCACGTGTGTAACGCTGCTCTGATTCCTTCCATCAGTGCATGGGTGGCACTGCATCGGGCCTCAACACAAGCTTGAGTTATGTCATGGTAATGAGAAAACCCTCTCAGGCTCAGTCCTCTTAAATCCTACTCCTGACCTGTTCCCTTTCATCCCGGAAAGAACATCCCATTCATGATTCCTTCCACTACACCTTTTCACTTATATTATTCTCTCTGAATTGTACTACAACATATATTGCAGAGTATTGGTGTTCATGTCGTATGGTTATGTAATATCCCATTTTTTAAAAGAACTAGTGAATTCTAGAAAGAACACGTGGCTAACTCCCACTGCTGGTATGAAACATGTTTCAGGGATAAAAGGATATTCCAGGACTTGGTATCTCTAAAAAACAAGCACTAGCTAAATCAAGAGATCAAAGGATATTCCCAGGACTCGGTTAGCACCAAAAATCAACGAGAGGACATTAAATACAAAGACTGCACAACCTATTGTGAACATTACTATTTGGTGATAAGAATAATTATCATGCAAAGACTGCACAACTTATTATGAACATTATTTATTACAAACATTATTATTTGGTGGTAAGAATAATTACCACACATCAAAGGTAATGCTGTATATTAATCTGTTGAGGAATATTTAAGTATATTTAAGACAATTGTTCTTGTGTCAATTAATGAGATTACACGAGCTTATGATTTCTTTTTGCAGGACAAGAAAATTAAGCCAACAAGTTGTAGAACATGTTTCTTAAATTGTAAAGAGACAATACATAACGTTTAGGTAATATTATAGTTATTCAGAGAATTGTTTAGAATATCAATGTATGAAACAAGTAAGCAGGGATTCTTAAAGGTGTGGTTATCTAAATGTGTTGTTTGTTATTTTAGATACTGACTTGGATGCTGCCAGAGCAGGGACTATCAACCATAATACAGTACGAAGACATTACCTGTGAATCACCAGGTTTCGCAAGTACCAGCATCCAGAAGAGTCTTTCTTCTTGTCTTTTGATTCCCATCCCCCTTTCTACCTGGGGGCTTTTCAAGCTTCAGAGTATTTACTTAACTCTACCGTTTGGGGAGCTCCTGAGGAGACTGGGGTTTGATCGTCGCTAAAGAAGAGCAAGGAGAACAGGTGGGTGGCTTACTTGACAGTGTCGGGCTTCAGTGATACCGTCGCTGCACCACGGGAAGTTGCCCTGAGTGGCTGATCAGTCGCGCTGCACTCCGGCAGAGGAGGATTTTGCTCATTTTAACAGACCCAATCAGTGCCAACTGTGCTGTGCTACGCTGCCCGCATCTGGTTGCCTTAGATTCCAAAAGGCCAAGTGGGTTGGCAACCACACCACGTGACTATGGGCAGTGGTCAGTGTGAGTTCTACCGGCAGGGATCAGAGAGGCCTCCCTATCTGATTTCTCTGTGTGTGGCCCCTCCCTTGTGGTCACACGTTCCTTGGGAGCACCGGTCCATTTGGACAATGTTGTGGCCATTGTGTACCTACATGCAACCGCCTTCACTTTCTCTACACGTTGGAGGGGACCCAGCGAGGTCTCCCTGCTGATTGTGGTAGTATGTGTTTGTGCCCCCACCACCAGTTGTAACGTACCTCAGTGACTGGTGGCAATACCGGGTGAGTCCTCAACAGAGAACCCAGAGTGGAAACTGCCTGCATATTAGGAAGCCTTCCTGAAATTACCATATTACCCTTACAAGGTGTGCAGGGGCACTGTACCCCATATTCTGATGGTAATACAGTGATTCATGTACTTTTTCATAATCTGCGTTGCTTCCTTGCACACATGTGATGATTCTTGTGATTTATTACTACACGCTGCATATGTGTTATGTGATATGATTCATATGTTTCCTTCCTAACTGCAGCATTTTCATGACCTGAATGTACTGATAAATGTTGTTTTGATTGTTGTAAAAACAGGATAGCAAATACCATTTATTGACCTGCATAATGTGTACAATGATAGTGTAGGTGGTTTTCATGAAGTGTGCAAACTATAAGCATTTACTTTAGTGCACTAACTGTGATGATTATGACAATTGCTTAGCTGGCAAAGTGATGTATGTGATTGTGGTCTATGTGTTTATATTCAATATATGAGATATTTTTTATATAACCTGGTGTGGACTCTCTTTTGTGGTGTATTTATTGTGTCCCAGGTGGGTGTGTGTATTGTGCAAACGCTTTATACATTGCCTCTGGGATAAGGCTGGCTGCTTGTGCCAAGCTACCAAGGAGGTGAGCAGGGGTTATCTTGGGTATGTAACTCCCTTACCCTAACTAGAATGGTGGGTTCTGCCTGGCTTAGGTGCATACACTAGCCAACCAGAAACCCCATTTCTAACACATGTGCAAATTGTTTGTGAATTATGAGAAGTAGAACAGATGAAAAGGTCTTAAAAGCCAACAAAGAAGAGTATGGGTTTCGGACTAAAATCTCAGAAAACCTCAGAGGGAGTGAGTTGTGTGAGGAGTCAGACTGGAAAGCAAGAACTTTGTAGTAGTGCACCACCTGCATATGACCAGCAGAAAAGGGATGTTTGTTTTTACCACTCATTACCGGTGCGGCAACATCTGCAATATGGGGTTTAGCTCAGAAGGCCACCTCTTCAGTATATTGAGACATGTGAGTCACAATACAGAAAATGATTATCACATTTGTATATGGTTTTAGCCACAATTGTGACAAGTTGTTCTTCTTTTTTTTTTTTTGAGTTCAAAATGTTTTATTAAATTTTCCATAAGAATGAACAAATACAGACAATACAGAAAAAATTTATCACAAGCGAAAATACCTATATAAAATGAAACATTTCTAAAAGCAATTCTAAATACAATAGTTAAGGATGTATATATAATCAATTAAAAGGAGGGAAGATAAACTAAAAAGAAGGGAAGTGAGGGAGCCATGAAAAATTGCAATGTCAACTTATTAGAAAAAGGAGCTACATTCATCATATAAGGCTTTAAGTAGAATGACTGTAAAACGGTGAATCAAGTATAAATATACAATTATAAAGATAAGTATACATCTATGGGTAACCAAAAAGAGTGAAACAAATTAGAATTGTGATTGATCCCTTTCAGGGATAATTGAGCACCTCTTCTTGTAAAAATGACCCATGACCACCAAGCATGAACCGATAAAGACGAAATATCCTTCCAGCAAAATGTAATGGACTTTAAAGCAGCTGATATTAGGAAGTTAAACAGTTTACCTTCTAATTCAGTTAAGTTATGCGTAAGACCAACAGATTTACATATTAATATTTTGTAAGAAATAACATCATGAATATGAAATATTTGCTGAATAATATCCCAAACATCAGACCAAAATTTAAAAATTAATGGACATTCAAAAAGCATATGTCGTAGTGATCCAGGGAGTAATTTACAATGCCAACAAATGTCGTCTTGCATCAGCTTAGCACGAAATAAACGCACTGGGGTCCATAAACAATAAAATAAAATATAAGAATTGGTTTGGTAAAGTGAAACAGGCAGCCATCCTGAAATACTATTAAGCCAAACAGTCATCCAAGTATCGTTGGACAAAGAAAGGGAAAGCTCATCATTCCAAAATGTTGAAATAATATTTAAATTGTTTCCTATAGAATTAGATAATTTTTTATATAAAATAGAGACAGTATGTGATGACGTAGAGATAGTTCAAATATACAGTGCTAAGTCTGCTTTAACATTAAACGGAATACCATGAGGGAAGGAGTCTAAAATTGAATTACATAACGATTCATATTTAATAAAATCAGATTGAGGTAAACTAAATTTCATTTGTAAAGCTTCAAAAGAAATAAAAACATTGTCAAAATAGATATCTTTAAGATAAAAGATACCAGCTTTAATCCAAGCATTCCAAAAAGTAACATTTCTATTCAATTTAATCACATTACTATGCCACAATGACATATCTTCAGTATGAATCATAGGGATCAAAAAGATTGAATCCAGGTCATTAAAAATGAGTTTAGTGGATTTAATAATAACCGATTTATGCACATATATTGACCTATTGGACATTGTTAGCAAGGTGGTCAATGGAAAAGGATCCACAAGAGATTGCTCTATATGAAACCATGTAGGTTGGTTCTTTAAAGAGGAAGGAGGAAACCATATGGAACTTTGTTTCAGTATAAATGCTTTGTGATATAGAAAAAAGTCAGGCAAGCCGAATCCAGCATTGCATTTAGGTACTTTTAATTTTTTATAACCAATACGAGTTGACGTTTTTATAGAATTGTAAAGGAAATTGAATAGGAATCATAGCAAGTGTATAAAAAATTTTAGGAGCAATAGTCATTTTAATGGAGTCCATTCTACCCCACCAAGAGAGGTGAAGTGAAGACCATTTAGACGTTTTATCTTTGATATAATTCAGAATAAAATTACTATTTAATGTTAATGTTTCTTTTATGGAGGACGCAAATAGAATCCCAAGATATTTTAATTTATCTTTTTGCCACACAATATCAGCCATGGGTAACATATCAGGAGTACAAAAAATGTTTAAAGGGAAGAATTCAGTTTTATTAATATTAAGTTTATAACCAGAAACCATGGAATATTTTGTAATAATTTCTAATAGGGCAGGCATTGAGGATATAGGTTCACTAATAAATAACAGCACATCATCAGCATAGGCTAAGGTTTTGATATTAATCTCCTTAATCTGAATACCTTTGATATTAACACAATTTCTTATATGAGTAAGGAAAGGTTCAATTCCAATGAGAAATAAAAGTGGAGAGAGGGGACAACCTTGTCTTGTGCCTCTAAAAAGAGAAAACTGACTAGATACTTGGCCATTAATAAATAAACGAGCAGTAGGGGCATAATACAGAGCAGAAATCATGCGTATAAACGAAGTATCAAAATTAAATGATAATAAGGTTTGAAATAAAAATTGCCAATGGATTTTGTCGAAAGCTTTCTCTGCATCTAAAGCCAAAATTCCTGCGGGGGAACTTAAAGTGGAACTCTGTTCAATAATGTGTAATAAGGTTCTTGTGTTATTTGTAGAATATCTATTCTTCATAAAACCGGATTGATCAAGATGTATAATAGAATCCAATATAGGGGCCAGTCTAGAAGCAAGTATTTTAGCATACAATTTACAATCTTGATTAATTAAGGAAATAGGGCGATAATTTGAAACAAGAGTGGGGTCTTTATCTGGCTTAGGAAGTACAATAATTAAAGCATCAGTAAAGGAACCTGAGATCGTTCCTGAAGAACCAAAAAAAGTAAAAAGTTGAAATAAATAAGGCAAAAGTTGGGACTGGAACTCTTTATAAAACTCAGCTGGGATACCATCTGGGCCAGGGGATTTATTTTTTTTAATGGATTTAATAGCAGCTAAAATTTCCTCAGTAGTAATGGGTAAATCTAGCCCAAGCCTGTCCGAGTGTGAAATTTTGGGCAAATCACATGTATCTAAAAAAGAGTCCAGTATGGAAGGATCATGAGGATCAGGCTTATTATATAAAGTAGAGTAAAAATCCAAAAATTCCTTAACAATATCATAATGAGATATTGCAATTTTACCATTAGGGCCATGAATTGAGGTAATTTGCGTTCTATCTTTTTTTATACGTAAATAATTAGCTAAAAGCTTCCCAGATCTGTTGGCATTAAAACGGAACTTAGCCTTAGAATTAGAAATTTGGATGCCAGCTCTTGTACTAAGGATTGAGTTAAATTCATATCGAAGCTTTTGTAGGTTGACTTTAAATTGAGGATCATTTGATTAAATAAAAAGCCTTTCAAATTTCGCAATTTGTTTTTCCAAACACCTGATACGTGCGTTGAATGTTTTATTTTCATAGGCCATAATTGAAATAGTTACACCCCTAATGTAAGCTTTAAAGGCGTCCCATCTATTGACCATAGAAGTGGAACCTTCAGGATTGAGTAAAAAATAGTCTTGAATAGCATTTAAGATTTTAGGCTTATTATGTTCATTAAGAACAATTCCAGTATTCATACGCCATCTAGTTTGGTTTGCAAAAGTTGAAGTTAAATTCAGAACAAAAGAAATCAAGGCATGATCTGAGATATCAATATTACCAATCTTAGGAGTCTTAACAGATTGGACTAGTTGTGTGGAGACTAAAAAATAATCAATTCTAGAATGCGAATTATGTGGATTAGAGAAAAATGTAAAACATTTTTCTGTGGGAAAGTGCAAACGCCAAATGTCAACTAACTTGGTGGTATGAATAAATGACTTAAAAGCATGAAAAACCTTAGGAGGGCGAAATTTAGTACTAGATATTCTATCCAATAATGGGTCAGCAATAACATTAAAGTCACCTCCAACAATTAAAGGAACTTTACCCAACTTTAGAACCTCAGTGGTAATATTAGACCAAAAAAGAGGGTCATCCGCAGTAGGTCCATAAACATTGAGCAAAAATATGACTGAATTATGAATTTTAATTTTAGCTATAATATATCTCCCATCTGCATCCGAAATTTTGCTTAAGACTTGGCAATGCAATTTTTTCGCAACAAAAATAGCCACCCCATTTTTTTTACCAATAGCAGGTGATGAAACAATAGTATCTACCCATTTCTTTTTCATATAATTTAAGATGTTGTCATCTATATGAGTCTCTTGAAGAAAACAAATATCTGCCTTACAACTACCTAAATAATCTAAGATTTTTGTACGCTTAACTGGATGACGTAAACCTTTGACATTTAATGAAACAACTTTAATATTGTGAATATCAGCCATAATGAAGAGAGAAAGAATAAAAAAAAAAGATCAAGAAGAGGAGAAAAAGAAAAGAAGGAGAATAATAATGAGAGAAAATAGTAGCTCCAGAACAAGTAAAAGGAGGTGAAAAAATTTAAAAAAGGAGAAAACGACAAACAGGGTACAAAAATATCAAAGATGAGACGCACATACGCTCAACAAGCATGACCGAACCGTTGGAGCCCAATGTAGTAATGACTCATTAACCTGTCAGAAAAAAGGAAAAAAAAAAAAAACGTAAATTAGCTATAATCAAGTATTAGAGTCATGAGTATCCATGGATTGCTGTGAACGTTGATCCAAAAACTGATGCAAGTCATCAGGACGTTGAAAAGATTTTGACAGATTGTCTTTCCAGATACGCATTGTTGAAGGGTCAAAAAGACCATATTTGAACCCAAGACTTCGCAGTTGAGGCCTAAGAGCAGAAAATTCCTTGCGGATTGAGACTGTTTCCTTGGCAAAGTCTTGATGAATAAAAATTTTATTCCCATTGACCATCAAGGAAGGAATCTCTCGTGCTGCCTTTCGAATCAAAACCAAATGATGATGCCTGAGGACTTTGAAAATCATTTGACGAGGTTTGGTATGTTGAGGATTGCGATGTGAAGGGATTCTATGGGCCTTGTCAATCTCACATTTTTCTGGAAATTTAATTTGTAGAAGCCCAGGAATCAAATTTTCCAAATACAACCTACAGTTGCCACTCTCCACATCCTCTGGTAAATTAAAAATGCGTAAATTGTATTGTCTGTTACGATTTTCCATCTCTAGGAGTCGGGTAGACAAAGGAGATATTTTAGCTACAAGAGGAGTGAAAGTCTCAAGCTTAGCCTTATTATCGTGTATTTTAATTGCATTATCAGAGATTTTCATTGACATACTCGCCATTTCCTTTCGAACATTTTTAATCTCTGAGGCAATAGAATCTGTGTTAACACGAAGCGCTTGAATTTCCTCCAAAATTAAGGATAATGAAGGTTCTGCTGACTCTACCGCCTTTGATTTAATTGGCGGAGGTGAAACCTGCTGCTTTCTTTTAGGATGAATATTTTTATTATCCATGTTGATTTAGTAGCAAAAGTAGGATAATAATAATAAAAATAAAATAAAATATCAAAATTGCAAAAATAACAGCAACAACGCAAGAAAATGAAGGAAAAAATACTGCAGCAGTAAGAAAATCCTTATTAAAGCTGGTGCAGCAGCTATAACAGGCTATGGGAGTGGCTAGGCCCAAGCCAGGCCCTTTCCTGAATGCTTGCTCCGCCCCCTGACAGACAAAGCTGGGAATACCTGAAGGGAGAGCTGGAAGCAGAGGCTGGACACTGGAAAACGCCTCAAACACCGTCCAAATTCAAAGAAAATCTCAGCAATCGACAGGTAAGATGATCAGCATTCAAGCGACCTCATTTGCGCTATAAAACTGACAGGAATCGTCGTTATTAACGAAAAACGGGCGAAAAAACGCCGGAGCTCACTACACGGCGGCCATATTGTTTCGCGCGCTCGCGCGTATCCCGACAAGTTGTTATTCTAAGAATCGGCACCAGTGTTTCTTAACCTTTCGACTTCTGTGGACCCCCACTGAGTCTCTACTGGAAGCTGGGTACCCTGGCCTAAGCATTCACTCCTATTTAAACTTCAAAACATTACATAAAAATACAGAAATAGGTGTACATCAAACACATGTTCATATTATGAAATATTGTATTTAATACACAACGAAAAAATATAGAAATCAAGCATTGAATTATAATGGGAATGTCGGAGCTTTGCAAAGTTTGATTTTATTTCTAAACAATAAAGCAATATGGTTACAAAATATCACTGTCTTTTGTTTTCCTAATGCATGCTGTCTTTTTGTCAGCATGCGCCAGTCCTTTAATTGAGTCCATCAATCCTCCATTCTAGATTCTATTTGCTGTACTTTTGCTGCTCCCATGAATCAAACTTAGAGATGCCATTTTTCTTAGAAAAAGAAATGCCAGCTATTTGTTTATGTTTTGCTATTCTGGACTGGACCAGTCAGGAGCTGGTAGGAGATAAAGAATCCCTGCAATATTGTCAGTGTTATTTGGTAATATAGCATCTATGTTGCGAAAAGGAAAAAAAAACGGATTTCTCTGCTTTTACTACCATCTTTACTAGCCTGGACTTATAAATACAGGCCAGACCTGTAAAAAACTGGCCACGTTGCAACCCTCAAGCTAATGATACCAACTCAATTTTAAATCTCTAATTTCAAATTTCCTCACATTTATAGAAACCTTTTTCATTTTGCTTTTCATGTATGTATACTTATGTTAATCTGCAAATATTATTCCATTAGCTAAACAGTCTTGGACCCGCTGAGTAAGCTCTGCAGATCCCCAGGGGCCCACAGGTTAAGAACAGCTCACCAACATGTGCATTGAAATATAAGAGAGAATGGGGCATTGGGAGGAAAACCAAAGGCATCTATGAGCAGCATGAACAAGGGGTGAGATATGCTCAAAGTGTTCTCCTGTTAGGCTGTTCCAATGAAAGGCTGTGGCCTGGTTCTTAGTTTCTGAACCCAGCAACAAAGTGATGCCACTAGTGAATGCTTTCTACTTGGGGCTCGACAGTTGGGACATGTCCTGCCAATGCGGTCTGCCCTCTTCCTATTAGAGTAGGACCAAGCCTGGTCTGCATAGGACAGACTGTGCTGTGTAAAGAGTGACATAGTGGGCGAAATATGATGGAACAAGATGCAATGGGTATGCCCAGACATGGGCCCCAAGCACACTGTGCAACAGGACTCGAGCTGCACCCCACTGGGGAGGCCTGAGTAGGGTGATACCTGTCTGGTATTGCTTGTGCACTTGCCTGGTGGAATCCTTGCCTGGCCATTCAGTCTGGGCTGCAACTAGTAGAGCAGGAGCAAGATTGATTGGTATATGGGTTGTCTTTGTCTAAAGTTGCATAGTGGGTGGAAAATGGTGAGTGGATTGTGGCTCTGGGCGATTGCCAGATGCTTAGATTAGCTCAAGCATACCTTCTATCACCTTGTTATTTGTTACTCTAAAACCCTGGACCCCCTCCATAATCCTCAACATCCCACCTTCATCAATGTCTACCCAGGCCCCTGATGCTAGTCTTTTGATCACTGCCATTAACTGCTACGTCCCACTGATTCCTCACCCCGTGCCACACCTGGTCACAGCCTACTCTTTGGGTCCTCACATAGTGATGGGAAATAAACGAAGGTAGCATTAGAGATGGGAAACGGTGGTGGAGTAGTCATTCAGTAATAATCTCCATTGGCAATTAGTGACAGGTAAGTACCTTAAATTATATGGTAGTTCCTTTAAAACCACAATATGTGTCAGGACCTAGATCTGAAGTAAGTAGACCACCCTACTAAGGGGCACCCGTGCATAACCAAGGTAATCAAACCTAAACATCCAATTTTGACAACAAATTGAAGAAAGTCCAAAAGCATAAACCTGGTCCTCAAACAATCTACCTGAACCTCACTCTTAATTACAATTAATAATGTATATTAACTCTCCCTTATGTCTTGCCTGTACCTATATGTAATATGTTTGCTTTTTCGCTCACACAGATCAAGCATCTTTTAGGCAGTTTTCTCTCATTACTCACGTGTGCTTTACATTTAACAATGTATTGGATTTGTTCCTGTGTGCTGTGATTCATTAAATGTATGTTACAGCTTAGCTCGACTTTGTATAAGAAAACAACAATGATCAGCACTTGCAACCATGTTCTTGTTTCTGGCTTACTCCTAACAGTTTAGAAAAAGCCCCAGGCCTGCACGACTAAGTGGTGAAACACATGTTAGCTGAGCAATGACAGAGCTGTGAATCTTCCAAGCTAAAAAGTTTATTGTAACACGAATAAAAGAGCAATATTTTATCTATTTGAATTAAATGTATTTTCCTTTTGCCGTGTGGCTATTACAATTATTGTCTTTTTTTGGTGGCTGCATCTCATTATTGAAATAATTAAGATAGGATGTGTTTGAGGTGAAGTAGAGGGCAAAAAAGGAGATGAGAGTGAGAGAGTATGGTGTGAGTGGGGACACATCTTAACAGCCACTTGACGGCTCATTTGGAGGAACAGTCTGTTGGACGTTTGTCAGCTCTGGTTCTGGAAAAATCAGAAACAGCTCTGTTATCTGCTGCAGACAGTATCAGATGCTCATTGGCTGCAGGGCAGGCTGTGGTCCTGATCCTTTTGGATCTGTCCTCAGCCTTTGAAACTGACCCAGCGCTCAGGGACTGATACATTTTTACTAACCAGGCCCAATCTCATGACCCAACAAAGTCCCTTCACCCTGGGTTAGTGCATTTCTTAGACAAGCTACCAAACTTACCAATATCCAATTCTAATTTCTTGGCAAGAGAAAACCGGAATCTTTATTATGAATGATTGGTATTGGCAAACCAATACTTGATTGATTACCTAAACCTAAATAATAAACTTTAATAAAGACAGACTCATTGGTATATTTATAATGTTTATCTAAATAATGTGTAAAAATGCTCATTTAGTACCAAAATACAGAAAAAACCACCAATCATCACAAATAAACAAATTTAGTAAATAGTGTCAGAGAAATACATCTCAATTCAGATATGAAATGAAGGAGTGGAAAGGCGAAGAGATAAAAGATTTGCAATCGATTATGCAAATTCCATTACCTGTCTATACTAACCCAAATAGATAGAAAACTACCCCCTGGCCACGTGAGCAGTAAGGCCTCTCAAGAAGATTTGATGAGGCAAAGTCTAAGTCAGGAACCAGGAAACAGGGGAACAGCAAACCGACGAACAGCGACGATCTCCCATGGATCTACAAGTCTGCCCACATCCCACCAGGCACCACAATTATACCTTAAACCCAAGTGTCCAACCCACAATTGTTTAATTTCAAAGTGTTTCTCGACATTTGATTGGTTAAGGAGAGGGGTGTACTGTCACACCACGCCTGATGTGCTCATCTCACTAAATGTCTTATTGTTCTCTCCTTGATTACGTCAATAACGTCCACTCCAGGAAATACAGTCTATGCCTCAGTCGTCCTGCTATTCCTTTTCATTCATTCATTCCTTTGTAGCAACATTTGTATAATTTTCGTCATTTGTGCATCTCGAAAGGAAGCATCCCTCCGCTCGCCGACAAACTTTGGCAGGTCCTCAGGACTTTTCTGAAGGTCTTTTATTCAACACTCTGTGCACGTTCTTTCTATTTTATTTTTATTTTCTCCCGAACATTTAACCCTCAATCCATGCAGAATAAAAACCCAAGTTCTCTATGAGAAATAAAACACAAACATTATTATTCACTTGTAATGATTTTCATTTACGCACCCACCTAATGCTGTATCTAACCATGCACAACCCAGGTTAATTTCAATCTATTAGCAAACGTTAATAATGTGCACAAAAGCAGCATTCGTCTTTTATCTTTCATTAGTCAAAAAAGCATTTGCGGTCTAGTCGTTTTTGCGGCCCACTTCAGTACCATTAGTACACGCTTGCGCAATAGCTTTTTTCCCCTCATATTAAACAGTTCTTCCACATTAGTTTTTCACCGCACACTGTTAATAATTGTTTCTGATGGTTCAATCCGAGCAGGTTTTATTTCACCAAAACCCTGCTCCATCAATACCATCTCCCTATCCCTGCTGATTGAACTCTTAAAGGAACTGGGTATCACAGACAAGGCTCTGATACTGCTGTACTCATTTGTTGAGGATAGATCTCAAAGGGTGGCTGTGGATCAGTTCCAATCTGATCCATTTGCTCTGCCATATGGGGTGCCACAGAGCAAAATGCAATTTAATCTTTAAATCTCCCCGTGGCCAAGCTCTTACACACCTTTGGGCTTCAAGCAGTCTCATATGCGGACGATATCCAGATAATTATGTTGGTTTCTAAAGACATGGATGCTACCACAGCTAACATTAATAGCTGTATGACAGCTGTAGCTGGGTGGGTGGAAATAAATATTATCTAAAACTTAATGGTTAAAAGATAGAGGTGATGTTCTTTGGAACACAAGCCTCTATGTGGAACAATAATTGGTGACCTGACATGCTGGGTATCTTACCATCTCCTACAGCCAGGGCCAAGAGTTATGGGGTGATCCTGACCAGTGAGCTTTTACTGGACCAGCAGGTTAATCGCACTACAACAACCTGTTTCTGGATCATCAGAATCTTGAAGAAAATCTTCCCATTCATCCCCCTTCCAGCACGGAAACAAGTAGCATTGATGATGCTCTCCTCTAGGATTGACTATTGTAATGCTCTGTACCTAGAGACCAACAATAGCACCCAAGCCTGAAGGAACTAGTACGGAATGCGCTGGCAAGGCTCACCCTGATTATATTTCGAAACAGCAGTCAGTGTCTAAGGGACTACATGATCTGCACTGGCTCTCAATCAAAAAAAGCACATAATGTTCAAGGCACTCTGCAGTGTGCATAAGGCACTCTATCATGTTATTATGGAGGGAATCAAGGCTATGTTTCAGTGGTATACCCAGAGGGAGAAAACTCTGTTCAGTGCATTACAACTTGGAACTGTGCCAAGAGTTCGGAAGAAAAGATGGGGAGGCAGAGCTTGCTCTGTTGCGGCTGCCAGGCTCTACAACTCACTTCTTTATCATCTGACTCGTATTAAAATACCCTCTCCCTTTAAAATAGACGTAAAGACCTGGCTCTTTATGTGTAGGAAGAGTACTTTTGTTTGCATTCCTGTTTCTTTGCTGAATGGTCTGCTGAGATTGCAGTGCCTTGACGCCTATGGGCATTTGCTGTGCTTTATAAATTCTTCTGATATCATATCATATCAGGTTGGACAATGAGAGAGGTGTGAGAAAGAAGATTGTGTTAAGAGGAGGGTAAAATGAGACAGTGAAAAAAGAGAAATGAAGGTGAAACATGAGGAATACAGGACTGACTCAGATGAGAAAAAGTAAGTAGGAAAGGGAGAGTCAGGAAGGGAAAAAGTAGTGAGAGTGAGAGGGAGAAGGGAAGAGA
Organism: Triturus cristatus; assembly: GCF_964204655.1. Taxonomy (NCBI): domain Eukaryota; kingdom Metazoa; phylum Chordata; class Amphibia; order Caudata; family Salamandridae; genus Triturus; species Triturus cristatus. Next base: position 526,193,450 of record NC_140593.1, on the reverse strand, counting down.
AAGAGCGCTAGATTTTCTGCCTTATTTAGAGTTTGGAGGACTGAATACATCATCACAAATATGGCAGCTGTCCTGTCCACCTTATTCCAGGTGCACCATAACATATGCCACTTGTAATAACAGGCGAAGGGATAGTCTCCACATTTTGAGGGATTATCCAGTCCAACAAACTCTAAATGAGACACTTAGTCTTAAAATGGTCACTGATTTCTCTGGCTAGCCCTTCACACATTGAGTAGGGAAAGTCCCTGAAAGGTATGACAAGGACTACATCCTATCAAAGATTAATTGAAAATGTGCATTTATGTGCATCTCTGTCACTGGAACAACTGGAGCTGTTGCATGTTATTCAGTTATGTTGTAAAGCGCACTATCTCCTTGGAGGGTATCCTGGTGCTGAGCAAGTGCAAGTCTATCCAAACCCATGGCCTAATGGGACTACTTTAAAACGCAGGTCTTCAGCTTTTTGTGGAATTCAAGAAGTGAGAAGAAGGTCATTCAATGCTTTTGGAGCGATGTAGGAGAAGACTTGTCCTCTTGGCCTGGTTTGCCATTTGCGTAGGCAAGGTCAATTGAGTCCAGTTGTGGTTGAAGTTGCTGTAACTGGTGGTGATTTTTATTGCTGAAGTATTGAGAGATATTTTTGCAGAGGTACTGTGAGGGAATGATTGAGTTGGAGGCAGCTGCAGGTGAGGTTAAATCCTTCACAATGGCGAAGATTTCTTTGCTTCTGTTGGTGCCGGCATCAAGGTGGTCCACCAGAGCAGGCATTTGGTGGTCCGACTCATTTATTAGTAGCGTCTCAAGTTGGATTTGAAAGTGCTGCTGTCTGCATTGTCCTGGTGCATTCTCCATTTGCATGTCAGTTGTTTTCAGTTGTGTTTCATCAGAGTTTCTCCATCTACCATCTGGACTGGGGTATGGTCCTTGTTGTATTGCTGTGTTTAAGGCGGGCCAGGGAGCCAACGCAGGAGGTGATTGAATTTCTTTAATTCTTGATGGCTTTGGTGAGGCTGTTTCTGCAGTTGAGTCAGTGGTTGTTGAGAGTGGTGTTTCAATCATTGATGCTGCTACATTTTCAGCAGGTTGGTCTGGTTGTTGTTCATGTGCATTGGACCTCGATAGAATGCTGAACTTGATTAGTTCATGGTCTGCAGAGAAAATTGTTGTGGGGTCTTCAAATCTGATGTTGCTGAAGATGATGATAATAGGGTCCGAGTGGTGTCTGGTGACATGGGCAGATCAGTTTTCTCGCTAGGTGAGACCTAGGCTTTCAAGGTTAATGAGTGCTTTTGAGTTGGGGTCTGCGTGGTCTTGCAGTTGGATATTCAGGTCTGCAAGCAGGATGAAATTGTTCGTGTTGAGGGTGAGTGGTGCGACACAGTCCATGATGGTGATCGTCAAGTTGGTACTGAGTCCAGGTGGTCCGTAGATGAAAGGGCAAATTAGGGTGAAGTTGACTGTGACATGAAGCTTGTTGGAAGATGACATCTCCATGGAGGTGGTGCAGCTGATGGCGTTCAAGAAGCTGCAGCCAATTAAGCTTCTAGCGTGACTGCCACCCCATCTTCATTCACTTAGCCTCTAGAACTCCCTGGCAATACCTGCTCGAGTAAGTGGTTCACACCATTCACCAGTTAGTTAATTAAGGCACGCGCACACACTCCGATTGCCAGTTAATTATTTATCCCCTCTTCTTAGGTAGCCTTCAGGTCCGGATTCTTCCCGGTGACCTTTCATGATTTACTGCAATTATATAACCGGGTTCCTTCAATCACCGGCTTACTCCGGGTCTCCAAGTAAGTAACCCATTGATAGCAGCTTGTTCCTTCCTGCTCCACTTCTGTTACAATTAGTTCACCATGCTGCCATAGTTTACTTAGGCACTCAGCACTTTGAACTGATTATACCTTTATTGTAAAAAGTGAGGGAAAAAAGAGGGAAAAAAACAAAAATCAAAAGGAAAGAATGAAATAAGAAACCACGGCCAAGAAAGTACCACAATCAAGGAAGCATGCTATACAATCGTGTCTTATATATACAAGCTCGGAGAAGGTGATCTAAGTAATACCTAGTGAGAAAGAAAAAAGACTCACTTTTTACAACAAAGGTATAATAAGTTCAAAGTTTTGCCTCTGTCTCTCATAGATTTGGTTTTTGTATTTTTATTCATTGATTTTTCTTGGTGGTTCGTTTCTAGGGTCCTACTATATGGGACAATAATGGTTGTTAAATCCTCTGGCAGAGTGTATCTATGTTCTGCTAGCACTTTCACAAACTAATTGTGTGTCGGTCACTTGTGAGTCAAAGTCTTTTTTATGTTTTTTTTATACATGTATATTTATGTAAGTATATATTTGTCAATTTACAGCCCTGAAGAAGTCCATCTCTTTGGACAAAACGCATTAATGGAGATTAGACTACCCTTGATGTCGGCACTTAAAATGGTGCTGAACTGATTGATGCATCCAAAATGATTTTTTTTTGCTGATTTCATACATGGTTCTCTATTTGTTGCTGCCATGCCCAAAATTTGAGCATTATACTCCGGAAGGTTATAGACCACACTGCATACTCTGCTGGTGTCTCATATGGTGCTGAACAGTATTTATTTTAGGAATTAATAGACATATCGACTCTTGAATTGTGCCAGTCACACTTGGATTAAGGACTTTTTATCTCTTCTGGATGCATTGTATACAACCAGAAACTGATCCTTGAATATAGTTGTTTACAACTATTTTAATTATTATCGGAGTGATTGAACTGTCCGATCGTCAGTCATCTACGTCCAGAGATATATTGGCCCATCGCTTAGAGCGAAACCGCTTCTGATTATTATCGGAGTGATTGAGCTGTCCGATCTTCAGTCATCTACTTCGGCCACAGATATATTGGCCCATCGCTTAGAGCGTAACCGCTTCTGCCCTGAAGAAGTCTACCTCTTTGGATGAAACGCGTTGGCTGGTCTACCCTATATGTTGCATGATATTCCTGATCAATAAAAGACAACTTAAAGAACAAATCTGGGACACAGAGTGAATAATTGTTAATGTATTAATGTGTTGGTGTACCAATTGCCCTCTATGTGGAACATTTTGGGTCCAGTAGGACAGTGGGTGCTTATCTTGAGTGCACAAATCTCTGGGTACATTCCCTTTGCTTTGAAGTGATATATTGGGAACAATAAGTTAGGATCGAGCCTGTATAGGGTTTCACTGTCAACATTTGTATGAACCTGTTATTAAATCCAATTTTTGCACTAACCTTCTCAGTACTTTTAGTTAATATCAGTTTACACATTTTGGAAGTATGCCAGGCTTCAACGATAGACGACAGGAGTTGGCTCAGGATCTTTTCCCACCAAGACAGAATTCTGGAGGCACGACAACTGGTGGCCCAAATGTGGAGGCCTTACAACTAAATTTCAGAGGCTAGAGAGACTGAAAAAACAAGAGATGTCGAGGTGGTGGGATGGCACCACCATGGCCAAATATATAGAGAATTAAAAAATCCTGCGAGGTTTAATACTTATTTTTCTAACCTTTGAGGACATTGACCATGAGTCATTAAAAGAATGGGAGGACAATCTCCGTGAGGTGTCATTCAATATGATGCGCATATTAATAAAACATGCGGAGAAGAAAGGCAGTAAAGTGCAGTCCAAGATTGAAGTACTGGAAAAAGAGATAGGTGCATCAGATTTGAAAGAAGCAGTCAAGAAAAACGAAGACACCTTAGACAAAATACTGGAGGATGATCAGATTTACCTACGGGACATGAAAGTAAAGAAAATCAAAAGGGACGATAAAGAGGGGAGAATTTTCACATTTGCACATAGGTATGACAACGTTAAGGTACCGGGGTAAGGGAAGAGAACCTGAGAGGAAACATCTGAATTAACAACTGCAAGTAGTAATAGTTCCTTATTATCAGTGACAAGCTCAGTTCCAACCGAGGAGACACCAGGCACATACACATCAGAGACTGCAATCGCTCCAATTTTTGTGTGGAAATTGAGAGATTAAGACTGGGTCAAAACCATGAGAAAAGATCAAAAACAAGAAGGGGGAGGAAATGGCAAGAATACAAACAAAACAAGAGGGTAAGAAATGAGACCGTTGCAATGACGACCAGATCCAAAAAGAACTAGTAAATACTCACTTTGCCAGACAGATTTATCAGATAGAGTGTTATCAGATGTTGATGTATCCTTGTTGTGAAAAGGTTTGGGATTTTGTCCAACTCAGTTTGGTAATGATGTGGACATTTTAGTTGATTTATACAAGTTTGTACAGATATTAAAACTGAAAGACCACTTCAACCGAAATCCTTCTTTTCTTGTCCAGAACACTGGGGATCATGTAACGCCTGCCCATACAGTGCCCTATCTACATACGTTGCATTTGATGTTATCAATGCAGGATGATGTACCTATACATGTGAATGTTTTGAGAACTGAATTTAACATCTCTGAAAATCTTGGAATCAATAGTGGTCTGAAGACACATTCAAAATTTATGCCACTAGGAACACATCTTAATATTGATAGGTTTAGAGAAAAAGTTGAGAGGGGCTTTCATGAACTTTTGGAACGGTCCATCCCCCACATACAATTGCTCACAGTCTCACACTAGCAGAAAATAAGGCACTCAAGGAACTCAAGTCTGACCCCTCTATTGTCATCAGGGAAGCGGACAAAGGGGGAAATGTCATCGTCATGAATAAATCAGTATATATGCAAGAAATCGATCGCCAACTGGCTGATGTGACTTGCTACACAAAAGTATCAGAGAATCCGATTAAGTCACTTGGTTGTCATATCAACATGAGACTTGGTGAATGGCGAGAAAGTTGCCTCATAAGTGAGGATGAATGCAAATATCTCATGGTAAGAGAACCTTCCTTCTCTTGCATATATGTGTACCAAAGATCCACAAGGGGACCCCTTTCCACCAGGACGCCCCATCATCTCAGGGGTCAACTACCACACAGAGAGAGTGTCGGAATATGTGGACAAGTTTCTGCAACCATTTGTCCACAACCTACCAGCTTACATCAGGGACAGCAAGGATATCTTCAATAAATTTGAAGGTTTGGTTTGGTTCAAGGACTTGCTTTTCATCACCATGGACGTAGCCAGTCTATATACATGTATCAAAAAAGAGTTTGGTATTAGAGCTGTGGAATTATTTCTTGGACAGAGGACAGTGGATCATTATATGCATAATGAGGTCCTTAAGGAGATGATAGATATTATACTATCAATCAAAATTACTTTATTCGGTTTTCAGATGTAAAACCAAAAGGGTTTCCCATATATAAAAAAAAGTAATTATTAAAATTTCAAAAAACCATTGCACAATTCATTACATACAGAAACCGATTCATGGATAAAGTGCAATGCAAAATACTTGGTCCCCTGAAATTAAAAATTCAGATAAACCAATGAATAAATAACACCAGGATCCTATCTAGTAATTATATCTCATTTGGGGGACTAAATTGGTAAATGGCCCTCAAAGATGTTACCATCTATTCTAAGTGGGGCCTACTTTTTACTGCAGATTTAAGGAAATTAAGGACAAACAACTGTAGATAAATAAGAGCTGGATGAGCCTGCCTTCATTTCGTCCTCCTTCAAATCGGGACAATAATATTTTTCGGGGATCACATAAAACCTAAAAAATAATTAAAAATTAAGCAAATCCTGTGGAGACACACAGTCACAAGCACAGGATGCTAAGATCTGTCCTCTGCTGCTCCCCCTAGGCGAAGCCAACAGGAGGTCAAAAATTCCCAGGCGAAACCTAGTCAGCAAAAAATGATCATATGTGCTGAAAGATCCCAAGAGATAAGGCTCAGTAGATAATGTTGTTTTCAGTATTAACATTTTTCAGACGGTAGGTTTCCTCAATTCCAGCTCTTCCCTCTAAAATTTCCTTAGGTTACAAATGGACTCCCTTACCTAATCTAGATCATTTTTGGATCCCAGTTTGGGGTTAGTATTTAATTCTACTCTGCCCAATCTTTCAAAGCTAGTCTTTATATAAGTAAGCCATGGTATGCAATGCGAGTGCTCAAGAGTCATACACTCTTTCAGTATCGTTTGGGTCAACAACAATTCATCATTCCACCAAATTTTCAGCTAAGATGTTAGTGGACGGAGAGTCAAGGTGCCACTCAAATACGGGACACCCAGTTCTTCGTGCACCACCATGTTAGAGGTTCCAATTGGCACGCCCAGTAGACGCTTCAAGAACGTGCTCTCAGCCACTTGCAATTCTTCCATGGCTACATGCCCCCATATTTCACTGCCATAAGAGGCCATCGCAACACACTTGGCCTGATATATCTTTAAAAGTTCAGCTATCGGTCTTTTACCTAATTTAGAAGCAAAATTAAAAATGGCCGTATTTGCCCACACTAAGTCAGTTCAGCTGCTAATCCAATGTGACCCCCAAGTACGAGAAAACATCAGTACGGGGAACCTGTGCAGTACCTACCCTGAACTGGAAGGTCTTTTTGTGCGAAGGCCCAGCTGCATCGCAAAAGATTTTGAGTCTTTTTGGATAGATCCCGATCCCTCATGAAAGCAGAAAAGGAGTCAAGCAGAATTTGTAACCCCCTGGCGGTCCTGGATATAAGGACCGCGTCCTCCGCATATAGTAAAAGCGGCAGACCACGATGGCCTACCTGCGGATAGTCAACCCTTGTGGCTTGTAATACGTTATCTAAGTCATTAATATTCAAATTAAACAAAAAGGGGGACAAAATACAGCCCTGTCGTACACCTCGCTTTATGGTCAAAGTGCAAGAGACTCTTAAGTCTTGTGAAACTCAAACCTGCGCCTTAGTTGCTTGATGAAGATTTTCCCCAAAATGGACGATATTATCGTTTACCCCAATAGCCAGCATGGACTGCCATAGTTTGTCACTGTTCATGCGATCAAACGCGGAAGACAGATCCATGAATGCTAAATAGATCGTACTGGGCCAGGCAACCGTATATTTATTCAGCATCATGGACAGATTGAGACACTGGATCATAGTTGACCTCCCAGGACGGAACCCATACTGGATATCCGATAAAAGGGCACGTTCCTCTGTCCAAGTTGTCAACCTGTCCAAGATCACTCAACCCAACACCTTGAACACCGAGTCCAAAAAGGAAATCGGTCTATAACAGTGGGTGCTGTCTCAATTGCCTTTTTTTAAAACTAAACAACGACAAAGGGTCTGGACTCTAATCAGTAAGGCTGAGCCCCAATTCACCAAAAAACAGCAGAATGCCAGTACTGATAACCAATTCATCTTTTAACAACAGCACATTGAAATCAAACAATGTAACCTCAGGACCTCTGTTTCCATATGAATTAATCAAAATGTATTTATCAACATCGTCATTTCAATGACTGCATACATTTAATTGAAAAGCATTAAAAAAAAAATTTCACCACACTCACACTGATACTTCTTCTTAACATACCTGCATTCACCGTCAGTTCACTTTCATCCACACTCATGCCAGCAACCTACCACACAACCCACTTCGGACAAATACAACAGTTCCAAATTAGAAACTACAATTACAAAGCAGGCCAAAGAAAAATCAATTCAAACATATACACCAATGTTTTAATTTTGCACATGTTATGTACACGCAATTGGCCTATACACAGGTCGACACGTTTCGAACCCCCCAACGTCCGGGGTTCTCCTCCGGACGGACAAGCTGCAACAAAACAAAAAAAACACAATTTTGATGAATTCATATTGAAACAGAGGTCCTGAGGTTACATTGTTTGATTTCAATGTGCTGTTATCAATAGGTGAATTGGTCATCAGTACTGGCATTCTGCGTTTTTTTTTTTTTTTAACATCCACGATGGTTGAGGTCGCACAGGACTCAGGACAGCCGGATCTTGCTGCTGTATTCAAAACTGTGGCAAGAACCGGCACACAAAGAGTTGGATCTGATTTAAAGAGATCAGCTGGGATGCCATCAGGTCCCGGGGCTTTATTACAAGTCAATCCAATGATACCATCCTTAACCTCAGAAGAACTAAAAATCAGGTCAGGTGTACCAACCACCCGAGAAAAAGAACAGTTTAACTCAGGGGGGCACTCAAACATAGCTTCGAAATGGAGAACCCACTCCTCCCCTTAATGTGGGCACCTACTGCATTCCCTTCCTCAGGGTTTAAAAAGGGACTGTTAATTATGCTCCAGAATCTGGAGCTGTCCCACAGCGTGCAAGCCTTAATTAGCTTCCTCCATGCTTCATCCTTTAGAGCAGATGTATGTCTTGCCAATTCCGATTTATACTCTGTTAGGCGCTATCTCACCAATATAGGGTCTTTTGGGCTCCTATTTAGTGCTTCTCGCAACTTCCTAGCATGCCCGGGAACAGAGGGATTCGAACCATCTAGGGAAATGATTTACAGATCGCCGGACCAGGGCACTTAAGAAGTCACTTATTTTGCCTATAATGATTTTAAAAGTGCTGATGACCTCCCCCGGCGCTGAGGTCAATGTGGTGCACCTGGCTAACTCATTAGCACATGAGACCGACATATACCTATAAAATGCGCCTGGGGATATCTGGGTCCATTTTAATTGCCTCCCACATCTGTTGGTCTCACTTCCCGCTCTGGCCACCCCCCTCTATGCAACATTAAAGCCCATGGAAAAGAACACACAGGGGATTATGATCACTATGTAAACTCGCTTGTATAGCAAATCCTGTGAATAAATCTAGTAGAGGCGAAGATATCAGAATAAAGTCTATAAATGAACCGTCACTCATACCTTTGAAAGATGGAATAACAATCTTGCTACAAGGACTACGATGTCATGGCTCTTTGACAGTTGGTTCCAGCTGGGTCGGGTAAAGCTGTTGTGTGGGGCTATCTCTACCAAATAAATCGTCTTCAAGAGGAAACTGCGTTTGTGTCGTGCCTTTGAAAGATAACAGTAATATTACATACATCATTGATGCAAGATGTTAAATTATAAAAATTTATGAGGCCCAAATTTTGGAACCCTTAAAAATATTTGACATGTGATTCCGCCCTAGGGGTTCAGGTTTGTAAAAGAAACCAAGCGGCAAAGCCGTGATTGATGTCTTGAGGCCAAAAAGGACATTATTTGCGGTTGAAAACAGAATCCTTTCTGCGATGTGAGGTTGATTAAAATTGATGATAACACAATTACCATTGCATGACTTACAAGAACTGCCAACCCAGTTGACCCTTCGCAACATGTTGATGTTTTTCCCTACCCTCATTCCTAGGACCGTGTTACAAGATAATCAGTGTAATAACTTGTTCTTTAATTGAGCGTAATCCTACTTGGCGCTCTGAGGGAGAATTGGCCCATTCCCCAATACCACAACATATGGGGTCGATTCTGCTGGCAGATGAATAACGGGCAGGTTATGCATAGAATTTTGCATAGGGCCCTTTCCTCCCCCAGGTATTGCTCCCCAGGTGCATTACTCTCCTGTGTGTATTGGCCACGTGCAGCCAAACTTTTCTTTGGACCAGAAGTTGTACCTGGTTTTGGTGCATCATGGATCACAGAAGTGGGCGAAATCAAACGCAAATGGACATTGTCCCTCGATGACCTTAGAGGGGAAGGTAGGGGTTCTCTAGTGTTCATATGTGGGCCTCTCAAAATTGACCAATCCGATGTTGAGGGTGCCATTAGTGGGTTAGTAGTTACACCCCTTGGCAATGCACAACGATTGAGTTTAGAAATACTATTTTTAATCAAAGTCAAACTCTGGATAATTGGACCCAACTTGGTATCCATCATGACTCTCAAGGAGTCCTGCAGAGATTTTAGGATGCATGTCAAATCTGCTTTGGTCAGTCCATGATCGACTAGGGTCTTCTTGGGTATCGGGTCAGCTCTTGACCTTTTGACTTTCCCCCCAGGTGGTTGGCCCTTTCTTTTCATGCCCGTCCCTTGGTTAACCAGGTCGATACCTCCTGGTCTCCCTCGAGTGGCTAGTCTGGCAGCTGGTGGATTAGGAAGATGACTAACGGACATTACCCCCACTAGCCCCCTGCTTGAATGTACGTTGTCCCCCCTAGGGTTATTAACCACGATGGTCGGGGTAAGGGGTGCCTGTTGACCAGTTAAGTTCTTGGATTCTTGAAATATTATGTGATTCGTCAACACTGTCCACAGGACTTTGTGCACATGTGGACAGGGGAAGATGGGAGGTTACAGAGGATGTAGAAAGATGCCGGTTTTCCAGTTCAATCTCCTTGTCGAGCACCGATACGGCCTGCTCTAAGAACAAGTTCATGGTCAGCACTGAACCTAAAGTGCCAGCTGAGGCCCCCCGGGAGCTATAGACACCCAGCACTTCCCCATATGATGCCCGAGTCCCAATTCAGTCTACTGGTTAACAGGACTTCAGCACAAAAATGACGAGGGTCAGGCCCAGGGTTTGCTAACACAGGAACCAGGAGTTAGACACACGTTCCTTATTTGTCCGGATATCATATCCGTAACCCTTATTTTGCTAATACTCCAACACTACGGCCCACAAGTTAGTCCTGAAAAACTGTAATGATAAAGATGATAGGCGTTATCTCCCTACCTGGACCTCTACTGCTGCTGATGAAGCCGGGACTTCAGAAACAGGGAGATGGATGATTCTGTTACTAATAAGTTTCTGAGGTCTGATAAAGATGAATAAAGGAGACCAAGAGGGTAGGCCCAGCACAGGCGCCTCCTGGTGCCGCAGATGACGGGCGGCTATGTGCTGCGTTGGACCTGGATCTTGTGGTCCAATTCTGACCCCTGAAAGGCAGGGGCAATGGCAGTGGCAGGCGGCAATCAAACCAACAGGCTTCCCCCTGATCCTATCAAAAAATGTATTTTTGCATGACAACCAATGGTACCATAGGGTGCAGGGCACTGCAATGGGTTCCAGGTTTGCTCCCGCTTATGCCGGGCTCTTTATGGGCTGGTATGAGTGGGGGCATGCCTAGGGACGTCGGATGGCCAACAGGATGGAACATATAATGTTTTGGGGCAGGTACATCGATGATGTGATTAGGCTCTGGGATGGACCTGTTGCCAAATTACTGGAATACCATACATTCCTTAATGACAACCCCTATAATGTATGCCTCACCTTCACCTACAATAGGGATCGCATTGAATTCCTAAACATTGAATTCTATGTCCATAATGATCAGGTACAAAGCACCATTTTCCTTAAACCTACTGCCTGTAACAGCACTCTACATGCTTGCAGTGCACCTCCCAGGCATGTAGTCAATAGCATACCGTAAGGAGAAATGGTGCACATCAGAAGGAACTGTAGTACTGATGATACCTTTGCTGCAAACATCAAAAAGACTAAACAACGATTCCTTGCAAGGGTATATCAACTAGGAACTTCGGAAAAAGCTGAATAGAGAATTGCGAGGTTGCCTAGAACAAATACCTTGACAGATAATGCTCCAAGGAAGCCCAGAGCAATTCTGGTTTCTTTCAACACACAATACAATATATGTAGCAACTCAATCTATAATGAGTTAAGAAAACACTGGCACTTCCTTACGGATATACCCAGTCTGAAGGAGATCATAACCCGAGACCTGAGGTAACATATAGGAGAGGTAAAACATTGAGAAACTGGCTCTGTCCAAGTTACATCGCTACCCCAAAACTAGAGACTTGGTTGTCAAATTCAACAAAAGGCTTCTATACATGTAAGGATTGTAACATGTGTAAACTAGGGAAGGCTAAGACTAAGACCTTATGCTTTAACACAGGCAGGACAAGCAACATCAAATACCTGAGAACTGCAAAACAAAATATGTTACTTACATATTGGGCTGCCCTTGTAATAAGATCTACGTGGGCAGCACCATCAGACCTCTGAAACTGAGCATTCAGGAAAACAAATATGCAATCAAAAAAGGAGACCTCAAATATTCCCTAACCTTCACAAGCAGGAAACACATGCTACTTGTGAGGAGATATGGTTCATGGGTATTGACCACACACCATCCAATCCCAGAGGGGGTGATAGGGAACTGTCCTTCAGACAGAACGAGGAATGGTTGGATCTGCAAACTACGCAGTGTGGAACTCGGTCACAATAGTGACGATGAGATGCACTATTTTTGTAATATATGACCATCTCCTGCTTCGATCGGGTCTCATTCAATGTATTTTGCTTCTCCTTATGCTTATGCATGTATTCTTTAATAATGTCTTCTCTTAGGACTGTAAAAATGAAACTCGATTTTCAGTCTCTATCATTATTATTGTGTTCATGTCTTTTTGCATAAATTAATGGTTGTATTTGTACATGCTGTATGATTTAACCCTTACTGTCTTCATTGAATCTTCTCATATGGGCACATGATTGTGATGTCCAGGCAGTTGAAAATAAGTGAAAGACAGCGCCTTACTGTTCACAATTTGTCCTTTTGGGGGGTTTCCTTATTTATTTGCTTTACTCTTTGGCTTGACTGTCATTAAATTTCACTGCACATTAAAATGGCCAGAACATTATGACTCTTATTGTGCCCAACCATGTAGGGTCACCCACTTGAATTATGCAGAATGGCACTTTACTCTGTGACCCATATATCCAGGTCACTTACTTCTCTTTGTGATGTCTCTATAGTTCTTTGATTGCTCGTACTTGGCAACTAGTCATTCCAACATGGCGCCCTTTTTTATGTCCAATTGGTGGAGATATTGATAATAGGGTCTATCGATTTGCTAGATACTGATATCAGGGTACTGCTCAATATATTATGTCTCATCGACAATAGGTGCCCGTTCGACATATTAGAACCTACTCGCCAGACACATTGGATATTTTGACAGTCCACTTAGCCTGAGGAACCTTTTGTGGTTTATATTTTCCGGACTTTACGCGCCATTCCAACATGGCACCCGTGTTTTATTTATGAATTAGAAACAGAGATAGCAGGGTCCCGTTTAACACATTATACCTTATTTTTTAGCAGAGTTTTGCTTAAGGGATGACTCCTTACCCGCCTGTTTTATTGGTTATGTTGGCAGCCTACTTTGTCCAATTTATAATTCTAGATTGACAATGCACGAACTTTAAGTATCGTTCCAATATGTCATCGGTTTTATAAATATGTGCCTGAACAATTGATAATGAGGTTCATTGGGTAAGACGCCCGTCTATGACCTTTAGCCCTATCCCCTGTGAGTATATTGGATATCTTGGCAACACATATTGTCCTGTGATATATTACCATCTTATGTTATCTAAATACCGGGTGCCCTTCCAACATGGCTCCTGATCCTTCAGGTGAATGCAAAACGATATTCCTGAACTTTCCAATCATGGCTCCCGCTAATAAATAAAATTCTGTCCAAGTTTGAATGTGCTGGATTTTGCCACTAAGTACTCGTGGCCTTATGGTTACTGCCATTTACTACGATGTTTGACAGCCACGTGCAGTGAATTTTGCAAATGTTGAATGTACATACTTGTGGCCACGCACCCCGTGAAGAAACGTTGGCCTGTCACTCCAAGCTGGCAACCAAGATGCACGTTATGGTGCTCGGTGGTTATCATCCCATACTGAAACGCCGCCTCGCCTCAGGTGTTTCTTGTTCTTTTTTTGGCATTTGGGCTTTATAAACCAAGCAGTGTTGCCAGATTTTTAGACCCGTCCCAAGCCCAAAGCCGCTCAAATATAATCCCAAAATAAGCCCAACCAGGCCAGTTTCAGCCCAAAAACCAGCCCAAACTCTCAATTCTCAAATTATGCAGAAATAGTAATCGGATACCACTTATGTGAGATTATTATATAGAAATAGCTAGATCCAAAGTTATCAGAACACTTTACAACAGCAAATGTTCACATAAAAGATAACAAGTCTATACAGAACATCTGATTCAGAGTGCTTTACTTATCATATAGCACTCATTCCTACTCTTACTATAAATGAACTTGCTTCAATTTGTGCTTGCTTCTACATGCTGCGGCCAGGCCCCATGAGTCGACGGCCACAGCAGCACAGGGCTGCACCACCAGGCCAGGTCTGACAGTCTGAGACCCATGAGAAAAGTGACACAGTGCATAACTGCCAAGGTTTCAGATTGCTTATGTGTGATATTTTCATAATTTCAGTGTAATTATGAGTGACATTCAATGGCTATGAGTGACACTTTCTCGCAAGCAAAAATCAAGCAACGAAGATGAGGGAAACATATATAACAAATTACAGCCATTTCAGCAACGAGAAACTCTACAAAGATCTTAAAACTATTGTAAAGCACCAGAAATGGAAGGGCACTATTCAACATGAAAACAGACTGCATAGTTGCCACGTTTTAAGATTGCTTAGGTGTGACATTTTCAAGGTTTCAGAGTACTTATGAATGACATTCAACTGTTAAATGTATGACACTAAGAGTGACACTTTTTTGCGAGCAAAATCAAGAAATTAAGTTCATATAAACAGATAAATATAAGAAATGACACTTATTTAAGCAAGGACAAGCTATGAAAAGAAAATGAAACTGAGGCAAATCACCTGATCCTACTGACTCCTAACGCTTCTAAGCGGTGTAACAAACCCTGGAAGTCCCGGACCACACATAAACTGCTCTAATATTCACTGAAAGCCCCTCACCCCACCTAACCTCCAGCTTGACAGGTACTCACTGAGGCTGGAGAACAGGACAGCTGGTCGGTCTCTTCGTTCTGCACATAGCTGCTGGTAAACTGCTAGGAATCACGCCCTACACGCCGCCGATTCCGATGAAGAGAGCGGCGAGCGCGCGTCACTTTTTTAATAAAGCGCGCGGGGGTCGGGCATCCAGTATTTCCAGGGCCGTCATTAGTAGCGCTTTCCCGCGCTACTAGAATGACGGCACGCTTACCCAAAGAGACTGTGTCCAGCAAGTTGGCAATAGCAGCAGGTGCGCTTGCACCTGCACACACAGACACACACGCACTGCTGCCTTCAGCCGAGGTCTAGCATGCTCCGCCTCCTCCTCCAATGATGTCTCAGCCACGCAGTGCGCTTTGCGTTCATTGGCTGCTGACAATGCCACAGCTCACCACTGGTTGGCTTAGTTGCTTTAGTGTCGGCGCCGTCCCAGCGAAAAAATTGCACACAACTGTTGGAAATAAGCCCAAAAAGTAGCCCCCCGCCAGCTATGTGTTTTTCCCGCACAATTGGGAAAAATGTCGCCCAATTGTGCGGGAAATAGCCCAATCTGGCAACGTTGAAACCAAGGGGCTCCGACCTTCATTTTCTCTTGTGACAGAACGGTGATAGACTACCTTCGATGTCCGTGCTTAACATGGTGAGTTGACCTAGGGGGCAGTGTTTTTGGCATTTAGCATATTGACAAACGGGGTCATTACAGTAGGAATATTACTGGTCTATGTGAGTCTTTGGCATTTCTTTTCTGACAGTGGGGATTGAGACAGACTATGGTATAGACCTGATATGTCTCACCCACCAATGGTGGTATGAATTGGGGCCTTGGTTGTTCACTACATGGATAATGATATAGGTTTATGATACAACCTATAAGGGGTTTCCTTCAGCACGTAATGTGTAAAGACATATTGCAACAGGATCGGGTTCTTGTGTGTGATGTGGATTCCACATTTTTTGTGTTGTCTATATTGCGATTGCATTTGTTTAAGCTTAGCTAGTCATGATAAAACATCTCATTTTTGTTGTATATACCTAGGTGCTGAACTAATTGATTCATCCAAAATGATTTTTTTTTTGCTGATTTCATACACAGTGCTTTATTTGTTGCTGGCATACCCAAAATTTGGGCCTCATACTCCGGAAGGTTATAGACAACACCTTATACTTGATGCCGTCGTATCATATGGTGAATGCCTCATTAGGAGTGGTTTCAATGTGCCCTCTATGATGGGGCCCATGTGTACTGTATTGGAAGGGTTGGCCTACATCCCCGGTAGAGTAGGGGTGATGTCAAGGGATTTTGGGAAGCTCCATTGTCTCATAAGGGGAGTTATTAACATAATTATGAAAGTCTTCTTGGATTTCGGTGTCCAACCTTTATGGATTCTAGAGATCTGATTTTACATAATCTTTATATGTTGGAAGATTCATGGGCTATAAGTCAGGAGCTGTATATATCCCCATGTACACACCCCACAGGAAACTATAGGGTTAAATCCCTTGATAATCATTGATAGTTCTTATATTATTACATCTGACGCCTCACATCTAGGACGGGCTATCATGATGGATTTTTATCTTTCATCCTTGTTATGCAGGTGCTGAACAGTGTTTCTTTTAGGAATTGATTGACATATCAACTCTTGAAATGTGCCAACTACACTTGGATTAAGGATGTTTTATCTCTTCTGGATGCATTGTATACACCTAGCAACTGATCCTTGAATATAGCTGTTTACAACAATTTTAAGTGAGTGGACATTGTCATTTTATGGCACTACATTCATTAAATAGTTACTAAATAGTCCAACTTACTAATAAAGATGTATGTTAGAAACATCATTCTTCTTAAATATTCTTTTTAATAGATTATTATCGTAGTGATTGAGCTTCAGTCATCTACTTCGGCCACAGATATATTGGCCCATCGCCTAGAGCAAAACCGCTTCTAATGGGTAATGAAGTGGTTATGACTTTGGACACCTTCGCATGTCCTGGGTTCCACCTTCCAAGGAGAGGCTTTTTGGATAACCATCCTTGCATGACTAACAGCTTTTTATCATATATTATTCTTTGTCACTCAACTTTTGGCTGAGACATGACATTGTTCTCTTAAGGTCCAAGGACACACTTTGTTCTCTTTTGGCACTCTTTTTTCTTTCTCACTGGGTATTACTTAGATCACCTTCTCCGAGCTTGTACAAATAAGACACAATTGTTTAGCATGCTTCCTTGGTTGTGCTACTTTCTCAACCGTGGTTTCTTATTTTAGTTTTTTCTTTTGTTTTTTGTTTTTTTCCTCTTTTTTCCTAACTTTTTACAACAAAGGTCTAATAAGTTCAAAGTTGAACAGCTTGTATGGACTCAGTTTTGCTTCTGTATCTATATGTCTCTCATAGGTTTTTTAAAAAAAATGTATTCGTTGATTTTTCTTGGTGGGTCGTTTCTAGGGTTCTACTATATGGGACAATCATGGTTGTTAAATCCTCTGGCAGAGTATATCTATGTTCTGCTAGTACTTTCACAAACTAATTGTGTGTCGGACACTTGTGAGTCAAAGTCTTTTAATGTTTTTTAATATATGTATATTTATGTAAGTATATACATATGTCAATTTACAGCCCTGAAGAAGTCCATCTCTTTGGATGAAACGCGGTAACAGAGATTAGAATACCCTTGATGTCGGCGCTTAACATGGTGCTGAACTAATTGATATATCCAAAATGAATTTTTTGTGCCGATTTTCATACATGGTGCTCTATTTGTTGTTGGCATACCCAAAATTTGGGCCTTATACTCCGGAAGGTTATAGACCACATGGCATACTTGGTGTCGGCATCTTATATGGTGCTAAACAGTGTTTATTTTAGGAATTGAATGACATATCGACTCTCAAATTGTGCACACTTGGATTAATGACATTTTATCTCTTCTGGATGCATTGTATACACCCAGCAGCTGATCCTTGAATATAGTTGCTTACAACTATTTTAAATTATTATCTGAGTGATTGAGCTGTCCAATCTTCAGTCATCTACTTCGGCCACAGACATATTGGCCCATCGCTTAGAGCGAAACCGCTTCTAATGATTATCGGAGTGATTGAGCTGTCCGATCTTCAGTCATCTACTTCGGCCACAGATATATTGGCCCATCGCTTAGAGCGAAACCGCTTCAGCCCTGAAGAAGTCCATCTCTTTGGAAATGTGTTGGCTGGTCTGCCCAATATGTTGCTTGATATTCCTGATCAATTAAAGACGACTTGAAGAACAAATCTTGGATACAGACTGTATAATTGTTAATGTATTAATGTGTTGGTGCACCAATTGCTCTCTATGTGGAACTTTCTGTCTATTTTGTCAATGCGATTTATATTTTAAATGTCACCTTAACTCGTCACATCATGCTTTTGTCACTTTCTTGTGAGCACATGAAATATACCTCCCAAAAAAAGATTTGATATATTATTTATCAATAAAGAATCTACTATGTCAATGTTCATCTGTTTCCCTACTTACATTTAGAAATTGTCTAGTGTTGCTCCTCTTGGCATTTATTGAATAAATATGCCCTATGCTAGAGGCTTAGTGATTAACACTTCCTTAATTCAACAGCACTTGCTGCTTTAGGTCCTGTTTGGCCTTACATGAACTATTGTTACCTTACAAAACTTTCTAAAATTGGCACTTTCAAAATTGTAACTTAAAATCCGACTTCACCATAAGTTAGGATTTTGCTTTACAATTCTAGAGACACCACATAGGAACTGGTCACCTGTCTCCATTTGGAAATTACACTTATAGAATGTAATAAGGTAACTCCAATGTTATCCAATGGGAGTAGTAGGTCCAGCAATAGTGAAAAATTAATTTAAGAGTTTTTTTACTATTTGGACATTTAAGACTCAGAAGTACATGCCCAGCTTTTTAAATACACTGCACCCTTCCCTCTGGGCTGTCCAAGGCCTACCCTGTGGGTGACTTATATGTATTATAAAGGAAGGTTTGTGCCTGCCAAAAGGTTTAATTTATCCAGTTGACATGGCAATTTAAAACTGCACACACTGGCTCGACAATTGGAGGTCTGAGACATGTTTAAAGTTCTACTTAAGTGGGTGGCACAATTAGTACTGCAGGCCCACTAGTGGTATTAAATTTACAAGATAGTGCCACGATACTAGGGACTTACAAGAACATTAAATATGCCAGTAGGGTATGAGCCAATCTACCCTGTTTTAGGGAGAGAGCACAAGCTTGTTAGCACTAGTTAGCAGTGGTAAAGTGCACAGATTCCTAAGGCCAACAAAAACAGATTCAGCAAAAATAAGAGGAGGAAGGCAAAACGTTTGGGGATGGCCCTACAGAAAGAGCTAAGTCCAACAATGTACCTCTTTTCTGACCCGCAAAATTAATTGATATACCAATAGTGAGACATTACCATGTTTGACCTGCATCCCAATTGTGTTCTAAACCCCCAGTCTAAAAGCTAAAGTTGGGCTTTTGCTGGGACTGATAGGCTTCTAAGGTGGATTACACCAAAATATCTAAAATAGAATTTACTAGTTATTTATGGCTCTCTTCTGCCTACATGCCTACTCTAAAAAGTTCATAGAACCTCTGTACAGGAATAGCATGTAAGAGCAAAGGGCTGGGGGCCAGAAGCTTCCAAATGCAGTACCAGAGAAAGGATCAAAATGTAATAAAAATGGCACAGAAAGAGAAAGGCAAATAGAATGATTGGGTATTGTAGAGAAATGGTAAGAAGAAAAAGTAAAGTAAGGAGGAGAAAGAAATGTTAGAAAAAAGGTGCAAGGAGAAAAGGTGGAAGGAAGGAAAAAGTATACAAGGAAAGGAGGCTAGTGGATGGATGAATGGATGGATGGATGGAAGGGGGACATTTATTTAAATGGAAGCAGAAAGGATGTACAGAAAGGTGAAAGGAACTCTTTTAGGAAGCACCAAGCTGTACACACTCGCAGCACTCTGAACTAATATCCTGGTACAGACACATGCATTGGGCTCTCATTTCACATCTCTCGTTGACCTGAAATAAGAGTGACAACATGGCAGCAGTGTTGTATGTGCTTCTTTTGATTGTAGTTGAAAGACACAGAGACATAAAGAAACACTCATCATTCTGTGCAAATAAACATTTACTATGTTATACACATTATACTCAGTGAGGCTTTCACACCCCGTGCAGAAAACTACTGGACTAGTACAGTACTGGACATTTGGACAACAGAAAAGGAAGTACCTGTATCGTATATATATATATACGTATGTATATATATATATATTCACTGAAAAAAACATAGGTTTCAGGGGCGTTATAGTTAGCTGGACTTTTCACTTGTACAAAACCATTGAAATTCCCCCGTTATAGTTAGTTCAGCTAACTATAACTCGCGCGCCCGCAATGCACTGCTGATGATGTCACATATTACATCACTCATGACATGGTCAGTGACATCACTCATGACATCACTGATGACATCTCAAATGACATCACTGATGACATCATCCAGTGAATGTGTGTTTTTCTGAAAATTAAATATGTTTTATATATGTATATCTCAAGGTCGATGGAAGAATAAATGGGTATATAAGTGTCTAAATGGATGATTTGTTTTTGAAAAATTGATTGAGTAACTGACTGATTAAGTGTATCATAGTGAATACATGGCTCAGTGAGTAATGTTTAAATATGTAAATATCTGTATCAGTCTCTCACTTTGTGTATAAGTGGCTGCATGGGTTGGTGAGTAGCTACATGGGTGTCTATATAGGTTATTAGTTGGTTTTTTGAGTATCAGTCTGAGTGTCTGCATGGTTCGGGGGGGTATTACGTAGTGCATAGATGCATGAATGAGTGACTCACTGTTTGTATGTGTTGAAGACAGCATGTGTGCAGGACTGTATGGGTGGATGAGTGTGTGTATGGGTGTGTTAGTGAGTGAATGACTGTCTCAATAGTGTCTTTATGAGTAACTACATACGTTTTAAACTAGTATATGTGACTATTGGTGTATATAAGTGATTATATGTGAGAGTGAGAGATTGAAAGAGTTCCTGTATGAATAAGTATGTGTTTCTATAAGTGATTGTTTAAAAGACTAAGTATGTGTAAGTTTCCGTAGAAGTAAGTGTGGTGGTGTGTGTATAACTGTATATGCAAGTAAATGTATGTTTGATTCTTTATTAGCATGAGTGACTATGTGTGTGAGTAACTCTATGGATGAGTGGCATTGTGTAACAGGATGTATAGGTGTATGAGTACATATGATGAGTGAGTACATGTATGAGTGACTGTATAGGACTGTTGGTGAATGAGTGGATGTGTATGTGGATCTTAGAATTACTGAAGAGGTTGTTGTAACTGGTATTGGTATGTCCATTGTTTTGAAAATTTTAGTCTCTATTTTTGAATGTGTGTATCAAAGGTTATATTAGGGTGAGAGGAGGTCTGCCACTCTATCACAAGGATGATGTCATCAGTGATGTCATCAGTGATGTCATTTGAGATGTTATCAGTGATGTCATGAGTGATGTCACTGACCATGTCATGAGTGATGTAATATGTGACGTCATCAGCAGTGCATTGCGGGCGCGCGAGTTATAGTTAGCTGAACTAACTATAACGGGGGAATTTCAATGGTTTTGTACAAGTGAAAAGTCCAGCTAACTATAACGCCACTGAAACCTATGGTTTTTTCAGTGAATTTCTGAGGTTTTTTAAATGCTAATTCCTAACTATAACGTGCCTGAAATCTATGTTTTTTTCTGTGAATTTCAAAGGTTTTTTAAATGCTAATTTCTAACTATGCCTACAGAGATAGGACATGTGAAGAAAGAAGAAAAAATGCACAGAAAAAAAAGAAGAAGTGCAGAAAGAAGCAACAGAAGTCCTCAAAGACGAAGAAAAGTGCAGGAAGAAGGATAACGTGCAGAAAGAACAAAAAGAAGAGCAGAAAGAAGGCTTGTTGCAAAATCATCCTGTACCCTCAACTTTTTCAGACGGATATTGGTGGTAACTGAGTCTGACTAACCAGTCCTAGAGCCAGTGCTATGTTAAAAGACACTTAGAATACAGTGAAAACACCTACATACACTAGGGAACATTATGCGTTGGGGTCCCCCTGTGATTAGCATGACCTCCTCTGTAAGCCCCTAGTATATAATAGGGCAGGGGGATTAAAACTACCTCTTAAATGGGCCACAGGGCGTTTTTGCACACGTTAACTCAGGCCCCGTCCCCTCCCTTCACCACTGTGTAAACACGCCCTGTGTCCGTTTTTAGTTGGGAGATTAAGTTCATTTGAATCCTGAGGGTCCATAGGGTCCAACTAGCCCACTAGGTACCTCCAGTAAGTGCCACAGAGCTGCGTTGCAGAGAGGTGTAAAAAGTGGCACGGCCTGGACCACCTCTCTGCAATGCAGCTCAGTGCCGCTTAATGGAAGCACTTGGTGGGCTAGTTAGCCCCCAGGGGCCCTCAGGATTGAAGGGAAATTATATCCCCAATTTAAAACGTGCCATAGTGCGTGTTTGCACACATCACCTTAGGCCCCGTTCCCTCCCTTCACCACTGTATAAACGCGCCCTGTGGCTGTTCTAAGTTGAGAGATTAAGTCCCCTTGAATCCTAAGGGTCCATAGGGTCAAACTAGACCACTAGATACCTCCAGTAAGCGCCACAGAGCTGCGTTGCAGAGAGTTGTAAAAAGGGGCTTGGCCTCAGAACACCTGTCTGCAGCACAGCTCCCCGGCGCATACTGGAGATGCCTGTTGGGCTAGTTGGCCCTCAGGGACCCTCAGTATTGAAGAGGAATTAATTCCCCAACTTACAACTCGCCAGGGGGCGCATTTGCAGAGTGCTGCAAGGAGGTGGCGTGGCCTCCGGCACGATGCCAGTCTTTTATTTATTTTATTTTTTTAAGAAGGGGGGCTGTGTGGTTCCCCTTCTTATTCTAATTTATTGGCCCTGATGACCCCATCCCCCAGGGCCTGTCTCCTAATTATATTTTTTTGAGAAAAAAAATTTGGAAGGGCGCCGCGTGGCCCCCCTCCCAAGGCCTTAATTGGCCCCAGGGACCCCAATCCCCAGGGCCGGCACTGTTTTTTATTATTTTAAAAAAATATATATTTATAGACACACCTAGGACATGCTGGACAAACCGTACGTACCTATCACCATGACGATTTGCGTGATATTCATTAAAAGGCGACTATGCATACAATGAATCCACGTCGCATGTATTTACACCACTAGTAAGGCTCTGACATGTCTGATGCCCTACCGTGCCTAATTCCGGTAGACACCCTTGTCGTTTTTTTATACAAACATGGGTAGCTACTGACGGGCACATTTAATACACACGCACACCAAGCCATTCAAAGGGGATTCGACAAAAATTCAACCAAAACTATGCAAGAAACCCCCCTCACGGTTAATAAAACACACATCCACTGCCGGATGTGTAATACTTTTTATTTTACTCTCTGGAAAGGGGACGAACATCACTTGAGAGTCACAGCGCGCTCCTGGCAGAGCCCAATGCTGTGTTACACCCACCATTGCCTGCCAAGTGCCACACACATCTGTGTTGTATTCCACTAGCTAGTGCATATGCTATGACACTCTCTAGCCATGTGCACTGTAACACCACCCCGTGAATATGTCATGCCACACTTGTCTTCGCACGGGTTATATTTCCCCATCTAACGTGCCTTCCTCGATGCCTATGTTATAATGCATAGCGCTATGCCATACATATTACAATCTGGGATCCATATCTTTGTCACAGTGCATATGCAACGTTACACTCCCCAGCACATATTTTATATTACAACTTTAGAGACTAGTTAGGTTACACAACACTGCCCTGTGCATATCACACTCCAAGGCGCATATCGCATAGCACGCGCTAGTGCCTGTGCTATCTCGCGCTCTCCAATGAATCTGTCACTGCGCACAATGTATTGCATATTATATCACGCCCGGTTCATCTTATATCACACTTTTTGGTGCATAGTTTATACCATACACTATATCTAGTTTTCATTTTCAATCGTGCTCTCAGGACTATGTTCTATATAACACTGTGTGCACCTACCCTTTTCACGGGCATTACATTTTGCGATAGGGGGTGGAGGGTCAGGGGGTGTTTCTGCCAAGTGAGCCCCGAGTCACAGTCACAAACGTCCTCTTCTTTCTGAATAAAAGTGAGATTATGCTGCATACTTGTTCATATTTTAAGTAGTTCGCACAGACATGCGTTTTAAAAACAATAAAGTTCCTAATACCCGCCTTCTCTGAACAGTTAGCTTGCTGCCCCATCCCCCTCCTCCCTATCCTCTGTTGTGTGAATCCATGGACTAGCCTCCTCCCTCCTGCCATGCATGGTCTGATGTGCTGCCACTGCCCTCAATTTAGTATGATGTACCAGTCCACTCCGCCTGCCCTCCATTGCCCAATTATATGCCCCATCATTGACCTCCTGCTTAATCTCTGTGCTTAGCTTGCTGTCCCTTTTCTCCTTCCCCCTGCCCTCCGATGTCTTTGTGCATGCCCCTGCTCCATCCTTTTTGCCCACCATGTTCCATGGACCTGCCACTCCTATCTACTCTGATTGTTCTGTTGAGCTGCCACTCCCCTCCCACCTGCCTAGCATTGTCAGATGACTGTAACCTGTCCCTGCCACCTCCACCCTGCCTGTCCACATGCCATGCCCCTATCCTCTTCCTCCTGTCCTACATGGTCCATTGTACTGCCACACCCTTCTGCCCTCCCTGGTCTGTTGTTCTGCAACTGCTCCTCCTGCCTGCCCCGTGTGGTCTGTTGTGAGGTCCCTTCCCCTGAACTTTCTTGTCTTTGCACAGGTCCTGACCCTCCCTTCAATCCTCCATCGTCCTTTGTGCATGCCCCTGCACCCTCCTTCTTGCCCATCATAGCCATTTGGCTGCCACTAACCCTCCCACTTGCCATGCATGGTCTTCTGTGCTGCCATGGCCCCTCCCACCTTCCCTGTGTGGTCAGTTAGCTGCCCCTGACCCCCTCCCACCTTCCTTCCATGGTCTGTGTGTATGCCACCACAGTCTCACTCTTGCTCTTCATGGTGTGTCTTGCTTCTAGTGCCCATCCTGCCTGACCTCCATGGTTATCTTGCTGCTCCTGCCCTGCCCCCTTACCCCCAGCCCTCTGTTTACATGTGCAGACCCCTACTCCCTCCCTCCTGGCTTGTCTGTTCCATTGTAATGCCCCTGATCCGTCCCTCCTGCCCTTTATGGTCTGTTATGCTGCAGATTTATCTCCTGTCTGTCCATTATGGTCAGCTCGCTACCATTGCCTCTTGCCCCTCTGTTCTCTGTTGTCTATGTGCATGGTCCTGTCCCCTCCCTCTTGCTTTCTATGGATTGTTGTGCTGCACTCCCGTCCCGCATGCCCTGTGTGGTGTATTGTGCTGCTGCAAACCCTGATGCCTGCCCTGCAGGGTCAGTTTGGTGCACCTCTCCATGTCCCTCCTGTCCTCTGTTATCCAAGTCCATGTCCCTACCCCATTTCCTTCCATGATCCAATGTACCATACTTGCAAACATTTTGAACTTGGTAAGAGGGAGATTTTGAAAAAAAACTGGGGTATTGATTTTCCCCTTTGAGTTACATTGAAAAAGAGGAGATTGTAGACAGGAGACAGATCAAATAAAGCCCATTTGAGCTTAAAAACATTGGACGTTTCCTGGCTGAATCGGGTCTGTTGGCATGTATGGTTGTACTACCATTGCCTCTTCCTTCTGCCCACAATGGTCTATTACATTGCCACAGCCTCTCTTGCAAGTCCTGTATTGTTGGTTTGTTGCCCCTGCCCCCCTTTTCCACTGCCCTCCATAGTCTGTTGTGCTGCTACGGCCCTTCCTGCCTGCTCAGTGTGGTTAAATTGTTGCCTTTGCACCCTCCTACCTGCCTTCAATTTTCAGAGTCCGTGCCCTGGCCTCTGCCTCTCAACCGTATCCTAATGAACAACTAGATTGCTAACATTCTATATTTATTACAAAAGTGTGGATTGCCTGACGTCATCTTGATGTAATCAAAACTGCAATACCTAGAGCATTTACTTGAGAAATTACATATATGAGAGGGTCTTATTTGCATCAAAATTATGGTTAGTGCTCTAAAAGACTAAAATAAGGACATATTTTCTGAGTTTTCAAATAGCGACAAAGCATTTTAAAATTATTTGTTATCTTTATGTTTTTTTATCCAGTTGACCACTTGATTAAATGTTGCACTTAGGGGAGAGGATGTGATGTTACTTCCAGAACTGCAGACTTTGCAACTGGGGAACCAGGTTGGAGTTTCTGCTTCAGCTCGACATTCTGTTTTTCTGGTCAAATCACTTAATCTCCCCATGTCTACAACCAAAATGAATTTGTTCTTGTGTGATGTAACCAATGCTCATGTAAAGCACTCCAATACCTGACAAGTCTGCACTATATAAAACTGCATAAACACAAAATAATAAGTGTTTTGCACACTTCTGTCATTGGACTATATTCGGGCTACATCTGGGTGATTTTGGGCTACATTTGGGCTCTTTTGTCTCCGGTGGCCATCTTGGGAGATTTATTTGTTATGAAGTTTCCTAACTTCCTCATGTACTGCAGTCTCCTCAGTAGGAAATGCTTTCAGTTTTTTACTTTGATTCCATCATGAAGGTATTCAGATATGTCACACATTTGCCATAAATTCTGAATGTTAGCACTCTAGTTGCTCATTAGATCACTGTAGTAAAACTACTGTTCACCATGGAAGTCTGCTCCTAGTATTAAAAATGCATGTTTCAGTCTGCATGTCAGAATTTTTTAATGAAATAGAAGAAGATTTGAGAAGTCACTCAAAATGTGCCCTCATTTTTCTTTCTTCAGCATTAATCATAATTTCTATGGAAAAATGAACCCCCTCATTGTGTTCCTTTTTAAATTAAATGTTTTGTGTTACCAGTTTATTCCAATCAAGATGGCTTCAGGTGTGCCATACTTTTGTCATAATGAAGACAGTAAGCGCTCTAGTTGTTTTTAAGAACACTCTGGGACATTCTGTCATTGGGCTATACTTGGGCTACATCTGGGTGATATTTGGGCTACATTTGGGCTCTTTTGTCTCTGGTGGCCATTTTGGGAGACTTATTTGTTATGAAGTTTCCTAATTTCCTCATTTACTGCAGTCTCCTCACTTTCAGTTTTTTGGTCTCGCCTTGCTATCGCGTAAGCGATCGCGCAGCGAGACTATACAGAGCGGGCTGGAAAGTGCTCCCAAAAAGCAGATTGCATGGCTAGCACGCGCACAATCATGAGCATCGTGCAGCCATGCAATTCGCTTTTTAGGAGCACTTCAAACGGTCCGCTCCCCCGCCCCCAAGCTCGCGCGCGCCACGCTCCGCCGAGCTTGTCTTTTTTTTTTTAACTTAAAGCGGGAGGCGCGCGTGCGGCCAATGCTTGTTTTTTGTTGTTGTTGTTAACACCAGCCTTCCCAGGCTCTTCCTCCTCCCCCCCCCCACTCCTTAGGTTCAGCTGCTTCCTTCCGGGCTCAACCTCAAGCTGCGCAGGAAGATTAATCCTTTTAGGCGGCTACTTTTTCTGCACCAACTCGGACTGTGCTTTAGTAGAAGTTGAACCTTTTCAGGGCAGCGTTACACAGCAGGGTTAATGCGAGTGCCTTAGCGGATCTAGCGCCTGGTGCTTCTTTTAAACACGGAGTTACATGTTTCTAAAGTAACTGAAGTGTTTTTGTGTAAAGAATAGATGTAGAGATTATATACTGCGTGCTCTCGCCCCATAAGAAAGGAAACACGGGGGCTGGGTGACAGTAGGGTGAGGGGTGTCTTTCAGTTCTGGAGTGCACTATCGCACACAATTGGGTCCGAAGACAGGAGCACACCACAACAATAGCTTTGCATACAGCACGTCATGCGGCACGTTGTGGTTTCTAGGCGTTGTAAATGACAGTTGTATGTCTTCAAACCCTTCAGTGTTCCGCTTCCCTTACAAAAAAGTAAGTTTCACGGAGATAATAATGACACAGAAGAAACCGCATTATGCAGAGCACTAACAAAAATAAAAAATTATATTTTATAACGCAAGGAAGTGAAACCCTGGGGGGGTGAGAGGATGTGGCTTAACGGACAAGGCGGCCGACCTTGAATCTGAGAAACCAGGTTCGAGTTTGGCAAAAGGCTCACAAATCCTGTGATTCTGGCCAAATCACGAAATCTCCCTATGCTTAGTAATGAATGTGTCCCTCTGTTATGCAACTGGTGCTCGTGTAAAGTGCTCTGATACCTTCGGTTCGAGTTCGCGCTATATAAATCTTCCATAACGTTTCTCATACCCCGGGGGGGTGTGGTGTGTTTCTTTGTTGTTTTTAACACCAGCCCTCCCAGGCTCTTCCTCCTCCTCCCCCCACTCCGAAGGTTCAGCTGCCTCCTTCTGGGCTCAAACTCAAGCTGCGCAGGAAGATTAACCCTTTCAGGCGGCTACTTTTTCTGCACCAACTCGGACTGTGCTTTAGTAGAAGCCGCACCTTTTCAGGGCAGCGTTACACAGCAGTGTTAATGGGAGTGCCTTAGCAGATCTAACGCTTGGGGCTTATTTTAAACACGGAGCTACATGTTTCTAAAGTGACTGAAGTGTTTTCATGTAAAGAATGGATGTAGAGATTATATACTGCGTGCTCCCACCCCATGAGAAAGGAAACACGCGGGGCTGGGTGACAGTGGGGTGAGAGGTGTCTTTTAGCTCTGGAGTGCACTATCGCACACAATATTGGGTCCCGAGACTCGACTTGCGCAGGAGCACACCACAACAATAGCTTTGCATACAGCACGTCATGCGGCACGTTGTGGTTTCTAGGCGTTGTAAATGACAGTTGTATATCTTCAAACCCTTCAGTCTTCTGCTTCCCTTACAAACAAGCATTGAAAATGCAATAGTTCTCGCCTTTGATTAAGTTAAAGCCATTTGCTTTGCTAATGGTATTGTATAGCAAAGCAAATGGCTTTAACTTAATGAAAGCCGAAACCTATTGTTTTGTTTTAAAATCCCTCTGATCTGGCTATCCCGGGTTTGATCTGAGCCACCACGACAGCTTGCAGTAGAAGAGGCTCCCTGCACTGCATTGAGGTGTTAACACGCAGCACACTCCAGACAAACGCCTACAAGCAGATCTTATCAAGGCCCTTTCACATTCAGGGACGCAGGGCAATTGGTTCAGAATTTACAAGCTCTAAACAAATGTCCGCTTCCTTTCATCTTGGGAGGGCGGGGTGACGCAGGGGGCAGAGGGAAGCGACGAATAGTGAAGTAAGTGACTTTTACAACTTCCTCTGGGCAGGCAGCCTTCCAGCAAATTTACCC
Source organism: Triturus cristatus (assembly GCF_964204655.1). Taxonomy (NCBI): domain Eukaryota; kingdom Metazoa; phylum Chordata; class Amphibia; order Caudata; family Salamandridae; genus Triturus; species Triturus cristatus. Next base: position 526,164,343 of record NC_140593.1, on the reverse strand, counting down.
GGGAGCACTGTCCATGCGGACGAGCAGAGAAGTGGACACAAACATTACTGTATTCTGCACTGTTGAACAGTTAGACAGTAACACGCGCCTGATCTGCATAAATTCTTACTGCTGTTCTGATCAAAGCCGAACCCGAGGCAGCGAATAAGGGATTACATTGCCGCACTGAGCTACAGTCTTATTTAAATAGGGTTAACTTTACAGTACAAGCATTTGCAAAGCGATAGGTCTCGCATTTATAGGAGTTTGAGCTATTGGCATTGTAAATGACAATGCTTTTTATTTAAGTTTGGTTATTTAAAATATAAATAAAAGGCACTGTCATTTATAATGCCAATAGCTCAAACTCGTATAACTGCGAGACCTATTGCATTGCAAATGCTTGTTTACTTTGATTCCATCAAGAAGGCATTCAGATGTTTCACACATTTGCCATAAATTCAGAATGTTAGCACTCTTTTTGCTCATTAGATCACTGTAGTAAAGCTACTGCTCAAGAGGGAAGTCTGCTGCTGGTATTGAAAGTGCATGTTTCAGTCTGCATGTCAGAATTTTTTAATGAAATAGAAGAGGATTTGAGAGGTCACTCAAAATGTGCCCTAATTTTTCTTTCTGCAGCTCTAATCATACTTTCTATGGAAAAATGAACCCCCTCATTTTTTTCCTTTTTAAATTAAATGTTTTAAGAGTTACCACTTTAATCCAATCAAGATGGCTTCAGGTGTGCCATACGTTTATCATAAGTAGGACTGTTAGCGCTCTAGTTGTTCTTTGGAACACTCTGGGAAGCTGCAGTAGAACACAAAGGAATCAACTGACAGTCTCTGCCCTTGTTGGATGTACATGTTTTACTGAGAATGCCAGACTTCATTCTCACATGACTGAGAAAGATAATGTGAATTTACAGAAAATAAGCTCTCAGTTTAGATCACCTTCCAAACCTCTGTGGGAAAAGCATGAGAAAATATTTTTCTCTCCATCATGATATCCCAGCAGAAGGCTTTTTCACATGGTGAAATCACCTTAGAACATACCACAATTCCTAAAATGAGTATGGTACCATCAACAAATGATTTATAATGTAACTAAAGTCTTAAAACCTTCTATTAACTGCAATGCTTTTAATGAGGTGCTATCATGTATATTGGTCCCAAGATGGCTGCCAACACTTCTTGGATGAAGTGCTGACAGCCAATCACATCTCAGGATGAGATGTGTGGTTAGGCTCCGCCCAGATATGTATGTGATTTTACTTTTGATTTTCTCAGGAACTACTGAACAGATTGACACCATATATGCAAAAGGCACATCCCTGAGCTGAGGACTACCTCTCTGCCAAATTTCAAGTAATTCTGTTCAGCCGTTCGGGCTGTACCTTGGACTAAAGGTCCCTATGGAAAATTGCATGGGGAAAACGCGTTTTGGGACCCCCCTTTTTTCTCAGCCCCCGCTTGACGAATCCCCCCGAGACTTTCAGGGTAGGAGCGGAGCGGAGCACCCCACCTATTTTGAAAATTTCGCGAGGATTCGTCAACCGGCGCTAAAGTTATTCCAAATAGAATGTTGCGGATTTCCTATGGAAACACGGTCCTAACTATAACTATCTACTGGCGACCGCCAGTAGATAATATATATATATATATATATATATATATATATATATATTTTTTTTAGGTAGATATGTAGTTATAGTTAGGACCTAGTTTCCATCGGAAACTCGTTTATTGTTTTCCCAATAACTTTGGCCCCGGTTGACGTATCTTTGTAAAACTTTCAAAACGTATGGCCTGCTCTGGTCAGCTCCTATCTTGAAAGTTTCGGGGTGATTCGCCAAGCGGGGGCCGAGAAAAAAGGGAGGTCCCAAAACGTGTTTTCTCCATGGTTTTTCCCATAGGAAACTTTAGACACGACTACAGCCCGAACTGCTAAACGGAACTCCACCAAATTTGCCAAAAAGGTAGTGCTTGGTCCAGAAAGCGCCCTTTTTTTCAAATGGTGTAAATCCATTTAGTAGATGCTGAGAAAATCAAAAAATAGAGGTAAAATAATGCATTTCCCATAGGAAACTGTAGACACGGCTAGAGCTGGAACTGCTGAATGGAATTACACCAAATTTGGCAAAAAGATCGTGCTTGCTTCAGGTGGAAATCCGTTAAGTAGTTGCTGAGAAAATCAAAAAATAAAAGTTTCGATATTTAGAGGCACGGAGGATCCGCGCACCCTCCCGATCACGAGCTTGAATCTAATTGGCTGTCAACACTCCAAACCAGGAAGTGTTGGCAGCCATCTTGTGCCTCAGTAACCGAGGCACAAGAAAACAGAAAAAGAAACGCAAAAAAAAAGAAAAGGGGGCAGGGTAGAAACACCCTGACCGCCTAGACCTGCTCAGGTGGTCCCACAAGGACCCCCAGGGCCCAAAAAAGCATTTTTTTTTTTAAATGTCCGAATTCACACTGGGTGCGCAAATGTGGCTGAAAATAATAAAAAATGATGCGTGGGCTCCCGCGCTTCGTTTAATTAAGCCCCCTGGTGGGCCCAGTCCTGGGGGCATGCAGAAATAAAATCGCGGGGGCCCAGGGGGACCCCCGCAGCCTTGGGGACCGCCACCCCCCTGGGCTTTGATAAAATATTTGCGGGGGCACACGGCCCCCCGCAGCCCCGGGGGCCTCCACCCCCGGGGCTTCTTTTAAAAAACATATATATACCTCCCCGGGGCACTATAATGCAACTATGGGGGTCTGTTATGGACCCCCAAGCCCTGTGGACCACCACCTCCCCGGGGCTGTGCATTGGTAGGGAGGGGGCCACGCGGCCCCCCTCCTGGAGCCCTTCATGGCCCTGGGGACCGCCACCCCCCAGGGCCGGCTCCGTCAGTGTCCTGGGGTGCCCACCCCTGGGACACTGCAGTTTGCTATGGCAGGGCGAGAGCACCAGTAAGCACCACTGCGCTGCATTGCAGAGAGGTAGTCCAGGCCACGGCCCTTTTTATGCCTCTCTGCAAAGCAGCTCTGTGGGCTAGTTGGACCCCAGGGACCCTCAGGATTCAAAGCGGCTTAATCCCCCAACTTAAAATGTGCCACGGGGTGCGTTTGCACAGTGGTGATGGGAGGGGGCGGGGCCTGACCTGACGGGGGGAAAAACACGCCCTGTGGCGAGTTTTAACTTGGGGAATGAATTTCTCTTCAATCCTGAGGGTCCCTGGGGGCCAACTAGTCCACCAGGTACCTCCACTAAGCGCCACTGCGCTGTGTTGCAGAGAGGTGGGCCAGACCACGCCCCTTTTTACACCTCTCTGCAATGCAGCTCTGTGGCACTTACTGGAGGTACCTGGTGGGCTAGTTAGACCCTAGAGACCCTCAGGATTCAAGGGGACTTAATCCCCCAACTTACAACGCTCCAGCTTGCAGGGTGGTGGAGAACGGGGGCATGGCCTTTGTCTACCTCTCACGAATCCCACTGCGTGGGGCTTACTGGAGGTAAAAGGTAGGCTGGTTGGCCCTTAAAGGACCCCCAGCAGTGAAGGGGGCTTCAATCCCCATCCAAGAGCATGCCAGGGAGTGCGTTTTAGAGTGGTGGGCAAAGTGGGTGTGGCCTGGTACGAGTACTTACCAGTGCTGCTGTGTGGGACTGACTGGATGTAATAGTTTGGAAATTTGGCCCACAAGTATGTCCTTGGGGTCAACCTCCCCTCTTGTTTTATTCAGTAAGTCCCACACAGTGGGATTGCTAAGACGTCTTCAGAGGCCATGGCCCCCTTTCTCTACCACTTTGCAAACGTGCCTCGTGGCAGACTACGGGATGGGGGATGAAGTCCAATTTAGTCCTGAGGGAGTTTGGGGGCCAAGAATCCCTGCTGGTACCTCCTGTAAGTCCTAGGCAGCGGAATTCCTGAGCATTGGTTGGACGCCCAGCACCCTTTCTCCACCACTCTGCAAACACGACTACTAGTTAAAGTAGCATATTTCTGCACCTCTGACTTAGAGGTAGTTTTAATCCCCCTGCTCTATTATGTACTAGGGCCTTACAGAGGAGGTCATGCTAATCACAGGGGTACCCCAACGCATAGTGTTCCCTAGTGTATGTAGGTGTTTTCACTGTAGTCTAAGTGTCTTTTAGCGTAGCACTGGCTCTAGGCCTGGTTAGCTAGAGTCAGTTACCACCAGTACCCATCTGAAAAAGTTGTGGGCACTGGATGATTTTGCAACAAAGCCTCTTTCTGCTCCTCTGTTGGTTCTTTCTGCACGTCTTGCTTCTTACTGCAATTTTCTTCGTCTTTGTGGACTTTTGTTGCTTCTTTCTGCATTTATTTTGCTTCTTTCTGTGCGTTTTTTCTTCTTTCTTCACATGTCCTTCCTCTGTAGGCATAGTTAGAAACTAGCATTTATAAAACCTTTGAAATTCACTTAAAAAACCATAGGTTTCAGGCACGTTATAGTTAGAAATTAGCATTTAAAAAACCTTTGAAATTCACTTAAAAAACCATAGGTTTCAGGCACGGTATAGTTAGAAATTAACATTTAAAAAACCTTAGAAATTCACTGAAAAAAACATAGGTTGACACTGATGACATCACTGATGAGATCTCAAATGACATCACTGATGACATCACTGATGACATCATCCATGTGATAATTTGATGCTTCTTCTCACACTCTAATATAACCTTTGATACACCTACTCTAAATTACAGACTCAAAACCATAGACACTCCAACACCAATAACTACATACCCACTCACTGATTCTTAGGTTTCCACACACATCCACTCACTCACCCATACAGTCACTCATACATATGGTCACTCAGTACAGGACTATCATATGTATTCATACACCTATATAGACACTCACACACCGCCACTCATCCATAGAGGTACTCACACACCTAGTCAGTCATTCAAATAATTAATCACACTGCCATTTACTCACCTATACAGCTATACACACACCAGCTCAATTACTCATACAAATACTAACACATTCTTACGCTCTTATACAATCACTGATACAAGCACACACTCATCCATACAGTCACTCTCACAATCACACACTCTTACTTATAGCCATTTATATACTCCAACACACATATATACTGCCTTTCACATATGTAGTTACTCACACATGTACCACTGAGATATACATTCACTCACCAACACACCTATACACACACTCACCCACCCATACAGTCCATCACAGATGCACTCTTGAAACCATGCACCCAGTGAAACACCCACTCACACATCTATGCACAGAGCCACACACACCCCACCCACACAAACACTCAGGCACCCATACAGATACTCAGACAACCAATCAATAACCCATATAGACACTCATGTAGCTATTCGCAATCCCATGCAGCCGCTTACACACCAACAGACAGACGGATACAGACATTCACACAGTTTAGTCACTAACACATGCATTCAGTAAGATGCGTTTAATCACTCACTTATAGAGTCAGTCACGCACCTACTAAATCATCCATTCATACACTTATACACCCACTCATTCTTCAATACGCCTTTCCCTATATATATTAAACATATTTAAACTTTACAGAAACACACAGTCACTGGATGATGTCATGAGTGATGTCGTCTGAGATGTCATCAGTGATGTCATCAGTAAAATCACTGACCCTGTCATGAGTGATGCAATATGTGATGTCATCAGCAGTGCATTGCGGGGGCGCGAGTTATAGTTAGCTGAACTAACTATAACGGGGTAATTTCTATGGTTTTGTACAAGTGAAATGTCCAACTAACTATAACTTTCCCTAAAACCTATGTTATTTGCAGTGAATACATATATATATTCACTGAAAAAAACATAGGTTTCAGACATGTTATAGTTAGGAATTAGCATTTAAAAAACCTTGGAAATTCACTGAAAAAACCATAGGTTTCAGGGGTATTAAAGTTAGCTGGACATTTCACTCGTACAAAACCATAGAAATTCCTCTGTTATAGTTAGTTCTGCGAACTATAACTCGCGTGCCCGCAATGCACTGCTGATGATGTCACATATTACATCAATCATGACATGGTCAATGACATTACTGATGACATCACTGATGACAAAAAAAAAGATTTGATTGGTTCATAACATTTCCCATTGTAACTATTGAAGGACCCCACCCATTTCAATCATTCTTATTTGAGCATCTTTGGAGAGTCATCTCTGTGCATTGAAGAACCCTAATTTCACAATTTTTTGGTGTGTTTAAAAAAAAAAGACCATGGCTTCAGGACAGCAGCAAGAGGAAGAGGAACATTCTTCTGAAAGAGAATTTTTGCCAGAAGCTCCTCGTCCTCAAAGGCCAGATTTGGTGGTATGGAAATTCTTCAGTTTTCCAGAAGGGCAGAAGAAAGTAAATGCCACTAAGGTCACCTGCCGGATTTGTCAGCGAGTCTTATCTAGAGGTAGTGCCGAAAAGAAATATTCTTGTGATACTGCTTCCATGTATAAACACCTATAGAGCCTACATCCGGTAAATCTGGCTCGGGAGGAGTGTAGAAGAGCAGAAAGGAACCCTCCACCTGCAGTACCTAGTACTTCTGGAGCATCAACACCTGCATCACCACCCGACATACGCCCTGAAGTGCAACAAACTTATTTCTTTTGGGGAGCACTCTGTCGAAGCAGTTTGTGCTGCGCAACGGAACCATCGTTGATAGTTTTTTGTTTGCTTTGTTTTTTTGGAATGCCACATAATTCCTGTGCTGTGGTACCTCCGAAGCACAGGGATGTGACATATGTACATAAATATGTTGCAACTCTATGCTTCTCTCTGCACTGCTGCACAAACTGCAGACATACAGTGACACAGGCACCCATGCACCATGGTGCAAGCATGTCTGTGTCGTGGGGAGATTGTTTTTGTGACTGGGTTCTAATACTACTAATAGTTGACAACAGGATAGGTCTTTAAGCAGTTATGTGTCAGCAAAGAGATTAAGTAACCAAATGCTTCTGTCACAATGGATGACAGAAGCAATGATTCTAGGCAAGCAAGACTATTCCCTGGACTTTAGCAGCAGAGACTCACTAGTCTGGAAGGGGTTAGGTAACCGCATACAATCTTCACATTTCACTACTTAACTGCTTGTCTGAATGCCTGAATCATTCTGCAAATGCATAAGCAGTGACTGGGTTGTAATACTACTAATAGTTGACAACAGGATAGGTTTTTAAGCAGTTATGTGCCAGCAAAGAGATTAAGTAACCACATACTTCTGTCACAATGGATGCACAAGTGGACACAGACTCACAGTGTGATTCTAGACAAGCAAGACTATTCCCTGGACTCTACCAGGAGACACTCAGTAATATAAAAGGGGTTAGGGGACCGTATACATTGTACCAATTTGACTGTTCCATTGCTTTTCTGAATGCCTGACTCTTTCTCCAAGTGCATACACAGTGACTGGGTTCTCATAGTTTGAATAGTTATCATCACAATAAGTTTAAAAGCATTAATTTGTCTGCAAAGAGATTAAGTAAGCACATGCTTCTGTCAGGATGATTCTAAGACTGAACACAGACTCCCATTGTGATTCCATACAAGCAAGACTATTTCCTGGACTTTAGCAGAAGAGACTCACTAGTCTGGAAGGGGTTAGGTGATCGCATACATTCTACACATTTGACTACAGAACTCCTTCTGTGAATGCCTGAATCATTCTGCAAATGCATAAGCAGTGACTGGGTTCTAATACTACTAATAGTTGACAACAGGATAGATTTTTAAGCAGTTGTGTGTCAGCAAAGAGATTAAGTAACCACATGCTTCTGTAACAATGGATGCACAAGTGACCATAGACTCACAGTGTGATTCTAGACAAGCAAGACTATTCCCTGGACTTTAGCAGAAGAGACTCACTAGTCTGGAAGGGGTTAGGTGACCGCATACATTCTACACATTTGACTACAGTACTCCTTCTGTGAATGCCTGAATCATTCTGCAAATGCATTAGCAGTGACTGGGTTGTAATACTACTAATAGTTGACAACAGGATAGGTTTTTAAGCAGTTATGTGTCAGCAAAGAGATTAAGTAACCACATGCTTCTGTCACAATGGATGCACAAGTGGACACAGACTCACAGTGTGATTCTAGACAAGCAAGACTATTCCCTGGGCTTTAGCAGTGGAGAGTCACTAGTCTGGAAGGGGTTAGGTGACCGCATACAATCTTCACATTTCACTACTTAACTGCTTGTCTGAATGCCTGAATCATTCTGCAAATGCATAAGCAGTGACTGGGTTGTAATACTACTAATAGTTGACAACAGGATAGGTTTTTAAGCAGTTATGTGTCAGCAAAGAGATTAAGTAACCACATGCTTCTGTCACAATGGATGCACAAGTGGACACAGACTCACAGTGTGATTCTAGACAAGCAAGACTATTCCCTGGACTTTAGCAGCGTAGACTCACTAGTCTGGAAGGGGTTAGGTGACCACACACAATCTTCACATTTCACTACTTAACTGCTTGTGTGAATGCCTGAATCATTCTGCAAATGCATAAGCAGTGACTGGGTTGTATTACTACTAATAGTTGACAACAGGATAGGTTGTTAAGCAGTTATGTGTCAGCAAAAAGATTAAGTAACCACATGCTTCTGTCACAATGGATGCACAAGTGGACACAGACTCACAGTGTGATTCTAGGCAAGCAAGACTATTCCCTGGACTTTAGCAGCATAGACTCAGTAGTCTGATTATAAACAAAGCCACCACACACAACACCTCACAAATTAATAACTCACCTTTCAAATTGATTTGTAGATTATGATGTATCTGAATCACACACCAGATTTTCTTATGCACACAATGTCTGTAGTGCACTGCTCTTAGCAAAACCAAAAAATGGCAAACTTTCCCTCTCATTCTGCACACATATACATGTAAATATCAAATCACATTGCTTCCCACATTAATTCAAAAGCTAACACACATTTCTATTGGTTACACATTTCAACCCTTTCCAATTGACATAACTTTCAACCCTACCCCCATTCTGCTTAATGCCTGTTACCATAGTAACAGTTCATGGAACAATCAACACACAGGTCACAAGTTCAGCACACAATGTTGCAAATTCAAACAGCAAGTGTGCTTGACTTTTCAAAATATCAGCTCATCTTATCTAATGTACCTTTCAAAAAACGTTTTACTAACCAATAAGAAACATGCTTTTAAAACCAGAAACATGCACCCTATTTTTCAGTGTATAATGTTCTCAAACAGCCAATCATTTCTCTTCTTGTTTTAAAAACTGCATCTTGTCCACCATTTTAGAAAGATCTTATTATACAACCTGCCTACTTCAGATACAGACATCTTCTGAGTGCATCCAGACTTTCCTTCAAGATGCTTAGAGTGTGGATTGTGGGACACAACTATATTTTCTGGTCGAAAAGGTATGCTGAAAACAGAGGCATTGTCAAAGACCTAGGTTTGCCAAATGCAGACATTAAATGGATTGGACAGAGACGATTAAAGTGGCACCAATTAATGCCATTGGTTAAATCTTTTTTACATCTCCAACACCCTGACCTCATAATTGTGCACTGTGGTGGCAATGACCTAGGCACATTGACTGGTGTAGGTTTGGAAATGCTAATGAAGGACACCTTTGCAGTTACTTTTCCCCCAAACTGCCTTTGTCTATTCTAACATATGCCAAAGACAGAAATGGAACTGCTCCAATAATTTTTGTACATAGATTGAGAAAGCTAGGAAACATGTAAATAAAGCTGTTTCTGCTTATCTCAGAGATTATAGGATGGGGTCCATTTACAACAACAATCTGCGTTTTAATATGGATGGCATATATAGGAGAGATGGTGTACATTTCACAGAAGAGGGTAACAGAGTCTTTCTCAACAACTTTAGACTCTGCATAGGTACTTACTTGTAGGTACCAAAATCTCACAATAAGCACAAGGGATCTTTTTAGAGCCACCCAAGATCCAAACATATAACATAGATTTATATTTTAAAAAATTACATTTGCTAGGAGTCGCGCACCCAGCGCGTTTTGGAGTCGCGCACCCAGCGCGTTTACACCAGAGGGCCGCGCTGGGAGTCACGCACCCAGCGCGTTCACACCAGGGGGCTGCGCTGAGAGTTGCGCACCCAGCGCGTTCACACCAGGGGGCCGCGCTGAGCACCACGCTGGAGTCGCGACTCAAAATTTTTCTGTAAATAAAAAAATTGGCTCCTACCACTAATTTCTATTCTCCCTGGGGACCCCATCCCCGGGACCTATACACTATGATGGGGACCGTGGGGGGAGCCCCAAAGCCCCCACAGTCCTGCCGGCTCCCTGCGTCCTTCAGGAGCCAGCATTGCTTTTCCACATGGAGAGCTGCTGACTAGCAGCTCCCCGTGTGGAAAAGCAATTCAGCTTTGGTATTTGGAAGAGAGAGCAGGTTTCATGCTCTCTCTTCCAAATACCAAAGCAGAGTTTGCTATGGGAGAGCGGGAGCTGCGAGGCTCCCACCATCCCATAGCAAACAGAAGTGTCCCAGGGGTAGGCACCCCTGGACACTGCAGGAGCCGGCCCTGGGGGGTGGTGGTCCCCAGGGCCATCGAGGGCTCCAGGAGGGGGGCCGCACAACCCCCCTCCCAACAATTACAAAGCCCCGGGGGGTGGTGGTCCCCGGGGCAGGGGGGGGGCTGTGTGGCCCCCAAAAATATTTAAAGAAAAGCCCCGGGGTGGCGGTCCCCTGGGCTTGAGGGGGGGCTTGGATGCCCCCCATCTTAAAAATAAATGCCCTGGGGCAGCAGGGGGGCCGTGTCCCCCCCAAAAATATTTAAATAAAAGCCACGAGGGTGGCGGTCCCTGGGGCTTGAGGGGGGGCTTGGATGACCCCCAACTTAAAAATCAATGCCCCGGGGGTGGCGGTCTCTGGGGCAGTGTGGGGGGGATTGGGCCCCCACACACTTTTTGCTTTTCTGTCCCCGGGACCTGGCCCACCCAGGGGCTTTATTTAAACAAAGCGAGGAAGCCCGCGCTTCATTTTTTTTATTTTTGCGGCTGGATCCCTGCGTGCATCACGGCATTTAAAAAATTAAATAAATCTTTTTTTAGCCCTGGAATTTCCTTGTACGACCCCCTAAGCAGACTTAAGGGGTCTTCAACACTGCCCCCTCTTCTTGGTTTTCACCTTTATTTTACTGCCATCTTATGCCTCGCTTCTACCGAGGCACAAGATGGCTGCCAACAGTTCCTGGTTTAGAGTGTCTACAACCAATTAGAATGCAGCTTGTAATCGGCAGGGTGTGCGGATCCTAATCTACACAGTGCGCAGATCCTAATCTGCAGGGTGTGCGGATCCTCCGCGGCCATAGATATCGAAACTTTTTGATTTTGATTTTCTCAGCAACTACTGAACGAATTTACACCATTTAACAAAAAGGGATCTTTCTGAACCTAGGGCTATCTTTTTGCCAAATTTGATGTAATTCCATTCAGTAGTTGGGGCTGTAGCCGTGTCTAAAGTTTTCTATGGAAAATTGCATGGGGAAAAAACGTTTTGGGACCCCCTTTTTTCTCGGCCCCCACTTGCCAAATCATCCCGAAACTTTCAAGATAGGAGCGGACCGGAGCACCCCACGAGTTTTGAAAATTTTGCGAAGATTCGGCAACCGGCGCCAAAGTTATTGGGAATAGAATGTTGTGAATTTCCTATGGAAAATAGGTCCTAACTATAGGTCCTAACTATAACTACCTACTGGCGACCGCCAGTAGGTAATATATACATATATATTTTTTTTTTTACCACCAATGAAATTTGACTCGCACTACAAGCATTTGAGTTGAAGAACTTATTTAATCCAAATAGTAGCCATCACCAGTTTACAAACCAACGCGTTTCAAACAAATTGGTCTAGATCATGGTTAGTGGTAGTCCATCTTTCATGTCTTTTTATATGAAACCTCCCAAGTGGCCCATAATGAAGCATTGTGGGATTTGTAGTTCCATCCATTGTTGTTGCTTTAAACAAATTGAAAATTTCTCCCTTGACAAATTGAAAATGTATCTACATATTTACAAAGTTCTTTATTCAAATAATAATTTTTACATTTCATTGCAAACTCCTTATTTTTTAGTTTATTCGTGGAATTCCTGATAGCCACCTTTTCACCATCGTTTTCAGCTCAGTGCCCTATCCCGATTATTTTCATTTAAGTATATTCTCACTGCAAGTGGTACTTTCAGTTCAGCTATTGTTATCTGTGTACTGTTCATGGGTAAGTCGTCATTTCTCATAGATCTGACAGTGTCTGTCTTTTCCCTGTAATGGGTATACAATGATTATCATGACACTGTCAGATCTATTAAATAGCCGCAATTCAATTGTGTTCTTGACAGCCATATTCAATTTTCTTGTGAATAACAAAGGAGTACAAAACTCTGCTTTTTGCAAATGTTTCGCTCTTGGTGTGTTCTTATCATTTGTTTTTTCTTAAAAAAATATTTGCATTTTTTGATAATAACTTGAGTGATCTGATTGCTTTGGTATTAAGTACACAATAACACAGTAATTGTACTACCCAACAGAACCAATTGTTCGTTATAACTTGCATTAACCTAGGCTGCTACATGAAAATCTTGTTTCTGTATCATACAAGTTATGTAGTCCTATTGGCCTTTACATAGCATAAATCAATACAAACACTTTGGTTTTTACCCACTGCTACAAAGCCTGGCAGGTAATGTAAGTAGCATCCACAGCCAGAATGGCAGAGAAAGACAGAAAAACAGAAAAAGTATCAGGATTTACAGGAGTAACATGAAGTGACAGCAGAGCTCAAGAGTGACAGTAAAAGGACCAGCTAGATATGATAGTTGTAGGGGTTGCATCAAGTGAGAACAGCAGTGTTGGTCAGATATGACAACAGCAGGAGTTGCAGGCATTAACAGCAGTACTAGGAGTAACCTCAGCAGGATTTGTAGAATATACAAATTGGTAATTAGACCATGGAAAGCAATAGAGAATGGTGAATGCACCACAGAGGAAGCCATCCATGTTGCAATTTAACATAAATCTAAATCTAGCCTGAGACTGCAGTGCTCAGATTTGTGGTATAAGACAATTTATTGGGGCTAGGACAGAAACATTGCAATATGTGTGGTATCTAATATGAAACAACGAAGATGTGGATTAAATATATCAACAGCATTATGTGTGTGGTAGAGAGAGAAGATGCGTATCATGAAACAGCAGTACCCTTGCTGCTTTGTTTCCATCACCTTTCTACCATCCTTTGACATTCTATATATGTAACTGCTCATGTGCAGCCACACTTTTCTCCTGAACGTCTGGTATTGGAGGCCAGTAGGGGCCCGCTGATCACGCCATTAGCATTGGTCCTATGTTGTGCTATTGTGTACAGGAGTGGAGGACGGAGTATCTCTGACAAATGAATTGAGGTCTACACCAAACAGGAGCGTCAAGAGGTAAAAACTCAAGTACATCATCCTGTTTCGCAAATCATCACACAAGATACTTGAGTCTATAGAAGCTAAGACCTACTTGTCATGTATGAACGAAGAAAATGCTATACTGGGTCTAGAACAGACATTACTAGTTCAAAAGTAAGTTTATTAAAGAAATAAAGGTATCAATTCATAATACAATAAAAGAATAATTTTTCACCTACAAAAGAATAACTCTTAGGATCAGAAATAGATGGGAATGTAAACCAAATACACATATCCCAAAGAAGAGGGTAAAAAAAGCTAGTTAAATTTGATTGGCATATACAAAGTGAAAATGCATAAAATACAGAAAGCCATCACCAAACACTGGAGAATCATACAAATGGAACCAGATCTACGCCATTAAATGCCCTTGTGGCAAAGTATACGTTGGACAAACTGAGCGTAAAGTGAAAGTTCGTATTACTGAACATAAGAGCAATATCAGGATGAAGAACTTAAAATCATCTGTAGCAAATCATTGGATGGAAGCGGGTCACCAAATATCACAACTACGCTTCACTATACTTGAAACGATTCCACAACGCCGCGACATGGATCCCACTAAACAAAGACTACGAGCTGAATACTTTTGGATTAACAAATTGAATTGTTCCCATCCTTTTGGGATTAACGATCGTATTGAATATATGTGTTTTTTATAATTTGAATTTTCATTATTCAGCATTGGTAATGGGCCCCCTTTGGTCCTTATATTATGTTTTTTACTAACATGGATCTGTTAACTCTGTTTGATAATTTTTCTTTATTGTATGTGCAACTTTATTGTACACTTTTCACACATACACTTTTTGTGGAAGCACAGAATTCCCAGTTCGGTTTACTATTTTTTATCGTTGTTTCTACTTTACCTTATGTGCGTGTAACGATTGGTTCACTCACAGCTTTTTCATTTTCATTGGTTCGTTTGGGAGCCAATGACAGCTTTACATTTTGTGCGCGTAACCATTGGTCTACACATAGCCCCCTATTTTCACTGGTTCACTTCGTGAGCCAATGACAGCGTAACTTTCATCTCTGCACCATGTGATATAAATAGACCTATCCAGCACAATTTAACTAGCCACTTATCTCGGCATGAACGCTACACGCCGAGTGTGTAACTTCAACAGCTGCAGAGACCTTTTTTTGTCCTGAGTAAGTTTATTTAGTGATTGTTTTTAGTGTTTTAGATTTTGTTTCTTTACTCTACACCTTGTTAGTTATAATCTCGCTGAGTATAGTTGACACTACCATTTTCACTGATGTTTCCTTACCAGTTGTAGGTTGTTGTACCACCAATGTCGTCTGTTTTTGCTTTCATTTTTTTTTAAATATTTTTTGCAGCCACTAGGCATTCTTTAGTATATTTTTAAACGGTTAAACTTTTTTCTGTGGTTTTGACCTTAAGAGTTAACGATCATGTGTAATGTAATTTAATCTGTGGTTACATGCATTTAAAATTCATGATTAATTGACATGTATTAGACTGTATGCTAGAGTGAAGCTAATGGTCCTGTCTCATTTACTTTAGACCCCTGAAGAAGGGTCAGACTTCTACTTGACCCGAAATGCATTGGGTGGACATCTAAGGTTGTCATGAAAATTTATTTTCACCTCATTGGAAATGAATGATGAATATGATTGTTAATATGAACTGACAAAGCTTTGAAACTTATCATTTGGAGTTTAAAAAATCTTGAATAAAAAAGAAAACTGATGAAGAAACCAGCGTGTTTCATCGTATATTAAGTGCGCCCTTGTCAGTGAGAAGATGTTCTTTCTTACAACACATTTGCATTGATAAAGACACGCCGGGACTTCGTGTTTCACAAGGTGCGCCGAAACTACACAGTTAAACCGTCCATATACCTCTGAGTGTACGGGGATCACACAGTTACATGTCCAGCAAGTATCAGGCGTACTGGCATGTCTCCTGTTTAAAGTGACTGGGCAGAGCAAAAGGCTATTATATATGAAAAAGAGAGTCTGCGTAGTGTTTGCAGCCCTAGAGTATTTTCTGATCTTAGTCCAAATTTTATCCCATATGGACGTCGACCAACAAACCTCCAGATCCGCTTCCCAAGCAAGTTCCACCTTTGTTTTTTCTCTTACAGTATGTGAAGAGTGTAAATGACTATAGATAACAGAAGCCTTAGGTTTGGTTCAAAGCAGGATGTGTAGTCGATTAACTGGGGATGGAGTGGAGGCGACGGGAGGTGTAAATTGAGCACAGGCGCTTGGAAGGGCTTGTTTCAAAAGGTTATATTTGGATTGATAGGACCGCGGCAAGCTAAAGGGTCTGCTGACTAGGGAAAAAGACAAAATGGCATTATTTGCAAACAATTGATAAACCCAAATTAGGCCTTTGTGTCTCCAAGATTTCCAGTAGAAAGGCCTACCACTTATCAATAATAATGTATTATGCCAAATTGTGAAATTAAGAAAAGAGTCAAAGTCCGAGGGAATTGATGGTGAATTTGAGTTCAAAATTTTACAAGTGTATTTAAGTATAGGGGTAGAAAGGGATTGTGGCTTACGAGAAAAAGAGAGATATTCTTGAAAGGAAAAAGGATATAAAAAAAGGTGTTCAAGTGTAGTCCATAAAGGACAGCCTTCTGAGGGATCAGCAAGCCAATTTGAAGATTGATGAAGTAAGAAGGACTTCTAATATCTAGGAACATCAGGGAAATTGACCCCTCCTTCTGAGTTAGGACATATTAGTTTCAATAATGACATGCATGACTTTTTATTATTCCACAAAAAAGAAGAAAGTATAGAATTGATCTTTTTGAACAGTTTTAAGGGAATGGGAACTGGGATGTTAGAAATTGTTTAAAGTATTATAGGAGTTATCATCATCTTTATGATGTCTAATCGACCCCACCAAGATAGGTATAAAGGATGCCACTTGGCAGTTAATTCTGAGACCCTATGTATACACTTGTTCATACACAAGGAGATTGTATCGGAAATAGATGGAGTAAAATGTAAACCTAAATATTTGATGTGATTGGAACTCTAAACAAAATTCGAGATTACAAAATCATCCTTAAAAGGTATAGTTAGTTAGAGGTAATATCTCACATTTATCCTTGTTCAACTTGTAACCAGAGAGAGGAGAAGGATTCAACTTCCTTTAAAAATGTAGGGATAGAGGTCTGTGGTTGTGAGATAAATAACAGTATGTCGTCAGCATACGCTGCAAGTTTGAATTAGGAAGTTTTCACATCAAATCCATGCATATCTTGGTTTTGGCGTATTTTGGATAAACAAGGTTCGAGGGCTAGGTTAAAGAGAAAGGGGGATAGAGGACATCCTTGGCGAACACCTCTACCTAAATCAAAGTATGAGGATGCAATGCTATTAGCACATACCGCTGAACGTGGGTTTGATTAAACAAGTGATATTAGAGATATGATTTTGGGATGGAAACCAAACCATTTAAGAGTGCAAAATAGGTAGGACCATTCAACTCTATCAAACACTTTTTCTGCGTCTAAAGCTATTGCTGCTAAGGATTGGGACAAATGAGAGGATTTAGACAAGATGTAAAAAAATAAATGAGTATTATCTGTAATAAGACATCCTTTAAAAAAACCAGATTGTTCCATTCCTAAAAGTTGGGAAAGTGAGATTCTAGATGTATGGCCAAAGCTTTAGAAAAAAATCTGTAGTCAATATTGACTAATGAAATAGGTCGATAGTTTTTGCAGTATTTTAAGTACTTACCATCCTTGGGAATAAGGCAAATTAATGCTTCTGAGAAAGAACCAGAAGAGCCGCCTGAATGCAGAAAGGAGTCTAAAAGGTTGTGTAATTTAGGAAGCAACAGCTTTGGGAAATGTAGAAAAAACTCAATTGTAAAGCCATCCGGGCCTGTATCTTTTTTAAGAGCTTGTAGGGCAGTAAGGTGTTCACTTTGTGATAGATTAGATTCCAGGGATGAAAGGTCGTGTTGGGTCTCTGAGGGTTGTTGAATTGTAGAAAAGAATTGGGAGATATGATGTTGTGAGGGGGAATCTCTGAGGTATAAAGTGATTTATAAAAAAGTAGAAATTCGTTTAGGATTTCTGTCTTTAAATTTCAGTGTGGAATGTTCGTCCATGATAGATTCTATATTTCGTTTGTTTTGTTTCACTTTCAGATAATTTGCTAAGATTTTCCCAGCTTTGTTTTGAACACTTTAGAATTTTGCACTGGATTTTAATAGATATAGTGAGGCATTATCTGTGGACTCTTTGTTAAATTGCAGTTTAGCATTTATGAGCGCAGATAAGCAGTCTTTTGATTTAGAAGAGTAGTAAGAAATCTCTAGTCTCTTTATCTTGTTCAGAAGGTTATTGGTTAGCTTGGGTACATTCTCATGCTTCTTGGAGACATAACCAATAATAAAAATATCTGGCTGATGCTTTAAAAGCATCCCAAACGACAGAAGGAGACATGGTTTCATTTTTATTAAATAGGAAATATTCGTAGAAAAAGGAAACAAAGGAGTATTTAAACAATGGGTCCAAAAGAAGAGCATTATTAAAACGCCATCTTCTAAGAGTAGTAGGTTTTTGTAAGATATCTAGCTAGATAGATGTGGGGGCATGGTCGGTTATTATAATAGATCCAATATCAGCAGCTAATAGGGATTGGCATACATTATATGAAATAAAAAAGTAATCAATACGTGATTGAGTATGATGGGCTGGAGAGTAATAAGTGTACTCTCTTGTGGTAGGGTTGCAGAGTCTCCAAGCATCAATAAGTTTGTGCTGTTTGATGATTTGAACAAAATGTTTGTGCACCTTATTTGGGATAAAAGAGACCATTGGGTTGCGATCAATAAAGGGATCTATAATTTGATTACAGTCGCCTGCCAAAATAAAATTATCACCAATGCAATGTGTAATTTGTTGGGCTAAGGAGGTCCAAAAAGAGGACTCTCTAGCAGTCGGGGCGTATACATTAAGTAAAGAAACCGGAGCATTCCCAATCAGCAACTTAATGCATAACCAACGACCATCTTTATCGGCACATTGAGAAAGGTGCTCAACAGAAAGTGATTTACGGCAAAGGATCAGAACTCCATTAAGTTTACCGTCTCCTGGGGGAAAAAAGACTTCCCCAATCCATCCCCTCTTTAATTTTAAAGATTCTTAAGCCGTTAAATGAGACTCTTGTAAACATGCTATATCAGCTTCTAATTTAGCTAAATGAGTCAAATTCCTTTGCCTTTTTATAGGAGAATTCAGACCCCTGACGTTCCATGAAATTAATTTCAAAGACATAACATAATTAGAGCGACAAGCAAAAAATACCAATCCAGATTGTCTATTAAGCAACAGGAGGCATCGCAGAGAAGAATCCAATGAAGTAGAGGGTTAACCATATAATACAGAGGAGAAGAGAAAAAGAGATTAAGTTGTATAAGTAAAAGATTGATTGAATGAATAGATGAAGAGTAGGGTGAAAGAGTAATAGAAGCACCTGAGAAAGATAAAGAAAATGGGGTGAGGGAGGCAAGGGGGAGTAAAAAGAAATGGGGAAGTGGGAAAAAGGACATACTTAAGAATATCAAACAGGAATGAATGAATGGGGGGTGAAACCACATTGAACAAGTGGCATGCCCAAGTTCGACGAAGCGAAGGGTGAGGGAGTGAACACGCCACATTTGACAAGACAGCGGCGGGAAGCAAACATCAACAATTCTGTGAGAGAAAAGAAAGAAGAAATAAAGAAAATTGTTATAACAAAGCCAAGTGGAAGCATATTAATGTCAAATTTAAAACATGTAAAGATACAACATAGCACAACAATAAACTGAACAGCTATGGATTATAAATCCAATGCGACAGCAGAGAAAGGAACGTTTTCCCAAAAGATTAATGAAACTAAATGGTATGAGATGATGAGGCTGCTGAAGAATCCATGGCGTCTGTTTTGCAAGAGTTTATGAAGCTCTGTAGTTTCAGTGGATCTTCGTAGGTTGTCCTGTTCTTGTAGGTGACTTTAAGGAGACAAGAATTAAAGAGTCCATAGCGAGCACCCAGAGAACGTAGATCAGGTCTCATATTGAGAAACTCTTTACGCCTATTTGCTGTAGCTTTGGCGTAATCTTGTGAAATGAATAAGGTCGAACCAGACCACACCACACGCTGAATTGACTTGGCAGCTGCAAGAACTTTTAGTAAGTCTGTGTAGTTGAGGAAGTATAGTATGACTACTCTCAGTCTGCGTGAAGTTGATACATTTGATGTTTGACGGCCAAGCCTGTGAGCGCGCTGGATATTAAGCGTAGTGCCCTCTGGCATATGCAGTAATTTGGGAAGAAAAGACTTGAAGAAGAGGCGGGGTCTGAGCCCTCAGTTCCTTCCGGTAAGCCATACATATGCAAATTATTCCTCCTATTGCGATTTCGAGGTCTTCAACATGTTTTTGAAGTGTGGAAACTTGGAATTGAAGTGCATTGCCTTTAGTGTCAGTGATCACAAAAGAAGACATGCTATGTTCAACTGCCATGAGTCTTTCATCCATCTGAGACCAGTTCTCAGTAAGGAAATGCAACTTGACATTAGTTTCCTCCATAAAAGGTCTGAGGGCCCGTATCTCTTTCAACAACAGCTCCAATGAGACAGGGAAGGAGGATTTTGGTGGAGAAGGTGGGTCCTTTTTTTTAAAGTTTCATAGTGGACTTCACAGCCGCTGAAGAGCAGAGTTCGACGGAATAGGCCCCTTGGGTGAAGACAGTCCTCCATTTTGGCGAATTGTGTGAAGATTCTGGAATTCTCAACGCAAGAATGAGTGGGTCTTGAAGCAAGAGGGCCAGTTTTTTTAGTCTGCCCATGTAAGACAATACGGAGGAAAGTGCGTATGATGGGAGGGACGCTACCAGGCCAGCAGAGGTCAGCTATAAAATATATTCACTGGAAGAGAAAGCTAACCAAGCTTGAGCAATTATATGAGTTCAAAGCGTTTCCAAGCCAAATGTCAAGTAAATAATATTAATTCACCACAGAGATAGATTTCCATATGAGGCAGTGAGGCGAGGGTTAATATCCAGACAACCTGTCATGAGGAAAGTACCCATTGAGGCTGTGCAGTTTGCAGGAAAAAGGCAGCTTAAGTAGCAACCAGTCACAAAGTGGGAGCATATTAAATATTACACATGAAGTCTTGTAACTTCCAAGTTGTGCCCATCATGAAAGCGTAAAATGAAGAGACAGATGCAGACCCGACTGTGATAATGTGGGCTGATCTAAAATGGCTGCCATTAAACTTCCCTCAGCATGAGGAAATACACTTCAAAAATGGCCAAGCTGGTAAATAAACAGTTGTTGTGAGGTGGCAAGTGCTTGAATAGGCTGTGCCTGAAATGAGAATCAGCAGATATGCATACCGCTGTGATGAGGAGCTTGATGAGGTAGTGGTGTTTCAGGAGGAACTTCACGTGTAAAATGGCGACCGTAATTCTTGCCGCACCGGAGCCAAAGGGGTCTTCACGCAAAATAGGCTTCCGAAACAAGGATGAGGAGCGCTGAAGATACCACCTTTGGCAAGATGGTTTCCGCCACCCGCAGCGCCGCTCCAATTATGCTGAGCGAGTGGGATAGGGCGAACCCACCTCGCCGCTCCGAGAAGACTTACCCGGGCCCCGCCATGTTTCTCGGGCGCCAAGCCACGCCCTCAAGAAAAGACATTTAAAAGGTCTTAAATATCTTTTTATGACCTAGCATAGCATTTTCTTCACTTCGCAGGACAAGTTGGTCTTGGTTTCTATAGACTCAAGTACCCTATGTGTGATTAAATTAATTGAGGAGCCTGGGGTGCGGGAGGTGCTTTAAATAGGCAGGTACTGTCCGGTACTGAGTACCTGCATTTGTTTAATTTGAGGAGGAGAGAACCTACACTTCTGAGGCCTGGTGCAATACATTTGGGGCCAGATGTACGACCGTTTTTTCCGGTCGCAAAGGGGCATTTGGCTCTTTTGCGACTGCAAAAAACTGATGCACAATGTACTAACACTATTTTGCGAATCGCAAATCTATTAGCGACTCACAAAATAGGGTTAGCAACTCGCTATTAGGAAGGGGCGTGCCAAGGGAGTCCCTTCCTAATAGCAAGTGCAAATGCTATGATGAGTGTTTTGCGTCACAAAAAATTTGCAGTTTACCACCTACTTCAAGTAAGTGGTAAACCATTCGCAAATAGAAAGTTTGTGAATTGGTGAGCAAATATCTTTGAAGAACAGGCAGTGGTCCCCCTTAAAAAATGAAACTGAAAAATGTCATTATTCTTTTTTAAATGCATCCCGTTTTCCTTTAAGGAAGGTGGGCTGCATTAAAAAAAAACGGCTTTATTGACAAAGCAGTCCCAGACATGGTGGTCTGCTGATCCCAGCAGGCCACCATCCCTGGGAGTGCTAGCCATTCCCAATGGGGTCGCAATTTGCGACAGCCTCATTAATATTCATGAGGCATGCAATTTGCGACCCCATTGGGAATCGCAAACAGTTTCTGCGACACTGTTGTACATTGAATTGTGCGACTCGTAATTTGTCGCAATTAGAGAGTCACAAAATTCATCGATCATACATCTGGCCCCTAAAGAGTGAGTACTGTGTGAGTACCAGCACTTCTAAGGAGCAAATAGGCCCTCTTAATAGTGAGTACCTGCAGGTCTATATTTCCATTTAATGCACTGGGTGCGGGTGAATAGTAGCGCTGCACAGCATGACCAGACCACTATTGGTGAAGGGACTCCCACTCTCATGAAGGCAGGGCCACTGGAATTTAGCGGCAGAGGTGGGCCATATTCTGTGGGAAGGTTCATTATATTATGTAGCAAGAGAAGGTAAATTATGCTGCATAATGTGGCACATTTTGTGACAGCATTATTTTATTTTATTTTTACTTATTTTAACACTATATGGAGACAAGTTTCACATCATTACCATCAGATTAACGCTCACAATTATAAGCAACTGAAAGTTGACAAGTCAACCTTTGAGAAGCGCTTCCACTGTGCTGCTACAGTGTTGCTGAGTTTTCAGTAACATTTGATCCCTTAGTGATATAAACAGTGGCCGCAGAATCGCATAATTCCAGTTTCACTGACTGAAGGTAACCAGTAGTGTGGGTTCATTTATGGCTAAAGAGGTGTGCTTACCAGATCTCCCACACCCCATCTCCTTTGTCACACACCAGGGGGACAATTTTGTCTGGATAGATAATGTAGTCTAAGGAGCATGGATATGACTGTTATATTACTACAGGCTTACTGGACTTCAGCTCCAAAGGCCATTCGACTGAAATTTAAATATTTGAATATAGTCGAATAATTGTCCTGCTGGTCGCCACTGTTTTGTGACCCTGCAGCTATCTGTGTGATGTACACTGTGTGATGTACACTGAAAAGACAACCAGGAAGGACTCACAAAGGACAAGGAGACGTTGGCTGACAGTAATTGTTATGATGAACTAATTTGGAAAACACACTATGTGTACGCATCTGTGTCCTTGGAGATCTGTCTTTTCCCATCACAGAGTAATTGACAGGCAGGTAAATGGACAAAGCTGTAACAGAGATTCTCAATGTCTTCAAGAAGGCATTATGTTTCTCAACAAAAAGTAAATTAAATGTGTATGGTCTAGGTAAAAGTAACTCAGTGTTATTATTTTATTCTTTTGCTTGGATGTCATTCAAGGTACATGGTAATATATAATAACGTATTCAATCAACTAAAAAATATGGAAGTACTAATATCTTGTTTGACATATATGATATATGTCCACCCTATTTTAATGTAATGATACCTATTTATAACACACCTCTTACCAGCATTTATCTTACTTCCAAGTGCTTTAAATTTTTCACAGAGGCTGCCACCGGAGGGGACCTCACAGGCTGCCACCATAACAACTGTGGGGGACCCAGAAAAAAACAATTTGGGCAGCTGCAGCGAGCCCAAACACAAAAGGGGGGCTGCCCCCACACCCACGCCCCAGGAATAATGCATGCCAAAAGTGGCACCAAAACACCTGGCCAATGGGGGGCCAGGTGAGGTTTTGAACTCCCCCCAATAGGGGGACGCTGCTGCCGACCAGAAGGGACAGCGGGCATTATAAGGGCACCGCTCCCTCAGCACAGCTCACTTTTTGGATCTGAGGCCGGTGTGTAGTACAATTTTGAGTACCTTGAGAAGCCTTCTCGAGAGATTGCAGCATCGAAGAGAGGAGTCTTTGGAATGTACAGTAGAGTGGAGTGCTGTGTCGTGTAAAAAAGTGTTGAGGAAATTGCTATAAATTGAAGTGGCCTCTCATACAGTAAAGTGGAGTGCTGTGCTGTACATAGTTGGACACTGTTTTAAAGTGTTATACAAGAGAGTATATGGGCATAGAGAGGAGTAACAATTTCGACAGTGGAGTGTATGAGGATAGAGTTAAGTAGAGTTTTGTAGAGTTATGTGGAGTGGAGGAGAGTACACTAGAATGGCGTAGAGCAGAGTAGCGTACACTGGAGTGGCATAAAGTGGAATAGCGTAGAGTGCAGTGGCATAGAGTGGAATAGCATATAGTGGAGTAGTGTACAGTGTATTGCCATACAGTGAAGTAGAGCTGGGTGGCGTGCAGTTGAGTGGTGTAGAGTGTAAAACAGTATAGTGTAGTAGCTTACAGTATAGTGGCATGTAGTGAACAGGTGTAGACTGAAGTTGTGTATTGTGGGATGGGGTGGAGTGTAATAGCATACAGTGGAATGGCGGACAGTGGAGTGGGGTAGAGTGGAATGCCATACATTAGAGTGGCAAAGACTGAAGCTGTGCACAGTCTAAAAGGGTAGAGAGGAGTGGCGTGCAGTGGAATAGTGTAGAGTGTAGTACAGTGGAATGGTGCAGAGTGGAATAGTCTACAGTGGAATCGCCTAAAGTGAAATAGTACAGAGCGGAGTGGCAGACACTGGAGTGGTGCAAACTGTAGTGGCGTACAGTGTTGTGGGGTAGAGTGGAATAGTATACAGTAGAGTGGTGTAGAGTAAGTGGCATCCAGTGGACCAGCAAAGAATGGAGTGACATAGAGTGGAGTGGTGTACATTTCAGTGGCATAGAGTGGAGTAGCGTAATGTGATGTGGCATACGCTGGAATAGCGAAAAGTATTGTGATGCACAGTGGAGTGGGGTAGAGTGGAATAACGTATTTTGGAGTAGCATACAGTGCGGCGACGTACAGTGAATTGGTGTAGACTAGGGTGGGGTACAGTGTAATAGCATGCAGTGAAGCGGCGTCCAATGGACTAGCATAGAAAGGAGTGGCATAGAGTGGAGTGGCATACACTGGAGTTGCATAGATGGAGTAGCATACAGTGTTATGGCATACAGTGAATTAGCATGCAGTGGAGTGTTGTACGATGGAGTGGCAAACAGTGGAGTATCATATGCTGGAGTAGTGTCATAGCATATCGTGGAGTATCATACAGTGGAGTGGAGTCCAGCAGACTTGTGGAGACTGGAGTGCCATATACTGGACTGGCGTAGAGTGTAGTAGCATAGAGTGGAGTGTCATAAAGTGGAATAGCGTAAAGTGGAGTGTTGTAGAGTGGAGTGGCATACAGTATGATTAGGGTAGAGTGTAGTCGCATACAGTGGAATAGCATAGAGTGGAGTAGCATCCAGTGGAGTAGCGCCTAGTGGAGTGTTGTTCAGTTGAGTGACATAGATTGGAGTGGCATAGAGTGGAGGTGCGTAAAGTGTAGGAGTGTAGAGGGTAGTGGCGTACAGTGGACGTTTATACAGTGTAATTGGATAGAGTGGAATCTCGTACAGTAGAGGGGCTCAGAGAGGAGTTGCGTAGGGTAGAATAGCATATAGTGGAGTGGAGTACAGTGGCGTTGTGTACGGGTGCATGTGAAGTTTAACAGCAATGTAGATTATGGTCTGCAGAGTAAGGCAAAACAGCTCATTGCGCTGCTTTGCGTTTCTGCAGGTTTACCAATAAATGCATGGCCATGTATGGTGGCCTTGCATCTCTTTATAAATCGGACTTAAGTATTGCATTGCCGATGTAACACCTTAAGTGACACAAGGATACCACAATCCAACAATATAGTAGGCCTTAGTTATATTTTGGGCAAGGTATACCACGGTAACTCTGCAGTGTACTGGAGAACAATGGTGAGGAAAAGCCAGTATATAATTGGGTAATGGCTGTTCTTAGAGAATAAAGAGATGGACATATTTCTTTACTACACTTTGACTGTGTTTAGTGTTAGGGCCTTAGATATATGTAAATAGTAGGTCCCTATCTATTACCACTTTATTAAGGTTGTAATAGGTGGGGACATTTTTTTATTTTTTTATTTTTTTATTTTTATTTTTAAGGTTTGCCGCCATGTACTGTGGTAGTTTCATGTGAAATACTGCGGCAACTGATAACATTCCTTTGTTTCTTAAAAAGGGCTTATCCTACTTAACTACAATACACAAAAAGCATCATCTGTGTACCATAATGTATAATTCTGCCAAATTCCATATAAATCGGTTCAGGCGTTTTCGGATTATGTCAAATACAATAGTCTATGGAAAATATATGGGTGGAAAAACACATTTTGGTACCCCCCTTTTATCTTCGCACCCCTCAACGATTCACCTAAAAAATTTACATCATCTCAAAATGCTAAAGGTCTGGAAAGTTTTGTGGTGATTCGTCAAATGGGTGGAAAGGTATTAGGGAGCAAAATCTGAGGAATACTAACTATAAATACAGAGTGGCAATCAGATTAATGTGATTTCTTTCTCTTTAACAGTTGTATTTGTTATATTTATTTATTGGTTTACATAATCATGTAACCGTAAATGTGTCTTTTAGTTGTTCATGTTGCATTTCATAAATCTCACCTATGCAGTCCCTAATCCTTGCTGTAGTTGGAGCCGGAGAGAATGAAGACGCAGCCCCTACTCTCCTATGGAGCAGAGGATTGAGCCAACCAATTGTGATAATGCTCTCATGTTGTTTGCTGTTATGAACAGCATGTGAGCTGTGTCTTGAATGGTTTTGAAGGCTGACGTGTAGTTCCGTGCAAAAGAGGTATTGCAAGGGGAAGGATAATTGTAGAACATGGCCAGTCACTATGTCGCTTCATTCTGAAGCCACATAATGATTGGTAATTTGTCTGTGACAGTCTTTCGGGTTGCGTGCTCCTGCCCTTTGTGCTGCACTGCTGACAACAACGTTGTGAGAAGTTGGCCTGATATATGCTGTCCACTAGTTATAGTGGGCACCCTGTATCAGTCCAAACAACCCCTTATGGTGATAGGTTAAAAACAACCTTTATTGAAAGCTATCCTAGTGGTAGCTATGGAGAGCAGCCTTCAGGATAAGTCTTGAAGGAATGTAAAGCAACTTGTTTTACCAGTCTATAATCTCTTGAATGACCAAATGAAAGGACAACCACACCAGGTATATATTTAAAATATATGTATT
Source organism: Triturus cristatus (assembly GCF_964204655.1). Taxonomy (NCBI): domain Eukaryota; kingdom Metazoa; phylum Chordata; class Amphibia; order Caudata; family Salamandridae; genus Triturus; species Triturus cristatus. The sequence continues at coordinate 526,137,381 of NC_140593.1, read as the reverse complement.
TAAGATAAAACACACCCCTCTAGTCTCTTTATGAGGCTGGAGTTCAAAGTACTTAAGTTACAAGTCAGTATTCAACAGTAAAAGCTCAAATACACGTTTGTCCCCTAGAGGTGTACCAAACCATATACCAATAAAGTGGTATAAGAACCACGACTGAGCTAGACACAAGGCCTAGAGCCTGTAGAAGTGCTTGGACCACAAGGAACCACCCAAGGTAGTGACACAGGGGACCAATGGGGGACGCGTGCAGTGTGAGAACACAGCTGCAAATCGCCATTAACTTTTATGGGGAAAGTCGCAGTTGGAAATTAAGAGTTTAAGGACACTTAGAGGACGACTACAAGCAAACCCTTTTGGACTTAGAGGTATCTAGGGCCAACACCCACGGGAGCACCGGAGTACTTGAGTTACCTCACCCAGGGAAGCCGGGTGCATAGGTGTCAAATGGTGTTGGGTCGCGGTGTCGTTTTCAATAGAAGCTGGCAAAGAAGTGCTGCTGCCGTGAAGAGGAGAAGTGTCCACAGAGATCCAAGCCTGGATTGAGGATGGAAGGAACCTAAAAGCAGAGGGGACAGAGTCTGGGTCACTTACCAGTGACCAGGGGCACGATAGTCCAATGCCCACAGATGTCGGGTGCTTCAGGTGAGTTGACTGGTGTCTTGACTCTTCAGTCCAGGAGGCGTCGATGATGACCAGGAGCTGGATTCGAGCTGTCTCACAAAGTCTGTCAAGTGCTGCAGTGTCGGTGACCAGAATGGACCCAACAAGCCTTGGCAACGGCAAGTCAAGTGGAAATAGAAGAAATACGTCGGTGCAGACCAGCAAGGTCTGGGGGACTCACCCAGCGAAGGTAAGTCAGGGCACATCTGGAGCAACCAGGAAAGCCCAATCAGAAGAGGAGTTGCCTTCGCGGGGACCCACTAGCCAACGGGCTAGTGATCGCGAAGGAGCCTCAAGCAATCTCACTGGAAACTGGCCCACAGGTCACTCGTGGAGTGGAGGCCAGACATCTTCGGTGCCCTAGGTGCCCAAGGCTGGGGCTACACAGAGCCCAAAGCACAATTTCGAGGAAGACCAGGAAGACGATATACCGGCAAGAGATCACGGTGTCCAGGGGTCACAGTTCCACATCATCCACGATAGCCACGGGCCTCAGCTTTGCTGTGGACTGAGGGTAGCCTTGGGGAAGTCTGGAAATCTACCTCTGGTGATGCAAAGACTTTGGCGTCCAGTGGGAGCTTCAGAGTTGCAGACCAGACCGTTGCTTCTTTGGTGCCTGCCAAGCAGGGGAGTCACTCCTTGACCCCAAGGGAGATTTCTTCAGTCTTCTAGCAAAAATTGAACGTCGAAGGTCCAGGATATATGTTTCAGAGTTTTGTTCAGGGTATTCTAAAGTCTCAAGGACTGGGTTCCCATACTTATACTAAGTTTGGGGGTTGGACATACTCTAGGGACCCACCTATGGGAGGGTTTGGAAAGAGGGGTGGTTACACCCATTTCCTTTGTCTAGTTTCACGCCAGAGTAGGGGCAGGTAGCCCCTGCAACCGGTTTGAACTGGACTATGCACAGGGACACCAAGTGTGCCCCCAGTGCAGGACTTTAAAGCACCAGAGAGTGCTTCCGCCCAGCCCCAATACACATCTTTCTGTCTGGGGAGGTGGTTACACCTCCCTGGGACAGGAAACCTATTGTCCAGACCTCCCCTGCCGGAGTTTCGGTCAGCAGCAGGAGGCCAGACCCGTGTCTGTGGCAGTGGCATCCATTTTGTGATGCCAGGGCTTTAGAAAGTCTTTACTGGGTAGACCAGTGTGAACATGTCTCTCCCTCTAGAAGGGTGGAATGCTACCCCCGCCGCCAGAACTGGCGGGTGGGTTGTATTCCAAAGTGTTTGACACCAAACACAACATGTTTCCGTGCAGCCAGTCCAAAGTTAGCATTTACCGCCAGGTTATAATGCACTTGAGTATATGGTCAGGCTGAACCACAAACAGCATCAGAGGAGGTACTCTGAACACTGCAGAGGAGCTCTGCTCATACAGGGGCACCCTCTCACATAAAAACCAAGCACTCTGCCTTCAGGATTGTTAAGGCCTGCCATAGGAGTGACTTATAGGTTTTATATGTGTGTGCAATGGTAGTGATATAGGTAGCCTATACCACAGTAAGGGGTGCATGCACCACCTTACCCAGGCTGCAGTAGCAGACCTGTGGTGTCATTTTGGAGTGCTTCCCAGGGGTGGCATTATACAAGCTTTAGCCCCTGGTAGGAATCTTAGGTACCTATGCCCTAGGTACATAGTATACCATATACTTGGGGCTTATAAGGTACTCCAGAATCCAATTAGAGATGTATCTAATGTACATGGAAACCATTTTAGAGAGGAAGCAGCTAGGCTGGGGTCCTGATTAGCAGGGCCACAGCCAGACTAAGGTCGAAAAACAGTGAAACACCAGAAAAAAGTGGGGGTACCCATGTGAAGCAGATCGTACTCTCCTACAAATGTGCATGAGGGAATGAAGTGAAAGCACTGCTGCTGAGAGAGATGGCTGTTTGTCTTCGGTCTTGGTATGCACAGGGCTGGCTAATGAAAAGATTCAGATCTAATGTGAAGACAAGGTAGGGGCGAAACCCTCGACGGTGCTGGCGGGAGGAGGGAGAGAAAGCACTGAGCTTACAGGGATATGAAGAAGAGAGACAATCCGTCCTGATGAGAGAGAACATATATTGTCCTAAAATATTCATGACTCACGCACGTTTTAACCATGCCTGCTTAACAAGAGGCATTTCCTTATCCAGCCTTCCAAACTACGACTTCCATTAACCTTTCTAGATAGGTATTATTTATTGTGAGGTATCATACTGTTTTTGACTAAGAGCCTTATTACGAGTTTGGTGGTCCCACAGCAGATGGTCTAACACACTGTCATGTGAGATGTAATCATGTCATCAGTAATGTCACTGACCATGTCATAAGTGATGTAATATGTAAAGTCATTAGCAGTGCATTGTGGGGGCGTGAGTTATAGTTAGCTCAACTAACTATAATGGCTGAATTTCTCTGGTTTTCTACGAGTGAAATGTCCAACTAACTATAACGTCCCTGAAACCTGTGGTATTTTCAGTGAATTTCTAAGGTTTTTCAAATGCTAATTACTAACTATAACATCCCTGAAACCTATTTTTTAAATGTTTTAGATTGTGGGAGACCTTCATGTTCATCTACAAGTGTGAGTACAGTTCCTCATCATTGTTCATTCCTTGTGGAGAGTTATAGCCAGTCTGTAGAATCAATTGTGATTCCAACTTGCATAAGCAGATAGGCGATTTCCACCTCTTTGGTGTCTGGGGACCATATCCAAGCCAAAGTATTTGGCCTGTGTCCAGTCACCTCTGTGACCGTCATGGACATGTATGTCAGTACTATAACTGAAGTCTCTATTCGTGACCACTCTCAAATGTTCCAGGATGCGTTTCTTGACTGGGAAAGTGGTGGACCCTATATTCCAATTCCCACATGGGCATGTTATGGCATAAACCAGAAATTCAGTTCCACATGCAATTACTTTTGGTACTTTCCATTTCTTATGGATTCTCTAAAGGTTGACTTCATTCACATTTTCACTATATTTGCAAGCTTTACAGCTTTACAGCGTCCAGACTTCTGGAAGCCCTTCCCTTGCTTTAACCAATTAGTTTCAGCTGGAGTGAGGTGACTCTGAACTAACGCTTTTTGAGTGAGAAATTTCTTTCAAAGGTAATAGATGAAACTACTCCTACCTTGAAAGAGGACATCCTCTCTACTCTTCTTAGATGATTATTATCAATTCCTAGTAGTCACCCGATTATCCTTTGTCAAATGGAATTAGGCCTGACTCCCCTAACCCATTGTATACAAATTGCACCAATTATGTTATGGCACTCGGTATGGGTAAAGGATGAGCCATCTATTAATCATGTAATAATATTGGGCTGCCTGAGTCTTGATAATAAGCAGAAAATACCATGGCTTAGCTACATAATAAAAGCAACTGGAGCTAGTAGGGAACGTGGATTGTTTTTACAACCCTGAACTTATTGTTAATATTTAAAAAAGAAAGGTGATCTTTTATCTGTTTTAAAGGAGAACAGGGAGCGCTTGGAGATCGGGAATAAGAGAGAAGCAGAATATTTGCCCCTAGTTTGCTCTGAACGTCTAGAGCCCTATTTTTTTTTTCTTTTGCCATTCAAAAAGGTTCTACCTTATTAGATTCGGGTTTAGCATTGCATATGTTGGTTTCTTATCCCTGTAAGGCTTACTGTGATGCTGAACTTGATCCATACCCATGCGACTCCAAGTCAGCTCAGAATATGTTGCATTTCCTGTTTTTTTGTAAGCTATACACCAAACCGAGGAGGGCTTTTATTATTCCGCTACTATGGGTTTTGAATACTAGGAAATGCGGGCCAGCGTTGCATCACATTCAGCTCCAGAAAGATTAATATAATTGCCTAATGATGTATAGGTTTATCACTACAGCAGTTCATACACAGAATTTAATTAGGAAATGAGGACTCTCATATCACATGGAGATGAAGTATGTTTTTTTTATGGATGCACAAAGCACTTCGATCCTAATTTTATATCTTTATGGTTTTTATCATGACTCCTGAATCTTATGTGATATTTATTTATTTATCATTGGTAATATTTAATGCACTTATTTAAATCACTATATTGTGAACTTGTCAATTTTTATGGCTCTTATTTGACACTGAACGAGCTAACTTTGTATTTTATGCAAAAAGAACAGTTTATGGACAGACTGCTGAACGATGTCATACATTCACCTCAGTATAGAGACCTGGGCCTAAATCCATCATTATTTTGCTGCCCATGCCATTCCAGTTTAGACCCAGCCATATGCATATCAGTCATGACTCATTTACATCTCTTTGTGTTTGCTTTGTTTGCCCTAAGTTGGTAGTGTATACCCAGATGTGGGTCCCTTGCTCACTTTGCCAAGCTAGCCTGGCTGATGAGGGGTGTTAACCCGAAACTGGTCCTAGGATGATTGTTCCTGGTCCAGGGAAGACCTGGTTTGACAGTTCGAGCTGGACTGTTCCCATGAGCAACAGGGTCAAGACAGATTTGCTTATTGCTGGGTCAGAACTGGGGTGGTGAATTGAGATAAAGAACGCTGATGGATTCAAGCCAGATCTGTGACTGGGTGTGAGTGTCTGAAAAGTTTCAGTGCTCCACCCATCATCTCCTTGTGTTTGCTTTGTTCGTCCTAAGTTGGCAGGGTATGTCCAGACATGGGTCACTTGCTCACGTTGCCATTGGATTGAAGCTAGCCTGGCTGATGAGGGGTTTGTTGCTGCTCCGTATTTTTCAAGTGACCTAAATACCGCCATAAAAATTAATTGTGAACATTTTTGTCAATTACACCAGAAACTTCAAGGGTCTGGTGTGTAATAAAGCTACTAATGAAGTTCGGAGTAGGCATTAAGGCAGTCCACTGTGGGTTAATAACTTCATTGGTCTATCCTTTTGCTGAGACATTTTCTTTAAATCTACTTGCCTACAGAGCAGAACAAAGCTAATAATAGACTTAAATGGCATAATTCCTTGTATATTACTCTTCCTCATCCCTCAACTCTCAACAGCCCCTTTTGCATCACTAAAATGTTTCAAACACCATGTAGAAGATCCTGAGTTTTTATGCCTTGCCTAGAGAAACCTTTAGCTGTTTGCTAGCGCTACTGTAAAAAAGAAAAACACTGAATTGAAAGGGATGTTGGACCAGCACCGTTAAACTATTTTTTACTTGAGGTGTCATTTGCATTTTGGATCAGTCCAAAAGGTAGCTATTCAGTGAATGGAGTATTACTCATTACGATTGGTATTACGCAGATTTATAAATGAGTTTAGGGATCTATAAAGTTGTCAACCTTCTTGATTGTAGCTAATGAGGGCCAGTGCTTCACAGGGAAACCTCACTCTCCTCGTCAGGCACTGTAAGAGAGCTGGCTGCCAGAGGTAGTGAAGCACTGCCATCTTCTGGTCATAGTCTGATAGCCAGACTAGTTGGTATTGAATGTGGCAACCATCTTGGTGCTGTTTCTGCAAGATAAGGTGCACTGATGGAGTTACAGGATGACTTGCAGAGGTTGTTATTCAATGTGAGGTGTGGGGAGATCTGATAACAGGAAGAGTAGTACTATTATATATATTGCCTTCTGATTGGGTATAACACCTTAATAGAACTTAATCTGCCACAGATTACGTACATGTTATTCTACAAAATGGTATAATTATTGGCCACATTTACCCTTATCGAACATGGCTCTACAGAGGATACCACCTTGTGTAAAATGCACCTGCCAGTGGTCAATTGTGGAAGTGCTAATACTCCTGAACATCTTGGCTACAGATTGGCAATAGCGCAGATTGCATTCACAGTGCCTAACCCCCCCAACTGCATAGTAATTAAAGTAGACTTATGTTAGAAAACATCATCTTAAGCATGCACAGCACGATGTAATTCATGCATAGCACTATTACAATTGACTCTATAATGACTAGAAATAGCTAAATCTGATAAATACAGGGGGCTGTCAAAATAAATACCTTGTATTGAAGAACAGGTCCCATTTTGGGTTGGGGGATCACTGTGTAAATATTAACAGGCAGCAGAATAAACTATCTGTGTTAGTAGATGTGACGGTCAGATTACAACGACTCTTTATACACACCGCCAACATAACGGTCCATCCTCTTGGTTGGCTATGACAGTGACTACTCCATCATGGCTAAAGTCGAACCTCTCCGACGCCCTTGCGGAGTAGGGGCCGTCAGAGACATGGCTGTATGCCTCCCACCCGATCAGGATGGGCAGACATGTAGCAATTTTTTTATTGTCTGTTACCACCAGGCAATCCCTGCCAGTGAGGGACAGTGAAAACCAAATTATTTTCGCCCTGCTATAGTAGATGACTTCCATTGTGAGGGGAGCATTACATTTTTTAATAAAAGAAAAAATGCTTCGGGATTTTATTTTTGAAAATAAAAAAAAGAAACCTGTTTGGTGCAGGGTTGCGCCATGCTTTCGCAGCCCTACACCATGCAGAGACATTCATTGGCAGGAAACACAATGATGGTGATTCCTGCCAATGCATTATATTATAAATGGCCACCTGCCAATGCATTATAAATTACCGCCTGTTTGTCCATCCCTTTAAAATTTGCCTGAAGGTCCCTCCATCATGGGGACAGAGTAATTTACTCTGTCCCCATGGCCAAACAGCAGGCCGTCTTTCAATATGTAAATCAGGGCCTACATCTATGTTTACCTACATATACTAAGCGTGACGATACAGTGGGGGTCAATTTATTTGTTTCAATGTATTTGTAAGTCAATATAAAAAGTTGACAATGGGATACGCTATTTTAAGCCGCCGTCCCGCTGCCTCTAATTCAGCTCTGGCTCGGCGGTTGGACGCGGCGGGCGGAAGGGCACTGTCATCTCCTTTAGTGAGTGAGTACTTTACGGATAATGGGGAGCAGATTACGGGACTTTTCTGCATTTTATGTAATGACTGCTTCCAGCTTTTAACTGTGTGCACCTTGGTAATGTCTGTGTTGTTTTTTCTACTATCCCAATAAGGTGCGGGCGTTTAACGCTAATTACCATTGGAGCCACCCTTGCTTTCACGGGATGCAAGAACATCACGCTGGAAATCTACTTTTACGTTTAATACGTTGGACCCTGATCCTTCTGACTTATAGTGAGTACAGGGGTTCCTCACACATGGTTGTGTAGCATTCTTACTAATAGGGATGTATTACACCCTTCCTACAATACAATCTTTATGATGAGTAGATCAACCACTATACACCTCCCTGGGCTTAGTTTAATGAGGGAGTTCCCTATCCTTACTGTGTCTCGTTCTTTTTCTTTCTCTCTAACATTGGTATGTTGTGCACATGATTGTGGCACACTACGTTGCATTAAGCTAGTCTAATGCTCGTCCTATGTACTCTTTTTATCATTTATTTTATTTTCTTGTCCTAGGTACTGATCAGGAGCAGCATAATGGCCCGCCCTGAAATGCATTTTGGGTATTTATCTTTGACTCTTTTTATTTCACGTACACTTCACTATTTTTTCCTATATCCTGGTCCTGAAGAAGCGCCAATGACCTTAGCGGTGCAGAGGCGCGAAACATGTTGGCAGTTTTTATGATACTTAGGCATATTGTGCCATTTGGGATGATACTCTTATTGAGAGTTTTTACACTGCCAAGGTCATCAGATCACTACAACCTCTAGGAGTTTACCCCTTGTCAGTTTTAACTCACTATGCACGCAATTTTTGTTACCCCTCTATAGGACCCACCCCGCACACCCTCATGCACCATCCGGCATGCCTCAAAAGATCTCCAACAAAGTGACCCTTCAGGGGACCCATTTGGAATTGCAGCGCCGGCCCAACGAGGAGCACATGCTGATGAAGCATGACACCTTTCGGGGTGTGTGAGGGCAACAAGAGGCAGGACATGTTCTTTTCCTCACTTTATGGGCCCACCTAACTTAGGACTTCTTTTTATGGTGCTTTTTTCTTTTTTTTTTAATTACTAGGCATATGGGTAACTTTTTTGACCCTGCCTTGGAACAGTGTCCTGTTTTTGTTGGTAGATAATGGGGTACGACATCCTTGAGCTCATATTTACGCCAGTGCTTGTCAAAGGAAACCAATTTCTGCACAGTTATTTTTACATTTCAGACAAGATGAAAAATGTGCCTCCAGACTGTTTTTTCCTGAGCTAGGAGCACACATCTTCAGCCCCAAGCTAATGCAGAACAAATCGGATTCCATTGCACAATGAACAGGTTTTGTGCCAACATAATTCTAGATGAAAGCAGCATCGGGTTTACTGAACGGGGAAACGGGGTTCATGGCAAGATTAGCCACCGACACCCTAGCTGCAAACATTAATAAAGCCTTTAGAATAGGTTTTTGTTTAAATGACACACACACATACACACACACACATGCACACACACACATGCACACATGCACGCGCACACACACACACACACGCACACACGCACACACACACACACACACACACACACACACACACACACACACACACACACACACACACACACACACACACACACACACACACATTGTGTCACTCCTAGGAGGGAAAAATTATTTACCCTGCAGTCAGAAGAACAACCTGCCTTTACAATGCAGTCACTACCCCATCTGCGATGTTACCATGCATTCTTTTGCCCCACAAGTCATTACAATGACTTGAGTTAGGGGACTCGTTGTTGGACTGCTGTTGGATTTTAAGTCCAACACCTTTTCTACTGTTGCGTAGACTGGACTTGGAATAGAAATGTATACTATTCCAAAGTCCAGTGCCCCCCAAGGCAAGTCATTATAACGATTTGCATGGTAAAGTGACGCGTGGTAACGTCGCAGTCAGGGTAGTGAGTGTGGTGTAAAGGCATGCGGAGTAAATGCATGCAAGGTTCCGTCATACAACCTCCAAGAAAAGGCACATGCTTGTGTAGGTATTTTGATTACATTGGCTATATATAATTTTAGTACATTGAGAAATTATTTAATTCTGTATAGCTTGATGCTGAACAAATGCAGAAAAAATATATTCAAAATAATAAAGATAACTGTGTACAGTAAACCAAATGGTACTTGATTTGTATTTTGTAAAATAATTGCTCAGCACAATCTTGCTTGATCTGCAATAGATTTTTCATGGAAGTCAGAGCAAGGCCGCCTATTACTTAGCGGCAAATCGAAACTGCCTAACAGCAGGATATAGGACCACTAAACACCTCACACATCAAAGCCTGGCTGATTCCTTCCTTTCCTGTAAGTACATTTGTCAAAGCTGGATTGAAGGGTACCGAGTTTGATGTTCCTGCCCTCTGAGCTTTGCCACGGATGCCTGTTTTTGAACATCTGAAGAGTTTGTCTGTTTATTTCTATAGCATATATTTCCATAAAATTTGAGAACAGGTGTGAAGTGTGGTGTGTAAGATAAAAATAGGCTCTTTCAGGTCGTTCTCCTGCCACGTAAGAGAAGATACACATTAGAGCAATTCTCAACGTAAGATGTGCCTTTTTCCAGACAATTAACACAGTATGCAGATAGTCATTGCCAGCGATTGCTCCTGTTCTTAGAGTGTACACCTCTAATGAATGGTACAGCCATATCAATATTGTTCAACAACATATCGCCTCATTGAAGTCAATATAGAAAATCGACACCAGTACAACGATGTTCAATATTTAAGACACAATAGTTGTCCTGCGATTTGTGGTGAAATATTTCGCGCTGGTGCAGAAACTGGAACTGTAAAACAATGGCGCCGGGTACCCATACTAGGGGGTGAAGGTGTGGCAGCAGAAAGGGGTGGAGTCACCAGGGGCAGAGTCATGAAAAGTGGAGTCTGACAGCCAAGTTATACATTTTCTTTTTAAAACCCTGCCACAAACAAATAGGCGATAAGGACAAATGTGATTAGAAATCTGTTATGGTTTACATATTAGATCACAATGAGGCTGCCTTTCAAATCATCTCATGGGTTAAGCCACCTGCTACAGAGATCTTTGTGTGCGCTGATAAATTCAGAGGATTATAATAATTGCTAAAAATAACTCTGGAGAATAATGCACTTGCTGGAGAGATCTGTGTTTTCTTTAGTCACTTTTGAATCCTAAAGTAGCGTAGTGGGTTCCTGTGCCTGCTGTAAAGCAGCTCATGTAACATAGAGATCACAGTCACAGATTTGTATTTTATGTGGATAGGTAAGTGGGTTGCTGCTTTTGACACAGAGACATTATTTCTTGCAGGTCATAAGCAGTGGCGTAATGAAAGTTCAAGGGGCCCCCCTGCAATATACACGGAGGGGCCCCCGCTCTGGATTTATTCTGGAGCGCTCAGGCATAAGTACTGTGCCGAGGGGGCCCCTTGCAGCTCGGGGCCCCCCCGCACCACAGGGGATGCGGGGGCCTGTGTTACGACCCTGGTCATAAGTTGCAATCCTCTCAGTGTAGCTTAGTGAGCTATGAACTGGCTTCAAGGAACTGCATGCAAGCTGCAAACCATAGGTTTAGAAATAACCTTATTGTCTGTCGCGCCTTCCAAATCCGAGTCTTCAGGGCTGTGTCGATGCTCTATGGGGGCCCACCTCTGAATCGACCCAAGTCTGGCGCATATAGAAATACACAGACTCTTGGGGCAATTGAGCGGGGGAAGGAAAGGATGGGGACTGCGGGGAGGGAGACCTGTGTGGAGAAACAAAGACACAATATCAATACCTGACTACAGTATCCTTCTTCTTACTTCCCACTCCTTTTTCCCCTACACCCAAACCCTCTATTTCTCCTATCCTACCTGTAAAGAAAAAGAAGGTTGGCTCGGAGAATGTTCTTAGAGAAACCCAGGGGTATTGAAGGAGGCAAGCCAGGAGTGATTCAGACCAGACATCGAGTGTCACCACTATGCTTCTTCCTCCGGGATGTTTTGGAGTTGGTTCCTGAGTGATAGCAAAGAAAACAAAAGAGACAACACTACCGCACTACAAAGCGCACTACTATAGCATTATATCAGGGAAATCTCGTTTTGCTTATAAGGCCCCACCGGGCGTTTAGTACCCAAGGGAGCTTTAAGATTCAAGCCCCAAGGCACTATCGATGCGTGTTTATCCAGCACACACACCTCCTGTCAATAGAACAAAGGTGAAAAGTACAGAACCGATAACCCCTTTGCTCTCAATTCAATCCATAGATCTGGGGGTGTGTTTTTCCATTGCTCGAAAGTCACTTCACACTCCCACTCTTACTGATCAAGACGTCACTCTGAAATACGTGTCTTTTCCTTGGTTCGGTAGGCACCGTACACTTCCGCACTCACACTGAACAATAGCGCAAATGTGAATGCGTAACTTTCCCAAAAGGTACGAATCGCACCGCACACACACCCACGCTCACTATTAAGGGCGCACATCCGGATGTGTGTCAATCGCGGGCACTATACCCTCCCTGCACCACTGACCACGTCTGGCCGTTTTCCAACAGGGAGAATGTTGCCCAAGCGCCACTACGGGCGACAACTCCCTTCTGCAATGTAACCGCTTACGAAAGCGTGTTACAGCCAACAGAGGAGATAGGGTGACCGGAGCTATCAGTCACCGGACTGAAGCAAAGAGCTGGTGGTTCCAGGAGTCAGCACTCCAGAACCCTCTTACCGCGTTAGAGGAGAAGCCGGAGTTCCAATCTGCGCGGGAACAGGTTACAGGGAGAAATAATCGGCAACGCCGCCCGGGGCTCCAGCCGCTTTGTTCCTGTTCTCGGCTCCCCCCCTGCGTTACGCACGCCACGTCCCGCTAAGGATTCTGGGGAATGTAGTTCCTGGCCGGAAACACGCTTTTACAGCTAGCGTTATAGCCGGCCAGGGAATCGTGACAATTGTCTACTTTCTCAAACTGCTGTGAAGGTTGCTATGGAGGGTTCCTTTGGACAGTAACAAATTCTTAATAATACAGACAGTGCCAATCACTATTTAACGTTTTAAGGCCTGACTTTGTGTTTCTCCCAACCATGCGCTCCTAACATAAAATGCTTACCAGCATGGGCAATACTCCTACAGCTGGTAACCCTAATTGCTTTATGTAACATATGTTGTACACTGATTTTTCTTTTATGACTTGCTGTCTCTGTATAATGTGTGGGTGTGATGTAAAGCGCTCTAATTTCTATTGGGATGAGTAGCGCTATAAAAGAATTAAATAAAAAAGAGATTAGTTAGTGCTATTTAAATAATTGTTTATTTACCCACACAGAATGATACTTCTGACGTTCTTACAGGGCATACATTCTCACATATACAGCGGTTGAACAAAGTCAAAAGCGAGCCTCCAAATCATAGATTCTCTTAAGTACTTGTGAAAGGATATCAAGTTGTGTGCCTTTGTTTCCCTCTAGTGCATTGGCATCTAGTTCTTGGGCTATACATAACTCCTAGCCTGGATGATGCTTGATCAAAAGCAGGGCTGATATCCCTTTAACTCAGGCCTTTATTTTGGGCCCCGCTGGAGGTGAAAATGAAGAAAGCCCACTTGCCCCCTGCAGGTCGGTGCTTGTATAGGAAAGAAGACAAAATACGATGCTGCTGAATGCGTCTCAGTATCAGCAGATTATACCAGGACAACTTTTCCATATTTCACTGCAGCCAGTCTGGACCTCGGATTCAGCTCAATAATTCCTGCCAGATATGGCTGGATCCCCCTTATTTCCTCCACTGTCTGCAGGGGGAATTACTACAGATATAGAGATAGTAGGGCTGAGACAATTCTGGCAGAGGATCTCCACTGGCAGAGAAGCTTCAACCGATGGATTTTCCATTACCAATTATAAACATGGCCATGACCATGTCAGGGTGGCAGTGCTTAAGGACCAACTGCAGAGCTGACTACAATCACCAGTCATGGTTTATAGTTGGATTGTGATGGACAACCATGATGTACCTGGAGCAAGAGATACATCTAGAGGAGAAGCCACCAGTAACATTTCCTCCTCCAGATTATCCTTACAGAGGTGGAAATTCCTCTAGTGGATTTATTTCGAGATTTAGAATTCATTCCACAAATTGGAGATTTTACTCTTAACATAAACAAAGAAATGGTGCTTTCCAAAGAGACAAGACAGGATTGTACCTTGTATGCCTTGATCATGGAGCCACTGGTTAGGAGAATAAAAAATAGTCCTTTAATCCACAGAGTGATTGTAGGTCGTCTGCATATAAATTGGCTCTTTCAGCAGATGATATTTTGTGTTTTATAGCACACCCTGAGCGCTCTCTCCTGCATCTAATCATGGAAATCCAGGACGTTGGGAAAGTCTCTGGATTTTTAATTAACTATACCAAATCGATGGGCCTTGGAGAATTCAAGATTTTTGAGGAAATGGTGAGAGTTGCTAATAAATAAGATGGGCTCTAGTTATCAACTTCCCCCTACAGTATTTGGGTGGAAAGCCAACAGAATCCTTTGACCACGTATATGAGACTAATTCTCTATCTCTAATTTATATTCTCTTTAAAGACATGTATCAATGGGGCAAGCTCGAGATTTCTTGGTTTGGACGCATGGCAGTTATAAATATTAATTTTCTCCTCTGCCTATTACCCGTAAGCAGAACCTTCCATTAACAACTCCATCTACTGCACTGAAATCAGTCCAGGGCAAGTGTTTCTCATTCACACAGAGTATTACGACCCGAGAATATCCCCAAAAATTGTATTGCAGGCACTATAGGAGGGAGATCTCTAGTTTCCTCACATGATTTCCTATGTACAGAGGAAAACACATCAGACAGCTGTGTGATATTCACAGGGGTGGTGAGAAGCCATGGGGGCAATTCGAATATTTGCATTCTCTGTTGCCCCTGAGGGCTCTTCTGTGGCTGGCTTTTACGCATCGTGGCTCTGATGCTCTGCAGCCATCGACTAGGATAACTTTAAGACACTGGACTACGGTAGCAAGAGTTGGGTGCACCACCACATTCCCATTGCCCTTGTCACCTCATTTCTAAACAGTCCCAGGTTTCATTCAGGCCTACACAACTGAATTTTCCCTCCCTGATTTGGGGTCACAGAAGCAACTATGGGTGATTTATATGATAAGGGTCACCGCAAAACGTTGCAAACTTGTCCAAGATTTCTATTCAAGACAAAAGAAAAAGTGGCAGCACTCCATGACCTTATCACTTTAGACTCATTCATGAAAAGTGGATCCACTAAGAAGGGTATATCAACCCTATTCAAATTGTTTACCTCTAGACGGCAGGTGGTGACAACCTCTTATGTGACTGCTTGAGAGGAAGGTCTGGGCCTAAAAATATCTGAAGAGTCTCGGCTCAACATTTGGTCGATGTGCGGCTAAGTCCTTGTTAGACCTGGCACCATTGGCGTAGGTCTCCCTTCCATTTTTTTGCTGTTGTCTCCTCTGTCTTTGCTGGTATTAGATGTTCTGGGCGCTGTGCCACTGCCATTCAGTGCCACAGCGCGAATGCTCCCTGTGTAAATATGACATTTGAATTGGTATATTCGTGATTGGCTTATTTGGTTTTCCTGTTAGTCCCTAGTAGCGGGGCCTGTGTGTGCCCAGGGCTGGTAAACCAAATGCTGCTGGTGGGCCTGCAGCGCTGGTTTGCGCCACCCACAGAAGCAGCTTGTAAAGTGTGTCTCAGACCTGCCACTGCAGAGTCTGTGTGCAGTCCAGAACTGCCATCTTGGCTGTGAAGTGCACCTACTTCCCAGCCCCTAAACCTTTCCTTGGCATCATGTAAGTCACCCCTATGGTAGGGTGCATTGTATGTGTAAGGTAGGACATGCCTTGGTGTGTGTAGCATGTCCTGGTAGTGAATTACACCCAATTTCGTTTTTCACTACTGTAAGTTTACCTGTTCTCCATAGGCCAGAATGGGCAGTTTGACTATTACATTTTATAATCCTAACTGACCCAAGGAACATGGTAGAAAAACTAATTTAGTATGCCTGAGCTCAGAATATTAAAATACATCTTTTAGTGAAGTTTATTTTTATATTCTGTGTTTGAAAATACCACTTTTAGACAGTAGGTATTTTCTTGCCTAAGCCTTCCAGTGTGCTCTGCTGTTATGTGTATTAGCTGTCTGGTTTTGGAGGGACAGGTATAAATATCTGTGCTGAAACCCCTACAATTGGTATTGCTCCTGGACATCAAGATGAACCTCTGTCCATGTAACTGAAGGAATCTGCAGGAGGTGACTATCCTTGTGCTTGTGTGCTGTTTCTTGGATTGGCCTGCAGTGGTTACCATTGGACTTGGAAGAAGAGAGAAAAGGACTTTGAGAGAACGTTTATTAATCTTGCTAAAGCAATCGCCCAAGGGCTAGGAGAGACCTAGTCTCCTGCTGACGTCTCAGGCACATCAGACTTCACCACCAGCCTCCTGATTCCTCCCAGCGAGGATTTCTATCTGCAGGTGAGGCTCCTGTGAGTTCCAGGGCCTCTAGTTCTACTACAGAGAAGAGAGTGCTGAAATCGTCACTAACGCACGTTTGCGAGCCGCTGCAGCTGAAAGCGCACCGGAAAATCATTGCGCTGCTGCCGCTGAGTGCTCGCAACCAAAGATCATCGCATCGCACGTTTGCGAGCTTCCAAGTGCTCGCTAACTCCAAGAGATCATTGCATCGAGATCATCGCATCACGACATTGCTGCGCGGACGCCGGGCGTCTGCCATTTTCATCGCATCGCATCAGGATCGTCACTCCCTTGCGGAGCGCCATTTCTTCGCACCGCAACCTGATCGCACACGTAACAGGATCGTCGCCTCGTCTCCTCCCTCGCGGCAAGGAGTCATCGCATCAACGGCCTAGCATGCAGAAGTTTGTCGCATTGTCTCCGCACGCATCAGCAGATCGGCGCATCTTCTCCTCCCTCACCGTAAGGATTCATCGCATCACTGGCCTCGCGTGCAGAAAATCATTGCTACAGCTTCTTTGCGACATTTTGGTTATTTTGCTACGAAATTCAGGTACTTTGTAAGTAAAAGGGTCGTAGAGACCACTGCTTTGAACTGAACTCCTTTTTGCACACTTTGAACTATTTTTGCAGCATTTCAAGAGTAATCCTAGTTTACAGTATTGTGGCTTTTTACCGTTATTGGTCTTGTGTTAAGTCTATATATAAAGATACTTATTTTTTATAACTATTTGTGTGGTGTCCCTTTGTAGTGTTCTTCACTGTGTTACTGTGTATGGTCATAAATGCTTCACACACTGCCTCTGAGATAAGCCTAGCTGCTCGTGCTACGTTACTACAGGGTTGAGCAGGGGTTATCAAAGGGTGTAGCCCTCTTACTCTGACTTAGGAAGAAGGGTCCCTACTTGGACAGTGGCCAGCCATTGCCAACTAGAGACCCCCATTTCTAACAGTCCTCAATATGCACTCAACATAAAGAAAACAATACCAAGATCTTTCTCCCCTGGTATCTTACTTCAGTTAGATTGCGCACAATTTTTCTTGTCTTCAGATGTATGCTAGAAGGGCTGTAGGGAAATAGGTACTATGGCCCCTGTGTGGTAGCTTTGTGACCAGGGTCAGGTTTTCTGGAAAAAATGATAGAATAGATTAAATTGGTGGTGCTGCCCAGTGTTCAAGTTCCCATATTTGTTTTCAATGCATTTCCACCGTTGCCTCCACAGTGATTGTCTGAGATCCAGAAATTGGCCTTAATGTCTGATACTCTGCACTGTTTTCACCCAGTGACCCAAGTGAAAGCCTATTGGCAGTGGCGTAGCTAGCGCTTTTGCCGCCCAGGGCGGTCCTGCAGTTTGCCGCCCAGTGACGGCTAGTGTGTGCAGGTAAGGGGGGGGACGGTGCCAGTGAAGTGAAGGGGTGAAGTGAAATGGTGAAGTGCTGCTGTGCGCTACCGTCAAAAGCAGTGCCTCTCCTCACCCACCCCTAGCTATGCCATGGCCTATTGGCTCTGGGACAGTACTAAATTTATGATGCTAGAACTGTGCCACTATCCTTGCCTCTTAGGTGAAAGCATCAACAAAGGTTCTTAGCGTCTGAGGCTGGGTCTAAACTGCCGTACCTGTCTCCTCAGTGAAGCCTATACTTAGGGGAACATGTAGAACCCCCTATCGCCACAGGAGCTTCACTTTTTCTGATGCTCCAGAGGTCTAGCACCATTTTTCCATATTTACAAAGTGGCTATAAGCCACTTAACATGCATTAACGTCACCCTGTAAATATGACCCTTTGCGACGTAGTCCTCTGCGGCAAAGGGGCATGCAATGGGTGTTGCAGTGGGGTTCTACCGCAACACCCATTGTTTTTTGATGCTGCCCTAGATTTACAAGGCAGGGAAAACCCGGTGTTAGAATGGTTATTTCCTCATTTTTTGCTCTTTGTATATCTGCTGCATTCTGCAGCGGAGATAAAAAGAGCAAATCACCATTATTGATTGTTTATGTGCAAGAAGGTGTCCCTTCCTGTACATAAACAATCACCAGCGCAGGCAGAGTAGCAACATGGTGACAGGCTGCCTGCGATGGCACTAGACAGCTTTTTTTGCGCCACCACTATGGGACACACAGGGGGGGCGTGAATATGACGCATCCTTGCCTTTAAAAAATGTCAGAGTGCAGCGTTGCCAAATTTGGCGTAGAAGCATGCTCCAATATTGTTTTGTAAATATGGCCTTAGTTTCAGAGGATGTGCCTATATGTCTACAACCTCAGAGAAAGCCTATGGGGTCAGAGGTCGATTTAGTGTCAGAAGCTGGGCCTGCACTGCACAGCTTACCCCGAGCAAAGGCCTCTGGTAGGTCCTTAATGTCAGTGTCTGGGCTTGTGTTTCACTGACTGCCCTCAGTGTCAGAGACTAACCTGTGCCTCTCTGCCTGTCCCTCACTGAAGACCAGCATCTGGAACGAATATTATCGCTGCCTGACCGGTGCCATGTTGTGTGCTTTGGTGAAGCTCTATCATCAACACTCAGCACCCCAATACCCATATATAAATGTTCAGGGAACACTTTAATACTTGGTTGCAGCCTTTTCAAGAGCTTCTCTTTGCCAAAAAGAGGGGAATTTCAGATATATATATCTGCATGTCTGAGCAAATATGAGGATGACAGTGGCCTGTAATGGTGCTAGCACATACCGTTTTTAGGAAGTCATTTGTGACGAATATACAATCAAGTGTGCTCAAGGGAGACAGGTAACACTATGTCATCCCAATAGTGTAAGGTATATAGGAGAGAAACCCCCAATGTACAAAGTATATATAAAGAATGTCCAGAGCACCACCAATTAGGTTGTAAGTGGTCTCTCAATTCAACAGGTCCGTATTGGTACAGTGAACTCTAATAGTAAAATGAGTACAAAAAGACCGATGATTCTGTTTCTTTATACAGGATAATATATAATTGGTTCAAAGAGATGTACACACACATTGATGAAATGGAAACAGATTCCAAGTAAATCATTACATAACAAAATTTACAATTATAATACCATGGAATGTGCAAAAAGAGAGTGCAACTAATTAATGTAGACAAGAGGTGTTCGAGACAATTTTCAAGCCATTGAAAAAGGTAGTCCAAGAAATCTATAGATTTTAAATAAAAAGAGTTGTAATTGTACCAAACAATGTGAAATAAACATGAGGAAAGCTTGTTAAAATTAGTTTTATCAACAGACCAAGAAGTGGTGTAAGAACAGGAAAGAGAAACCTCGAGACCCATGTGATCATACAACCCTTATTCCAACAAAGAAAAAGAAGGCTAAGAAAGGAATATTAATAAAAAAACTACCTCTAATGAGTGTAAATAGTTGGTCCAGTGAAAATGTGAAAAATCGAATCCTGATCCTCGGAGCCCCGAGGACAACAAAGAAAAAAGTCTGTAAAGATACCAATATCCACTCCAACAAAGCACGAGTTAGTATCTACAAAATTAGATTCAACAAACAAGTATATTAACAGAACCAGACAGAGAATAACCTGAGCCAGTCCATAGATAAACGTGGGGTAATATCAACTTAATAAGTCGTTCAGTCCTAAAATGTATCTAGTATGTTTTATATGTATGTAGACAAAGAACTGTGACTGCTTCAAAAGTATTTGAAGTGGTCTACAGAAAAAATGTACGGAACATAGCATGAGGAGAGACAAAAATAGGTAAACACCCAAGTCAAATTATCTGTTGACAAAAACAGAAGTTATACCAGGTTTAAAAAAGAGAGAAGTGAAACTTGTAAAGTTCACATACCATCTCAAGTTAGAATAATAAAGCCGTAGAACATAGACATTAATACCTCAGGTTAATCAACCCAGGAAACACAAACAGAAGTAAAACCAGAAAGTAATCATACCTTGCCAAAAAGGCCAAAGAAAGTCAAGAACGATAAAGTCCGTTTGTTGCAGGGACCCTGATCAGTCCAAGTCTCCATAATACTGGATAGTCCTTAACAAGCAGTATCGTACAATTATACAAGGGGACAAGGAGGTAAAGTAAAATACCATAAATACAAGTCCCAACATAAGAGCCTTGTTAAATCAACGGTGCAAAGACACCCTAGTTAAAAAAACACTCACCGGCCGCCCAATCTGAATTCACGTGTAAGTGTTTTTGGAGCCATCCATCGTTACTCCTTATAAACAGTGGTCATAAACATAAAAGAAGGTGATCTAATAGTCACAAAGGTTGAATTGACATGAAAAAAGAAATATGTATGAACGGGCAAGCGGGCGCCATGTTGGACGGGAGTCTAAAGAGCCGTCACCCCAATATTATACAAAATTAAGGTCTTGGTATCACACAAAATAAGTGTATAGTTGCTAATAGATCATAATATAAATGGCAAAATGTTCTAAGCCATGGAAAAAGGAAACGTCTTGTATCGTCACTTCAATGTGTGAAGTATGTATGGCAAAAAGGAGGTGTAGTTGTGTATTCTAGCAGTCTAAACCCTAAAGTAGGATATCCAATCTCACAGGGCATGGAGCATTTGTGAAGAATTGGAAAAGCCAATCTCTGTTTGTTAGGAATGATATAATGGCATTTAACTCTCAGAGTAAAGGGGATAGATTAGACTAAATTAACAGAAGGAAGGGGTAAATCAAGAGTAATACAGAAAAAAATTATAAACATATTTAAGATACACCCAAATCAATGTGATGAGTTTCCATCAAAACTAAGGAATTTTTAATAAAAATAAGGAATTTTCTTGATACAACAAGGTCAAAATACCAACACCCCTAATCTTGTATCACACAAATATTCAACATAGAATTTGGAAAGGACTTTTTTTTCAGATAGACAGAACTGTTATTGCAGCTATCAAATTACTCTTCATACAATTTGACAAAATTACTCTCAAAGGAGATAAATGAGACATCATACATGTTAGTACAAGGTCAACTTCTAAAGACCAAGTATATGTCCTTCTGTATAGAGTGGTGAACTGTGCACTAATACATTATGGGCAAATTCGTTATACAACATGACTTACACTGAACCACAGAGATAGGTTGTAAATCCTAGTACAGTTATTCTCACAAAAATACATGTAATTCTCTATCTACATTCAGACCAAATTCTTCCGCTCTAAGTTGAGTAATCCATTTTTTTTCCAACTGTCTCAATAGTTTAGTCCTATCTCCTCCCCTAGGATGGTCACATGTGGTAGTAATGCCATGGAATTTCACCAAGGATAAGTCTGCTGAACCATGATTCTCATTGAAGTGAACAGCTAACGGATAGTTCATATCTGCATTTCGATGGCCCTAATGTGTTCCTGTATTCTCCCTTTAACATGACGAATAGTACTGCCAACGTATATGTTATGTTATGTTATGTTATGTTATGTTAGTGCTATTTGTATTGCGCACGGCTGCTCCAGCGAAGGAGCGTCCCGGCGCACCGACAAGGTGGCGAACACAACACAACTGGGGAACAGAAATAATTATTAAGAAATTGGGGAGTGAAGGATTTAACAAAGCTCAAAAAATAAATGAGTTTTAGCGGCCTTGCGGAAGGAGAGCAGGTCACCAAAGGTCCGGAGTTTCAAAGGGAGAGCGTTCCAGAGTGCGGCTGCCCGCACCTTAAAAGAGCGCCCCCCCACCCGACTGAGTTTGAACCGAGGGGCTACCGCTAATTCTTGGTCTAGCGAGCGCAGAGTGCGGCCCGGGATGTAAGGGCGCAAGAGTTGGTGCAGTAAGGGAGGTGATAGGCCCTTCAGAATTTTGAAGGAAAGGCACAAAACTTTAAAGTGGATCCGCTGCCTAACGGGTAACCAATGCAAGGCTCGCAAAGATTGACCGGCCGAGCAAAACCTAGGAAGACCTATGATCGCTCTGGCCGCAGCGTTCTGCACTCTTTGAAGTCGGGTTAACTCAGCCTGGTTTAATCCTATAAAAAGGGAGCTGGCATAGTCCAACCGTGCCAAAACCGTTGCTTGCACCACCAATTGACGAGTTGCGGCATCGAAGTATTTAAGGGCAGGGCGCAGATTGCGCAGGATGCCGAAGCAGCAAGCCGCCGTCCTTTTGGTGTGGCCAACAAAGTTGAGGGAAGGGTCCAGCCAAACACCAAGATTTTTGATCTCCGCAACCGGAGTGGGGGTCGGCCCCAGCTCAGAGGGCCACCAGGTATCTCCCCATAGGTCCGTCCGCTTCCCAAAGATCATCACCTCCGTTTTTTTGGCGTTTAGTTGGAGACAGTTGGACGTCATCCAACCAGCCACCGCCCTGAGTCCATCTCTGAATCTTGGGGCATCCACCCCAGAGTCCCCGCTGATCGTGACCGCTAGCTGGGTGTCATCAGCGTACGACACCATGGTCATACCACAGAGCTTCACAACCTCAGCCAGCGGCCTCACGTAGATGTTAAACAACGTGGGGCTCAGTGAGGAACCCTGTGGGACCCCAAGAGACAGAGGATGGCATTTGGACTGGTAGGGCGGGGACGCCACACAGAAGGAACGATCCCTGAGAAACGAACGGAACCACTGGTGTGCAGTGCCGATAACCCCTATCTCCTCAAGACGTTGCAGGAGAATGTCATGGGAGACCGTGTCAAAGGCGGCGCTTAGGTCTAACAAAACAAGCGCCGCCGTTTGACCTGCATCCAGAACTACCCGAAGGTGCTCGACCATAGATAACAGTGCTGTCTCCGTACTGTGGCCAGCCCGAAAACCATTCTGGGTGTCGTCCAGAATGTTGGCACGCAACAGATGACCAGAGAGGGCGGTGTTGACATGCGCCTCCGCGAGTTTGGCTGGCCACGGGAGAAGTGAGATCGGGCGGTAGTTCTCCGATTTTGTAGGGTCGAGAGATGGTTTTTTCAAAATGGGCATTACTACCGCATGCTTCCATTTCAAAGGCACTTGGCCTGATGATAGCGACGTGTTGATTAAGTCGCAAACCGGGCGAGCAAAAACCTGGTCTCTGAACATAGGTGGCTTGAGCGGGTCGTCCGGTGACCCCGACTTAACTCGGAGAGCCAAGGCCGTGTAAGACTCCAAAGAGAGAGAGGGGAGAGAGTCTAGCACCACCTGATCCAACCGGATGGGAGGCCCCATACTGGTTTGTGCAGTGGAGGAGGGGAAGGCCCTATATATGGTCTGGACCTTCTCCAGAAAGAAAGCCGCCAGCGCTTCACAATGAGTATTGGAGCTGATGGAGTTACCGGCCGGCTTCCTTGCCACTAGGTCTTTAAGGGCCTTAAAGATGGTTTTAACAGGATTCCCACTATTGCGAAACTCCAGAGCGTAGTATTCAGCCCGGGTTCTACAAACCGCGCGGTGATAAGACTTGACCGCAGCCATATACAGGGTTTTTTTGCTGCTGTCATACCTCTTCCTCCAGTCTCTCTCTGCACGTCTGCAGACACTTTTCAGAGCCCTCAGATTGCCATCATACCAGGGACTGGGGGCGCGGGAGCCACACTTACTGAAAACCATCGGGATAAGGGAGTCGAGGGCCCTGGTTACCCATCCGCAGAAATGGTCATAACCAGACTCCACGTTCTCCACTGCACCCAGTGGGTCGTCAGTGAGAAGGCGGTGGAGATCTTCCGCCTTTAATTTGCTCCAGCGCCGTCTGGGCATGGCTCGCAGTGGCACCTTAAGTGGGGCTTCATCAAGACTACAGTGAATGGTCACGAGTGAGTGGTCTGACCAGGTCAGGGGGAGGGGGGGGGCCACTGTAACCCCTTCTAAGTTAGAAAAAAAGGGGTCCAGAGTGTGGCCACCACTATGAGTGGGGTCCGAGACCAGCTGGAACAATTGAAGGGCCTCAAGGTCCGCCACCATCCCTCCCACAGAAGAAAGACACAAAGTGTCAAAATGGAGATTCAAATCACCAATGATAGAGAAATTGGCAGACCCTACTGCTAGTGAACTAACCGCCTCAGGGAGAGCCTCTCGAAATGCCACTGAGCTACCAGGTGGACGGTAAATCAGCAATCCTGACAAGGTAAAATGCGGAGTAACCGCAACCTTGAACAGGGCGCTTTCGCAGCCCGTGATGTTCTGCACACTCCAGGCGCAAGAGTAGCACGATTTAACAGCAAGAGCGACGCCACCCCCTCTCGAAGAGCGGTTGAGCGTGTAGATGGAATACTCAAAGGGGAACGCCAGATTCAATACCGTAGAATCGGTGTCTTGCAGCCATGTCTCTGTCAGACAAAAGATGTCAGGGGGGTCATTGTCCACAAGATCAGCAATATCCTGATAATGCTTGACCGCCGATCTGACGTTTAAATTCCAGATGGTGAGATGTCGCGAAGAGACCTTACTGCTTATGGCAGGCTGCACTATACAAGACCCCAAACAGGAAGGGGCTTCGAGTAGCCAGCCGCCACAAGCACAGCGATGGGGGCCACACAAAGGGTCAACGCGGACTTCGGCGCAGGGAGGCAGACAGGTATTAAATGCCAGGAGACTATCCCTGGTATACATAAGCATGGTTAGAGATGCACCTGATGTAAATATCACCGCGAAGCCAGCGCAACCGAGCGCGGACGGGCGCAGACGGGCAGGACTCAGGCACGACTCCGGCCACGCGAGGACGCGCCCGCTGCGCGATCCCGCTGCGCTAGGGGAGGAGCCTTAAATAGGTGTTCCCAGGCGTCACATGTGCATTCAAGCGCTGTCAGGTGGAAAAGCCTCACTCCACTCACCCCACTCCAAGATGTCCGCCAAAAACGAACCAAGCACCCACCCCAGGACCAGACCCGCCAAAACGGCGGTGAAGGGGCACAATTTAAGGTGCAGGTAAGGGGCAATTTAAAAAAGGGTCAAAATGACCAAAACAAACAAAAAGAATATATAACGTTTTTAAAACAGCAGTTTTACTGCAAAAACGCGCAAGCGCTCTCGCAGCAGCAGCTACCTTGTCAGGGGCTGAAAGCAGGAGGGACTCGCCCTAAATAGGTGTTCCCAGGCGTCACATGTGCATTCAAGCACTGTCAGGTGGAAAAGCCTCACTCCACTCACCCCACTCCAAGATGTCCGCCAAAAACGAACCAAGCACCCACCCCAGGACCAGACCCGCCAAAACGGCGGTGAAGGGGCACAATTTAAGGTGCAGGTAAGGGGCAATTTAAAAAAGGGTCAAAATGACCAAAACAAACAAAAAGAATATATAACGTTTTTAAAACAGCAGTTTTACTGCAAAAACGCGCAAGCGCTCTCGCAGCAGCAGCTACCTTGTCAGGGGCTGAAAGCAGGAGGGACTCGCCCTAAATAGGTGTTCCCAGGCGTCACATGTGCATTCAAGCACTGTCAGGTGGAAAAGCCTCACTCCACTCACCCCACTCCAAGATGTCCGCCAAAAACGAACCAAGCACCCACCCCAGGACCAGACCCGCCAAAACGGCGGTGAAGGGGCACAATTTAAGGTGCAGGTAAGGGGCAATTTAAAAAAGGGTCAAAATGACCAAAACAAACAAAAAGAATATATAACGTTTTTAAAACAGCAGTTTTACTGCAAAAACGCGCAAGCGCTCTCGCAGCAGCAGCTACCTTGTCAGGGGCTGAAAGCAGGAGGGACTCGCCCTAAATAGGTGTTCCCAGGCGTCACATGTGCATTCAAGCACTGTCAGGTGGAAAAGCCTCACTCCACTCACCCCACTCCAAGATGTCCGCCAAAAACGAACCAAGCACCCACCCCAGGACCAGACCCGCCAAAACGGCGGTGAAGGGGCACAATTTAAGGTGCAGGTAAGGGGCAATTTAAAAAAGGGTCAAAATGACCAAAACAAACAAAAAGAATATATAACGTTTTTAAAACAGCAGTTTTACTGCAAAAACGCGCAAGCGCTCTCGCAGCAGCAGCTACCTTGTCAGGGGCTGAAAGCAGGAGGGACTCGCCCTAAATAGGTGTTCCCAGGCGTCACATGTGCATTCAAGCACTGTCAGGTGGAAAAGCCTCACTCCACTCACCCCACTCCAAGATGTCCGCCAAAAACGAACCAAGCACCCACCCCAGGACCAGACCCGCCAAAACGGCGGTGAAGGGGCACAATTTAAGGTGCAGGTAAGGGGCAATTTAAAAAAGGGTCAAAATGACCAAAACAAACAAATGTTTGCAAACACATAACACAATACACAACAAATTTGGTGTTACAATTTATAAACGTATTGATATTGTATTTATCATTTGTGTTGCATTTGAAGCCCTTGATCTTGTCCAAGAAAATTTACACATATTACAGTGTCCGCATTTGTAGGAACCTTTTGGCGGAAGAGGTAACCAGTGTGGTCCTGACCTGGTCTTTTTAAGATTAAGAAAGCTAGGCCACAGTCTGTTGCTCAAACGTGTTCCTCTCTTATAGGTAAGGTAAGAGAGATACATGTTTTCAGATTCAAATCCATCTGTAGGATATGCCAATGTTTGAGTACAGTGTTATAAAAAAACATGGCTTTGTGTGTGAAAGGGTGTAATCAGAGAGACTCTATCATCATTCCTAGTGACCTTTCTCATGTCCTTCAGTGTTTGTTTCCGATCAAACCTCAGGATTTTTTGTTTGGTTGCAGTTATCACATTAGGTGGTAACTCTGACCCTCATGCACAATCATCACACCCTAGGTCCCAAGTACTCTCCATTCCATTTGGGGAGATGATGAGAATATGGCAAAATTGCAGTGAAGATATGACTTTCCGTTTGGAGTTTGATCAGGCAGAGAGGAGATTTTTGGACAGGGGCTATCCACCCCTTACTTTTGTTACTTTGGTCTTATCTATCCCCTTTACTCTGAGAGTTAGATGTCATTACATAATTCTTAACAACAACAGAGATTGGCTTTTTCAGTAGGAATTCCTCACAAATGCTCCATGCGCAGTGAGATTGGTTATCCAACTTCAGGGTTTAGACTGCAAGAATACTGTTGTAAGTAGATTAGGTAGGCATCAGGACACGTCTTCAGGTTGTAAGATAGATTTATTAAGATAGCACAGCAGAAATAAAGCACTTCGCTAGCTGACCAGACCATCAACTGCCAAGACTGGAACATTCACATACCAGATAGAACACTCATAGGTAGTGAGGGAGGTTGAGGAGACATAAACACAAAGAATGGACTACTGACCCCAAGTAGCCATAAAAAGCAAGCACATATATACAACATATCTTCTTCCTTTACAGAAAACACAATAAAGGCTTCAAACACCCAACAAAAGCTCAAAGCATGAAAAGGAAAAGCAAGAAAACATAAAACATGCAGGAGGTCAAAGACCTCTTAGACTTCCAGATGACGAAAGCAAAGGGCAGGATAAGAAGAGGATCACAATAAGAATCATGACGAATATCACGATAACATGACCACCTTCTTCCCTTCGATTGACGAAAAACAAAAAGAGACAGTCTACTCTCTACAATCCGTCCTTGTGGCCATCAAAAACGGGAAGAGACAGCTTATGTTCTCCAATCAGTTTTACGTCTGTCGCGCCTTACAGCACACAGTTGAAGATTAAAAAGTTCAACAAACGCCTCTAATGCTCAACAGTTCTGGAAGAATGCTCCCTAAGAAAAATTTTAGCCAGATTTCTTACAGTAGAAAATGACGTTCTGGTTCTTTTCTTGGGTTAAAGGCCTCTCGATGTAGTTCGGGCCTCTACATTAGACCAAAAATTTAATTTCTTTGTTGACAAACTGTCTCAGTACTAGGGGCTAAAAAGCCAGGCTCTAGTCGCGGAACATTTGTACCGGTAGAAAGAACCTCCATGTCACGATTTTGTCTCGTGGTACTGGAACTCTTGTCGTCACAACTCTAGGTCGTGAACACTCCTGGACAAAGGACACATTTTTCCTTTTTTTTTTCTTCCTATCCCGGTACTGATTTTATGACATCTGTTGTCTCCCGCTAGATAGGTTGGAACTTTAGTTCTCTCATTTTTTTTCCCTTTTCTTTGTCTTCGTCTCCCTACGGTGCTGGGACACCCTTTGTCCTCTCGCGGTTTCCGATTTCGCCGGTCCTGGGACTACCATTGTCCTCACCCGGTCGTGGTCCAAGGCTCACTTCCCCTTTTTTTTTCCTTATTTCGCCGGTCCTGGGACTACCATTGTCCTCTCCCGGTCGTGATCCAAGGCTCACTGCTTCAGTACCTACTTTTACCAAAAACGGGTAAGAGTTGCAATATTTTCCATTTGCATTTCAACTTGAAATTACAGTCTTTCAAAACTTTTAACGCTAGCAACACTTACTTTGCAATTTTCCATTTGCATTTCATCTCATGAAATTCACGAACATACCATACTCTGACAGATGGCAACTTTCCTTGTGACTTTTTCTCATTTTCCTTTTATTTATTTTTTTTAATCTGCCACACCTGCTTTTTGAACAACTTTCTGTCCATGCTGGAATTGAATGAATTATTCTCTCCAGAAATTAATGGTGAGTGCTTAACAAGTTTTTCCGATTTAATTTGTGATGCAGAATCAATAATAAACTCCTTTTTTTTTCTTTCACTTCTTCAATGACGTTACCATTTATGTTTATATATGCCATAGAACATTACCATCAAACAATTTACTGTCACGGTTCTTAACTTTCGCATTTGTAGAACTCTGACCGTGTTTTAAAGCACATTCACATTACTCGTACTGCCTTAGTTTTTATTCCAGCTTTCAAAAACCATATTGTGAAACACATTACACACAAAAGATATACTTCGAAAATCCACCAGGTGGCACCCTCGTAAATGAATTACTAGCCGTAACATCGTAAGTGCTTCCATGTGACGTTTTAACTTATAGCTAGTCTTTGTGCTGGAAGGGCCATTCAAAAAGTAATGTGACACATAATTGCTGAAGCTGTGTGAGAAGCCAGTAACACACTTGTAATCACTTCAATGAACAGACGGCCTAAAACGGAACTGTCAGTGCCTCAATAACTCAAATAGTACATCACAAGTGCATTCTCTCACCTCTTGACTTTCCGGTGTGTTTACTTTGACCCTCGGCGAGTTACTACAGAATTTCCTCGTTACGGAATGTCCCGTAAGTCCCATTACCATGCGAAAAAACGAAAACAAAATAATTAAGATGGCTCCCTGACGTTACGTCGTGACATCACACGCTGAGCTGCGTTGCTCGACATCGCGCTTAAAGGACTTGTCTGACGAAAGAGTGGTAGTCCAGACAACACCAAGAACGCTAAGCGTTCTGAAAATGTGGCGGGAAGGCAGCCCCTCCGCTAATACTGACGGACATTCCACGACGTCATCAGTGAGAGGAAGTCAGCAACGTCGGAAAGGTCTCTCTGAACGGTAACGGTACGGCGGAGACTTGACACGCCTCACTTTTCTCTTCCCCAGTGTCGTTTTCTCACACCATAAGCACGCTTGTCACCAGATGTCTTTAAGATAGGAATCACAGCTTGCCTCAGGCGCGCATATCGTTTACAGCAAAATGCAGATCCAAACATACATTGGCTTAAAGTTGAATCCAGTAAATTGCAGTGGAAACGCACTTGAATTACTAGCATAAATTGGCTGCGCTTTAAACGGCAAATGTCTCTCCTACCTGTCAAGTCGTCTTGACTCAGTGTTGGCAGCAAATGGAGTAGTTTGGCAGGTTGCTTGATAATTCTTGTTTCTTTTGCCGATTTTTCACACGTTATGCAGATTACGAATTTCTTTCAACATTCATTAGGTTTACAATTCTTTCACAAAGCAGGTTTCTTTTGGCTTACAGGACAACAGAGGTGTCCAGTTTCTTTTCCAATTTTCCTCGCGAATTTCTTCCTGCTTTTTTTTTATATTTAAAATAACTTGCGGCAGTTTTCTTCTTTTCTTGGTGATTCTGTCGGTTTCTTCTTATTTTGGAAGAAAACTTCATCCATTCAGCAGGTTTCTTTTAGATTTGTGGCATACCAGATGTATCTTGTTTACTTTTACAGTTGCTTTCAGCCGCAGATGGATGACAAGGTGTTTTGGGTTCTTGATGCGAAGTGTTTCTCGTGCTGCGCTGTGCTTCTGCCTTGGTCTGGTCAGTCAATTCGTCGCCAAAATGTTGTAAGTAGATTAGGTAGGCATCAGGACACGTCTTCAGGTTACAAGATAGGTTTATTAAGATAGCACAGCAGAGATAAAGCACTTCGCTAGCTGACCAGACCATCAACTGCCAAGACTGGAACATTCACATACCAGATAGAACACTCATAGGTAGTGAGGGAGGTTGAGGAGACATAAACACAAAGAATGGACTACTGACCCCAAGTAGCCATAACAAAGCAAGCACATATATACAACAAATACACAACTATACCTTCTTTTTGTTATGCGTAATCCACACACTGCCGTGACGATACAAGACGTTATTTTGCCATCAATATTATGATCCATTAGCAACTATACACTTATTTTGTGTGATACCGAGACCTTCATTTTCGTATAATATTGGGCTGACGGCTCTTTAGATTCCCTTCCAACATGGCGCCCGCTTGCCTGTTCATACATATTTCTTCTTTCCATGTTGATGGAGCCTTTGTGACTATTATATCGCCTTCTTTTAAGTTTATGACCCGGATCAGGCAGGCGTTGAGTCTTTTTTTAACTGGGGAGACTTTGCACTGTTGATTTAACAGTGCTCTTATGGTGGGACCCGTATTTATGGTATTTGACTTTGTCTCCTTGTCCCCTTGTATAATTGTAATACACTGCTTGTTCTGAACTATACAGTATGACAGAGACTTTGAATTATCAGGGTCCTTACTGCAACAAACAGACTTTATTGTCCTTGAATTTCTTTTGCCTTTTTGGCAAGGTATGATTACTTTCTGGTTTTAAATTCTGTTTGTGTTTCCTGGGTTGATTAACATGAGGTAGTAATGTCTATGTTCTATGGCTTTATTATTCTAACTTGATATGGAATGTGAACTTTACAAGTTTCACTTCTCTCTTTTTTAAACCTGGTATAACTTATTTTTTGTCCGTAGATAATTTGACTGGGGTGTTTACCTATTTTTGTCTCTCGTCATGCTATGTTCCATACATTTTTCCTGTAGACTACTTCGAATACTTTTGAAGCGGTCACAGTTCTTTGTATACATACATATAAAACATACTAGATACATTTTAGGACTGAACAACTTATATTATCCTCCTTTTATCTATGGACTGGCTCTGGTTATTCTCTGTCTGGTTCTGTTAATATACGTGTGTGTTGAATCTAATTTTGTAGATACTAACTCGTGCCTTGTTGAGGTGAATATTGTTATCTTTACAGACTTTTTTCTTTGTGGTTCTAGGGGCTCCAAGGATCAGGCTGCGATTTTTCAAATTTTCACTGGACCAACTATTTACACTCATCAGAGGTCGTTTATTTATTAATATTCTCTTCTTAGCCTTCTTTTTCTTTATTTGAAAAAGGGCTATATGATCACATTGTCTTGAGGTCTCTCTTTCCTGTTTTAACACCACTTCTTGGTCTGTTTCTAAAACAAATTTTAATGAGCTTTCCTCACATTTTTTTCACACTGTTTGGTACAATTACAACTCTTTTCATTTAAAATCTAAAGGTTTCTTGGACTACCTTTTTAAATAGCTTCGAAATTGTCTCGAACACCTCTTGTCTACATTAATTAGTTGCACTTTCTTTTTGCATATTGTATGGTTTTATAATTTTTATTTTTGTTTATGTAATGATTCACTTGGAAGTCACGATATGCTTTGGAATCTGTTTTCTATTTCATCAATTTGTGTGTACATCTCTTTGAACAAATATTATATTATGCAGTATAAAGTAACATAGGTTTAAGAAAATCGATGCTTTGTTTTGATTTGCAGTATTGAAAAAGGTTGTCGAGTACGACAAAACACATGTCGGCTGTTGTTTGAATTGAATTGCACAGGAAATGGAATAAAAACGAATGGAATCATCGGTCTTTTTGTACTAATTTTACGATTATTGGAGTTCACTTTACCAATATGGACCCGTTGAATTGACAGACCACTTACAACATAATTGGTGGTGCTCTAGACATTCTTTATATAATCTCTGCATGTATGCCTGCACTTCATAGCTTGGTTTTACTCATGTTAAAGTGTCACGCAAAGTGTCACACATTTGGCAACAGAATGTCACGCTTGCACACACAGAAACCATTCCAATGTCCCTCATACAGATCTGAAAACTTGGCAGCTATGACCTGGAGCGACCACAGAGGCCGCTCTACCAGATTTGGGTCTGCATGCATTTGTTCGCTTACTACGTGCAATGTCGTTGCTATTAATATGTTTCTTTGTGTTATATTTATACTCAGCACATTATTTGGGAAAATAAACACCTTTACCTCCCGGCCCTTGACCCTTTAGGTTCAAAATGAAATGCTGAGATTAGCTGAAAGTGTTATCAAAAGACACAGCTGGATCTAATCTCAAGCGAGAATCGCAAAGTCATTAGGTATTTATAAAGCGTAAAACACCTTCTAGCTACTGTGAATTAGAAAACTTTGCATAAATGAATTCTTGAACAAAACAAGCCCACTGTCAAGACAAGCAGTTATGCATCATCGCATAACAGTTCTCTCCAGCCCCTATTTATTTATCTTGCTGGGCAAGCACTTAATACTATCAATTTACATTCACCAAAGGGGGGCAGGGCCTAACACAGACCAAAATATGGAAGAAAACGTTTACTGGAATATGAATGGCAGCATAGCATATATACTGAAACACAAGTACCAAAGAACTGCATAACACATTGTCACATGAAGATATAGTGTAGCAAATGATCCATGCACATGGAGCTGTGAATGGTCAGGGTGTGGTATTTTCGCCAGTGGTGCATTTTGGAATACCCTGTTGCACATTTTTTACTAATGGTGTGGTAGGATACTGTCATTTGCAGACAATACATTTACATTGAAATGGCCACTAAATCTTCTCAGACATGCCGTTTTACTGATTAAACTACATAGCATACAAACGATATTGTATGGAAATCGGTTTTTACAAATGTTTAAAATTTGGGCATCACAAAACAAAATGACTTGATATGTTTAGATCATATCAAAATCTTTGGGCTTCATTTACAAAAAAATTATGCAGCGCAGTGCCGCAAGCCTTTTTGCTGCGCCAAGCTGCATCATTTTAAAAGCACAGGGATGCGTTGTATTAACAACAATACAATTCATCTGTGTGCTTTCCCCTGCGCTGGTGCACAATTGGCTACCGTATGCCAGCGCAGGCACCCTTGCATCATGTTGCAAGGGTGCCTGCGTTTCGGGGATGATTGCTTTTGAGCAGGAAGGGATACCTTCCTGCACAAAAACAATCATTCATGGTATTTTCGTTCTACAGCATACATAGAAAGAGGAAAAAACAATTTCGCCCCTCCTATACCTTCCCTGGGGAGGTGTAGGATTCTGACGCATTCCAAGCTTTACAAAACTTTGTAAATCTGGGAATGTGTCAGGTTCCATGGGTGTTTCGTGGGAACACCCACAGCAACATCCATCAAATGTCACTTTCACACAGAATAATGTGTGAAACATGGAAAGCACACTGCGCTGTAAGTGCCTCAAAAAAAGGGATGCACTGGCTGTGCAATGTCCTTGTAACTTAGGCCCTCTGTTTCCATCATACTTCATAACTACAAATAAGTATGCTCCATTTGTGCTGATATATTTTGAATAATTTGAACAGTTAATTTGCAAGTATTTACATTTTGGTATATGTTATGACCGAAAATGACATCCTTCAGCCTTTCCTTCCACACTCCCCTGGAAAAGTGTCACATAGTTTATGTTACAAAGTCCTCTCTCTTACTTTGCATTCAGAGAAAGAAAAGTAAACACCCCTCACGAGATGTTAGACCAATGCGTGGTGAAGTCTAAGCATGCAGGGACCCTCGTTGTCAGCTGAAGTGCCTCCTTTCACAATCTATCGGGATACTCATCTTTTATGATCGAAAGCAGCCTTGCGATGTGCGAATAAATTAGTGATGTTAAGGATATGTAGATAGCCCTGTTTCCCCGTGGATGAAGATAGAGAGAACATTTGTACATACTGCAAAAACATACCTTGTACATGAAGTTCAGGGCATTGTGATAATGTTGTGCGAAGCTAGATATGTGCAAAAGTTCACAGCTAAAATTTTATTGTGAGGACAATGCAAGAAAATAGCTGCTTTGCTAAATGGGGCTAACCCGGGAATATAACACTATGAGCCCTATTCCGATGTCGGCAGGAAGGGCTCCGACCATCCGAACGTACGGTTTGGATTCCTTTTCAACTTTGCCATTCTGATGGGCTTGGTCGGAAAGTAATCCGACTCGGTTTTCTGGATGACTTACGACGGGCTCGGAGTCCGTCCGCCATACGGAAACCCTTCAGTACTCCCCCAGCCGCCTCTTTCTGGCCGAGGGAGTATGAAAGTTCCGGCACAAAAGGGCAGTGGGAAACTGTCTTTGGGGGCCCCCAGCAGGGCCCCCATGGGTGCGAGGCGGCCGAATGGCAGCCTAGGGAGCACCTATGGTGCCCCACTGTTTATCCCTGCACCTTGAGGTGCCTGCCACAGGTTGCAGGGATGAACTGCACCTCTGCAGTTAACAATGCGAGCATGCATTCCATTTGGAATGCATGCTCCCATTGTTAAGTATAGAATTGCCAGGTCTGTAATGTGCAACAGGAAGTTGGTCAGTTACAGCTCTTGACAGAGTCCGTCCGACAAAAGAATAGGTAATAATTTGAGAGAAGACATTGCTTGGCATTTGATCTCTGACTCTTAACAGCAAATTTGACAAGATAAAAATAAAATTTGAAGGCATCTTTATTGCTCATTCACTTCCTGAACTCCAGCATGGTTATTCTGAAGGTATTGCAAGACCTCCCTCAACTTTATTTCCAGAGCTTATGATTGCCACTGCTGCCTTTACAACCCCCATCAGAAATGAATGGCATGTAAAACCACCTGCCTGACTCCTAGCTGCCACACAGTGTTGCAAATTATGAGAGAGTGAGTGGAGCAAGATGTGCAGGAGCTACTGCTAAACCCACCCAGAATCAACGGCCTATTTTGTACTTCTTGAATCTGAATGTAAAGGGATCAGGGTGAAGATGATGTCATCAATTGCCAGGCCTAAGCACTGGTCTGACTGGGAGGTTACCACCAACTCAGAAATCCTAAAGGCCCTAAAGAATGTCAGTGAATGTGTGGACCAAAGAATAAGGCCTTAAATTGAGAGACGCATATGGTTGTTGGAGCTCCCAAGACATCTGCAAACCTGAATGCGTCACTTGGCCTCTCAGTCTCTTTTTCACCTGGGCAAAGGCGCTTCTTTCCTTTGAGGGCTCTTCTGAATTGAAAAACTTTCTGAGGTCTCTTACCCCTCCAAGACCCACAAAAAAGTGGGTCTATGCCCAGAGTAAACTGACCACTTTGCTGT
Organism: Triturus cristatus; assembly: GCF_964204655.1. Taxonomy (NCBI): domain Eukaryota; kingdom Metazoa; phylum Chordata; class Amphibia; order Caudata; family Salamandridae; genus Triturus; species Triturus cristatus. Next base: position 526,101,908 of record NC_140593.1, on the reverse strand, counting down.
GTTTTTTATCATTTACCAATAAAGTAAAAATCCACACTGCTTTGAACTGGTCCTCCCTATTGCTTGTGTCAAATATCCCAGACAATTTCAGAACATGCTTAGTCCTAGGGACCAAAGACACCGAGATCAGTTCTGTGCGAAAGGGGGACCAACCTTCCATAAGTTTTAGGGGAATGGTGTGATCTTCCCATCTGCCTCAGGGTTCTGGGCTCTGAACTCTTGTAACTTAAAACATAATAAGTTATCAGTCACTGTGTTTTTGACCCCGGGGACATGCTTGACAGTGAAATGCACATTCGATGAATGGCAGAGAGGAATCATGGCTTTGAGCAATCTTAAGACACATGGGCACCGGCACTCTGTAAGGTCAGCTAATGAGGAAAGGCAGCAGTCCCAAGCCTTCTGGAACCTCTGAGGCAGAGCTGGCTGCAAGTAAGTGTTTGTTTTTGTTTTAATCTGTTTGGTGTATGCATGCGTGTATGTAAAAATGCTTGGTGAAAAGTGTTGTGAATGGTTTTGTGTGTGTATGAATGTTTGGTGAAGAGTGTTAGGAATGGATGTGATTGTGTGCATGCGTGCATGTATGTATGAATGTTTGGTGATGAGTGTTGTGAATGAATGTGTTTGTGTGAGTGCGTGTGTGTGAATACATTGATTTAAGTGTTATGTGTATGTGTGCATGTGCGTGAGAGTGTGTCCCGTCAGCCCCCTTCCCTCCAAAACTTACCGGCCGCCACTGGAAAGTATAAGACCCCAGTTGAGGAGGAATGGATGCCTTTGAATTCCAGAAGACCAAGACTGAGCAATGAGAGATACCACTTATGTGATAAGCCAGTGACAGAGCATGGATATCTGAACCTCAATCTCTTAGTGAAATCATCAAACATATATACCCATTGATCGTATTGATCTTTGTTAGTCGACTTGAAGCGGGGTAAGTGAGCTAACATCAGAAGTACATTTCCAATTATGTGAAGCCAATGTGACTGCACAATGAAGACCAAGAATCAATAATTCAACCATAAAGATTTATTTTAAAACATTAATCTAACCAGTATATATGAAAAGCAGAAATAAATTCAAAAGATATAACAACACGATCAGGAGACCAAAAGGTGCTAGTTAGTTAAGGCGTAATAAGATGAGATACAAAAAAATAATGCAAAGAAAACAGATTGATGCGATCAGGTATTCCATAAAGAAACTTTCTTTTTCTAGTCTAATAATAGACTAGGTCCCAATTTAAAGTTTATTTCTAAGGGGGAGCATGGAAGGAGTCAGCATAGGATTTAAATTCAGTAGAAGTTCGAAGAAATGGGAAGAGTGTTCAGCATGAAGCTTTGCACTCAGAGAAGCCCAACAGAAAGCCCTCTCAAAATCAGATGAAGTCTGACTAACTGAATATAAAACTCCAATTAAAAATACTGTTGACAGCTTTTAGAACATCCATATCTCATTTCCACCACTGAGAGCCAATCAGATAACTTTGTTGAAGGGGAGACGATAAACACCCGAAGTTTCCATGTCCAAATAATTAGGTACGCAGCTGTTACCCTTGAATGTTGCTTCCTCCTGGTACACCGTGAACAGAAGGCATTCTCTCAGCAACACTTCCTCACAATTGTTGCCAACTTTCTCCTCCCAGGCCTCACTATCAGCTGTCAAATACATACAATAAGCCTTTCACTACCTAATGAGAAACATGATAACACCGCTGCAATGAAGAATAAACAGCATATTGACAGAGTGAAGGCAATCTACTTAAGCAAAGGCCTAACGTCAGACTAAGTTAACTTGAGAACTTGAGAATCAAAATGAATGCATTGTACAGCATTATAAATCTATGAAAGCAAGCAGTCAATATTAAATGTAAAAATGCAATGGACATGATTACATCATTCTATTGATGAACCTAATACATTTGTGTGTAAACTCTTAGTGATTACAAGGGTTACTTACTATTTATTCATTTAAATGCATCATACGTTTTGATGAGGTTCAACCACACATTGGATATAATGTTGTATATGAGTGCATAAATGTATATACCTGATGTAAATAGGGTGGAGCCTAAATTACGCTGCATAGAGAATCTATAGAGAGGAGTAGGCTGCGGTAATCAACAGTGACAAATGCTGTGGATTCATTCAAAAGTATGAGGATCTATTGCACAACCCTGCCACATTTCTCAGGTCATTGCAAGATGTGATACTTCAGTCCAGGGTTTTTCTTTGAATTCTGGGACTTTATTTCTTGCTTATGCCATTATTAAACATGAGTACGAGTCTCAAAATTCAAAGAAAATAAAGCTGGAGTGGAGCAGCACATCATGCATGGAGTTGGGATACTTGGCAGCAATGACTGTATAGGGTGATGGTGATGAAGTTGGATATGCGTGAAAGTCCGTTCCTAAGGAATGTAGGGCATTGAAGCCATATTTGAGCAGGTTCAGAAAAATTTTGGAGGGAAAATGGGGTATGAGGATATTGTAGACCAGTTAAATGTCTTAGAGAAAAAGGGATATTGAGATACCACCCTTTCATTTGAGGCGAATGTGGGGTCAGCAATGGGCATTCAGAAGTGGGTGACCCACTGCAGGTTTGAAGCAGTTTGGGTAAGTGCCAGAAGCAAGGGAATAGTTATAGAGGGATGTTAGGCAAGGAAGAACACTATATTTTAAAGCAAGAGGTTGGGTTTTCGGAAGAATTATATGTTTAGGATAGTAATGAATTTGGATGGACATGTAGTAAAGTATGATAATACAATCAGATGCGTATGGAAAGAAAGAGTGGGTGTGGAGCAATGAAAATGTTGTTCTTATTGTTTCGTACAGTGGTGATTTCTGAAGAGAAGTGCATCTAAAGATCACTGGTAGAAAAGAAGGAGTCATTTGTGAGTTGTGCTTGTGGAGAAAGTAGACTGTTTGATGTGAAACATGTGACGTTGAAAAGAGGTGATAAAAGTTTTGATAGTAACATGATAAAGGTTTTGATGGTAAGATGATTTGGCATTGATGATGACATTAGATATGTTTTTTTGCAATGGTTAAGTAAAGTGAAGGTCTTGTTTCATCATCTTTTAAGTAGTGATTCTCTCATTCAGATTTAGGAATTGAAATACAAGATGATATCTACGGTTGTGGTCATGATGCAGCAGAGGATATATTGCATAATGTAAATTGAATTCTTGTTTGACAGTGCTATTCAAGAGATCAATTGATGTGTTGTCGTGAAGTGGAGTAAGGTCAGTGTACATCTGGTGCAGTACTGCTAGAATGGAGTCTGAGGGGTGGTTCATTTTAAAAGAAATGTATGTTTATTGGTGGAGAGGGGGTGGTTTAATGTAGACTACTATGTCCCTCATTATGAGTGGCCCCGTAAATGGGCTAGATTTTCCCCACCTTAGGAGTTAAATGAGGAAGTACTGGGGGAGTCGCTAAATCTGAGTCTGTATTTCCTCATTTTGGACCAGACTTCTTTCACAAAAGTTAGGAGATCTGTGGAGTTTCCACAGATCTCATAATTTCCAGCAGTTACCAGCCCCATTAGAATTAGGAGGACACTTGTAATGAGGACCTAAGTTATGTTCAGATGGGGATTGGATATTTTATTTAGGGCATCCAAAGTTTGAAAAGAGGGTTTAAATGGAAATATTCACTCATACAATATCACTATCAGTGCAAGGGCATACCAGACCATTTATAATGTCAAGTTGGCCTCCTTGTTTACAAAGCAATGACTCAACCCTAATCTCGGCTCATCAATAATGTAGTCAGTTTGAGGGTTCATGCAATAAAAGGAGGTGCTGGTAATAGGCAGAGGCTTACATCCAGAAAAATATAGATGTATTTAGTGATCAAGAAATCGTGACAAGCATACTGTTGTGTTTCTGATGGCAGAGGCACAGCCAGCTCTGGCATCAGATGCATCCTCATCAGCTTTGGACCACTGGCAATCATGAGGAATCCATTTTGAAGTTTGTTTTGTCCTGTGCTACTCAATGATGACAGGGCCTGCAAAATGTGCATGTGGGTCGGATGACCTTGGGTAAGCTAATGTACCCTGCTAAAAAGCTTTCAACGCAAGGCTTGTTGAGGGACACCTCATGTGACACTCATTTCCACGCTTGGCCAGCAACAGCCACCCATATCGATAGCCACACATAGCTAAGACCAAGTGCCTGCATTTGATTGGACAGGCATTGTGCAAATACTCCCTGCTGATGCACAGACAGTTGTATACCTCACATTTGTTGCAGTCGTATCATAAGAGATTATTCCCCTCTGATTGATGGCATGCTTAATGCTTGTGTAATTCTTGCATCTTCTGATTAGCAACACCCCATTTATTTGTTCATAATGTTAAAGAAACACTCTTTTCTCTATCATGATTGGTTCTGTAAAAACATGCCTTTTGTGCACAAAAGACCTAATGAAAGTTCTCCAAATGGGACAGAATGCTGCATAGCCTATGTTCCCATGATCATTTACAAAACCTGCTTATGAACCTTGACAATAGTCTGTATTTCTTTAAATAAAGTTCTACATTTTGGGAGAGAAAGAATGCGGTCCTAGGAGGTGGGGGTGGATGGTTGGCACGGCTTCTCGGTTTCCCTTCTCCTCAGTGGTCTTTGCTCTGAACTGGTGGATGGACAATGCCTCCGCGGTGACAGCTCCTCTGCCCTCCCTGACCTGTGCAGTGGGAGGCCTCTGCCTTTCATGTCTCAAATTTTTCTTCTGTAGCCGAGCTTCAGTTCTTGTGCATTGGGTCTTCTTTGTCCAGGACTTCTCTTGTCCATTAAATCTGATGTTGAGGTCACAGTGTGCCACTTAAATACTGTGCGGTATTACAAGGGGATACAGGTAGTAGCCCATGGGCTACTTACCTTTAGGGTGTCCACACCCTTTACTGACCACTTCCTGTGTGAAGAGGCACTACACTAGTCCTGATGGGTTGTTTTTTCAACATCCTGAGATGGAGGAACTCTAGGAGAGGGGTTCACCTTGCCTGCCCCACCCTAAGGGGGATGTAGGTCTAAGTGTGGACCTTTCTCATAATCTAACTCATTTTGTCACCTTTCCTCCCATCAAAGGTGGAGCGGGAAAAGGGGGCCGGGCATCCCCACTAACTCCCAGTCCCTGGGTTGGATTTCAATGGCAGCATCATCTGTGAAGTTTCCTGCCCAGGAAGGCCATCCTTTCCAGGGGAGGTGTGAACCACCTCCACCCAGAGCAGGCTTTGTCTGTGTCCTCTCAGAGCGCTGGCTCTCACCCCATGCAGTCAAAAACATGTCTGGTAGTGGCAAACTGGCAAAAACATGTCAGGGAACACACCAGTGCTTGGTAGGTTTTTTAGGAGAGCCTCTAAAAGGGTCCCTTGTGTGAATGTATTAATAAATCCAACACTGGAATCAGTGAGGATTTATTAAGACAAGAGGTTTGGAACAAAACATCTAAGAAATCAGTGAAGCCATCATGGAACTAGGAAACTCGTGTTGACAAGTATTCAGCCCATGTACTCGTTATGGCTTACCTGTGCACTTACAATGTCTCAGAATAGATTGGACATTGTAGGGGCATATCTGCTCATGCTGATACGCCCTCACATAGGATATATTGCACCCTGCCTGTCAATTCTCACCTGTGTTTCCACACGAGCGATAGGAAAAGCGAAGCAAGGTCCCAAATTCCTCTCACCACGAAGACTGCCCAACAATGTCAAAGCGAGTTGTGGGAGAAGGGGAAAAGGGGAATGGAAGAGAAAATACACATGTCCCTCAGAGTCAGTGCAGGGAGCAAATAATGTATTGAAGTATCTTTATGTTTCTGCATTAAAGGAAAGAGTAATGAGTATTAGTGTACGCGTACAGCCTGTCTGGTAATGCAACAAGCGATACAGTACTATACATGTGGCCACACTTCAAATAAAGACTACCTATAAAATTTCCCTCTTCCGAATTAAAGATTTACTGCATACCCAGGAATGATATACAATCTATGAGAATAATAGGAAAACAGAGCATTTGGTTATAGAGTCCAACAATGATAACGTTTGGTTCATATGAAAAGGAATGGGACATGTAAACCCACCTATAAATATTCTGTATATTGCTTTATCTGAAAGCCCATATGTATCACAAAAGAATATAAAGAGTGGATAGAATAACCTCTTGTAAAAAACACTCTAATCACAAAAATTCCAACAAAAATCGTGTAGGGCTTTATCACCTCAAAGCTGTAAGGTTTGTACTGTAGTACTGAACATGTTCTTCTTTCTTTCTCGGACAATAAAGCCATTATGAGAAAAGAAAGAAATATCCACACGCTAGGAGCCGCAATCAGATAAGTATTGTTTCAATGCTGAATAACACAAATGTGCAAAGCGTGTTACTGCTTTTATATTGCTGATGTCTTTTTATCTGCCCATAGTGCAGGCAGTCCAGGAATTGAACATTTTACTGAAGCAGCCAAAGACGCTACAGTCGGAATGAGGAACAAAGGAGCTGCCACACAACGCCAGCAGGATCAATGATGAAACATGATTGTGCACCTGGAAGTAGAGGTAAGTGTCACGAGGGCGGAGGACATGCACATCAACTAGAACAAGAAGCACGCTTCCATGAGTGTATGCTTGCTTTATGCTAGTCTTGCTCCACCCTCGCCACAGATCCAGTCTGGAGCAGAATAAGCCCGATACTGCCTCAGGGTTAAAGGCCTGAAGTTGGGGTGATGTATCTATACCTTATGCAGTGCTGTGTGCCATGTCGACTCTTCGGATTTCTCTGCACCAAGACCCACAGCCTGCAATGGCAGAGTGCATAGCCTTGGTGAAGGGTCTCTGGAGTGATACAACCAGTGCTGCAGCCCCAGAGGACCCTCTTAAGTATCCATGCCCTAAGTACCAGGGGTACCATTTACTAGGAGCTTACAGGAGAAGCAGAGGTTTAGCAAATTGCGGTAAAGTGTTTGGGGGAAAGTAACCTGGCACTGAGAACCTGGTTAGCAGGGATCGAGTACACTTACATTTCAAAAGCACATCAGGCAAAAAGTGGGGGATAACCATGCAAAAAGAGGCACTTTCCTACATGTCCCACCACTTGTGCAACACCAAGGACCAGGGGCATCAACATCACTGCCTGCAGTTCTAGCTGAAAGTAAGTGTTGCATTCTGTACTGGTAACCTCTGAAAATAACATGAAGGTACAGTAAAGTGATCATTTTAAAGGTTTCTTTTGAAATTGATCCAGACAGCAATGCCCGACAGCGCTTTGAATATTGTGAAGTAATTACCATGGATACCAACGGTCATCTGTGCAACTATTGCTGTTACAATTGTGACTGCGATGCTCATGGTGTCTGCGGATTTCACACAAATACCCTTTACTTTGAAGTAGGAACATTTAAGTTTTTACTTTTACTACAAGATTGCCAATACAACCAAGCATCAAGGAGAACAGCAAAAAATGTTTGGGGAAAAGAACAATGTTGAAGAGAAAGAGACGTTTGCTACAATAATAAATGTATTATGTCATTTAATATATGTGCACTCATGCTCCAACAGTGCGTACTAGATAGTAACTTACAGAGCAATATGGCACACCAACTGTATCGACTACAGCTATGAAGGAAAAACAGAAATATCAAGGTTCCATTATTTGTTCAAAATGAGTTGTCATCAATAACAGAGTATTATCGGATTCCCAGGTTAGGGCTACTAATAGGAGGAGTGTTCTTTCCTTGGTTTAAAAATAGACCAGCAAGTAGTGGCCCAACTATGCATCAGAGGTTTACGATGAGAATTAAATAAATATTTTTTCCTAAGTACACACATAACAGGCAGCTAATGACTATCTAGTTTTTGATAAGATAAAATGTCCCATGTGCAACATTTGCCAACATGAACTACAATAGAAAAAGATACTCCACGAAGGCCACCAAAGACTGACCTAGAGGTACAAATGATGGTTAAATACAGCCATACTAATTATTACCTACGGTTGCAACAGTATATATGTCAGAAACAACACCTAGCACTGAACACAGATGGATGCAGGGCACTGCCAGGAGAGTTAGGAACTCTGTGACATTATTGATTATCAGAGGAGGGAAATGTTGAAATCATTTTGGAGTTTGTCTTGTCCTGTTATACTTAATGAAGACAGGGCCTGCAGAATGTGTGTCGAGGTTGGATTGCAGTGAATAAGCCAATGTACCCTGCTGAAAAGCTTGTAATACAAGGCTTGCTCAGGGACATCTTATGTGCCACATTTCCTCACTCGCCCAGCAATAGCCACCCATATTGATGGCCACAAATTGCTAAGACCAAGGAGCTGATTAGGATCGCGGGAGACCTCCACCGTTAGGCTGTCAGTGGCGATCTCCCAGCAATTCTAAGCAGCTTTCCTGCCCACCAGATTTTGATGGCGGTAGTGTGCTGTTGGGCAGAAAGCCGGACCGCCACAGGTCCGACAGTAGCAATCATTCTACTTGCCTGTCGGACCAATCCGCATCCCCAGAAGGGTGGTGGTGCCTGTCAGGCACCACTGTAGGGATTAGAATGGTCCCTCAATGCCAGCCTTTCCATGGCTGTTCACCCGCCATGGAAAGGCTGGCTGGGATGGGCATTGGGGGCCCGTAGCGGGCCCCCTTCATCCCTAGCCCATTCCTTTGGGAGTACCAAATGACAGGCACCATAAGACTTGGCTTGGCAAGTCGGGCTGGACTTTTCCCATGAGGCACAGGGTCAAGACTGATTTGCATATAGCTGGGTCTGAACTGAGGTGGCGAAGTGAGCTAAAGAATGATGATGGATTCAACCCAGATCTGTGACTGGGGGTGAATGTCTGAAAAGTTTCAGCGCTCCGTCCATCATCTCCTTGTATTTGCTGTGTTCGCTCTTACTTGGCAGGGTATGTCCAGACTTGGGTCCCTTGCTCACTTTGCCACTGGATTCAAGCTAGCCAGGCTGATGAAGGGTGTTACCCAGAAACTGGTCCCAGGATGCTTGTTTCTGGTCCAGGGAAGATATGACTTGGCAGTTCGGGCTTGTCTGTTCCCATGAGGTACAGGGTCAAGACTGAATTGCACATAGCTGTGTCTCAACTGGGGGGGCAAAGTGAGCTAAAGAATGATGATGGATTCAACCCAGATCTGTGACTGGGGGTGAATGTCTGAAAAGTTTCAGCGCTCCGTCCATCATCTCCTTGTGTTTGCTTTGTTCTCCCCAAGATGGCAGGGTATGCCCAGACATGGGTCCCTTGCTCACTTTGCCGCTGAATTCAAGCTAGTCTGGCTGATGAAGGGTGTTACCCAGAAACCGGTCCCAGGATGCTTGTTTCTGGTTCAGGGAAGACCTGGCTTTGCAATTCGGGCTGGACTGTTCCCATGAGGCACAGGGTCAAGACTGATTTGCATATAGCTGGGTCTAAACTGAGGTGGCGAAGTGAGCTAAAAAATTATGATGGATTCAACACAGATCTGTGACTGTGGGTGAGTGTCTAAAAAGGTTCAGTGCTCCGTCCATCATCTCCTTGTGTTTGCCTGTCACTGCCATTCCATTTTCCATTACAGCCAGCACCCGCCGCAATGGAAATCATGAACAATGAGACTGCCACGGGTCTCCCAATTATGTGTTATTTAACCCCGTGGAGGTGGTGTTCCCCGGGCCTTGGGGGGTCTGCACGGCTCCCCATCAGTGTTTGTTTAGCCTTGGGGAAGTGGTAGTCCCCAGGGCTTGGGGGCATCCACCCAGCTACCCCATCAATGTTTGTTTAACCCCAGGGAGGGGGTGGTCCTCAGGGCTTATAAAGCCTCAGGAGGGGGTCCCAGTGCACCCCCTTTTTAATAATAAGGCTCTTGGGAAGTTGGTGGCCTCAGGAGAGGGGCTCCATGTGCCCCCTCCTTTTTTTTTAATAAAATGCCCCCGGGACCTGGCCCACCTGGGGGCCCTTATGAAAACAAGTGTGGGAGCCCATACTGGTTTATTTTTCTTTTTTGCTGTGAATTTGTGAAATTCGGAAATTTGCAGCAATTTTATTTTTTTTAAGCTTTTTTGCCCTGCCAGGGTCCCTTTGGGTTCCGAAGACCAAGGCTTGGAGGTCAGGGAATTCCCACCCTGCCCCCTTTTCTTTTTATTCACATTTTCTTGAGGAGTGAAGTTGAGTCCCAAGATGCATGCCAACACTTCCTGGTTGAAGTGTTGGCAGCCAATCAGAGCTCTGCAGTTCACAGATATACAAATTTGGATTTCCTTAAATTTTTCAACAACTACTGAACAGATTTACAACAAATAACAAAAAAACGTAACATGTGAACCAAAAGCTAGCTTTCTGCCAAATTTGGTGTAATTCCATCCAGCGATTTGGCTGCAGGCATGTCAAAATTAACTCACACACTGATACAGGCAGTCACACAACCACTCAGATCACACATGTTAGAGAGAGTATCACTTATCACTAGTACAACTAGTTTACTATTCTAACTTTTGTAGTAGGTTAGTATATATGTTTAACACCCATAATCTTTTAAAAACACTTACACTCACTTGATGATGTCATCAGTCATGTCATTTGAGATGTCATCAGTGATGTTACTGACCATATTATGAATGATGCAACATGTGAGGTCATAAGCAGATTGAGCGTTTTATACAGATTTGTATGCCATACATTTTTAGTGATATGTCCCACATGAGGCAGGAGACTCCAATAAGTTCCTTTGCATTTCCTGAAAAAGCTTGGGAAATGGTGGCCATGGACATTTGTAGCCCATTTGAGTGTTTGGGAATGAATGAGAAATATGTAGTGATAATAATGGATTGTTAGACTTGGCCCTTTTTGCAGGGTCATCCCAGAACAATTTGCCTTCTTCTTGTATTTTTTCTGACCTGTTGTGGTTGTTTTATGACTCTGGTTACTTTATCACTGTTGATCAGTACTAAAGTGCATGTGATCTCTATTGTAAACTTGGTATGATTTGTCTACACCTGTGTGGCATATTTAATTTATATTTCAGTCCCTTGTACAGTGGTATCCCATGTACCCCGGGCCAGTAAATTAAATGCTCTGGTGGGCTTGCAGCGCTGCTTGCGCCACCCACCAAAGTAGCCTTTCAAACCTGTCTCAGGCTTCTGCCACTGCAGGGCCTCCGCGTGCAGTTTACTGCTGCTGTGACGTGGCACATTAAACAGTTGCCATGGCTGTAGCTCCCCTTTTTCTACAAATCAGTCACCTTTAAGGTAGGCCCTATGGGCAGGGTGCGGTGTAAGTAAAAGGTAGGACATGTGCCTTAACTGTGTGGCATGTCCTGGTAGTGACAAACAGCCTACTTGGTTTCTCACTGCTGTAAGGCTGCCCTCTCATGGGGATGCATTGGGGATTCTCTGATATATGCTCCAGTGGTTATTCGTTACATGAGAGGGGTAGCGTGATCAAGTTTGGTATGTTTGGAATAGTAGTGATAAGTCCTGCTTATTGGTGAAAGCGGATTTCTTATTACTGTTTTAGAAATTTCACTTTTAGAAGTAGGCATATTCTGTGTGCTATGTGTCTTTGTGCCTGCCTGATGTGTATTGACCATCTGGTTCTGACTGGCAGGGGTAGAGGGTATGTGCATTCCCTCCAGCCAGTCCGGGGGGGTTGAGGTGTGTCCTGCCCTGCCTGGGTGACTCAGCGCTAAGCTGAATAGACCTTGGCTGAATTTAGAGTAGTGGGAGGGTTTTCCCCTGGCACCTGAATAGGCCTGGCCTGCATTTGGAGTGTTGGGAGGGGTAGCACCTGCACCTGAATAGGGCTGTGCCTGCCTTCCACAATGATGGCTCCGCCCCCTGTGGTGTGTCTGGAGCCGAACCCTACACTGTCAATGGGGAGTGTTGCACTTGCAAATTGTCTTTTAAAGTACCCCCAGAACTGGTTTGGACTGGGCTCAGAGCTCTGTGCCAGGGGAGAACAAAGACTTTGTGACTATAAGTACTGGGGCTGTGACCCCATGTATGGGTGAACTTGAAGAGAAGAAGAGACTGTGTGGGACCAGAAGATTGCTGTGCTGGCGGGGAACCGCCACTGTGACTGTGCCTTGTGTGCTGGGCTGCTGGAGGGACTGCATCTATGCCCAAGCACCCTGTGTGCTGGCCTGCTGCCTGCTCTCCTGGAACCTTGTGCCCCCAGTACTCTTCAAAGAGTCCAGCACGAGGGGAATGCCCCTGTGCTGCATAAATCCGAGTGCTGGTGAAGCACTTCACATTTGTTGCTTTTGCTCCTGAGGCTGAGTACAGGCGGAGTGCTTGGTTTTTCTTTGTTTTTTTTATCATTATTAAGGCATGCTTCGAGAGCGCTAAAAATCAGTAGCACAAGGAGTAGGCTCACTTGTGCTGCCAGGGAGGAGCGCACTCATCCTTCAGTCCGCTTCCCCACTATGTTGAGAAGTCCTGGCGCTTATGGTAACCTGGCTGGGAAACAACCATTACAACGCTGTAATTACAACGCAGCTGTTACAACGCAATTTTCATTACAATGCATACTATTTCAATGCATGCCATTACAACGCAATTATAAGGTAAGTAATAGGGATTTTTTCGTTTTAGGGTGGGTATGGGTTTTGGGGTGCATGTGGATAGTATTTTTACCCCTACACTATCCAACACTTACCCTACTGTTCCACTCACTGGAGTGGGAATAGAAATTCTTATCCAAACACTATCCAACACTTACCCCACTGTTGCCCCAAAAGTATTATGCGTTGTAATGGTGTAATGGTATATGTTGTAATGATATGCGTTGTAATGGTATATGTTGTAATGATATGCGTTATAATGGTAGTTTAAAAAAATGCGTTGTAATGCCATGTGTTGTAAAATCATGCATTTTAATGGTAGTTGCAATGTAAAAACCTTGTTGTAAATGCATGCGCTGTAATTGTTTGCGTTGTAACGTCATATATTCAACCTGGCTGCATTGTGCAGAAGCCCAGGCTGTACGGATCTACCCATTCCAGCTCAAGTGAGCCTGCAGCATTGCTGCACAATCGAGTTCCTGGCGTTTGCCTAGCCACAACCCCAGCAGCCTGCAATGACAGCGCGTCATCGGCGGTGCTGGATGAGGAAGTCCCCTAGTATTGCTAGGGGCTGGAGCCAGGAGGCGCTCACTTTGCCAATGGATTCAAGCTAGCCTGGTTGATGAAGGGGGTTACCCAGAAACCGGTACCAGGATGCTTGTTTCTGGTTCAGGGAAGACCTGGCTTGGCAATTCGGGCTGGACTGTCCCATGAGGCACAGGGTCAAGACTGATTTGCATATAGCTGGGTCTAAACTGAGGTGGCGAAGTGAGCTAAAAAATGATGATGGATTTAACACAGATCTGTGACTGTGGGTGAGTGTCTAAAAAGGTTCAGTGCTCCGTCCATCATCTCCTTGTGTTTGCCTGTCACTTAGTACAGGGATATGTAAAACATCCCTTATTTCCATTCCATTTTCCATTACAGCCAGCACCGCCGCAATGGAAATCATGTACAATGAGACTGCCACCGGGTCTCCCAATTATGTGTTATTTACCCCCGTGGAGGTGGTGTTCCCCGGGCCTTGGGGGGTCTGCACGGCTCCCCATCAGTGTTTGTTTAGCCTTGGGGAGGTGGTAGTCCCCAGGGCTTGGAGGCATCCACACAGCTACCCCATCAATGTTTGTTTAGCCCCAGGGAGGTGGTGGTCCTCAGGGCCTATAAAGCCTCAGGAGGGGGTCCCAGTGCACCCCCTCCTTAATAATAAGGCTCCTGGGAAGTTGTTGGCCCCCGGGCTCAAAGGGCCTCAGGAGAGGGGCTCCGTCTTTTTTTTTAATAAAATGCCCCCGGGACCTGGCCCACCTGGGGGCCCTTGTGAAAACAAGTGTGGGAGCCCATACTTGTTTATTTTTATTTTTTGCTGTGAATTTGTGAAATTTGGGAATTTGCAGCAATTTTCTTTTTTTAAAGCTTTTTTGCCCTGCCGGGGTCCCTTTGGGTTCCGAAGACCAAGGCTTGGAGGTGAGGGAATTCCTACCCTGACCCCTTTTCTTTATATTCACATTTTCTTGAGGACTGAAGTTGAGTCCCAAGATGACTGCCAACACTTTCTGGTTGAAGTGTTGGCAGCCACTCAGAGCTCTGCAGTTCACAGATATACCAATTTGGATTTCCTTAAATTTTTCAACAACTACTGAACAGATTTACAACAAATAACAAAAAGCATAACATGTGAACCAAAAGCTAGCTCTCTGCCAAATTTGGTGTAATTCCATCCAGTGATTTGGCTGCAGGCATGTCTAAAGATTCTATCAAAATTAACTCACACACTGATACAGACAGTCACACACCCAATCAGATCACACATGTTAGAGAGAGTATAACTTATCAGTAGTACAAATAGTTTACTAATCTAACTTTTGTAGTAGGTTAGTATATATGTTTAACACCCATAATCTTTTAAAACACTTACACTCACTTGATGATGTCATCAGTCATGTCATTTTAGATGTCATCAGTGATGTTACTGACCATATTATGAATGATGTAATATGTGAGGTCATAAGCAGATTGAGTGTTTTATACAGATTTGTATGCCATACATTTTTAGTATTGCTAGGGGCTGGAGCCAGGAGGCGCTCCAAAAAAGGCCGTCCTAGTTCCGCCGCTGCACTCAACTGTCGCGGGCAGCGGCCTCAGTGGGATTCTTCAGGTTGGGCTAGGGGAGGGCTCCTGCACCTGCCTTCCGCTTGTGCTGCATTTGCTCCCTGGGTGTTAGCAGATGCTCTGCACGACTGCAGACAGCTGCCTTGGCTGTGGATACCAGGGGAGACGGGGTGGCGAAGTCTCTCCGCAGTGCTGTGTGCCCCTTAACCATGGTGGGTGTATATTTGTAGAGGTGTGCTGGTTCTTGATTTGAGGGCGGGGTGAGACCTCAAATGAGGCCCCTGGACCACGGATTCTGAGGAATCCCCAGTGATACCGCCTTACTTGTAAGAGGCGTGCCGGTATTGCCGCATCAGCACCCTAGTGTGTCTTTCCCAATAACGTGTACAAGGAGCGCAGGAGAGCGGTCTTAGGTTGTCGCTGCACACTAGATGCCCGGATGTGAACAGGTAGATGATGTCCTATTGCCAGGATTCTGCACCATGGGTACAGTCACGTAATAGTAGTAGGCCTAATGTGGGAATGGTGTTACTATAATGTGTGCAGCTTACAAGGGTATACTCTAGTACCAATGTTGATGTGGTTTTTGCCTAATGTTTTGTGCTAAGGGCAATCCTACTAGTAGTTACTGGTCACCCTAACTGTAATGGTCATGACAGTGGCCCGATTGGCCTAGTGATGCATGTGATGTTTATGACAGTGGCCAGATTAGCCCTGTTATTTATGTAATAACTCTGAAGTCATGACAAGTGCCTGGTGGCACAGTAATATATGTGATTGTGTTTGAATGTGTTTTTATGGATAATACAGAGGCTATTGTTATATAACCTTATGTGGAGTTTCTTTTGTGGTGTGCCTAGTCTATCACTGCTGTGTGAGTGTGTTCCGCAAACGCTTTACACATTGCCTCTGGGATAAGACTGACTGCCCTGCCAAGCTACCAAGGGGGTGAGCAGGGGTTGTCTTCAGCATGTAACTCCCTTGCCCTGACTAGAGTGGTGGGTTCTGCCTGGCTTAGGTGCATACTCTAGCCAACCAGAAACCCTATTTCTAACATGGATTATCATTCCAAATGGTCTGAAGTGGTGTTCATGAGGAAGGTCAAATCTACCAGTGTGATAACGTTTTGTGAGTAGGCTTTTAGAATGGAAGGTTGTCCTGGTGTGATGTTGACAGATAATGGTCCACAATTTGTATCGGACAAATTTTAATCGTTCCTAACCAGAGGTAGGATTAAACATCACAGGGCATCTTTGTACCACCCTCGTGAGAATGGTTTGGTGGAACATTTGATCAAAGTGCTGGAGAGAACATCCAACTAGCAGTGTTAGGAAACATTTGTTGAAGAAAGCAAATTAAAGATACGTTATGGAATTATAGGATCCCTCCACATTCTGTAACAGGGGAAACTCCATTCCTATTGATGAAAGTGAGAGTGTCTTGTTCGGTGGCTGTAGCTAATTGAATGAAGAGGACCGATCGGAGTGGAGTGGATAAGGATGCGGTAAACAAAAAAATTAAGAAGTAGCAATATTAGTATGTGCAAAGACATAACTCAAAAATATTGAAAAGGATTACGAAATTTGAAAAGGGATGTATGTCCATGCGTGTAAAGGGGGAGTTTGTAAGAAGGGTTCTTGTCAATGTTCTTAACCTTAAGAGGTGCCAGAGGTCAAAGGTAACATTATGAGATTATCTGATGGTAGATGGTGAAACATAAGAAGAGTAACAATGTGTAATAAAATTGAATGCCAAAGAAAAAAATCCTTTTAAAATTCCAGTGCACCTATGAAGGGAAAGAGAGATTCGGATCGAAAAAAGACAATGCCGAAGAAGTTTGAGGATGACGTGTGTCCTTAGTTTTCTTAAATGTTTGTCTTTATTAAATAATTTCATTGGGCTCATCTGTTAAATAGGACTTTTGCCATGTTTCTCGGTGTTGTTAAAAAATGTTTTCTTCACATGCTTTAAGTGCATTATTGCTGTGGCAATGTTTCTGAGGTAAATGTTTTCCTTACATGCTATTGTGAGTATTTTTATTGTGTTAGAGCCATGTTTATGTTTTCTGGCTATGTTCTGTCCTTGTCTCTATGTGATTGCGGTGTAGAGACACTGCCAACTGCTCTAGCCACTGCGAGAGAATCTAGAGTGTAGGGTGTATGGGAGGGTTCCGTTGGGGGACAGCAATTGAGCAGTTGGCAGGAGAGGTGTCTATTGGTCAGGGGTCTATGTTGTGAGCTTAATAAACTCTTTGAAACCATCATTCCTGGATGGATTTCTTCTTTAAACAAATCCACTTTGTAGACACCTGAAATACAAATGATCTGCCACACTGACAAGATCGACGGGATCTCAAGAAATGGACAGAGTTCTTGAGGGAGAGAACAGAGGGTGAAATATTGAGTGATGAATGCAGGGCCTAAACTATATAGGGCTTTAAAACAAGTGCAAAGACTGTTATAAAGAACCTGGATATTCACTAAAAGCCAGTGAAGTGAGCACATATGATTTTAAATATGAGCATAACACGGAAGGTTAGGTTGCAAATTTGCACCAGCTGGAGTTGGCGTAGCTGATAGTCTGGTAGACCCAAGCACAGGGTATTTGCATAATCTAAGGAGGAACTCACCAGTTCCTGGATGATTAGGACATGGGCTGAGATAGGAATAAAAAGCAAGATTTTTCTCAGTATTGTGAGTTGACCAAAGCAGCAAGCAGTCACTTTATCAATTTGTTGAGTGAATGATAGAGTCAACCACAGTAACTCTCACATTTCTGGCAGCATGAATTGGAGAAGAATATGAACCAAATTCAGCCGGCCAACAACTCTCACTCCAAAGCGAGAATGGGCCACCAGAATGAGCATCTCTGTTTTTTCAGAATTTAGCTTTAAGCAGTCTGCCACTGCTTGTAGCCCTGATAAGAAATGTGCTTGTGTGGAGTGTCATCTGCATAGAACATACATGGTGGCTGATGGTTCCTCATGAACTCTGCAAGTGGTCATGCATACTACTCAAAATCTGTCAGACTCAGAGATGGCTCCTGGAGCACACCATATTTAAGGGCCATAATGGATGACCTGAAAAGTGGCATGATTACTCTTTGCCTCCTCACAAAAAGGAAGGAGATGGGTCTCAGCAGTGCAGTTCCTGTTTCCAATATCTACCAGTGTGTTTATCAGCTGAAGATGACAAAGTGTAATGAAGACAGTGGAGAGATCAAGCAGAATCACTGCTACCACTTCACCCCAATCCAATATCATTTGTAATTCATTTTTAACAGCAACTAGGGCAACCTCAACTCCATGGTGCAACTGGAACCCTATTTGAGAAGCATGAAGAAAATTATTATTCAAAATTAATTTCATGAGCTGTTTGTTCACTATATTTTCTTCATCCTTAACTGCAAAGGGCAGAAGTGATATAGGTCGAAATCTAGATGGGGAAAGTGCATCTAGCACTATTTATGTTTGAGAAGCGGGAGAACACGTGTCTCTTTCCAATCCGAAGGAAACAGCCTGTGTTAAAAGATTCATTCATCAAATGACAAGAGGCCTTGTGGGCATGGAGAACACCTAGACTTTTCCCCGCAAATTATTATCTCAACAGCATGCCCACAGATGGATGGGTTAAGACGTGTTAAACCTCAATTACATGAGGCAGTGTCTCGAGATAAAGCACCTTAGAGCATGTCAAAATACAGTCAATTAAGTACGGATTCAATAAGTGAGTTTTAGGGCAGAGATAGAAATTTAAAAGGATTAATTGCAAAAATGTAATAGGTACAATACAGAAATTATAGGATGCAGATCCAGAGAGAACAATGCAATTGAATGCTCTCCCAGTAATTTGACAATACGGAAATATGAACATAATAAGAAATACCCCACGATGCAACAGACAGTAAAATGACTAGGAAATCAGGCAGCATTCCTAGAAGCATTAGAAATTCAACAGGAAAGCTCTGTTTTACCCCCAAAACTAAGAGATTATGCACACTCTTCTTGCATAGGAAAGCATCAGTTTCTGCAAAGCCATTTAGCAAATCAGAGCAGAGTTTTGATAAACCGTATATTGCTTTACCATCTAAGTGCTATAGCACTACATTGATTTTGATTTTGCCCGCTCTATGCTAATGTTATCCGGAGATGGTGGGGTCAATTAGTTTTAAAGAACAACAGCAAACTATTGTGCATGAATGCAGTACAGAGAGATAGGAGAAGCCCCTTGAGAAAGAGCAACATTACTGTGTCCTTGGTGGAAAGCTGTCTTCGAGAACAGCAAGAATAACGTCAATGGAAGAAAACAAACACGTCTCTGCTTAACTGTGTGCTGCAGAAATGATGAACAGTGAACATGCAGGAGGAGGCATCCATTTCAAACAAGCTGGTGCTCCTAAATGAGGCTTATTAACATAAGCTAGAAAAAGACACTTTAACACAATATACCAAAATATTGCTTCAAAGGCAATAACGCTATGTTAGTGTGTGCATGTAAATCTGAGAGTAAATCCACGTTCTGCACATTGTTAATGATGAACAGCAATATAAACTGCACAAAACTCTAACAGCCTCCACTATGTAAGGGCCTATCAGATTGGACAATTTGGCTTAATAGGATTCATCTGGAGATCCAGATTTAATTGATTTGATCAACTGTATAATCAATTCATACTTAAAGGAGTGAAAGAACGACAAATGAATGCCAAAGAAAGAAAGAATGACTGGAACATCATGCTTCACTGGAAACAACATAGTAAATGTACTGGGTTATCAAAATTTTAATAGATCATTTCAATTTTCCAATAAAAAGTAGAAAGGGAATCTACAAGTTTCTGAGAAGGTAACACCTCTATCTTAGACAAGATGCCATTTGAGAATTGTTTCACAATTTAAAAGAATATAAGAGAGGCATTATTACTTGTCAAGATTTGATTGGCATACAATTCAGAGTGGGTTTTCTAAACCATATATTGTATATCTGACGTAAGATTCCCCTGTTACTTCCGTGGGATGGAAGTGCAACGGCAATGGCAATTGGGGAGAGGATGTAGCCTTCAACTAGAGCGGTCGACCTCGAAGCTGGGGAACCGATTTCGATCCTCGGCAACAACGTTCAACATCCTGTGATTCTGGGCAAATCACTCAGTCTCCCAGTGCCTTACAAAAATTAATGTGTCCATCTGTAACGAAACTGGTGCTCATGTAAAGCGCTCTGATACCCGATTTCTCAGGTCTAGTTTGCGCTATATAAAAAACTCTGGAATGGTGTCTGTGTGGCTGTGTTCATGCATGTGTGTGTGTGTGTGGAGGTGTGCACTGCTATTGCCTTGCCTTCAACGCACCAGAAGCACCCGACATCGGTGGGCATTTTCTACCGATCCCCTGGTCACTCCTGAGTGACACAGATTCTGTCCCCTCTGCTTTCAGGTACCCTTCAACAAGAATCCACCTTTGGATTCCGACAGACACTTTTCTTCCTTCCAGCAGCGGCTCTTCTTCAAAGTCCTCCATTGAGTTCGACTGCGGTTTCCAACGCCACATCAGACCTATGCACCCGGCTTCTCTGGGATAGGTAACTCTGGTAATACGGTATCCACGGGTGGGGTGGCTCTCCAACCTCCAAAGTTCCATGGGGTTTCTTCAATGTCCACTGGGAAGGGTCCTTAAACTTAAAAACTTTAACCTCGACTCTCCCATAGAATTGTACGGAACACGCGGTTTTGTTCCCAAACTGCACCTGTCCTCCGTGGGGTCCCTACTTACTCACCTTGGGTGGTACCTTAGGGTCCCAGTGATTCTACATCCTCTAGACACTGTCTTGACTCGAGTCGTGGTTCTTATACCACTATTTTAGTGTATGGTTTGGCCTCCCCCTGGAGCCCACTGTGTATTAGTGCTATTTACTATTGTTTCTGTGCCTCACTATTGTGTGTTTTGTGAGTATCTTCATGCAGAAGATACTGTGTCATACTTAAAGAGTGTTGTATCAATAAATACATATTTTTATAACTACTGTGTGGTTCTCCTTTCATTTAACCAATACTATAAGGTTGCATTCTGGTAAAGCAAGCTGCTTAACATTCCTTCAAGACTAAGCCTGAAGGCTGCTCTCCACAGCTGCCACTTGGATAGCTTTCTAGGGTTATCATTAAATCACCATAAGGGTTGCTTGGACTGGTACAAGGTGTCCACTTTAATTAGTAGACAACATATACCAGGCCAACTTCTCACAGTATCATTGTAACTGTATACTTGTATATGTGTCTGCATGGCTATGTATATATATATAGACACAAACACACGCACACACCCACACACGCACACACACACCCATTTTCTGCAAGGCTATGCACAAACTAGACAACAATAATAAAGTATCTCTAATAAGAGTAAGGGTCTGAGGGATAAAGGTTTAAAGACTCAAACAGTGCATAATCCCCAATTCTACATATCTAACAAAAAAAGAACTGTGAGTCTACCAAATCAAATGACCCAAAGAAGTGCTGTACCCCAATTACTATAACAGAATGTTCGTGTCAAAATATCACAGTGGATACATATGCATTGAAGATCTATATATGCATAAAAAGGTTCCCATCACCCACTAGAAGTGGCTCGCTTCATCATTTGGGAAACCAGGGATTTCTCAAAAAACCATCCATCACCAGATGAACATTGATAGAGGTTAAGAGATTATCCCAGATGCATCCATAGATGTGTTGCTCCAATGAAAGGAACCAATCTACAAATTGATATGGGGTGATGTGTGTTATGTTATGTTATGTTAAACTTTTATTTCTATAGCGCACGGCTACTCCGTGGAGTGTCCCGGCGCTTTATCGAGGCAGCTCAGTAAAACCGAAAACATAAAAACAGACTAAAGAAAAAAAGACAAAAAAAGACAAGTGAACTAAATGTGATGAGTAAAATTGGAGAACAAGGCACAAAAAGATTTTTATTTGAGTGCTGCCTTGATGCCAAATTAAAAACAGTGCTGTGACAGTTTTGAACAAATAACTGTGTTGGATCTGGTCTACATGTTTCAGCTTATAGGTAATTTGTACCCCAGCTTTCGTCAGGACCACGACAAGCTACTGCCGTTTGAGGTACCGACGGATAGAGCGGTGCCTCCTTTAGCCTGAGCAGTTGCCAGGTGAGGTGAGGCTCATACCCAGAATCATTCGGGTAATTTCTCCTAGACCTAGTAAAGGTCCAGGTTGTATGATTTACCTTTTTTTCACTTAATATGCAGTAGCTTGTCGTGGTCCTGACAAAAGCTGGGGTACAAATTACCTATAAGCTGAAACATGTAGACCAGATCCAACACAGTTATTTGTTCAAAACTGTCACAGCACTGTTTTTAATTTGGCATCAAGGCAGCACTCAAATAAAAATCTTTTTGTGCCTTGTTCTCCAATTTTACTCATCACATTTAGTTCACTTGCACTGCACACATCACCCCATATCAATTTGTAGATTGGTTCCTTTCATTGGAGCAACACATCTATGGTTGCATCTGGGATAATCTCTTAACCTCTATGAATGTTCATCTGGTGATGGATGGTTTTTTGAGAAATCCCTGGTTTCCCAAATGATGAAGCGAGCCACTTCTAGTGGGTGATGGGAACCTTTTTATGCATATATAGATATTTAATGCATATGTATCCACTGTGATATTTTGACACAAACATTCTGTTATAGTAATTGGGGTACAGCACTTCTTTGGGTCATTGATTTGGTGGACTCACAGTTCTTTTTTTGTTAGATATGCACAAACTAGGACAGGCCAGATATAAAAGTAAGTCCAAAGGCGTTAGTACTACTTTTATATCCGTCATCTACCGTTTTTTAAATTCTCATAATCAGGTCACCCTAGTTGTAAGGGAGTCATTAACTAGAACTTCCCTTATGCTTCAAACAAATCCTCCTAGGATTCCTTGCCTTCTTCCTTTAAAATCTTTTAAAGAAAAATTACTGCCATTCTGCAACATTTCTTCACCTCTCTCAGAACCTACCTTCTTCATTTAGTTTCAATTTTGGCTGGAATCCTGGCACACCCCACCACCTGCCTTAGTCCTAGGCTTTCTTCTCCCTGTTGTAGAATGGGAAAAGAGATAGTAGGGACCAAGCTGGAAGTGACTCAGTCAGAGCACCTCATAAAAACAGACCTGCCAACTCACACGGTGCCACCGTTATCTTCTCCTATCTGGTAATCATACGGTGAGGAGCTGCTATCATAGAATAGAAGCCAATATGAGTTGATAATCCCTGCTGAGAGCGTTTCCAACTCACATTGTGTGGAGGCTAAGCACAGCTAATGTCCATTAGGGTATTGCAACCTCCCTAGGATATCAGCGGCTGCCTTTGGAACTTGGGTTTCCCTTTTATAGTGGGGTTAGAGTGGCTCATGGGCAGTGACCTGCACAAACCACAACCCTGTACATCAATGGCCACGCCTCCTCAGAAGCATTTTAATGGTTAGGGAGGTAATGGGATCAAGGCCCCCCTTCCCATGCCCTGCCTCTCAAGATACTCTCCTCTCACATGGTAAGTTTTTTTTGGGAGGTTAAAAGGTCTGTGAGAATGGCAAAGATGCTCTGTCTTTTGCATTTCTTTACAGGTATGGGGGAGCCAGGGAAGAGGGTGACTTATGACAATCCCACATCACCCGCAGTTCCACTGATTTTCAGCCCGGTACTCGTTATTCCTTATGAAGATGTATACAGCAATGTGATAATACACAGCCTTCTGGTGCTGATTACATGTCATATATGTTAACCATTTGAAATGATTTAGTAAGCAACAGAAAAACTAAGGGGGGTATTTACAATAAAATGTCAGAGCGCGGTGTTACTCCAAAATTGGTAACGCCTCGCTCTGACATATTTTTAACTCAGGGATGCTCCGTATTTACAAAAATATGGCACCCCAGCAGTTCCGCTAGCGCTGGCACAAAAAATGCTGCCTAGTGCTAGAGCAGGCACCCTTGCACCATGTTGCAAGTATGCTTGCTGTGCGTAAGCGATTGTTTATGTGCAGGAAGGGACACCTTCCTGCAAATAAATAATATTTAAAGGTAATTTGCTTTTTTCTGTGTGCTGTAGAATGCAGCACACATAGAATGAGCAAAATTCGAGGGAAAATTATACATTCCTCCTCGTATCGCCATCCTAAAACCAGATATTCCCTGGTCTTAGCTTTTGGCGTAGGCCCATCCTTGTAAATATGGGCCAGCAGAACGCCCATTGCAACACCCATTGCACGCCTCTTTCACACTAAGTGAAGCGTGAAAAGGGGCCTTATTTACAAGGCAGTGCTAAGCCACGTTTAGTGGCCTAACGCCGCTTCATAAATAAGGAGAAAGGGATATCACCACCGGAACATCACTAAAAGTGATGTTCTGGTGGCGATATCCCCTTCTAAATATGCCCCCTACTCTTTACGTACCTAACTGACAATGAACGATTGGAAAAACATATTTTCTAATACTAAAGAAATATTTGGCAAAAGAAGCATGATAAAACGCATAACCAAGGGAAACACTGGATAAAGGTAGAGTTAATAGAGTTAACATTGCTCTGGCAGAAGCATTCTATTTTTGTTGAATTGCTCACAGATCAATAGTGTCATCAAGGGCCCGAGGTTTATTATGTTGTCAGCAGAGTTAATTAGAAAAAGCCAACGCCACTTGTGAATACTAGTCCTTAATTAGCTGCGACTTCTTCATGAAAAATTACAAACATTGATTTAGGGATGTGTGAGGCGTCTATTCCCATTAATCCCAGCTACTTAGAAAGCCAAGAGGCAGGACGGTGGTACTTAATCTCCCAAAACGCTATTAGGGTCCGCTGATCATACTCAAGTCTTAATCACTGAGCACTTACTAGTGATTCAGGAGCAGGCTTGATGTCAGGTGCATGCTGTCAAGCGTTAGTTTTCAAACCAAGCTACAGTCACAGCGGGGGAGGGGGGCACTGAGGAAAACAGAACGTACAGCCCAGGAAAAAACATACTTCAGGCACCACAGAGAATATGAGATACAGTGTAGGTACGAAATGGAGGCCCTTAGCATAGCAAAATGTCGCCAGGTTGTCCACAGATGCAGTAGGAATATTGCAGTTTATCAACATAGTTTGCTGCAGAAGCGTATAGCAGTATTTTAAGGCCCTGAACCAGAGTTAAAGGCACAAGCCACTGGGGTGGGCTTATAAAGAGGGAAGGGCCTTTAACAACTAGTATAGCCCAAGGCAGAAGGGCTATAACGCTGTTGTTTTATATGATACCCATTTGAATCTGGTTATTTACTACTGTGAGATCAATGTTGTGAGGTTAGCAAAAGACTCGCTTTCTTCTCTTTCTGCGACCTCACCCAGGAGGATGTGGGTGGCGCTGTCACTGGGACAAGCATCTTCTCCTCTGCCAAAATGGGTGCCACAGGCCCTCGCTGAGGGGAAATTCGAAGCTGAGCTGAGCTGACCAGCGGCTGTCACAGAGCTGCTGTCAGCATAGTGTTGGCTCTCTGCTCTCAGTGTGAGAGCAGAGGGTGGTGCTTTGGGCTGGGAGATGGTGAGTGGTGTCTGTGTTCGAAAGCTGCTGTGAGCATAGTGTTGGCTCTCTGCTCTCAGTGTGAGAGCAGAGAGTGGTGCTTTGGGCTGGGAGGTGGTGAGTGGTGTCTGTGTTCGAAAGCTGCTGTCAGCATAGTGTTGGCTCTCTGCTCTCAGTGTGAGAGCAGAGAGTGGTGCTTTGGGCTGGGAGATGGTGAGTGGTGTCTGTGTTCGAAAGCTGCTGTCAGCATAGTGTTGGCTCTCTGCTCTCAGTGTGAGAGCAGAGAGTGGTGCTTTGGGCTGGGAGGTGGTGAGTGGTGTCCGTGTGCGAAAGCTGCTGTCAGCATAGTGTTGGCTCTCTGCTCTCAGTGTGAGAGCAGAGAGTGGTGCTTTGGGCTGGGAGGTGGTGAGTGGTGTCTGTGTTCGAAAGCTGCTGTCAGCATAGTGTTGGCTCTCTGCTCTCAGTGTGAGAGCAGAGAGTGGTGCTTTGGGCTGGGAGGTGGTGAGTGGTGTCTGTGTTCGAAAGCTGCTGTCAGCATAGTGTTGGCTCTCTGCTCTCAGTGTGAGAGCAGAGAGTGGTGCTTTGGGCTGGGAGGTGGTGAGTGGGGTCTGTGTTCGAAAGCTGCTGTCAGCATAGTGTTGGCTCTCTGCTCTCAGTGTGAGAGCAGAGAGTGGTGCTTTGGGCTGGGAGATGGTGAGTGGGGTCTGTGTTCGAAAGCTGCTGTCAGCATAGTGTTGGCTCTCTGCTCTCAGTGTGAGAGCAGAGAGTGGTGCTTTGGGCTGGGAGGTGGTGAGTGGTGTCTGTGTTCGAAAGCTGCTGTCAGCATAGTGTTGGCTCTCTGCTCTCAGTGTGAGAGCAGAGAGTGGTGCTTTGGGCTGGGAGATGGTGAGTGGTGTCTGTGTTCGAAAGCTGCTGTCAGCATAGTGTTGGCTCTCTGCTCTCAGTGTGAGAGCAGAGAGTGGTGCTTTGGGCTGGGAGGTGGTGAGTGGTGTCTGTGTTCGAAAGCTGCTGTCAGCATAGTGTTGGCTCTCTGCTCTCAGTGTGAGAGCAGAGAGTGGTGCTTTGGGCTGGGAGGTGGTGAGTGGTGTCCGTGTGCGAAAGCTGCTGTCAGCATAGTGTTGGCTCTCTGCTCTCAGTGTGAGAGCAGAGAGTGGTGCTTTGGGCTGGGAGGTGGTGAGTGGTGTCTGTGTTCGAAAGCTGCTGTCAGCATAGTGTTGGCTCTCTGCTCTCAGTGTGAGAGCAGAGAGTGGTGCTTTGGGCTGGGAGGTGGTGAGTGGTGTCTGTGTTCGAAAGCTGCTGTCAGCATAGTGTTGGCTCTCTGCTCTCAGTGTGAGAGCAGAGAGTGGTGCTTTGGGCTGGGAGGTGGTGAGTGGTGTCTGTGTTCGAAAGCTGCTGTCAGCATAGTGTTGGCTCTCTGCTCTCAGTGTGAGAGCAGAGAGTGGTGCTTTGGGCTGGGAGGTGGTGAGTGGTGTCTGTGTTCGAAAGCTGCTGTCAGCATAGTGTTGGCTCTCTGCTCTCAGTGTGAGAGCAGAGAGTGGTGCTTTGGGCTGGGAGGTGGTGAGTGGTGTCTGTGTTCGAAAGCTGCTGTCAGCATAGTGTTGGCTCTCTGCCTCTGCTCTCAGTGTGAGAGCAGAGAGTGGTGCTTTGGGCTGGGAGGTGGTGAGTGGTGTCCGTGTGCGAAAGCTGCTGTCAGCATAGTGTTGGCTCTCTGCTCTCAGTGTGAGAGCAGAGAGTGGTGCTTTGGGCTGGGAGGTGGTGATTGGTGTCTGTGTTCGAAAGCTGCTGTCAGCATAGTGTTGGCTCTCTGCTCTCAGTGTGAGAGCAGAGAGTGGTGCTTTGGGCTGGGAGGTGGTGAGTGGTGTCTGTGTTCGAAAGCTGCTGTCAGCATAGTGTTGGCTCTCTGCTCTCAGTGTGAGAGCAGAGAGTGGTGCTTTGGGCTGGGAGGTGGTGAGTGGTGTCTGTGTTCGAAAGCTGCTGTCAGCATAGTGTTGGCTCTCTGCTCTCAGTGTGAGAGCAGAGAGTGGTGCTTTGGGCTGGGAGGTGGTGAGTGGTGTCTGTGTGCGGCAGGAGACAAGAGAATTTTTTTCTGTTTGTGGGCAGGGGAAGTTTGCAGAGGGTTGTTTGGTTGGGAGGCAGGAGTACTTTTTTGGCACATTTGCTTGGGGTGGAAGTGAAATGGGTATATGCAGACATTGGGGTGGGTGGGAGTAGGCTGCACATTTTTGTTTTATATTTGCAGTTGAGAGGGAAAGGGTATTTCCACTGGATGGTGCGGTAGATGG
The DNA here is from genome assembly GCF_964204655.1 of Triturus cristatus. NCBI lineage: Eukaryota > Metazoa > Chordata > Amphibia > Caudata > Salamandridae > Triturus > Triturus cristatus. Next base: position 526,074,427 of record NC_140593.1, on the reverse strand, counting down.
CAGTAGGCCAAGTATTTTTCTTATTTGAGGGAGGGTGATAGGCCAGGTTTTTGTTACTTTTTAAAAAAAATGCATGTTGTATATAGCCCTCCCATTACTTCTTTGCCACTGCATATACGTTGGAAGCAGGGGAGGGTGTTTTGGTATGCCACATTCAACATAAAATCATAGATGGGTAAAATCTGAATAACAATAATGTTATACACCTCAGGGTTCTGAGCGACGTCTTAGCCCAGCGGTTCTTAACCTGTGGTCCGTGGACCCCTGGGGTCTCTGAAAGGCTACTCAGAAGGTCTGCAAGTGTTCAGAAAATTAAATAATATCATATTAGCAGATTAACAAAGTATAGATGCATAAAGAAGCAAAGCTGACATTTTTAAAACACTCTGTAAGTGTGAAGCAATTTGAAACTAGAAGCTAAAAATTAGGTTCGTGCCCTTATTTGATACGAAGGAGCCACAAGAGTGCACCAACAAAAAGAGAGCATGAATTACAGGCAAAAGTGAAGTGCTACAGTCTAAAATATTGCTTCCTCTTTTAGGAATATAACAACATTTTGAATGTTCTAACCTTCCCATTCAAAAAAATAAAAGGTTTGATTTTTTCCACTTTTTGTGGTAGTGAATTCAATAAAATATTTCATAATTTGTGTGCGTGTTTGATGTGTGACTTCTTCTGTATTTTTGTGTATTGTTTGATGTTCAAATCCTAGAAATTGCTTTGGTGGGGTACCCAGCTTCCACTAGTGGTTCAGTGGGGGTTCACACAAGTTAAAAGGTTAAAAAGAGCTATCATAGACAACTCAAGCTGCGCTCGCATTGCCTTTTTGATGTCACTCGGGGTTCTGAGTGACATCATAGACAATTCGGCTTAGGTCTTTCTGTCTATTTGATGTCACTCAGAATCTCTCAATGAAAAACATCCCTGTTATTCACTATAACCTCCCTATAATTCTATGTATAACACTCCACTACTGAGAGAAAAACGATCTGCAATAAACTAAGAAAGAGATAGACATGCATTGGTATGCTGAAGCAGAACCTTATTTTCTCTCGGCCCACTCCTTTTTTCTTCAATTTAGCTTTTCTAATACAGATGTGCAAATGACATATTATGAGTTACATTGCATTTTCCCTTCCCTTTGATCAACTCAAATGTATTGGGGTGTTAAAAAACATGGAGGCTGAATTGAGGTTGATGCTATGGGATGGAGCCCCCCCACCTGATAGCCAGGAACAAACTGATGTGTGGGGTATAACATGGGGGAATTGCCCTACCAGTCATATGGAAATATTATTGGGCATCCCAGTTGGCCAAGATTAATTATTGGGTCTATATGACGCAAGCTGAACTGGCGATGAGGATGGACAGATATGAGATGGATGACAGAGGTTACCCCATGGCACTATATAGGTGCAGATTCCGATCCGCGTTGGAAAGCACTCTGACCGAGCCGGATCCGGAGTGTTTTCCGACCGAGCCGGAGTCCTGCAGTCCGACCGAGCGAGTACGATGCGGCCGTATGCTGCCGGACTCAGTTCGGTCGGACTCCCATAGAAGCCGACGCGTACATGGGCTCCCATTGACTGAATGGGTACGTCTCGCGCAAGGGCGCCCCCTACAGTGGGTACGCATCAGTGCCATCCGCACCGTTCATGCCCTCTAATGGGGGGACCATTGGTTCTCCCCCTGTGTCCGAGTCGTAGGGCTGCGGGTGACAGGGGGTCAGACACGGACCCCCAAAGGCAACCACCCGGACGTTTTGCGAGCCGGACATTCCGGCTCGCACAGGCTGTCCGACGCGTGCATCGTACTGGCTCGGTCGTAAATCGCATCCATTGCACGCCATGGTTAGCTTACGACCGAGACGTACGGAGCGGTTCGAACCCAGAAACAACTCGGTCGGTGAATTTCATGGGGCTCGTATCGTACTTGCTCGCTCGTACAGCTGTACGAGTCGGGCGGAAAACACGCGTACGGCTCGTAGTTTTTCCAGCCGGATCGCGTTCGGTGCCCTTCCAACCCAGATCGGAATCGCCCCCATAGAAGGGTACATCGGTGTGAAATTATGGTCTTGATATGGCTGGAAGTTACAGCCTACCTGGGCTGGGGAGGAACCTTACTGCATAAATGCCACCGTGGGACAGTGACAATATATTAGCCATGGAAAACTTGAGGGCTTTGCCAAATGGGACTGGATAGGCATTTCTAATCTGGGGGATCTGTGGGCATAGGGGGACATGATTCCCCAGTGACTGCAGGTCAAATGCACGCTGGCATCCGATATCAAGAAAGGGACTGAACTACCAGACTCCTTGCCTCTTGAGGAAGGTGTGCTCGCAGAATCCTTGCACAAAGTGACCATATCATTCCTATACAAAACAATCATGAACAACCCCTAACAAACCACAGACCCTCAGGGTGGCCTGGGAGGGTGACCATGCGTCCTTTGAGGATGGAAAGTGGGAGGACGCGCTGAAGCACTCTCAGGTTATAGTGGTATGTTCAGGGTTCCAACTCCGCACTCTATATTGATCCTACAACTCTAGAACAACACTGGTGAAGATGGGGAGGTTTCACGTTTATATGTGACTGAGACGGTGCAAGCAGTTGGGGTTTTTCTTTCAAATTGTCAGTCTAAGGGCCCGATTATGACCTTTCAGAAGAGTGGTGGCGCGGCACTGAAAACCCCTGCGCCACAGCTCTACCGAAGGTCGCCACCGCTTGCCTGCCAGATTACTACTTTTCAGTGGTCAGGCGTGCAGGCGATGGAGCAGTTTCCCTTGCGGTTCCCTTTCAAATGGGTTGGTGCCTTTTAAAAAGGCACCACAATGGGAACGCCTCACAAGGTTCCTGCACTACATGGACTCGAAAGTCCGTTCCGTGCAGGAACCTATGTGCATGCACACAGGGGGACACGTCATGCCCCCCTGTGTGCATCCACATATGTTTGAGGCACAGGGTGCCCTATGTTTCCTCTCTCTGCCTGACTTTTCATGGCGGTGGAACCACCATGAAAAACCTAGGGGAGAGGAAACTCGTAATATGATTCACGGGATTGTGGCGGTACCCCCCAAGCATATTGCAGCCTCTGACTGCCGCTCCATTGCCAGGGAACACCGGTTACCTGGTGGAGCCAGCAGTCCCAGGGAGGTCCAACTGCCCGAGTCATAATCTGGCGGTCGGACCTCCGGTGCTGTGGTAGCTGGATCCGCCACCACCGCACCATCACAAGTCCGGTGGTCCTCAGACCACCAGACACTTAATAAGGTCCTAAGGGTGTATGGCCCGAGTAACAGGATTGCACTTAACTGAGTCTCCTAAATAGTCCCTCCTAAACATATGAGGAGATGGTTCGGTGCCAAAATATATGAAAATGTGTCTTGCGTTAGATTGAATTGTGGCAAAACTAAACATTGCTCGAAAATAGGGGTTGGGTTGTCTACCACCCCTGGAGCAGACATGGACTGGTGCATGCTAGCCAAAAAACACAATATGAGGGCAGAGGCTGCCCTACGAAATGTGAACAAATTTGGACAGCATGGGGAGCTGATCAGGACCACTGAACGTTCACAAATAATCATATACAGCTGTGCACCTGGAAGAGCAGGCCCGAAGGAGCATCATGGACTGGGGGCAGACACTGAATGGGACGTGGTCACTGGTTTGCTATCCCCAAAATGCAAGTTCCCCTCCGAACATGTATGATCGGCTGGGGGTGCAAACTTGTTGCTATCGTTTCTGTAAAATTCGAATAACAACAAGGTTAAAAACGATTGGGGTGTGCAGTTTATTTTTGCCATTGCCCAGATTTGTATCCTTCAAGCCGTTTCTTGAGTTTTCCGGTTTTGGGGAGTGTCCTGGTGTTCCTTTTCTCGATACTTACTATTTTAGGGAGGTAGATTCCACAGTAATCATAACCACTAATGCCCAACAATAATCATAGTGTGATTGAGGATACTGGCGTATTTGCATCATATTTCCGCTGACAAATCAATGCAAACGTTTCCAAATCAGGTTTACATTTTGCTATTTTCCTTGCACAATTACATTGTAGGACATTATTTGTGTATTCTGCTAAGTGTATCTTCTGCAAAGCCATCTTCAAGATTAAGGATAGCCTGCAGGGACATCTTCAGGATTTTGGGGGCCCTAGGCAAACACATTTTGGGGGACCCTATTCGAAGCAACTTTGATTTTATGATCCAATTTCAGCTTTTTCATCTCCTCTTTGGCTAGGCCACTGACACTGCACAGGCACACTGCCCCAAATTGTAAATGTGTTTGCATCTATTATTCAGGGATAGTAATGTGTGTTTTCAATATTGTAGTATAGGAGCAGCTCACTAATATTAATGTAAACAATTTCTATTAACCACGGCCATTTCTCATACGTGGTGTCCTGTTTCGATCTAAAAGGCTTTTTTAATGGATGTTGCATGGTGTTGAAAAACCTAAACACAGCATTTCTCTGCATAATGTCTGTAAAAGACTCCCACAAATCATCCATATTAAAAATACATGAAAAGAAAGTGGTATTTAAAATAATCTATGTTTAAGAACCCTTCAAGCTCATTAGGGCAAGACTGTGTGTATAACAGAGCCGGATCTATCAGGGGGCTAAAAGGCTGGGACCCTGGGCCAGAGCCCACTTTGCTCATGCCTTAAATCATCTCTGGGATAAGGAGATATATGCAAGCTAAAATATCTGTGGCAAAGCTCACGATTATTCTTTTGCAGATGTACTGATGTGATTTTTTTTTTTTGTAATTTCAGACACCCCCAACTTGTATGAGAGGAGCACAAGGAGTCACAGGTGGGCAGCATTCATTGGCGTCTCAGGAGGTTTGACCCAGGAAATCTGCACTGCCCCTTTCTGTCTTCACTTCTGATAGCCAACATGGTGGATGGTCTATCAATATAGCGGCATGTCCATTGTCATGGTATGAAACTCTTGTGATATCAGTTAATAAATGTGTGCAGCAGACCACGTCCTCGAAATATTGCCAGTGCTTAACTGGAGCCGGTGGTTGCAGGTGGCGCCCACCGCCACTTGTTTCTGGCGAAAGGACAGCGGCTGCCAGCTCAGGTAAGCGCGGCGAGGTGGTGAGGCGGGGCAGGGCGCAACGGGCGGGGGGGGGGGAGAAGCCAACAGACGACGGAATATGTATTATTTATTTAATTATAACTAGTCAGTTGTCTGTCGACTTTCCCCCAAACAACCCTGCCACGCCCTACCCCATCGCCTCACTGCGTTTACCTGTGCCAGCCGCCGCTTTAAAAGGCACTTATTTTCCCTCAACAAACTTTGATCCAGAGCAAGAGATAGAAAAACACAAAAGTGGGAAAGAAGGAGGAAGTGAAAGACAGAAAAGCACTGACAAAGCATGTATGAAAAAGAACATGAAAGTGTGAGATAAAGAGGGAGGGTGCGGCCAGTGGAAGATTCAAGAGACAGGGATAATTGAGATGGCACAGTCTAGGTATTCAGCACCATGGCCTCCGATAGTGCCAACCGCGGGCTTCTGAACAACACATTGGGCCCTGGCACTTATGTTTTTTACAAATGAAGCACTGAATATTGCTACTTTCTGTCTTGCTGTTAGGTTGCATTCTATTTGACAAAAACAATCCTTCCATTGAAGATACAAGTGAGTTGAAGAAATTTCCGAGCTACGTTAAACTGTCCCCTGAGGTCTGTTACCTAAAAGAAGCTCTCCGTTGGTGAGATATTGACTCTTTTTAAGATTCAGTGTAATGGACATTGTTTCCTTTCCAGCAGATTATGTGTTAGTAATTGTACAATTGCTCCTCCTACTTAAAGAAAAATATTGGCAGCTTTTAGGTGGCATTTTCCAAACAATGGGGTTTATTAGAGCTCTCAAACACTCATTTGCTTCCAGGCTTTATAAGTGTACGTTTGTGCATGTCTTCCAGCGCCATATTGTGTGCCATGTCAAGATAATGCTGAGCTGTACAATGCCACTGTGACAACGTAGATATGTGCAAATTCAGCGTGACACCTGTGTACACCAAAGCCTGAATACAGAGATTCTTAGTCTCAAGGATTTCTCGAGCATCAAGTTAGAAGCCAATTGACTACTGGCTGTGTGTGCTGAATTAAAGATGCAGCAATTCGGATGCAGGGAATATCTTTCCCATCTTGCACTATGTTGGCAGCACCCATAACTCATTTCACATGTTCTTAATGAGTTGCTTCACATTTCCCATTATTGGTGATGGCACCTGCATAACAATGCAGTAAGTTGGCTTACCTTCCAAGTAATAGTTGCCCTGTCTCAATACTTTTGCCTACAGCCTTACTTACTGTCCTATCTGTCCTGCCTGGTGGGAGACCCTCGGTGCCACCCAAATCGACAGATCTCTTTGAAGTCATATTACTCTGACCAAAAGGGCATCATCAAATTCTCTTTTGTATCACAAAGGAAATCTGTTCTTTTCTGTTCTCAGAGTAACTGACATGACAGTACCTTGGCATGCCTATAGTTTTCCAATACAGTACTGAGCAGATGATATGAACGGTTGTCTGCCAGTACACGTCTCCTCTCATATTCCTCTTTTCCACCATCAGCACGTTACTGTTATGTCTCTCTGCATGATTGCACTGTAAATAATGACACTTAGGCCTTAATTAGATTATAATCTGTCCCCACTTCAATTGATTTTTTCACTAAATAGTCATTCTTTCAGAGTGGTGTATTGCTGGCATATCCTTTAACATATATTAAAAACAAAACAAAAAAGAACATAAAAGTGGAACAACTTGTAAATGTGAATCAGAAGTAGATTTAACACATGTATAAAAAGCCATAACATGCGCTTCTCTGGCCTGACTAACCTAAAACCTGCCACAAGAAAAATCTGTTTTAACATCTGGCCATCACACTTCCAAATAAGAATGTACAAATGCAGGAGGATTTACCTTGCCTCACCCTTCTTTGAGACCTGTGCATCAGTAAAGACTTACCTCTCCTGGGTTTCAGAGAGAGTGTTGACTATTATGTGTACTAGAACACACATGTAACATACGCTGATTTTTATTGATCCTTCTCTTCCCCGAGAGACTGTTTGGGACTCAAATGAAACAGGGACTGAGGAATAAACAACATGTGTCTATGACCCAACACAGTAATGTGCATCAATGTTGCCAATAGTTGATCTGTTACCCCTGATAGTAACATGACCGTGCAATAACATGCATCATTGTTATTAGGCAGCGTATGCATCCCCTGGAAGTACATGCATCAATGCACTAATGACAACACACAGAAGCAAGCATTAACAGCCTGACTCAGTAATAAGCGTTGGTGGCCTGACTCGGTAAAGAGAATTGATGGCCCGGCATTAATGACCACATGCAGTAATACGCCTTAATGACTTCACCCAGTAGTGAGCTTCAATTGTATCATTAACAAGAATAAATAACCCTACAAAATTGCAAGCTGCAATTGCACCACACAGCATTGGTGGCCATACAGTAGTGAGTGTGAATGGAACAAGCAGTAATGACTATTCGAGGCTCCATATTTAAGAGGCATTAATAATCTCAATTACACACTAAAATACACATTAAAGGTCCCAATCATTAACAAGCATAAATAGCTCCATACATTAGCCTTCTTTATTTGCCCCAGGCAGTAACTGATTAAACTGGATCACATCACCAGATCAATCACTGCTTGGGTCCGGATTGCAGACCCTCTTTAATTGTATAATGCTTTATTGCTGCTTCATATCAATTAGAACCTTTGAATCGAGATTTATGGGGCTCATTATGATGGTGGGCAGACATTAGTTCGCCCGCCATCATAGCGGTGCTGGGACCGCCCGCCAGACGTGCGGCGGTCTCACCAGCCCAATTAGGATGCGCCCGCCAGTATGGCAGGCACATCCTGGCCTTTTAACATTGCGGACGGTGCTGCTGGCTGCACCACCGTTCTCAATGTTAAAATGCAACGATGTGTATTTCCATGCACAAAGTGGCAGGCACCACGCGGTGCCTGCCACCTTGTGCATGGAAATGTAGATGGGTGCACCTACACCCTCCCCCACAAAGAGGGGGCCTGCAACAGGCCCCCAAACCCAATCCCCGACAGCTGTTAAATGGCGGCCTCTACCAGGACACATCCTAATATGGCGGACGGTGCCTGCTAGGCACCGCCACCATATTAGTGGCCCTTTTCTGTCCGCCAGGCAAATTATGCGATTGCCACTGGCGGAAATTCGGCAGACAGACTTTGAGTCCGCCGCGATACCCACCGCCATCCTAATATGGCGGTGGGTAAATCTCAATGTGATGGCAGAAGGACCGCCACCGCCAGCCCGGCGGTGGCAGTCCTTCCGCTATCATAATGAACCCCAATGTTCGGTTCATTCTCTTAAATGATGTCCCCTAAATGGCTTATTAAAATTTATCATCTTTGATCAAGGATAAACGGTTATTTTTACCCTTATCAGGTAGCTGATTAAATATTGCAGAACAGGGGGGCGTGACTTGCAGCAGCGGAAGATGGCCACTTGCTGATAGAGCTCCGCTAGCAGTCAGCAATTAAACCCGCAATCCAGCATCATCCGAGGGCAGTTCTTGGAAATGTTTGTGGCTCTGACACGCTGAAATGCGACGGCAGGCTGAGCGGACTTGCGGTGGCTGTCAATAAGCATTCTGCCCGTAAAACGGTGACCTACGCCATTCTCCCCGACGCGGCCAAGATGGCGCCTTCCGGGGCCCGGAGACAGTGGTAAATACACCCTGGTGACAGCAGCTGCAGATGGGAGCTCAGACGTGCGTCTGTAACAGGATCGCGGTGAGCAGCACAGGTGTCGTGGCCCGCATTGGGACACAGCACGCTCGGAGCAGCTAGTGGAGGCAGCGGGACTGAGCTTTGGGCCGAGAGAGGCACCCATCATCTGGCAGCCAGTGAGTGTGGGCCATACGCGGCGAGGCAACAGGCGAGATTCGGCGCGCTCAGGGAGGTGGGGGCAGTGAGGCCCGCCACAGCTTAAGCACCCACCAGGGTGATCTTCCGGACCATCGATGGGGCTGAGGGCCCACTGAGTGTGTGCATTACACAGCCCTGGAGGTTGGAGCGTGGACCCCCTCCCTGAAGAGGAGAGAAGCGCTGTTCTGGGCAGTGAGAGAGAGACCAGAACTGAGCAAGTGAGCGGGCGGTGAGTGGAGAAGCGGCAGCCCCTGGGCCTTCGTGTCTGGGGTACCGGCTGCACTGAGCACCATTAGAGGGGGCCAGTAATTGAGAGAGGCTGGACCCTGTGGAGAATCTTGGACTTGGCCCTCTTTGGCAGGTTCACCACTGAACTTTTTGCCTTCAGCTCTGACATGGTGGTAGTGGTTTTAGGCCTCTAGGCACTTTAGCACTGTGGTCCAGTGTAAAGTGCGTGCACTCTCCGTGTACGTGTGGTGAGATGAACCTGCCCTCCCATAGGAATGCATGGGGGATAAGTGTGTCCATGGTAATTCCTGGTATGAGAGGAGTGCAGGGTCGAGTTTAGTATGTTTGAACTCGTGAGGATAAATGCTGCGCAATGGTGTGCGCAGATTTATGGTCACTGGTGGAGAAATTTCTGTGTGCTATGTGTCTGCCTGCCTGATGTGAATTGCATGTCTGGCTTGTGATTGACAGGAGCTGAGGGGTGTGGGTGGCTCCAGGAGGGGCAGGGTGAGTCAGCGCTGAGCTGAATGGGATACCTGGAGTAAGAGTGCTGGGAGGGGTAATCCCCTGACTCTGAATAGGATGGTGCCTTCCCTAGTGAATGCTGGCTCCCCCCCTGTGGTGTGTCTGATGGCGAGCCCCCACCTGACAAAGGGGAAGAGGAGCTTGCAAAACAAAGTGCTCCAAATCACCCCTGAACCAGTTGTATCTGGTTCCCCCATACCTTGCACTAAAGACAAAGCATTGTGTGATTTAATATATAGGGGCTGTGACCCCATGAAATGTTCAGTTCAGTTCTGGTGTGCTGATCCTGCTGGGGCGTGTCGCCTCAAGATCCTGGATGGTAGCAGGGCTTATTTCTTTGAATCACCAGAGGAGGCCAGAGACTGGTTGGAAGGTTGGCGAACAGTGGGAAGGAACGGCGGCTCACACAGACCGGATCAGCGACTCAACAGACAGGACACTGGGAGCGATGAGAGACCCTTGCCCGGCAGCCAGGGCCATTAATGGAGAGTAATAAAGTGACCTGTAGAAGGGGGCATAATTAGATTGAACTGTTTTTCCTCTTTTCTCATTCTTGATATTTCGGTAATCATTTAAGTTTTGCTTTGTGGGGGGGGGGATGTTCTGCTATGAGGAGCTCCGCACAGTATGAACAATGCACTTCCTTGCAATGTTTTGTGATGTTTCGGGCCCGTGGGGATGTATTGAATTCACTGAGAGCACATTTGGGAGGGGGCGGGACTAGAAGACGGTGCGTTGCACTGCCCTAAAATAGCTTCAATGTGGGTGGGACATTCGTTAATTCTGTAAAACTCTTCTAGCTGACTGCAAATTCATGTTTCCTCGCATATGTTGAGTGGGTTTATAATGGGGCGACAGGCACTCTGCATGTTTGAACGGTGGGAGGTTGGGGACCCATTGAGCAGGGAGGCAGGGAGGTGGTGTTGGTAGGGGGGGAGGGTTTGTTTCAGGGGTTGGTAAGTTTTGCTCCAGACCAGTTTAGTCCTGATGCGTGTGGTAACCTGTCTGATGACACAGTGGGTCCGAGCATATGTCCGATAATGATAAGCCTCTTTGACTTCAATGGGTACTCAAGCTAAGTTTACAATATGGACGTGGAATGTGAATGGGCTGGGCAATACGATTAAGAGAACACTAGTGTTGCAGCACCTCAAACGACACTCTCCCGATGTAGTTCTTATTCAGGAGACACACCTGCGTGGGAATAGGTGCAAGGCCCTGGATCGTTTTGGCTATAAAACAGTTGCCATGGTCTGACGATGCGGTGTGATTTACCGCGGTGGCAGTGAGATGGGAGGGTCGTTCTGTAGTCTTTTGCTCATGTTATGTCCCACCAGGCCTACACTCTTCAGTTTTCCCACGACTGGGCTCTTTCCTGGCAGATCTTCACCAGGGGTATCTCCTGTTAGGGGGTGATACTAATGCAGTTATGAATGCAGACTTTGACCGATCCAGGGATGGGTTGGGCTGCAGGGGGGAACAGGGCCTAGAGGGCTTTGTCAGGGCAATGGGCCTTAGTGACCTGTGGCACGCATATCACCCTTCACATAGACAATACACGTTCTACTCAGCTCGACATGGGACCTCTTCAAGACTTGACAACTTTTTTACCCGCTCTGACCAGATGGATGTTTTTGCCGACCCCCATATTATGGCCCGTGGTATTTCCAACCACTCACCGGTCGGTGTCACACTTCTGGGCCCTGTGATTAACAAGGCTTCCTTTCCAAGGATAGACCCGTGGTGCCTCCGGGACCAGACTATTGGGAACAAACTCCTGGAGGTTTCCCGGCTTTACTGTGACGAAAACCGGGGCTCGGTAGCTTCTCATGCAACAATATGGGAAGCATATAAAACTGTGCTGAGAGGGCAGGCCTAGGCACTGATTGGAGCCCAGAAGAAAGAGGAGTCCCTGCAGATCAACCAACTTGAAGATGAAATTGATCAGATGGAGTGGGACTCCAGCATGGCCTCTTCAGGTGACCTCTGTCACAGACTGATACTCAAACAGAGGGAACTTCGAGTGCTAGCTTAGGGGGAGGCACAGGCACACGTACTTGCCACACAACACCGGCTATATGATGTTAAGGATAAGTCCCTAAAGTTGCTGGCTTGGCTCGAGCGATGTGACGGGGAGTGCTCCTGTGTGGCTGAGGTGATTGACGCGTCGGGGTCCTCAGTATCCAACAGTTTGGAAATAGCTGAGGCGTTCGCATCTAATTTCGAAAGGGTGTATTCCCCGGTGTGCACCAGGACTGAAGATGACTGCGCTGAATTCCTGCAGGATTTTGTGCTGCCCAAGTTGTCCCAAGAACAGAGTGACCGCCTGGACGCGGATCCTTCGGGGGAGGAAATAAGGAAGGCCCTTAATTCGCTTCGGTCCGGTTAAGCGTCTGGACCCAACGGGCTGCCAATAGAGATTTACAAGAGGCAGGCGAACATTATTATCAACCCCCTTCTCCAGATGTATTCGGAAGCGTGGGAGGTGGGTAGGTTCCACCCCGATCAACGTGAAGCCATGATTGTGGTCATTCATAAAGCCAGGAAGCCTGCAGACCAATGCTCCTCGTACCGCCCTATTTCACTTATCAACGTAGAGGCCAAGGTCCTGGCCAAGGCCCTAGCAGATAGGCTGGTATCTGTTCTTCCCGGCCTGGTGCGTCGCCCAGTCAGGTTTTATGCCTCGTGGGAGCACCCGCCATAAATTGCGACGCTTGTATGGCGTACTATATGTGACGGCGGATGTTGGAGATGACAAGACGGTGTTGATGGCATTAGATGCATCAATGGCATTCGATAGTATTGAATGGCCCTATTTATTTATGGTGCTCCAGAAACTTGGTTTTGGCCCGATCTTTTGCAGTTAGATGCATCTTCTTTATGAACCACCTGTAGCTCGGGTCAGGGTGAACGGTGCTATGTCCAGGGTGTTCCCTCTTAGGATGGGTACCAGGCAGGGCTGCCCCCTGTCTCCCCTCATTTTTGCCCTGGCCCTGGAGCCACTGGCCCATTGGATCAGGAGAGATGGGTCTTTTTGGGGCATGGGGCTGATGGACGAATGGGAATAGCATATTTCCTTATACGCCGACGATATCGTGCTGTACATGGCACGGCCATCTCACTCGATTGCGCAGGCATTACATCTCTTCAAATTATTCGGCAGCTACTCCGGCTAGACCATCAATTGGGGGAAGTCGGTGATCTTTCCCTTGTCGGGTCCACCCCCCGCGGATCCCCACAATATGCCCAGCCACCATAGCCACTGGCCGGTTCAAGTACTTGGGGGTCTATATCACGCGAAATAAGGAGGAATTTTTCGCTAGGAACCTTGAGCTTCAGTTGGCTCGCCTCGGGCGGACGTGAGTCACTGGCGTTTATGACCTCTTTCCCTCATGGGCCGGGCGGCATTATTTAAGATGCTCGCTCTGCATAGGCTACTATACATCCTACAAAATACACTGTATCCTGTCCCCCCGGGGGTACTTGCACGCATTTCGCAGGCAGTGCGGACACTGCTTTGGAATGGTGGAACTCCTAGAATAGCACTCCACAAGCTCACTAGAGGGGTATATGACGGGGGTCTGGTGCTCCCTGATGTCAGATTATGTTACTGGGCCTCACAGCTCAAGGTAGTCAATGACTGGGTATATACAGATAACTCCAAACTGGCCTACAGAGTAGACAGGTTAGTCATGCCAGGGGGTAACTGTGAGCATCCGCTCTACGTCCGGAGGCCACGAAGAGAGTGGCCTGTACACACAAGAGTGGTAGTTCAATGTTGGAGGGAGGCGAACAAGTTCTTGGGGTGGACGGAGAAACGGACCGGTAGAACCCCCCTATGGATTGGAGATCAGCTGAGAGAGGTGACGCGTTCGACTGGCTTTAGGGGGTGGAGGCTGATTGGCATTGACTACTTAGGGGACGTCTGGAAGGGATCTACCCCTTGTTCCTTTGCCTACCTCAAGAAGGAATACGACCTGCACGACTCACAACAATACCACTACATACGTCTCATATATGCCACACATTCACATATTAGTAGAGATTCCTCTAACCCGGAATATTCCCCCTTGGAGGATAGGTTACTACTGGACCCCATATTGGAGAAGCCCACATCCACCATTTATCGGAAGCTCATAAACAATATGCCAGACCACTTGGTGAGGCTTCAGGCGGCATGGGCCAGTGACATTGGTACCCTAGATGACGACGACTGGCAAGATGCCATACAGAGCCCGCGTGAAATAGCAATCCGTCCCAGGTTCAGGCTGATCCAATTGAAAATCTTGCATCGTATATACTACCCTCGCACACTTCTATAAGCATGGGGCAGGAGTCAATCGGCCCTTTGCGTGAGGGGCTGCCAGGGGGAAGGCACCTTTTACCACATTATGTGAGTGTCCCGAAGTAGTTCCTTTCTGGACCAAGGTCACGGACACTATGTCCGCGGTTGTGGGTGACAAGGTTCTGATGGAGCCAAAGTGGCTGTTACTGATGATTAAGGGGGACACAGACTGGATGAGGCATGTTGAACTCTGTCTGGCATTGGCCACGGGGGTAGCGAAAAGAAACATCGCCAGGGGGTGGGGTTCCCAGATGCCCACACAATGGGAACAGTGGAGGAGGGACCTAGATTGGTGCCAAAGAGCTGAGGAAACCATATACAAGAGCAGGGGCTGCATCAAGAAATGGAAGAAGATCTGGGGGCAATGGCGGAAATTTAGAGGCTTGGGGAGGGAGTCTGGGGAGTAGTTATGTAATTGGATATCCCACTTGTGTACTAATGTGCTTGTCTTTATTCACCACAACACAATTTCCTAATCTGCTTTTTGCACATTGTCTATTGTGTTATGGTACTATGAGCTATGTTAATAAAAAGATATTTTTTAATAAATATTGCAGAACAGAGGGACATTGATGTGCAAAATTTGGTCTGAGACACGATTCCTCATAAATTGCAGCTAATTAATTTGCAGTTTGTACTCTTACTAAATATACCCTGCATTTCTTTTTGGTCGTCAGCTTCATTTCCAAACGTGTTTCAAAGTGGATTTGAATGTTTCACTCACCAATGAGGAACAATAAATACAGCCACACACAAGTTGATTCTTACCCTCAGCATTGTTAAGGTTGCCACTTTATTAGAAGCAACACTGGCCATGCAAGGCACCTATTGTAGAGCTTTATCAGTGAAGGAAAGCGAGCAAGGGCTTAGTGCAAGGGTGCACCATCAAAAGGTGTTCAAAGTGTAAGAGAATGTCTCACTCACGTAGTGAAACAAAGATTCAATCAACTTGCTGGCCGTGATAGAAAGAAGTGCCACATAATTGAGAGAAAGTAGTGACCTGAACCTGATAGCTCATGTTACCTTGAAGTTGATGGTGTGCACCCGGGTTACACTTATAGGGTTACTTTGGTGCACACAAGTTTCAAGTTTATTGATTTATGATATGGAACTCTGAAGAGATCAGCCTAAAACACAGACAAACTTACAATTGATCAAACAAAGTGCAGTTCTCTAAACATTCAGATTCCTGAAAAGTTCATTAAAATACAATACAACATTAAAACGAGGGTCACAAAGGTGCAGTAAAATCAATGCAGTCAGTCAGTCATAAAATCTTTATTCGGATTTGCATGATTCCATAAAAGCATAGAATTAAAAACACTAAATCACACTTAATTGAAAGCATCTCTGCATAAATGCTATAATTCGATAAAAGATGGCTACACAGAAGATCATTTGATGTCTTGGGCATTTTAGGCTACATTTTCTACATTATATTCTAACACTGCAACTTGTAAAACAAAGTAATTTAAAAATTCAAATGGACTTCCACTCAGATCTCTAGCTTAAATAGTTTTATGCTCACCTGAGATATTATCCCAGGGAACCCTGTTTATATCTCTTTCTCGGTGCCAAGCATTTCCTTAAAACGTTAAGAACTGCCCAACAAACATCTTCGTTTTCCAGGCGCTGTAAATAGCTTAGGCCATTCAGATGAGATCTAAAATTAAATTTCCCATAAATGGGTTTCAAAAAAACTCTCGCCTTGGGGTTTGTATAAAAAGCAAAACAGAAAAAAATGGCATGTGTTTTGAGCAGATAGTTGGTCGCACCTACACAATGGTAAATCGCGGGACCAACAATATTTAATGAGGAAGGCTACTACAAAATGGATCGTACAAAATATAAAAATGGATAGGTAGAGAAGGTTCATCACCCAGATCAAGTAAGGTTCTACATCATTTGTTGTCACCAGTGGGTTGTATCTTACCAGTGCTGGCATGCTTTGTGCTTTCCTTAGCCTATTATTAGATCAGTAATTAAATTAATTGTGTTTTGCTATATCTTTTGCATTCAGAGTAATGGTGGTCAGATTTACATATAGTTCTTTCATGCCTATTGATTCAAAAGACTTGTGTAGATAGAGAAGCCAGGGGATCTCAACCGGCCATATTAAGCCTTGACAATCAGATATGCGTGCGCGCACCAAAGAGGCCTCAGGATAAGACCATACCTTGACCCATAACAATAACGCTGCAAGGCTTAGAGTGTCCGTCAAATACATAAGGCCAAGTTCTTCATGGCATAACATGTTTGCCATACCTTGGAAAACCTGTAATAATCTCCTCAAAAAGCAGTTTTCAACTTTTTGTAAAAGCTCTACATTTATATGTCTCCACTGGCCGGCGCCATATCATTCTGCTAAAACACATTTTGTTTTGTAAAGATGAATTATCTCTTTAACAGGTTTTTGTCCTAATTTTGGTGTGAATCTAAAAACTACTTCAATGTTACTTTTAAAATAATTTGCCCAAACAGTAAAAGATATTTCCAAACTAAGGACGAACTAAACAAAATTCCTAACTTATTACATTTTGTATTTTGTCCTCTTAGTACTGCACTCACCATCAAATAAGTTTTGTTTGTCATATTTCGTGGCCCACACATCATAACAAAGGATTGATCATAGTTCATTTTAAGATCTAATGTAGACATATAGCTTAAAAACCATACAATAATATTTGCAGACTGTTTGCTGTGCATGGAAGTAGCACGCCATCGTCTGCATATAGTAAAGTAGGAGTTTGGTGTCCCCCCATTTTGGGGATGCCTTTCCCTACTTTGACCAGATGTTTATATAGCAATACGGTTTATATTGCAGTACTAGGAAGGGAGCAAGAATGCATTCCTGCCTAACTCCTCACGTAGATTTTATCAGAGGGGTCGATTTACCGTGGGGTCCTTAAGACACTCTCACAGTCAAGTCCTGATGTAAACATTTAAATAACACTAGGAGATGTGTCTCCACTCCCATCATGATCCAAAGTTTGGCACAATTTACTAGATCGAAACCATTAGATAAGTCGATAACGGCCATATGGAGTGATCCTTTTTTGGCAAAAACATATTTACTTGCCATTAAATACAAGTTTAGGCACTGGTCAATTGAGCTTACCCCTGACCTGAAACCAAATTGCAAATTTGACAATTTTTTTTTATCCACTGCTTACTTTTCCAGGCGTTCTAGTAGGAATCTATCAAGAATCTACATGCTTGAGTCAATTAGGGAGATGGGTCTATAACATGTCGGTGAAGTCCTGTCTCCTTTTTATAAATTGGGACAATTATGGCTGATTTTCATGATTCAGGGTTGTAACCCCTAGTGACCCCTGCCTCAAAGAATCAGGCAACATTTCAGGTCTATGCTGTACTATATCAGTATTTAGGTCGACTATGACTAAGGAAATGGCATCTGGTTGGAAAATAGCCATAAAATGTGCAATCCATTTATCTACGGAGATCTCTGTCTCTATTTTGGGAGCACTGGAATCTGAAAAGCATGGCCTATTTATTATATTCCAAAAAAATCTACTATCACTTAATTACCTTGCTTTCTGCAGGTTATTCCATGCGTCCAAATCTCCATTCTCCTCTCTTCTAGCCTTTTTTTGTATTCCTGTGTGGCAAATTTGATTTGTGTTACTGGATGAGGAGAGGCTTGTGGGAGGGTTTTCAATTTGTTTGGTGGCTGACACACATTAGGTGTTAAACCACTTGAATAAAGGGTTTTGCCTTTGGGGTACATCCATGGTAAGATTTCCAGATATAGCACCACATAATTTTTCAAAACCTATTTGTAAATCCTGGTCTAAGGAATCTTCTTCAAAGCAGATGGAGATGAGGGGTAATTACTCAAAGACTGATCATTTAAAAAAAAGATCATTGATTACCTTACCCCATTTCACTTTTAATCCACTTCTGCTCGCTATCTTGCCTCTTTACTTATCAGTATTTATATTTTTACCTCAATTTTCTGAGATATAGCTAATGGATTATGATCACTCAGGCAGTTTGGTTGAACCGTGAAATCCTGGGTGAAGGGGGCCAGGTAATGGGAGATTAAGATATAATCAATGGTGCTTCCGGTATTTCCTTGCTTACATTTTTTACCAGATCACTCGCTGGGACTAAGGAAAGACTTAAAAGAAGCTATTTAGGGCATCCCATTACATAGTATGTGAGAAGTGACTAGGATTAGCCTCCTTAGAGTTCATTAGACCACAAACCCATTTTGCATTTAACTTACACAGCTTTAAGATAAAATCCCCTGCCCAGAATGACATAGTTTTACGTTTTATCTTAAAAACTAAAGATGTCACAAACTTTTCAAAGGAGTCAAGAACTTCGGGATTAAAATCATTAAAATTGTTATAATAAAATTAACCACCATAGGGTCAAAATTCCTCCAATCAGACAGTAAAATGACTAAGAAAATGTGGAGGGCCAAATCTTAGACACTTGTGAGGCGAAGATCAAGACTGATACCAATGTTGCTAAGGCCACCTTTGCACTGACTGCTGGAGAACAGCATGCAGGCTCACAGAATACAAAATACCCATTTCTATAAACCTTCTCTTGTGTCCAGGTTTCTTGCAGACAAATAATGTCTCCTTTTTTAGGAAGCTGTTCCAAGCATGGTTCTTTAACTTAGTCCATAGCCCAGCAATGTTCCACAAAATCATGTTACACCACACCCCTGTTTAGGACTCTGACAGACCACATTGTTTTGCCCCTGTAGTTTGAATGGAATGGGCATTGATAGGGGATGAAGTAAGAAGTCGATTTGGTCCAGGAGGGCAAAAGGCTCGAATCTATTTGAGGTTGGCACAGCAAAAGTGGTAACATGATGGATGGCGCTGGTCGATGTATGGAAAAAGCCTAAGGACAAAGCTCCAATCCTGCTTTGTAAGTATCCCAGCTGTGGGAACTGGCTAAAGTCTGTCTTGCCAGTTCTTCACTTCTTAAATTTACCGCAGCACAGTCAGAACCATCCCTTTTTGGAATAGACCCTACACACATGATTAATATGATGGTATATTATTCTCTGGTTTCTTCAATTTTTGTTTAGTCAATGCACCACCTTAGTCTTCAGTTGGTAATTGTCTTCACGTAAGCTATTTTTTAAGGGTGGAACACCTTTCAAGATCACATTATATGGAGTGGTTTGTGGGGGTAGCTGAAGGATATTTGATATCTGATACACCTGTTGCATGGGCTGACAGGCCCTTGATAGCCCTTGGGCTTTCAGCATTCTCTTGCCTGCTGGGCTGGCAACCAGATTGAGCAGTAACTAAGGCTTCCGAGGGGTATGAGTTCTTAGCCAGCTCACTCTCTGTTACTGTCCATTTATAGTGTGGGTAAGATGTGTATTTTGTATAACATTTATCATACCAAGGAGATGCTCCTTAATCTTGCCCAAGTGTGATATTATCGGGGCTAGGGGTTCTTTTAAGATGATCATGACATCAGCACGAAGATCCTCAGATTTAGGGACCCCCCAACGTCCTTGTTTACCCCACCCATGCAGCTTGGGGGGAGGTCCAAGTGGGGGACCTGCAAACATTTTTAGGTCGCAGGTTGAGACCGTTTTGTTTTCAAACCACCCTCCACCCCCCACCGCCTTTCTCTTGTTAGGTTTTTGTTCTGGGGGTTCCTTATAGACCATCGCGGTTTCAGAAGAGGGCAGAGAATGTATTTGGGCTCTCAATACTGTAGAAAGGGCGGGATCATCCAGTTCATGTTGTTGTGCTTGAGAACCTCTGTCCTCGTCTGTGGGGGACTATGTTCTCTCCGTGTGTTTCACTCCATGAGCTGAAGGTGAGGACAAAGGCAGTCTTCTTTCTGCCAATTTGATTTCTTTATTCGAAACCTCCACTGACTGCTGAAGGAAATCATCATTGGTGGAACAAGAACCGGAGATAGTGGACCCGCCGGGGACACTGTTGTTGTTAAAGTTGCTTTCTTTTTAACAATTTCTCCCCACTGCCCCTTTATCGCCCCCAAAGAAAAACCAGAAAAAGTATTACTGTGCTATCTTTGGACATAGGTGAAAGAGGGATGGCCCAGCCCGGACTACTCTGGCCGTGGATGGGCCCAGTCCTGGCCCGATCTTCGCCTAAACAAAGCCTGCTGGCAGACATACACCAGCTGGCTGTTTGTATGTACAAGAAGTGGGCTCTCGACCTTGAAGAAAGGTTGACTACAGGATAGACCCACCCCGAACAGACCATGCAGCAATTAGAGCAACCCAAATAGGTTGCTCCTAAACAAAAATATTCCATAAGTGACAGGTAGGCCCTCTCCATATACATATTCCTTTTCTTTGGGTGCTCTGTGCTGACTGCTTGCAGAATAGGTACTCTTAGAAACAGCCCTGAAGAATGCCATAGGCGACTAGGCCAACGAAAGGCAGAAACATGTTGGCATAAAAATGTAGCCTTATACAGAGATGCATATTGGTCATCATACCTATATATGGTTCCTGTAGTTATGCCCTTAGTAACTGTTTAGCGTAACTGGGATACCACCAGAATAAAGTATACCTTTGTGGTTTATCCTGAGACCTTTTTAATCAGTCAGCTGGATTATGTTACTATCCAGACAAGTGATATCTAAGAACTCCCTCAGGCAAGCCAGAGCCTGAGTTTGAGTCTGCCCTGGTAGTATTATCTTACCAGGTGACAAATGATGAAGCATGTCACATTATGTGGGTGAACCATCCTCTCCCAGTTCTTGGAATTGCCCCAGAAGCTAGGAGTAGAAGTAGGTAGCAATAACATAGAGGTCAACGCATCTCCTCCTCAGTTTTGCTAAATGAGCTCACTGAGCCAAAAAACTGGTGTGTCATGCCATCTTTGTGTGTTGATTGGGCGTTGTCCCACCTCTGCAAAGAACAGCAAAGCAGTCACGAGGTGGGCCAACAAAGTGTATCGGCCCTATTGCGATGCGCTCAGAAACAGCTGCGACCATGGGTTAGAGCCTTTCCGACTGCATCGTAATATGCAATGTCGGATTCCTTTCTGACTGCCTCATTACGTTACGATGGAGGTGGTCGGAAAGGATCCCGAATGGTCATTCCAACTGATGAGCCCGTCTATCAGTCAGACTGCTGGCAGTAATCCCAAGTGTGTCTCTTTCTGCCCTTGGGATCACGATGTCAGGTTTCGGCAGCCTTTCCGGGCCGGCCTTTATGACATAGAAAGGCTGTCGGAACTTGACTTTGGGGACCCCCAGCAGGGCCCCCTTGGTTGCACGGCCTATGGTTGGAGTCAAGAGGGCAAAAAATCGTCTCACTCAATGAGATAAATCCCAGTTTCTATAAGGTTTTGCTTTTTCTACTGAAATGAATCCTTAAACTTTTTTAAATCCCCTTTTTTTTGGAGGCATACAGATGAAAGCTTAACACCCATGTGACCTGTTTAAGGTTAACCTTTAATTGTGACAAAGGTAATGTAAGTACCAGATTGGGATCTAACTGGAGCTGAATAACAGCATAGGAGAAATGTCTGTAGACTGGTGATTTTTCCTTTCTGACTACCAGAATTTCTTTCCTCATGAGGTACCTTAGTGTATCTTCACTCCCCTTTAGGCAGGCAACCAACCGTACCACCCCGCCAATGTCTAGGCATAAGCACTTCTTGATCCCATTTCCAGCCTCAGAGTAGCATCTAAAATCGTGGAGTTAGCTCAGGAAATATTTCTTAACACTCACCCTTCCATTGTATTTAAGAAGCCCCATTTGGCTACATCTATCGGCTCCAAAGCATAAAGCAGCGAGGTGAGAATTTGTGCTCGGTAAACGTGTAAGAAATATGAAAAATATCTTCTGACAGTCATCCTATAATGAGCGCCCAATCCTTTGGCCTGAGACTGTGCTATACTTATTTTATTCTTGATATGGGCCTTGCCACTGAGGTTACTACACATTATCTTCCCCAGAAAGGTATAAGACTTTACCATTTCTAACTTTTGGGAACCCAGCAGTCAGGAGAAATTAGTGTATTTAGGTTTCTTCTTACCATGAAAACACGTTATTTCACTTTTAGAGATGTTGATCTCCATGTAATGTGTATCGGCAAATTGTTGCAAAGCCTCCAGGCGACTATGCAGACCTTTGGGGTAAGGGCCAAGATTATTATTCTGTCCTGGTATAATAGACAGGCTTTTTTGGTCTTACACCAATTGTTGGTACTATACCCTTTTTCAGTATTGTTTTAAACCATTTTGGGTTACAATTTCCTTAGAGAGGCCCTGTCACCACCTAGAAATACTCTCCACCAGGTATAGGAGAGGAGTGAAATTACTAGATCTAAAAAGGTGACTGGCATACCCAATCCTAATAGCTTTCTCCACAGCAATGATTGTTCTACTTTATCACATGCTGTGGAGAAGTTCATAAAGGCTGCATAAATCACTCCACCATTAACTGATACAAATTTCTTGTGCAGACCTTGGACTTCAAGGTATAAAGTGGTGACTCGGGTGGACCATGGTGAGACAGTTGGGGGTATGAGGAACAATGGTATCCACCTCAATGACCCCTCCTTAAGTTGTCTGGGTGATCAGGGCATTTTGATTTGTGCCACATCTGGTCGCAAATTGCCACAGAGGCTCTCATGCTCTACCACTAAGCCACTCACCAACTTGCTTGCAACCAATGCTAGCCCACCCTGCTACGGAATAGTGGGCTTGAGAAATGAGAATAGGAAGCAGATGTTTCTCTGCTCTAAAGTGAATATTAATAGGCAGCTTAATCTTGTTGATATATTAATATGCACAGAGACTAGTTTTTTGTCAAACAATTATTGTATGTGGTATGGAAATATGCTTTTTTCTGAAATAAATATATTTACTACTACACATGAACCATTTCTGAGTTTAAATGCTCCCCAAGGGATCTAACCTGTGAGAGCCAAGTGGAGGTCCTCTCGCCATTGATGGAGTACCATACAGCAGGAAAAACCCAGCAGTAAGGGTAGAGATCAAAGGGTCATAGCACCAACTCTCCTCCTTCTCCGGTGGTGGCAAAGGTGAACAAGTGTGAATTGGTCAATGCGTCAGACCCACCAACCACCACAACTGTGACATCTTTCTCATGGCTTTGGGAAAGGTGGGTTTGTGTATGTTGCTGGGCACTCTCTAGGAACCTTCAGGGAATTGGCAGTTGGTTCGTGGTTCAAGACCAAGCTCTCAGATGAACCTTCAGCTGAGCCTCCAGTGCACAGCTTGGTTACAAAAAGTGTCGGATTTGGCTTAAAGTTTTCCTTCATGAGAGAGGTGGATATTTCATTTTGCCTTTTTCATTCCAAGCTACAGTGTCGTAGATGGATTCTCTACCTGAACAGCCTCATAGTCATAGTGCATTGTAGGTAACTCAAATCACAAATGAGACTGCCAGCCCCACCCTGTGATATGTCAGGCATCATGTGAACACACCAAAAAGAAAATATAGTTCACCCTAAAGAATGACAAACCCATTAGAGGTACTTGGTACCCTGACTCAGGGAGTAGATGGCTGTGAAAGAACTGAAATGTGAGTAAATTGAATAACATCGACTAAGTGCATTGTGGGAGGAATGGAGCAGCATGTGAGAGTGAGAGCCATACCATTTAAGATGTTTAAAGGTCTTTTAGGTACTTCTGATGTATACTCTTTAGAGGTCTCCTACTCTGTTTTTATTTTAAAATAATAACAACCCAGAGTGGAACACACTCCTTTACTATAGGTAACCATGTTCTACTTTTGCCAGGATACAACTTTTGCTAACCAATACATATGGGCAAAAACGTTGGAGAACAATATCCACACATTGTTCAAATCAAGACCTGATACAGTAAAACCAAGGTCATGAAAATGTGGTGGACTTGTTGTACATGAGCCTGATACCTTGCATCATGAGGTTTTAAGCATTTCCCCACTCAAAATATATGGCCTTTAGGGCCTCAACATGTGATTTGCTCCTTAATTCCCCGCCGCACAGTTGGCGGTCTGCTCGGCGAATTATAATGTTGGCGGTCTGTTGAAGGAAAGATCACTGGAGTACCGCCGACACTGCCACCCACAGTAACACTCATGGAACACCCTTTTCACGCAGTGTTCTGTGTGAATGGGGCACATATTTAAAAGGCCATGAAAAGCCACCTAAGGAGGCTTTACAATGCCTTGTAAAAGTGCCGGGGCACATTGCGCCACCAGGACATCACAAAGTGACCTTCCAGCAGGGCACAAGTACTCATAGATAAGGCCCAGAGTTTGGTGCCTCAGCAAAGAGCCAGACATAGTTTGGGTTTTTTCTTTGCCTAAGAAAAAATCCAAACTCTTTCTGGCTGCATTCGGGGGCACAGAAAATACAATTCTATGCTCCAACAAGAAGCTAGGCGCAGTTTGCACCTAGTTTATCACATGTGGCCATCCAAAACTCATATCTCTAAGCTCATGAGACCCAGAGAAATACAATGGGGGCCACACCTGGCCAGGGATGTTCCTACCTGAGGGAAACTGGAAGAAATCATCAAGTTTTGGGCAAAATGGCGAAACCATTGTCACATTATGTTCAGCACATTCTCCTGGCAAGCCAATCATGGTGAGTGAAGTCTGGTACCCTTCAATAGAAACTTAAGGATGCTTAGATGTTGAAAATATATGAACATGGCAGGTTTCCTTGCCGCCCAGGAGTGATGCTTGAGACCAAAATACAGAAACCCTAAACTGCCATTTCGTTTTCACCTGCTTTCCAAACTTCCCAAATGCACTGCACTCAGTTTATAATCTGTGGCTAGCACAAACCCATAGAAAATCTTTATATGTCTGATAATTCCCCATTCAGCTGAACACAGATGTGAGTTCACCTTAGGAAGACATTTGGGGCCACATTTATCATAGTGTTGCATCCGGCAATGGGATGCAAGGGCAACACAACACTAAAGTTAGATTTAGCAAGACACGCAAGACCACCTTCCATGGCCCTGAATGGCTGGATAAATGCAGAGTAAGGCAACACAGTGCAAATCACTGCATTGCATTACTCTGCCCCAGGGAGGCATTCCATGGGTGGAGTGTGGGTTTTCCCAAGCATCCACCTATAGATTTTGGAGCATTCCCAGATTTACTATAACTGGCAGGCCTGGGAATGCGTCAAATTGCTATGCAGCCCAGGTAAGGCGTAACAAGGAGAAATATCTTCATTGGTCCTAATTTTTTCCTCTTTCTATTTGTGATGCATTTTGAATTCTGAGGCACACATAACAAGAGGAAAATACCTCATAAGATTGTTTTTGTTCTGGTTTGCATCACTTCCTGCACAATAACAATCCTGCCTGCAATGCAGGCAGCCGTGCACCATGGTGCAACAGTGCCTGCATTGGTATAAGTCAGCAGATTGTGTGCCAGTGCAAGGAAATGACAGGAGAGTGCCATACAAAGTTGAATACAGCACATTCCTGCCTTTTCCCATTCACGCAGCGCAATCTAACAAGGTAAAGGTTTGATAAATATGCTCCATGTTCTTGCACAAATCAGACTGGAAGGCATAACCCAATTTTGGCAAAAATGCTTAAAATCAGAAAATGTTCATATTCGAGGCAATGTCCTAGCCAGCCTGTCAGGGCAGAGAGGTCTAAGGTATACCAATGGATTTCCTAGCTAAATAATAAGAAAAAGCATAGGGTTAAAGTTTCATAGTGTTGTATTCCCCTTGCTCCACGCAACAGGGTGTAAGGGCAACACTACACTAAAGTTAGATTTATCAAACCAAGCATGTGATTTGATAAATCTAGAGTAACGCAATGCAGCACAAATCGCTGCATTGCGTTATTCCGCCTCAGGGAGGTATTCTATGGGTGGAGCATGAGTGTTCCCATGCATCCACCCATGGACTTTGCTGTTCCCTTTTTTACCAATACTGGTAGACAAGAGAATGCATTGAAATGCTACACCTCCCCAGGTAAGGTATAAAAAAATAGAAATATCTTTATTCCTCCTCGCTGTTTCCTCTTTCTCTGACTGCTGCATTCTGTAGCACATATAGAAAAAGGAAATTCCCTCATAAGATTGTTTTTGTGCAGGAAGGTGTTCCTTCCTGCATAAAAAATCCTGTTTGCAATGCTGGCATCCTTGCACCATGGTGCAAGGGTGTATGCACTGGCACAAGGCAGGATTTGTTTACCAGTGCAAGGAAAGGACAGAATGGGGGGGCACTAACAAACCTGCATGCAAGCCGTGTGTGCATAAGGCATCAGCCACCCGGGGTATTGATCCATCATATTCCTACCCCAAAATGCCTCTAATCATTCCCTTGTAATGGGGCAGAGACCCGCAGATATTCCTAAGCCCCTGATGCTGGATGAGCTGAGTGACCTGGAGCTCGGCTGGGCCGCTGGGCAACTACTGTTGTGTAGTTCCTATATATCCTATACAGAATCTGCGCGTTCGGATGAACTGTAGGTTTGGTGGCAGACTGATTCTGAACACCCCCATTGAGAATGTTAACCTGTTTGCATTAGCTAGCTCACAGTGCCACTAGTATCTCCTCTTATCGGGGAGAGAATAGTTTCTGGCAACCTTAGAACATGATAACCCTAATCTCCCAGGATCGTGGGAACAATATACTACTTTTCGCTCAGTCACTCGTGCTCACTTATTCGGTCTCAGAGAGTTACACAGAAGAAACAGTTAGGCGTGTTACAATAAGAATTTATTGCACAGTTGTTCTTCTGGTGTAAAACAGATGTGTTGCAACAACCATTAGACAGTAGCAGATATATATGATTAGCAGTACAGTGAATATAAAAGGATAGTACAGTTCTACCATCTTGCAATAATCATGAATACACACATGAATATAAAATGCATGATAAAAGTGCGCCTGCTCCTACGATGCCTATCTAGATGTACCTAAGTGTACCTAGCAAGTGAGTAGGTGTGAAGCCAAGAATCTCTCTAGGATTTAGTCGAACCCCATTACCTGAAGTGAGAGAGTGTGGGACCCCGTCCTGGTCTCGAGTTGGACACCCCACAAGAGATGTGTTGGACCACTGTCAGCTGGAGCATCTGCGTGCAGAAGCCTCAGCGTCTCTGGTCAGTGTGTCGGCCTGTAAGTCTCAATTTCCTCTGCCAACCCTAGCAAGATGTGCTGTATTTATACAAAAAGTATCTAGGGTTCCTTTGTCCCTTGTTTCTTGTATTAGCAATTGTTGGATTTGAGGATGACGTATGGGATGAACCTTGTACGTAGATATTATGCAGGTGGTGTAGCCCCTACCTGGTTTCCAAGAACCCTCATGAACATTCATTCATACTGTATGAGTCCATTGATGAAGTTATAGGATGCTATTTGTGGACTTGGCCCTTCTGGCAGGTTCACCGCTAAACTTTTTGCTTTTATTGGTGTTTTGGTGATAGTGATTTTTGGTTTCTGCGCACTTTTCCTGTGTCCCAGAGTAAAGTGCGTGCGCACTCTGAGTGCATGTGGTGAGATAGGCCTGCCCTCCCATAGGAATGCATGGGGAATGTATGTGTCCCTGGTAGTTCCTGATGCGTGGGGTGTGCAGGGTCGAGTCTGGTATGTACAGATTCGTGTGATGAAATGCTGCGCGATGATGTGTGCGGCGTGCATGTAGCTAGTATGGAAGTGCCACTTCTGGATGCTGGCATAAATGTGTAGAGACTGCCTGTCGCGTGATTGGCTGACTGAGGTCATGTGACGGGCTAGGGAATCCCCAGGCAGGAGGAGTCGCCCAGTGGTGAATAGGGAGATCAGCAGCTAGATGGGTGGGAGGAGTACACCTAGGACCTGAATAGGACTGGGCTTTCCCCACACAATGCTGGCTCCGCCCCCTGTGGTGCGACTGATGACCCTGGCCTGTTCAGTGAATAGGGAGAGGGGCTGAGCAAAACAAAGTGCTCAGGAACCAGTTGTAACTGGTTCGCCCCTCCCCTGCACCTTGAAACAAAGGTAAACCTGTGTATAAGAAGGGGCTGTGACCCCATGTGAAATGTTCTGCTTTTGATCCTGACAGGAGGGAACTGCTGCTGCTGGAGGCCAGGAGGGACCGCCACTTAGGACTGCCTTCCTGTCTGGAGGGCCCAGTGAGCTGGCCCCTGGCCCAGCCTTGCCCCCTGCCTACCTTCCTGAACTTTGATATCCTCCCCTAAGCGCTGGGAGCGCTTTATTTGTACCTCAAAGCGCCTCGAAGCGCTTTTATTTCACTTATAGCGCTAGGAGCGCTTTTATCTGTGGCCCCAGCATCGAGAAGCGCTTTTCCTGAAAAGCGCCGTCCTTGTGGTCAGCAGCGCGGAGCTGCGATACTTAGCGAGGGAACCCCGGCGTGGGATTCCCCGCTTTGCTGCCGTGCTGGGAAGCGGGTGCCCACCCCGCATTGTGGTGCTCGAGCGGGAGCCTACCCCGCTTTATGGAAGAATTAGTATCCCTAGCGGGTGCCCACCCCGCCAGGGACTTTGCGCTGTAAACGGGAGCCCACCCGAGTACTTTTGCTTTATTATACTGGGGACGGGAGCCTACCCCGTATTGCCTCCGCCTTAGAGAATTCACCGCCGCTGGTCCGAGGGCTTCGTTTCAAGTGCCAGGCCCTCCGACGTCCGCAGCAGCCGTGCTGGGATTGGTCCCAGGCCTCGGGGATTCCCGCCGTGTCATCGTGAAGCTGCGCCGGCATTGGTTCACATTCCGCCGCGTCATCGCAGCGGCCGCGCTGGGATTGGTTCCCACCACGCGGGTCTCGAAGTGCCCGGGAGGGCATTGCGGCCGTAAGGACGGAAAGGGGTCCCGGAGAGAGCCCCACCGCCACCAGAGACGTCGGCACAACCTCCGCTTCCGCCCGGTGAGTAGAGGGGGGGGTCGCTCCAGTGAAGGGGCCCTGATTGTGGCTAAAAGAGTCCTCCGAGTAGGACTCCACCGACGGGGGCAGTGTGTTCGAGCCCCGAGAGGCTCCAAAGCGGGGCAGCATTGTTGGTCAGAGCCCGAGTGAGGCCCCAACGAGGGACCAATCTTTGTTGTAGAGCGCTAGTACGCTCCAGCAGGGCACATTGTTTCACGAGCCTGTGGGGTTTGCGAGTCCCTGAGAGGGACTCCAACGACGGGGCACGTTGTTCTCGAGCCACGGAGGCTCTAGGGGGTATTTCGCATTCTTTCTCGAGCCTAGAGGGCTCCAACGTTACGGGGGCAATATTGTTTTAGAGCCCAGAGAGGCTCCAAGTGCGACAGATTGAGGGTAAAGGCACAGTGGTGCCCACGCTCCTTTTTCCAGCTGCCCAGCACTTAGTGGGCAGCTGCAACGTGTAGGTTGTGCCTTGTGCGCCCTGGTTTGCGCAGCCTGCGCAGGCGCGCCCTGACTCTGCTGGACACAGGGCGTCCTAGCCCCGACAAGGCCAGTTAGCCTAGGGCAGGGGTCTCCAACCTTTTCTGTATTGAGAGCTACTTCAGCTCATGGAAAGTCCTGTTGAGCTACTAGCAAATGTTATCACTGTAAAATATTGACAGCACATGCACACATTACACTATGACCACCCTGAGCAGGATTATCATAGTACCACCCAAGTATTCCAGGTGATAGTACCAGAAGAAATGCTAGGGAAACATTTATCAATATTAAATGCTAAATCCCCCCACCTGACTGATAACGTAACATTCAAATCTTCACATGCCTTGTGGCACAAAGGACATAACCAAGTCTCCTTAATTCAGCTTGACTTATCTTTCAAGAATCAACTTTAAATATATTTTGGAATTGCAACCTTTTGTCTTCATCAGCATATCAACTTCTGAAAATACACAGATTTTTCTATCACCACTTTCCCTTTTGGGCAAACAAACTACATTTTCCTGAAGAAAACCCTTGTTTGAAAAAAAAGCCTTTATAATACACTTTTTCATTTTTAGGAAATACATAGTCCCCAAACATCAGCTAGTCATTTTATTTGGGCGCTAAATTGTACAAATGCCTCACATGAACAGACTGCTTCAAATGCTCAGGTATTACAGTCATAATCCACGGCACCGTAGCACAGAGGGCGACTGTATAATGCCAATAATGCCCACCAGTATAAATTGTGCCACGTCTGGACACCATAAGGACCAGGATGGCCACCTTATTATTAGTCATGGTCATTATTATGCAAGGGGCAGCCACAATTATATCAGGGACAACTAAATCTAGTGCAGGCATGCTCTTAATATGTCACTGATGGCTGCCAGTATACCATAGTAAAGTATGGCCATAATTATGTAATTGGCACTATTATGCCATGAACTGACACAATTGTGCCACAGAAAAAGCCCATATGATGGGGGCTAGCATACCCATTTGGTAGTCCTTGACAACAGGTGTAGCTTACAGGAACCAACTGTGTTTATAATGGACGCACACATAGATGAATGCAGATGAAGCTCTTCATTTTCTCTGCTCAGGATCATAACTTTCCTCAGCCCTTGGCTGCACATGCACCCAACTGAAACATTTTCACTGACTCCTGCAGTCCCACACTTTAGTGCGTCAGCACTGATTACTGCTCAGGCTAACACTTTCACTCTTCATTTATGGCCCACTGTTCACACATATGGTGAAATTGATAAAGCTGGGGACTACCACATGGCTAATCACCTTGTGACTTACTCCGAGACTGAAAAAAGGTGAACATGTGTCAGACTCAATAGGCCGACACAGTGCGTGTTTGATTGTTAATATGAGTTCCTGCCGTAGGCTGGTGGGCTAAATATCTTCAGATGAGAAGTGCTGCCTTTTTAGGTCTCGTGAGCCAAAGGCTCTAAGAGACATTTTATATCTGGGCTTTTCAAAGTGCTGCCGTGGCCTAAAGCTACAGTGCACGTGAACGTGCACGCGCGCAGCGCCATGTGTCTTTCCTTCATAGCGATCGTGATCACTTTCACTTTCGCGGGCTCCTCTGTTGCTGGCATTCCCCCCTCCCCTCTCGTTTGTTTATTTTCTCTGGCTGCACGCATAGCCTGTTCCCACCTTCAATGAGCAATGGGTCGTTTTAAATTGCCCTGCCAAGCGCTCGCGCCACGCTCCGCCGGGCTTGTTTGTTTTCCTTTCACTGCCGTGTCACTTTCAGTGAAAGCCCCTCCCACTCCCTCCTCGTCAGCTTCATGTTTTTTTCCAGCGGCGGGCTTGTCTTGTGTTTTTTTACCCATTTCCCACGTCATTTGCCCCCGACTTGTATACGTGGGCAGAACTTCAGGTACTGACTGCCCCGTGCACGAGTGTCCGAAGACCTGATTACACCACTCATAGCGGATTGGCGCTTGCTTTCTGCTCTGCCCCACGTCTCTTCGTCACAATCGTTTACTTTGTCCATCTTCACTCTTTCATGTCAAAATGATAATCAAGCTGCTTCCCTTCTGCAGACACGACAGGGTAAACCCAAATAGGCAGTGCTTTGAAAATACACAAAAACGCATGTCTTTGCAACCCAGACACTTTTGATATATGCACGGTCGAGCTGCTTTTCCACAAATGATAACCGTACAGGAACAGGGCTTTTGGAGTCTCACATTGCAATGTATTTTTTTTTTATTTCATTTAGTATAAAGGATAGGATTTTGAAACTAAGAGCTGCGCAAAACGGTACTTGTGCGGTCTCCTTCTGAAAGACACACTTCAGTGCAGAGCACACGTCGTAATGACATCACTTTTTTTTCTCCATATATCATCAATTGGGTACCAAAATATCTCAACGTTACAATATTTTGAACAGGCATATTAAACCCAGAAATTACACCCCGCTCTTACCTACTGCCGTCGCGGGACAGCAAACGCAGGGACCACCATGGGCACCAAAAGATCTAGCTACGCCACTGGCTGGGATGTGAACTGGGTCAGAGGCAATTGACATGCACCCTCCATATGGAAGCGTCAAGGCCTGATGGAAAGAGGATTGCAGTGACTTCAAAGCATATCTGTTTTTGTCAGGCTGTCACCGGTCCTGTCCTACCAGACATTAGCCTTGCAAAATTGCCCCTTTTCTCTTCCCTCACGTGCCCTTCCTTCTGGAGTATGCCCGGCTAGTTCATCATACGATGAACAGCTTTAAAGTTCACTTTTTCCTCTGGCTACACAAGAGTACCCAAAAGTCAACATGCTTTTATTGTAACTTGGATTTGCAGGCTTCGTCACTGGGACCCGAGGCCCACCGGCCGCCGGGATGTTCTTCAGAGGGTAATTTTCATATTGTCTCTTGGAAAAACATCTGTCTCTCGAGGCTAATATGCAAAGGGCGGGCACCGATTGAGAGTAGACGCGGGTCTTGTTTGTAACTGTACCATTATGCAAAGCACTTCACGTGGCGCCACGCGCTTCTCTGTGCACCCTGGCCGGTCGCGTGCATGGGATGTGCGTCATCAGCTCTGAGTCCAGGTGTTTCTGTAGGGAACGGGCCGGGGGCAGGGAGGGGTGCTTGGCGCGCAGATTTTAAAAGATAGAAAGCCCTGATGTTGATTTATACCCCATGACAGAGTAGGTGACTAGAATGTTATGTTACAGAGATCTGTGCAGCGTTGCATCGCACTAATATGACCTCGCAGCGCTGCCCGAGATGAATCTCATTGAAAGTGCCTGTTGGTTGCAAGGGGTGTTTAAATACATTAATCGAACGAAAAGCAGAAGAAGTGACACCTGGGCACATCTACCCGCCCTTCATCACCACAAAATCCCACCTAGAGCTGTATTGGCAGTACGAATTCGCAAGACCTGACAGATAGTCAGCGGCTCAAAGATTCCCAACATCTATGATATATGTGTATTGCAGCCAGCTTTCGCCTGGTTACCCTGTAATTCTAGCGGCCCGGCCGCCGCCGGGGTCACAGGCTTGTTATCAGCTGTGTACTTCAGCACAAAACCATCAGCGACCGGGGGGCGCGCAAGGCACTTCACAAGGCCACCCCCGCCATTCAGGTTGAGCTGAGGCCTTTAGCCAAATGTTTACTCGCGTGAGGAGGAGGCGCGAGGCTAGCGTAAGACGGGCTGATAATACAGGACAGAAGACTGGGGAGCGGGGTGTGCTAGGAGCATTAACCCCCTGCGCTGTAACCAGCATGCGGCATTTGTACACCTACCAGTGTGTCAGTGGGTGCACCGGGTGAGGCTGAGCCCCACACACACTCGGACCCCCTGCTCGCGCGGCTCAGAGGTGCACCTGGGCACAGGGTTTAGGGAAGACTCTTTGTACGGCACAGACCCCCTCGGAAGGGAGTGTGCATGAGGGGAGGCGAGGAGGGTGGGGCTGGCTCAATAAAAAGAATGGGTTTGCTTTTCTCATCACCACCCCAGCGAGGTATAAGCAGGCTCCCCACGGCCCTCATTGTCTATGCCCTTTGTGTACCCCTCGTGAGTTATGCTTAAGGAGTGCAGCGGGGCACGGAGGCGGGAAACCTGTCCTCTTCCGTGCGCTGTTCTGCATTTATCCTGACTATTTTTGACAACTTAGAAAAACAAGCATTTGCAATGCATTAGGTCTCGCATTTACGCGAGTTTGAGCTATTGACATTGCAAATAACAATGCCTATTGGCATTGTCATTTACAATGCCAATAGCTTTAACTCGTGTAATTGCGAGACCTATTGCATTGCAAATGCTTGTTTAATATGCTTAGAGTTTCTGCATAGACTCTCTGAATGAGATACTGGGATTGACTTCACCTCTGAGAGCTACTTTGAGGGTACTGGCGAGCTACCAGTAGCTCCTGAGCTACTCGTTGGAGACCCCTGGCCTAGGGACTGCCACAGGTGGTGGCTAATGTGAGTTTTGCGCTATTGTTCCTAACCTGCACCTCTGAATGTTTTTATGCGTCATGTGCCTTGTGTTTACACCTCTGAATGTGATGCATCATGTGTAATGTGCGTTTACCCCTACAGGTATTGTGATACTTAGGTGGTTGTTTTCTCCTAGTACAGGTGGTGCTAGTGAGGTCCTGATTCCCTGCGCAATATTTTCCTAAGGTGGTTAGGGTTGCGTAGGTGGTACTTACCTGTTACCAGTAGTTACTGGTCGTGTGCTACATATGTTATTTAGTGCTACAGTGATTGTATGTGCTAGGTTCTAAAGTATTATTCCTATGTTCTAAGTGCTAATTTCTACAAAGTGCTAATTCCTGACAGTGGTCCATGTGGCCCTGTCCCCTGTACATATAATCCCTTGTAAACTCTGCCCGTGCCTGTTGGCACATTGTAAAGTGTGTGTTTTTATCTAATGTGTTTTGGTAATACAAAGGCTATTTTTATATAATACCTTGTGTGGAGTTTCCTTTGTGGTGGGCCTTGGGTGTTGTTGCTGGGTGCGCGCGCAAACGCTTTACACATTGCCTCCGGGATAAGCCTGACTGCTCGTGCCAAGCTACCAAGGGGGTGAGCAGGGGTTATCTTTGGCGTGTAACTCCCCAGCCCTGACTAGAGTGGTGGTTTCTGCCTGGCTTTGGCGCAAACCCTAGCCAACCAGAAATCCCATTTCTAACATTGGTGATCAGCGGTGGGATTTGGACTTGCGTTTGCGCTGTACCGCAGCGGCAACTGGCCGCACCACAAAACTCTGCACTTAGATAATCACATGGTATAGGGATTATTGTTCTAAAATTGTTCTTAAGTGTCATTTCTGTGGAAATGTGTTTCTGGATTCACCAGTAGGGTGGGATCCAGTGGTGGCAGCGTAATAGTGTCCAGTACATTTGTCCCCCGCTCTGCGCCCAGAGTTTGGTACCTGTGTCACTGGTGGTCAGGTTGAGGAATCAGGGGTGGTAGAAACTGCCTTACCAGTCCGAGGGGAGGGTTGTGTGTGGATGAATGGTGTGTGGCACTAGGCAAGTGAGTGTGAGTTCTCTGGGATAGAGAGCTTGCTGAACCCTTTTTGTGAATTGTGTGCTCCTGTTAAGCTCAGACCCCTAGGTTCCCTGTGTAATCTTTTCACCAGAACGTCCGCCAGAATGGAGCCTGCTTGTGATCCCTATGAGCTAGCTTGGCGCCAGAGGCAGGAGTTGGAAAGGTCTTGTACAGAGAGAGGTATAAGGGTGAGAGAGTCAGACACCCTGTACGAACTTCAGGACCACCTGGTCCTATGGCAAAAGGGTCCATGGGATCTTGAGCACAGTATGGAAAGGGCCCGGGCCTCACACCTGGAGGGTGGTGGGTCTGTGGGGAGCCCTGAAGATTCCGAAGAGGAGGAAGAAGATGATAGTACCTGGACGCCAGTAGAGAGTGAGGACCCCATAGGTAGGGCGTCCCTTGCTGGGTCCAGCGTAGGAGGCAGCGCCTCATCCCTTTCCCTGTCCCCAGAGGAGTGGGAAGATAGGAGGAAAGAAAGGGAGCACCAGCTGACGCTAGAGAAGCTCAGGTTAGAGCATGCACAGGCTATGGCGCAGCTGGAGGTCAAGAAGCAACAGCTAGAGACTGAGAGGGTCTTGGCACAGGAGAGGATAGAGGAGGCTGAGAGGGCCTCCACCAGAGGCAAAGTAGCTCTGGAGGGTAGACTATCCCCTGCGCGCAGTTTTAATTTTTTGGGCTCCCCAGGGAGGGTTGAGTCCAGTGGTGGCAGCCATATAGATTCCAGTGTAGGAAACCCCAATCCCAGTCCCCCCAGTCTGGTACCTGTTTCCCAGGAGGAGGAGTTAAGGTTGAAATTCAAGGGCAGTAGGAAGCTGTCTCACCAGTCTTGGGAGGAGTTTGTGGATGCATGTGAGGATGCACTGTCTGATTGGGTAAAAGATCCCGCAGGATCTGATTTTGATAAACTGTTTGATCTGGTTCTCAAAGAACACCTGCTCAGTTGTTGTGTGCCGGGGTTGCGCCAACACCTGTTGGGGTGTGGATTGTCTGAGCCATTTGAGCTTGCGGATGAAGCAGAGCGCTGGGAAAGTGCTAGAGGTTCTCTAGAGTCATTAGGGAGTGACTCCAAAAGTAGTGGTTCAGGTATCTTCCAGCCCAGCGTGGTGGAAGAGGCTCAGTGTAGCCCAGCTAGGTCCCAGGATAGCGAGGAGGGTGTAGGGGCTCACTGCCTGGCTCAGTGGAGCAGGAGTGAGAGGGTGACCGAGGGTCCCCAGACGCACGAAACCCTGCCTCAGGACTTGGATGGTTTCATGAGCGAACACCAAGTTGGGGACCTAGGCTGTCCTGTTACTCCACTTGAGGAAGATCTCTTAGTGAGTAGAGGACCTGGAGCACCTGTAAACAGGGCTCCTGTGGTTCTAGAGTCTGGCAGTACCGCTCCGGTAGGGAGGGTACAGGAGTTCAGCGTAAAGAGTGATTGGGGGATGAGTTCCCCAGTGGAAGAGCCAGTGGGTCAGGGACTACCCAGTTGGGCTAGGATCCCGTGTAGTGACCAGGGTGACACCACTTCTGTTCTGGGGATCTCTGCGCACTGCCTAAGGGGGATGGAGTGTAAGTCCCCAGAAGTCCTGGAGTGCCAGGCAATTATTCCACCAAAGGTTCTAGGCTGGAGGTTGGAAGGCCAGGTTCGGGGTCAGCCTGACCTGAAGGGTGGGACGTCTGTAACCAGCGTCCCGACCGGTTCTTCTTCCAGAGGTACCGCCCCAGTTGGTAGGGAGCAGGGCTCTGGAAGGGGGTGCAGAGGGTGGGAGAGCCCACCTCTGGCCCCGGTACAACCTGAGGGGTTAAACCCTGGGTTGGAATGGCGTTCTAGGTGTACCCCTCGCCAGAGGAGGAGGAACCCTAGGAGAAGAGGTAGGGGGAGGAGAGCCTTCCCTGAGACTCCTGGTCCGCCTGAGGGTGTAGGCCCTAGGCTGGAGAACCAGTGGCAGTCTAGTCCTGTCTTGCAGACAGGAAGAGTGGAGAATGGCCGCTATGTGCCAGGGGTTACTACCCCCCACTCTGTGATTAGGCAAGGACCGGTGGCACCTGGGTGGCATAGGGCCTGGTCTTGGCCGCGGACAGCTTGGGAGTACCAGTGGGGTAGCCCAGTTGGTCCGGACAGTGGTTTAAGAAGAAATCCCATGGGTTCACCGTGGCGTAGAACCGGAGGGTGTCCCTGCAGTTGCGGGCCCGCGTCTGTGTTCTATTGCCCCAAGCAGGGAAGTCCATCACGGTGGTGATTGGTCTGCCCTGCGTTTTGGCTGGAAGGGGTTTGTGTTGGACTTGGCCCTTCTGGCAGGTTCACCCCTAAACTTTTTGCTTTTATTGGTGTTTTGGTGATAGTGATTTTTGGTTTCTGCGCACTTTCCCTGTGTCCCAGAGTAAAGTGCGTGCGCACTCTGAGTGCATGTGGTGAGATAGGCCTGCCCTCCCATAGGAATGCATGGGGAATGTATGTGTCCCTGGTAGTTCCTGATGCGTGGGGTGTGCAGGGTCGAGTCTGGTATGTACAGATTCGTGTGATGAAATGCTGCGCGATGATGTGTGCGGCGTGCATATAGCTAGTATGGAAGTGCCACTTCTGGATGCTGGCATAAATGTGTAGAGACTGCCTGTCACATGATTGGCTGACTGAGGTCATGTGACGGGCTAGGGAATCCCCAGCCAGGAGGAGTCGCCCAGTGGTGAATAGGGAGATCAGCAGCTAGATGGGTGGGCGGAGTACACCTAGGACCTGAATAGGGCTGGGCTTTCCCCACACAATGCTGGCTCCGCCCCCTGTGGTGCGACTGATGACCCTGGCCAGTTCAGTGAATAGGGAGAGGGGCTGAGCAAAATAAAGTGCTCAGGAACCAGTTGTAGCTGGTTTGCCCCTCCCCTGCACCTTGAAACAAAGGTAAACCTGTGTATAAGGAGGGGCTGTGACCCCATGTGAAATGTTCTGCTTTTGATCCTGACAGGAGGTGGCTGCTGCTGCTGGAGGCCAGGAGGGACCGCCACTTAGGACTGCCTTCCTGTCTGGAGGGCCCAGTGAGCTGGCCCCTGGCCCAGCCTTGCTCCCTACCTACCTTCCTGAACTTTGATATCCTTCCCTAAGCGCTGGGAGCGCTTTATTTGTACCTCAAAGCGCCTGGAAGCGCTTTTATTTCACTTATAGCGCTAGGAGCGCTTTTATCTGTGGCCCCAGCATCGAGAAGCGCTTTTCCTGAAAAGCGCCGTCCTTGTGGTCAGCAGCGCGGAGCTGCGATACTTAGCGAGGGAACCCCGGCGTGGGATACCCCGCTTTGCTGCCGTGCTGGGAAGCGGGTGCCCACCCCGCATTGTGGTGCTCGAGCGGGAGCCTACCCCGCTTTATGGAAGGATTATTATCCCTAGCGGGTGCCCACCCCGCCAGGGACTTTGCGCTGTGAAAACGGGAGCCCACCCGAGTACTTTTGCTTTATTATACTGGGGACGGGAGCCTACCCCGTATTGCCTCCGCCTTAGAGAATTCACCGCCGCTGGTCCGGGGGCTTCGTTTCAAGTGCCGGGCCATCCGACATCCGCAGCAGCCGCGCTGGGATTGGTCCCAGGCCTCTGGGATTCCCGCCGCGTCATCGTGAAGCTGCGCAGGCATTGGTTCCCATTCCGCCGCGTCATCGCAGCGGCCGCGCTGGGATTGGTTCCCACCACGCGGGTCTCGAAGTGCCCGGGAGGGCATTGCGGCCGTAAGGATGGAAAGGGGTTCCGGAGAGAGCCCCACCGCCACCAGAGACGTCGGCACAACCTCCGCTTCCACCCGGTGAGTAGAGGGGGGGTCGCTCCAGTGAAGGGGCCCTGATTGTGGCTAAAAGAGTCCTCCGAGTAGGACTCCACCGAAGGGGGAAAGTGTGTTCGAGCCCCGAGAGGCTCCAAAGCGGGGCAGCATTGTTGGTCAGAGCCCGAGTGAGGGTCCAACGAGGGACCAATCTTTGTTGTAGAGCGCTAGTACGCTCCAGCAGGGCACATTGTTTCACGAGCCTGCAGGGCTCGCGAGTCCCTGAGAGGGACTCCAACGACGGGGCACGTTTTTCTCGAGCTACGGAGGCTCTAGGGGGTATTTCGCATTCTTTCTCGAGCCTAGAGGGCTCCAACGTTACGGGGGCATTATTGTTTTAGAGCCCAGAGATGCTCCATGTGCGACAGATTGAGGGTAAAGGCACAGTGGTGCCCACGCTCCTTTTTCCAGCTGCCCAGCACTTAGTGGGCAGCTGCAACGTGTAGGTTGTGCCTTGTGCGCCCTGGTTTGCGCAGCCTGCGCAGGCGTGCCCTGACTCTGCTGGACACAGGGCGTCCTAGCCCCGACAAGGCCAGTTAGCCTAGGGACTGCCACAGGTGGTGGCTAATGTGAGTTTTGCGCTATTGTTCCTAACCTGCACCTCTGAATGTTTTTATGCGTCATGTGCCTTGTGTTTACACCTCTGAATGTGATGCATCATGTGTAATGTGCGTTTACCCCTACAGGTATTGTGATACTTAGGTGGTTGTTTTCTCCTAGTACAGGTGGTGCTAGTGAGGTCCTGATTCCCTGCGCAATATTTTCCTAAGGTGGTTAGGGTTGCGTAGGTGGTACTTACCTGTTACCAGTAGTTACTGGTCGTGTGCTACATATGTTATTTAGTGCTACAGTGATTGTATGTGCTAGGTTCTAAAGTATTATTCCTATGTTCTAAGTGCTAATTTCTACAAAGTGCTAATTCCTGACAGTGGTCCATGTGGCCCTGTCCCCTGTACATATAATCCCTTGTAAACTCTGCCCGTGCCTGTTGGCACATTGTAAAGTGTGTGTTTTTATCTAATGTGTTTTGGTGATACAAAGGCTATTTTTATATAATACCTTGTGTGGAGTTTCCTTTGTGGTGGGCCTTGGGTGTTGTTGCTGGGTGCGCGTGCAAACGCTTTACACATTGCCTCCGGGAGAAGCCTGACTGCTCGTGCCAAGCTACCAAGGGGGTGAGCAGGGGTTATCTTTGGCGTGTAACTCCCCAGCCCTGACTAGAGTGGTGGTTTCTGCCTGGCTTTGGCGCAAGCCCTAGCCAACCAGAAATCCCATTTCTAACACTATTGTTCAGGGAAAACCTTCCTTCTGCGCCCAGGACTAGAACTAGGTAAAGGTTCAATCCTAAAGTCTTGTTACAGTGTAGTATAAGGGAGATAATGTAGGTGAAGGTGTATGATGTTACCCGGGCCTATATTAGGGTACCTATATGAAACATAACACCCACTCCTCTTCCGAACAGTCAACAATGATAAAAATGCTAGTGAGCTACTCTTTATACTAGGTAGGGCTTCATAAAATATTGTCTTTAAAACCATTTAAAAATAGTCTAATGGGGGGAAATTATTTTCGAAGGTTAGTATTGGAAATATCACTTTAGGCCAAAGTCCTAGTTGAGTTAATTTATGTAAGTCGAACCACTACAAGCATCAGAAGGCCATGCTTTTCCAGCGACATGTGTACATTTTTAGGAAACGTTCCAAATTAAGTTGAGTTTTGAAACCAAAGGGAAAATCTGAATTCTTTTCCAGCCTACGATGAGCCAATTATAGATTAAGTGTCCTGGCTGGGAGATGCAACATCGTTGCTGCTCGCCGCTGCAGAGGAGGGTCCCTGTATTACCTTGCAGAGTACATCAATGGAGCACAGATGATATTCAGAACTGCCAATAGCTGGTGCAGAGGCAGCTGGTACTGTCGTCAATACCTGAGTGCTAGAGGACGAGCTGATGCTCAACCCAGTTGTAGGAAAAGGCACATGCGGGTTCTCGAGGAAGGCACCCGTCAATATTGGAATACGCTGGGGACATTGCCTAGCATGGGACCTCACGGGTTCCAGCCTTGTATTCAAGTCCATAGGCACATCCGGTGCAAGTGTCAGACAAAGATCCAACACGCATTCTTCTCCGCAAAACAGGCATATAACAGGTAAGATGCAGTCTATCCAGACTGGTCTAAGCGATAGGAACCAAGAGGCAGTCAGTTCTGGCAGATGAGGTGTGCCCAGATGTTGTACCATGCGCTCACGGTATTTGCGGTCCAGGAGTGCTTTCGCCATCTCGTTGGTGATTGGACCGTCCATTGCGTAGCAAAAAAATGGCAATCAGGATTCCTGCTATAGAGAACAGGATCAGTTGAAGACCTCCAAAAATGCTTCCCAATAAGGAGTGTAAAAAATGTGGATAATTCCGAGGATTGTCTGAAAGGTGCTTAGAAATGCTGAACCTATAGTCTTAAATAGGTGTACAATACCAGTCTTATCAGACATATTAAAGATACAACCCACCATTTCTGTGAAACGAAAGGGGCAATTTGTAAGTATAAGTGCCTGTATCTCAGTCAAGGTCCTTGCGATTTGAAGATCAAAGGTCTTTGAAGCAGAGGTTAAGGGTACGGTTTGCTATTAAAGCATGGCTCTCACTCTGCTCAAAGTATCAAACTGTAAAAGGAAACATTCAACAAAAGCCATAACGGCGCCTCCCTGTCTGTATTTATTGGGGGGAACAATACTTGCATACAGCAAGTAACCCTGGAGTTCACAGTGACCAGATAGGCAATGCCCGGAAGCATCCCACAGCAACCTTGATCATTCAGTATCAAGTAACTCCCATTCGAGAGCAGCTTGAATACCGGAGTCAATGGCAAAAGGTAAAGCACCAGGTCCGGACGGTGTCCCCGTGGACCTTTATAGGGCAGATCCAAGGTACTGGGCAAAGATTTTAACTTCTGTTTTTAATGCAGTATCTAAGGCGGGTGCCCCCATGTCATGGGGCAAAGCAGTTATAGTTCCATTATTTAAAAAAGGGTCAAGAGAAGATCCGGCATGCTACCGGCCAATCTCTCTCTTGGACTCTGCCATGAAGATAATGGGTAAAGTAGTCCTCGTTCGATTAACAAATTGGCTGGAAGATAAATCCATAATTTCTGACTTACAATACGGGTTCAGACAAGGAAAGGGCACAGTGGGTCAATGCCTCAATTTACATCTTATCATTGGGAAGTACACGGTCGCTAAGCAGGGGGACTTACATTTAGCATTTATGGATTTGTCCACTGCTTTCGATCTTGTAAATTGTAAAAAAATTATGGGCCTCCCAAGTGGTACTGGGGCTTGACCCTGTGTTGATATCCTTCCTGGCGGTTATCCACGAGGACACTACCGCAGTCGTCCGCTACAATGAAGACGGGAGTCTGTCAGAACCTTGGCAGGTAAAACGAGGGGTAAGACAGGGGTGTATACTTGCCCCCCTGCTCTTCTCGCTTTACATTAATAACCTGGGTGTGGCTCTAATTTTGACTAGTAAGGATATTCCTAGAGCCGGCTCAAAAAATTTTCCCGCATTATTGTATGCCGACGACACGGTTCTGCTGGCAAGAACCGCGAGAGGCCTACAAGCCCTTTTAAATGGATTTAATGATTTTATGGTCTCTTTAGACTTAATAATAAATTTTAAAAAATCACATTCCATGTCAATTGGTTGTGGGAGGGTGAAAAAGGCTAAATTCTACTGTAACAGGCAGGAGCTCACAAAAGTGCAGACCTTCCCATATTTGGGGATTGTCTTTGATGACAGGAGATCTTGGGTCATGCAACGCGCCCAGAAAAAGAACATTCTTGCTAGGGCGACAGGAGCGCTGTTGGGCTTTGCAAAACGTTTGGGGTGTAAACCCCTACCCGCTCTTATGAAGATATATAGAGCTAAGTGTGTTCCTATGGCCCTATATGGTAGCGAGGTATGGGGTTACAAGGCTACAACCGAAATCCAAACAGTAGAAAATGCCTTTTTTCGGAAAATGTTGTCACTCCCCCCATCTGCTCCTATTTTTAATATACATGAAGATCTGGGGGTAGGCTATCTTATTGACCAAATTTCTGTGGCTCCATTATTAGGTTGGTTGAGAGTTTGGGCACAGCAACCTCCGAACCTAAATCAACTTATTATTCAAGACTGTTTGTCTCTTAATAAAGCCATGTCTATTCCATGGTTTCGATATATTAAAATTAATTTGGAGTCACTTGGCTGTCCCGAATTGTTTGACAAACCAAGTGCGTTGAGTAAAGCAGAGATAAAGGCCTTTAAGACTCAGTTCTTGAGTAGAGCGATGTTACTGAGGGAAGGAGGTGAACTAGGAAAGCCGGCAGTCAGGAGGTTTGTCACGCTAAGTATAGGTAGAGAGATCCAGCCATACCTGACCTACATAAACAAACCATTTCATCTGTTTATGTTAATAAGGTTCAAGCATGGCATGCTTCCCTGGCTACTGGCTTACCCTAAGGGTTTTTTCAAAGAGGGAACTCTGGGGCCCTGTCCTTGTGATAATACCTCAGAACAAAACACGTTGCATTTGATATTTTTTTGTAAATTTTACTCTTTGCAACGTAAGAAATTTATTTTTCCTATTCTTAAGAACTGTAATTTTGAGCAAGTGAGGCCCGCACTGGTTTATCTGCAAATGCTTGGGTCACCACTGGTATGCTTCGGAGTAACCAGTTACATTACAGGGGCCATTAGGTGTAGAAATAGGGTGCAGTCTTCTTAGTCACCTCCCCATATTTTATTAGTACTGTTTTTAATGGTTGGAGAATGTGGAATGATGAAGTAGTAATGGTTTTATGGGATTTGTAAAAATTGCAGAATTATTTGGATGATATACTTTTTATTGTGATTATGTGCCAATTGTATTGTATTGTTTATTATTCATGAAATGTGGTAAATTGTGTTTAATTTGTATTGTGTTAGTGGTCTTCTTTGATTTTTGTAATTGTAACTACTTGCACTATGAAATATTGTCCTGTGCTTTGATGGTTTTAAAATTTTTAACCAAATAAAGCAATCTTTTGACATGAATACCGGAGTAATCACGGCTGCTGGAGTCCCTTTCATGTGGCAGGACAAGTTTGCTACTGAACCATTACAAGCTCCGTGCAGGGAAATATCCAGGCACATGAGAGAACCGCTCAAAGCGCTCTTGCAGTTTGTACCGCTTATAAACACTTCTCGATCCCCACTCCGGCATCGAAAACTGTATGGTAACTCCCAAGATCCCTTAATTTATTCCTTACCAATTCTTTCATATTTGCCCGCTTGCCTTTGCTCAAGACAATATTGAAACTAAAAAGTAGTGACCAGTAGAGTGGTGACCAGTAGAGTTATGTGGCCATGGATTAGCCATTCCGTTGATGGTGATTCCGCTACCGTAAATGGTAATCTATCCAGTTTTTCAATACGCAGCATTGTATATTTTGCTCCCCTTAGTGCCATTTCTACCTGTTCATCTGTTAGATTGTATTCAGAAAACAGAGACGTAATGTTGATTAAACGCCAAGGCACATAGCCTGCACGCAAAGATTGCAGCGTCCAGCTTAATAACATAATGGAACGTAACTGCGATTGCCCATCTTGTAACATGGCCAAATCTAGTTCCAGTATGTCTATCGCAGAAGATGCAATGTTGCCTAAGGAATATATCCTGGAGGTCAATGTTGTTAACCCATTATCCACTACTGCTAATGCCTTTCTAAGTTACGGTGTATTCCCTGTATTCTCTCTGCGGCCACTCTTCCGGATATTTTCCAAATTTCATTGTAGGTAACATAAATGCCAGCATATATGAAACGTTTCTGACGTGATTTCCTGGAACATAGTAAAAAATCCCTAAGATCCATGTCATGTGTGAGTAAGGATAAGTGCTGTTTCACTTCTGTGAGTGTTGAGGTTTTTAGCCACTCAAGGCACAACTTCCCAACACTGTAGGAAGTCACTACCCCTGGATGTTCTCTTTGCACATAGCGTGGGTCTGGCCTATGGATACTGAACCCTTCAGTGATACCCCAGAATC
Source organism: Triturus cristatus (assembly GCF_964204655.1). Lineage (NCBI taxonomy): Eukaryota > Metazoa > Chordata > Amphibia > Caudata > Salamandridae > Triturus > Triturus cristatus. Next base: position 526,029,686 of record NC_140593.1, on the reverse strand, counting down.
TTTGCTGACATCTGTTGGTGTCTAAGGGCTGAACCAACTATTCTTTCCAATTAGGGTGGGATCTATTGTACTGTAAAATGTCATCCACTGTTGCTCCTCCCTGTGAAGTTGAATTTTGCCACCGCTCCATCTGTGAGGGTGTTGGAAATCGGGGTGTGTTCAGGTCCTTGTTCTTGGCCAGTCCAAGACAGGATGTCTGTTGCACAGTGTCATTTAGAAATATCACCTGCTGTGTAATGAGGCATGCTGTAATAGCGCTTCTGTTCCCTGGACTTGCCAGTCTCTAGAACTCCAGACTGATTTTAAGTCTATTGTGTCTTTCCATAGGTCAAACCCTGTTCAGACAATTGGGCGATAAAGGAAGCAGAGTAAATCTGTTTAGTGTTTGTCCCCATAATTTTCGGTGCTGATGTTGCTGTAACCTTATAATAATATAAGGTTGGGTCATTGGTGTTAAACCCTGAAAAATATGAACATTTCTGGCAAATGTTTATGAACTACTTTTTGGGGGTGTAGGCAAAGTTCCCACTGGTGGTACTCAAAAACATTTCTAGGTGATATAGATTTGTGCAAGAAACGATGACCATAATGTTGATAACAGTACAAAGTGTCATAGTTTGAAGTACCTTCAAGCATTTCAGTGTTCGGAAATGCGTCAGTTTTCTCTAAGTCAGACAACATGTTATTAACAGTTTCAGAGTCCCAATCATCAGAAAATGTACAGGAGGTAATGATATAACTCAATGAAATTTTAAATACATGAGTAATTTTTTAAAGTTCAGTAGGACCGAATATTTCTAAATCAACCTTGTCCCAAACTATACCATCCGGTATAGGAACTGCTGTAATGCTCACTGATGACCAGTCTCTCTGATCACGCTATTAGAACTGATGTGGCTTCGGAATTAAATTAACTTTTTGGGCTGTAGAGCTTTGTTGAAGGTATCGTCCATTAATAAGCATGCTAAAAGTTATAACTAAGCCTAGACAGAAAAGAAAAAATAGTAGCCCTGTAATTTCCCATAGTTCTAACCAAGGCGATACCAGGTGAGTCTTTTCTCAGAAAGTTCAGAAAATCCGTAATCTGATGCTTGCGTGTTTGTTAGGCTGGCGTCGTTTCTGGTTCACTTGGATCCAAGGAAAACATATCAAAGTTCATGAAGTAGCCAGCAGCAGTTCGATAAATTGTAGGGATTTGTTGAAATCGTAGTTTGCTCTTGTCGAGGCATGTTGACGTAAACTTCAGTATTTGGTCTTATTGCAACTTGTGTGTTATTTTGAGTTTGATTTTGAAGTCGAATTTCGGGTTCAAGGGGAACGAGTTCCATAGCATTGTTGCATAGTTCTTCATTCTGTACGGGGGCTCTTCAAACATGATGAGTATTTCTGTTGGATTGTAGCTAGAGGAGGGCGTCTGCTTCTGCTACTGTGGAGTCCACGAGGCCTACTGTTCATTATCGGCCACATAGTGTGGTTTGATTAAGTCGATTGAGACAAATCGTTTCTCCTTTTTCCTGGCAAGAGGTGGTAGAAGTACAATTCTTGTTCCTTGAATTGCTACGACAGGTACAGGCTTTCTGTGTGATGGTTCAAATTCTTTTTTGTCTGCTATTTCCTCTCTGACCAGATCCCCGATTTTTGGGATCCAGACAGGTCTTGCCGTGAATGCCTTTTATTTTTTCAGTGGTGGTCTGTTTTTGGTGGATGTTACTTTGTTGTGTCCTGGATTCATTTAGATCCTGTAAAACAGCCAAACGATCATGGATATCAAATGGTTTCTCATCCACCACTGCGCCTTCACAATCAAGATCAGGTACCCACATTCTTGTCCAAAATAGGACCTCGTAAGGAGTGACACGCCCTAGACAACTTCTTGACTGGGTATTGAGAGCCCGTCGTACCCCTTATATGTGATTGACCCAACTACGGCCCTTGCCTAATACCTTAGCTGTTAAAGATTGCTTTAGGTCCCGGTTTTTCCTTTCCACAACCGAATTTCCCTCAGGATGGTACAGAGAGGAGTAGCGCAATGCTATGCCCATACTTTCCATGGCCTCTTTGTACGCCTGAGAGCTAAACACCGCGCCCCGGTCAGAATGTAATGTGCCAACTGCGTATGTCCCTATAAAGACTCGCAAATCTTTGAGAACAGATCGAGCGTCAGCCGAGAGCTTTGGCCATACCATAGGACTCTTGAGCTTGAATCCACTGCAACCATGATATACTTGTAAGCCCCATCAGATTGTAAGGGGCTGCAGTGGTCCAGATTCACACAAGTGAGAGGTTTGTCTGATTTTAGTAACGGTGTCTGTGCCGGACTTCTTATGTTGGAGCCTTTCATCTGCTGGCAGATGTCACATTTCAAGACATAGAGGTCCATTAGGATGTAGGGCGGAAAAACACCCCGACCGCCATGGAAGCGGAAACATCCGCCCGCCGGCCCAGTGGGAAAACCGGGGCCAAATTAGCATTAACCGTCCCAAAAATCCGACTGCGACGGTACGAGGCCCAGAATAAATCTGTCCGCCGCGGCGGAATCGCAGTGGAAAAACAACAACCCGCCGCAAGTATAGCGGTGACACCGCCCCGGAAATTAGTATATCCCCAACGGTCCCGCGGTACGTATCGCCATCTCCGACCGCCGTGGTCGCACAATCGGATGAATGGGAGAGTCAGCGGAAGAGCTGAAGCACAGCCACCGCAGCGGACGAACCGTCAAAAATATGGCGGACGAAGCCAAAACCCCACAAGAAGGCCAAAAAGTGCACACAGAAAACTAGACATGCCTCCCAAAATACACAACACACACCCCAATGACACAACCACATGGCAAAACGAAAAATAAAAATCCCAGGACTACACATCTGTCAGCAACACCCCAATTGGACACACCCACATAGCTGTGTATAAAACATGTCCCTTCACTGACCACAATCCCTTGCAAAACTCCAGGAGAGAAGGGACACATACCCCAGCTGACAGGAGAGGCAAAGGACACAACATCACCGGCCACACCACACACAGCACCACCACCACCTCCACACCAGCACAACTAACCCCCCTGCACAACACACACCATACACAGCACAACCACAACCACCACTCATACCCCTGCACCCACAATCACTTTGCATACCACACACCATGGCCACACAGAAAATGCCCAAATTCACTGAGAGTGAGTTGAAGGTCATGGTAGATGAGATAGTCAGAGTGGAACCACAGCTTTTTAGTACCCTGGTCCAACAGACACCATTAGCCACAAGGACACAAATGTGGGCTACGATAGTCCAAAGGGTCAATGAAGTAGGGACCACCCCAAGATCAAAAAAGGAGATCATGAAGCGGTGGAATGATCTGAAGAGGGTGGTCACGGAGAGGAGGAGCAAGAACCGTGAGCTGGCTCAGAGGACTGGTGGTGGCCCTCCCATTCCACAAAAAACATTCACACAATAGGAGGAGAAGGTGCTTGCCATACTGCATCCAGAGAGTCTCACAGGAGTAGCCGGGGGAGTGGAGGCTGGTAAGTACAAACAAATGACTACCGCCACTCTGCTACGTACTGCCTTGCGTAACTACAAAGCTACACCACCTAGGACACACACCATCCATCTGCACCACACACTCACAAAAGAATGACTCACAGATCCAACATTCACCCACTCCCATTCACCCCAAACATAGCTAACAACATAACCATGGGGGTATGTGTACAGGCAGACAGCACTACAACAACCACCAGGCCCCCTGGCCTGCACCTGAGCAGGATGGATCCCCCCCACCCCACTCAGGATCAGTTGGAAGCCATTGCAGTACACCAAACAAACGTACAGGTAGGTAGCCATCTTCACAATGAGGGTGTCTGGGGTGGGGGGCCTGCACCACTACTCCCACCATGCCCCCTGTCCCACAGCCTAGCAAGATGGATCCCTCCCACCACCCTACCCAGAAGCATGTGTCAGCCATTACACAACCCTCATCAAACTTACAGGTAGGTAGCCATCTTCCCTGGGAGGGTGTTTGTGGCTGGGAGTGCTGCACTACTACTCTCAACATTCCCTGTGTCCCACACCTCAGTAGGATGAAGCCCTCCCCCACCCCACCCAGGAACAGTTGGAAGCCATTGCAGTACAACAAACAAACTTACAGGTAGGTAGCCATCTTTACAATGAGGGTGTTTGGGGGTGGGGGGCATGCACTACTACTCCCACCATGCCCCCTGTCCCACACCTGAGCAGGATGGATCCCTCCCCCACCCCACCCAGGAGCAGTTGGAAGCAATTGAAGTACACCAAACAAACTTACAGGTAGGTAGCCATCTTCACAATGAGGGTGTTTGTGTGAGGGAGGGCTGCACTACTACTCCCACCATGCTCCCTGTCCCACACCTGAGCAGGATGGATCCCTCCCCCACCCCACCCAGGAGCAGTTGGAAGCCATTGCAGTACAACAAACATACTTACAGGTAGGTAGCCATCTTCACAATGAGGGTGTCTGGGGGTGGGGGCCTGCACCACTACTCCCACCATGCCCCCTGTCCCACACCTGAGCAGGATGGATCCCTCCCCCATCCCACCCAGGAGCAGTTGGAAGCCATTGCAGTACAACAAACAAACTTACTGGTAGGTAGCCAGTATGTGCACCCACCCATTTTTCCCAAATTAAATGGTGCCATATGACAACACCAGCCCTCACATTGCACAAAGAGCCATACCTACCCCATTGCCAAGCACAGTGTGCACACAGGTAAGCCAAGGAAACTGTCACAACCACCAAAGTGTGACACACCATTGCACAAGTAGAAGAAAGCCTGGGCACATTCATGCACAGCAACTATTTACATGTGCATCACCATCGAGCAAGTGCAACAAGGACCATTCTCAAAATATGAAAGCATGTATGGTGGCACAAATCTATATATGCACATGACAGGATAAAGGGATGCAGGAGATGACAATGGCCAGTCCATGGCCAGATATGACGTCTGCTAGGTCAGACAACTAAACCATGAGTCCACAATTAAACACATGTTGTGCCAGGCCCTAGATGGCAACAAGTCCCAGTAAACCTCAATTGTACACTGTTCGCATGGTATGCCCTGACACCTCGAACCATGGACAAGTAATGCTTGTACCAATTTATCATGTCAGGGAGCACAGTACTGCACACAGTCAACAATGTGATGATATGTCAATTGTGCAGTGTACAAAATGTGAATGACACACAGCTAACCCAAAGCTTGCCGGGTGTACTGCAATGACCATTTCCCATCTGACCCACAGGTGACCAAGAACTCACTGTCGAGGACAACACCAGCAACCTGCAGAGCCAGTCTCCACCCCCGGTACAAGGACTCTCGGATGGTGACTCCCAGGATTCCGTGGACGATGAGCTCTAGGCCGGCCCATCTGGTGTGCCAGGGAACAACAGGTCCCAGGATCCAAGCATTCCCCCCACCACATCTGCGGCAACAACAACTTCACAGCAGTCCCCTGCTGTCACGGCCTGTGCAGTCACCGCCACCACCACAACCACCAGTGCTGCCTGCAACACCCTCCCTGTCCCAGAGGATGCCCCACACACACCACCCATGGAGAAGGGCAGGGAGAGGATGCGGGTGCCCACAGTGGTGAGGCAACAGGTCCGTGGCAGCAGGGCATGTTGGAGGGGCAGGGTCACCCAGGGACACCAGGAGGCTGGGACCCACTCCCTGGAACACATCACCAGAGTCCTGGGCGCATACGCCCAGGGACGAACGGGCCAGTCGGACGATCTGTTTCACGAGCTTATCCTGTTAATGAGGTCCATCGACAGACGCATGGGACAAATCGTGGACCTCTTGGGCCAGCAAGTGGCGGTACTGAGGCTCAGGCATGCGCCCCAGACAACACCTCCGCCTCCCTCTGGTGGGCTGCACAATGACAGTTCACCATCCTCCCCTGTGCCCACAGAGAGGGGTGAGTCCTCAGACCCCACTGGCCCTGCAGCAGGGCCTCCCCCTGCCAAACGACAAAGGGGCCATCCCAAGAAGACACTGGGAGTATCTGGAGGCAAATCACCTGCCGGACGCAAGTCACAGAGCCAGCCATGATGGCAACCCACTTCACCACTGCATTGACTCTTTGGACTGCTTTACCCCACACTGCCTTGTGAATGGCATCTGCCTGTTGTACTGGGTCACCACAGCAATGTGGTGACTACTCGACCATCTCATCTACCACGACTGTCAACTCACTCCCCCCAATGGAAATGTACACCCCCCTTGCATCTCACCATAGTACATAAAATATCCTCACACACATGTTGTTGTGTCTGCTCCGTCTTTATTGCAGGGTGTACAGTCTTCAACATGATCACAATGTGCCAGGACCATGGGCTGTATGTAGGCAAGGAGAAGTCAAAGGCACCTAGGGAAACACAACAGAACAACTGCCACTGGTGTAGGTGTGGCATCACAGACATCACACAAGCCCTAACACCAGGATAACCCAACATGCACATTTCACAATGGCCCCGAAGTTTCAACATACACGCCCCGTTGATGTTCCCAAATGACATGTTCTAGAAATATTTCCAACCACTACTGAGTCTACAACTGGCTGATGCTACAATTTTTTCATGCCCCTTCACGACAACAGTAATCTCATCAGACAATGGGTATGTTGCATATTGCCACCCACCATCAAGTGAAGTAGCAGGTGATGAGCTGTTCACGCAGGTCAACACCTTCCTCCTCTCCACTGTCCTCATCACTGGACACGGCTTGGTTTGCAGGATGGGGCCTTGGGTCCTCACCATCATCCAGGAGCAGGGGAATCTCCCTGCGAATGGCTAGGTTGTGGAGCATGCAGCATGCAACAACAATCTGACACACCTTCCCGGGCGAGTATGCCAGTGCACCTCCGGTCTTGTCCAGGCACCGGAAAAATGACTTGAGCAGGCCAAAAGTGCGCTCCACCACACGACATGTCCTCCCATGGGCCTCATTGTAGCGTAGATCAGCCGGGGACCTGGGATTCCGTAGTGGGCTCAGCAACCAGGGACGGTTGGGATATGCAGTCACCTAGGTATGACAAACACAAATAGACATTGCAATGTCGCAGAGTATCAGGAGAGCAGGTCACACACACAGCACGCCACACGACTAGGCATACTCACCCACAATCCATGCACGCTCTGGAAGAAGATTAGCCATCAGCTGGGGCACTATGCTATTCCTCAGGATGTAGGAGCCGTGGACCGAGCCTAGGAATTTGACACACTCCTGCGAGATGGTCATATCTGCCAGGCACACCACCTGCACATTGATGGAGTGGTAATGCTTGCAATTGTGGTAAATGTGCTCACTTGCCTGTGGTGGCACAAGAGCGACATGGGTGCAATCAATGGACCCAACAACATTGGGGATGTGTCTCCCTTCACAGCTGGCAATTCAGCACCCCTGGGAAAATTGATGTATCGGTCCTTGTATAGCATCATGGCGGACAGTACATCACTCAGCACCATGCTGAACATCGGTTGTGACATCCCACCAGTGCTGGCCACAGTCTCCTGGAACGATCCTGTGGCAAAAAAATGCAGGACTGCCATCACCTTATAAGTAGGGGTGAAAGCTGTTGGATATGTCCTGCGTGGCTGCAGGTGGGGCTTCAACAGATCACAAAGGGTTTTCAGGGTGGCTCTGTCAAGGCGGCATTTGCATATGATCGCAACATCCTCCATTTCCTCCAGCACCGTCAAGTGACGAATCAAATTTGGCCTCCTCCTATTGGAGTTGATAGTGGACACATGTCAATACAATACACCAAGAGATGTGCACAGCATATCACGTTCTGGATGACACAACAACAACAATGACTGACATCTAGAGTGACTAACAGACCAGCTTACATGGAGGGACACCTTCAGCTACACAAAGGGCACACGTGTCAACTTACACAAGTCAAGTACCTCAAACACCACCTTTGGCTATGTGAATGCACATAGGGATATGGCCACAGTACACATGTGCACGCCTGGGAGTCTAGCATCCAGCATATGTGTAACTAATCAAAACCACTGTCTCATACCTAGCTGCTGTACCGGTCACACCTTGATGCGTCATTACAACCTGGCACACATCTACCACACAATGACCACAGTCGGTGCTGGAATGATGAATGTGTTCATGAGCAGACATGAGAGGCAATGCTAATTAGATCAACATTCATCAAAATGAGCATTGCTGTGAGTGTCACTGGACCTCAACACATTGACATGTGTACACATTGTACAGTCCAGGACTACACTGTCCTGCCTACACCAACATCAAATCCTCAAGTGACATGTGAGTGGGTACAGACAAATGTACATTACACACACACAAAGATGGCATCTGTAGCCATCAGTGGAGTAAATTGAACATTGGCATCGTGTGCACAATGATGTGCCATTGAACATGTTGGCACTATACACTGTTGATGTGTGACAGATGGCCATCACCAGTGCATGGCACCCATATCGCGGTAGCTACTGCCTGGCACCGGCGGTGTGTCACCAGCACCCCTGTTCACACCAGTTCAGTAGTCATAGGCATGGAGACATGTGGAAATGGCGGTTGGCATGGTCCGCCACTAAAATCGCAGTAGCGCACCCCGGGCCGCAGCGGTGTTACACCGCCGTGGAGCTCGCCCAAGAGCCAATGCGAAGCTCGATAGTGGTAGCATGATGAAATTTTGAAGATCGCGGTAGGCGTGCTCCGCCACTGCTGAGGCGGTTATTGGCTGCATTTGAAAGATGCACCATCGCGGTAGCGCACCCGGGCCCCAGCGGTGTTACACCGCCATGGAGCTCACCCTAGAGCCAATGTGAAGTTCGATAGCGGTAGCATGATGAAATTTTGAAAGTCGCGGTAGGCCTGCTCCGCCACCGTGGAGGCGGTCATTGGATGCATTTGAAAGAGGCAGACATGGACCACCAATTGCTGCAAATTGCACCTTTGAAACGCCCCCAGGGGGCTATATATGTGGGAGTGAGCCTCACATTGCCACTGCTCACAGAGCCTGCTGCCTGAGACCCATCACCTGCTGCTGCCTCCAGGGACTGCTGCCTGACACCCCTCACCTGCTGCTGCCTCCTGGGACTGCTGCCTGACACCCCTCACCTGCTGCTGCCTTCAGGGACTGCTACCTGACACCCCTCACCTGCTGCTGCCTCCAGGGACTGCTGCCTGGGGACCCTCGCCACCAAAATCCCCTGCTGTTGTCTCACGTCCACAGTGATGGCAAGGACAGAGAAGATCTGTGCCAGTCCCTTCACGAGCGAGGAGCTGGAGGTCCTGGTGGAAGAGGTGCTCACACAGTACCCAAGGCTATATGGTGCCCCAAATGTCGTGGTGAGTCTTAAACAGTGTTGTGGTAGGGCAGGGGGGCCACACATTTAGTGGACTGATGCAGTATGTGCCTGGGAGTGTGGGGTAGTGTAATGCACTGCCTGACATGTTGTCTCCAGTGGAAGGGTGTGTGTACCCAATGCCACAGCTTTCCCTCCCTGCACATGTAAGTATGAATGACCTGTGCTGTGTTGTCAGCCATACAGTGACACAGAAGGTTGTTCATGATGTAGTCAGGACAGTGATTGCTTGCTTGGATGGCTGTGTGTGCCCCTGTAGTCCACCTCAGTGTGAGCCCAGCTGGACAGCACAGTCCCGGTCTACAAAGACAAGGACACATCACTTCACTTACAGAGTATGACATCAGTCTTTTCACATTGCACTCCAGCTGTGGCCCATCTCAGCACTGTATATTTCACACAACCGCCCTTGTGAAGGGAATTTTGTATTTGTGAGATCATGTCCCTCAATGTGACATCCATGACAGAGTTATCTATTCACAGGGCAGGGACATTGAGGGCTGCGCAGTCTTGAACACAGTGTGTCACCCCCCAAACACAGGTTGATATGTGATTTATGTGTCGCCCAACCCAACAAATGACTGGAGATTTTAGCAGGCAGGTTTAAGTGCTGGCATCCTGCATGTGTATGAGATGTGCAGGGACAGTGTTCCCACTCACACCTGCATGCTTTAACATCAGCTTTTCCCATGCAGGGGTCACATGTGGGCTGTACTATAGTCTCTGATTAATCTATCGTTGGATATGTGATTTTGTTGTATTTTGCTGCTATACTGATAGATGTCGGTACATGGCTCTGTGTCCCTGATCATTTCTCCCTCTTGTCTCCCATGCCTGCAGCTCAAGTTACACCGGCGTAAGGCCGTGTGGAGGGCCATTGCAGCGAAGGTGCTAGCCCTGGGGGTCTCAAACTGACGGCGCACCCACTGCCACAAGAGATGGGATGACATCAGCTGGCTGGCAAAGAATGTGGCGGAGATGGCCCTGGGGCTGCTTCCTCGCACTGGGTGTCTGTCACAGCGCAGCATGACACCACTAATCGGGCGCATCTTGGCGGTGACACAGCCTGAGCTGGATGCACGTTTGAAGGAGCATCACCAGCAAGCCAGGGGTGAGCATTTGGAGAGTCTGACTTTGGATGGGAGTGGCTGCATGTGTACAGAGCCTGTGCCAGCGCTGGCCTCTGTGATGTTGGTAGTGTGATGCTGCGGCATGTAAGTGGCTGCTGGCCTGGGTGCCTGTGGCATGCATTTGCCCTTCCGGTACTTACAAAGTTGATTTGGAAGCTGTGCCTTCACATTACATTCTGAGTTGTGCTCTTCAGGTTTCTTCTGCATTGGTGTAGTCTTGGGAATCCCATGGGAGGGAACGGCAGTGTGCCCAATCTAACTGTGCGTACATCAATGCGTCCATTGCATGCACCCATATTGGGGAGGGCTAGATATCTTACAGCAATGTGCAGCATTCTATTGTCTCCAAGGTACGACATGGTGGGTGGCATGGGCTAATGTCCATTGCGGACTGTCATGTTGTTGTCTGGGTCTGTGTTGTCCCCTCCTGTTCCATCCAGTTCTGTCATTGGCAACAAGTTGTGTGCCCCCATCATGTCCCTAGGTGTGCTCAGAACTAGTTGTGTGTCTGTTTGAACAGAGCCACAAGCAGGGTGTTGTGCTCTGTGGTCATCACATGGCCCACTCATGCCTGAGTTTCCAGTTTCCATGCACTGCTTGAGTCTATATAGTGAGCTGGCACGATGTGATTGCACAGGGTGGTGTGCAACATGTAGATTTGCTCAACATTTGTCATGCATTGCTTGCATATGTTTGTTCTGTTTTTGCCACTGACCTGACCCTACATCTCTCTCTCCCATGTAGCATCACCTGTGGTTACGGAGGGACAGGAGACGGACACCAGTGGGGGTGAAACTAGCACCACAGCTGCCCAGGAGCCCAGTGACACAGATGTCACCAGCGCATCAGAGGAGGACAGGAGTCTGCTGGAGGAGTCCCAGCCTGAGACGCAAAGCACCACATCATCCGATGCCAGTGGGGATGCGTCCATGTTGGAGCGCACAGGGAACGGGGACTCTGCATTGACTTCCACCACACAGCGGCCATTGCCCTCCCTCCCAACCACTTCCTCTGGTGCTGCCCGTGTCCGCCTCAGTAAGAGGGGAAGAGTGTCCTTCACCCCTGGCACCGCTGCCCCTGTCCCCCCTGCTACCATCAGTGCTGAGTTTGTGGACCTTTTGCACCAGCTGTGTTTAGGCCAGACAGCTCTCCTAAATGCCTTCATTGACCACTACAAGAAATTGGCCCAGGTGGTTGCTTTCATGGAGGGCATACATTTCGACGAGGGGTGGGCTGCACCGGACAGTCCAGGCTTTGTCATCAACAGTGACGTCTGCCCTGCAACAGGCACATTCTCACAGTCCAGCTCCAGTCCCTTTGTCCACCACCCAGGCAGTAACCACATCTGACGATAGTGACCACGGTCCACATACATCAAAGTCACGATACAGCACACGGAGTACACAGCAGCAGCAACCCAAGCGGTCCTGGGCGCTGACACCATCCCCACAGAAGACCAAAGGCATCCCAGAGCGCAGGGAGAAAAGCCCGTCGAGCGACACCAGGGGACAATTAGCAAAGCAGCAGACCTCAGGCACACATGCCTCAGTGGCATCCCCATCCAAGGACTCTCCTGCCCCTAAGGCATCGCTCAAAGATAAACGTACAGTGTCTGTGCCCACCAAGGAGGTGGTGCATGCCAAGGGTACACCTGGGAAGGGCTCAAAGGCAGTATCACCAACCACCTCGATTCCCATTCCAAGCCCAGTGAAGCACGGGCCGGAGGGGACTGTAGGGGTGAGACCTAGTAAACAGGGGAGGGGGGGCAGAGGCGAAGCAAGGCAAAGCGTTCAGCTGGGTGCAGCACATCACCAGAGGGGCTGCCAGTGCCTGCACCTGCTGCAGCAGTGGTTGTGAGTGTGCCTGTTGTGCCCACACCACTTCCCATTGATCCACAGTCAGTCAAGCCATTTAGGATCCCCAAGAAGTGGAAGGGCACCCCTCCACAATCTCCCAGCCACACCGTGACTCCCGTCAGCATGACTCCACCTGCACGTGCCATTACACCACCTGGTCCAAGCAGCCCTCCAGCTTGCCAAGACACTGATCGCTCTACCTCAGCTGTTCCGCTCTCTCCCCCTTTAAGTGCCCGAGGCACAGCCAGCTCCCAGTCCGTCTGACAGCCAAGTCTGAGTGGTAGTCCCCCTCACACACCTGTGTCTCATACAGGAGGGCCTGTCCTGCACATTGTTGCCCCACGACTGTGTTGCTGGCCATGGAAAGGTACAATTGCACACATTCCCTGTGCAGCTTCTCATGGACTCAGTCTGCACTTTGTCATACCCACTGGCCTTGCCGTTCACTGCTGTGTTGGACCCTTCCCTGTGCAGCTTCTCATGGACATACTCTGCACTCTGCCCTGGCCACGGGCCTTGTTGTTCACTGCTCTGTTGGACCCTTGCCAGTGCAGCTTCTCATGGACATACTCTGCACTCTTTCCTGGCCACTGGCCTTGCTGTTTTGCCCTTGCCTGTGCAGCTTCTCATGAACATACTCTGCACTCTGCCCTGGCCACTGGCCTTGTTGTTTACTGCTGCTTTGCCCTTGCCTGTGCAGCTTCTCATGGACATGCTCTGCACTCTGCCCTGCCCACTGGCCTTGTTGTTCACTGCTGTTTTGCCCTTGCCTGTGCAGCTTCTCATGGACATACCCTACACTCTGCCCTGGCCACTGGCCTTGTTGTTCACTGCTGTGTTGGACCCTTGCCTTGCAGCATCTCATGGACATACTCTGTACTCTGCCCCGGCCACTGGCCTTGTTGTTCATTTCTGTTTTGCCCTTGCCTGTGCGGCTTCTCATGGACATGCTCTGCATTCTGCCCTGCCCACTGGCCTTGTTGTTCACTGCTGTTTTGCCCTTGCCTGTGCAGCTTCTATGGACATTCTCTGCCCTCTGCCCTTCCCACTGGCCTTGTTGTTCACTGCTGTTTTGCCCTTGCCTGTGCAGCTTCTCATGGACATACTCTGCCCTCTGCCCTGGCCACTGGCCTTGTTGTTCACTGCTGCTTTGCCCTTGCCTGTGCAGCTTCTCATGGACATGCTATGCACTCTGCCCTGGCCACTGGCCTTGGTGTTCACTGCTGTTTTGCCCTTGCCTGTGCAGCTTCTCATGGACATTCTCTGCCCTCTGCCCTTCCCACTGGCCTTGTTCAATGCTGTTATGCCCTTGCCTGTGCAGCTTCTCATGGACATACTCTGCACTCTGCCCTGGCCACTGGCCTTGTTGTTCACTGCTGTTTTGCCCTTGCCTGTGCAGCTTCTCATGGACATGCTCTGCACTCTGCCCTGGCCACTGGCCTTGTTGTTCACTGCTGTTTTGCCCTTGCCTGTGCAGCTTCTCATGGACATGCTCTGCGTTTTGTTCCTTACTCTTCTCTTCTCATGGTGCCTATCTGTGCAATTTGTGAATAAAGACAGTTGCTCCAGTTGTCTATTTTGTCAGGTCCTTACTGAATAAAGTTCTTTTGCTGTGTGTAAATGGTTTACTATGCCACATGGTCTGAGTGGCACTCCAACATGGTCAATTTTTGGGCTCACTTGCTCTCTTTTTTTCAGGGGTGACAGGGTCTTCAGTTCTTCTTGGCCCAGATACTTGTGGTGGCAATGGTGTCAATTTCGAATGTTTAGCAGTAGTCATTTACTTGATTAGTTCATGTTGGCTCTATTGTACACATGTCAGGTTGGGGGGAACTGCCAGCACAGGGTGGGTTTCTGCACTCAATATTGCAGGCAGGCTGTCCAGGGTCATCATGTGTGTGTTCTTCCTATATGTGTGCCCAGTGGTGTATGTGTGTGGTCATCTTGTGATGGCCAGTCATCCTAGTCCTATGGCTTACTTTCCATGTGTGCTCTTGGATGGCCAGGTATTGTGCAGTGTGAAGGGGGTGAGTTTGTGGGGAGTGTTGATGTGTGCATGCCTCTGCAATGTTAACTACACACATGTGTCACCCAGGAGTTGTGTGCCTGTTGTTTTGATAGTTCATCCCTGTGGATGTGGTTGTATGCCCATGTGTGAGTTGTATGTTGTGCACTGTGCAGTTGGTGTGTCCTTGCAGTTCTGTCTGACTCCTACTTGTTGTTTTCGTCACTTGTGAGTATGCAGAGGGTGTTACAGGCAATTGAGTATTGTGTTTTGTTGCACATCCCTGTGTCTGGTGGCTGTTTGTGGGGTCTGTGCAGACCTGCTGCTCCACACTGCCAGTGTGGTTGTGTTTTCTCATGCCTTGCTGTCCCATGGAGCCTTCTTGCCTCCAGTGTGGCATGTTGTGTGTGTTGCCATCCCCTATCTGTGCTTCAGTTACCTACCCATTGTGGGTCTGCGCTCCCTCTCTTTGTGTATGGTACACTCCTGCCATGTCCCCTACTGACATGCAGTACACTTCACTTTGGTGTGAACTGTCCCCTTGGTTTGTATTTGTGTGTGCCTCCCCATGACTTAATTTGTGCCACTGTGCTTTGTGGTGCAGTCATGGTTGCTGCTATGAAGTTCAACTGTGTGTGCTGCCCAGTCCTGTGGTCAAGTTGTTTCCACCTTTGTGTCCCAGACTTGTGCATCTATTGGGTGTTGTGTTGGATGTATGTGTGTTGTTTGTGTTATTGCTTCACTTCCTGTGTGTGCTGTGCTGCTGTGCTGTATGGTGTTGTGTGGGTTGCTGTTCTGTCACTGATGTCGGTGTGTGTCTGGTATGCTTGTGCACACACAGCTTGTTGTGCTTGCTGTGCTGTGTGTATGTTGCCTTGTGATTGCCTGTTGTGCATCCCCTGATGTCGTGCTATGTTTGCTATGTGATTTTTCTGCCTGTGCATCTGTTGTTTGTTTGCTGTGGCTGTGTTGTTCTGTGATGGTGCACTTCTTGTGTGTGTTGTGGAAAGTTGTCTGTGCATTGTTCCTGAGTGATGAGGTTGCACATTCCGGTTGTGTCGGTGCTCCCATTGCCTTTCCCCAGTTTAGCTGCACAGGGCATGTCTGTTGTTGTTGTTGTGACTCTGTGTGTGTTTCAGTTGGGTTATGTGTTTGTCTTTTGTATTTATTTCCACATTTGTGGTGGCATCCCTGTGTGTGTGTGTATGATGTTTGTGGCTGAGCCCAGAGTGTGTGGTTGTTTGTGTATGTATTGCCTGTCAAGTATTGCCAGCCTTCAGTGTGTTTGGCACTGGTGTTGTGTGCTGCTGGTGGGAGGGGGGTATGTGTGTATATTCGTACTGGTGTTTGTCAGTCCTGAGGTGTGTAGATGGTCCCTGTGTGTAGTGCTGCTTGTGTACTCCTGTGAAGTAGTTGTATGGATGTGTGGTTGTTCCCAGTTTGACTTCAGGGCCTTCCTTTCATCCTTGTGCCTATACATTGTTTGCCTTGCTGTCTCGCTGTGTGGTTGCACTGAGCTGTCTGTGGTTTGATTTCACTGACTGTGCCAGCCATGTGTGCTTTGATGGTGTGAGGGTGTTGTGCTCTGTTCCATGTGTTGATGTGATGTACACATGCTTGTTGTGTGTCTCCATGGCTTTCCATTTGTGTGCAGCCCACTTTGGTTTCCCTATTTGTTGTGCTCCATTGCTGTTGGCATGTGGGGTGTGTATGTGTGTGTGTGTCAGTCTGGGATATGTATGTGTGACTGTGCAGGCTGTATGTTGATTTGGATGTTGATTCCTTGTGTGTGTTCATTTGTTGCTTGTTCTCATTGCTTGTTCCCTTAGTGTGGTGTAGTGTGTGTTTCCCTGGCCCTGTGCTACTGTGCTGTGTGTTGTGTGTTCCTGTGCAGCCACTCCTGCATTGTGTGTCTCCATGATTGTTTGTTGTGTGGTGCAGGGTATGTATTGCCCTGGCTTGTTGTTGTGCATGGGCACATGGCATGTGCCTTCATGGGGTGTGCTAGTGTGTTGGTGTGGCCCTGTGGTCTTTGTGCCCTGCCCATGCCTGGCACTGGCCCTGCCTTCTGCATTGCGCATGTATTTGCTTGTGTTCGCTGCTGCGGTGACGTGACCGGGACATTCCTGCATGGTGGCAGTAGGTGTGTGTCCAGGATGCAGTGGGGTGCATTTGTGGCAGATGGGTGATGTGTGGGTACCCTTGGGGATGTGTCCCTATCCCCCCTAGGGTGTCTGATGTGGATTTGGACCCTGTGTCAGGCCGAGGGTTGTGTGTTGTGTGCTTACGAACCTGCGTCGTCGTCCGCGGCTTTCCATGAGTTCCTGGTGATGTAGCAGGTACAGCACCGGAAAGACGTGTAGAGCTGGGTCCATTGTGGTCGTGTCCGAGTGGTGTGGACCGGGACTCTGGTTTCGCGCTCCGCTGTCGAGTTTCCCCCGTCTCTGGTTGGGCGGTGTCTCCGCTGCGGTGCGTCTGCTTGCTTGAGTCATCCTAATTTGTGGACCAGGGCGGACGTCATTCCGCACGGCTTAGGGTCTCCATTGGCTCCCACCACCGCGGTGGTGGGCGCACTTTGATGGCGGTGTGCGTCGCACTGCGGCGGTGAGGAATTGGCCTATGTTTGACCATACTAATATGGCGGGCATGATGTCCGCTGCTAGCGGGCGGAAAAAGGCATTTTTCCGCACCGCCAGCGCGGCGGTGGTCCCACCGCCCTACATCCTAATGGACCCCATAGTCTTTAGTTTGCTTTGTTAGACCTTGGCACCAATAGCGCTGTTTCAACAATGAAATAGTCGCTGTAATGCCTGTAAGTGCAGAGCCCAAACCCTCGTGTGCTGCAATAATCAGCCCTTGTCTACGATCCATATTTGGTATTACTCTATCCCCCACCCCAGGAATCTGAGCTTATGGAATGTTGTTTTCATCTAACTAGTAGGAGTACTTGAGTGGAAATTTCTTTGGTACTGCTAAGCTGCCTTTGCGCGAAGCAATGACAGCAACCATAATCTCACCGTCTATCCTCATTTTTTAACAAGTGATTGCAGCTACGGAAGCTGTGCGTACAGCCCCCTTCGCGGCTTCATCAGCCAATGAATTCCCTTCAACGTGAATGCCATCTCAGTGTATGAATCACGTCAGCCCGTGGTAGTTCTTTTTTCAACTCAACTACCTGTTCCCATTGCATTTTATGCTTAATTGTGCCACCTTTTGCTCCTTTGAACCAGTTTTGTTACCAATGATGTAAATATTCATTGTATGATTGCACACAGTAAAAAGAATCACACACTATCAGTGTGGGGAATTTGTGATCCGTATTCGCCAGTATCAGTGCTTTTAACTCTGCCAACTGAGCCGTGCAGTCTCCTAGAGATTGCATTTTGGTGCTACTTGGATGGAACTTTCCAACCCACATGCGACCTTTAATGATAGCACATTCGGTGCTGTATTGTTGCTTACTCCCTGTGGCCGGTTGAGCAGATCTGTCAGTGTAAAATATATATATTCATACTGATATAGAGGCAAGATTTAATTCGGTAGAGGGTATTCTTGTTCGTATTGCAGAAATGCTTGTGTTTTGAGACATGGATCAAATCTGTATTCAACATCCGTTGCAGTAAGACAATTAGCCCATTGTATCCATCTCGGTTGTAAGGCTTTTGCATTTGGAATGCTAGCCTTGGTAACAGCCTCTAAAGCTGGTACTGGGGTTACGACTATTATGCGTTTTCTCTGAGCCAGTGCTCTTTCTCTTGCTACAGCGGTCTGAACTGCTATCACGATTTTTTTCTGTTGAAGTGAACGCATTTCTGCGTTTGTATACAGGTGTGATTTGTAAGTGATTGGTACTGTTTTGCCTTCATTGAAGGTTAAGTAAGTGTACCCGCATTGACCCGCTATCACACGGATCACTAAGTTGCATACGTTTACCCACGTCTGTAAGTGTTTTGAAGCTATCATGTCTTCTTGTAGTGAATGTAGGATGTTTGCGTCCCTGTGTCCATTGTTTAACTGAAACGTCAGGTTTTATTAAGTCGTAGAAAGGTTTAACTCTTTCTGCATAATCCAAAATTTAGGAATCCCAGTATTGATTGTAGATTTTTCAATGATCTTGGAGGTTGGAGCAGGGCACACTTTTACTAAAAAATTAGCTGCCAGACTTTTCCCTTCACTTGAAACCTCATATCCTAAAAACAGGACATTGAGGTGGGCGATTTTTGATTTTTTTAAATTAAATTTGTAGCCCTCAGAGTCAAATCCCATAATTATGGTACTCAACCTGGTCAAGTGCCTTAAGTCATTGTCCGTCAGATAAATAGCATCCACATAGGACAAAGCTTCTTCATCAAAATTTTGGAGTAACTCAGTTACTCTTGCTGAAAACACCCCCGGGCTGTTCTTATACCCTTGGGGGAGATGACAAAATTATCGCTGGGACCCCAACACTGAGAATGCGGACAAATACCTGCTTACAGGAGCTATATTTTGGCAGAAAAATCAATTTGAGATAACAAGTGTAGTTTTTTTATTTCTTCTGCACAATGTTAATCATTAATCCAGAACTGTGTGCATTTTGGACAGCGAATGCCTTTGTGCATGTGCTTAAATGTCTGTAATCTAAAACTAGATGATATGAGTTGTCCGGTTTCATTACGGGAAACAAAGGATTGTTCATTGGTGAGGTGCATGTTTCAATCGCCCCTTGGTATTCAAGTTGATCTAAGATCTCCCTGACCTGTTTTTTTAGCTTCTTGCTTTATTGGATATTGTCTCTGTGCATTTTTGTGAAACTTTTATGGGATCATCTGGTGGGTTGAATTCTCATCCCATCCGGCATGATTTTTGTACAGTGCTGGAGCCAGGGCAATTGCCCACTCCCGTGCATATGTGTGTTTTAGATGAATGGGAACGAGGTCGGAGAAGGTTGAAAAAATTATTGTTTCTCCCCTAGGGCACTCCATAACGAATGCCGGCGACCAATCTTGTTCAACTAATAGGATGTCATAACCAGATGACAGGTTTTTACCAAAAGACCTTTAACTTTTCTGGGCTTGTCCCCATCCATTTGGAGTGTTATTTCATATAACTTATGTGGGGCGCTCAACCTCGCATCTGGTGTTTCCACCGTGATGTAATCATTCAAGTCCGCTGTCACCAGAAATTCCATCAGGTTCTGGCAAGCTATTGTTACTTCTGCTGCACTGTCTAGCATCGTGTGTGCTCATTACCCATTCAGAAGTTGCGTCCTCAGAATTCTGGGCATGTCTGATCTTCAGGCCTGCAACTTTCTTTTTCTTAAACTGAGGTTTTGATTTCATCTTTTCTTCTTTTTTGGAAGTATAGTCTTGAGCATGCTGTTTGTCTCTGGACTTTGTACGTTCTTCTTGTCTTTCTGACCGTCCTTTCCTCTTGGAGTTTTTCGATGAACCCTGAAAGAAACGAGAGGAACGTGTATCAGTATCCTGATACCTGTCAGGTTTCCTAATATTATCCCTATTCCTGAGATTATATCTCTTTTCAGAGAGCTCCTGTGGAGGAGATCTGCCTCGGGATTGAGATCTGTTTACTTTAAAGTTTTGTTGTTTATTATTATCCAACTTCTTTTTAGAAGAAGCAGGTGTCTGCTTAGAAGTGTCCTTTTCAGGACTGCCCATCAGTTGTGGTTTTAAAGCTTTGCCACCTAAACTGTCTCTGCCTAATTCTGCATACGCAGTTTCAATTATTTTGGGTAGTTCATGTTGTTCATCTATAGGAATGTACTCCCTTAGGCGTTGGAGGATTGCTACTGAAGCTGCCTCCCCTGCAATATTAGCTAGTATAATGGCTGATACCTGGTCGTAGTTACCTAGTAATTTCATCCCTAAGTTCAGAGCAGGTTCTTTTCCATACTCGTTTTGTATTTGTCTTAATACATCTGGTACCACCGCTAATGAAGGAATACCATGAGTTCTGGTATAAATGGCAGCAAAGACTATACCCCGAGTGGTACAATCTTCTACTTGGGGTGTTATCCCCATGGGCAACCAGATAGTTAGCATTCTGTGTTTTTCAAACAGGGTAGTATTCGAGAATACTGTCTTGAGCTGAGCTATTTTCTGAGCTACCCAGAATGGCATTTGTTCACATTTTGTGGGCATTTTGCCCATTACCACGTGTAACGTTTGTGGTGTGAGTTTAGTTGCTGGACCCTGAGATTGAGTTCCATTTGTTGCAACTGTTGCTGGTTGGACTGTGAAAGTCCTCATGACAAAATGTGTCAAGTTTCTGTAGATTTTAATTAAATCTTTGTGTTGTATGAGTAAGTTTCCTTGTGGCATTGTTTCAATGTCAGGATGTGGTGTGTAGGCTGCTAATATCTGCCATGTTGCCCCCTCTCCTCCGAGTGGGCCTCACCTTACTCTTCTTCTTATGTGGGGTAGGATGCCTTTAAACCATTATAAATGTTCCTGGTACGTGAGTGGAATCTCTATGTCCTCGAACAGACCATATTCTAATGGGGCATCTTCCTCTGTGTAAGAGTGATCTGTGTGTGTTCTAGCATCTGCTGCTGGGAATGTATCCCACAAATAAAATACCTCTGTTTTGTTGTTTCGTGTGCCTCAATCACGAAAGCTACTAAGCCACCCCTAGACGATAAACCATTTTCCAATAGTTTCAGGGTGATTGTATGTTTGAATTTTTCTACAAGCCGAATTGCATCTCCATCTTCTTCTCCTGTTGAGAGCTGCAGATCCCCTTCTGAATTATTTCTGTCATCAGTCATTTTGTTAAAGAAGAAGTTTTTGTTCAAGGGAACTAAGATAAGTTTTTATTGCACAATTCTAGGAACACTGTGTCCTTTCAAGTTTGATTACCAACAGCTAATAAATAGGATTTTTCGCCTACTTAGCTGTGGCGGAATTTGTGCCCACCCACTCCAGACGTCTCTGGTGTTTTGTGAGTGGGGGTCTCTGAGTATAGCACAACTGAACTACTCAGACTCTACAGCACCCAACCAATGTTGGCGGCGCCATGTCATGTAGTTTCTATATATACTATCCAGAATCTGCGTGCTCGGATAACATGAACTGTGGGTTTGGTGGCAGACTCACTCTGAGCAACCCCACCGAGAATGTTAACCTGCTTGCATTAGCTAGCTGACAGTGCCACTAGTATCTCCTCTTATTTGGGAGAGAATAGTTTCTGGCAATCTTATAACATGACACCCCTGATCCCCCAGGATCGTGGAAACAATATACTACTTTTTGGCCAGTCACTTGTGCTCCCTTATTCGGTCTCAGAGAGTTACACAGAAGAAACAGTCAGGCGTGTTACAGTAAGAATTCATTGCACAGTTGTTCTTCTGTTGTAAAATAGATGTGTTGCAACAACCGTTAGACAGTAGCAGATATATATGATTAGCAGTACAGGGAAATAAAAGGATAGTACAGCTCTACCATCTTGCAATAATCATAAATACACACATGAATATAAAATGCATGATAAAAGTGCACGTATTCCTACGATGCCTATCTAAATGTACCTAAGTGAACCTAGCAAGTGAGTAGGTGTTAAGCCAAGAATCCCTCTAGGATTTAGTCAACCCCATTACCTGAAGTGAGAGAGTGTGGGACCCCGCCCTGGTCTCGAGTTGGACACCCCGTGAGGGATGAGTTAGACAACTGTCAGCTGGAGCATCTGCGTGCAGGAGGGTCAGCATCTCTGGTCAGTGTGTCGGCCTAGAAGTCTCGATTTCCTCTGCCAATCCTAGCAAGATGTGCTGTATTTATACAAAAAGTATCTAGGGTTTCTTTGTTCCTTGTTTCTTGTATTAGCCATTGTTGGATTTGAGGATGACGTATGGGATGAACCTTGTACATAGATATTATGAAGGTGGTGTGGCCCCTGCCTGGTTTCCAAGAACCCTCATGAATATTCATTCATACTGTATGAGTCCATTGATGAAGTTATAGGACACTATTGTTCAGGGAAAACCCTTCTTCTGCACCCAAGACTAGAACTAGGTAAAGGTTCAATCCTAAAGGCTCGTTACTGTGTAGTATAAGGGAGATAATGTAGGGGAAGGTGTATGATGTTACCCGGGCCTTTATTAGAGTACCTATATGAAAAAGAACACCACCGATCGGCCTTGACGGAGGGGAGGGAGAGATGGCCTGGAGGACTCCCGTGGCTGTCCCATGCAGAATCGCATTGAATACCTGCAGTAAGTCTTTACTCTACTATTGGATGTGAGATGGGGCCTGCCTGCGCGTTTTGAGCTGCTTCTGTCAGTTACTATTGCATGTGAGAGGCTGAGTAGACTCACCAGGACTGCTCCCGCTGTTCTAACCAGGAAATCCATGGCTCTTACCTGGACATCCTACATAACTTTGGTAGTGCTGCAAGTTCATTATTGGCCAGAGGCGGAGTGGGGGCGGTGGAGATGGGTGACAAGCCACAATCTGCACTACAAGTCATCTGGGGGAGATTTCACTGGGCCAACTCCATGAGGCACACAGCCGGGGGCCGGTGTGCCAGAGGTGCCAAAGACATGGGCAAAACAGAAGGGAGACAGCCCAAACTTTTCTCCGAATCACATATATCCACCCGCACACAGAACAATGATCCAGATCACAGCATGTCAGATGACCACCAGCAGACCAGGCAGCCGGAGAATCCAAATTGAAATCTCTCCTGCTCACGATGAAAACTAGACTCACATCCATTGAAGCCAAAATAGACTTTATGTGCACTCGCATGGATTTCATCACTCAAAAGCTGGAGCAGCAGGACGGACGCATAAGGGAGGTGGAACAAATGATCTCAGACCAAGAGGATATCTCCTCACAAAATAGCAAACAACTCCTAAACATGGAATGCATCCTGAAGGTCATATCCGCAAAACATGACGTTTTGGAGGTGAGTTCAGCAGGAATAACATATGGATACTGGGTGTACCTGAATCAGCAACTATAGGGAGAATGGAGGACTATGTAGGAAGAATGCTAACCACTCTATAATGTTGCTGCCTTCTCCAAACAACTGGTGGTGGAGAGAGCCCAACGTTCTGTCAAGTTTGAAGGCAACACAATAACCATCTATCCGAGCTTTACAATGGCAGTCCAGGAGGCCAGGAAACATTTTTTGCTGGTCAAAAGAAAGCTGCAACAAGTCAGCATTGATTATGCAATACTGTATCCAGTGCGTCTTTGTCTTAATCATCAGGGGAAACAACATATTTTCACAAACCCGCAAAAGGTGCATAATTTCCTGTGGCATGTCAGTCGGAAATCCCCTCATAGGGCACGGGATATGCAACAAAGCAGATCAATCTCGCCCATTTCGGAGCAGGGATGAGCAGACTACAGGCCTCCCCGCACACATAACTGAGTCTCCTGGGTGTGGTTTCACTGGGGCTGCAGTTGTGGACAGGCTTTTAACAACATATAATTTGCTTAACCCTATGATTAATGTGCCTCATAAGCAAGTGGAGGGAACATTAGGGTACAATGCTATCAACATAGCACCAAATACTTAACTATAATCCACAGAGACTGCCTGGGTCCCCTAATAGCATACCCTGCCCACCTTCGTTGACTCGAGGGGGGACTGCCATGTTCCTGGTGATATCCCAGATGGATATCCCTGTTGTGGTTTATTGCATTTGTTTCTGTTTTTCTATTTACTTTTGCCTATTTCTCGGCTATTTTATTTATTCTTCCTTCCTCACCGCTGAACCTTTTCTTCCCAGTACTTTTCCTTGATCTGGTCTAATTTTTTTTCCATCTGGTCATAGTATGGGATTCTTTGCAGATTCTTTCTTGGGTGACACTACTGCAATTTTGGATTAACTCTTAGATCTATGCTATAGTAGTTATAAGGCTGTTGTTCTGGTCTTTTTTAATGGGTGGGCATTTTGTACCCGGTGGGACTGGGCTGCGGGAGTGGGTGGTGGAGGGCGAGGGCTTTGGGGTGGAAACTTTAATTGCACATTACTGGGCTTGGTGAATGTATCATACTACAGTGTGTCTATCTGAAAGACAGTTTTGGGCGAATAGAGTCTTGTTGACAGGAGCTTTTATGTTAACTGCACAGTCAACACAGACAAGCATGACTCAACTACACAACCTAGCTATAACTGCTTGACATAGAATATGATGGGGCTGGGGGACCAATTGAAATGTTGACATATCCTGGCCTATCTAGATAGGCATTAAATTCAGATTGCAATGCTGCAGGACACTCATATGGGCCCGCCTCGTAAGTCATCTTTGCATCCAGATGGGTGATATATAGATACATTGCGCGATACACCACATATGCCAGAGGTGCAGCCATACTAGTACAAAAGAATACACCTTATGTCCCGCAGGGCAATTTGATAGACCCACAAAGACGATACTGCTTGAAGTGGGGTAGACTGGCTAGACATTCTGTAATTTTAGTAAACTGCTACTGCCCCAATGCGGACAATGCCAAATTCTTTACTAAACTTTGGGGACTGGTGTTGAATGTTGGTTCCAAATATATTCTTTGGGGTGAAGATTTCAATACGGTATTAGAACCCAGCATCGATAGACACATCCCTAATTCCGCCACTATACCAGCTCGCAGTGGCATATCCACACCATCATGGCTGCACACCAATTACTAGATGCATGGAGGTCTACACATTCACAGAGCAGGGAGGGAACATTTTACTCTGCAGTACATTCCACCTAGTCAAGGCTAGAACACTGGCTTATACCCAGGCCCGCACATATTTGGACCATGCCCCTGCATCCCCCTACAACTGACTTCTCCGGCTGGTCCCCAAATTAATTGGTCCTAGAGGCTCTACCCCACAACCCTTTTAGATACTGCTTTCAGGGAGGAATTGGGGCAAGACATTCTGTTTTTTTTTGCCCATAATACAGGCTCGGTCACCTTGCTGTCTACGGTATGGGAGGCTTTCAAGGTTACCGATTGGATTTACAAAGCAAAAAGTGGAGGTATCTTACAAGATATTCGAAAAACACTTCTCAAAGCAGAGGGGAATAGCCCACACATGGGGTACTTGGAGTCTAAACTCAGGGATACACTCACTGAGTACCAAGGCACGGCAGGACAGGAATGTCTTTTCCGTAGCAAATATTTTCTGGAGCACACTTACGGTGAGGGTGAACTCCCAGGGAAGGCTCTGGCTGAACAGATCCATCAGCCCCCTTTCTCCACTTATGTCCTGGAAATCACAGATGCTGACAGCACACGCCACAAGGACATCAATGACCTTTTACACATCTTTCTATCATACTATTCTAAATTGTATACCACTGTTGGACTTGGCCCTTTTTGCAGGGTTGTCCCAGGAGTTTTTAACTTCCTCCTGTATTTTTTCTGAATTGTTGTTAGTGGTTTATGACTCTGGGCACTTTACCACTGCTGATCAGTGCTAAAGTGCATATGCTCTCCCTGTAAATTGTTGTTGTGAATTGGTATTTCCATGATTGCATATTTGATTTACTTGTCAGACCCTAGTACAGTGCATTGTGTGTGCCTAGGACCTGTAAATCAAATGCTGCCAGTGGGCTGCAGCACTGAGTGTGCCACCCACAGACGCAGCCTGTAAAATGTAACTTTGAAATGCCATTGCAGAACCTGTGTGCAGTCTGGGACAGCCATGTTCACTTGGCAAGTACACACACTTGCCAGTCCCTAAACCTTCCTTTTTCTACATATTAGTCACCCCTAAGGTAGACCCAAGGTACCCCTGTGGGCAGGGTGCAGCGTATGTGAAAGGTAGGACATGCCCTAGTGTGTGTGGCATGACATGATAATGAATTACTGCCAATTTTGTTTTTAACTATTGCAAGGCTGCCTGTTTCCATAGGACAGAATGGGGAGTTTGTTTATAACCTCTTATAAACATAACTGGCCCTGTTAACAAGGTAGGAAAAGTTTAGTATGCCTGAACTCACAAGGTTAAAAGTCATCTTTCAGTGAGGGCGATTTATACATTCTGTGTTTGAAAATACCACTTTTAGAAAGTAGGTATTTTCTTGCCTAACCATCTATTGTGCCTCTGCTAGGTTTGTGTATTGCATGTCTGACTTTTGGATGACAGGGGCTGGAGAGGGGCAGTGGCTCCAGAAGTCTGATAGTCAGGGCTGGGCTGAATAGACCTGGGCTGCATTTAGAGTACCGCAGAGAGCACCCTCTCACCCTTCAACGCAAGCCCTGGTCTCACTGACTCCGTTAACGAGCCGCTACCTGCACCGAATCGTGAGGACATCGCCTGCCGCAACGCTCTGTTTCACAACGCCGCCGCGACGTTTGCCCCAACCGACTCGCACCGACGTGTTGGTTGCAACAAGAAGGGTACTGTGTCTGAGTCTGTCGATGTTTAACTGGCCCATATCAACGTGGTCGGCAAGGAATTGTTAGACTCTGACGTATTCAGTATCGCAGTAGCTCCAGGAGGAGCTACTAAGTCGGAGAAACTGTGTTTTATGGATGTTCCTGCAATTTAAAGGGTATTTTGCACAAGTACTATTTTTCAATAGTATTGTATGTTCAATTTTTATCATATTTGGTCTTGTTGGTTTAGATAAAGATTTACTATTTTTCTAAACTGGTGTGGTGTCTATTTGTAGTGTTTTCACTGTATTACTGTATGTGTTCACAAATGCTTTACACACTGAGATAAGCCTGTCTGCTCGTGCCAAGCTGCCAAATGGGTGAGCAGGGGTTATATTAGAAGTGTATCCCCCTTACCCTGACTAGAAGAAAGGGCCCCTATTTGGACAAAGGTACCTATCTCTGCCAACTAGGGACCCCCATTTCTAACATTGGTGGTCAGCGGTGAGGATCATGGACTTGCATTTGTGATGTACATACAGTGGTTGGTGTACACTACAAGCATAGTGCAGACCATTACGTGACCACGTACTGTTTTTTCAGTTTTCTGGTGTGCTCCTGGAAGTATTTTTTTATACTAGGACTCTGGTTAGTTATTGCAAAATGGAACTTGACTTCTGGCACATGTTCATCTACAGAATGAAGGAGCTACGTGTGTTCTGCAAAGAAAGAGGGATGCATGTGAAGAGAAGGTCCAAGGAGGATCTAGAGGCATCCCTATTTCATTATGAGTTACCCTGCTGGGGGCCAACACTACCAGTTGAGTCTGAGGAGGAGAACTTCCCTGAAAGTGAGGGAGAAACATAAAAAGATGGCTGGCTTCTAGCTTGTGAGCATAGGCTGAGAGAGCTTGATGAGGAGCTCGAGAGGGCTGAGGCCAAATGGGCCTTAACCCAAGGATAAGAAATGTGTGTAGCTCAGTGAGCTTGGCTGGGTTGGAGGTGGAGTCCAGCTCAGATGGTGGCAGCAAAATGGTGTTATATAGGGCTGAGGGAGCAGTATACATACCCAGAGATGTGGCACCTGACTTGAAGGAGGGAGTTAACATACACTAGGGGGTTCAAGGATATGAGGTAGCTCCAGTGGGCACAGTGTCCCAGAGGTGGATTGGGGAACTGGCAAAGGGGTTCATAGTCCTAGTGGTCAGAGGAACACTCTGATGACTCTATATGAGAGGTGCAGGGAGAGGGGTCCCCCAAGGTAGAAGTCCTGGTGTGTGAGTGTGGAGACCACCCAGAAGAGTGTGGGTTGAGTGACAGAGACAGTCAGGCACTGTCTTGCCCATCTCAGGAGAGTGGTGTGGGGTACATGTGCGAGGCACTGGATGGTAAGCCAAAGGATAGCTTGGTTAACACCTGTGTGGGACTGTATGATTCGAATAGTAGAGAGCATATTTTAAGTCCTTTTTTTCCAGATCTATGCCAACGCCTGGTGGAGTGTGAGTTCTCTGACCCCAGGGAGCTCACACTGGAGGCAGATTTTTTGGTGGATTCCTGAGGGTCTGGGAGTGATCCTGATAGAGAAGGCTCAGGTATTTCCCAACAAAGAGTGGTGGGAAAAGTTCCTAGTAGCCCAGATAGGTCTTTGTGTAGTGGGAAGGGTGTAGGTACTCACGTCCTGTTTCTGCGGAGAAGGAGTGAGAATGGCATGCATTCCAAGGTACCCAAAACCCAGTCTCAGGGCCTGGAGAGTTCCCTAAGGGAACACCAGGTATGGATCCTAGGCTGTACTGGTAGGCCATCCATTGAGGGGGATCTCCTAGTGTCAGGAGAACTTGGAGCGTCTGTAAGCAGAGCTCCACCAGTTCTGGTGTCTGGCAGTTCTACTCCTGAGTGGAGGGTGCAGAAGTCCAGATGGAGGGGTGAGAGGGGGGTGTGGTCCCCAGTGGGAGAACCAGTGGGTCAGGGGCAAGCCTTAAGGGCTGAGCCTTATAGGAGTGACCATGGTGACACCACATCTGTTTTGGAGTGTCTTCATGCCCTGTCAGATGGGCAGGGGTAAGGAGATCAGCACCAGACAGACTGTCGTGCAACACATGAGGTATGTGTTACCCTTGTGGGGGCATGTGTGCTCCCCAGGAAGTACTGGTGTGCCAGATAGGTGCTCCGCTGCAGGGGGTAGTCCCAGGGATGGGAGGCCAGGTTCAGGAGGTTATGCCTGGCCTGGAGGGACGGACAACTGTAAACAGTGTCCTGACATTTTGTCTTCTGGGGGCACCGCTCCAGGTGGGACGGTTCAAGGCCCCAGTAAGGGAGGCTTGGAGAGGGCAGCCTCACCCCTGACCTCTGCCCAGTCTAAGGGTACAGACCCTAGGTTGGAATCCCATTTGCAGGATAGAACCCCTGACACACTGATAGATACCATTATGCGCTTGATATCCATGCCCCTGTCTGTGGCGCACCATATTGCCCTGATGAAGATGATCATCTTACCTAAACTGCTCTACCTCTTTCTAAATATTCCATCCCCGCCTGGCCACAATTTTTTTAAATCCCTATAAACACAGCTCATTAGACTATGAGAGAGGGCTGAGGCCAAATGAGCCTTAACCCAGGGAGAATAAATGTGTATAACTCAGTGAGCTTGGCTGGGTTGGAGGTGGAGTCCAGCTCAGATGGTGGAGCAAAATGGTGTTATATAGTGCTGAGGGAGCAGTATACATACCCAGAGATGTGGCACCTGACTTGAAGGAGGGAGTTAACATACACCAGGGGGTTCAAGGATATGAGGTAGCTCCAGCGGGGCGCAGTGTCCCAGAGGTGGATTGGGGAACTGGCAAAGGGATTCATAGTCCTAGTGGTCGGGGGAACACTCTACTGACTCTATATGAGAGTTACAGGGAGAGGGGTCCCCCAAGGTAGAAGTCCTGGTGTGTGAGTGTGGAGACCACCCAGAAGAGTGTGGGTTGAGTGACAGAGACAGTCAGGCACTGTCTTGCCCATCTCAGGAGAGTGGTGTGGGCTACATGTGTGAGGCACTGGATGGTAAGACAAAGGATAGCTTGGTTAACACCTGTGTGGGACTGTATGATTTGAATGGTGGAGAGCATATTTTAAGTCCTTTTTTTCCAGAGCTATACCAACGCCTGGTGGAGTGTGAGTTCTCTGACCCCAGGGAGCTCACACTGGAGGCAGATTCTTTGGTGGATTCTTGAGGGTCTGAAGAGGCATCTGGGGGTGATCCTGATAGAGAAGGCTCAGGTATTTCCCAACAAAGAGTGGTGGGAAAAGTTCCTAGTAGCCCAGATAGGTCTCGTTGTAGTGGGAAGGGTGTAGGGACTCAAGTCCTGTTTCCGCAGAGAAGGAGTGAGAATGGCATACGTTCCAAGGTACCCAAAACCCAGACTCATGGCATGGAGAGTTCCCTAAGGGAACACCAGGTATGGAGTCTAGGCTGTACTGGTAGGACAACCATTGAGGGGGATCACCTAGTGTCAGGAGAACTTGGAGTGTCTGTAAGCAGAGCTCCACCAGTTCTGGTGTCTGGCGGTGCTACTTCTGAGTGGTGGGTGCAGAAGTCCAGATGGAGGGGTGAGAGAGGGATGCGGTCCCCAGTGGGAGAACCAGTGGATCCGGGGCAGGCCTTAAGGGCTGAACCTTATAGGAGTGACCATGGTGACACCACATCTGTTTTGGGGTGGCTTTACGCCCTGTCAGATGGGCAGGGGTCAGGAGATCAGAACCAGGCAGACTGTCACGCAACACATGAGATATGTGTTACCATTGAGGGGGGCATGCATGCTCCCCAGGAAGTACGGGTGTGCAGGCAGGTGCTCAGCTGCAGGGGGCAGTCCCATGGTTGGGAGGCCAGGTTCAGGAGGTTATGCCTGGCCTGGAGGGAAAGACAACTGTAAACAGTGTCCTGACCTTTTTGTCTTCTGGGGGCACTACTCCAGGTGGGACAGTTCAAGGCCCCAGTAAGGGGGGCTGGGAGAGGGCAGCCTCACCCCTGACCTCTGCCCAGTCTAAGGGTACAGACTAGGCTGGAATCCCACTTGCAGGATAGAACCCCTGAACTGATGGGTGAATTGTGTAGGACACCTGCCACAGGTGCCCTGACAATTCTGGGTACCACTCCAGGTGGTAGGGTGCGGAGACCGGAGGAGGAGGACCGGGTGTGGGAAAGCCCACCCCAGCCTCCTGTCCTGCCACCGGGTACAAGCCCGGGGCTGGTGGGTCAGTGGCAGGATGTCATACCTGACCTGACAGGCGGGAGAGTGGACAAAGGGTGCCAGGTACCTGGGGCTACTGCCCTCACTCTCTGACACCACAGAGGTTTGAGAGCCCTGAGAGGCATAAGACCAAAATCTCATACTTGACAACTACAACTGTCAGAGGCCACTGTGGCTTGCTGTCTTGGTGGACTGAATGGCCTGTGGGGGGGGGGCAGGAGTCACTTCCCAGGGGTGGACTGGGCCACACCACTTTGTTGTCCATGTGGGTACTGTCTGTCTGTTGGGACACACCGGTGAACAAGCTATGGTTAGGTGCTGCACGGATGGTGTCCACAGGTGAGGAGGAGGGTTCCCCATGGGTTAGCTTATTGGGCTCTGAGAGTATGGACAGAGGGTTCCAAATTGGTTCAGATTGGTGTAGAACTGGAGTATGCCCCTGCTGTTGCGGGCCAGGGTCCAAGTTCTATTGCACCAAGCAGGGAAGCCCTTCAAAGTATTGATTAGTCTACCCTGGCTTCAGGCTGGAAGGGGGGCATGTTGGAATTGACCCATTTTGCAGGGTCATCCCAGGACCTTTTGTCTTCCTCCTGTATTTTTTTTTTACCTGTTGTTGGTGGTTTTATGACTCTGGGCAATTTACCACTGCTGATCAGTGCACAAGTGCATATTCACTCCCTGTAAATTGTTGTTATGAATTTGTGTTTCCATGATTAGCATATTTGATTTACTTGTCAGACCCTAGTACAGTGCACTGTGTGTGCTCAGTGCCTGTAAATCAAATGCTGCTTGTGGGCTGCAGAACTGATTGTGCCACCCACAGACGCAGCCTGTAAAATGTTATTCTGGCCTGCCACTGCAGAGCCTGTGTGCAGTGTGGGACTGCCATGTCGACTTGGCAAGTGCACACACTTGCCTGTTCCTAAACCTTCCCTTTTCTACATATTAGTCTCCCCTAAGGTAGGCCCAAGGTACCCCTGTGGGCAGGGTGCAGTGTATGTGAAAGGTTGGACATGCACTTGTGTGTGGCATGTCCTGATAGTGAATTACTGTCAATTTCGTTTTTCACTATGGCAAGGCTACCCGTTCCCATAGGAGACCATGGGGAGTTTGTTTATAACCTTTTATAAACATAACTGGCCCGGGGAACAAGGTCCAAAAATAAAGTTTAGTATGCCAGAACTGATTTTTACATTCTGTGTTTGAAAATACCACTTTGAGAAAGTAGGTATTTTCTTACCTAACCATCCAGTGTGCCTCTGCTAGGTTTGTGTATTGCATGTCTGGCTTTTGGATGACAAGGGCTGGAGAGGGGCAATGGCTCCAGAAGTCTGATGAGTCAGGGCTGGACTAAATAGACCTGGGCTGCATTTAGAGTAGGTGGAGGAGATTTCTTTTCACCTGAATGGGCCTTCAACAATGCTGTCTCCACCCCCTGCCAGGAAGCTGCAGCAGTGAGGACAGAACTGGTTTTGGCTGGGTACAGACACTCTCTGCCTTCAGAGAACAAAGGATTTTTGTGTATAAAAAGGGGGACCCAGACCCCAGACTTTCAGATCACTTCTGGGAAATCAAGAGGATGCCTTTGCCAAGGAGAAGAGCCGGAGAAGCTGAGTAGGAATCCTGCCCCTGTGCTGTTTGCTGCCTGGTGTTGGCCTGTAGTGGTTACTTGCTGCCAAGGAAAGGAGAAAAGGACTTTGTTGCTTGCTTTGTCCCCCTGCGTGAAGAAAATATCTCCAAGGGCTTGATCTGAGCTTGCCCCCTGTTCTAGAGGTCTCAGGAACAGCAAAGACCTGACCGTGTCTCTGGGCAACGTCTCTGATCGTCGCCGCAGAAGAAAAGGGTAGCGGACTCTGTCATCGAGTACGTAGCTAGATTCTGTGTCCTGAAAGCACCGCCGAGAGCAACGTCAATGAGCTGCTGCTTGGACCACGTCCTGTGGGCACCGCACTCCGCAACGCTTCGCTACATGCTACAAGGACGTCATCAATTCTGTTGCTGCCCAACCTGAACATCGACCCACTGCGTCACCGCACTGTGACCTGCCAGCACCGCAGCGAGCACCGTCTCACCCTTCAATGCAAGCCATGGTCTCACTGACTCCATCAACAAGCCGTGCTCTGCACAGAATCATGAGGACATCACCTGCAGCAACGCTCCATTTCACAACGTGACCGCGACGTTTGCCCTGACCAACTCGCAGCGATGTGTTGGTCGCAACAAGAAAGGTACTGTGTCCGAGTCTATCGACGCTTTGGCTATCCCGTATCAACGCGGTCGGCTGGAATTGTTAGACTCTGTCGTATTCAGTATCGCAGTTGCCCCAGGAGGAGCTACCAAGATGGAGGATCTGTGTTTTATTGATTTTCCTGCAATTTAAAGGTTATTTTGCACAAGTACTATTTTTCAAGAGTATTGTATGTTGGATTTATATCGTATTTGGTCTTGTTGGTTTAGATAAAAATTTACTATTTTTCTAAACTGGTGAGGTGACCATTTGTAGCGTTTTCACTGTATTCCTGTATCTGTTCACAAATGCTTTACACACTGCCTCTGAGATACTCCTGTCTGCTCGTGCCAAGCTACCAAGGGGGCGAGCAGGAGTTATTTTAGAAGTGTATCCGCCTTACCCTGACTAGGAGCAAGGGCCCCCATTTGGACAAAGTTACCTACAACTAGAGACCCCCATTTCTAACAACCACATATAGGGCATGTCCTCCAGACGTTCCCTCATACCTGGACGAAGTGTCTTTGGGGTGGCCAAGCAGGGCACAGCAGGACCTTTCCTCTGTCAACTTCGAGGAAGAGGAGATCAAAACCGCCATAATGCAACTGAACTCCAGTCGCACCCCTTTGCCCAACGGCCTGCCGGCGGATTTCTATAAAACCTATGTGGGAACTTTGGTTCCGGTGCTTAGAGCCTTGTATTCTGATGTGCTAGATCAGGGCATCATCCCACCTACAATGCAAGAAGCCCTGATTATATCTCTATTAAAACAGGATAAACCTGCGGATGCTAGCGCATCCTATCTCCCTCTTTCACTTAAAAATTGTGATGTAAATATTTTGGCTGAAATCCTAGTTAATCTTCTGAGTCTATTGATGGAATTGTTGGTACTGCCGGATCAGTCTGAATTTATTCCAGGACGAGCTACATCTCATAACCTTCACACCATCTTTGCGGTACTCCAGGTTATCGACCCAGATCTGTGGCTGTGTTCCTGAATGCCACAAAAGTGTTCAACTCCCTGGAATCCTCCTTGGATTGCTGCTCAGAATGGGCTTCTCTACCTCCTTTCTCTTGTGGATCGCGATACTATATAATCAACCACAGACTAGGGTCCGGAATAATGGAACAAAATCCCACCTTTTTTTTCATTTCACGAGGCACTTGATAGGGGTGCCCATTGTTGCCCTTGCTGTTTGCACTTGCCATGGAACCCCTGATGACCAAGCTTTGACAGCATCATAGAGACAATGCACTCCGCTACCCCACTAGGCACCTGATGGTATCGTTCTATGCAGATGATATAACACTCAATGTCCGGGATCTACAGATTAGTCTTAAACAAATCATACAGGTGTTTTTTGTATATGGCGAGTGATCGGGTATTCATCTTAACTGGGATACATGGCAAGTCCTTCCCCTCCCTCCCACGATCCAAAGGCATGCCTTCTATTACCCTTTAAAATGGTGCGCATCAGTCCTTAAACATCAGGGGATATGGGTATCCAAAGACTAGAACGAATTAATTTGAGCCAATTATGGCAGGGCATTAGACACACTGATAGATACCATCATGCGCTGAATATCCATGCCCCTGTCTTTGGCGGACCATATTGCCCTGATGAAGATGATCATCTTACCTAAACTGCTCTACCTCTTTCTCAATATTCCATCCACTCCTGGCCACAATGTTTTTAAATCTCTACAAACACAGCTCATTAGACTAGCTTAGAGAAGTAAGAAGCCCAGATTGAGATCGGATGTACTCACGCAGCCATTTTCTAGGGGTGGATTTGAAGCCCCGGACATGGAAATATATTTCTTGTGTGCCCAGGCCCACTTCGCAGCATACTGGTTTCACCCTCCATCTTTTTTGCCACATCTGGCTATTGAACAGGGGTATGGCCGCAGTTCTCACTATAGCCTTTCTGGGAGCCCAATCGCCCCATGGAGAGCAGTTAGCTTCCACAGTAGCATGCACATCTGCGGTGTGACAGGAAATAGCCAGGAAACTGAACAAACCACTCTTGTACTCTCCACTTCTTTAAATACTTTACCATCACCACCTCCCTTTAAAGCACGAAACGGCCTGTCGGAATAGGCTACTCCAATTGGGCAGGACCTCATGGGGAGATATGTTTTAGGGGGACAACTTTAAATGTCAGGACACATTGACCACTCTGCATGCACTATTACAGTCTGCAAGCCTTAAGCATATGTCTTGGCTATATATCACAATGCACAACTGGAGCACGTCAAGGCCCAGGGAGGAGCCCGGGATGGGTGGAGTGGGTAAATGGAGTAAACACTGACAGATGAGCAACAACTTTACTGCTGCACCAGACGGGCCAGATCACAGATAGCTGTTGGATCCGCATTATACAGTTTAAATTCTTTCACCAACTTTATTGTACTCCTACCTGACTGCACAAATACTGACTACACCCTACAAACACATGCGATCGATGTAGATCGGAGGGGGCCGGCTTTCTTCATCTGGCCTGGGACTGTAAGCCAATACAAGACAATTTGAAACAAATATCTGATGCCATGTTTCTGATGACAGGGATAAACATAGCTCTCACTCCATGACTGCTCTATGGGATTCATTGCAAATATGAAGCCATCGCAGCAGAAGTTTTATTCCCTAGGGCTGCTGTTAGCAAAACGAAGGGTGGAGTGCAGGTGAAGAAGGGGAAGAGCCTCCAAATTTAAGGAGTGGCTGCAAGATTTGGGGCAAGATGTCGACTCTATTTTGCATGCGCAAATGGGTTTACGACCCATTTTTCAAATACAAAATACAAATAGGCCATGTACTAACCCATATTTAGCGAGTCGCAATTTTTTGGCGACTTGCCAAAGGGGCGTTCCAAGGGCGTCCCTTCCTAATAGTGAGTCAGAATCCTATGTAAGACTGTTCTGCAAACGCAATTGCGGATGCAAAACAGTCGCAGTTTACCACCCTTCTCAGAAGGGGACAACCTTCCCCTTTGTGAATGCAAGGGATAATATTTTCTAGGGGCAGGCAGTGGACCCAGGGATCACTACTTGCCCTTAAAAATGAAACGAAAAAGTTTCATTTTTCTTTTTTTAAATGCATCCCGTTTTCCTTTGAGGAAAACCGGCTGCATTTAAAAAAAAAAAACTGCTTTATTTAAAAGCAGTCCCAGATATGGAGGTCTGCTGAGCCCAGCAGGCCACCATACCTGGGAGGGACAGCCATTCCCAATGGGGTCGCAAATTGCGAGTGCCTCATTAATATTCATGAGGCATGCAATTTGCGACCCCATTGGGAATCGCAAACACTGTCTGAGACACTGTTGTACATTGTGATTTGCGACTCGCAGTTTGTCGCCATTTGCGAGTCACAAAACACAATGGTCGTAAATCTGGCCCTTGCTTTACTGCAGCGATCAGATGTGTACCTATGCAGAACTCTTGCCTATGTCCTCGTGCGCCAGGGACTGTGCGATCATATCTACTTAATGCACCAAGCACACAGAGGAATGGGGTGACATCTTGGCCTCATTGCTCCCTGACTCTGACAGTAGCCCACCTGATATTCGATATTCGATCTGAGGTCAATGCATGGTGGTGCTTGAAAGGTAATCAAATTTCTGTGGTCAACTAGTACTGAGATAATTTTGTGGACATTTGCTACTCATGTGAACTGAACATACAGTTGTAAAGGGGATACTACATATGTACCAGATAATGCACCTGATATGCCTAATTCATAAGTGCTGATGATATGTCTCTACATATCGAAACTGCTTAATAAATAGAGTTAAAAAAAGGAAAGGACAGGAATGAGCTGGTTAATGTTAAATGTGTCACTTTCCTGCCCTTTCCCTTTCACGCAGCACAGCAAGGTGGATTGCTGCGCTAAACTGTGTGAACGTTTGATATATATGCCCCATATTGTGTGTGGGTGTTCAACGAGACCAAACATGTACATGTGGTTAAAGAACATCACTCCAATTTTTTAAAGAAAGCTCTGGCTCATGGGTGTGCAAGCATCTCAACAGTGAATGGTTAAAGTTGCCATGTTTAACTCCATCCTCTGCTGAAGCATGCATAATATATGACAAGCATGAACTTAAAACATGCAGGCCTCTCTAGGTCCAGTGAGGCACCTGCAGATAAATGCATGTGGGGCACAATTTTAAATGGGAATAGTTTAAGAAGTATTGTTCCTCGCATAGATTCCTCAGGTTTTTCTAAGCTTTACTTTTTCTGTTTCTTTCTTTCTGCATGTTCTCTCTGTTCTGAAGGTTCTCCCTCCAAATTTTTAAGAATGTTTTTTTAAAAAAATGTATAAAGTAGAGAGCGAAAGTGGGAAAGGAGATTTTCCAAGTGTTCAGATTTTGACGAGGGATAGATCATATGTTTAACATATAAATTCTCCATCTCTATTAGTCCAGAGAACGTGGGCATGGAGCGAGTCAGAGATCCATTTCATTTCGAAGTAGAAATGCTGCAGGCATGCAATAAAACCTGTTTAGAGTATGACTGGGCTCTGCAGATAAGAAAAGCTTGGAGGACAGGAAAGATTACCTTGCTTCTTTTTGCCCTTTACATCGGCCTCTTGGCTCGACACTTAATTGCATTTTTGATCCATTACTGAAAATAATTGAGGACAATTTACAAGAAACATCGTAAATCCGCACCTGTATAGGTACCTTGCTACTTTTTGAAATTCTGGGAATGTCAGGTGGCATCAGCCGCGGTCGGTAGTAGGAGTAACTGCAGGGCGGTGACGTGGGGAGGGGGAGGGGCAGGGTGGGGGGTAGTACACTATGGATTACGGAGGTTTACAGGTAAATTAACATATAACTTAATAAAACGAATTTTGTTGCGTGCACTGCATCGCATTTGGGGATGCAACGAAATTCGTTTTTATTAAGTTATATGTTAACTTACCTGTAAACCTCCGTAATCCATAGTTTACTACCCCCCACCCTGCCCCTCCCCCTCCCCACGTCACCGCCCTGCAGTTACTCCTACTACCGAGGGCGGCTGGGTGGCATGTTCCTTGGCTTCCATTTTGAAAATCTGCAGTTCTACATAGCAGAGACTTAATTAAGCACTAGGGAAAAGGTGTTCAGTTTTCTTTTTTCTTTATCCTTCACTACCTCCTAGTTTGAAGGTAATCAATTGCCCTTCCCTTTATGGATGGATAGTTTGGCAGTTTGCTGGAGTAAATGTCTGGCCATTTGCAGGGTGGGAAAATGTATTGGAGTTTGTGTACGTCCACCATCTTGCTAGACTGACCACCACACCTTGTTCCTCCCACTTCCCGCCCTTGGCTGAATATTTCTCAGCATTAATATCCAACAAATATTCTGTTATAGTAAACCCATTACATCAGCCAGTATTCCTTTTGTGAATGCCTGTCAGGTGCAAACATACGCATTTTTTATTGCAAACATTAGTTTGCAGTGAAAATTAAGAGATGTGCCCCCACAGTCGTAGGAATATTAATGATGAGCAAAAATGAAAAATATCTAATTGTACTATTGATTTAAAAGAAAAGTAGGTGAATGTTCCTGAGAGAAAGAAAATCTGATCTGTGGAAAATATGTTTATTCTAAGTTAAGAAGTGACAGAAATGGCTCACATCCAGTGATTTTTATAAATTGGTTTAGAATTGAGTCTTAAATGAACACAAACAAATGCTCGGTTATTTCACACAAAAGGAACACAATTAGGAAATATGTTTTCCTCTGTGCGCTCCACGTAAGTGTGATCACAGCCACCTTCTTGATTGCATTTCCAATATCAATTTCACGCATGTTTGCGACACGAAACTATTTAATTAAAGTCACCTGAGCCCTAAGATTGTAAGAGAATTTCTGTTGCCCTTATTAAAGTTACAAATTTGTTTTAGGGCATCCATTGCAGAGCTAGGATTGGAAAACAGAACTTAGTAGCACAATTGGGATTTCATATCAGTGGTTTAAAGCACAAGTCAGGATTTTAGATAAAAAAGGCAAACTCTTCATGTTTCAGGAGTAAACTAGCATAAAAAAAGCATTTCCCTGCCTAGTCTTTCTCTGACAGTAGTCAAAGCAAAGGTCTACATTTACTGAGATCTAGACACACTTTACATCGCATCTGACCTAGAAGGCAAAGTCTGAGTAGTGCAGGAACTATAGGGCCTGACTATGAGTCTGGCGGTCTTCCGACCACCAGACTTGCAGGGGCGCAGGAGTGGCGGTCCACAGTTCTGCTGATTACAACCTACAAAGTCGTATCGGGGGAGGACTGCCTGCTGCGCCAGGGAACAGTCATTCCCTGGCAGTGGCGCAGGAGCGCCACAACACATTTTGACTTCTTGCACCATTAGCCTTTTCATGGAGGAGCCCCCCCCCCCATGAAAAAGCTGGCAGTGCAAGAACAAAGGGGGCCCTTCAGGGCCCCATGTACCCCACGCCATGAGGATACATTCAGGCGGGCACAACACGTGCCCCCTTGTCTGTATTCCCCTCAGTTCGAGCACGGCATGGACGTCACTGTTCATGCTGTTCCTGGAACTTTTTGTCCGTTCCCGCTGTGGTGCCTGTTTTCAAGGCACCGCCATGGGAACGGCCAGAGGACCACCAACCGTATTACGAGTTGAACATTTTCAACTCATAATAAGGTCGGTGGTCCTGCGTGGCTTTGGAGCAGCGGAGGTGGCATTGCACCGGTGCTGCTGCGGCAAACTCGTAATCAGGCCAATAGCTCTTTACAAAACAACACTCCCTGAAAGATGCTGACCGAAAGTGAGTGCAGAACTATGTGTATCTCGCCTGCTAACCAATGGTAAAGTGCCTGTGCTCTCCCTTTCAATATGATAAAATTGGCATATCCCCTAATTGGCATATTCAACTTGACTAATAACCCCTTGTACATAGTACAAAGTGTACCCATGGCCTGTAAATTAAATGTCACCAGTGGCTGCAGCACCAATTTTGGCATACACTGCAGTGACAGTGCATACATTACTGCAGGCCTACCATTTGTAGCCTGGCTGTGCATTTTTGAAACTGCAAATTCAACCTGTAAACTAACCTTTTTTGCCGGAAGTAAATTATCCTTTTAAATACGAATAAGTCACCCCTTAGTAGGCTTAATGGGCTGTACGGCATGGTGCATGGTATTAAAAAGTAGGACCTGCAAAAGTATAATGTTAAACATGTATTTACAGTGAAAAAGGCCCAAAAAGCTATTTTCACTGTAGTAAGGTTGGCTGTTCCACGTGAAAGCATTGGGTTACAATATTAAATGTAATACTGTTATCTCTGCCTAGGAAACTGCTACACATTTTATTCTTGGGCATTTAAAAATATTTCTTACAAGGCCAATTCACTGGTGAAATCAGATCTGTAATACATATTTTGGGAAAGGTACTTTTAGAAAGTTACCTTTTCCCTGCCTAAAGTCTCTGGAGGCCCAGTTGCACAATCCTCAGCTGTCACCTCGCAGCTTAATAGCCCACCTGATAAGGTGTGAAAACTGTTCACTAGGCAAAACAAAGGATTGCTTGTGGGGAGGTGTTTCTGTTCCTCAGGCAGGAGGATCATGTGGGCTGTGTCCAGAAAGTTAATGAATTTCAAAGAGCTCTACCCTGTCACAGGCAACTTATAGCTAACATCTGGACAGGGCCTTTCTTTGTTGTCCCACTCAAACAGGCATCCAACCGAGTGGACTAGTCCACAGTAATGACAAAGGAGGGGTTACTTATTTCACTGGCCACATCTATGGGGTGGGCACACAGGCTCCGCACAAAGAGGGAAGGTTTTCACCATCAAGATATGTTATGCAGATTTGTAGAGAGCACAATAACTTGAGAGGATATCCTGTCGTTGAGCAGGTGTGAGTCTAGACACACCTTGGATTTAGGCAGAAAGGTCACTGTGGGATTGTTTGCATTAGATCCACAGGGAATGTTGCAAACGTAGGTAGAGCTGGCCACAGAAACCTTTACCCTATTGGTTAGGGAGCAGCTAAAAGTCGCTCCCACCCACAGGCATAATGATGCTAGGCACAAAAGTGGCATCCAGAGTACTCTCCTCAGAACCCATTCTGGGCCTATGGAAGAATAGAAGAGGACTAGACCTACTGTCTGAGACCTGAGAGGAGACAAGGAGTCTGGACCGGCTCTCCATCTTGTACCCAGAAGAAAGAAGTGGACTCTAAGAGTCATAAGGCTCATCTTCTGTTCACAATAGAGGTAAACACAGGCTATCAGGCCTTTTTTTGCAGCTACCCAGCTGATCAGTTCAAACTGGACAAGCCATGGACCTTGCTGCTTGCATCTGCTGGAGTGAAGTTTGACCCCCAAGGTCCTGGACCCTTGGCTGATGGCAAAGTGTACACATCCTAGCTTATCCTGGAACCTAGGCGTTGGAGTTGAACATTTCTTCAGGGTCATCCCAAAACGTTTTG
The DNA here is from genome assembly GCF_964204655.1 of Triturus cristatus. NCBI lineage: Eukaryota > Metazoa > Chordata > Amphibia > Caudata > Salamandridae > Triturus > Triturus cristatus. The sequence goes on along the minus strand of NC_140593.1, from coordinate 525,988,096 downwards.
TCTTTACCCTCCTATTTTTTTAACCAATTTGTGTTGGCTTTTAAGACTCGGAGCACTTTACCACTGCTTACCAGTGCTTAAGTGCTTGTGCTCTCTCCCCTTTAAACATGGTGAAATTAGTTTACGCCAAATTGCCACATTTAATTAACTTGTAAGTCACTAGCAACTAAGGGCCTGATTACAATTTAGGTCGGAATTGCCTCCGACTGACACCGTTTCGGTGGAGGAACCACCCGACCATAGGACAGCAGTTCTGCACACCGAAGTATGACACATAGTGCTGTTGGAAACACCCATTTCTTAATGGGAGCTTGTGCAGCGGGCAGAAACCACCCGCAGCACAAGCTCCCATTGAGAAATGGGAGTTTGTGAATATCCCTGCACCGTGTGGCAGACACCTAAAGGTGTTCACGGGGGCATCGTAGATGCCCCGCAAGCCCAGATGCGGAGGGTCGGGGGAAAGGGGCCCTGCTTGGGGGCCCCAATGTTGCTTTCCAACAGCGTTTCCACGTCAGAATGGGAGCTTCTGTGGCGAGTGGGAACCACCTGCAGCACAAGCTCCCGTTGAGAAATGGTAGTTTGTGAATGTCCCTGCTCTGTGTGGCAGGCACCTAAAGGTGCTCAGGCCCAGATGCGGAGGGCCCGGGGGAATGTGGGCCTGCTTTGGGGGCCCCAATGTTGCTTTCTGACAGCCTTTCCATGTCTGAAAGGCTGACATGGAAAGGCTGCCGGAAACCAACATCATAATCCCGAAGGTGGAAATTCAGTCCTTAAGGGATTATGGTCATTCAGAAAGCACCAGTCAGTCCCTCTGACTGCTGCCTCCAACCGCACACATTGTAATGCATCAGTTGGACCGCAGCAGTAGATGCGGTTCAGACTGCAACCGACAAGCTGTCGTTTTGTGGTTCAAACCACATCATAATTAGGCCCATATTAGTACATGTCCACAGGGCCTGTAAATTAAATGCTATTAGTGGGTCTGCAGCACTGATTGTTCCACCTACATATATGGCCCTTTTAAGCATGTCTTGGACCTGCCATTGCAGCCTGGGTGTGAAGTTTTATACTTCCATTTTGACCTTTCAAAATAAACGTTTGGTGAGGCCCAAACCTTCCTTTTTAACACATACAATTCACTCCTCGTGTAGGCCTTCTGAATGCCAGAAGACAGAGTGCAGTGTATTTAAAAAGTTGAACATGTACCTTTAGCTTTTACGTGTCCAGGTAGTGACAAACTCTTACATTTGTTTTTCACTACTGCAAGTCCTACCTCTCACATATGACAATATTAGGTTACTTTATTCCACTTAATAAGTGATAACTTTCAATTTGGAGCAGGTAGAAATGTCGAGTTTGCTGTCAAACAAATTGTAATTTAAAGTCCACTTTAATGGCAAAGTCAAATTTTAAGTCACAATTCTGAAAATGGTCTTTTAGAAAGTCGGCATTTTCTTGCCCTAACTATTTGGTACCTGCAGCCTATTCCTGGATCACATGTATGGGTGTAGTTGGCACTTGAAGTTTGTTTATTCCTCCCCGACTGCTATGCAATACAAGGATTAGATATGCCTGGATGGGTCATCACCTGGTAGGATGGAGGGCGGAGCTGGGCTCAGCCCCACTTGCAGCTGAGTAGGCTGTGCTCTGCCTTCACACAAAGGACTTGCCACCACTGCATTGTTAATGCAGCCAGCTTGGAGCCAGGGAAGGCAGGAATCTTCAAGGACTTCAAAGGGAATTTTCCGGAAACTTCGTCTACTTCAAAGTGGGCAACAGGTATGAATATTGGACCCCTTAGACCAAACTCATTAGTACACTGCTGCCTTGCTAAATGCACAAAATCAAAGACAGTGGAACAAACACAAGAATTTGCCACACTAATCAGAAAAATCACCAAGGGAATCTAAATGCTGAAAATATATTGTGTGCAGACTTTCAAATGTGCTCCCTGTCCTAGAGCACCCCCCCAACCAAAGGGGAATTTTACACCAACACAAAATCAGAGCTGCACCACTGTAAAACACACGTCCATATGAGTAATTACAGCTCAATAAAGCGTAGAATGTAGAATTTAATTCTCTCTTCTTTATTTTTCTTTTCAAGATAACAGTCAACAGGTTTCGTCCTATGACATAGATGTATCACTGTTCTAATAATCTCAGGCCGATGAGTCAATGATGTGGTTTGATAGCCACCCATTCTTTGAGGCTATGTTGGTATGATAAAACCAAACCTGCCAATTTATATGTACCTTATTCTGATAGCCAGACTTCATATCCGAAGTTTGGACCAGCATAGTCAAATCAACACTCATCTCCCGCCAGTGATACATCTATTCCTAAATATTGGTCTTTGGATTTCCTTGAATACGTTTTGGGTTTATATATGGATTGTGCATTTGATTTATAAATCAGGTACTTGACTGCTACCTCTGCTTGGAATATTTAGAACATATGGGGGCCGATTCCGATCGCAAAACGTACCGACCGGCACGGACCCGGACCGGAGACCGACCGACACGGACCAGCGCTGTACGACTCATGCAGTACGATGCATAGCGTGTGAATTACAACCGACACGTACGGAATACAAGCCGTATGACTGAGCCGTAGGGAAAATAGTGATCCCGCCGGAAAACCGACGCGAGTTTCACCGACCGACACGAACCCGGAATGAACACGACCAACACGTACCCATGATGTCCGACCCGCGCAGTACGATGCAATGCGTGCAAAATCAGACCAACTCGCACGGAGCCCAAGCCGCATGACCGAAATGCACAGAAAACCGGGCCCACAAGTAATAGAGATATCCGCGACCAAAGCGTATGAAACACAGAAGAAAGTCAGCATGAACGAGGCGGAGAATCCCGCACGAGCCAACATCAGCGTCCGTCTCGGTCAGAAGAACGTCTCCTTCATGCCTAGAAAACCCAAAGGAAAAAAGACAAAAAAAGGACCAAACAAGCAATGACAAAGCCAATAAATATTTTTTAAAAACCTGGGACAAAGAAACACCCACAACTCCACCTATATAAAGGATATCAATCACTACCATGATCCTTTGCAAATAGGAGACACAGCCAGCAGCAAACACCATCACACAGCAACCACAGACAAACTCACAACTCACCCATCACACAACTCACACACCATCAGCACCTCACCAAAAGCACTAACACATACAGCTAGCCAAACCAATACTATCCCACCCTCACTTGTACCCTCACACACACACATCACTCACCACCACCACCCATCACCATGCCCTCAAAAAAGAATCCAAAGTTCACAGATAGTGAGTTAGAAGTGCTGGTAGACGAGATCATCAGAGTAGAGCCACATTTGTTTGGTACATGGGTCCAAAGGACCCCCATGTCACAGAATACCAAGATGTGGGTGAGGATTGTAGACAAGGTGAACGCACAAGCACCAGCAAGGCGCACAAAGGACGATATCCAGAAAAGGTGGTATGACGTGCACAGAAGGGTCAAGAAACTCATTGTAAAAGATCACGCTTTGAGTCAGTGCACTGGCGGTGGCCCTCCTGCCAAACCAGTCTACTTCAGGACCTGGGAGGAGAAGGTGCGGGACATCCTACAACCAGAGAGCGTCCATGGTCTAACAGACATACCAGAGCCTGGTGAGTACACAAACAACATACCCAATATTGTGTGGCAAGGGGACAGTGAAACCATGCACCGCAAGCAAAGCCACAGTAAGCAATAGATAATCATCCCAAGATGTGTATACTAGTCAGACAAACACAATACCTGCCATCTCATAGTGACTTGGAACTGTGTCATGACATGTACCAACCTACAAACAAATAGAGCAAGGCAGTGACAGAAAGCCAAATAAACACTGCCAGACAGTTCGCGACCACAAACACACTGCCTCACAGTGCAGCTGACTGACAGGAAGGAATAGTGGGGATGCAGGTGAAGTGAGTGTAGCCAAAAGCATGATGGGGTTTGTAGTCACAGATAATGCTCCCCCTCCAAATTGGCCTATCAAGACCTCTCAGAAACATGCCCACATCACAGGGAGTGGAAAATGACTGACAAGATGGCTGACACTGGGTCCTGCTGTGGGGAGGACACGGCCCTGGTAGGGGTTGTGTGCAAATCAGAAGCAGGACACCACTGACTGACATCCTGAAAGACAACTTGCATGCCCTCCAATGGAAGCACGTTTCATGGTGGGATGTCTGACCAGGTAGGAAGGAGTACTGACAGCTCTGACCATACTTACCAGCATGTGGAGACACACACACCCCTCAACACAAATTCCACACAACTCACCGGGTAGAATGCATTGACCCACACCTCAGTGAAATATCAGAAAAAGATACCCCATACTGGGTGCTGCTGTGTGAAGCACAGGGGCTCTCTTTGGACTTGTAGGCAAAAAAACACCAGTATTTCACAGTCAGCCATCTTGCCATTGCTGCCACACCCCCTCACAGGGAAGCAGAGTCAAGAGAGAGGAAGTATGGGCATGCTGGGAAGGGGGCGTAGCCAATAGCATGATGGGAGTTGCAGTCACAGACAATCCCCACCCACCCACATGGCCCAGCAAGCTCACACTGACACATGCTCATCCCACAGGGAGTGGGAAGAGACTGTCAAGATGTCTGACACTGGGCTCTGTTGTGGGGAACACAAGGCCATACTGGGAACTGGGCAACAACAAACACCAGAACTTCACAGTCAGCCATCTTGCCATTGCTGTCACACCCCCTCACAGGGAAGCAGAGTCAAGAGGGAGGAAGTATGGGCATGCTGGGCAAGGGGGTGTAGCCAAGAGCATGATGGGAGTTGCAGTCACAGACAATCCCCACCCACCCACATGGCCCAGCAAGCTCACACTGAAACATGCTCGCCCCACAGGGAGTGGGAAGGGACTGACAAGATGTCTGACACTGGGCCTGAGAAATGAGGTGGCTGACAATCACACATATGCACTGACCAAACAAAACCCGGTCGCACACACAGCCATTGCAACCATATGTTCAAAATCATTGTCTGGGGATGCAGTGTCCAGGGCTGCCCCCTGGCCGGGCAGGGGAGGTGTGTCTTGCAGGTGACAAATGTGGAGAGCCATATATATGGTACATTGTACAAAACTCACAGGAGCTCATATATACATCATTGACAGGGGACATCTGACAGTGAATGGAATGGACACACCAATATAGCCGACACCATAGAATGGTCTCATTCACACTCTGTGCTGTTGTGAGCTTCATTCCACCCCTACATCGTGCTGAAACATAGGCATCCTTCACACAACACACCACTCACTGACATAGACACTGTAGACACAAAGTCAAAACTGGACAGCATTGGAGGAGACATGCTACTCACAGCAGCCAAAGTGCAACACACACACCAACGGCCCTCACTGTCATGAACATTGAAAAGCCAGAGTGCTACCTTGCCCAATCCATGTCAACATAGGGAACATTGACAAATCAAATCACATATGCACGTACAAAACTCAGCACCAGACTCATTAACGATAGTGACATCATCACTTGTATGAAATGAGATGGGAAATAGGAACACTGGAAGAAAACACTTCCTCCAAAGAGATCACAGGCATACCGGACTGTGACCAGGTCGTACCAATACACCAATGTAGCACACAAACACTAGCAAACTCTGCTATCACACATGCCCCAATAGCACAACATATCCCCAGTGGAATAGCATGTATGTCCTTGTTAGAGCTCACATTTGTACAGGGGTGACACACCTGTGTCAGCAACGTGATGGCCCTTGAATAGTAATGGTCATGTACCGACAAATCTATCCATGTGCTGGGCATGCACACACTTCGACATGCACATTGAAATGTTTATTTATGGCTGGGCAATGTGCAACAACAATATCAATCTCTGTCCATGACAAGCCGGAAAAAAGCAGTGTACAGGCAGGCATCCGTTCGTACAGTAGAATATGTCATGTTTGTGAACCATTGATGCCTGTAGAAACATAACTTACATTGTGTGTCTCTTCCAAACACAGGTGGTGCTGGGGACACAGCACCAAATGAAGAGGATTCCCAGTTCCAGACTCTGGTGGACACTGAGCTCTCTGGTTTGACTCTGTCTCTGTCCTCTTCGGATGATGACGAACAACCTGGCCCCTCCGGTGTGAGTCATCATGCAGCACCAGCAGCATCAACATTAGCACCCCCTGTACCCACGCCTCCAGCATCTGGAAACCGACAGGGCACCCCCGCCAACACGGACAGACCAAGGCCACTGAACACCCACAGCACAGGGACACAGGCCCCCCCAGAAGCTACAGGCAGCACCACCAGCAACACCACCCAAGGGGTCCCAGTGTCACCTGTGTGGCCCGCCGCTGGTCCTGCCCGTGTGGATAGGGGTGCTGGGAGGGGTGGGAGGCAGAGGGCGCGCCTTGCAGAGGGGTCTGGACTGAATGATGACCCCCAACTGGCATGCATCATAGATGCGTACCAGGAGAGCACCGGAGAATTTGGCCAGGTAGTGGGGATCCTCAAGGACATACAACAGGAGCAGGCTGCCTACCATGCCCGCATGGAGGCAAAGTGGGATGCCCTTAGTGCGGTGCACCGGGACATACTCCAATGCCTCCCCCAGATCACCACAAACATGTCCACACCTCCCTGTGTGGCCACAACATCTGTTGCAACACCATCTGCCAGTGCCACAGGGAGGGAGGAGGACTCTGGCAGAGAGTCCCCTGCACCGCAGAGGCCTGCACCAGAGGATCCCCCCCAAGAAGAAGAGGGGTCATCCGAAGAAAGACATGTGAGAGGCAGATGTCCCAGCACATCCCCCAGGGCCTCTAAACCTGTTCTGGACAATGTTCTTTGTGCGCAACCCGTTACCCTTGTCCAATCGCACACAACTCACCCACATGACATGGAGGGTTCATGTTGGTCCAATGTAGCAGATGACTGTGGACTTACTCTGAACATTTCATCTACCAACACTTCCAACTCTAATGTGAACTTTGGATTCAAAAACCAATGTACAGCACCCACCATCCTGTGCACTTTCCCCACACATGTTTGAAAATAAACTCACCAGTACACCATACCTGCCTCTGTTGTGCTTCCAACTTGTCATGTGTCATGGAGATGTCGATCTGCTAAACAACAAAGTGCATGCCAAATACTACAACACAGTCATGGTGATGTGACACATGTGATGGAGACACACCACTATGGCAACACAACACATACTCACGATGGCCATGTTGCTCATCCCACACAATGATGTTGACCTGAAACACATAGGTATGCACAGACACAACACCTATCCACAGTCAGTGGTAACAAGTCCACAGGTGAGGTAAGCAAATGTCACTCAGATGTGGGAAGACAGACAACGCACCTAACAAAGCATAGCACAGCTTCATTACACATCAGCAACATCTTTATTCAAAAATAGTTACAAGGCAATTGTACGTTACGGTGGACACACGGTCACAGAGTGTCTGAGAATTGAAGTCCAGGGGTGTGTGGCACATCACTTGATGGCAATTGACTACTCCCACACTGGTGTTGGATTCTGGGTGTTGGGGGTCAGTGTTGGCCAAACAACAGGCAAAGTACCCTGGGAAGGACAGACACAAGACACAGTCAAAAGCACAGCAGAACAGGAGAGAAATGGAATACACATGCACAAAACATGTCACAATAAACCTACACAGAAACAAGTTAGCAGTACTACCCTATTGTGGAGTACACACCACCTGAATGGACACATCACTGCACGCATCCAGTCAAGAGGCACACAGACACACTCAGACAGTGACAGAGCAGCCACAACACATTCAAGGCTAACTCCATACATTGACATAACAACCCTGTAAACTCACATTGAGGTGAAGAAGTTGTTGATGAGCTGTGAGCGGACGTCACCCTCATCTTCATCATCACTGGCATTGTGACCCAGGTCGGGATCCTCCACAGGTGGCGGAGGTTGGTCATTATCATCCTGGATGAGAGGCACCTTCTTCCGCACTGCCATGTTGTGTAGCATGCAGCATACAAGGATAATTTTGCACACCTTTGCAGGCTCATATGGGAGGGCCCCTCCGGTCTTGTCCAGGCAGCAAAAGTGGCTTTTCAGGAGGCCAAATGTCCGCTCAATCACCCTCCTGCTCCGACCATGTGCCTCATTGTAGCGCATCTCAGCTGGTGTCACAGGGTTCCTGAGGGGTGTCAGAAACCACGGCATGTTGGGGTATCCGGAGTGACCTACACACAAAAAAATGAACAATTAGCTGAGTTTTGTAGGGGTGCGGAATACAACATTGCCAAACATACACAATGGTAAACATTCAGTACACACCAACAAGCCAGGCACGCTGATCTGGCATCTCTGACATCAGCATTGCAATGCGACTACTCCTCATTATGTAGGCATTGTGCGCAGAACCACGGAACCGGGCACACACATTTGTGATACACATGTCTGCAAGACATACAACCAGAGCATTGATCGAGTGGAAATGTTTCCTACTCCGGTATGCCTGCTCATGTGCCTGTGGTGGTATCAGGTACCATCAATAGATCCGATGACATTAGGCATCCTCCCCAGTGTAGAAAAGGCATCCTTTATTTCAGGGAGTTCAGCTGGGCTAGGGAACTTGATGTACAGGTCAAGGAAATGCAAAATCCCCTCCAAGACATAGCGTAGCACACGACTAAACATAGTTTGCGACATCCCACCTGCTGTAGCCACAGTGTACTGGAAGGTACCAGCAGCAAAGAAGCGCAGGGCTGCCATCACCTTCTACTCTGGGGTCAGTGCTGTACGGTATGTCCGGCCAGGTAGCAGATGTGGTGCCAACTGCTCCACCAACTCCTCCATCAGTGGCCTAGTGAAGCGGTACCATCAGATGCAGTCGCATTCCTGCATGGTTCCAAGGTCTGGGAACGGTCGATGGGCAGCTGGTGCCCTGCATAACAGAGATGCACAAAGGAAGATTGTCGGATCATCCTCCCATGTGGCCATGACCAGGCTCAATATCACATGATACATCATGACATTACACAATGTACTGAGGTGTGTGCTGTTGGGCATGGACACATATGTCACCTACATGACCATCACCTCACATCTCAATTCCACATGTCCACATAAGTCCCATGTAGTGCAATGGCCAATCATTAGGCTGTGTCACCCTACCTATGTACTGCTGTGACGTTACAAACACACACCACAGTGACAAGTGAGGCCTGATGTCTCCCAGGCATCACAGATTTTTGCCATGCAGATACCCAGGGTCCCTGTATTGCCACATCAACACTGGCATGACATGGTGTATCACGTACACGCCACAAGGCAAGCGTGAGCCCCACTGGTAGTGGCCACTGTTGTCTCTGCAGGCCCTACATGTACGTCTCTTAGACACACACACACACCATCAAGGTTGCTGCACATACCACATGGATGTGGAGACTGTCTCCCATTGGGCATATTTGATCATCCACATCTGAGACACAACATGCACAGACTGTGGGTGCACATCAGAATTGTGGCTACAGGTCTCACTGTGACGTACATGCCATCACCCCAGGACTCAGGGTGTATGTGACATGTCCTAAACATATCCAACCTGCAACTGTGTCCGTGACTCATGCCCATTACTGTACAGTTGCACATCACAGTGGTAATGTGCACAACACACAAAGGATTAGGCCCCCATGAACACGGGCACAGCCTGGGAGTGGCTGAACAAAAGTGCCACACAACAAACCAAATGTTGCCCCCCCAACACACAGGGAATGCAGCCTTACATGCCATGGGACACTGTGTGGCCAATGCTGTAGCGTGGTAGGTGTTCACATGTGTCCCTGGCAAGTAATTGTGTGTTGAAGCCGTCAAATAGTCACACCTATAAGGTCCAACGTGGGTGACAATGCGTACGTATTGCACGGTTCATGACTGAGCCGTGCGTACGCTTTGCCTTTGACTGCAAAGAGGTCTGACGCGGTTGACAATGCGTACGGATTGCACAGTTCATGACCGAGCCGTGCATACGCTTTGCCATTGACTGCAATGAGGTCCGACGTGGGTGACAATGCGTACGCATTGCACGGTTCATGACCGAGCCGTGCGTACGGTTTGCCATTGACTGCAATGCGGTCCGACGCGGGAGACAATGCGTACGCATTTCATGGTTCATGACCGAGCCGTGCGTACGCTTTGCCATTGACTGCAATGAGGTCTGACGCGGGTGAATATCATGCATGCGCGTCGGGCAGGCATGTTCCGAGCCGTGCGTATGCCTTGGCCATTGGATCGTATGGAGAAGGGTGCATGTGTATTTTCAAAATACGCGTTGTACAGTCAGTTGACCGATCCGTGCACACCCATTGGCTCTGGACTGTCATGGAGACAGATGCGGATTCAAAACTTGTACGAGTTATGCGCTGGAAATTCAGTTGGATGCCTACAACAATGTTGCAATTCCTAGGGTTTTATGAAGGTGAAGATTTGAACGATCCGGAAGACGTGTACAAGTCGTGCATTTCCATGGATTGGCCAGATTCATAGAATGCAACCGTGTTGGACCTATCACTGGGGACACATGGCACAGAGTCTGCCTCTGCGGCACAGAGTCTGCCTCTGCAGCACAGATATAAGGCTGGCTGGCCCCCAGGGAGCTCACTTGCCTGCACTACATGCTACTGGACCACATCCCTGCTACCACTGCTGCTGTCTCTGCATCCTCTGGCTCCTGCTATGGCACGTACCCTGGAGAGGGCCTCAGCCTTCACTGAGGAGGAGAACCAGGCCCTGCTGGACGGGCTCCTTCCACAGTACAGCAAGCTGTATGGGAATCCAGGGGAGCAGGTGAGTGTGCAGTCCACTGCCTTCCTAATTGTGCATGTTGTCTGACTAGCAGTACTACACCAGTGGCAAGCATTCTCACTGAGTACTTTCAACCCCCAAAGTGTGTAGGTACATGTAATGAACAGGTGTTCTGCTGCTAAAGTGCATTTATGATTGCTTAAACTTTTCAGGCATTGTTAACATGTCAGACATGCAGGGCATTTGTCCTTTTCCATGGGTGCACTACCTGTGTCACTTACCTCCCTTTGTGATGATGACATGTATATCCCAATGTGTGCAGCACAAATATGGGGCTTGTGTGTTAATGGACTTTTAACTTTGTCATCCTCACAGGTTGATGCCCACCAAGAAGGAGATATGGCTGACCATAGCCCGGGCAGTTCGTTCGGTGGGGGTCTACAAGCACCGGATCTGCAACTGCCAGAAGAGGTGGCAGGACCTTCGGGGCTGGAACCGGAGGATAGCAAGAGTCCAGCTGAAGCTGTCACCTCCTCGCAGGGGGGGCAGACACCGGACCCTGACCCCCCACATGCACAGGATCCTGGCGGTGGTCTTCCCGGGCCTGGATAGGCAGCTGAAGGCCAGACAGCAGCAAGGAGGGGGTTAATCCATGCCTAATCTGTGTACTATGTCTGACATGCTAATTGCAGTCTTTTGGCCTGGTCACACTTCCACATTACGTAGGTCTTGTAGTCCAATACTCAGGTCCCTCAATTGTGTGATGCACCCTCCTCATCTGTTCCACAGGTGTGGCCCCTACAGTCTGTTGCTTGTGTCACTAGGGCACTGTGTGTCTACAGTCAGCTATGCTTCAGCTTCCGGACAGCATCTGTTCCCGTGACTCTGTTGTGTGTTTCATGGGTGGGTCAATTGTTTACCCCACTCCTGGGATCTGACATGTGATCTGCGTGTGCCCTTTATATGTGTTCCAATTGCTGGTCTGAGTTGCCACATGTGGCTGGGGTATTTCAAACAAACCCATGCAACAGGGGATTTCAATTTGTGGGCCTCAGGAGTATGTATATCAAGTATGTCACACTTGCTTAGCCACCTGACTACTGTCCAGGGCCAAACACTGTTTCACGTAGACCTGGGCAGTCATGCCTCCTCAAGGGCATTTAGAAACACTCTGTTATCCCACTCCTGTGTATCAACTTACAGGTTGTGCTTAGTGACATGTGCTTTCAGGTGGCTGCCTCTGTGTCATTATGGTGTGGCTTCCTGTTACGTACAACTGGGATGTTCATGATTTTGAGGGTCAGCAGGACATTTGAGATGTGACTGTGAGAGACAAAACCTGTTTGACATATTGGTGTATGATCATTTGACAGCGCACAATGGTGTATGCAACTGTGCACTTCAGGCAGCTGGGTTACATGCACAGCAGACTGTGATGTGCTAATGTACAGGGAGTTGTGTTCGCAGAGACTCATATGTCTGATTTGCATGATGTGGGGTCTTCTGGGTCCTGGATATGTTGTTTGCAGGGGATGGGCAAGTGAACTTGTCATCTGCAGAGTTTGCTTTACCCCTGAGCTATGATTGTGAAACAGTGCATACTGTTGTTGTCTGGATGCCCTGTCCCTGTGACAGGAGACAGTGTTGACTGACTTTCCATGCATGCCAGTGCCATGGCATTTAACTTGCTATGACTGATCCTGCATTGTGTTCAAGTGTGCTCCATGCACCCCAGTGTGGCATTGACTATCAGGACAGGAGAACATCATAGTGTGTGTTGCTGGCATGCATCACAAGCACGTGAAATGAGTCTCTGCCCATCCCTTCATCCGGACACCTGTACTGAGTCAGTGGCAAGAGATGTGCTGTGTGTTTAGTGACATACTCCTACATGTTCACTTGCATGTCCAACAAATGTGTGGGTGGTGCATGTCGGCACATTGGGGTATTAGCATCCAACATGGAACAGAAATGTCCAGGAGGGATATGTGTGCCATGGTTGATGGTGAGAATGACAATTGGCTTATTCAGGGTTCAGCTGATGATGCCAGGCCTTGCCCTGTGATGTGATGTACTCACTGTGGTGTGTGCAGTCAGTGCAGGGGACTGATGTTGTTCTCTTTTTTCCTATTTCTATCCAGATACATCCACGGCCACAGGAGGGGACAGCTCCATGGACCAGGAGGAGCCACAGAGCCTGACTGGGACAGAAGGAGAGGAGTCGGGGGACCCAGTGACACGGATAGCGAGTGGAGCCACACCGAGGAGTCCTCAGCACCATCCACCCCAGCTGAGGGCCACAGCAGCTCTGAGGATGACTCCCTTGTGGAGGTGGGTGTCAGCAGCCACCAAACCCAAGCTAGTGAGGCTGTCCCCGCCACCGCCCCCACCACCACCATCACGTAAATATCTACGTCCTTCGCACCTCTGTATAAATGCTCTAAGACGAATTCAATCAGAAATCATGGCCATCCTTGGTTAATAGCCCATGTGTGGACACTTCTGTCCTTTAGAGCTCAGTATCAATCCTTGATTAGTAAAACAAGGGAACGCGAACACCCAGTTTAGAGCCCATCCATATGATAATAGTGGCCCACAAGTCGTGATACACCTGTTCAATGATCGGTTTCGGCGTATCGTCTCCTGTCCCTCCATGTAAGCTGGTCTGTTAGTCACTCTAGATGCCAGTCATTGTTGTCGTTGTGTCATCCAGAACGTGATATGCTGTGCACATCTCTTGGTGTATTGTATTGATATGTGACCACTATCAACTCCAATAGGAGGAGGCCAAATTTGATTCGTCACTTGACGGTGCTGGAGGACATGGAGGATGTTGCGATCATACGCAAATGCTGCCTGGACAGAGCCACCCTGAAGACCCTTTGTGATCTGTTGGAGCCCCACCTGCAGCCATGCAGGACATATCCAACAGCTCTCACCCCTACTTATAAGGTGATGGCAGCCCTGCATTTTTTTGCCACAGGATCGTTCCAGGAGACTGTGGCCAGCGCTTTTAGGATGTCACAACCGATGTTCAGCATGGTGCTGCGTGATGTACTGTCCACCATGATGCTATACAAGGACAGATACATCCATTTCCCCAGGGGTGCTGAATTGCCAGCTGTGAAGGGAGGCTTCTATCTCCTTGGACACCTCCCCAATGTTGTTGGGGCCATTGATTGCACCCATGTCGCTCTTGTGCCACCACAGGCAAGTGAACACATTTACCGCAATCGCAAGCATTACCACTCCATCAATGTGCAGGTGGCATACCTGGCAGATATGACCATCTCGCAGGTGTGTGAAATTTCCAGGCTTGGCCCACGACTCCTACATCCTGAGGAACAGCATAGTGCCCCAGCTGATGGCTAATCTTCTTCCAGAGCATGCATGGATTGTGGGTGAGTAAGCCTAGTCGTGTGGCGTGCTGTGTGTGACCTGCTCCCCTGAGACTCTGCGACATTGCAATGTCTATTTGTGTTTGTCATACCTAGGTGACTCTGCATATCCCAACCCTGCCTGGTTGCTGAGCCCACTGCTGAATCCCAGGTCCCCGGCTGAAGTCCGCTACAATGAGGCCCATGGGAGGACACGTCGTGTGGTGGAGCGCACTTTTGGCCTGCTCAAGTCACGTTTCCGGTGCCTGGACAAGACCGGAGGTGCACTGGCATACTCCCCCGGGCAGATTGTTGTTGCATGCTGCATGCTCCACAACCTAGCCATTCACAGGGAGATTCCCCTGCTCCTGGATGATGGTGAGGACCCAAGGCCCCAGCCTGCAAACCAAGCCGTGTCCAGTGATGAGGACAGTGGAGAGGAGGAAGGTGTTGACATGCGTGAACAGCTCATCACCCGCTACTTCACTTGACGGTGGGTGGCAATATGCAACAGACCCATTGTCTGATGAGATTGCTCTTGTCGTGAAGGGGCATGTGAGAATTGTAGCATCAGCCAGTTGTAGACTCAGTGGTGGTTGGAAATGTTTCTAGGACATGTCATTTGGGAACATCAACGGGATGTGTATGTTGACACTTGGGGGCCATTGTGACATGTGCATGTTGGGTTATCCTGGTGTTAGGGCTTGTGTGATGTCTGTGATGCCACACCCAGACCAGTGACAGTTGTTCTGTTGTGTTTCTCTAAGTGCCTTCGACTTCTCATTGCCTACATACAGCCCATGGTCCTGGTACATTGTGATCATGTTGAAGACTACACCTTGCAATAAAGACGGATCAGACACAACAACATGTGTGTGAGGATATTTTATTTACTATGGCGAGATTCAAGGGGGGTGTACATTTCCATTGGGGGGAGTGAGTTGACAGTCGTGGTAGATGAGATGGTCGAGTAGTCACCACATTGCTGTGGTGACCCAGTCCAACAGGCAGATGCCATTCACAAGGCAGTGTGGGGAAGGACAGTCCAAAAAGTCAATGCAGTGGTGGAGAGGGTTGCCATCATGGCTGGCTCAGTGACTTGCGTCTGGCAGGTGCTTTGCCTCCAGATACTCCCTGGGTCTTCTTGGGACGGCCCCTTTGTCGTTTGGCAGGGGGGGGCCTGCTGCAGGGCCAGTGGGGTCTGAGGACTCACCCCTCTCTGTGGGCACAGGGGAGGATGGTGAACTGTCGGTGTGCAGCCCACCAGAGGGAGGCGGAGGTGTTGTCTGGTTCACATGCCTGTCCCTCAGTACTGCCACTTGCTGGCCCAAGAGGTCCACGATTTGTCCCATGCGTCTGTTGATGGACCTCATCAGCAGGATGAGCTCGTGCAACAGATCGTCCAACCGGCCCGTTCGTCCCTGTGCCTGTTTGTATGCACCCAGGAATCTCTGTTGATGTGTTCCAGGGAGTGGGCCCCAGCCACCTGGTGTCCCTGGGTGACCCTGCCCCTCCCACCTGCCCTGCTGCCATGGACCTGTTGCCTCACCACTGTGGGCACCTGCATCCTCTCCCTGCCCTCCTCCATGGGTGGTGTGTGCAGGGCATCCTCTGGGACAGGGAGGGTGTTGCCGGCAGCACTGGTGCTGGTTGTGGTGGTGGTGGTTGTGGTGGTGGTGGTGGTGGTGGTGGTGGTGGCTGTGGCCGCACAGGCCGTGACAGCAGGGGTCTGCTGTGGAGTTGTTGTTGCCGTAGATGTGGTGGGGGGACGCTGGGGCCCTGGGACCTGTTGCTCCCTGGCACACCAGATGGGCCGGCCTCAAGCTCATCGTCCATGGAATCCTGGGAGTCAACATCCAAGAGTCCTTGTACCGGGAGTGGAGACTGGCTCTGCAGGTTGCTGGTGTTGTCCTCTGCAGTGAGTTCTTGGTCACCTGTGGGTCAGATGGGAAATGGTCATTGCAGTGCACCCGGCAAGCTTTGGGTTAGCTGTGTGTCATTCACATTTTGTATACTGCACAATTGACATATCATCACATTGTTGACTGTATGCAGTACTGTGCTCCCTGACATGATACAGTGGTGCAAGCATTACCTGTCCATGGTGCAAGGTGTCAGGGCATACCATGTGAACTGTTTCCAATTGAGGTTTACTGGGTCTTGTTGCCATCTAGGGCCTGGCACAACATGTGTTTAATTGTGGACCATTGTCATCTCCTGCATCCCTTTGTCCTGTCATGTGCATATCTTGATTTGTGCCACCACACATGCATTCATATTTTGAGAATGGTCCTTGTTGCACTTGCTCCATGGTGATGCACATGTAACTAGTTGCTGTGCATGAATGTGCCCAGGCTTTCTTCTACTTGTGCATTGGTGTGTCACACTTTGGTGGTTGTGACAGTTTCCTTGGCTTACCTGTGTGCACACTGTGCTTGGCAATGGGGTAGGTATGGCTCTTTGTGGGGAAATGGGTGGGTGCACGTACTGGCTACCTACCTGTAAGTTTGTTTGTTGTACTGCAATGGCTTCCAACTGCTCCTGGGTGGGGTGGGGGAGGGCTCCATCTTGCTAGGCTGTGGGACAGGGGGCATGGTGGGAGTAGTGGTTCAGGCCCCCCACCCGCAGACACCCTCATTGTGAAGATGGCTACCTACCTGTAAGTTTGTTTGGTGTACTGCAATGACTTCCAACTGCTCCTGGGTGGGGTGGGGGAGGGCTCCATCCTGCTCAGGTGTGGGACAGGGGGCATGGTGGGAGTAGTAGTGCAGCCCTCCCTGACACAAACACCCTCATTGTGACGAGGGCTACCTACCTGTAAGTTTGTTTGTTGTACTGCAATGGCTTCCAACTGCTCCTGGGTGGGGTGGGGGAGGGCTCCATCTTGCTAGGCTGTGGGACAGGGGACATGGTGGGAGTAGTGGTGCAGGCCCCCCACACCAGACACCCTCATTGTGAAGAAGGCTACCTACCTGTAAGTTTGTTTGTTGTACTGCAATGGCTTCCAACTGCTCCTGGGTGGGGTGGTTGAGGGATCCATCCTGCTCAGGTGTGGGAGAGGGGGCATGGTGGGAGTAGTAGTGCAGCCCTCCCTGACACAAACACCCTCATTGTGAAGATGGCTACCTACCTGTAAGTTTGTTTGGTGTACTGCAATGGCTTCCAACTTCTCCTGGGTGGGGTGGGGGAGGGATCCATCCTGCTGAGGTGTGGGACACAGGGAATGTTGGGAGTAGTAGTGCAGCCCTCCCAGCCACAAATACCCTCCCAGGGAAGATGTCTACCTACCTCTAAGTTTGATGAGGGTTGTGTAATGGCTGACACATGCTTCTGGGTGGGGTAGTGGGAGGGATCCATCTTGCTAGGCTGTGGGACAGGGGGCATGGTGGGAGTAGTGGCGCAGGCCCCCCCAGACACCCTCATTGTGAAGATGGCTACCTACCTGTAAGTTTGTTTGTTGTACTGCAATGGCTTCCAACTGCTCCTGGGTGGGGTTGGGGAGGGATCCATCCTGCTCAGGTGTGGGCCAGGGGGCCTGGTGGTTGTTGTAGTGCTGTCTGCCTGTACACATGCCCCCATGGTTATGTTGTTAGCTATGTTTGTGGTGAATGGGAGTGGGTGAATGTTGGATCTGTGAGCCATGTTTTTGTGAGTGTGTGGTGCAGATGGATGGTGTGTGTCCTAGGTGGTGTAGCTTTGTAGATGTGCAAGGCAGTACATAGAAGAGTGGCGGTTTGTACTTACCAGCCTCCACTCCCCCGGGTATTCCCGTGAGACTCTCTGAATGCAGTATGGCAAGCACCTTCTCCTCCCATTGTGTGAATGTTTTTTGTGGAATGGGAGGGCCACCGCCAGTCCTCTGAGCCAGTTCAGGGTTCTTGCTCCTCCTCTCCTTGACCACCCTCTTCAGGTCATGCCACCGCTTCATGATCTCCTTTTTTAATCTTGCGGTGGTCCCTACTGCATTGTCCCCTTGTACTATCCTAGCCCACATTTGTGTCCTTGTGGCTAATGGTGTCCGTTGGACCAGGGTACCAATAAGCTGTAGTTCCACTCTGACTTTCTCATCTACCATGACCTTCAACTCCCTCTCAGTGAATTTGGGCATTTTCTGTGGCCATTAGTGGTGGGTGGAATTTGCGAAATCCACTTTCGCAAATTATCGCGAAAATTTTAAAAATTATCGCAAACACGCGGAAATATCGCGAAGATGCGTAAGTTTCTTTCCCGCATCTTCGCGAGATTTTCTGCATGGTTGCGGCTCGCCAACTTACCCATGTGGTTGCTCGCGGGCGCGGCCATCTTTTTTTCAGTTGTCTCGCGCTGCATGATCGCGAGAAGAAAGACGTGATCGCGCGACGCATGACGTCACTGCGGGCGCGAACTGTCGCGAGACAGCGCAAATGGCTAAAAACAATACAACATCTCATGGAGAACGCGACCGGATCAAGAAAACTTGTCGGCGAACGCAGGGATTCAGGTAAGGTGATCGCGCGCACGTGATAATGTATTATTTTACAGCACGAGCAAGAAACAAATTATCGCCAAACTGCGGAATGCGGAAATTTTGAAATTTTCGCGCTTTCCGCGGAACGCGAAAATGTCAAATTATTGCAATTCCCGCGAACGGAACAACATTTTAGCCCAGGCCTAGTGGCCATGGTGTGTGGTGTGCAAAGTGATTGTGGGTGCAGGGGTGTGAGTGGTGGTTGTGGTTGTGCTATGTATGGTGTGTGTTGTGCCGGGGGGGTTAGTTGTGTTGGTTTGGAGGTGGTGGTGGTGCTGTGTGTGGTGTGGCTGGTGATGTTGTGTCCTTTGCCTCTCCTGTCAGCTGGGGTATGTGTCCCTTCTCGAAGTACTCCCCATCAGCAACTCAAATTAAGATTACGAGTTGTATTTGAACAGGCCTAGAGTTCTCAGATGTTGAGGTCCCTAAATGAAGACAGGACAGAGCACCACTACTAAGTGGGGAAGGAGGCAACTCCTTTTGTTTTATATTCCCTCACACACCCTAGTGGTGTCATGCTTCATCATTGGGACACCTCGACGCCTATAAGTCGAGGTGGGCTCGACCATATCTCAGGGAGCTCTTATGAAGATGTTTTTGGCCAGGGGGATAAAGATTAAAAACCCACAGCAGTTCCCAGTATACCTTTTATTCTTGGAACTGTCGGGGGTAATAATAAAATTAAGTTAAAGGGTCAATTGGGATATTATGGTCCTAAGACCCTACAGCCAACATGTTTCAGTCCTGCTAAGCCCCATGAAGGGTGCTGGACTTTCTTCAGGGCGGAAAATAATGCCCCCTGGAATGAGTAGGCAGAAGATTTCCCTGCACTATTCGGGATAAGGGCAACTAACGCTCCTTATCAATTCACGTAGACTAGTCGAGGTGTCCCAATGATGAAGCATGACACCACTAGGGTGTGTGAGGGAATATAAAACAAAAGGAGTTGCCTCCTTCCCCACTTAGTAGTGGTGCTCTGTCCTGTCTTCATTTAGGGACCTCAACATCTGAGAACTCTAGGCCTGTTCAAATACAACTCGTAATCTTAATTTGAGTTGCTGATGGGGAGTACTTCTAGTATAATAGTGTGAAACCTGGGAGGGTGTACTCCTTTAGTTCCTCTCAGCCCCCCTGTAAGTTTGGAACCCCTTCCTACTTACGTTTGTGTCTAACATGTGTCCCTTCTCTCCTGGAGTTTTGCAAGGGATTGTGGTCAGTGAAGGGGCTGGTTTTATACACAGCTATGTGGGTGTGTCCAATTGGGGTGTTGGTGACAGGTGTGTAGTCCTGGGATTTGTATTTTTCGTTTTGCCATGTGGTTGTGTCATTGGGGTGTGTTTTGTGTATTTGGGAGGCATGTCTAGTTTTCTGTGTGCACTTTTTGGCCTTCTTGTGGGGTTTTGGCTTCGTCCGCCATATTTTTGACGGTTCGTCCGCAGTGCTTCAACTCTTCCGCTGTCTCTCCCATTCATCCCATTGTGCGACCGCGGTGGTCGGAGACGGCGGTACGTACCACGGGACCGTCAGGGATATACTAATTTCCGGGACGGTGTCTCCGCTATACTTGCGGCGGGTTGTTGTTTTTCCGCCGCGATTCCGAACGCCGCGGACGGATTTTGGCCATCTCCGCCTGCTACGGGCAGTTATTCTGGGCCTCGTACCGCTGCGGTTGTTTTTCTTGGCGGTAATGCTAATGTGGCCGCCGGTTTTCCCGCGGGGCCGGTGGGCGAATATTTTCCATTTCGATGGCCGTCGGAGTGTTTTTCCGCCCTACATCCTAATGGACCTCTTAGTTTGATTGATATTTAAGTTAAACATGTAAATAATTATCTTTTTAAAGTTAAGTTTACAATGTTGATTGTAAGCTTTGTGGGGTATATGGTGGGTAGCAACTATTATAAAAATGATTTAATAAGTTATTTTTACATAAAAAGGTTTTTATAATAAAATGTAAGAATGTTTGCAAATATTTATGATATATATATTTACCATTGTAATATGTTTTTGTTTTAAATAATTTTTTATATGAAATATATTTGTGTTTTTTGAATATGTTTTTGAAATTATTTTATTATTTTTCAACAAATTCTTTGGTTCTCATGTAGTTCTGACAGCATTGAGAATATAAAAATGTTTCCTTCCGCAATCCAACACTTTCCCTACTGTTGTACGGACTGGAGTGGGAGTAGTACATTTTGCCCCTCTGCAATCCAACACTTTCCCTGCTGTTGCTCTGACTGTAGTGGGAATATAAAATTTTACCCCTTCGCAATCCAACACTTTCCCTACTTTTGCACTCATTGAAGTTGGATTAGTAAATTAATCCCTCCACAATCCAACACTTTCCCTTCTGTTGCACTGACTGTAGTGGGAATATTACATTTTACCACTCCACAATCCAGCACTTTCCCTACGTTTGCACTCATTGGAGTGGGAACAGTAAATTATATCCCTTCGCAATCCTAGCCTTGTATTAATTGTAGTTCTGTGCAATACCATATTCTATCTAATTTTGTATTTATTATAGTGAGAGTAGTAAATTTTACCTTTGATGTGAAATAACAATTTATTACTGTTGTGTAGTTTGAAGTCGGAGTAGCACATTTTTCTAAATTATTAATATAAGAATTTGTCTATTTTTTCATAAATTGTAGTTGGAATTTTATATGTACTAATTTTAATATTTAAAAATGTATTTTATATAGTTTTTAATTGATATTGTTCTGTTTTTGTTTACTTAAAATAATAATATTTATAATTTGTAATGTTTTTATTTGTAAAATGTTTTTATTACATTGAAAAATTATGTTGTTTACTTTTTAATTTTAATTAAAGTAGTTTGCTTTTTAAATTTGTTTTTTGATATTGGTATTGTTATTGGTATATATATATATATATATATATATATATATATATATATATATATATATATATTACCTACTGGCGGTCGCCAGTAGGTAGTTATAGTTAGGACCCTGTTTCCATAGGAAAACCGCAACATTCTATTTGGAATAACTTTGGCGCCGGTCGATGAATCCTCGCGAAATTTTCAAAACTAATGGGGCGCTACGCTACGCTCCTACCCTGAAAGTCTCGGGGGGATTCGTCAAGCGGGGGCTGAGAAAAAAGGGGGTCCCAAAACGCGTTTTCCCCATGCATTTTTCCATAGGACCTTTAGACACAGCTACAGCCCGAACGGCTGAACAGAATTACTTGAAATTTGGCAGAGAGGTAGTCCTCAGGTCAAGGAAGTGCCTTTTGTAGGTCTGGTGTAAATCTGTTCAGTAGTTCCTGAGAAAATAGCATTTAAATCAATATATATATCTGTGGCAGCTTACCGTGCGCTTACCGTCCGTTTACCGTAAGCTTACCGTACACGTACGGTGCCGTACGCGAGCTCAAATCTGATTGGTTGTCACATGACTGTAAACATTCGAATCGGACGAAATCAGGAAGTGTCGGCCGCCATTTCGCGTGTTTCACACAGAAAAAAAAGGGAGATAACTTGAAAAGGGGGCAAGGAAGAGAGTTACAGACCCCCTAACATTTGAAAGGGGGTCAAAGAAGGACAGAAAAGTACAAAAAAAACATTTATTAATTTAAAAAAAAAATCGCGGGGTACGCGTACGGTAAGCTTATGGTGAGCTTACCGTAGGCGTACGGTAGAAAAAAAAAATTAAAAAAGAAATAAAATTCAGATTTAAGTGTTTAGATATTAGGGGGCTCTAAAAAGAGCCGTTGTGTTTATGAAGTGATTTGATTTTTTAGTGGTACCTACAAGTAAGTACCGATGCAGAGTCTAAGGTTCAAGAGGAAGACTCTGTTCCCTTCATCAGTGAAGTGTACACCATCTCCTCTATAAATGTCTTGCATGTCGTAACGCAAGTTGTTGTGGTAAATGGAACCCATACCATAGTCTCGGAGGAAAGCAGAAACAGATTTGTTGACGTGCTTTCTTGCTTTGTCAATCTGCGGACAAAAATGATTGGACCAGTTCCATTTTTGCCTTTGGCATATGTTAGAATATGCAAAGGCAGTTTTAGGGAAAAGTGAAAACAGTTGTGCAAAGGTCTCCTTCATAAGCATTTCCAGACCTACCTCAGTCAAAGTGCCTAGGTCATTGCCACCACAGTGCACTATTATGAGGTCAGGGTGTTGGATTTGCATGAAGGATTTCACCAATGGCATCAATTGGTGCCACTTTAACCCTCTCTGGCCAATCCATTTAATGTCTACATTTGGCAAAGCAAGGTCTCTCACCATACCTGTTTTCTCTGCATACTTTTCACTCCAGAAGACATAGCTGTGCCCTACAATCCACACTGTGAACATCTTCCAAGGAGATGTGGATGCACTCAGGAGGTGTATTTCAGTAGAATGGGAAAAAGAAATGAAAGACAGTTTGGAAATGGAGGCATACATATTTTTTTTAAATAAAAAGAACTCATTGGCTGTTTCATACCATTCTACACTAAAAACTAGGCTGTATGTGTCAATTTATAGAAGCATGTTTTGTATTGGTACAGAAAAATGTGTTACCAAAGAACAGTACTATGGATTTGCTGTTAGGTTTGAAAAGTCAAGCACTCTTGCTCTTTGGAAATGAAACATTGTGTGGTGAACTTCTGACCTAACTCTACACAGCAGTGTTCCAAGAGCTGTTGCTATGGTAGCAGGCAGAAGTCAAGTTGGGGGAAGGGTACTAGGCTGAAGTCAAGTTGGGGGAAGGGTACTTTTGGAAAAGGGTTGGTTTTCAACCAATAGAAATGTGTGATTACATTTGAAAAAAAGGGGGAAGCACTGAGATTTGAAATTAACATGTATATGTGTGGAAAAAGAGAGGGAAACATTGCCATTATCTGGTTCTGCTGAGAGGAGAGAGGTGTACAGAACAGAGATCCTGGCTCTGATAATCTGCTGTTTGACTGCCACATTTCTTTCACAACTAACTAATTTTAAAGGTGAGTTATGAGTTTGAGAGGGGATGTATATGGTAAATTAAGAAATGAATAATAGAATTGGAATTCCTTTTGTTGAAGTTGTGTTTATCGTTTTGTGAGAAATTTAAATGTAAGGAACATGTAAAATAATATGGACTATGTTTTCACCATAAAATAAGGTGTATTGGTATAAATGAGGAATACTTTTAGGGTTTGAGGTTGCAGTCAATAATGCAAATACATTCAGCATCACTAAGGCTGGTTGCCCTTGCTGGAGTGTAGTCAGTCACCCAGGTTACACATGTTGCTGGTCTCAAAAAGCTGTTTGGACATGTGCTTTTTTCAGAATCTGAAAAGTGGATTCAAAATGTGTGAGACTGTAAAAGTACTTATCACTTGCCAAAAAAAGAGTAGTAAGTGTGCTTTCAAATTGGCAAAGAAATTTCGTTTTCTGACTAATATCAAACCATGACTCTGTGTGCAAAGAGGAATTATAGACAGAGATTTATTGCGTATTACTCTGGTAATTTTACAGTTGCATTAGTAGGAAAGGGGGAGCTATTTTTTCTGCAGAAGCAGACTCTTAGCACACACCCAGCTGCTTATCCTGTGGAATCATGCATAGTATTCACAACCGAGTGGGGTTTGAGGTTGCAGTCGGTAATGCAAATACATTCAGCATCACTAAGGCTGGTTGCCCTTGCTGGAGTGTAGTCAGTCACCCAGGTTACACATGTTGCTGGTCTCAAATAGCTGTTTGGACATGTGCTTTTTTCAGAATCTGAAAAGTGGATTCAAAATGTGTCAGACTGTAAAAGTACTTATCACTTGCCAAAAAAAGAGTAGTAAGTGTGCTTTCAAATTGGCAAAGAAATTTCGTTTTCTGCCTAATTTCAAACCATGACTCTGTGTGCAAAGAGGAATTATAGACAGAGATTTATTGCGTATTACTCTGGTAATTTTACATTTGCATTAGATGGAAAGGGGGAGCTATTTTTTCTGCAGAAGCAGACTCTTAGCACACACCCAGCTGCTTATCCTGTAGAATCATGCATAGTATTCACAACCGAGTGGGGTTTGAGGTTGCAGTCAGTAATGCAAATACATTCAGCATCACTAAGGCTGGTTGCCCTTGCTGGAGTGTAGTCAGTCACCCAGGTTACATATGTTGCTGGTCTCAAAAAGCTGTTTGGACATGTGCTTTTTTCAGAATCTGAAAAGTGGATTCAAAATGTGTCAGACTGTAAAAGTACTTATCACTTGCCAAAAAAAGAGTAGTAAGTGTGCTTTCAAATTGCCAAAGAAATTTCGTTTTCTGATTAATATCAAACCATGACTCTGTGTGCAAAGAGGAATTATAGACAGAGATTTATTGCGTATTACTCTGGTAATTTTACACTAGCATTAGTAGGAAAGGGGGAGCTATTTTTTCTGCAGAAGCAGACTCTTAGCACACACCCAGATGTTTATCCTGTGGAATCATGCATAGTATTCACAACCGAGTGGGGTTTGAGGTTGCAGTCAGTAATGCAAATACATTCAGCATCACTAAGGCTGGTTGCCCTTGCTGGAGTGTAGTCAGTCACCCAGGTTACACATGTTGCTGGTCTCAAAAAGCTGTTTGGACATGTGCTTTTTTCAGAATCTGAAAAGTGGATTCAAAATGTGTCAGACTGTAAAAGTACTTATCACTTGCCAAAAAAAGAGTAGTAAGTGTGCTTTCAAATTGGCAAAGAAATTTCGTTTTCTGACTAATATCAAACCATGACTCTGTGTGCAAAGAGGAATTATAGACAGAGATTTATTGCGTATTACTCTGGTAATTTTACAGTTGCATTAGTAGGAAAGGGGGAGCTTTTTTTTCTGCAGAAGCAGACTCTTAGCACACACCCAGCTGCTTATCCTGTGGAATTATGCATAGTATTCACAACCGAGTGGGGTTTGAGGTTGCAGTCAG
The DNA here is from genome assembly GCF_964204655.1 of Triturus cristatus. NCBI lineage: Eukaryota > Metazoa > Chordata > Amphibia > Caudata > Salamandridae > Triturus > Triturus cristatus. The sequence goes on along the minus strand of NC_140593.1, from coordinate 525,962,488 downwards.
TAATGCAAATACATTCAGCATCACTAAGGCTGGTTGCCCTTGCTGGAGTGTAGTCAGTCACCCAGGTTACACATGTTGCTGGTCTCAAAAAGCTGTTTGGACATGTGCTTTTTTCAGAATCTGAAAAGTGGATTCAAAATGTGTCAGACTGTAAAAGTACTTATCACTTGCCAAAAAAAGAGTGGTAAGTGTGCTTTCAAATTGGCAAAGAAATTTCGTTTTCTGCCTAATTTCAAACCATGACTCTGTGTGCAAAGAGGAATTATAGACAGAGATTTATTGCGGATTACTCTGGTAATTTTACATTTGCATTAGATGGAAAGGGGGAGCTTTTTTTCTGCAGAAGCAGACTCTTAGCACACACCCAGCTGCTTATCCTGTGGAATCATGCATAGTATTCACAACCGAGTGGGGTTTGAGGTTGCAGTCAGTAATGCAAATACATTCAGCATCACTAAGGCTGGTTGCCCTTGCTGGAGTGTAGTCAGTCACCCAGGTTACACATGTTGCTGGTCTCAAAAAGCTGTTTGGACATGTGCTTTTTTCAGAATCTGAAAAGTGGATTCAAAATGTGTCAGACTGTAAAAGTACTTATCACTTGCCAAAAAAAGAGTAGTAAGTGTGCTTTCAAATTGGCAAAGAAATTTCGTTTTCTGCCTAATTTCAAACCATGACTCTGTGTGCAAAGAGGAATTATAGACAGAGATTTATTGCGTATTACTCTGGTAATTTTACAGTTGCATTAGTAGGAAAGGGGGAGCTATTTTTTCTGCAGAAGCAGACTCTTAGCACACACCCAGCTGCTTATCCTGTGGAATCATGCATAGTATTCACAACCGAGTGGGGTTTGAGGTTGCAGTCAGTAATGCAAATACATTCAGCATCACTAAGGCTGGTTGCCCTTGCTGGAGTGTAGTCAGTCACCCAGGTTACACATGTTGCTGGTCTCAAAAAGCTGTTTGGACATGTGCTTTTTTCAGAATCTGAAAAGTGGATTCAAAATGTGTCAGACTGTAAAAGTACTTATCACTTGCCAAAAAAAGAGTAGTAAGTGTGCTTTCAAATTGGCAAAGAAATTTCGTTTTCTGACTAATTTCAAACCATGACTCTGTGTGCAAAGAGGAATTATAGACAGAGATTTATTGCGTATTACTCTGGTAATTTTACATTTGCATTAGATGGAAAGGGGGAGCTTTTTTTTCTGCAGAAGCAGACTCTTAGCACACACCCAGCTGCTTATCCTGTAGAATCATGCATAGTATTCACAACCGAGTGGGGTTTGAGGTTGCAGTCAGTAATGCAAATACATTCAGCATCACTAAGGCTGGTTGCCCTTGCTGGAGTGTAGTCAGTCACCCAGGTTACATATGTTGCTGGTCTCAAAAAGCTGTTTGGACATGTGCTTTTTTCAGAATCTGAAAAGTGGATTCAAAATGTGTCAGACTGTAAAAGTACTTATCACTTGCCAAAAAAAGAGTAGTAAGTGTGCTTTCAAATTGCCAAAGAAATTTCGTTTTCTGATTAATATCAAACCATGACTCTGTGTGCAAAGAGGAATTATAGACAGAGATTTATTGCGTATTACTCTGGTAATTTTACACTAGCATTAGTAGGAAAGGGGGAGCTATTTTTTCTGCAGAAGCAGACTCTTAGCACACACCCAGATGTTTATCCTGTGGAATCATGCATAGTATTCACAACCGAGTGGGGTTTGAGGTTGCAGTCAGTAATGCAAATACATTCAGCATCACTAAGGCTGGTTGCCCTTGCTGGAGTGTAGTCAGTCACCCAGGTTACACATGTTGCTGGTCTCAAAAAGCTGTTTGGACATGTGCTTTTTTCAGAATCTGAAAAGTGGATTCAAAATGTGTCAGACTGTAAAAGTACTTATCACTTGCCAAAAAAAGAGTAGTAAGTGTGCTTTCAAATTGGCAAAGAAATTTCGTTTTCTGACTAATATCAAACCATGACTCTGTGTGCAAAGAGGAATTATAGACAGAGATTTATTGCGTATTACTCTGGTAATTTTACAGTTGCATTAGTAGGAAAGGGGGAGCTATTTTTTCTGCAGAAGCAGACTCTTAGCACACACCCAGCTGCTTATCCTGTGGAATCATGCATAGTATTCACAACCGAGTGGGGTTTGAGGTTGCAGTCAGTAATGCAAATACATTCAGCATCACTAAGGCTGGTTGCCCTTGCTGGAGTGTAGTCAGTCACCCAGGTTACACATGTTGCTGGTCTCAAAAAGCTGTTTGGACATGTGCTTTTTTCAGAATCTGAAAAGTGGATTCAAAATGTGTCAGACTGTAAAAGTACTTATCACTTGCCAAAAAAAGAGTGGTAAGTGTGCTTTCAAATTGGCAAAGAAATTTCGTTTTCTGCCTAATTTCAAACCATGACTCTGTGTGCAAAGAGGAATTATAGACAGAGATTTATTGCGGATTACTCTGGTAATTTTACATTTGCATTAGATGGAAAGGGGGAGCTTTTTTTTCTGCAGAAGCAGACTCTTAGCACACACCCAGCTGCTTATCCTGTGGAATCATGCATAGTATTCACAACCGAGTGGGGTTTGAGGTTGCAGTCAGTAATGCAAATACATTCAGCATCACTAAGGCTGGTTGCCCTTGCTGGAGTGTAGTCAGTCACCCAGGTTACACATGTTGCTGGTCTCAAAAAGCTGTTTGGACATGTGCTTTTTTCAGAATCTGAAAAGTGGATTCAAAATGTGTCAGACTGTAAAAGTACTTATCACTTGCCAAAAAAAGAGTAGTAAGTGTGCTTTCAAATTGGCAAAGAAATTTCGTTTTCTGCCTAATTTCAAACCATGACTCTGTGTGCAAAGAGGAATTATAGACAGAGATTTATTGCGTATTACTCTGGTAATTTTACAGTTGCATTAGTAGGAAAGGGGGAGCTATTTTTTCTGCAGAAGCAGACTCTTAGCACACACCCAGCTGCTTATCCTGTGGAATCATGCATAGTATTCACAACCGAGTGGGGTTTGAGGTTGCAGTCAGTAATGCAAATACATTCAGCATCACTAAGGCTGGTTGCCCTTGCTGGAGTGTAGTCAGTCACCCAGGTTACACATGTTGCTGGTCTCAAAAAGCTGTTTGGACATGTGCTTTTTTCAGAATCTGAAAAGTGGATTCAAAATGTGTCAGACTGTAAAAGTACTTATCACTTGCCAAAAAAAGAGTAGTAAGTGTGCTTTCAAATTGGCAAAGAAATTTCGTTTTCTGACTAATTTCAAACCATGACTCTGTGTGCAAAGAGGAATTATAGACAGAGATTTATTGCGTATTACTCTGGTAATTTTACATTTGCATTAGATGGAAAGGGGGAGCTTTTTTTTCTGCAGAAGCAGACTCTTAGCACACACCCAGCTGCTTATCCTGTAGAATCATGCATAGTATTCACAACCGAGTGGGGTTTGAGGTTGCAGTCAGTAATGCAAATACATTCAGCATCACTAAGGCTGGTTGCCCTTGCTGGAGTGTAGTCAGTCACCCAGGTTACATATGTTGCTGGTCTCAAAAAGCTGTTTGGACATGTGCTTTTTTCAGAATCTGAAAAGTGGATTCAAAATGTGTCAGACTGTAAAAGTACTTATCACTTGCCAAAAAAAGAGTAGTAAGTGTGCTTTCAAATTGCCAAAGAAATTTCGTTTTCTGATTAATATCAAACCATGACTCTGTGTGCAAAGAGGAATTATAGACAGAGATTTATTGCGTATTACTCTGGTAATTTTACACTAGCATTAGTAGGAAAGGGGGAGCTATTTTTTCTGCAGAAGCAGACTCTTAGCACACACCCAGATGTTTATCCTGTGGAATCATGCATAGTATTCACAACCGAGTGGGGTTTGAGGTTGCAGTCAGTAATGCAAATACATTCAGCATCACTAAGGCTGGTTGCCCTTGCTGGAGTGTAGTCAGTCACCCAGGTTACACATGTTGCTGGTCTCAAAAAGCTGTTTGGACATGTGCTTTTTTCAGAATCTGAAAAGTGGATTCAAAATGTGTCAGACTGTAAAAGTACTTATCACTTGCCAAAAAAAGAGTAGTAAGTGTGCTTTCAAATTGGCAAAGAAATTTCGTTTTCTGACTAATATCAAACCATGACTCTGTGTGCAAAGAGGAATTATAGACAGAGATTTATTGCGTATTACTCTGGTAATTTTACAGTTGCATTAGTAGGAAAGGGGGAGCTTTTTTTTCTGCAGAAGCAGACTCTTAGCACACACCCAGCTGCTTATCCTGTGGAATCATGCATAGTATTCACAACCGAGTGGGGTTTGAGGTTGCAGTCAGTAATGCAAATACATTCAGCATCACTAAGGCTGGTTGCCCTTGCTGGAGTGTAGTCAGTCACCCAGGTTACACATGTTGCTGGTCTCAAAAAGCTGTTTGGACATGTGCTTTTTTCAGAATCTGAAAAGTGGATTCAAAATGTGTCAGACTGTAAAAGTACTTATCACTTGCCAAAAAAAGAGTGGTAAGTGTGCTTTCAAATTGGCAAAGAAATTTCGTTTTCTGCCTAATTTCAAACCATGACTCTGTGTGCAAAGAGGAATTATAGACAGAGATTTATTGCGGATTACTCTGGTAATTTTACATTTGCATTAGATGGAAAGGGGGAGCTTTTTTTCTGCAGAAGCAGACTCTTAGCACACACCCAGCTGCTTATCCTGTGGAATCATGCATAGTATTCACAACCGAGTGGGGTTTGAGGTTGCAGTCAGTAATGCAAATACATTCAGCATCACTAAGGCTGGTTGCCCTTGCTGGAGTGTAGTCAGTCACCCAGGTTACACATGTTGCTGGTCTCAAAAAGCTGTTTGGACATGTGCTTTTTTCAGAATCTGAAAAGTGGATTCAAAATGTGTCAGACTGTAAAAGTACTTATCACTTGCCAAAAAAAGAGTAGTAAGTGTGCTTTCAAATTGGCAAAGAAATTTCGTTTTCTGCCTAATTTCAAACCATGACTCTGTGTGCAAAGAGGAATTATAGACAGAGATTTATTGCGTATTACTCTGGTAATTTTACAGTTGCATTAGTAGGAAAGGGGGAGCTATTTTTTCTGCAGAAGCAGACTCTTAGCACACACCCAGCTGCTTATCCTGTGGAATCATGCATAGTATTCACAACCGAGTGGGGTTTGAGGTTGCAGTCAGTAATGCAAATACATTCAGCATCACTAAGGCTGGTTGCCCTTGCTGGAGTGTAGTCAGTCACCCAGGTTACACATGTTGCTGGTCTCAAAAAGCTGTTTGGACATGTGCTTTTTTCAGAATCTGAAAAGTGGATTCAAAATGTGTCAGACTGTAAAAGTACTTATCACTTGCCAAAAAAAGAGTGGTAAGTGTGCTTTCAAATTGGCAAAGAAATTTCGTTTTCTGCCTAATTTCAAACCATGACTCTGTGTGCAAAGAGGAATTATAGACAGAGATTTATTGCGTATTACTCTGGTAATTTTACATTTGCATTAGATGGAAAGGGGGAGCTTTTTTTTCTGCAGAAGCAGACTCTTAGCACACACCCAGCTGCTTATCCTGTGGAATCATGCATAGTATTCACAACCGAGTGGGGTTTGAGGTTGCAGTCAGTAATGCAAATACATTCAGCATCACTAAGGCTGGTTGCCCTTGCTGGAGTGTAGTCAGTCACCCAGGTTACACATGTTGCTGGTCTCAAAAAGCTGTTTGGACATGTGCTTTTTTCAGAATCTGAAAAGTGGATTCAAAATGTGTCAGACTGTAAAAGTACTTATCACTTGCCAAAAAAAGAGTAGTAAGTGTGCTTTCAAATTGGCAAAGAAATTTCGTTTTCTGCCTAATTTCAAACCATGACTCTGTGTGCAAAGAGGAATTATAGACAGAGATTTATTGCGTATTACTCTGGTAATTTTACAGTTGCATTAGTAGGAAAGGGGGAGCTATTTTTTCTGCAGAAGCAGACTCTTAGCACACACCCAGCTGCTTATCCTGTGGAATCATGCATAGTATTCACAACCGAGTGGGGTTTGAGGTTGCAGTCAGTAATGCAAATACATTCAGCATCACTAAGGCTGGTTGCCCTTGCTGGAGTGTAGTCAGTCACCCAGGTTACACATGTTGCTGGTCTCAAAAAGCTGTTTGGACATGTGCTTTTTTCAGAATCTGAAAAGTGGATTCAAAATGTGTCAGACTGTAAAAGTACTTATCACTTGCCAAAAAAAGAGTAGTAAGTGTGCTTTCAAATTGGCAAAGAAATTTCGTTTTCTGACTAATTTCAAACCATGACTCTGTGTGCAAAGAGGAATTATAGACAGAGATTTATTGCGTATTACTCTGGTAATTTTACATTTGCATTAGATGGAAAGGGGGAGCTTTTTTTTCTGCAGAAGCAGACTCTTAGCACACACCCAGCTGCTTATCCTGTAGAATCATGCATAGTATTCACAACCGAGTGGGGTTTGAGGTTGCAGTCAGTAATGCAAATACATTCAGCATCACTAAGGCTGGTTGCCCTTGCTGGAGTGTAGTCAGTCACCCAGGTTACATATGTTGCTGGTCTCAAAAAGCTGTTTGGACATGTGCTTTTTTCAGAATCTGAAAAGTGGATTCAAAATGTGTCAGACTGTAAAAGTACTTATCACTTGCCAAAAAAAGAGTAGTAAGTGTGCTTTCAAATTGCCAAAGAAATTTCGTTTTCTGATTAATATCAAACCATGACTCTGTGTGCAAAGAGGAATTATAGACAGAGATTTATTGCGTATTACTCTGGTAATTTTACACTAGCATTAGTAGGAAAGGGGGAGCTATTTTTTCTGCAGAAGCAGACTCTTAGCACACACCCAGATGTTTATCCTGTGGAATCATGCATAGTATTCACAACCGAGTGGGGTTTGAGGTTGCAGTCAGTAATGCAAATACATTCAGCATCACTAAGGCTGGTTGCCCTTGCTGGAGTGTAGTCAGTCACCCAGGTTACACAAGTTGCTGGTCTCAAAAAGCTGTTTGGACATGTGCTTTTTTCAGAATATGAAAAGTGGATTCAAAATGTGTCAGACTGTAAAAGTACTTATCACTTGCCAAAAAAACAGTAGGAAGTGTGCTTTCCAATTGGCAAAGAAATTTCGTTTTCTGACTAATATCAAACCATGACTCTGTGTGCAAAGAGGAATTATAGACAGAGATTTATTGCGTATTACTCTGGTAATTTTACAGTTGCATTAGTAGGAAAGGGGGAGCTATTTTTTCTGCAGAAGCAGACTCTTAGCACACACCCAGCTGCTTATCCTGTGGAATCATGCATCATAGTATTCACAACCGAGTGGGGTTTGAGGTTGCAGTCAGTAATGCAAATACATTCAGCATCACTAAGGCTGGTTGCCCTTGCTGGAGTGTAGTCAGTCACCCAGGTTACACATGTTGCTGGTCTCAAAAAGCTGTTTGGACATGTGCTTTTTTCAGAATCTGAAAAGTGGATTCAAAATGTGTCAGACTGTAAAAGTACTTATCACTTGCCAAAAAAACAGTAGGAAGTGTGCTTTCCAATTGGCAAAGAAATTTCGTTTTCTGACTAATATCAAACCATGACTCTGTGTGCAAAGAGGAATTATAGACAGAGATTTATTGCGTATTACTCTGGTAATTTTACATTTGCATTAGATGGAAAGGGGGAGCTATTTTTTTCTGCAGAAGCAGACTCTTAGCACACACCCAGCTGCTTATCCTGTGGAATCATGCATAGTATTCACAACCGAGTGGGGTTTGAGGTTGCAGTCAGTAATGCAAATACATTCAGCATCACTAAGGCTGGTTGCCCTTGCTGGAGTGTAGTCAGTCACCCAGGTTACACATGTTGCTGGTCTCAAAAAGCTGTTTGGACATGTGCTTTTTTCAGAATCTGAAAAGTGGATTCAAAATGTGTCAGACTGTAAAAGTACTTATCACTTGCCAAAAAAACAGTAGGAAGTGTGCTTTCCAATTGGCAAAGAAATTTCGTTTTCTGACTAATATCAAACCATGACTCTGTGTGCAAAGAGGAATTATAGACAGAGATTCATTGCGTATTACTCTGGTAATTTTACATTTGCATTAGATGGAAAGGGGGAGCTTTTTTTTCTGCAGAAGCAGACTCTTAGCACACACCCAGCTGCTTATCCTGTGGAATCATGCATAGTATTCACAACCGAGTGGAGTTTGAGGTTGCAGTCAGTAATGCAAATACATTCAGCATCACTAAGGCTGGTTGCCCTTGCTGGAGTGTAGTCAGTCACCCAGGTTACACATGTTGCTGGTCTCAAAAAGCTGTTTGGACATGTGCTTTTTTAAGAATCTGAAAAGTGGATTCAAAATGTGTCAGACTGTAAAAGTACTTATCACTTGCCAAAAAAAGAGAAGTAAGTGTGCTTTCCAATTGGCAAAGAAATTTCGTTTTCTGCCTAATTTCAAACCATGACTCTGTGTGCACACAGGAATTGTTTTTAGATATTTAATTTGTGATGGTGTTATTGTGATTTTCACTTGTAGGAAAGGGGTACATAGTATTTTAAGATTTGAAAAGATCATAAAAAATGTAGTAATATATTTAAATAAAATAAAGGATTTTTTTTAGATTTTTCAGGTATTGCTGAAGAGCAGTGAACACAATTTAAGATGCCTACAAAATCCAGACTAAGGAAAAACCACAAAAAAAATTATATTTGAAGACAACTGGAGGACCTAAGTTAGTTGGAGATGCTCATGTTGGGAAAAAGAGAAAGTCTTCTGGTAAGCAGACAAAATATTTTTTAAACAATATCTTCAAAAAAAGGAAAAATGTACAAAATGTCTGTACTGGAAAGAATGTTTTAAATAGAAAACAACAGGAAAAAATTGAGCATTTAGTTAATGCAAATATACCTTCAGAAACAATAAAGATTAACTTAAAAAGAAAAACAGCGTTTAAAGAGATTCGTAGAAAAATGTTTCAGAGAAGAGTTATGTCCAATTTGATAAAGGATGTGAAGAAATATAAGAAAAAAGCTAAATTTTATAAGAGAAAAAAAGAAATTGAAGCCATTGCAGCAAAGGCTTTAGAATTAAAAAGGAAACTATTCATTTTAATTTTGAACAGGATGCGTACATTAGATAAAATGGTCAATGTACTGAAATCACAAAGCAAAAGGAAAAGACTAGTGAAAAGAACCAACTTTTGTAAAGTGTTTTTAGGAGAATGGATGCATAGTTCAAGTAGTGAACCTTTTTTTAATGAAGAGAGTTATTTTCAAAGTAATAGTTTGCTGCATGCAGTTGACACCAGAGGTCGTGCTTATGAAGTGAAAAATGGTTGTATAATGGAGAAGGAGAAAATGGTTCCAAGAGATGAGGTACAAGTGATGGCGGATGAGGCTATGGGGAGACGTCCTAAAGCCCCAGTGTACACTTGGAATTGTAGTAGTATTTGCACTGTGCGTCAGGAATCTATTGATAAATTTTGTGAGTTTCTAAGAGAATATAGTAAAAAAAAGTGTTAAACAGAAGATTAAGGTGCTTCAAAGTCTAGATCCATGCAGAGTGAGAGAGAATACTGGTTTGCAGGGACATTCTCTGGCTTGTCTATCTAGAAAAGTGTGTAAAAGTGTTTTTCATCATTTTAGGATGCTGGCTGTTCATCATACTGAAATGAGAAAGTTTGTGAGACGGTTGTATTTTGCTAAAAGTCCAGCAATAAAGTTAGATGAATTGAATAGGGCTCTGTTCCGTGGATCGGTATCAGATGTAGAGAAGGTTACTGATGAAATTCAGTTTTGTTACTTTGGTCCAGAACAAGAAAGTGCAGAAAAGGACACAGTAAATGAGGAAGAAGTGGAAGAGAATGTAGAACCCTCTGTAAGTAAGACATTTAATGATCACATAACAAAATTTGCAATAATCTCTAATGAAAGACCAAATATTACTTGTATTTGTTGCTGCAGAACTCATTATAGAAAACAAACCAGGAATGTTGATCTCTACAGAAAAAGTGAAAATGAAGATAATTATAAGTGGAAGGATTTTGCCACATATATATTTCTTGAAAATTGTTTTGAATTGGGTGAAGATCAGCGTATTTGTAAATACTGTTACAACAAGTTAGAGGAAAATAGAATGCCGACCAGAGCTGTACATAATAATTTAGAATTGGATGCTATTCCTGCCGAACTTTCTGAATTAAATACATATGAGTCTATACTTATTCAATGTGTTCATCCGTTCCAGACCATAGTACGTATGGAGCCCAAAACTGGTAAATTACCTCCTTCAGATTTACTGAGAGGTTTAAAAGGTAGAGTGGTGTATTTGCCCTTGGATTTGAAAAAAAATACTATTGATGCAGATACTTTGGAAACTGAACCATTGGTTATTCTGGTTAATGGTGTACCTACAAAGAATAAGAAGATTTGGCAGGAGCTGGTAGATGTACAGAAAGTACAAAGAGCAAATTTGTATTTGAAAAGGAATAACAAATGGTATGAATCAATTTATATAGAAGAAGAAGAAGAAGATTTACAAGAAGACACAGAAACACCAACTGGACAAATTGAAAAAGTGGACAAGTCAAAGGAAGAAGAAATTTATGAACATTTTAGCATACATCCTCTTCATTCAAAAGAAGTTATGGGAGACAATATTGATCTGTTTCAGATGAAGAAAGCAAAAGGAACTCCCGTGAGTGTATGGGAGGAGAGCTTGGAAGCTCGATGTTTTCCCCAGCTGTTTCCTACAGGAAAAGGAGGACGATACGATGAACGTCCAGAACAGATTCCAGCTTCTGAGTATCGAACTACAAGACTATATGCAGAAGATCCCAGATTTCGACAAAGTATTCCTTATTTGTTCCATCTTTTATTTGAAAGCGACTTGTCTGCATTATCATATGCAGTAAATCACATTTTAAAAAGTGGAGTACATTTACAAAATGTGTCTGCTAAGGATTTTATGGAGAAAGTGCAGCACCGAGATGATCATTTGGAAACACAACTGATCAATCTGATGGCTTGTCAGCGTGGGACAAATGAATATTGGTACCAACGCCATGGTGAATTAAAATGCATGTTACGGAATTTAGGAACACCAACATGGTTCCTTACCCTAAGCTGTGCTGAGTACGCTTGGGATGATTTACTGGATTTTCTACGAGAGGCAAATTCAAACATTAGAAACATCGAATACAAGACAGCAGGAGAACTGTGCTCATTGGATCCGGTTAATGTTTGCAGATATTTCAATCATAGATTTGAGGCTATGATGTCCTTCATCTGCAATAAAAAAAATCCACCTCTTGGAGAAGTAGTGGATTTCTTTTGGAGAAAAGAGTACCAGGCAAGAGGTGCTCCTCATATTCATATGCTGTTGTGGATCAAGGATGCCCCAAAGTTTGGAACAGATACTGATGAAGCAGTGTTATCTTTCATTGAAGAATATGCAACATGTGCTATACCAAAAAGCACAGAAGAGAAAAAGTTAAAGGAGCAAGTTTTACGTTTCCAAAGTCATCGGTGTGGAAAATACTGTCGATGGAAATACAAGAGCAAAGATAAATACTACACTAAATGTCGATTTGGATTTCCTAGACCTGTTCTTTCAAATGGAAGAGTAAACAGTTTTATGTCATCTGTGAGACATACTATTACAAGAAAATCACCTAAGAATACCTACAACCTTAAAAGAAAAGAAGAATCAAAAAATATAAATGACTACAACCCAGTCATTTTATCCATGTGGAATGCTAACATGGATATACAGTATGTAGCTGACAATTCCATTGCTGTTGCTCGATATGTAACGTCTTACATTACTAAATCAGAAAAAACTGAATTGAAAGAAATGTGGGAAGAGATTTCTCACGAGAAGACTGTCAGTAAGAAGCTGTACAGTTTCAGTTTAAAGATGTTATCGCATCGAGAAATTGGATCCTACGAATGTTCAGATAGGTTATCTTCTGCAAGTCTCTACTCGAAATCAAGAAGAATAATTTGGGCAAGTATAGGCCTTGCAGCAATGAGAAATCGGGTACTGAAATCTGTTGGAGAAATTGAATATTTGGCCGAGAATGACCCAGAAAGTACAGATATTTTGAAATCAAACATGTTGGACACATATTATCCCAAGAGAAGTCTTCATCTAGAGAACATGTGTCTCTATGAAGTGCTGCAGAACTACATTTATTCACGGAAAGCCACAGAAGACATCAACAATGGAAAATATAAAGTCATTGGTGAGGAAGGATGTTTGGTGAAGCAAACAAAAGGAAGTTTGATAAATCACAGGAAGCTGAGTTGCGACACTACTGACAAAAAGGAATTTTACTACTTGGCTCTTTTACAGCTGTTTAAACCATGGCGTACAGAGGATGAACTACTGGGAGAATTTCAAAGCTATGAAGATTCCTTTAATGCTTGCAAAGACAGCATAGAATGCAGTACTTTCACAAATTATGTGCAAATGTTAAATGAAGAAATTGAACAGGAATCTACAATTGCAGCTGAAGTAGCTAGAGACAGTTCTCAAGACAGCCAAAGTTCAGAAACACTCAGTCAAGATCCCCTAGGACAACCAATCGTTGAAAATGAAGCTGCAATAGCCATGAATGAAGTGGAAATGGCTATGAATGAAGCTCAAGAAGAATTTATAGACTTACCAAATTTGGAAAGACAACTGAATGAAGAGCAGCAACAAATTTATGAAGAGATCAGAAACAAAATTGATCACGGATTACTACATGAAAAAAAGAGTGCTCATGCACATCATTTCATCCAATCAGGATGTATGTAAGCGGACAAGCTGGAACTGGAAAAAGTTTCTTAATAAAAGTCATCAGAAGCTACCTACAGCAAAAAACGGATTCAACTTTGTCTTGTGTGGTTACTGCTCCAACTGGGTTAGCAGCATATAACATAAAAGGAATCACCTTACATCGTTTGCTAATGTTACCAGTGGAGCATGAGAACAAAATACAATACCACAAGCTAACTGGAGAAGCATGCTTGGAAGTTTCAAGAGTATTGAAGAAGATGCAAGTTCTCATTATTGATGAGGTGAGCATGGTATCAAACTTAATGCTTGCCTTTGTGCATTTAAGAATGCAGCAAATTCTAAGGACAGACTATGACATGTTATTTGGTGGAAAACATGTCATAGTTTTTGGGGATCTTCTACAGCTTACTCCAGTTAAAGGACAACCAGTGTTTAATACTGTGACACATGAAGACACAAAGAAGTCATTGGGAAGCATTGGTAATGCAAATATTTGGTCCTTCTTTGAGTACAAGGAACTTACTACTAATATGAGGCAAGCAAACGATGAAGAATATGGAATTATTCTGAAAGATATCAGAATTGGACTACTCACTGAAGCTGGCACAAAAGCATTACAGAGTCGGTTGCTACATAATTTATTTCCAAAGGAAGAAATAGTTGCAGAGAAGATATACAAGAACATTGCAGAAAAGAAAAGTGTCATCTGCTTAATGCCAACTCTACGTGAATGCTCAATATTCAATGAGGAGCTTTTGAAATTGGAAAAGGAAGAGATTAGGAAATTGGAAGCAGTGGACAAAATTCAGGATTGAAGAATTACTATCACATTAACAGGCAAACTGAAAAATAAATTGGATTCACTAGAGAAGAACATTTCCAAAACTGCTGGATTAGAAAAAAATCTATATGTTTGCATGAACTGTAGAGTATTTTTAAGGAGAAATTTGGATGTTGAAAAAGGTTTAGTAAATGGAGCTATGGGAAGAGTTGTGGGTTTTATTAATTATCAGAAAAAAGATGGAATTTGAGATGTCATCAGTGATGTCATGAGTGATGTCACTGACCATGTCATGAGTGATGTAATATGTTACGTCATCAGCAGTGGATTGCGGGTGCGCGAGTTATAGTTAGCTTAACTAACTATAACGGGGGAATTTCAATGGTTTTTTATGAGTGAAATGTCCGCTAACTATAAGGTGTGTGAAACCTATGGTTTTTTTCACTGAATTTGCAAGGTTTTTTAAATGCTAAATCCTAACTATAACGTGTGTGAAACCTATGGTTTTTTCAGTGAATTTGCAAGGTTTTTTAAATGCTAATTCCTAACTATAACGTGTGTGAAACCCATGGTTTTTTCAGTGAATATATATATATATATATATATTATCTACTGGCGGTCGCAAGTAGATAGTTATAGTTACAACCTAGTTTCCATGGGAAATCTCAAAATTCGATTTTGAATAACTTTGGCGCCGGTTGACGAATCCTCGCGAAATTTTCAAAACTAATGGGGTGCTCCATTCAGCTCCTACCCTGAAAGTCTCGGGGTGATTCATCAAGCGGGGGCCGAGAAAAAGGGGGGGTCCCAAAACGCGTTTTCCCCATGCATTTTTCCATAGGACCTTTAGTCGCAGCTACAGCCCGAACGGCTGAACAGAATTACGTGAAATTTGGCAGAGAGGTAGCCATAAGGTCAAGGAAGTGCCTTTTGCAGGTCTGGTGTCAATCTGTTCAGTATTTCCTGAGAAAATAGCATTTAAAAGCATATCAATATCTATAGGCGCGCACTGTGCGCGCACCCTGCCGTGCGCGAGCGCAATTCTGATTGGTTGTTAGATGTCGGTAAACATTCGAATCGGTCGAAACCAGTAAGTGTCGCCCGCCATTTTGTCTCTCGCAGTCTGAGGGGGTCAAAAACAAAGATGGAGAACGAGAAAAGGGGGCAGAGTGGACGGATGTATGACGTTACAACGCATACTTTTACAACGCATGCACTTACAACGCAATTTTTACAACGCAACATCCACTACAACGCATTCCATTACATCGCATGACACTACAACGCATTTTTAAAAACTACCTTTACAACGCATTCCATTACATCGCATACTACCTTTACAACGCATACCATTACAACGCATAAAATTACATTGCATTTAAGGTAAGTATTGGATAGTATAGGGGTAAAAATTACTATTCTAACTCCAGGGGGTGCAACAGTAGGGTAAGTGTTGGATAGTATAGGGGTAAAAATTACTATTCTAACTCCAGGGGGTGCAACAGTAGGGTAAGTGTTGGTTAGTATAGGGGTAAAAATTACTATTCTAACTCCAGGGGGTGCAACAGTAGGGTAAGTGTTGGATAGTATAGGGGTAAAAATTACTATTCTAACTCCAGGGGGTGCAACAGTAGGGTAAGTGTTGGATAGCATAGGGGTAAAAATTACTATTCTTACTCCAGGGGGTGCAACAGTAGGGTAAGTGTTGGATAGTATAGGGGTAAAAATTACTATTCTAACTCCAGGGGGTGCAACAGTAGTGTAAGTGTTGGATAGTATAGGGGTAAAAATTACTATTCTAACTCCAGGGGGTGCAACAGTAGGGTAAGTGTTGGATAGTATAAGGGTAAAAATTACTATTCTAACTCCAGGGGGTGCAACAGTAGGGTAAGTGCTGGATAGTATAGGGGTAAAAATTACTATTCTAACTCCAGGGGATGCAACAGTAGGGTAAGTGTTGGATAGTGTAGTGTAATAATATGCGTTGTAATGGTATGCGTTGTAAAGGTAGTATGCGATGTAATGGAATGCGTTGTAAAGGTAGTTTTTAGGTCTCGCTGAGCCCAGCGCTTGCGCTGGCTCGGAGAGACATATTGTAAGGGACTTTTCAAAGTGCTACCGCTGGCATAGAGCTACAGTGCACGAGGCGTGCACGCGCGCAATGCAGCCATATGGCTTTACAGCGCCGCCATGCTCTAGGCCAGCCAGCAGCACTAGCGCGTCATCGCGGTCACTTTCGCTTTCGCAGCGATCGTGATCGCAATGACTTTCGTGGGCAAAGCTTGTTTTTTTTGCCTCTGGCGCGCTAAATGGAGAACAGAGACACACCCGTGGGTAGTGGAGAGAGGCTGACACTTAATGAATGCACATTGGCGCTTGATTGCAATTTCAGTCACGCTATAAACGCAGTGTTCACAGGCTGTTGATGTTGATTTCAGTGTGTTCTGACGTCCGTCTAGTGCACTGACGGTGCGCGCGGTGACTGGACCCCGGCGCGGGCTTCCTTGTTCCTAAGCGGCACGCGCCCCCGGGTTCTGTTCAGTGCGCCTCTTGTCTGTGCGACTGAAATATTAGATTCCTGGCAGAGGATTAAAGCCTTCCATGTTTACACTGCGATTATAACCTATTCACTTTGCTAGTGAAGGTTACAGCTTAAATGTTGAGAGCTTTTAGTGGCGCAGGTAGATCAGCATCATGCCGAAATGACGGAAGGGTTTCCAAATCTCGATTAGGTTTGTTTTTTTATAGGTTTTTTGGTGTTGCGAAGGACAGGATTGCAAAATCTTCAGAATACTTCACCTGGATTTTGACCGCGCCCTCATCAGTTGTCCGCCCCTCATTCACCATGAAATATCATGCCTCTGTTTACTGAAATCCGTGCGTGCTTTATCCAGAGTTCCCACCCTACCATTCTTTTCGTATTTTGTCCCCCGAGATCCTCTGCATTTTTTTGGCTGCGCTTGTGTGGTCCCTAATGGAGGAGCCACGCAAACACCGAAAAAAGTGCCCCACGTAGGAACCCTTGGTGGCTAAGAAAATATCCACAAATGGTCTCCCAGCGTTTCTTGAGGCGGCAAGACACCTCACTCCCTTACACAGAACTCGGGGGTGTGCAGGGAAAATGTCCACAGACCACCTAGGCAAATGTTCTGTGACCTCTGTTATTGTTTACCTTTTAGCCCCCAGAAGTGACTGAGAACACGAGAGACTGTGATGACTGAACATTTCTGGAATCCCTTTTTTTCTTCCTTCCAAGTTGGTAATCGTGAGCACCCCCTGATTCTAAATAGGTGGTACAGCGGAGAATGGATGCTGCTCAAGAGGTATAGCAAGCCAAATCGGCCCCTCTTCTTTGCTAGTGTTCCATCAGTTAATGTAGGAAACACGAACTTGATTTTCCTATCTATGCAAGTTGATTTATCGCCTCATTAAAATTAAGTAATAGGTTCTCATAATATTAGATGCAATACTACAGTGAAGAGGAGCAATTGTCCCTTACAATAGCTTTATGAACACAGGCTCCTCTTTTAATGGGGGTACCCTGTTTACTCTGCCTTGGTTCCAAAAAGTGTCAGCCCATATCTCTCTTCTCCTGGGAGGTGGCTGGTTCGGTTTCTCACCAAAGCTGTCTCCTTTGGGGGCGTAACAATGCCACAGCAACCTCTGCTGCATACAGGGAACAAGACAAGCCTGCTCTGTGGAGAAGCACCCTCTCCTTTTCACACGTCCCTGTCTCACTTTCTGTAGTCTTGAAAGTCTGCTCCTGTATCTACCTTTAGTGAATGATGACCGAGAAGCCGGGAACTCTTAACTTCTCACTGCCCATTTTATTCTTTCACCCTCCCTCTTCAGTAATGTTTATATATTGTTGCCTAGTCCTTGATCACGCGTCTGTTTACATCCACATCTTTACTTCCTGCACTGTACTCCATTTACCCTATTCTCACTATTCACACCTTGCTCCTCTTTGTCTCTCTTTACACTGTTGTTCCAGTATAATTGGCATACCTATCTCTTTCTCCATCCTTTCCCAAACCATTTTGATCAGTGTCTGGAATGGTCAATCCCTTAGTAAAAAATCCACATTTAGTCTTTAACTTTTCCTTTACTTGATTTTTCCCTTTCTTTGAGTTACTGATAAAAGAGTATTTTTTTTGTAATTTCGTAAGTCCAGCCACCCTTACTACTTCCTGTTCAACTTACTGTCACACACCACTTTCCTCCAGTCCTAACAGAGGGATGGCCATTTTCTTTCTCCCTTCTTGCATCCCCCTCATTTTACTCCACCATCACTTCTGACCTTTTCACTTTTGATGTTAATTTTCATTTTGATCATCATCCGCAATCCGCTACGTGCTCTCTCCTCTTTCTGTGACGATGTTGACACTCTGCTTGTATACTTTCCTGTCTCTCCTCCTAACCAACAATCCAGTTCTCTCCATTTGTTTCTGATGAATTCCTTGTGTATAACAGTAACTTATGTGGACAGATCCTTTAATGTTGCAGCAGCCAAAGCATGTAACTGTCTACCATATGCTTGAAACCCAACCTAATCATATTTAGGAAAGTCAATTAAAATGTGGCTTTTTAACCAGTAACTTCCCTTTCTTTTAGATCTGTACCGTTACTGTCATTAACGTCAATATGTTTTGCTTAAATGCACTCTGTAAAAACACAGCAGATGAACTGCCTCATGGCAAGATAGAAAACTATGCAATTTTAATTTATTAGTAGGAAGTGCGTACCGGACAAAGAATGAACTTAGGTTTACTCCAATCTGACCTGAAGCTCCCACTGCTGACTTGGAGCTTCCAGATCTAAAGTTGCACAGCGCTATTCACAAAAGTAAATTACACTTATGGGTAAGTTACTTGTGTAAGTTTACTCTTACACCTTTAAGTAAATTTACTGCTTACGTTTTTTCACAGAATCCAAGTGTAAAGTTTCTCAAAAGTGTACACTTACACATCTCTGCCCCATGAAAAAGGAGTGGAGCCAAACTTAAGAGTGCAAGTTACTACTGCTAAACAAGCACTGGCATAGCCAACAGGTCTCGCCTTTGGGACCTTATAAGTGTTTGGCCATGCAACAGTTGGTGTTGTTGCACCAAGGATATTGTGCTGCATAACTAAATACTTATAAGGCCCCAAAGGCGAGACCTATTGGCTATGCCAATGCTTGTTAAAAATGCGTTGTAGTGTCATGCAATGTAATGGAATGCGTTGTAGTGGATGTTGCGTTGTAAAAATTGCGTTGTAAGTGTAGTGCGTTGTAAAAGTTGCGTTGTAAAGGTTGTTCCCCGAGTGGACAGTTCCTGACCCCCTAGACTTGGTCAGGGGGTCACAGAAGGACCCCCAAGGGAGAAAAAAACAATTGTTAATTTTTTTAAAAATCGCGAGGTGCGCGCACCGTGAGCGCACGGCACGAACTGCGAACCGTCAGATATTACATCACTGATGACATATGTGTCTTTCTGAAAAATAAATATTTGTAATATATGTATAGCTAAAGATTAATGGAAGAAGACATGGATAAATAAGTGTCTAAATACAGTGATGTAATATCTGACGTCATCAGCAGAGGATTGCGGTCGCGTGAGTTATAGTTGCCTGTATATATATATATTACCTACTGGCGGTCGCCAGTAGGTACTTATAGTTAGGACCTATTATCCATAGGAAATCCGCAACATTCTATTTGGAATAACTTTGGCGCTGGTTGACGAATCTTCGCAAAATTTTCAAAACTGGTGAGACGTTCCGGTCCGCTCCTATCCTGAAAGTCTCGGCGTGATTCGCCAAGCGGGGGCCGAGAAAAAAGGGGGGTTCCAAAATGTGTTTTCCCCATGCAATTTTCCATAGGAACCTTTAATCACAGCTACAGCACGAACTGCTGAACGGAATTATACCAAATTTGCCAAAAAGGTAGTCCTTGGATCACACTCGTGCATTTTGGTTAAATGGTGTAAATCCGTTCAGTAGTTCCTGAGAAAATCTAAAGTAAAATCATAGATATATCTGGGAGGAACCTAGCCACACATCTCATCGTGAGATCTGATTGGCTGTCAGCACTTCATCCAAGAAGTGTTGGCAGCCATCTTGGGTCCAATATACATGATAGCACCTCATTAAAAAGCATTGCAGTTAATAGAAGGTTTTAAGACTTTAGTTACATTATAAATCATTTGTTGATGGTACCATACTCAATTTAGGAATTGTGGTGTTTTCTAAGGTGATTTTACCACGTGAAAAAGCCTTCTGCTGGGATATAATGAATCATGTTTGAGAGAAAACTATTTTCTTATGCTTTTCCCACAGAGGTTTGGAAGGTGATCTATAAGCTAAACTGAGAGCATATTTTCTGTAAATTCACATTATCTTTCTCAGTCATGTGAGAATGAAGTCTGACATTCTCAGTAAAACATGTACAGCCAACAAGGGTAGAGACTGTCAGTTGATTCCTTTGTGTTCTACTGCAGCTTCCCAGAGTGTTCTAAAGAACAACTAGAGCGCTAACAGTCCTACTTATGACAAACGTATGGCACACCTGAAGCCATCTTGATTGGAATAAAGTGGTAACTCTTAAAACATTTAATTTGCAAAGGAACAAAATGAGGGGGTTCATTTTGCCATAGAAATTATGATTAGTGCTGCAGAAAAAAAAATTAGGGCACATTTTGACTTCTCAAATCCTCTTCTATTTCATTAAAAAAATTCTGACATGCAGACTGAAACATGCACTTTGAATACCAGCAGCAGACTTCCCTGGTGAGCAGTAGCTTTAGTACAGTGATCTAATGAGCAACTAGAGTGCTAACATTCAGAATTTATGGCAAATGTGCGACACATCGGAATGCCTTCTTGATGGAACCAAAGTAAACAAGCATTGAAAATGCAATATGTCTCGCCCTCGTTTAAGTTAAAGCAATTCTGTTTGTAATTAGGTGGCTTTTTAGCTTTGCTTTTATTAGTGTTTTTCAAACGTTCATGTACATAACATGCATATGTATGCATATATGTATATGTATATGTATGCATGCATTTATATTTGTATGTAAATTGATATGCAGGTTATATATATTTTTATATATGTATGAATATAGAGAGTGAGTAGCAGAGAGTGAGTAGTAGAGAGAGAGTAGTAGAGAGACAGTAGTAGAGTAGTAGAGAGTGAGTGGTAGAGAGTAGTAGAGATTAGTAGAGTGAGTAGTAGAGAGTAGTAGAGAGTGAGTAGCAGAGAGTGAGTAGTAGAAAGTGAGTAGTAGAGAGTGATTAGTAGAGAGAGTAGTGGGGAGTAGTAGAGAGTGAGTAGAAGAGAGAGAGTAGTAGAGAGTAGTAGGGAGTGAGTAGTAGAGAGTGAGTAGTAGAGAGTGGTAGAGAGTGAGTAGTAGAGAAGAGTAGTAGAGTAGTAGAGAGTAGTAGAGTAGTAGAGAGTGAGTAGTAGAGAGTAGTAGAGAGTGAGTAGTGGAGAGTGAGTAGTAGAGAGAGAGTAGTAGAGAGTGAGTAGTAGAGAGTAGTCAGTCAGTGTCAGTCAGTGTCAGTCAGTCAGTCAGTGTCAGTCAATCAGTGTCAGTCAGTCAGTGTCAGTCAATCAGTTTCAGTCAGTGTCAGTTAGTCAGTCAGTCAGTTCAGTGTCAGTGTCAGTCAATCAGTGTCAGTCAGTGTCAATCAGTCAGTGTCAGTCAGTCAGTGTCAGCTAGAGCGGCTCTGCTGACCTGGTTCTCTGGCTCTATAGCAGCTCTGCTGACCTGGTTCTCTGTCTCTAAAGCAGCTCTGCTGACCTGGTTTCTCTGGCTCTACAGCAGGTCTGCCGACCTGGTTCTCTGGCTCTAGAGCAGCTTTGCTGACCTAGTTCTTAGGCTACCGAGCAGCTCTGCTGATCTGGTTCTCTGGCTCTACAATAGCTCTGCTGACCTGGTTCTCTGGCTCTAAAGCAGCTCTGCTGACCCGGTTCTATGGCTCTAAAGCAGTTCTGCTGACATGGTTCTCTGGCTCTAGAGCAGCTCTGCTGACCTGGTTCTCTCCCTCTAGATCAGCTCTGCTGACCTGGTCCTCTCCCTCTAAAGTAGCTCTACTGACCTGGTTTCTGTGGCTCTACAGCAGCTCTGCTGACCTGTTTCTCTGGCACTAGAGCAGCTCTGCTGACCTGGTTCTCTGGCTCGAAAGCAGCTCTGCTGACCTGGTTCTATGGCTCTAAAGCAGCTCTGCTGACTTGGTTCTCTGTCTCTATAGCAGCTCTGCTGACCTGGTTCTCTGGCTCCAAAGCAGCTCTGCAGACCTGGTTCTCTGGCTCTAAAGCAGCTCTGCTCGCCTGGTTCTCTGGCTCTAAAGTAGCTCTGCTGACCTGGTTCTCTGCCTCTGGAGCAGCTCTGCTGACCTGGTTCTATGGCTCTAAAGCAGCTCTGCTGGCCTGGTTCTCTGGCTCAAGAGCAGCTCTGCTGACCTGGTTCTCTGGCTCTAAAGCAGCTCTGCTGACCTGGTTCCCTTCCTCCAAAGCAGCTCTGCTGACCTGGTTTCTCTGGCTATAGAGCAGCTCTACTGACCTGGTTCTCTGGCTCTAAAGCAGCTCTGCTGACCTGGTTCTCTACCTCTAAAGCAGCTCTGCTGACCTGGTTCTCTGCCTCTAGAGCAGCTCCACTGACCTGGTTCTCTGGCTCTAAAGCAGCTCTGCTGGCCTGGTTCTCTGCCTCTAGAGCAGCTCTGCTGACCTGGGTCTCTCCCTCTAAATCAGCTCTGCTGACCTGGTTCTCTGCCTCTGGAGCAGCTCTGCTGGCCTGGTTCTATGGCTCTAAAGCAGCTCTCCTGACCTGGTTCTCTGGCTCAAGAGCAGTTCTGCTGACCTGGTTCTCTGGCTCTAAAGCAGCTCTGCTGACCTGGTTCTCTGCCTCTAGAGCAGCTCCGCTGACCTGGTTCTGTCCCTCTAAAGCAGCTCTGCTGACCTGGTTCTCTGGCTCTAGAGCAGCTCCGCTGACCTGGTTCTCTGGCTCTAAAGCAGCTCTGCTGACCTTGTTCTCTGGCTCTAGAGCAGCTCTGCTGACCTGGTTCTCTCCCTCTAAAGCAACTCTGCTGACCTGGTTCTCTGCCTCTAGAGCAGCTCCGCTGACCTGGTTGTCTGGCTCTAAAGCAGCTCTGCTGGCCTGGTTCTATGGCTCTAGAGCAGCTCTGCTGACCTGGTTCTATGGTTCTAAAGCACCTCTGCTGACCTGGTTCTATTGCTCTAAAGCAGCTCTGCTGACCTGGTTCTCTCCCTCTAAAGAGCTCTGCTGACCTGGTTCTCTGGCTCTAAAGCAGTTCTGCCGACCTGGTTCTCTGCCTCTAGAACAGCTCTGCTGACCTGGTTCTATGGCTCTAAAGCAGCTCTGCTGACCTGGTTCTCGGCCTCTAGAGCAGCTCTGCTGACCTGGGTCTCTGGCTCTAGAGCAGCTCTGCTGACCTGGGTCTCTGGTTCTAGAGCAGCTCTGCTGACCTGCTTCTTAGGCTCTAGAGCAGCTCTGCTGACCTGGTTCTCTGGCTCTACAACAGCTCTGCTGACCTGGTTTCTCTGGCTCTACAGCAGCTCTACTGACCTGGTTCTCTGCACTCCCGATGCATGCACCGACTTTGCGAAAATATATTTAAAAATAATATAAGTATATTATAAGTACAAATATATTATTTTTATGAATATCTTCGATAATCTCTTGCCCTAATATGTATAATAAAGACATATACATATCATTTTGGAACATAAATTTTTTTTTGCGAGAGTCGCGCACCCAGCGCGCCCCAGCACGTATATGACGTCATGCAGGACCCGCCAACGCGCAAGCATCTCGTACCGTAATGCATATGTGTCGCGAATGCGCGGGAGCAGGAATCGCGGACTGGTCGCATACCAATCACGCACATCACGTAATATTAAATGTATATGGTGTAACTGAAAAACACACCGCCGTTGCACACCGTACGCTGATCCTTCACGACTTTTCTAAAATGGCGGCTAGAATCCACGCACTCACCGTGATGTGTGCGCTTTGAGTGTGCGACGCCGAAAAAAATTGGAATTGTTTTTTACAAAAAAGAAAATAATATAAATATATCAAAATAAAAAATAAAAACAAAAAATGAATCAATATTTCAGTTTGAATAAAAAAAAAATTGTTGCAATTTTCAAAAAAATATATAATGTTATTTATTGAATAAAATATTTATAAATAAACAGTTAAAAAACTGTAGAAAACAGAAATATAGGTTTAACTACTATCACACTTAGAAATTAGCATTTAAAAAAGCTTTGAAATTCACTGCAAAAACCATAGGTTTCAGAGACGTTATAGTTAGAAATTAGCATTTAAAAAAGCTTTGAATTTCACTGCAAAATCCATAGGTTTCAGAGGCGTTATAGTTAGAAATTAGCATTTCAAAAACCTTAGAAATTCACAGAAAAAACCATAGGTTTCAGGGGTGTTATAGTTAGATGGCCATTTCACTTGTACAAAACCATAGAAATTCCTCCGTTATAGTTAGTTCTGCTAACTATAACCCACGCGCCCGCAATGCACTGCTGATGATGTCACATATTGCATCATTCATGACATGGTCAGTGACATCACTGATGACATCACTGATGACATCTCAAACGACATCACTGATGACATCATCCGCGTGACAATCTGATACACCTCATCATACACTAGTATAACCTTTCATCACTCACTGTAAAAATACAGAGTACCATATTTGAAACCATTGACACACCAATACCAGTTACTACATACCCACTCACTGATTCTTAAGTCTACACACACACAACTACCCATTCAACAACAGAATCATTTATACATGCAGTCACTAATTAATAGAACACTATTAAATGAACTTATACACATATATAGACATTGACACATCAGCAGTCATCTTAGTCGGTTATGCAGTCATCCTACTCACTCATGAAAAAACAATTAATCCCACTTACATTTACTCACTTACACAATCATCCAACAACACCTCATTTATTCAAATACATAGTAACTCATAGTTAATATGTTAAGAAATCACCATTACAATTATACACTCATTCATATAGTTACTCTCACAATCACTGACTCTTACACATACTTATTTATATACACCAACTCTCACATACAATGCCTTTTATTTTTTTACTTTGTTGAAGATGTACAACTAAAACATATATTCGCTCACCAACACACAAATAAATAAACTCAGTCACCCAAACAACTGTTTCCACATGCAATCTTAAACCTATACACCTAGTCAATCAACCATTCACACATCTATGCATAGAGTTACACACACCCCATCCAACCACACACAAACTCAGTGTCCCATACAAATACTCACCCAACTAATCAATAACTAATATACACACTCATGTAGTTAGTGACCAACTAATGCAACATGTTATACAACAACAGAGACAGGGATGTACACATTCACATAATTTAGTTACTAATCCTTGTATTAAGTGAGACACTTTTAATTACTCACTTAAACAGACAGTCAGACAGCTACTAAATCCTCCATCCAGACAGTTATATATCCACTCAATCTTCAATACAGATTGGTATATATATATAATACATATTTGAATTTCAAACTAAACCACATTCACTGGATGATGTGATCAGTGATGTCATCAGTGATATCATTTGAGATGTCATCAGTGATTTCATCAGTGATGTCACTGACCATGTCATGACTGATGCAATATGTGACATCATCAGCAGTGCATTGCGGGCGTGCAAGTTATAGTTAGCAGAACTAACTCTAACGGAGGAATTTCTATGGTTTTGTACGAGTGAAATGGCCAGCTAACTATAACACCCCTGAAACCTATGGTTTTTTCTTTGAATATATATATATATATATATATATATATATATATATATACCAACAAGGCTGGGTTCGCCTGTTATTGTGTGCACCTTCAACTGTGGCAGCGTATGGGAACATATCACCGGCCGAGCCAGGTCGGGAAGGTAGCACCGCCACTTGGATGAATTGTGGACTGCAGGCTTCGCGATTCACGGAAACCAGATTGCAGAGTGGCAGGTTCTGTGCATACATTTACCTGGCTCTGAACTGAAGGCCCTATCCAAGGGCATGATATGATTTTACAGAAGGCAGAACCCAATATGGGTCTTATGGTGGCAGGGGGACTACGAGTCCCAGAAGTCTGAGGATGACGTCAGCCGATTGGAGAATACAATTTGACAAATCGGGACTCTTTCCCTCTAAGTCTGAGGATGACGTCAGCTGATTGGAGAATACAATTTGACAAATCGGGACTCTTTCCCTCTACGTCTGCATGCTGTAAGCCACCCCGTGAGCAAGGAGCAGAAGGAGCTTCAAAACGCGTTGGGGCTCAAATGAAATATTCAGCGCTGTTGCCAGTTTGATGCCGAATAAAGGACTCTACCAACAAGGCTGGGTTCGCCTGTTACTGTGTGCACCTTCAACTGTGGCAGCGTATGGGAACATATCACCGGCCGAGCCAGGCCGTGAAGGTAGCACCGCCACTTGGATGAATTGTGGACTGCAGGCTTCGCGATTCACGGAAACCAGATTGCAGAGTGACAGGTTCTGTGCATACATTTACCTGGCTCTGAACTGAAGGCCCTATCCAAGGGCATGATATGATTTTACAGAAGGCAGAACCCAATATGGGTCTTATGGTGGTAGGGGGACTACGAGTCCCAGAAGTCTGAGGATGACGTCAGCCGATTGGAGAATACAATTTGACAAATCGGGACTCTTTCCCTCTACGTCTGCACGATGTAAGCCGCCCCGTGAGCAAGGAGCAGAAGGAGCTTCGAAACGCGTTGGGGCTCAAATGAAATATTCAGCGCTGTTGCCAGTTTGATGCCGAATAAAGGACTCTACCAACAAGGCTGGGTTCACCTGTTACTGTGTGCACCTTCAACTGTGGCAGCGTATGGGAACATATCACCGGCCGAGCCAGGTCGGGAAGGTAGCACCGCCACTTGGATGAATTGTGGACTGCAGGCTTCGCGATTCACGGAAACCAGATTGCAGAGTGACAGGTTCTGTGCATACATTTAACTGGCTCTGAACTGAAGGCCCTATCCAAGGGCATGATATGATTTTACAGAAGGCAGAACCCAATATGGGTCTTATGGTGGTAGGGGGACTACGAGTCCCAGAAGTCTGAGGATGACGTCAGCCGATTGGAGAATACAATTTGACAAATCGGGACTCTTTCCCTCTACGTCTGCATGCTGTAAACCGCCCCGTGAGCAAGGAGCAGAAGGAGCTTCGAAACGCGTTGGGGCTCAAATGAAATATTCAGCGCTGTTGCCAGTTTGATGCCGAATAAGGGACTCTACCAACAAGGCTGGGTTCGCCTGTTACTGTGTGCACCTTCAACTGTGGCAGCGTATGGGAATATATATATATATATACATATATATATATATATATATATATATATATATACATTATCTACTGGCAGTCGCCAGTAGATAGTTATAGTTAGGACCTATTTACCATAGGAAATCCGCAACATTCTATTTGGAATAACATTGGCGCCGGTTGATGAATCCTCGCAAAATTTTCAAAACATTTGGCCAGCTCCGCTCCGCTCCTACCCTGAAAGTTTTGCGGTGATCCGCCAAGCAGGGGCCGAGAAAAAAGGGGGGTCCCAAAACGCGTTTTCCCCATGCAATTTCCCATAGGATCTGTTGTCGCAGCTACAGCCCGAACCGCTGAACGGAATGACACCAAATTTGGCAAAGAGGTAGTCCTCAGTTCGGACTCATGCCTTTTGCATATATGGTGTGAATCTGTTCAGGAGTTCCTGAGAAAATTTGGGTAAAATAGTTAGTGATATTTATGGCCGCGGAGGATCCGCGGACCGTACCCGCACCGTAAGCGCACCCTCCCCGAACCGAGCACGCACGCCCACGATCGCGCGCTGAATGGTAATTGGCTGTCGAGTGTCTCTCTACATTCGAAACCAGGAACTGTTGGCGGCCATTTTCTGCCTCGGTAGAAGCGAGGCTGAAGAAGCAAGGGGAATAAGTGTGTAAAACATATAAAGGGGGCAGAGTGGAAATACTCTGACCCTCTAGATGTGCTTAGGGGGTCCCAGAAGGACCCCCTGGGGCCCCTTTTTTATTTATTGTTTTAAAAGCGGCGAAATGCACGCACGGTGCGTGCATCCTATCGCGTTGGATGCACGGATTCTCTTGCGGTGGGTGCGCGGATCCACGGTAAAGTTTTTTGAAAAACGACAAGAAATCATTGGTTATATGACAACTTTCTACACTGAAAGGTAGGGTGTATATTTCTGTTTTTTAAAGGTATGATTGTTATTGGTTAACAAAAACAGATTGTAAGGAACATTATATATGATAAGCTGATATGTTGAAAAGTCAAGCACACTTCCTGTCTTGTGTAGGAACATTGTGTGCTGAACTTGTGACCTGTGAGCTCAGTGCAGTGTTCCATGACCTGTTTCTATGGTAACAGGCAGAAGGCAGATTGGGGGAAGGGTTGAAATGTATTTCACTTGGAAAGGGTTGAAATGTTTAACCAATAGAAATGTGTGTTTGCTTTTGAGTTTATGTGCGAAGGATTGTGATTTGATGTTTACATGTATATGTGTGGAAAATGAAAGGGAAACGTTTCCGTTCTTTGCTTTTGCTGAGAGGTGCACAGTGCAGAGATTCTGTAATGAAAATATGGTGAGTAATTGATATACTTCTTAATCTACAAAAGAACTTGAAAGATGAGTTATTTAATTGTGAGAAGATGTATGTAGACTATTTTGATTTTAATCAGACTAATGTATTTTTCCTGCTAAAGTGTACAGAGTACTTTTTTTCTATACAATGTGGGTGCATGTAGAAACCATTCTGTGATAAGCATTTGTGTTTTTCATGTGTTTGTAGACAGATAACTGTGCTGTTTTTATATTTGGTAGAATTAGAAACCAGTCATTGTTTATGAATTTGTGAAATGAGTTATGTTATGTTTCTGTACTAAAATGTAGTACTACTTCTAGATAAAGAAATGTGTTTTGGTATAGTGCAAGGGATAGTGTTGTTTGTCTAGAATCACACAGTGAGTCTGTGTGCATTTGGGAACCACTGTGAGAGAAGCATTTGGTAACATCGTGTATTTGCTGACAGATAACTGTTTTAACTTGTCATGTTGTGAAGTTTTACTAGCATTAGAAGACAGTTATGACTTATGATTTGATTTAATGAGTTAGGCTTTGACAGAAAAGTGCAGTCCTGAAATATGTAGATTGTGTGCAGTTCCCTTACCAGTTGCACTGTAGTGAAGGAGTTTTGGTAAACTCCTAGGGATAGTGGAGCATGTCTAGAAAATCAGTGTGAGAGAAGCATTTGGTGATATCATGTATTTGCTTAAAGATAACTTTTTTTAAACCTGTCATGTTGTGAAGTTTTAATAGCATTAGAATCCAGTCTTTGCTTATGCATTGATTAAATGAGTCATGCTTTGACACTGATGTGCTGTACTTAAATATGTAGATGGTGTTCAGTACCATTAACTCTTCCAAACTAGTGAATGAATTTTGGTAAACTCCTAGGATAGTGTTGATTGTCTAAAATCACACTGTGAGTCTGTGTACATTTGGGTAAGGATTGTGAGAGTAGAATTTGGTAACATCGTGTATTTGCTGAGAGATAACTGTTTTAAAACCAGTCATGTTGTCAAGTTTTAGTAGCATTAGAAGACAGTTATGGCTTATGCTTTCATTAAATGAGTCAGGCATTGACAGTAAATTGCAGTCGTGAAATATATAGATTGTGTGCAGTTCCCTTACCACTTGCACTGTAGTGAATGAGTTTTGGTAAACTCATAGGGATAGTGGTGGCTGTCTAGAATCACACTGTGAGTTAGTGTGTATTTGGGATCAGTGTGAGAGAATCATTTGGTAACATCATGTATTTGCTGACAGATAACTGTTTTAAAACCTGTCATGTTGTGAAGTTTTAGTAGCATTAGAATCCAGTCTTTGCTTATATGTTGATTAAATGAGTCATGCTTTGACACTGATGTGCTGTACTTAAATATGTAGATTGTGTGCAGTCCCCTTACCCCTTCCACAGTAGTGAATGAGTTTTGGTAAAGTCCTAGGATAGTGTTGATTTTCTAAAATCACACTGTGAGTCTGTGTGCATTTGGGTAAGGATTTTGGGAGAAGCATTTGGTAACATCGTGTATTTACTGACAGATAACAGTTTTAAAACCTGTCATGTTGTCAAGTTTTAGTAGCATTAGAAGCCAGTCTTTGCTTATGCGTTGATTACATTAGTCAGGCATTTACATAAAAGTGTAGTCGTGAAATATGTAGATTGTGTGCAGTTCCTTTACCACTTCCACTGCAGTGAATGAGTTTTGGTAAACTCCTAGGGATAGTGTTGTTTGTCTAGAAACACACTGTGAGTCTGTGTGCATTTGGGAACCACTGTGAGAGAAGTGTTTGGTAACATCGTGTATTTGCTGACAGATAAGTGTTGTAAAACATGTCATGTTGTCAAGTTTTAGTAGGATTAGAAGACATTTATGGCTTATGCTTTCATTATATGAGTCAGGCATTGACAGTAAATTGCAGTTGTGAAATATGTAGATCGTGTGCAGTTCCCTTACCACTTGCACTGTAGTGAATGAGTTTTGGTAAACTCATAGGGATAGTGGTGCTTGTCTAGAATCACACTGTGAGTTAGTGTGTATTTGGGATCACTGTAAGAGAAGCATTTGGCAACATCATGTATTTGCTGACAGATAACTGTTTTAAAACCTGTCATGTTGTGAAGTTTTAGTAGGATTAAAATCCAGTCTTTGCTTATGCGTTGATTAAATGAGTCATGCTTTGACACTGATGTGGTGTACTTAAATATGTAGATTGTGTGCAGTACCATTAACTCTTCCAGACTAGTGAATGAGTTTTGGTAAACTCCTAGGATAGTATTGCTTGTCTAAAATCACACTGTGAGTCTGTGTGCATTTGGGTAAGGGTTGTGAGAGAAACATTTGGTAACATTGTGTATTTACTGACAGATACCTGTTTTAAAACCGGTCATGTTGTGAAGTTTTAGTAGCATTAGAAGCCAGTCTTTGCTTATGCTTTGATTATATGAGTCAGGCTTTGACATAAAAGCGCAGTCCTGAAATATGAAGATTGTGTACAGTTCCCTTGCCACTTCCACAGTAGTGAATGATTTTTGGTAAACTCCTAGGTATAGTGGTTGTTGTCTAGAATCACACTGTGAGTCTGTGGGCATTTGAGAACCACTGTGAGAGAAGCATTTGGTAACATCGTGTATTTGCTGACAGATAACTAATTTAAAACCTCTCATGTTGTCAACTTTTAGTAGCATTAGAAGCTAGTCTTTGCTCATGCATTGATAAAATGAGTCAGGGTTTGACACTAAGGTGCTGTACCATGTACTATTCTGTTCACTGTGGCAGAACTGAAAATTTAAAAGTTTTACCTAAGCACTGTCCTAGAAGTAGTCTGAATATTTAGTCAGTTTCTAAGTACCAAATAGATTGCTTCAAATGTCTATGCAGTATGCATGTAGTGTTCTAACATACTATACACTTGTCTTTTACACCTTCAATTCCCTAGTCAGTATCCATACACTTCCAGGAAACATCCTGTCACTTCCTTTGCAGTTCTCTAGAGACCCATTCAACAGCATGTACTAATCCATTCACTGTGCTAAAAGCCAAACACTTATAAATTCACCAAGACACTCTCTTTCCAGTACTCTAATGATTCAGTCACTGCCTAAGTATTCATGCACTGAGCCAGGTCTTAGCACATGGACTTCTTCAAACCCCTATCCACTATGCATGCAGTCCTCTAACCATCTACACACTTGTCTTTCACACCTTCAATTCCCCAGTCAGTATCCGTTCACTTCCAGCAAACACCCTGTCACCCCCTTTGCACTCCTCTAGTGACCCATTCAGCATCATGTACTAATCCATTCACTGCGCCAAACCCTAATAAATTCACCCAGGCACTCTCCTTGCAGTACTCTAATCATTCAGTCAGTACCCAAGTACTCATCCAGTGACCCAGGCCTTAGTATATGGACTGCTTCAAACCCTTATCCACTATGCATGCAGTCCTCTAACCACCTACACAATTGTCTTTCTCACCTTCAATTCCCTAGTCAGTATCCATACACTGCCACGAAATACCCTGTCACTCCCTTTGCAGTCCTCTAGTGACCCATTCAGCACCATGTACTAATCCATTCACTGTGCTAAAACCGTAACACTTATAAATTCACCAAGATACTATCTTTGCAGTACTCTAATCATTCAGTCAGTGTCTAAGTATTCATACACTGAGCCAGGCCTTAGCACATGGACTGCTTCAAACCCCTATGCACTATGCATGCAGTCTTCTAACCACCTAGACACTTGTCTTTTACACTTTCAATTTCCTAGTCAGTATCCATACAGTACAGCACTTGTCACTGCCTTTGCACTCCTCTAGTGACCCATTCAGTACCAAGTACTAATCCATTCCCTGTGCGAAAAGCCTAGCACTTATAAATTCACCTAGGCACTCTCCTTGCTGTACTCTAATCATTCAGTCAGTACCCAAGTAGTCATGCAGTGAGCCAGGCATTAGCACATGGACTGCTTTAATGACACCAAGTTTGGCAAAGAGGTAGTCCTCAGTTCGGACTCGTGCCTTTTGCATATATGGTGTGAATCTGTTCAGGAGTTCCTGAGAAAATTTGGGTAAAATAGTTAGTGATATTTATGGCCGCGGAGGATCCGCGGACCGTACCCGCACCGTAAGCGCACCCTCCCCGAACCGAGCACGCACGCTCACGATCGCGCGCTGAATGGTAATTGGCTGTCGAGTGTCTCTCTACATTCGAAACCAGGAACTGTTGGCGGCCATTTTCTGCCTCGGTAGAAGCGAGGCTGAAGAAGCAAGGGGAATAAGTGTGTAAAACATATAAAGGGGGCAGAGTGGAAATACTCTGACCCTCTAGATGTGCTTAGGGGGTCCCAGAAGGACCCCCTGGGGCCCCTTTTTTATTTATTGTTTTAAAAGCGGCGAAATGCACGCACCGTGCGTGCATCCTATCGCGTTGGATGCACGGATTCTCTTGCGGTGGGTGCGCGGATCCACGGTAAAGTTTTTTGAAAAATGACAAGAAATCATTGGTTATATGACAACTTTCTACACTGAAAGGTAGGGTGTATATTTCTGTTTTTTAAAGGTATGATTGTTATTGGTTAACAAAAACAGATTGTAAGGAACATTATATATGATAAGCTGATATGTTGAAAAGTCAAGCACACTTCCTGTCTTGTGTAGGAACATTGTGTGCTGAACTTGTGACCTGTGAGCTCAGTGCAGTGTTCCATGACCTGTTTCTATGGTAACAGGCAGAAGGCAGATTGGGGGAAGGGTTGAAATGTATTTCACTTGGAAAGGGTTGAAATGTTTAACCAATAGAAATGTGTGTTTGCTTTTGAGTTTATGTGCGAAGGATTGTGATTTGATGTTTACATGTATATGTGTGGAAAATGAAAGGGAAACGTTTCCGTTCTTTGCTTTTGCTGAGAGGTGCACAGTGCAGAGATTCTGTAATGAAAATATGGTGAGTAATTGATATACTTCTTAATCTACAAAAGAACTTGAAAGATGAGTTATTTAATTGTGAGAAGATGTATGTAGACTATTTTGATTTTAATCAGACTAATGTATTTTTCCTGCTAAAGTGTACAGAGTACTTTTTTTCTCTACAATGTGGGTGCATGTAGAAACCATTCTGTGATAAGCATTTGTGTTTTTCATGTGTTTGTAGACAGATAACTGTGCTGTTTTTATATTTGGTAGAATTAGAAACCAGTCATTGTTTATGAATTTGTGAAATGAGTTATGTTATGTTTCTGTACTAAAATGTAGTACTACTTCTAGATGAAGAAATGTGTTTTGGTATAGTGCAAGGGATAGTGTTGTTTGTCTAGAATCACACAGTGAGTCTGTGTGCATTTGGGAACCACTGTGAGAGAAGCATTTGGTAACATCGTGTATTTGCTGACAGATAACTGTTTTAACTTGTCATGTTGTGAAGTTTTACTAGCATTAGAAGACAGTTATGACTTATGATTTGATTTAATGAGTTAGGCTTTGACAGAAAAGTGCAGTCCTGAAATATGTAGATTGTGTGCAGTTCCCTTACCAGTTGCACTGTAGTGAAGGAGTTTTGGTAAACTCCTAGGGATAGTGGAGCATGTCTAGAAAATCAGTGTGAGAGAAGCATTTGGTGATATCATGTATTTGCTTAAAGATAACTTTTTTTAAACCTGTCATGTTGTGAAGTTTTAATAGCATTAGAATCCAGTCTTTGCTTATGCATTGATTAAATGAGTCATGCTTTGACACTGATGTGCTGTACTTAAATATGTAGATGGTGTTCAGTACCATTTACTCTTCCAGACTAGTGAATGAGTTTTGGTAAACTCCTAGGATAGTGTTGATTGTCTAAAATCACACTGTGAGTCTGTGTACATTTGGGTAAGGATTGTGAGAGTAGAATTTGGTAACATCGTGTATTTGCTGAGAGATAACTGTTTTAAAACCAGTCATGTTGTCAAGTTTTAGTAGCATTAGAAGACAGTTATGGCTTATGCTTTCATTAAATGAGTCAGGCATTGACAGTAAATTGCAGTCGTGAAATATGTAGATTGTGTGCAGTTCCCTTACCACTTGCACTGTAGTGAATGAGTTTTGGTAAACTCATAGGGACAGTGGTGGCTGTCTAGAATCACACTGTGAGTTAGTGTGTATTTGGGATCAGTGTGAGAGAATCATTTGGTAACATCATGTATTTGCTGACAGATAACTGTTTTAAAACCTGTCATGTTGTGAAGTTTTAGTAGCATTAGAATCCAGTCTTTGCTTATATGTTGATTAAATGAGTCATGCTTTGACACTGATGTGCTGTACTTAAATATGTAGATTGTGTGCAGTCCCCTTACCCCTTCCACAGTAGTGAATGAGTTTTGGTAAAGTCCTAGGATAGTGTTGATTTTCTAAAATCACACTGTGAGTCTGTGTGCATTTGGGTAAGGATTTTGGGAGAAGCATTTGGTAACATTGTGTATTTACTGACAGATAACAGTTTTAAAACCTGTCATGTTGTCAAGTTTTAGTAGCATTAGAAGCCAGTCTTTG
Source organism: Triturus cristatus (assembly GCF_964204655.1). Classification (NCBI taxonomy): domain Eukaryota; kingdom Metazoa; phylum Chordata; class Amphibia; order Caudata; family Salamandridae; genus Triturus; species Triturus cristatus. Next base: position 525,927,722 of record NC_140593.1, on the reverse strand, counting down.
CTTATGCGTTGATTACATTAGTCAGGCATTTACATAAAAGTGTAGTCGTGAAATATGTAGATTGTGTGCAGTTCCTTTACCACTTCCACTGCAGTGAATGAGTTTTGGTAAACTCCTAGGGATAGTGTTGTTTGTCTAGAAACACACTGTGAGTCTGTGTGCATTTGGGAACCACTGTGAGAGAAGTGTTTGGTAACATCATGTATTTGCTGACAGATAAGTGTTGTAAAACATGTCATGTTGTCAAGTTTTAGTAGGATTAGAAGACATTTATGGCTTATGCTTTCATTATATGAGTCAGGCATTGACAGTAAATTGCAGTTGTGAAATATGTAGATCGTGTGCAGTTCCCTTACCACTTGCACTGTAGTGAATGAGTTTTGGTAAACTCATAGGGATAGTGGTGCTTGTCTAGAATCACACTGTGAGTTAGTGTGTATTTGGGATCACTGTAAGAGAAGCATTTGGCAACATCATGTATTTGCTGACAGATAACTGTTTTAAAACCTGTCATGTTGTGAAGTTTTAGTAGGATTAGAATCCAGTCTTTGCTTATGCGTTGATTAAATGAGTCATGCTTTGACACTGATGTGGTGTACTTAAATATGTAGATTGTGTGCAGTACCATTAACTCTTCCAGACTAGTGAATGAGTTTTGGTAAACTCCTAGGATAGTATTGCTTGTCTAAAATCACACTGTGAGTCTGTGTGCATTTGGGTAAGGGTTGTGAGAGAAACATTTGGTAACATTGTGTATTTGCTGACAGATACCTGTTTTAAAACCGGTCATGTTGTGAAGTTTTAGTAGCATTAGAAGCCAGTCTTTGCTTATGCTTTGATTATATGAGTCTGGCTTTGACATAAAAGTGCAGTCCTGAAATATGAAGATTGTGTGCAGTTCCCTTGCCACTTCCACAGTAGTGAATGATTTTTGGTAAACTCCTAGGTATAGTGGTTGTTGTCTAGAATCACACTGTGAGTCTGTGGGCATTTGAGAACCACTGTGAGAGAAGCATTTGGTAACATCGTGTATTTGCTGACAGATAACTAATTGAAAACCTCTCATGTTGTCAACTTTTAGTAGCATTAGAAGCTAGTCTTTGCTCATGCATTGATAAAATGAGTCAGGGTTTGACACTAAGGTGCTGTACCATGTACTATTCTGTTCACTGTGGCAGAACTGAAAATTTAAAAGTTTTACCTAAGCACTGTCCTAGAAGTAGTCTGAATATTTAGTCAGTTTCTAAGTACCAAATAGATTGCTTCAAATGTCTATGCAGTATGCATGTAGTGTTCTAACATACTATACACTTGTCTTTTACACCTTCAATTCCCTAGTCAGTATCCATACACTTCCAGGAAACATCCTGTCACTTCCTTTGCAGTTCTCTAGAGACCCATTCAACAGCATGTACTAATCCATTCACTGTGCTAAAAGCCAAACACTTATAAATTCACCAAGACACTCTCTTTCCAGTACTCTAATGATTCAGTCACTGCCTAAGTATTCATGCACTGAGCCAGGTCTTAGCACATGGACTTCTTCAAACCCCTATCCACTATGCATGCAGTCCTCTAACCATCTACACACTTGTCTTTCACACCTTCAATTCCCCAGTCAGTATCCGTTCACTTCCAGCAAACACCCTGTCACCCCCTTTGCACTCCTCTAGTGACCCATTCAGCATCATGTACTAATCCATTCACTGCGCCAAACCCTAATAAATTCACCCAGGCACTCTCCTTGCAGTACTCTAATCATTCAGTCAGTACCCAAGTACTCATCCAGTGACCCAGGCCTTAGTATATGGACTGCTTCAAACCCTTATCCACTATGCATGCAGTCCTCTAACCACCTACACAATTGTCTTTCTCACCTTCAATTCCCTAGTCAGTATCCATACACTGCCACGAAATACCCTGTCACTCCCTTTGCAGTCCTCTAGTGACCCATTCAGCACCATGTACTAATCCATTCACTGTGCTAAAACCCAAACACTTATAAATTCACCAAGATACTATCTTTGCAGTACTCTAATCATTCAGTCAGTGTCTAAGTATTCATACACTGAGCCAGGCCTTAGCACATGGACTGCTTCAAACCCCTATGCACTATGCATGCAGTCTTCTAACCACCTAGACACTTGTCTTTTACACTTTCAATTTCCTAGTCAGTATCCATACAGTACAGCACTTGTCACTGCCTTTGCACTCCTCTAGTGACCCATTCAGTACCAAGTACTAATCCATTCCCTGTGCGAAAAGCCTAGCACTTATAAATTCACCTAGGCACTCTCCTTGCTGTACTCTAATCATTCAGTCAGTACCCAAGTAGTCATGCAGTGAGCCAGGCATTAGCACATGGACTGCTTTAAATGCCTATGCAGTATGGATGCAGTCCTCTAATCACCTACACAGTTGTGTTTCACACCTTCAATTCCCTAGTTGGTATTCATACTCTTCTAGCAAACACCCTGTCACTCACCCAGTGTGTCTCCTTATAGTACTGTATTTATTTAGTCAGTTAGCATGTAGTGTTTTAGGGCCTCATGTAGGTAAATAAAAATTACCGATTCTTAAATACCGAACCGTACCGAATCGGTATTTAAGAATCGGTAAGTTATATGTAGGTAATAATTCGGTAATATTTACCGAATCGGTAACATTCGGTATTCAAGAATCGGAATTTACCGAATCGGTAAATACCGAGGTGGTATTTACCGAATCATTACCGAATCGGTAAATACCGAATCGGTATTTACCGAATCGGGAAAAAAAAATCACATGACTGGATGAAACAGCCAATCCTGTGCAACCACACCCCACCCAACCAGGAAGTGGCCACACCCAGGCAGGTGCACACAATTAACAGACTCTGGAGAGGCTTGGAGTGCAGAGGAGAGGCAGGGAGCCAGTGCCTGTTTGTGCAGCACAAAAACATCATGTCGACGCAGAGGACAGTGAGAGATGGAGGGGAAAGGAGGAGGAAGATGAAATTCAGCCCCAAGGAACTCCAGGTGCTGGTGGAGGAGGTGGTGAAGCAGCACCAGAAGCTGTTTGGGAGGCAGTCCCTGCAAGTGCCGGAGGCAGAAAAGCGCAATATTTGGCTGGGTATCCAGGCGCAGGTCAATGCTGTGGGAGTGACCCACAGGGACATAGAGGTACTCAAAAAGCGCTGGTATGACCTGAGGATTATAACCAAGAGGAAGATGGGGGAAATCCAGAAGGAGGCCAGCCAGACTGGAGGTGGAACCAACAGGGCACCTGCCCTCACCGAACTGGAGGAGCTGGTGGAGGCCACAATCGAGCAAGAGAGCGTCGTGGGCCTTGGGGATGCCGACAGCTCTGCCAGAGCCGCCACCCAACAAGGTAAGACGAATGCGCAGCAATGTAGCCCCCCCTACCCCTATCCCACATCCCCCATTGTGAAATGAGTATCCCACTCCAGTCCATGTGTTAGTGCAGACAGGCAATGCATTCTGGGAGATGTAGTCAGGGAACCCCCAACCATGAAGTAAATTGCACAGGACAACAAGGCATGGTACACACATTAGCCACAAGCAGGCAGAGGACAATGTGAGAGTGTTACATGATTTTATTGTGATGCTTGCAATGCAGCCCTTCAGGTACACTGAGCTGATGTTGCATTTCTGTCCACAGATGTGACATCGCGCAGGACAGGACATGCTGCAGGAGGGAGGGCACACTGGCCACACAGATCAGCTCTGGCCAGCACAAGTTCAGCCCAGGGAGCAGTGCCACAGGCAGCCGCACCACTAACACAGGCAGCCTCACCTCAACCAGAGCCAGCCTCACCTCAACCAGAGCGAGCCTCACCTCACCCAGAGCCAGCATCGCCACTCATGTTTGAGTCACCGGCCACATCACCGCCTGCATGTGTGAGATTGAGGAGGCGTGCTGCCGCCAGGCTGCGAGCCTTAGACACCTCGTCTGACGACAGCAGGGGCCCGGAGCAAATTACTATGCCCCAGGATGGGAGCCATGCCACTGTGCCCTACACCTCACAGGTAGAACAGACGGGTGCAAGACGGCGCCGCAGGTCGCGTGTGCAGAGTCCACCAGCAAACATTGACAGCCATGGGGTCTTCTCGGGGCTCGAGGGCAACATGTTAAAACAACAGCGCCTGCAAACAAAGGCAGTCATGTCAGTCCAGAGGCATATACGGGGCATGAAATCAACTTTTGTCAACATGGACAAGAACATCAGCACAATGGCAGTGGGGATGGGTGAAATGGCAGCGGGCATTCGGGACATGTCCCAGTCAATCCAGCTGTTGTGCAGCAAATTAGATGCTGACATAGATGCACGGCGCCGGTAACGGCAAAGGAGGGACACTAACACCAGGGCACTCAACCGTCTGGCAACTGCCACTTCTCTACTCTGCCGGCGCTCTGTGTCGATGCAGGAGGGCCTGACACACTGCTGCAGCGACGTGTCTCGGGGGATGGTGCAGGTCACAAGTGCACTTGAGGTGCTATTAACAAGTCAGGCGGCCACAACTGCTGCAGGGGATGCTTCGGAGAGCATCGACTCCAGCAGCAGGAGCAGCATCACACCCCCGTCCCAGAAACACGCAGGAGCAGCAGGCGGCTTGGGGGTGGCAGTAGTGAGGATGCTCAATCCGTGCCATCCCACACTGCAGCGCGTGTGCGCAAACATTGATGCAACCCTGCGTAGCCAATTCCTAATGGGTGACGTAACCCTGGACTTATCCCTTGTAAATATGCAATGTTGCCAGATTGGCTTGATCTTGTTGTAATGGCGTAGTGCCGCATTAAAACTACGTCATGACATACCACAACTGGCTGTGTCCCCTTACTTACTCAGAAATAGTTGCATGTGATCTCTGCCCGTCTCTCTCTCCCATCTATTGCAGTTGGCACTCCAGCTGCGTTGGCCTCTGGCTGGCCTGACTCATCCTCGTTGTCCTCAAAATCTGTTAGTTCCACCTCTGTACCTCTCTTCGTGGCAAGGTTGTGCAGCATTGCACAAGTGGCAATGATCTTGCAGCAGTTGATGGGTGTGTACTGGCGTGCGCCTCCGCTCTTGTGGAGGCAGCGGAACCTGCTTTTCAGTAGTTCAAACGTGCGCTCCACCACATTGCGTGTAGATTTATGTGCCACGTTATATCGTCTCTCACTCTGGGTTGATGGATGTAGGTAGGGAGTGAGGATGAATGACCGGCAGGCATATGCACTGTCGCCTAGGTGAGTAAAAGGGAACCATCAGTCACATGCCTCTATACACTATGATTTGCAGGTTTCATGGGGCGTCACTGTTACTTACCTAGCAGGTATCCCTCTCCAAATTCTCCGGCAAGCAGTCGTGTGTAGATCCCACTCTTCTGGAAGATGTAAGAGTCGTGGGTGCTCCCAGGAAACTTCGCTACAATATCAGTGATGATGTTCCCTGCATCACAGATTACCTGCACATTGATGGAGTGGGTGGACTTTATGTTCCTGTAGATGTGCTCAGTGGCAGCTGGTGGGCAGATTGGGATGTGTGTGCCATCAATACAGCCAATGACATGGGGGAACTGTGCCATGTGATAAAAGTCAGTTTTAGTTTTCTGCAGTTCAGCCTGTGTGTTTGGGAAGCTGATGTAGTGGTGCATTCTCTGCATCATGGCATCCAGGAACTTCCTGAAGAAACGGGACAGGCAACTCTGGGATACACCGCCCACCGCAGCTATCACCCCCTGGTAACTGCCAGATGCCAGTAGATGTAGGCTGCAGAGCACCTGCACATGTGGTGATATGGCATGCGCCCTTCTTGTTGGCTGGTCCAGGAGTGGGTGCAGGTCCCTTATCAGGTCCATGATGGTTTGGGGGTGTAGCCTGTACCTTTCATGTATCTCTGCGTCAGTCAGTTGGAAGAGTGTGATGCGCTGTCTGTAGATGCATTCCTCCCGTCTCCATATCCTCAGACCTGCTGCCTGTAGACGTAGGCGCCTTGCAATGACATACAGAGCGGCCATGTTGTCCACGCTGTTGCATTTTGGGATTGCTTATATGCTCTGTTGATGCTTACCACCTGCTTTCACTCAGTGTTAATTACCGACTCTTAATTACCGAATTTCATGGATTTCTTAATTACCGAATTTACCTACATGTCTTTTTCAGTTTTACCACTTCATATTTACCACTTCATATTTACCGATTCATATTTACCACTTCATATTTACCGATTCGGTAAATATGTATTCGGTAAATATGAATCGGTATTTTAGAAATCGGTAATTATGAATCGGTATTTACCGCTTCATATTTACCGAAAAATGGTTTTTGGCCTCCTACATCTCACTTGACTAAATACCGGTCGGTAACGGCATATTTACCGAATTTCGGCCGTTACCGACCGGTATTTAGCTACCTACATGAGGCCCTTAGTGAGGTAGGCTTTAGGGCATGAACTGCTTCAAAGTAGTATGCACTATGCATGTAGTGTTATAACGATCGTCATACTTGTGGTTCAGGGCTATAGTTTCATAGTCAGTTTTTAAATAAAATGTGTTTTTACAGTAATGGAATAGTATAAATTTGAAAGTTATTAATATACATTTATTTGTAATTCTTTTTTACAGATACAGAACAGGAGTGTTTCTCATCTGTTTGCACTCTTCTCGTGCAAGATTGTTTGGATGAAGGGTCCTTAGGTGTTTCATCATACTTGCTGTGCCGCACAAGTATTTTTTGTTAGGATCCCCTCGTAACAGAACTCTTTGGCAAATCTTGCAAGTGACGAAGGTGGCATTGGTCTTTGTTTGCCCCTTGGAAAAAGTAAAAAATTTCCTCACCACTGAAGAAAAACGTTTTGGGCGTGGTGCCTTCTGCAAAAAAAAATTCCTCAGATTCGGTAAATATTTTAAAGCGGCAACATTTACAGTTTTTGTATGTTAAACTTATAAAATTTTGTTAGCTGTATGCATTTTATATATCTGTGATTTGTTTCTTGTGGTATTTTGTTGAGAATACCATGTTGTTTTTTTTTTAACAATCTTTCTGATTTTCCAGGTCTGTCGTCGACATCCGTGGTTCCCACAGGAGTGTTCCGCCATGTTGTTTTGTATTATTGTTGTTACATTTGGTTTATTAGTTTATTGCTTATATTTGTGTTAATAAATAAATAAAGTTTGAAAATAGTTTATCGTTTATATATTTAATATTGTAAAAAATAAAGTTTGAAAAAAAAATTAATAATGTTTTTGGTTGTTCTCTTAACTGCTGTGTGACTCTTTCTTGCTCTTATTACTGTTATTTGATGGAGTCCACCATGGTGTTAAATTTTGGGGCACTTATCGCAGGAATACTGGTGATATCTGCAGTTTGCACCAACTTCTGAATAGTGTGTTAGATTTATCTCAACTTTACTTCCGTTAAAGTGCTGATAATGAAATGGAGAGTAGCCGTTCCCGTGCAAAAAGACATGAGGTGCACCTTTCCGATTTATTGTAAATACTAAAATCCTGTATTGTATTGCACTGAGGTATTGGCTGCACTTACAGTGTACACACAAAATCTATCAAGAAATCTCATTGTATTTATATTGATTGGGAATAGTGCGTCAGGTGCTGGATCTTGACGAGATACACTGCTCAGTTCGTATATTGTTCTGCACACGAAAAAAATCACATCACAACTTTCACACCAATTGCAATGCGAAACAAATTCCGTCGATAAGACACGTTAGCACCAGGGATTTTACACCTGCTTTCTGCTGGTGTTAAGCAGGACAACTACCTGCACCATGAAAGGGAACACAGCCAAGAGCCACACCAGAACACCCACAGGTGCCATAGAGTCAATGAGCATGATACAGGGATACCCATGAGGGCCAGAAGACTTATCTCAACAACTCCAGGACTGGCAATGCCCCCCAAACCCACATCTTAGTAAGTGTGTCCCTGTGGTCATTGTCTTAGCATGATAGGCACAAGCCCTGCAACATCACAGTGTGCTGTCACCTCAGCGTTGGCAGTGAGCCTGGATGTGTAGCTACGCACGCATCCTCCTGCATGCACAACTGGCGTGTGCTGGTCTGGGGTTCACAGGTCAGTGGAGGGGTGTGCATATCCGGCAAGGGGAACAGGGTGTCTCGGACATGTCCGTGTACAGGAAGTGCGGTAAGTGTGTCTCTGTGTTCTGGTGTGGCCTGTTTCAAGAGCCGCAGCAGTCGATGTTGTAAAGTGGCATGCACCACCTCCAAACGGCACTGTGATGATGTAGTTGGAATGTAGCAGGACATGCGCAAATAGGCATTACAATGGTGTGCCGTATGAGTGCACAAGATAGAACAGAGCACTGTACAAAAGTGTGGGGGCTCGTGGGAGGGAGAAGCAGCCGTTTGGCAGCATAACACACAGTGAACTCGACCATGTGCCACATGCTGGGCATCTCATCCATGATGACCATGGTGGCAGACATCCCACAACACCAACGACTGGCCTTTGTACACATCCTGTATGAATACAGCGTGGTTTTCACTTCTATGCTTGTTCAGTGGTGTGATGTTGGCGGGTTGTGTGACTTGTGCTCCTTGTTAGTGTGTTTCATTTTGGCCATTGTTTGTCTATACTTGCGCTGTACTTAATTTTGCATGTGTGCCATTCTGCCCATCTCCCCCTATCCCTCCACTCCCTGCTTCTTCCTCTTCCTACTGTTGCTGCACACATAAATACATGTAAAGAATAAATTAGAATAGTTCCTTGATTCTTTTAGGTTTCAAAACTTCTCTATTGGTTTCTTTTTAATTTTCCATATGAACCGTTTTTTTTAATATTCAACAACACATAGAAGTCAGAAGTGCAACGTATTCTATCAACACACTTTCTAGAACATTCTACAATACGTGCAGGTTAAAAGTTCATCAATTTTTAAAAACTTTACGATATTTTTTTTGAAACATTTTCTTGAACATTTAACGACACGTGCAGGTTAAAAGTTGACGATTGTTTTAAGTTCAAACAGTGCCTTCCAAATGCAAGTAGCAGGTGTGGTTGAGCTGAGCAAATTTTATCCTATGATATGTACTCCACGTTGAAACTGCTTTTTCTTAACCAATCACAAAGATGCTTTTCCACAAAACTAATGTGCACCCTACTTTTAAAAAAGAATGCTTTTCATGATATCTTTAGAGATGTTATAGATAGGAATTAGCATTTAAAAAACCTTTGAAATTCACTGAAAAAACCATAGGTTTCATGTACGTTCTAGTTAGGAATTGGCATTTAAAAAACCTTTGAAATTCACTGAAAAAACCAAAGGTTTCAGGGGCGTTATAGTTAGGAATTGGCATTTAAAAAACCTCAGAAATTCACTGAAAAAACCATAGGTTTCAGGGGTGTTAGAGTTAGCTGGACATTTCCCTCGTACAAAACCCTAGAAATTCCCCTGTTATAGTTAGTTCAGCTAACTATAACTCGCGTCCCCGCAATGCACTGCTGATGACGTCACATATTACATCACTCATGACATGGTAAGTGACATCACTGATGACATCACTGATGACATCTCAAATGACATCACTGATGACATCACTGATGACATCATCCATTGAGTATGTGTTTCTGAACAGTTTTAATATGTTTAATATATATAGAGAAAGGCCTGTTGAAATCAAGTGGGTGTACAAGTGTGTGAATGGATGATTTTCTAGGTACGTAACTGACTCTATAAGTGAGTCATTAAATGTATCTTACTGCAGACTAGTGACTAAACTGTGTGAATGTCTGTATGTGTCTGTGTGTTGGTGTATAAGTGGCTGCATGGTTTTGTGAATAGCTATATGAGTGTCTATGTGGGTTATTGATTGGTTGTCTGAATATCTGTATGGGTGCCTGAGTGTTTGCGTGGGTAGGGTGTGTGTGATTCTGTGACTAGATGTGTGAGTGGGTGATTCAGTGGGTGCATGGTTTTAAGAGTGCATCTGTGATGGACTGTATGGTTGGGTGAGTGTATGTATAGGTGTGTTAGTGATTGAATGTATATCTCAGTTGTACATGTGTCAGTAACTACATATGTGATACACAGTGTATATGTGAGTAAGAGTATATAACTATCTATATGTGAGAGTGTGTGATTTTGGGAGTGGCTGTATGCGCCATAGTGCAAGGATATCTGTGTCATGTGCTGTTTGTTTTTCTGCAGGAAGACACAGAATTTGTTAGTATTTTTATGAGTAAGTGAACTTGAGTGTGTTTAACTGTATAGGTGAGTAAATTGGACTGTGATTAATTATTTGCATGACTGACTAGATGTGTCAGTACCTCAATGGATGATTGGCGGTGTGTGAGTGTCTATATAGGTGTATAAATGCACAGAGTGACTGTAAGTATGAGTGACTGTACAGGTGAGTGAGTGGACATGTATGTAGACCTAAAAGTCAATGAGTTGGTGTGTAGTTATTGGTATTGGAGTATCTATGGTTGTCAAAATGGCCGTTTGAAATTTTGAGTCGGTGTATCAAAGGTTATATTAGGGTGTGAGAAGATGCACTCATTTATCACATGGATGACGTCATCAGTGATGTCATTTGAGATGTCATCAGTGATGTCATCAGTGATGTCACTGACCATGTCATGAGTGATGTAATATGTGATGTCATCAGCAGTGCATTGCGGGGGCGCGAGTTATAGTTAGCTGAACTAACTATAACAGGGGAATTTCTAGGGTTATGTACGAGGGAAATGTCCAGCTAACTATAACACCCCTGAAACCTATGTTTTTTTCAGTGAATATATATATATATTTAATATTTTTTTACATTATTACATAATGTAAAACTAATAGTTGTATAATACTTTTTCAACTAGATACGTTTGTGTCTTTAACTTTTTTAAAGTAAGTTCCATTTGCTATATTTGTTACAATATACATATAGGGCCTTATTACTATGACAGGAGGACTTGCGTTCGCCCAACACCGTTCCGGTGTTGTAACCAAGCAATCGCAGGTTGATGGTTCCTACCACCAAATTACAATGCGACTGCACATTGTGTTGTAGCAAACCCCCATTTCTCTATGGGTGCTTGGACTGTGGGCAGTTTTGGTCCGCAGCACAAGCTCCCATAGAGGAATGGTTGTTTGTGTAAATCCCTGCACTGAATTGAGCCTGTCGGAAACCAGCCGGAATAACCGGTCGGTTTCACTTTCGACCGCCGTCATTGTAATACGGAAGTCGAAAGTGAAACCGAAGATGTCGGTCAGAAAGCCTCCTACCGCTGGTGGGAGGCTTTCCGACCAACGTCAAAATGAGCCTCTAGATATATTTAATTTTTATTAAATTAATGTTAGTATTTAATATATTTTATTTTTAATATTTTAATATATATTTATATATATCTATACATACATATAGATATATATATATATACATAGATTTAAAAATAAATATTTAATGCAGCGATATTATTGAAAAAATTATATTATTTTTCCAATATTTTTGTACTTACTTTTTTAATAATAGGTAGTCGATATTTTTGTGTAAATAGTTTTATAGCTCAATATTTTTTACCTCGATATTTTGTCAGTGAACCGCAGTGAGTTGTAAGAGTTCGTGAATTGCCATGAAGAGATTCTGTGTAACACTACAATCACAGATAAATCATTTGAAGTAGTTGTGAGTTTGTTCCAGCCCCTTCGCTGCTAGGCCTTTCCCCCCCCTGTGCTAAGCCTTTTTTTGGCTATTTGGGGTAATACGCACTTAGGCCCCTGTAACATTTTGACCATATAAGGTATCCACGACAAATTTGCGTCCTTTTCTTCTAACATCAAGGGGATTCTAAAGGTACCCAGGGTTTGTGGATTCCCCTGGAAGGGTCCCAGAAATTAGCCAAAATACAGCAAAAAATATTTGGGGGGGGGGGAATGGGAAAAACGGGCTGCAAATGAAAGCGTCTGGGATTTTCCCTGCAAATGTTATCAAAAAAGGGTTTGTGGGGCTTAAATCACCATTTTCCCAGCTTTCAGGGAATGACAGACTTTTGCCAGAAAACCAACATTTTTTACACAGTTTTGGCATTTTTCTGGGACATAGCCTATTTTTGCTATTTTTTGTGCTTTCAACCTCCTTCCAGTTAATGGTAGAAATGGGTGTAAAAGTAATAATAGATCCTGGAAAGCTATACATTTTATAAAAGTAGACAAAATTCTGAATTCAGCAAGGGGTCATTTGTGTAGATCCAACAAGGTTTCTTTATAGAAAAATAACAGTTAAATATAGGAAAAATTGAAAATTATTTGAAAAAAAACAGCCTTTTGTGTCAACGTTTTCACCTGTAACTTCTTCTAATTATGACAGGTCTTTGAAAGCAATATACCATTACATCTGATGGACCTTCCTGGCTGTGGTGATATATAGGACTTGTAGTTCACCAAGAGCCCGACGAACCCAGAGTCAAAAACTGAGCAGCAATTTGCAATGGTTTTTTATTATGTTCCGGGTATATAGCAATTATTGTGGGAAAATGTATACATGGAGAAATCGGTATGAAAGACACCTATATATTTCTGATGTGGGAACAAATTATAGAGTTTAGAAACAGTACATATTTGCACATTTTCGAAATTGGGAATACTCATACTAGAATGAGAATTATCGGTCATTTTTCAAAAGGACTTCTTTTTTACACAATGTCTTTCATTTGGAAGGCAGAAATGCATCAAAAATCAATAGGTAATAACAGTTGCTTTACAAATCTGAATTACCTTAAGTCTTCCGATAAAAATGGTACCTCACTTGTGTGGGTAGGCATAGTGCCCACGAAAGGAAATGGCTGAAAACCCAACGTGAACACACCACATTTTCACAATGAAAATGTACCCTTTTTTTGCAAAGTGTCTAGCTGTAGTTTTTTAACACTAGCTCTGCCGGCACCTAGGGAAACCTAGCAAACCTATACATTTTTGAAAACTAGACACCAAGGGGAATCCAGGATGGGGTGACTTGACTGCCTCCCACCAGGTTCTGTTACCCAGAATCCATTGCAAACCTAAATAATTGTGAAAAAACACATTTTCCCCACATTTCTGTGGTGGAAAGTTCTGGAATCTGCGTGGATCCACAAATTTCAACCCACCCCGCATTCCCCAAAGTCTTGCGAGAAAAATGGTACCTCATTTTTGTGGGTCAGCCTAGTGTCCGTGACAGGAAAGGGCGCAAAACGCAACGTGGTCACACCTCAATTTCGCAGTGAAAAATGACCCTTTTTTGGTAACGTGCCTAGCTGTTGTTTTTGAACCATAGGTCTGCCGGGACCTAGGGAAACCTAGCAAACTTATATATTTTTGAAACTAGACACCCACGGGAATCCAGGATGGGGTGACTTAGCTGCCTCCCACCAGGTTCTGTTTCCCAGAATTCCTTGCAAAGCTAAACAATTGTGAAAAAAACACATTTTCCCCACATTTCTGTGGTGGAAAATTCTGCAATCTGCGTGGATCCACAATTTTCCACCCATCCCGCGTTACCCAAAGTCTTACAAGAAAAATGGTACCTCACTTGTGTGGGTCGGCCTAGTGCCCGTGACAGGAAACGGCACAAAACGCAAGGTGGTCACACCTCAATTTCGCAGTGAAAAATGGTCCTATTTGGTGACGTGCCTAGCTGTAGTTTTTTAACCCTGGCTCTGCCGGCACCTGGTGAAACGTAGCAAACCTATACTTTTACTATACTCAAGTACCCGCGACAGGGAAGGGCCCAAAACTTTTTTTGATAGGCAATGTTGATGTTGCCTCAAAACGTTTTGTGTCCTTGCCTATCGCGGGTACTTGGACCTCCCACACAAGTGAGGCACCATTTTTATCAGGAGACCTGGGGGAACGCTGGGTGGTGGGAAATTTGGGTGAGCCCTGTGATGCCACAACTTTCCCACACAAAAATGTGTGAAAAAAGCGATTTTTTCAGCTAAAATTGAGGTTTGCAGGGGATTCTGGGTAAGGAAACATTGGGGGATCCACGCAAGCCATACCTCCCTGGAAGTCCCCGGGTGTCTAGTTTCCAGAAATGTGTAGGTTGGGTAGGTTTCCCTAGATGGCCGCTGAGCACGGGGCCAAAAACCCAGGTGACCCCCCTTGCAAACCCAGGTGGTTTGGAGATTGGCAATTTTGATGTCGCCTCACTACGTTTTGGGCCCTTGCCTGTCGCGGGTACTTGGGCCTCCCACACAAGTGAGGCACCATTTTTATTGGGAGACCTGGGGGAACGCTGGGTGGTGGGAAATTTGGGTGAACCTGGTGATGCCACAACTTTCCCACACAAAAATGTGTGAAAAAAAGTGATTTTTTAAGCTAAAATTGAGGTTTGCAGGGGATTCTGGGTAAGAAAACGTTGGGGGATCCACGCGAGCCATACCTCCCTAGAAGCCCCCGGGTGTCTAGTTTTCAGAAATGTGTGGGTTTGGTAGGTTTCCCTACATGGCCGCTGAGCACGGGACCAAAAACCCAGGTGACCCCCTTGCAAAACCAGGTGGTTTTGAGATAGGCAATTTTGATGTCGCCTCACTACGTTTTGGGCCCTTGCCTGTCGCGGGTACTTGGGCCTCCCACACAACTGAGGCACCATTTTTATTGGGAGACCTGGGTGAACGCTGGGTGGTGGAAAATGTGTGTGAGCCCGGTGATTCCACAGCTTTCCCACATAAAAATGTGTGAAGAAAGTGATTTTTTCAGCTAAAATTGAGGTTTGCAGGGGATTCTGGGTAAAAAAACATTGGGGGATCCATGCAAGCCATACCTCCCTAGAAACCCCCGGGTTTCTAGTTTCCAGAAATGAGTGGGTTAGTTCGGTTTCCCTAGATGGCCGCCGAGCCCCTGACCAAAAACTGGACCCCTCTTGCAAAACCAGGTTGGTTTGTGATAGGTAATTTTGATGTCACATCAATAGGTTTTGGGCCCTTCCCTGCCGCGGGTACATGGCCTACCCATACAAGTGAGGTACCATTTCTATTGGGATACTTGGAGAAATGCTGGGGTGTTGGAAATTTGTTGTTACTTTCCGCCGTGTGAAAATTTGGGCACAATAATGCAAGGAAAATATCACAGTCACATTTTGAGGTTTGCAGGACATTGTGGGTAAGATAACTTGTTGGGATCCACAAGAGAGACATCACCATGCACTCCCATGGGTGTTTAGTTTACGACAAAAACTACAGTTGTTAGGTTATTCTTAAATGAAATGTACAGCTTGGCAGAGAGACAAAACAGACAAAGATTACTGCACAGCCATCTATTCCTCAAGCACACAAACATACTGGTTGGATTTGGCACGAGGGCGAGTCATGGTTCAGTATATAAAATTGGATTAACAAGAGATTTCACAACAATGAAATGCACTGTCAATAATTGAATGGACAAAAAACTGAACCAGTGACTCGCAGCTCGTGAGCTGTAAAGCCACTTCAAGGCACCAACCGCTTTACAGGCCATTCACACACCTTTCATACATGATACACACAAGACCATTTACTCCACCAGGCACAATCCAACACATTACAACATTCACAAAAAAGGACAAGGTACACCCTGCTTGACAAAAACAGAAAAGACACATTTTTATGCACAACCACCAATTCCTCAAGCACACATACATACTGGTTGGATTTGGCATGAGGTTGAGTGATGGTTCAGTATTTACAGTTGTATTAACCAGAGATTTCACAAAAATGAAATGCACTGTTAATTGAAAGGACGAGAAACTGAACCATTGACTCATAGCTTGTGAGCTGTAAAGCCACGACAAGGCACCGACCTCTTTACAGGCCATTCATACACCGTTCATAGGTGTGACACATACAAAACCTTTCACAACGCCAGCCACGGGCCCAGCACATGACAATACTCACACCAGCACACAGCGCAATTCAAGGGCCCATCACTTTCACACGCCCACTTTCCTGACACAGCAACCACACCAGCTCATAGATTACGTTGAGTGGCATTTGGCTTGCAGTGTGTGTAGTGACCAGCAGCTAGTCACTACTCACACACCGCCAGCCAAGCGCCAATCCACGTACACCACAGCACCAGCCAAGCGCCAGTCCACGCACACCACACTGTCAGCCATGCGCCATTCCATGCACACCGCCAGCCAAGCGCCAGTCCACGCACACCACCAGCCAAGCGCCAGTCCAAACACACCGCCAGCCAAGCGCCAGTCCACGCACACCGCCAGCCAAGCACCGGTCCATGCACACCGCCAGCCAAGCGCCAGTCCATGCACACCGCCAGCCAAGCGCCAGTCCATGCACACCACACCGTCAACCATGCGCCAGTCCACGCACACCACACCGCCAGCCAAGCGCCAGTCCACGCACACCGCCAGCCAAGCGCCAGTACAAACACACCGCCAGCCAAGCGCCAATCCAAACACACCGCCAGCCAAGCGTCAGACCACGCACACCACCAGACAAGCGCCACTCCGCGCACACTACCATCACATTTAGGATTTTTTTTTATATAAATAAGAAAACACAAACAAATTGCAAATAGATACAACTCTACTAACACAAAAACTAAAACTAAATACACTACACAAATGCCAACCTTGAAACTGAACAAAAAATATTAAACAATAGAGGTCAGGCAATTCACTTTACCACTCATGGATGCTCCCAAAAATTCTTTTGCGTGTGGTACATTCTAAAACAAGCAGGCACACACAGCCCAGGGTTAGAAGGACACTCGGGGCAGTACATACGAGTCTCCTTTTGCATACCTCTTCGCCAAAAGACTCTACATCTCCTACTGGGAAAGTCTTTTGAGAGTGTGGGAGGAATGTGATCAGGAAAGTGGCGATCTCTCAATCTAGCAACATCCTCCACCACTCCAACTCTAGGAACACTTGCCTGTTCCACTAAAACAAGGCTGCCTATTACAGACTCCTGAAACTTAGCAAAAGTCATCTTTGACTCAGGACAAGAATCCTGGAACACAACAAAAGCATTAAAGGTTGCCAAGTGGAAAAGATGGATAGCCAAGTTCTTGTACCAAATGTAAGCCTTACGAAGAGCAACGTAAGGTTCCAACCTCTGATTTACTCTGTCAACACCACTCATGTGCCTATTATAGTCTAAAATGCACACAGGTCTGCGCACTTCAGCAACCTGACCCCAAACAGTCACAGGTGCAGTGCTTTCATCATGGATGGTAGTCAGCATGTAGACATTTCTCCTGTCTGAAAACTTCACAGCTAGAAGCTCCTCGCAATGCAACGCGCTGCACTGTCCCCGCACAGGCTTTTGACAAACAAGTTCTTTTGGGAAACATTACGGTTAGAGCGGATTGTACCACAAGCAACAGTGTCCACATTGGCCAATTCCCCGAACAACCGCACACCTGTGTAGAAGTTATCTACATATAAATGGTGGCATTTGTTAAAAAATCCTCTACCAAGTTCCCACACAATTTTCTCAGTCACTCCAAAAGTGGACGGACAACCAGGGGGGTGAATCCTGGATTCCTTACCGGTGTACATCCTGAAATTAGAGACATATCCAGTCCTGCTGTCACACAGCATATACAGCTTAATTCCATAGCATGCCCTCTTACTAGGAATGTATTGCCTAAAAACCAAGCAGACCTTGAACAACACCAAAGACTAATCCACTGCAATTTCTTTCCCTGGAGCATAGATCTCAGAAAATCGATCAATAAAGTGATCAATGACAGGTCGAATCTTAAAAAGACGGTCACAATCAGGGTGGTCTCGTGGCAAAGCTAAACCATTATCGACAAAATGCAACATCCGAAGCAGAAGCAAATACCTATCACGACTCATGACTGCCGGAAATATAGCAGTTGCCATCAAGGGACTAGTAGACCAATATGAAGACAATGATGGCTTCCTTAGCAAGCCCATCAAAAAAGTTAAACCCAAGAACTTTTTCATCTCTTCCAGATTTGTGGGAGTCCACCGGGTAGCTCTAGAGTGGGGCTTAAAACTAGCACTGTTGTCCCTCAAAAACTGTTCGGCATACAAATTAGTCTGCTCAACAATCTCTGCCCAAAACACATCGTCCATATACAACTGAAAAAAATGTAACTGCAAAAAAAATTCAGTATTCACTCTACACCCTGGAATACCAGTAAAGTCTGGCAATGCCGGCTGCACCATGCCTGGGGCAACCCAGAGGTCAGCACTTTCAACAGGAAGCCTTGCAGCCCCAGGCTGCAGCCCAGATGCCTCTTGCCACACTATACCAACGGGAAGCCTTGCAGCCCCTGGCTGCAGCCCAGATGCCTCTTGCCTCACTATACCAACGGGAATTCTTGCAGCCCCAGGTTGCAGCCCAGATGCCTCTTGCCGCACTATCGGCACATCAATGTCCTCATCTAACACAGGTACTTCATCCGCACTAAGAGTAGCTTCATCCGCACTGAGAGTAGCTTCATCATCGGATGATGCCATGTGGAGAGAAAACTCACTGCCTGAATCTTCCCCTCCCACCTCTGCCTCAGAATCAGAGTCAGTCTCTGGACCATGGTCAGAGGAAGAATCAAAAAGCATACCAACAACCTGCTGAGCAATAATCATGCGGGTAGCCATTATCCTTACTAAGAAAGGAGACTGCACAAACAAGTCAACAACCAACACTGTGCAAAATAAGTAAGTAAAAAATGTGTACCTTTATCACAAAGATCTATATATTTAAAAACTATACGATTCACTTACAAGAGACAGCTACACTCACCAGCACCTACTCTGCAAAGACACAGCAAAAATCAACGATAGCCCACTAGAAAGAAAAAAAACCCTACAATTACACAAAAGAAAACAAAATACACCTCAAGCACAAATGCAAACTGTTTTAGACACTCAAAAATCAGAAGCCAAACATACTGGTAGTGTTACACAATTTGCAAAAAACCCATTCATGCAGAAAAATTAAACATATTTACATTGTACAAAAAAAGTCTTTTACCAAACACATGCAACTACACAAACAGCAGAACCACCAGTGACGAAACCGCAACCTGCAACAGTCTAAAGAGCAAAAGCCTTGAACTAGAACAAAAAGGGAGAAATAAAGCATTACAATTACATTTCACAAGAAATTAAAACAATTCACATTATAACACGCTATGTCACTACCCAGATGGGGGAAAAAAGGCCAAATGAACGGGCTGATCTGCCCCCGGGGAGGTGGCAGAATACACATAAACAAATATAACTCCCCTGGAAGCAACCAATTAATTTATTTTTAAATCCCCTGCTCTAGTGGGCTTTTCTGCCCCCCCCCCCCCCTCCCGGGCCATAAACATCAAAAAATATAGGTGAGCTGTCCCCTGGGAAGGGGGGGTATAAAAGTCTTTAAAATGATGTAGGCCCATAATGAAGCAACCCTTGCCCAAGGGGTCGCTTCCATTTAAAATTTAAAACACTCCCTGGTGTCTAGTGGGATTCTATGTCCCCCCGGGAGCAGAAAGGCCAATTTAGCAAACCGATCTGCCCCCAGGGGGGGCAGAATATACTTTTTTTTTAAATTCTCTGGCTCTAGTGGGCTTTTCTGCCCCCCCCCCCGGGCCAGAAACGCCCAAAGAAATCAGGCTATCTGCCCCCGGGGGGGGGGGGGGGCAGAATTTAATTTTTAAATATATTTGATCCCTGGAAGCAACCCTTGCCCAAGGGGTCGCTTCCATTTAAAAAATACATAAATTCCCTGGTGTCTAGTGGGGTTTTCCCTGGGGGTAGAAAGCCCAAAATAAAAAAACGATCTGCAGAATATACTTAAAAAAATGTAGGGCCACTGGAAGTGACCCTTGACCAAGGGGTCCCTTCCGATTTTTGAAAAAAGCAATTCCCTGGCTCTAGTAGGCTTTTCCGCTGCCATCCCCTTATGTGGTGCCAACATCAATGCCCCAGGGGGGGAGTGCCAGCGCTTCCCCAGGGGCTGTGCTCAAGACAGAGCGGTTCCGTCATAAGCACAGCCCAACCGATGCTCATGACGGAACCGCTCCGTCATGAGCATCGAAGGGGTTTAATCCTCCTTGATTGGCATGTTTGATTTTCTTAATCTACTCTCATTCTACCTGACTGTCTGTGACCATACCTGCAGATACTGAATCCAGTTCATCAAACTAGAGGAGCTCAAGTAGTTCCATAAGGAATGGGGACTTCCAACCAAAAAAGGGCACCAACAATTTGGAACTTCATAAAGGTTGAGGACCTTGGGGGAGGTTCACCAGTTGCTGACAACAAAAGAGGACCAGAATGAGTGAGATGATGTGGAGAAGCAAGGAGAGGACCTGGAAGAAGGTCCTGGGGTGCAGTCCACAGGGGAGGGGGATGTCTTACCTCTAGAGTTGGAGAACCAAAGTGAGAAGCAGCGTGTCCTTCCAAAGTCTGTCCCCAGAGGAGCTGGTAGACAGGAAAGCTGATAGGGAGTTTAGGCTGCAGATGGTCAACCCTGTGACGGAGGAAAATACATTGGCAATGAAGGCTGAGGCAGGGAGTGCCTTGGAGGAGAGAACATGTTCAACTGTGTCTAAAGGAGCTGGACTTGAAAGCCAAATGGCCGTCAGCGTTCAGCAGAAATGGTGGCAGTTATACTGCAGTGTCCAAAGGAGATCAAGGAGTCCACAGACCTGATGCCCAGATTTGAGATGGGAGATGAGATTGATAGGTGGTTTGCAGCCTATGAGTAAGCCCTTAAAATACATAAGGGCCCAAAGAAGGTTTGTGGGGGCAGTCTGTAGAGGCGCATGCTAGCTATAGGGATGGATACCCTCTTGGCTTTAGAGGTGGCCGATCAGATGTCCTACAGCCACATGAAAGCAACCCTTATCACAAAGTTTAGTCTCACCCCAATGGGATACCCCTTAAGATTTAGGGACAGTCACAGAATACCTTTCCAGTCTTGGTTAGATTTTCAGGTCTTCTTCAATAAGGCAGAGAATGGTTGCGTGAAAGGCAGCCAAATGAGTAGTTATGAAGGGTTGTATGATCTTATTTTGAGAGAGCACATGCTCAGTAAGTGTTTCACAGAGTTGCGTCAACAATTTTTTGACTGCTAGCTCAATGACCCCAGGAGCTTGCAAAGGAGGTAGACCTCTTGGTTAGTATCAGACTTCATCCAGTGGTGCACCAGGAGGTGTGTTTGCAGAGTAGTTAACAAAGGGGGCAGGTACTCCGACAAACTCTCGGCAATCCCACTGTGTGGGACATACTGGAGGTAATAGGAGGAGTCCTTGGCCCCAAAGAACCTTCAGCATCTAAGGCCACTTCATCTGCCAACCAGTAGTGCACCAGGAGGCCTGTTAGTAGAGTAGTAGAGTGGTGGAGAAAGGGGGGGGTGTCTTGGATGAGCTCTTAGCAATCCTGCTGTGTGGGACTTACTAGAGATAACAGGAGGGGCTGGTGGCCCACAAGGACCCTCAGCATCCAAGAATACTTCATCCCCCAACCAGTAGTTCATTACGAGGAGCGGTGGCGAAAGGGGTCAGGCCTTGGATGACCTCTCAGCAATCCCACGGTGTGGGACTTACTGCAGATAAGAGGAGTGGGCTCCCAAGAAACCTCAGCAGCCAAGGGGACCTCATCCCCTAAAGAGGTGTGCTTCAGGAGCCCCCTTTGCAGAGTGGTTGACAAAGAGGGGGGGCTCTGATGACTTCCCCAAGGCCGTCCTTTTTTAAAATTAATTTTTATTGCGGTGCTGCGTGGTCGCCAACCCAGGGCCGATTTAGCCCCAGGGACCCCATCCCTCAGGGCCCTGCTTTTTTTAAAATGTATTTTTATGAGGGGAAATGGCCTTGTGGCCCCCCTGCCCAGGCCAATTTTGTCCCCGTGGACACCATCACCCGGGGCATGGCCAAAACACTATGGGGAGGTAGACTGCATGACACCCCTCCCCAGTCCAATTTCATCCCAATGGACCCTATCTCCCAGGGCCGACCTCTTTATTCTGGGTGTCCCCAGAAAACCCAGTGACCTCTGTTGGGGACTGAGAGGGGGAAGCCTCAAGGCCCCAGCGGTCCTTGCTGGCTCCCTGCCTCCTTCAGGAGCCGGCATTGCAGGCTCCTGAAAGTCAGTACCCTGTCTGTCAGAGGAAATGGTTTCATCTGTTTCCATGCACTCATGTTTTCTTGCAGGGAAACAGATGAAAATTCTGCTTTCTGCAAGCCATATCTGCCAGACAGCTCCGGTTTACAGAAAGCAGGGTTATGTTTGCTTTTGCTTGGTGGGCAAGCCGTCCGTTCCCACCAAACAAAAGCAAACAGCTACCTCCCAAGGGTTGGCACTTTGTGAGGAAGCAATAGCAAGCCCTGGGGGGTGGTGGTCCTGGGCTATCCATGGCTCCAAAGAGGGGGGCTGTGTGGCCCCCCTTCATTGTACAATTTAGCCCTGGGGAAGTGGTGGTCCCTGGGGTCCTTGACAGCCCCTACATCAATTTATTTCAGTCCCCAGGTGGTGCTCGTCCCCAGATGTATGGGGGAGCCGCACTGGCCTCCCTGCCTTACTTATACATAATTTGCCATGTGAGAGGACACGGTCCCCGGGGCACGGGCCGGCAAAATGAGCCCGCCAGTATATATAATGTTAAGTGCCCTAGGGAGGTGGCAGTCTCCGGGGCTGTGGGTGGCCACCCGGGCCTATCCACATTAGTTTATAAACATTTGCCTCTGGGAGGTGGTGTTCCCCAGGGGGATGTATGTCGTTACAACGCACACTTTTACAACGCATGCACTTACAACGCATTTTTTACAACGCACAATCCATTACAACGCATGACATTACAACGCAGGACACTACAACGCATTTGTAAAAACTACCTTTACAACGCATTTCCATTACAACGCATACTACCTTTACAACGCATACCATTACAACGCATAATATTAAATTGCATTTAAGGTAAGTATTAGATAGTATAGGGGTAAAAATTACTATTCTAACTCCAGGGGGTGCAACAGTAGGGTAAGTGTTGGATAGTATAGGGGTAAAAATTACTATTCTAACTCCAGGGGGTGCAACAGTAGGGTAAGTGTTGGATAGTATAGGGGTAAAAATTACTATTCTAACTCCAGGGGGTGCAACAGTAGGGTAAGTGTTGGATAGTATAGGGGTAAAAATGACTATTCTAACTCCAGGGGGTGCAACAGTAGAGTAAGTGTTGGATAGTATAGGGGTAAAAATTACTATTCTAACTCCAGGGGGTGCAACAGTAGGGTAAGTGTTGGATAGTATAGGGGTAAAAATTACTATTCTAACTCCAGGGGGTGCAACAGTAGAGTAAGTGTTGGATAGTATAGGGGTAAAAATTACTATTCTAACTCCAGGGGGTGCAACAGTAGAGTAAGTGTTGGATAGTATAGGGGTAAAAATTACTATTCTAACTCCAGGGGGTGCAATAGTAGGGTAAGTGTTGGATAGTATAGGGGTAAAAATTACTATATTATGCGTTGTAATAGTATGCGTTGTAATGGTAGTATGCGTTGTAATGGAATGCGTTGTAAAGGTCGTTTTTAAAAATGCGTTGTAGTGTCCTGCGTTGTAATGTCATGCGTTGTAATGGATTGTGCGTTGTAAAAAATGTGTTGTAAGTGTAGTGCGTTGTAAAAGTTGCGTTGTAAAGGTTGTTCCCCTCCCCAGGGCACTGGGGTGCCATGTGGGCACCCCTGCATACATAAAAACCAATGCCTCAGGGAGATGACAGTCACCGGGGCTTTCATAAGTCATAGGAGGAGGGCCCCCTGAGCCCCCTCCTATTTCACTGTCATGCCCTCAGGAGCTGGCCCACATGGGGGTTAAATAAAAACAAGCGCTGGAGGCCACAGGTTTTTAAAAATGTTTATATCGAATTTGCAAATATCACTGTATTTTAAAAAAACAAATACTTTTTGGGTCTGTTGAGGTCTGCTGAAATGAGTCCCAAGATGGCCGCCAACCATCCTTGGTTACAGTGTTGGCAGACAGTCAGAGCTGTGCATTTCCCTGCACATGCTTGTTATATTTCACGGAGATGTCACAGCCACAGATATCACTAACTGAATTTTCTTCAATTTTTCATCAACTACTGAAAAGATTTACACCAAATAAGACAAAGCAGATCTCCGTAACCAAATCTACCTTTCTGTTAAATTTGGTGTAATATCGTCCAGCAGTTTGGTCTGTAAGTGTGCTGACAAGTGCTATTGGAATTAACATGGGAAATGCACCTTCTTTTGACCTCCTTTTTTCTCTGCTCTGCTTGACAGATCACCCCAAAACTTTCCATGTGCAACAAGAATCACCAGCACACTTTTTTGGGAACATTTCATGAAGATTCATCAAACGGCACCAAAGATATAGGCAAGTCAAAAAATGTGTTTCCTATGGAAACATGGTCCTAACTGCGTACTGGAGACCACCACAGTTTGTACAGCCTGCACTCGCCACTTTGCTCAGGGGACTCCATCCTCCAAAATCCTTAGCGCCAGGAGGTGCCGACGCCCTGTCTCTGTGCCCGGAGGCGCACAAAGTTGCTCCGCGGGAGCTCACAGTTTGCACAGCCTGCACTCACCACTTTGCACAGGGGACTCCATCCCACAATATCCTTAGCGCCAACAGGCGCCGACGCCTTGTCTCTGCGCCAGGAGGCGCATAAAGTTTCTCTGGGCTCCCGCGGTGTGGGAGCCCACAGTTTGCACACCCTGCACTCGCCACTTTGCACAGGAGACTCAATCCCCAACATCCCTAGCGCCAGGAGGCGCCGATGCCGTGTCTCTGCGCCAGGAGGCGGATAAAGTTGCTCCAGGCTCCCGCGGCATGGGAGCCCACAGTTTGCACAGCCTGCAGTTGCCACTTTGCACAGGGGACTCCATCCCACAACATCCTTCGTGCCAGGAGGTGCCGACACACTGTCTCTGTGCCAGGAGGTGTATTATGTTGCGCCGGGCTACTGAGGCGCGGGCTGCGTGCAGACACGCTTGGATGCGCCCGGGCCAAGTGGCCGGAAGAGGCTGGGCTGGGCCTGGTCTCTTGATTTTATTTTTAACTAGTGCCCATATGTTTTTGGACTCTCACATATTGGGACTATATAGACTGCTGGCGAAGAGGATACCCAAGTTCTTGAAGAGCTCCCGAAGGTAATCTTGTTGTAATCTACTGTAACTTAATGATAGGAAAGAGAAAGGAGACCCATTTAGATCCATCTAGGGAGAAGGGCGAAGTACAAAGCAATTCAATCAAAAGCTATCTGACCTCTGTAAGGGGGGCAATTGAAAGCGAGATAGGCAAGGTTGAAGCAAGGATGGATTCAGCTATTAAAAGATACGCCCCTACTGCTACAAAATCTACCAGCGCAGAACAAACAAAAAGAGATCATGGTAGCTCGATGATGTTAATATCAAAGCCTTTAAACAGAGGGGATTCGTCACTTTCTAGAAATCCCTTGGAGTGCTCTCAGGGTCAGTTTCCTAACCCCTGTGTGATTAAAGACACGCAAACATTGACAACACTAGAAGTGATATCACAGCTGGATAGTCCTCCCCCGCAAAAATAGCAGGCAAGATTTAAATATAGGAGAGTTGCCAAAATCAACTTGCTCAAAATTAACACCCCGTTCTCTAATTAAACAAGGTGAAAAGAAAAAGAAAGGCACATGAAAAAATCTTACAAGAAAGGCTCCCAAAGGGCAGCCTGTTAGGAGAAAATTGGGTGCAAACAATATTCCCAATTTTAATCAACTGCGTGAGCAAATAAGTTCTATATATAAGTTGTACTCTGGGACATTTGAAAAATTAATCTATTTAGAGGAAAAGATCGAGAAAGTAATCATTGCCCAAGTATCCCTCATAAGAAGAGTGGAAATTATGCAAGAACAGGGGAGTTTTAAGGGGACCTAAGGGGCAAATCTTGGCACTACAAACAAAGTACATACTAACCCACAGAGACAAGAGTTAAAGCACAAACTAACTTTGAGGCCTGACACTTTATCCCCATCTGGGCTACCACTGGACATACAAACGGCGCAAGACAGGGCACATATCACAGGGCGCCCAAAGGTGCAGTGGCACCAATCAAAGTAACCAAAATAATAGACGTCCTCATATTCCACCAGAGTGTACCCCTTATATAATAGTTTTGGAAAATGTCCCCCCACTACAGCAGGCCAAATATGAATCTCATGGATCCCTGGTAAAAGAAATTCGAACAGGTCCCACGATCTGTACAGGGAAACAATCTCTACAAGAAGAATTAACTGGGTGGGCCCAGCACCAAAGTCATCCCCTGGGAACTGTATAATTGTCAACTTTAGGAACATGTGCTTGGTCAAAATCTCCTTCAAAGCCTAGCAAATTGTTTTACCTATCATGAAGGTGTTAGAGCACAACCTCCAGGCTTCTTTTACCAACCAAAAGCCTGTACATTGATAGGTCATGCTAATAGCTTATCGCAATCTCATCCTAAAATAGATAAATCTGCCTTTCTGAGACCAGCAAATTGTCTCCCACTTGCAAACAGATTGGAAATCCTGTCAGAATTGGATGAACAAGACTGACAGTTACTGGACTCAGGGGGCACAGAAATTTTACAAGAGGATTCTACTGTATTATCGGAGTCAAATCACCCCGCGTCTAATACGCAACAAGAGGGTCTTAGTATTGTCTCATGGAACATTGGGGGTCTTAGGTCTTAGATCGATAATGCTGACTGGAGAACTTTGCTTGACCAATATCATATTGTTTATTGCCAAGAGTGCACAAAACAGCTGTGTTTCTATTATGTCATTTACAGAGGCGGTCGGTGAAATTGGAAAGTGGTGAGGTGTAAAACCAAATTATTTATTTATACACGCAAGAGTGAATCAAGCAAGTCTGACGTTTCTCAGGGGTTCGGGGTGTTGCTCCCCCTGAGAAAATATTTTTAAAACTGGCGTATATAGGTGCCATTTTCAGCACTATTTCTGTGACAAATGGACTAAAAATATTGTTCTTATGGGCATTTATGTAGGAAAACTAATAATATTGGGTTTCTTAGTTAGCATTTGTTTGTGTAGCATATTACTCTTGCAGGTGTTTATAAGGTGCCATGATTGAGAGCTGTGGAGTTCAGGCTGAAGGCAGTGTGAAGCTCTCAGTGTGCCTGTCAGTGGATCAGAAAGGTGCTTAGAATACATGCTCATCCAATCAGAAGATTGTAAAAGTCAATTTAGTGCTTAGAGGTGAGTGGGTGTGTTGCCTGGTTTGTGAGGGATCAAGTGAACGGGATGCGAGGAAGCGCATTCATGAGAGAGTGAAACAAGGATGCTGAAGAGCAAAGAGATGACATGTAAGAAGACATGAAGGGCAAGATGTGGCAAGAAAAAGTGGGGCATATTCTCATGGACTTTTCGCCGATTTATCAGCACTTTAGCGCCGCAAACGTGGCAATAGATTTTTTTGCCCTATTCTCAAGCTTGTGCAAACAGCCGATATCGTCAGTTTTCCAGCGATAGATGCTGCAAAAAACATCGCCACGGATGAGAGCGACAACTAATGCTAATGTTATGCATAGTAGGCGTTCCCGTGCAAAAACACACGAAAACACCACTTCGCGATATTCTCAACGACCAGTCAGATCAGCGAAGCTATCCAAAAACAGGCGATAAGGTGCGTTAGCAGCGGGGATTTATCATCTGCCTTTTACTGGTGTTAAGCAGGACGACAACCTGCAGTATGAAAGGGAGCCCAGCCCAGAACCACATCTGAAGACCAACACATGTCATGGAGCTACTGATCATGCAGCTCAGAGACCCTAGAGGGCCACAACACACACTGCCACCACCCCCAGCCCCCCCGGACCACCGCCCCGACTACCACCTAGGCAGCACAGAACAAGACAGCGGACGTTCCTAAAACGCACCAGCCTCAGAGACTCAACGCCAGGGGATGCCATTGCCCACTGCAGGCTCAAAAGGACAACCATCCTCCGCACCCTGACCCACATTGCACATAGGATGATGGTACCAACACAGTGGAGAACCAAAATCCCTCAGCAGACAAAGCTGCTGGCTGTGCTGCACCTGTTGGCCTCTGGTACCTTCCAAAAAACAACTGCCAGAGTCATCTCACAGCCAGCCCTATCAAACTTTCTCACATATGTCGTGGATGCATGTCCACAAAAGCAACGCCGGGCCCCTGTACCCGCACCACACACCAGTTCCAATTCGTACTGTTCCTGCGCAACCAACCCCAACGCCAGTCGTTGCTTGACGCCTCTGTGCCCCAGATCCAAGATTGTGGTCACTGAAATGGGGGTGCACCAGGTCATAAAGTCCAGTAGTCAACAGTAGTGTAAAAACAGTTCTTTATTACAAATACATAAATCAACAATACGAAAGGTTCAGCCAACGCGTTCCATTCCCAACGGGGAACTTCATCAGGGCAACGTGTGGATTCAATTAACTGCATATGCTGCGGGAACTCCCTAACACAATTCCATATTCCGAAAGTCAGTATTCAGAAACCTGTTGGATAAATGGTGACAATGGTCAATCGTCCGTATAGTCACAAACGTAATCTGGTACAGTGTATTGCACTTGGACAAACCTGAATGCTTACAGGTATGAGAAATCCTGCATAAAAAACTGTAGCAGAAGTTTGTGTGGTCGTAACCTTCGTAGGAAAGAAAAGGAAGGTTACGACTACACAAACGTCTGTTAAGGTCTTATTATGCAGGATTTATCACACCTGTAAGCATCCCGGTTTGTATCAGCTTGATACCCCTGCCCCTTCACCTCCCCCACACTGCGCAGGAACAGCTGGAGACCAAGCAAGGTAACTACGCCATAGCTGGCTTCCCGCATGTGTTGAGGGCAATTGACTGCACACATGTACTACTTGTGCCCCCTGCTGACACTGCACACAATCACCGCAACAGCAACCACACTCATTCCATCAATGTGCAGGCAAAAGTGGACCACAGGGGCATGTTCACCAATGTCATCGCATACTTCCCAGGCAGTGTGCATGATTCCTACATCTTCCGCAAGTCCATCACCAACAAGCGCTTTGAGGATGGCACCTATGGAAATGCACTGCTCGTCGGTAAGTACCAACTGAACACACCACACACGTCAACTCCACAATCATACAACTCACAACTGTGGGAATGCACACGTTACAAAATCACATACAACATGCCAATCAACATGCCCAACTACCAGACACAACAACACAAGTAACTATGGTAACCATGGCCAGCCATGTAGACAAACCATCCACGGCATGGCACCTCTGCCACACAATTGCCGAATGTGGGGAGAGGTGGAACCAAGTATGTGCGAAGGAGGCAAGTGACCCATCAATGAGAATGTACACACTGCCAAGTGTGGCGGAGATGTGCTAGACAGACTTCAGTATGCAGAGCACAGACATGTCCATGTGGATATATAATGCATGTGTTTGTAGTGTTGCGGACAGTGGATGCAAAGAGGTCACCTCAGGCAGTGTGGAAGACCTTGGACATGTAGCTTTGTCATCCCCCCTGTAAGCGTGAGCCGAGTGGCCTTGGCTGGCGTATGTCGTGAATAAATAGCCCGGGGCTCTGGGCATGGTTCAGTTCCGGGATGTCCACCAAAGTTACTACTGTGTGTGTCTCTGTATCCACCATATCCTGTCCATAGGCCTACACACATGTGGCCGACCACCTTCAATGGCCAGATTTACACTGGAGATGAGGAGGCTACGTCCCATGCCAACCCGCACACATCTCGTCATTGCATGCAGGGTCATGTCTGTCAGGGCAGCGCCCCCCACCCAGCCAAGAGGCCACCGCTGTGACCGGTGGTGTCTGCGCGATCCTGTGCGCCTGGTCCACCCCAGCCCTGGTCCCCAGACTTGTCCGCCGCCCAGAGATGACTGCCCGCTCCTGCACACCCAGGCCTCAATGCTCACCTGCCACCAACGGCTGGTCTCCAAGAGGGCCCACCAGGTGCTGGTGCAACCTCCTCAGCAGATTGCTGGATTCCGCGCCACAGGCCCCCAGCACACCCTGCGGCACTGCACCGCAGAATCATCTGTGTGCTGACTGCTGCCTTCGGCGTATTCTGCGGCCCAGCAGGCCTCTCAATTCAAATTGAATCTTGATTGGCAAGACGGTGTATCGAGGCCTACGCATCATCACATGCTGCACACCCCCTCAGCTCTGGTGCCACTAACTCAGTTCACCACAAGTCATCGACACATGGCGGGAGGCCCATGCTTCCCGCTGCCTCAGGCTTACACTGTGGTCCAGCAGGGCTCACACAAATCCAATCCAGTCTGTACCGCACCATCGCAGGCTGCACACCCACTCAGCTCTTCAGATGCCCCAACCTCAGTGCACCGTAAATGATCGTCCCGTGGGGGTAGGCCCATTTCCCGGCCGCAGTGCATCGGGTGCCACCAACTCTGTGCACTGCAGGTCATCATTCCATGGCGGTAGGCCCGTGCCAGCCACCGTTCATCGGGTGCCACTAACCCAGTGTGCCACAAGTCATGGACCCTTTATGATTGAGTCTCGTGGTGCAGACGCCATCATGTGACCTTCGGCAGTGGGGAACGTGATGTGGCAGGCCCCTTTTATTAGCAGACTCACATGTCCTGTGACGCCTGTGCTGGGAGGGTGTGGTGTGGGAGTAAACCAGCCCTCAGGGAGTGGCTGTGGCATGCTGACAACTAGACCAGCAGATCACTACAGGAGAGACCAGGGACATGTACCTTTGTCGTCCTCCCTGTAAGCATAAACGGAGTGGGCTGGGCTGGCGTATGCCAGTCCAGCATAGGGGTGTGAACAATGAGCCCGGGGCTCTGGGCGTGGTTCAGTTCTGGGCTAGACAAGGAAGAAACAAATGTGTGTGTCTCTGTTGTAGTGTCGGTGCCACCCCGGCCGCATTCGGCAATGTTACATCCTGTGACTCAAGTTCAACAATGTGAGCAACATGAACGTAAGGGGGAATCACTGACCCTAGATTCATCCGTACTTTCATGCTTGAATGATCCTAGACATGAATCATCTGTGTGAATTTGAATGTTTTATTCACATTCAGTGGAGTGTTGAAGCTGGAGCAGTACAGGGCCATGCAAACCCCACTTTACATTGTTGCCCCATGGAGGGCCAGCCAGAGTCCTTTAGTGGATGACAAGTTCATCGGAAGAGGAAGAGGACAGTCCACAGTCTGATTGCTGTGTCATTGGTAACCAAACAGAATATGGTGTCCATGTCGACGCCCAAGGTGAGTCAAGGTGAGTGTCGCTGAGTGTATGGGGCGACAGTGGAAGGTGATGATGCAGAGGGCAGAACCAAGCAGAAACAGGCCATATCGCGGAGATGAATGCTACCGCTTCCTTCTCACCACTAAGGCAGAATCATCCACATCTTCGTCTTCTGAAGTCTCATGTGCCTCACATGTGGGTGGTGGGATTTTGTCTGCAGCACTGTGTGTCACTGACACATCAGGGGCCGGAGGTGTAATGTCTGCCGCACTGTGTGGCAGTGGCACATCAGGGGCCGGAGGTGGATTGTCTGCTGCACTGTGAAGCACTGACACTTCAGAGGGCGGAGATGTGGATGAAGTATTAGCAGCAGCATTTATCCGTGCTGGGCCTTGTGGCAGCAATTCCATGATGAGGGTCTGATGGGCATGGAAGAACCCAGCTACATCTCGCTGGTATGCAGCCATGGCAGCCATTCTTTCCACCTGCATCCGCTCCATGTTCTCCATGTTCCTCCACATGTGTCCCAACTGCCGGATGACAAATCACTGGAGCCACTAACACTAGAATGTTGTTCTTGTCTCAGAGTCAGGACTCCAGCGATGTCAGCCATGGATCGTTGGAGAGCATGGAGCGGACTGTGGGTGTATGTTACGGACTGTAAGTGGTCCCTGATGGGACTTAGACACACACTTATGGCATCTAGTTTGGCTGCCATGAGGTCGAACCCCACCCACACCTGATCAGCCATCTTCTCCTGGCACCCTAACACACGGCGTTGGAAGGCCATGTGTTGTTTGTGGGGGTCGTGGGAGACAGCCGTGGTGGTGGGTGCTTCCTGCTGTGTGGTCTGCGCAGGGGGTGAGCTCTCCTTGATGCAGCTGGACTGCCCTGCTCCTGGAGGTGAGGTGCCAAAGTTGTCCATGAGCTCTTGGAGGGCGTCGGGGTCGAAGGTGTGGAGGTCCTCTTCATCATCAGTGAAGAGATGTTCCGTCTGCTCTGCAGGAGGTGTAGATTATCCCTTTGGAATGTGAAGGGGAGATGCATTTTAACATTGTGTTCACATGTATGTTGACCCATTGTACAAGTTTACATACAGACTGCATGACAATGTACATTGTGACTGATTGGGAGGAACTGCCTATTTGATGCCGGACAGTGGACATTTCGACAACATCATGGATGTGTGTTTATAATTGTATATTGCCCTCTCACATTTCCCTGCTATGCCAAATGCGACTGGCCAGTTTCTACACACAAGCGGCACCAGTTGTGCCCTCTGTTCTGTTGTGAACGTGTTGCAGTTTGTACCACATTGTTGTCAATGTTGATGTGCTCTGAATGTTATGTGTGTGTGCTGCATTTTGGGTGAGTCACCCCTGCAGCTCTGATTTTGCTGCCCCTTATCCCTTTCAGGTGGTGTGCCTTTGACTTCTGCGCTTATACAGTGCTGAGATGTTGTATACTTGGGTAAATTGGGCTCTTGGTGGGAGTTGGAACTCTGGGACATGGTTTTTCCCCAGATGTGTTGTTGACGTCAGGGGTTGTTTGTGCCCGTAGAGTGTGGCCTGCTCCTTTACGGATGTGGTCCACACTCAGCCACCTCAGTGTCGTGGCGTGCAACATGTCATGATATATTGACTGCAGCCATGCTATGCATCATGCAGTGTCACTTGGATTGTCAGTGTGGCTCACAGACACACCGATTTGCTGGGTTTGGCTCATGTGCATGGGTAGGTTGTGAGATTGGTGATGTATGGGAAGGGCCCCCTCTGGGCACATAGTCGACGGGAGCCTACTTGCTCTTTCTAGGTGTGCTGCAGTGTGCCAAGGGGATCAGGGACATGATCCAGAGTCATTGTGGCTGTGCACTGTGCTATGCTTAATTGTGCATGTGTGCCATTGTCCCCATCTCCCCTGTCCCCCAGTCCCTAGTCTTTACTCACCCTGTTGCTGTTGTGTCAGGTCATGTTGAGCAGTGTCCAGTCCCCCAACTCATGCCACTGTCTACACACTGATGACTGTATACACCATTTCCTACATCTCATCCAGCTCCTCCAGTGGCGCTGGACACCCACCTCCAGTCTGCATTACTGCCTTCTGGTTGTTGCCGAGTTTCTGCTTGGTTTTGCGCTTCAAATCATTGCAGCGCCTCTTGACCTCTTCCATTGTCCTCCTCAGCACTCCGACTGCATTCACCTTGTCCACGACGGACTGCCATATTCAGTTTTTTGTTGCCAATGATACAGTGGAGGTGACGAACAGTAGTTGATGGTGTTCTATCACCTGCGTTATCAGGATATTGGTTTCCTGCGGACTGAACCACGTCTTCCTCTTCTTCTTCTCCTTGCCCTTCCCTGACCCCGAGGTCCAAGGCTGGTCCTCCGTAGGGTTTGTGGGGTTCTGGTTGTCCTCTGTACTTGCTCCGGCTACCTCCATTGTGCTTCGCTGTTGTTTTGGTTTTGTTTGTGGTCTTTTCTGCTTTTATGGTGATTTTTCCATCCTGACATGTGTGAATTGCAGGCCTGGCGCAGCTTATCGCTGATATTTTTATCACGGTTGGGCCCATCGCCACTTTTTTCACGTTAGGCTTGAGATTTTTATCGCCGTCCAGGTAATTTTATCACCAACATTTAACGCATTATCGGGAAACTATCGCTTGTTACCGCCGTGTTGGTAATACGACGTTAACACGGAGTTCTTTTCCCACGATAGACGGCGATATGAAAAATTGCGTTAACCTATTTTGGCGATGATTATAGCACATCCTTGAGAATATCCCCCAATGGGTCATACAGGGTGAACATAATGGGAGTGATTGACACACTCTGAAGACCACATCCTATGCCACGGGCCTCAGTGATTAATTCAGAATCTGATCATTTCAGAAAAAAAATTTAATATTAATTATTCACAACAAATTTGTTTTTACTTATTTATCTTAGACAGTTAACACCCACTGACAAAGCCAATAGTGCTGGTTTATTTTTGGTGTATGTCAGTATATATCTGGCAGCAATTACATAAACCTCTTGGAGGCAATTAAATATTTATTTGGTTGGCACACTATGAAAATCAAAGTATTGCACTTTATGGGCCCAATCCCCAATGGTAAACTTACACTTTTGTATAAGTTTACTACTTTTATGTATTTACAAAGGTAAACTTAGACCAAAAGTTTAAGTTTATGACTTTTGGTATTCACAAAAGGCATTTACGAGTAGTATCTTTAGGTCCACATTCAGAGCGGAATCTCCAGCCCGAGTGCGGAAATTCCACTCCTGGTGCTGAGAGTACACTGCAGATGAGGAGTGTGCTCTCCACACTGGAGTGGAATCTCCTCACTCGGGGAGGAGATTCCACCCATAGTGAGGAGATTCCACCCTAAGTGCGTATGTAAAGGTACTACGCATAAACACCTTTTGTTTATTCCAAAAGTTGTAAACTTAGACTTCTAGTCTAAGTTTACCTTTGTGAATACCTAAACGTAGTAAACTTACAAAAAAGTGTAAGTTTACCTTTGTGAATCAGGCCCAAAGTGTTTAAGCACAGAAATTCTTGACTGCCCAGTTTTTCCTATCCTCTTCTATCTTGCACTCTCTATTTTGAGACAGTAATCAGACAACAGGTTCAAAATAAAAACATATAATAGCACTCCACTTTCCAACGAATTTAGAGGCTATTGCTTGCACCGCGTTTATGTTATACCCAGTCCCCAATTCTTCATGGACCCTAAGTATAAGTATATTATATGTAGGAAACTAATTAGCTTGTACAATCTCCAAAACAGCAGGGAAACGAAACATCTGGTGAATTACCGTTCAGCACACCAGTTCATTTGAACTGACGTGTGCCCTACTTCCACATGTAAAAAGCGCTTATTTTCAAAAGGATCCCACAGCTTTCATTTCACAGAGTCCTGATAATTTACTTTGTATGTGCTAAAGGCTGAAGATCTGTAACGGGCAGCAACGGGGACTTTTCACCAGCACAAGATTTCTCACAGGCAGCATGTTGTAACTGCCCCCGACCCCAACTTCCGACTGTACCTCCATGACAAGTTTGAAAATGGTGTTGCTGCCCTGTATAGTGAGTGACAAGCAGCCCTGGTAAATAGAGGGCTGGTGCCCTACACTTCCAGGCATGTGTGGAAAATAGGAAGCAGCTTTGTGTCATGTGTGGGCGGTCTCTTGCGACCCCCCAGCAAAGAAGGCCAGGGCTGGGGCTAGGTCAGCCCATAGTCTGCAGTTATTATATTAGTACATTAATTAGGGCACATGCGTACAAGCGCTCATGTCTATCTTCAATGTGCCTGACTGCCTGGCTCTCCTGTCAGGCAGGACGAGTCGCAAGAGGCAGCCAGGCACTGAGGGCAGCACAATCTTTACATCTTTTGTTAAGTGTTAAGCGGATGGCAATTGCTGCTAACAATTAACTTCCACATAACCTAGATAACTGGGTTGCCGGGGCCCGACGCTCTATGCCAGGAACCGCTGCTGGTCATTTATGTCTGGCACTCCATTGGAATACAGGGCAGAAATAATACTGTCTATGTGCTGCATTTTAGCCTTCTGATGAAAGAGAGGGTGTCCCCATGACACCCAGCCCTCTAGAGACACACAAAACCAGGTCTCAGCAAGGACCATATGACTTCCCTGGTTATCCACCTAAAACGAGATCAATAAATGACTGTTTTTGTCCGTTAAAAAAAAAACAGTGGCACTGCAAATGTATCAGCCCAGCTGCATGTGGCAATTTCCATTCAAACGACACACCTCCCTTGGCACTGTGCCAACAATGGTAAGCAGAACATTCCATCAGGGGACGCAACCTTTACAACGCAGTCATTACATCGCACTACATTTATAATGCAGTCATTACATCGCAACATCCTTTACAACGCATGTCACTACAACGCATCCATTACATTGCATGTCAATGCAACGCATGACACTACAACGCATGACACTACAATGCAGGCATTACATCGCATGACATTACAACGCATACCATTACAATGCATAGTACCCCTACCCTATCCAACACACTTACCCTACTGTTGCCCCCACTGGAGTTAGAATAATAATTTGTACCCCTACATTATCCAACACTTACCCTACTGTTGCACCCCCTGGAGTTAGAATAGTAATGTTTACCCCTACACAATCCAACACTTACCTTAAATGCAATGTAATGGTATTTGTTGTAATGGTATGTGTTGTAAAGATAAAATGCGATGTAATGGAATGCGTTGTAAATGTAGTTTTAAAAAATTTGTTGT
The DNA here is from genome assembly GCF_964204655.1 of Triturus cristatus. Lineage (NCBI taxonomy): Eukaryota > Metazoa > Chordata > Amphibia > Caudata > Salamandridae > Triturus > Triturus cristatus. Next base: position 525,891,271 of record NC_140593.1, on the reverse strand, counting down.
AGTGGTATGCGATGTAAATGTATGAACTCTAAAGGATATCGCTATGTAAAAACTGCGTTGTAAAGGCATGGTTTGTAAATGTATTGTATTGTATTGTATCTGAACTTATATAGCAGAAACTGTCACCCTACGGGTATCCTGGCGCAGCGACTTAACAGATGGCATCAGCAAGCATCGATCCTAATTACAGGTGGAAAGCTCATTACACTCATTCCTTGGAAACAGCCAGGTTTTCAAGCTTTTTCTGAAACATGGCGGGTAATTAGATTGTTTGATACTCTGGGGCAGATCATTCCAAAGGTGTGATGCTGCCATACCGAATGCTCTGCCTCCCATCCTAGATTTCTTAAATCTGGTGGTCGTTACCAGGTTTGCACTGGAAGAGCGAAGATTTCTCCCAGGCTTGTACCAGGTGAATTTCTCCTGCAAGGGTACTAGACCCAGACCATGTACTGCTCTAAATACAATGCAGAGAGACTTAAAATAGATTCTTTCCTTGATGGATAACCAATGGAGATCCTTTAAGGCCAACGCCGTTGAGGATATGCGCTGCCTATTTAGCACCAGCTTTGCTTCTATAGACTGGACTCTCTGCAACCCCCGTAGGACGAATTGTGGTGCTACCAGATACAGAGAGTTGCAGTAGTCCAGTCTACTCAGAATTGTACTCCTCACCACAAGGGGTCTAGTGTCACTAGGCAGTAACGGGAGAATCTGTCAAAGCGCTTTCAGCAAGGAGAAACAGTCGCTGACTGTTTTGTTAGCCTGTGACTCCATTTGGAGGTTGTCATCTACCAGTAATGTATGTGTTGTAACGTCATATATTCTTCCATCAGTCATAGGTGCTGGAAATAGGGTTGCAGTAGGTTTTGCAGCACACCCATAATAACCATTCTGGAGTACAGAAAGTGAATGGTAATAAATAATGCTTTCAAATGGTGATTACTTTCCTTTCTTTGACTGCAAGGTGGGAGGTTTTTTGTAATGTGAACTATGGGAAGATGGATCTTGCAGGGTACAGGGAGTGTGAAAGGTAAGGTTGTAGACAATAAGATGTAAATACATGCAAATAAATTGAAGACATTGTTGGACATGGCAATCTTTTGCATTGTATTCCCCCAGATTTTGTATCTTCTTTTACTGGACTCATTTCTGCTGGCCATAGGACCCTGTACACTTATGCCAACAAGTGGTAAAGTGTGTGTGCTTGCCTCCTTAAACATGTAAGTCCTTAGTATATAGTACAATATGAACCTAGCATGTGCAAATGTAAAGGAACTAGTGGACTGCAACACTCATTGTGCCACCCACTAAAGTAGTACTGCAGAAACATCTTCCAGGCAACCCATAACAGCCTGGGTCTGCGGTTTAAACCTGCCATTTTGACCTGGCAAAATAAATCTTTTGCCTGGCCCAAATCTTCCTTTCAAATACTTACAAGTCAACCTGGAGTAGGCCTTAAAAGAACATAGAGGAGAGTCATGGTATTTAATAAAATAGGACATGTATGTTTCTGGCCATATTTATAATTATTTCACGCAACACAGCAAGACACCATGGTGCTCCTCGCAGCGTGACAGGCAGTGGGCAATAATGCACCCTGTCTATTAAGACATGGTGCATTTCTGATCTCTGCCTGCACTAGTGCACAAACTGATGTTTAGCACCAATGCAGGGACCCTTGCACCATGGTGCAAGGTTGTCTGGTTTACAGGCAGGATGTTTTTTCAGCATAAAGGGACACCTTCCTGCACAACAACAATCCTCTAAGGTTTTTTCCTCTTTCCTAGTGTGCTGCAGAATGCCTACTTTGTCATTGGCACATGAAGCTCACACCTAGACCTGCCTCATCTTTGTCTCTCTAGTCAGGCTGGCACCAAACCCACTGGGAGGGGAGGAACTGACCAAACCTGGTTTAGTGGATGAACAAAGATGTGCTCTCCACCCACAGGCTTGTGGCATTGGGCATAAAATGGATGGACCCCACAGACCTCTCCTCAGTACACTCTTGCATCTGCGAAGAATCAGATCAGGAAAAGAATAGTCCTGCTATGTGAGGAACCTGAAGGAAGACTGGACCTACATGCCTTGAACCAAGAACCTCCGGAAGTGACTTCTAGTGTCATTTGGCTAACCACCTGTTTCAGCTACAGAGACACAATACGTTTCCCAAGGTGTTTTTCCTGTATTAGCCCAATTGACCTGTGCCATCCTGCTGCTGGCCTCTGCTTGAAGTAGTCCTAACCCTCAAGTGGTGCCCGCAGGTCTTGGAGCCTTGACTGCTGTTAAAGTGTACCCCTCCAGTCCCTAAAATGCAAGATCTGTTTCTTAGAAATATTTTGCCAACTTTCTTCCTGAAGACTTGACGGTGACTGGAGTCGCAGTCGAAGCCACAGCCATCAACATTAAAAAAATGGTTGCCTCAGCTTCCTGATTTGCTAGGTTAGAAAATAGAAAATTACACAGAGGCTGATCAACATCGAGGCCTTCCTGGGCACAGACTCTAGAATTTGCCTGTTTGCAACATTCCCAACTTCGTCGATGACCGCACTGGGAGAACGCTCTTCACCAACTCACGATCTTTGAGCCCCACTTTGGACCCAGCTTTCAGCTTGCCACACTGGCGACGTGTCAACCACCACAGTTAAGTCAGAAAATAAACTTTCAACTGGGGTGAGCCTGGTCCATATATCTGACCTGTACCACATCGCTGTAACCCTTAAATTTTGACTTTGACCCAGTCTAGTGAGACCAGATAACCACAGTTGGCTTTTTGTGCTTTTTGGAGCTATTTTCAACACAAAAATTCCTATCTCCAGTTTTACTCATTGGATGTTTTTGTTTTAGAGTTATTTTCTTTATTAAAATATACTCTATTTATCTAAATCGGTTTGGCATACTTCATGTGCTGTGTTTTCACTTCATTAATGTTTAGTGCTGCATAAATACTTTACACATTGCCTCTAAATTAAGCCTTACTACTTTGGGCCAAGCTACCAACCGGGTTAGGCTCTGGTTTAATTAGTGGCTTTTGTGGTTCACTCTGAGAAGGATTGACACAATTATTTGAAGTGAGCTCTTACCCCCTTCAACTAATACTTACATTTCTTACACAAATATTTCAAAATATATCATCAGCTAGGAAAGCAGAAATTAGGCACTTTTTTGTAATTCCCAAGTGTGATGGCACCAAAGATTTTAATAGGATCAGAGAAAATCAGACCAATTCACGTACACAATGAGCAAATGATAAATATTCACTGAAACCTGATTTCTACGCATTAGCGTTTACACAATATATAGTTTTATCAGTAAAACTGCATGTCTGTGCAAATTTATCGGCCAATTCAACGGGAAAAGTGCTGCCTGTAAGTTACTACTATGAATCCTCTGAACAGTTCATGATTGCTTTAAAAAGATGAAAGTTTACAAAAAATAGGGTAAAATCCACCTGCTCCTCCAGCAGTGCCACAGCTCTACATCCCCTGCAGGGCTATACAAATAGCTGCATGCAGGTGGTTCACAGAAACAAGTCTCTTGCTGAGAGTGAAAATGCGCACAATCATCAACATCTTATTTAAAATCTCTAGAGCACTGTGTCCTCAGATAACACTGAGCATCTTGGCCCTGCTCTTAGAGACATTCAATCGCAAAAGAAGAAGCACCACCCTGATAGTGACTTTTTCCATAAAATGAATATTGTCAACAAGGTAGTGTCCTGTCTGTGCAGTCATTAATAACAGAACCTGGGCTATTTTTAAATGTGTTAAAAATATTTTATTCATTTTCATGCTCATTCCTACACAATAGATCTCAAAGAGTTATAATCAACCACGCTCTATCCATCCGAGAACCAGTCACGATTAACATTTCTCAAGGCTGCTCACTCTCCCCCACCCTGTTCAATCTGCTCATGGAACGCCTGACTGAGTGAACAGATTTCTCCCCCAATGAACATGCAAACTTTCCATACCCTAATTTCCATGGCTTGCTCTTCCACTAGACTATGTGGTCCCACTACATGCCCATTGTTATTCTTCTATGTTACCACTCCATCTATTATTTAAGTGACCCTTCAAAATCCGAACTCCATGAATATGATCTTGCGTTCTTTTAGTTCCTTTTTTGCTCTTTTAAAAAAAGGTTTTTATTGATTTTAACAAGAGTAACAGTGGTTACAGCGCAGTATATTTTGATACACATATATAAAATTATGATACATCATGCAGGTACTTAAATACAAGCCCAAACCACTTCAATGGTGCACAAGGTTACAATAGGTGAATAGTACAGATGACAGTCAGTTACAATGGGTTCAGTACCTCCACTATCTCCAAAACATCTCTCCCGGCCTCAATGGGTGCGTTCAGTGGCTGTGAGGGTGCTGGCGTGGCTGCAGTATCTGGTGTGTCCCGGAGGTACAAGTGTAGTGGTTGCCATTTTTCTTGGGCTGCTGTAGTTGCTCATAGTTATCACTGTTAGTGTTACAGTATGTCATACTGCGCAACCATGACTTGACTGTAGGTGTGCGCTTATTACCCCAAATGATCGCCACTTCCCGCTTAGCAATAAGCAGTGCAATAGCAACAAACCGACGTTTGGATTTTGGGAGGTCATGCGTGTACCCAAGGAGTGCCGTTAGTGGCATGGGCGTGACACCAAAGTCTATCATTTTGGAGATTTTTAAAAAACTGCCGACCAATAGCTGCCTATCTTTCTGCAGGTCCAAGTGAGATGTGTTACGTCCGCATGAGGGGAGCGGCATTTCGGGCATAAATGCGACCTAGATGGATCAATGCGGTGGAGAGCTCTCGGTGATTTGTGCGCCCTCCAAAGAAATTTAAAGTGCAACAATTTATGCCTTTGATTCGGAGAGACTTGACGAATTTGTACACAACATCTGACCCATTGCTTGTCAGTAATGGGGTGCCCAAGATCACGCTCACAAGCCCCTCTTATCCCCGCATCTCGGGAAGGCAACAAGGCCACCGCAGCCTTGTACATTCTAGCCACAAGATGTGAGCCATCCCCATCCTTAATGACACCTGTAAAAAGGGGGAACTCGGGGGGTTCCAAGGGGTAGCTGTATATGGTGGCTTTTAGAGCACTCTGCAACCTCTGAAGTACAAAGTTATCCATAACAGTTGAAATACGGAAACGGGGTCCCCAGTGCAAGAGAACACATGTCCTTTCGGGAAGAGGTCACCGAAGGTCACCAAGTGAAATTTAGCTAGTGTGCGTTTCACGAGCCTTTCCTGCAGTTTGGGGATCCAACCGTTTCCCGCCACTGGCAGTGCAGATGAATACAGAATCGGTGAGCCGGTGATTTTCAATAGTTTATGCCATGCCCAACTAGTGGTAGATAATGTTTGGATATCGTTAGGGTCACGCGGGTAGCCTACTGGCAACAGGGACCCGAGGGACGCAGGAAGGGCCAAGTCAGCCTCTGGCCGGTAATAAGGGATACGAATATCTGCATGATACCAGTGGCGCTCAAAACTCGCCTGCGCCACCAGGTAGTAAATATGGAAATTGGGCAGTCTAAATCCTCCCCTCTCATATGGCAACATGAGGACATCCCAGCTGATGTGGAACTGCTTACTGCATCACACCTGTCGTATCAACAAGGTACGAAGGGCGGAAAATAATGTTATACAGTGGAATTAAAATATTATGAAATAAATACATAAATTGTGGGAGGACCACCATTTTAATAATAGTTATTCTCCTAGCCATGGATATTGGCAAGGCCAACCATCTCTCTCTGCCCCAATCGTTCAAGTACGGGCCATAATTTAGTTGTAGGATACAATCCTTCTCCCTGTGGATGTGGATCCCAAGATATTTTACGGATTCCTCACACCAAGCCAGAGGGTAATCACAAACGCTGCGACAGGGCGCAACATTCAAGGGGAACACCTCAGATTTCTCCCAATTAATGCACAACCCAGAGAGACTGCCATACCAGGTGACCTCGGAGAGCAGTGGCGCCAGATTGTCATCAGGATGGCATAAGTATAATATAATGTAGTCCGTGTAGAGCGTGAGCAACAGCGGACCCGTGTTAAACTGTAAACCCCTATGGTTATGCCGCTCCTGTAGGTGTTGCACCAAAGGGTCTAAAGCCAGTACAAACAGTAGGGGGGACAGAGGACAGCCCTGATGTGGGCCCGCGCAAGTAGGAATTCGGGGGATGGGGTTCCGTTAAGTTGGATGCGCGCCGTGGGCAGCGTATACAGCAGACACACAACAGCCAGGAACCCGTCCGGCACACCAAGCCTGCTCTTTGTAGCATAAAGGAAAGGCAATTCGAGCGAGTCAAATGCCTTTTTGGCATCCAGCAACACAGCGGCCGCTGGGACTGAGGGATCTTATCTGTGCATTGTCGCGAACAGTGTACAAAGGTTTAGTGCAGTTGATTTGTGAGGGATAAATCCAGACTGCGCATGGGAAATCAATTTTTCAATTATGAGTGCAAGTCATGTAGCCAACATCTTGGCTAACACCTTGTTGTCAAAGTTTAGAAGCGAAAGGGGTCTTGCCCAGTTTAGGGAGTAAAATTATAACCGCTTCCCGTAGGGTAGGTGGAAGTAACCCGGCATCTATGGCCTCCTTATATAATCAATTAAGTAGGGCGCAGGGATATCCTTATACTTTTTGTAAAAACAGCCAGTGAACCCATCGAGCCCTAGAGTTTTGAGCAATCCAGCGCATCAATGACATCAGTCACTTCATCTTCAGAGAAGGGTTCCTCAAGGATCTCCTGATGAGCCTTGTCCATCCAGACCATGGAGACCTCGTCAAGATAGTCTGCGAAGGCCTCTGGTTGCTCAGTCGTTCTAGAGAAACATAGTGTTTTGTAATATGCAAGCACTTCTCCTAAAATACCCACCGTGCCGACTGCATGCGAGTTACCGCTGCAAGTAAGCTCCGCAATATACGTTGGTGTAAGGGATTGTTTAAGTATTTTGGCAAGGGTCCATCCTGGACGTTCTCTCTCCCCATATCTCTTAGCTATTGCGTACTTGCCAAGGAATTGTGCCTCCTGCTCCGCAGATTCACAGAACTCTGCCATAAGGGCAGCGTGCCGTTGTAAGCTAGAGGGGTCAGCAGAGCGACTATCCTGCCGATCTAAGTCTGCCAGTTGCGTTTCAATGCGGGTAAGCGGGTGCCGTAAGTCCCTCAGGATCCCCGCATTCTTGGAGATGCACACCCCTCTAATGTAAGCTTTGAACACCTCCCACAGAGTGGCTTTTGATGTCACAGAGCCCACATTTAATGTGAAATATTCACTAATTGCTGCACCCAACTCCTCAGCAAACACCGCGTCCCTCAGTGCCATATTAGGGAACCGCCTTGGGTGCTCCACCCCACCTGCTTGTGGCACCCACATCTTCGCCACAACTGGTGAGCGATCTGACAGTGTATGTAGGAGGGTTGACATATCAGTTACCCACAGCACTAGGCCGGGCGACATGAACCAGTAATCAAGACGGTAAACAGACATAATATCGAATAAAAAATATCGATTGGACAGAATATCGAGTTTTTAACAGTGACGGCCCGTGTAGGGCGTTTTACCGGGGCGGTGACGTGGCGCAGAGGAGGGGCACGGTAGGGGTTGCAAAATGCGGCAAACGGGCGATTTCAGGTAAGTTACGAAAAAAATTAATAAAACGAAATTCGTTGCGCGCGCTGCATCGCATTTGAAATTTGTTTTATTAATTTGTTTCGTAACTTACCTGAAATCGGCCGTTTGCCGCATTTTGCAACCCCCCACCCTGCCCCTCCTCTGCGCCACGTCACTGCCCCGGTAAAACGCCCTACACGGGCCGTCACTGGTTTTTAATATAAAATGGACAGAATATCGAATTGCCAAAATATAGTGGTGAAGAATATCGAAAATCAGGTAAGAAATATCGATTTAAATAATATAGAAGTAAGTAATATCGACAGTCATAATTTAGTTGTTAAAAATATCGAATTTTTTTATAGTGTTTTAAGTGTTAGTATATGTGTTAAAAGTATGTATCAATTTTGGAATGTATGTTTGAATATTTTTAAAGCAATTAATTTTATGTTATTTAATTTTTGTGTAATTTAATTCCGTAGCGGGTTGTGGGTTTATAGGGGATTAGGGTGGGAAGTAATTTAATTATAGTACATTAAATAATAATTTTTAGGAATTAATAATTATTTTTAATTTAATTTTGCGTTTTACTTCTGTAGCGGGTTGTGGGTTTATAGGGGAATAGGGTGGGAAGTAATTTAATTGTTGCTAGGTAATTATTAATTGGTATTGAAAATTAATTGGTTGTTGATTAATTATTAATTGGTAAATAATTTGTATTAATTGGTAATTAATTTGTATTAATTGTTTAATTGATAATTATGTTAATTGTATTAATATATTATTTGAAGCGGGTTGTGGGTTTAAAGGGGAATATGGTGGGAAGTAATTTAATTGTAAATAATTAATTATTGAAATAATTTTTGTATATTGATAATTAATTTATTTTTAATTAATTATTAATTGGTATTATTTGTATTTATTAATTTTCGGTATTGAAAATTAATTGGTTGTTAATTAATTACTAATAGGCAATTAATTGTAAAAAAAAATTGGTATTTATAATTAATTAATTATTAAATATTGTGTGATTGGTAATTAATTTTAATATTTTGGTATTAATAATTCATTTCTTTTTAATAAAATATTAAATTATTATTGTCCCTACTATTGCACTCACTGGAGTGGGAATAGTAATTCTTACCCCAACGCTATCCAACGCTTTCCCTACTATTGCACTCACTGGAGTGGGAATAATAATTTTTACCCCTGCGCTATCCAACGCTTTCCCTACTGTTGCACTCTTTGGAGTGGGAATAGTAATTTTTACCCCTATGCTATCCAACGTTTTCCCTACAGTTGCACTCACTGGAGTGGGAATAGTAAATTTTACCCTCCCGCTATCCAACGCTTTCCCTACTGTTGCACTCTCTGGAGTGGGAATAGTAATTTTTACCCCTACGCTATCCAACGCTTTCCCTACTGTTGCACTCTTTGAAGTGGGAATAGTAATTTTTACCCCTACGCCATCTGACGTTTTACCTACTGTTGCACTCACTGGAGTGGCAATAGTAAATTTTGCCCTCCCGCTATCCAACGCTTTCCCTACTGTTGCACTCTCTGGAGTGGGAATAGTAATTTTTACCCCTACGCTATCCAACTGTTTCCCTACTGTTGCACTCTCTGGAGTGGGAATAGTATTTTTTACCCCTACGCTATCCAACGCTTTCCCTACTGTTGCACTCTCTGGAGTGGGAATAGTAATTTTTACCCCTACTCTATCCAATGCTTTCCCTACTGTTGCACTCTTTGGAGTGGGAATAGTAATTTTTACCCCTACGCTATCCAACGCTTTCCCTATTATTGCACTCTCTGGAGTGGGAATAGTACTTTTTACTCTCCCGCTATCCAACGCTTTCCCTACTGTTGCACTCTCTGGAGTGGGAATAGTATTTTTTACCCTCCCGCTATCCAACGCTTTCCCTACTATTGCACTTACTGGAGTGGTAATAGTAAATTTTACCTGGCCGCTATCCTAGGCAAAAAATATTGAATATTTTTAATTAATATTACGTTAATATATATGTATTAAAACATTTTTTTATTACTTACATTAATTATTTATTAATGTTAAAGTTATTTAAGTATTTTTAAGTATGTTTTATATGTATTATTTCATTAATTTTACATTACTTTTAAGACAGTTAAAACATTCGATATTTTGACTAACTATTTTTTACAACGATATTTTGGATTCTATATTTTTGTACTTACCTGTTTGGAGATAGGGGTTCGATATTTTGGCATTCTATATTTTTTCCTCGTTTTTTTCGTAGGTCGATATTCTCCTTCTCGATGTTTTGGCAGTGATCCAATCATGACGGGTCCATGTGTTATGAGGCGCGGAGTAGTGTGTGTATACGTCCTGCCTTTCAATACGGTACCTCCACGAATCCACCAGCCCAAAGCTGTCAATAATATCTAGTGATGCCTTCCTGGCCCTTGGTTTTGCGTCAATTGTAGTGGTGGTACCGTCACGCATCGGGTCGAGCAACAAATTCAAATCCCCGCCATACAAATCAGGTCTGCCCCATGCGTATGATGTGCATGAGAATGGAGTAAAAAAACTCAGGATCCTCAGCATTTGGTGCATGCTAATTAATCAACAGTACAGAATGTTCCAATGTATAACCCTTCGGCAAAATAAATTGCCCCCCAGGGTCACGGTACACCTCCAACTCCCTGAAGGGGACACTCTTATGAACCAATATCACCACACCCCTTGCATACAAACTATATCCAGTGAAGCATCGGTGAGCCACCCACAAATGTTGATCTCGTGGAGGGGTTTAGATGAGTCTCCTGCACAAATGCAATATCTACCTGATGGCGCTGCATGCAGTTAGCCACCAACCTGCACTTACGGGCGTTATTGAGACCCCGGACATTCTAAGACATTAACCCAATCTGTGCTTCAGACTGCACTTTGTTAGCCATTACCCATCAATCCAATTACTGCCAATACCTGCATCCGTGTGGCAGCCCTGCACTGTTACTAAAGAGATCCACTAAGCTGTGGAAACAGCTATCTGTGAAAAATTCCCCACCACCCATCCCCCATACCAAACACACGGGGAAAAACCCAACCGCATTAAACAATTTTAAAGTGTGAAAAACACACCTAAATACCAAAAACAAAGCCAATTGAAGTGGTGCGTTTGCACAGAGGGGGTGGCGACACCCCGCTGCAGCTCCATTGTAGTGGCGTGTAAATGAATGGAAAAAACCCAAATCTGAAAAAAAGAAAACTAATCCCGGGGGTGGCATTATCGAGGAGCAATGTGCATACGTGCTGTCTATGCCATTTAGAACAATGAGTACATGGTGCTGGTCCATTAAAGACATTACAAGGGACACTGAGGGGCCGATTCCGATCCTGGAATAATTTCCCCCGTACAAATTGTATCCGGATTTTTTTCCGTACGAATCGTACAAGTAGCGTACAAACTGCCAAGTACGATTCGCATGGGAAAAACTCCATACGAATCACATCGGGAAAATTTCCCCACACGTCCTCGGGTCAGAAAATGTGTCCGACACATCCCCAGACGATTTACCGTACGAATCGGAAAAATGAAGTCCGACCGCGCAAGTACGATCACTCCCGTCCTTTCGATTTTACAACTGTATGGAAAAAACACCGTATGGACCGAACTCCCATAGCAACCATGGAGACATGTGCCCGCATACGCGCCGAACACTCCACCACAGACCCCGCATGTACGTGCAAAACGTCCCCCCGGCCGTGGATGTATGCGCCGAACCCCCACCAGTGTATGTATGGAGCGTACCCCCACCCGTGTATGCATGGAGCGTACCAACTCCCCACCCGTGTATGTACGGACCGTACCCACACCCCACCCGTGTATGTACGGACTGTACCCCCACCCGTGTATGTACGGACTGTACCCCCACCCCACCAGTGTATGTACGGACCGTACCCCCACCCGTGTATGTACGGACCGTACCCCCACCCGTGTATGTACGGACCGTACCCCCACCCCACCAGTGTATGTACGGACCGTACCCATACCCCACCAGTGTATGTACGGACCGTACCCCCACCCCACCCGTGTATGTACGGACCGTACCCCCACCCCACCAGTGTATGTACAGACCGTACCCACACCCGTGTATGTACGGACCGCACCCACACCCCGCCAGTGTATGTATGGAGCGTACCCCCACCCGTGTATGTACGTACCGTACCCCCACCCGTGTATGTACAGACTGTACCCACACCCCACCAGTGTATGTACGGACCCAACACCCAGCCCCCCTGTATGTACGGTGCGAAACACCACCACCGATGGACGGTGCGGACCAACACCCTGCCCGTGTTCGTACGCACCCTACCCCAGGCCCACACACCAGCACCCTCACCCAACATCGCGCATGTACGAGTCGTACTAAGCCATAGCAAAGGACAGCACTGTACAACAACATGGCCCATGTACGCACCGTACAGACGCAAAAAACACTCGTACTGAACCAGGACAAACCAAAAAAACACAAGGAGAATCAATTCGATGCACACAACACCACAAAACATATCCAACAAGGCCAAATACATCCTATACACTGACCTGCAACTGACAAACAGCTAAACAGAGGCCCAAACCACTACCACTCCTTATAACACACCCACCCAAAGTTCAAACACAGCCACACCCACACCCACAAATGGACCAATAAAAAGGCCCAGCACACACAAACCATGATCCTTTGCAACAGATCCCCTACTGCCAGACCACAGAGACAACACACTGCACCATACTACATACATCAATACACCTTACACTTGCACTCCTTCACACAACCACCATCACAAACACACCCTCATCACATTCACACACACACCTGCACAACCACACTCACACACCCACAACCATCCACACCCACACCCCCACAACCATCCACACCCACACCCCACACCATGCCCCTAACAAGAATCCAAAGTTCACAAAGGAGGAGCTGGAGGTCCTTGTCGACTAAATCGTCAGAGTCGAGCCACAGCTCTTTGGAACATTGGTCAGACGGACCAGCATAGCCGAAAAATCTGCCATGTGGGAGAGGATAGTCAATTCTGTGAATGCTGTTGGGGCCACCAGAAGGACCAGGTATGAGTGCCAAGCCAGGTGGTAGGATCTGCGGAGGACGGTCCGCCGCAAAATGACGGACAACCAAAACCAGGCCAACATCACTGGAGGAGGTCCGGCCCGCAGACCGGTACACTACCATCCCTGGGAGGAGAAGGTGATGGCCACGCTGCCGCCGGTGGGAGTAGACGGACTAGAAGGAGTCCGAGAGCCTGGTGAGTACACAAACAACTCACCTCACATGGGGGGAACGCCATATACAACCCAAATACCAATCATGCACGCAACCCCCCCAAAGCCTGCACCGTACACAACCACACTCCAAAAACACACACATGCCACTAGCGCCTCCATGCCCCATGCCCCAAGCAAGGCCATGCCAAGTCACAGGCCACACAAAACACCAACACAAGACAGGATGTCCCCGATGCCGGGAGGGTGGGCCTCAAAACTAACATAGAGCAACTCTGAAGCACACAACAATGCCCTCAGCCCATATGGCTTAGGGCACAGCCATACAAACAGTGTGTCCCCACACAGTACTGTTTTGCCTGCTAATGGTGGCCGCGTTGCAGGACGACAAGGGTATGAAGGCACAATTTGCACATAACAGCAGCTAATGAAGACGCATCACTCTGAAAGAGTGTCAGCACAAACCGCCACAGCAGCAGCGCAGACTCAGACACTCCGCCCAATGGGTGCCCGCAGAGAAGAAACAAACCCACATGAACAAGCCAATGGCCTTTGAAAGACCTGCAAACTGTGTGTGCCCAGGAAGCTGGGCTGAGGTGACAGAGGGTGACACACAGAGGGAGGGAGAGGGGGAGAGAGAGGGACGGAGACAGAGGTGGACACAGGGAGACAGACCAAGGGAGGGAGGAGGCTGACAGAGGGAGGGAGAAAGGGAGACAGAGCGAGACGGACAGTGGGAGGATGCTGACAGAGGGAGGGAGAAAGAGAAACAGAGGGAGACGGACAGTGGGAGGAGGGTGACAGAGGGAGGGAGAAAGGGAGACAGAGGGAGACTGACAGTGGGAGGACGGTGACAGAGGGAGGGAGAAAGGGAGACAGAGGGAGACGGACAGAGGGAGGAGGCTGACAGAGGGAGGGAGAAAGGGAGACAGAGGGAGACGGACAGAGGGAGGAGGCTGACAGAGGGAGGGAGAAAGGGAGACAGAGGGAGACGGACAGAGGGAGGAGGCTGACAGAGGGAGGGAGAAAGGGAGACAGAGGGAGACGGACAGTGGGAGGAGGCTGACAGAGGGAGGGAAAAAGGGAGACGGACAGAGGGAGGAGGCTGACAGAGGGAGGGAGAAAGGGAGACAGAGGGAGACGGACAGAGGGAGGAGGCTGACAGAGGGAGGGAGAAAGGGAGATGGACAGAGGGAGGAGGCTGACAGAGGGAGGGAGAAAGGGAGATGGACAGAGGGAGGAGGCTGACAGAGGGAGGGAGAAAGGGAGACAGAGGGAGACGGACAGTGGGAGGAGGCTGACAGAGGGAGGGAGAAAGGGAGATGGACAGAGGGAGGAGGCTGACAGAGGGAGGGAGAAAGGGAGACAGAGGGAGACGGACAGAGGGAGGAGGCTGACAGAGGGAGGGAGAAAGGGAGACGGACAGAGGGAGGAGGCTGACAGAGGGAGGGAGAAAGGGAGACAGAGGGAGACGGACAGAGGGAGGAGGCTGACAGAGGAAGGGAGAAAGGGAGACGGACAGAGGGAGGAGGCTGACAGAGGGAGGGAGAAAGGGAGACAGAGGGAGACGGACAGAGGGAGGAGGCTGACAGAGGGAGGGAGAAAGGGAGACAGAGGCAGATGGACAGAGGGAGGAGGCTGACAGAGGGAGGGAGAAAGGGAGACGGAAAGAGGGAGGAGGCTGACAGAGGGAGGGAGAAAGGGAGACGGACAGAGGGAGGAGGCTGACAGAGGGAGGGAGAAAGGGAGACAGAGGGAGACCAAATCACCCTTGGGTGGTGTGGCCATGTCCGCTCGTCAGCAGGTGGACTGTGTGCATGTAGACAAGGTTTGGCACTACGTGAACCCCCCCTTCAACCTTTGATAAACACTGGGCCATGTGTCAATCTGTGCACGAGTACATCCGTGCTGCAGGCACAAACAGAACCTTACACCCAGTATACCCACCCACTGTGTTTGTCAGAACCCTGTCACAAATTGTTAAGTTACCTACCTGCATTCTCAAATTGCATGGAAAAAACACCATTTGGCCACGTACAGTGCAACACGTAAGGCGGCTCTTCATGGCTTGCTACGCCCGCTCACTACACTGCTGACTGCGTTCCCAAAAGATGCATCAACTAAGATTGTGTCACACATAGGTAAAGTGTCGAAAGCTGTGGCCAAGGGACATACCCATGCACAAGTGCACTGTGAGAGGAATGCTAGCCAAATCCAACCACCCAGAGGAACTGTGCCTAATCAAAAATGAATGAACATGGATGTCGCATGTAACACAATTAACACTGTCTCTCTCACACACAGGTCAATGTCGTCGATCTCCCCCCAACACTGGGGGGGAAGACTCACAGGACCAGGCTCTGCGTGAAGAGGACCCCACCTGCAGCGACGACTCTCACCACTCCGTGGATGACCCAGACCAACCTGGCCCCTCTGGTGTCCAACCACCTGCAGCACCTGCATCAGGTACAACTGTGCCAACCACCACCCCCATTCCTGCCACATCCCAGGAGACACCCAGGAGCCCTGCCCGCACACAACAACACAGCCAGTCTGTCCAGGAGGGACAAGGTGCTCCGGGCACCCAGGAGGAGGCAGGCGACACCTCAAATGCCATCCCTCAGGGGTCCCGGAGACCCGATGTGCCCACAACGGCAGGCCAGGCGCAAGTGGGCAGGGGTGGTGGGAGTGGAGGACGGCGGAGGCGCAAACCTGACCAGTTGGCTCAGGAACCGGTAATGTCACACGTCCACAACATCCTGGACACATACCGGCGTGACTCCAGAGGCATCGACCAGGTAGTGGAGACCCTCAATGAGATGAAGACCCTGCAGGTCGAGCATCATGCCAGTCATCTACAACACCATGGACGGATGGAGGCAAGACCGGCTGAGCTCCTGGCGGTGCACAGGGATGCGAGCCAATCACTCCGTCAGATCGCCCAAAGCCTGGCAAACCCTCCCTGTGCCACCAGGCGTAGACCAGCACCAGAAACAGGGAGGGAGGAGGAGGAGGATTCATCTGACGGAGCGTCCCTAGCATCGTCAAGGCCTGCTTCTGAGGGTCCCCGCAGGAAGGTGGGTCGTCCACGCTAAAGACCGTGAGAGTCAGCGGAACATCACTATCTCCCAGGTCACCTGGCCTGGCACCTGGCCCTCTGGCCCAACAGCAGCACAGCAGTAAATGACATTCTCTGCCACATGGCCTTGCTGGTCACTGTCTGACCAATGTTGACAAAGACTGTGGCACAGACTCTGATGACTTTCAATGGCAGGATACCAACTCCCCCTGTGAACTTTGGATTCTACACTCCCGCCAAGCACCTCTTGTCACCCCCCCAAACACGTACCCCAGCACTAATAAAATTCATCACAATCACAAGATGATGACGTCATTTTGCATTACTCCACTACATGTGTGTGTTGTAAAGTCAAACCATGCCTGATTTCAGAAGTAACTACAAACATTCATACCCTGGGGTCTGAGTCTGGCACAGGACACACATGGGTCACAATGTACCATCCAAGACAAACATGGAGCACCATACTCACCCGTGATGGGCCCAACCAGCTGAGGGGGTGCCCGCACAACTGTGCCTAGAGACCTATTTAGAAGAGCAACAGTCATGCGCAGAGGTCAGGGATCATGTGGAGTGTCCTGGGGTGGGAGTCCCAGGTATGTGTAGACACGTGGCAGAACCATGTCCTGCATGCTTGAGTCAGGTGGATGTGGAGAATGGTGGGCCAGCCAAGGTTGGATGCATGGAGATGGCACAATTGGGTGTTGGATCACAGTGCCACAAGGTTGTGTTGTGGGATGCATCCTGAGTGTGTGGGTGGATTGAGAAGGTCATCCTGAAGCTGGCAGTGATCCACTGCTCCCATCTCTGTTGGACGTTGATGTGGCCTGGTCGGCGGATGTAGTAGCAGAGCTGTGCAGATGCACCCTGGATGTGGACAAGTATCATGGGATTTCTAACGCACATGTCCGTAGAGTGCAGGGTAGGATTAGACACGGATGTCGTAGTTGACCTGGGGGATGGTCTCCCTCTTGCCTTGAGGTTGATGGAACTGGGGATCTTGTGCATAATGCAGAGTGTGCTGTCGCATGACGCACAGATGTTGCTGATCAGCATAGCACATGTCAGCAAGCAATCCATGATGAACACCAGCTTGTTTGCGTGGACACTGGGTGCCCTTGCTGCAGGGCCTGCAGCAGCATGCACCATGTCAAGAAAACAATGCCACAAGTAGCACACAAAGACAAGGATCTCAGGAAGGAACTATGCAAAAGGTGTATGTCAAGGAAGGAATGTCTGGTTCAACATGGCACACACACACACAATGGATTCACATGCAGCACAGTGGCCGTCGTGGAGACTGACATGCCACAATACCTACACAGCCATGGACATCATGCACAATGCAGAATCTAATCCCTGACAAACAGCTTGCATCTTGCTACTCTACACATAGACTCATATGCACCATCTCTGAGAACAATGCCAGACATGCCGCATGCACAGTGGCAACAGACCACCATTGACAGAGATGAGGCACCTTGGAGGCAGAGGGACACCTTTATTACTCATGTGTGTCGGAATGCTAATGCAACTCTGTCAACACATACACAGGTCATGTGGATGAAAACGTGGGACCAACACTGGCACCCCCTTACCACCACAGATGCTGGAAATCCATGGCACTGGCACACAAGTGACGGGTTACAGCTAAACAGCCCCTGCTGCTCATGGAGAGGCTGCTATACACCATTGAGCCCCTAATGGGGAATTCACACACCATGTCAACCCGGTGCAACCCGTATGTTTCCGAGGGCAGTGTTACACACATCGATGGCTCCATCACAATCCACAATCCCATTACAGATGACTGTCACCAAGTCTGACCATCAAGTCAGGTGAATTCAGCTCCATGTCATGTGCCCCATGGTGATTCTACATGTATGTAAAGTATCCAAACATGAACAGGAGCAGTGCACACACATTCAAAACAAATACCACTCCCAAAAAGCCGTGCTGCATCCCTTACCCTAAGGAGATTTTCTAACTTGTCCGTGCATGTAACGCTGATTCAGCACATGTTGCTGTGTTCATGAGGAATAGCAGGAGCACAACAATGCCACCAGCAGACAGCATGCGCAAGTACCTGTGGATGAGAGACACACCAGAAGTCAGCCAAAAGAAGCACATCCGCATGCATGTGCATGTACTCGACACGTATAAGGTTGTCAACATGCTAGGTGACAATGATGACTCTGGAAAAACATTCTTCTATTGCACCATCACTCGAGTGACACATCCAAACACACCTCTGACTCACTTGGCAGACATGCAGATGGACACACACATTGCAACACATGCCACACACGGCCCAAGGCGTGCACACTCAGACACTGGAACTCACCACTAAGCAAAGAAGTTGCGTATGAGCCGACTCCGGATGTCCTCTACCGCCTCTTCCTCCTCCACATCACTTGCCTCGTGACCAAGCCCTTCATCCCCCACGGGTGGATGGTCCTGCTCATCTGGATCCAGGATGAGTGGCACAGCTTTCTCCACTGCCATGCTGTGCAGCATGCAGCACACGAGGAATATCTTGCAGACCTTCACCGGTGCATATGGGAGTACGCCACCGGTCTTGTGGAGGCAACGGAATTGGCTCTTCAGGAGGCCAAACGTCCTATCTATCACTCGCCTGGTCCGCCCATGGGCGTTGTTGTAGCGGTGATCGGCAGCCATGCTGGGGTTGCGGAGAGACGTGATCAGCCATGGCATGTTGGGATAGCCAGCGTCCCCTACATGGAAACATCATGGACAACAGTGGGTCAGGTGAAGCAGTAAGACAGGAAGATGACGTTAAATACAGGACTGCCAGAGTATACCCACCAACAATACATGCTCGTTCGTTGCGCAGCTGCAGCATCATTTCAGGCACCCTGCTACGCCTCATGATGTAGGCATAGTGTGCTGATCCTGGAAAACGAGCACAGACATGTGAAATCACCATGTTGGCAAGACACACCACAAGGGCATTAATGGAGTGGTAATGCTTGCGGTTCCAATACGCTACCTCCTGTGCCTGTGGTGGTACCAAAGCCACATGTGTTCCATCTATGGACCCAATGACATGGGGCATCCCTCCCAGGGCATAGAACTCACGCTTGACACCTGTCAACTGCTCAGGAGTTGGGAATTTTATGAACTCATCCAGGTGATCCAACATGGCTTCTAAAAAATCATGCAGAACACGGCTGAACATGGTTTGGGACATGCCACCGACATGGACAATGGTATGTTGAAAGGTACCCGTGGCAAAGAAATGTAGGGCTGCCATCACCTTCATCTTGGGTGTCAGTGCAGTAGGATACCTGTGTAGCGGTTGGAGGTGTGGTGCCAGCCGTGTCGTCAAGTCCTCAATCAAACGTTGGGGGAAGCGGTAGCGGCGTATACAGTCATGTTCCCTCAGGTCAGCCAAGTCCGGAATTGCTCGAGGGAGAGGCGGAGCCCTGCAGTGAATTAGAAGGGACAACGAAGAGTGAGTACAGTACACCACCAATGTCAATGTACTGAGCACATGCTCAACAGGCAATACACATATGCTACATACAGAGTCAGGTCTGTGCAATATGCCCTGGACACGTATGCCAGGCATGTGACACTCCTACCAAGAGCCAGCTACAAACGTTGATTCTCAACCTCAATATGCCATGCCATGAAACTAGCTGTGGGCCAGTGTAAGTGAGCAGGCAGACGCATTACAGGAGTTACAGACATCCAAATATGTGCAGAAGAAGGATGTTTATTGTACAGACAGGTTGCGGAACACTAGAGGCACAGGTCACATGTCATAGAAAAAGGACAGACCACACACCTTGCCATGAAGGATTACATGTCAAGACTGATCACACATACATTGAGAGTATGCAGATATGTCCTTGTTTTGAAACTCCGTGTCGATGCATACATACACACCTTACGTCGGATTACACATGTGTGCTGGTGTGCGTAACAGTGTGCCATGCCCATCTACACACAGACACATGTTGGTTGCAGCAACTGCAGATGCATTTGACCAAACACCTACAGCAAACCTATGGGAACACATGACACACACATGACATAGTTATAGCGTGCAACGCGGGCATTCACTTGTCAGGGGTAACATTCCGTATACCTGGCATCAGGGGACATTTGCGGATGTCGGTGACTGTGCCATGCCAGTGACGCATGGCTCACCAAGTCTGTACTACATGCACACATGTCAAAGGAGTGAAGGGGATGTGTGGCACATAGGGCACCATCACACATGACGTGTATACAGCTCATCATACTTTCATTAGCTTCACACCTCAGGAGTATAGTGCCACATCACAGCCTGACCCACCTGTGCCCGACACATGTAGTACTGCACAGACAATGCCTTGATGTCCAGCCTTGGCCAGGTATGACAGCTCAATTCCTTCCTGTGTGCCGCCTGTCACCACTGTCAGGTGTGAAACGCACCGTGCATCCGCTCTGAGGGCGTGTGTAGGGTCCCTATCACTATGGGAGTGCTGGCGTATGCGTACGCCACAGTGATACGGACCGTACACGCGTGTGTAGGGTCCCTATCACTATGGGAGTGCTGGCGAATGCGTACGCCACAGTGATACAGACCGTACACGCGTTTGTAGGGTCGGTCCGTATCACTATGGCGTACGCATTCGCCAGCACTCCCATAGTGATAGGGACCCTACACACGCGTGTACGGTCTGTATCACTATGGTGTACGCATTCGCCAGCACTCCCATAGTGATAGGGACCCTACACACGCGTGTACGGTCCGTATCACTATGGCGTACGCATTCGCCAGCACTCCCATAGTGATAGGGACCCTACACACGCGTGTACGGGGACCCTACACACGCGTGTACGGTCCGTATCACTATGGCGTACGCATTCGCCAGCACTCCCATAGTGATAGGGACCCTACACACGCGTGTACGGTCTGTATCACTATGGCGTACGCATTCGCCAGCACTCCCATAGTGATAGGAACCCTACACACGCGTGTACGGTCCGTATCACTATGGCATACGCATTCGCCAGCACTCCCATAGTGATAGGGACCCTACACACATGTGTACGGTCCGTATCACTGCATTTGGGGATCCCTAGGGCCATGGAACGGACCGTACCTGTGTGTAAATCTTGAAATAACATAGGGGACACATGAGGGACAAGTATAAGGGCCTAAATGCATGCTGGTTGTCATGGAGACCGAGTTTAAAGTTTGAATTATTGCATCAGGTGGCCAGCAGAATTCGGTTGGAAAAGATATACTTTGTTGCAAAGTGGTTGTTGACTTGACATCATGCTCAATTTTTAAACCATGCAAAGCCACTCACTGGGGTAGGTTTACAGGGATTGGAGGAAACGTAGGATGCTAATGTGACTGACCAATCACTCTGTACTCCTGTGAATGAAACAGGCCAGCAAGGCAGATATAAGGCAGCCAGGTCCCATGAGAGAGCACTTGCCTGCACATCCTTTCATTCCACAACACTGCTGCTGCTCGTGATTCCTCTGGCACCATGTCCAGGTCTGTGGAGAGGGCCCAGCCATTCACCATGGAGGAGAATATTGCGTTGGTGAATGTGATCCTCCCACAGTACACCATGCTGTATGGTCGACCAGGGGATCAGGTGAGTGCAGACTCCACTAGCTTAAACTGTGCCCCTGTTTTGTGACTGTGACTTCTGGCATTGTGTCCCTGTGTGACAGACATGCAATGTTGTTTGGAGTGGGTCACAGGGTGGGGAAGGCCTCATGTCTCCCATGCAGAGCATGCTGTGGTTCCTGTGTGCACTCCTCACTTGCATTGTGCTTACTGTGACAATCAATGCATGGTGCATGCCACATTCTGCCTGGCTACTCCTCCTGGGAATGTTGTTGCTACAGTCCTGATGTGATTCTGTGGTCCCCCCAGTGTGACAGGTGACAGTACCCATAGATGTGTGTTTGTTCAGTGTACCTGTGCTGTGAGTGTACAAATGATGTGTTCATCCCCTGGACATTGGTGTGGGTGTAAGTCCCCTGTCATGTGGGTGAGTGCATATGGGGAGTGTTGCACACCAGCTGCATGAGGGATGGATATACCCTGCCCATGTGATGTGAGCAGGGAGCAGTGCTGTGTGACTGCAGTGCTGAGCCAGCCCCACACCTGTGACACCCCCCAGTCTAGTGGCACATGGGCAGAGTGAGGTTTGTACCCGCAGTTGGCAATGGCAGGTGATTGTCCTATGCCTGTGTGTGTCTGTGTACTCTGCTGAGGTAGCGTCAGTGGGCTGGGACATGTGACTGCTTTGAGGTGTTGTACATAATCCTTGTGTAGCTTGTGATGCACAGTGTGATCCAGGATCATTGATTGTGTGGCACCCCTCATGCCACCTGTGTACCTTCAATGCCACGTAGTGCATTTTGCCTTCCACAGTGGATTATGTCCCTATGACAAATGTGCAATGAATTGCCTGCATACCATGGCCTGTTCAAAGAAGACAATTTGTTAATATGTGTGTCTCTGTGTCATTGCTCAGGTGAATTAAAGTATTCTCACTTTTGCATCCTCACAGGTAGGCGTCCATGCCAAGGGGGAGATATGGAAGCAAGCCGTCAGTGCCGTGAGGAATATGGAGGGTCGGAAGCGGCGCCTAGCCCAGGTGAGGAAACGCTGGCAGGATATCCGGTGCTGGACGAGGAGGAATGCACGGGTCCTGCTGGGGTACTCACCTGAGAGCCGGAAGAACCGTGGGCGCCGGCGTCTGACCCACATCCAGAAGCGTGTGCTGGCGGTGGTCTTCCCTGACTTGGATAGGCACTTACTGGAGAAGCAGCAGCAGGAGGGGGGTAAGTACATGTGTGTTTGTTGTGTGTCACCAGCTTTTGGAAGTGCGCAGTTGCATGGATACACTGCCAGGGTTTACATGTGCAGTGCATAACCAGTTCCCCAAACTAAACCGGTGCTGTTCTTCCTCCCTTCCCCTCCTTGCCATGTTTACCCTGGTCTGTGTGTAGTCACTCTTGCACAAGGTAATCTAGGCTGGCAGTAAATCCAAGTGTCCAATGCTTGCAGCATCATGTGTGGGGGTGGAGTGTGACAGGTTTTGGTACCTTGGCTGTGCCCTGGCCAGTTCAGTCATTGTGGGGTCCATGTCAGTTGGCACTCATGCTGAGTCCCAACATAGGAGTGTGTCTTTAAAGTGTACTGCCTTCCAGCATGCATGTCCAATGTTGTGCCCTCTGACATGATGTCCATGAGTGGGATTAATGCATAGTGCAGGGACGGTTGCTTCAGTTGCAGTCATATCCATCCAGGACCATGGAGGTGTGTGGCCACTACCGTGCCCTGGGGCACCTTTTCCTAGGTATCATGTGTGTCATCCAACTATGTGGACATTTTCTGTGTCTTCGGCATAGGTTGGGCTCTGTGGCATTGTACCCTGGCCTCATCTGTATTGACGTAAACTGTGCTACATGTGTCCACTGTACAGTGTGACCCAATTTTGCTTCTGCATACTCACAGTGGGCAGTGCCTGTGTGTCTTGGAACGAAAATCTGATGATGGTTGATTGTCAATGATATATGTGGACAGGCGCACCAGGGGTAGTTTGTGTACAATCAGGATTTAGTGCAGGCCATGTGTTTTTATCCCAGAGTAAGAGGTGTAAGTACTTCCTCTGTCACAATCACATTGTCTCAGGTAGGGGGTGCTTTGTGCGGGCAAGGCCTACATGTCCAAATCTGAAGTCTCCCTGCTAGGTCTGGCCTGTGTGTGATGTTTGTCTGGACATACACTCAAGGTGCAGTGACCCAGTCATGTTGTGCATGTTTTTATGTATTGGCTTTGCAGCATGTGCAAAAAGTTAATAGACATGGTTCCTGCTCATCCCTTTTTTGTCAACGCTGTGTGGTACAGATGCTGTGCACGATTGTCCCCAGAGCCTGGCTCCTCTGTCCTATTTAATAACAAGTAATTTGCTGTTGGGTCATGCTCTCCATTGTTTCTCAGTGGCATGGTGGGTCAACCAGCTGGGTGTTGCAGGGCCTACATATGTACCTTGTGTTGTAGATGTTACTCATGTTGCTTTTCAGGCTATGCACTGTGACCTATGTCGATTTGACTCATGTGACATATGTATACAGGTGTCTGATCATTTCCTGTCTCTTCACCTTGCCCACAGCATCGTCGGGGGACTCCGAGGGAGACACTGGCACGGACCGTGAGGAGAGAGCAGGCACCAGTGGCAGCAGTGCTGTCTTGTCTGGCACATCGAGTGGCACGGAGGCCGAGGGGAGTGAGGCGGAGGACCTGTCCAGTTACACCACCGACTATGACGCTGACGGGTCCGAGGCTGATCTCCCAGAGGGGGCGGTGGCTGCTCCCACAGCTGACAGCAGCACTTGATCTCTACCCGCCCCCTCGATTCCCATCACCAGCCTCCCACTTGCTCTGGTCCCTTCCCGCCGTGCTAGGTCACCACGTGTCTCCTTCTTGCCAGGCACCGCACCCCTGCCCCTGTCTCCACTGCTGCCGCCAATGCCGAGTCTGTGGACATCCTGCGCCAGTTGCAGGTTGGTCAGACTGCGATGCTTAATGTCCTCCATGGCCACACACGAGTGCTCACCCAGATGGAGGCATACATGGAGGGCATCTCAGCTGCGCAGTCTGACCAACGCCAGTTGCTGAGGTCCATTGACTCGACACTGACTGCAGCAGTGGGTCTCCTGCAGCGCTACGTCCCCCCCTACCCCTGCACCATCCACACTTCCCACTCCCATGCCTGTCCAAAGTACACCCAGACGTAGCCATGCACGCACCCCACCAGACACAGGCACCACACCACCAGGGAAGGCCAAGCGCACACCTCCTCTCACGCACACACAGGGGGAAGTAGGCACACCCACTGGGTCGGGGGGCAAACGGAAGACACGCAGCCACAGTGGGAGTCCACATTCATCACAACCCACTACCTCCAAATCCACTCCCCTCAGCTCTCCTGGCCAGGATTCCACCAAAGAATCCTTCATGGCCGCTCTGTCCCTGAGCCCCAAAGTGACACCACCCCACAAGCGGTCAAAGGAGTCCCCGGTCAGGGTGGTTGTGTCCCCCCCTGTCCACACCCTCCCCCAGTAACGCTGCGACCCATCCCTCCGACCCCCCCCCTCCTTGGGGCCTGTGGTTCCTTCGGGTGCAGGGGAGACGCTGGGGGACCTTGCAACCGTGTGCAGCGCCATTCTGACCTCCACCTTTGGTGCTGCCCCACCCCCTGTGGTAGAGTCCTCCGTCCCTGCACCCACAACACCTACCCTTGCCCCTCCTGTCCCTGCGGTGCCTGGTCCTTCCCCCCCACATGATGCCCCCCCCCTGTGGAAGCAAAGGAGGTATGAACTGTGCAGGCAAGCTTGGGGACACGCGTCCCTATGTGTCCCCCACCAGGAATTGGACTATGGACTGCCCTATGGGCCTTGTACATATTCAACTTTTAATTACAAATCGTTTTTTTATGCTGAATAAAGCTATGTTTTTTTCCCTTTGCACACTACTGCTTTTCTGGTATTGCTGTTGGTGGTGCTGCTCCATGTTTGGGGTGGGGATAATGTGTTAGGTGTCTGGCAAATGTAGTGGTGTGCCGCTCATGGGATGGACCCTGGTATCTGTGTGCCATCACAAGGTATTTTGAAATAACTTTGTTCATGTATGCTCTTACTGCATGGTGACATTGTCCCAAGGTGTGTCCCTTCCTCTGTGGACCCTGACATCTTCCCTGCAGGGTGTTTCCTAAATGTTGTGCTGAGCTGTGTCTACATATCCTTGGTGTATGACGGATCCGTTCTACTTTGGCCATGCATGCTGGGCAATGTCTCCACCTGCATCATTTGTGGCATCCTTGGTGGTCACTGTACTTGTGTGTGGAGTATATTGAAGTTACTTCATGTGGACATGTTCCCTTTTACACACTATGCATGTGTGTACGCCCAGCCTCGCACACATGTCACGTGTTCTGCAGGGTCTTTGATCACCTGACTGACTATTGTGGGCATTGTATCTGTGGGTACTGCACCCTTTTTTTCCATGGGCACTGCTGGGAGGACTCTGCACCCACCCCTCCTGTGTCTGGGCACTGCTGGGAGGACTCTGCACCCACCCCTCCTATGTCTGGGCACTGCTGGGAGGACTCTGCACACACCCCTCCTGTGTCTGGGCACTGCTGGGAGTGATAGGCACACACCCCTCCTGTGTCTGGGCACTGCTGGGAGGACTCTGCACACACCCCTCCTGTGTCTGGGCACTGCTGGGAGTTATAGGCACACACCCCTCCTGTGTCTCGGCACTGCTGGGAGGACTCTGCACACACCCCTCCTATGTCTGGGCACTGCTGGGAGTGATAGGCACACACCCCTCCTGTGTCTGGGCACTGCTGGGAGGACTCTGCACACACCCCTCCTGCGTCTGGGCACTGCTGGGAGTGATAGGCACCCACCCCTCCTGTGTCTGGGCACTGCTGGGAGGACTCTGCACCCACCCCTCCTGCATCTGGCCACTGCTGGGAGGACTCTGCACACACCCCTCCTGCGTCTGGGCACTGCTGGGAGGACTCTGCACCCACCCCTCCTATGTCTGGGCACTGCTGGGAGTGATAGGCACCCACCCCTCCTGTGTCTGGGCACTGCTGGGAGGACTCTGCACCCACCCCTCCTACGTCTGGGCACTGCTGGGAGGACTCTGCACACACCCCTCCTGTGTCTGGGCACTGCTGGAGTGATAGGCACACACCCCTCCTGTGTCTGGGCACTGCTGGGAGGACTCTGCACACACCCCTCCTGTGTCTGGGCACTGCTGGGAGGACTCTGCACGCACCCCTCCTGTGTCTGGGCACTGCTGGGAGGACTCTGCACCCACCCCTCCTGCGTCTGGGCACTGCTGGGAGGACTCTGCACACACCCCTCCTGTGTCTGGGCACTGCTGGGAGTACTCTGCACCCACCCCTCCTGTGTCTGGGCACTGCTGGGAGGACTCTGCACACACCCCTCCTATGTCTGGGCACTGCTGGGAGTGATAGGCACACACCCCTCCTGTGTCTGGGCACTGCTGGGAGGACTCTGCACACACCCCTCCTGCGTCTGGGCACTGCTGGGAGTGATAGGCACCCACCCCTCCTGTGTCTGGGCACTGCTGGGAGGACTCTGCACCCACCCCTCCTGCATCTGGGCACTGCTGGGAGGACTCTGCACACACCCCTCCTGTGTCTGGGCACTGCTGGGAGGACTCTGCACCCACCCCTCCTATGTCTGGGCAC
This sequence comes from Triturus cristatus, assembly GCF_964204655.1. Classification (NCBI taxonomy): domain Eukaryota; kingdom Metazoa; phylum Chordata; class Amphibia; order Caudata; family Salamandridae; genus Triturus; species Triturus cristatus. The sequence goes on along the minus strand of NC_140593.1, from coordinate 525,863,995 downwards.
TGCTGGGAGTGATAGGCACCCACCTCTCCTGTGTCTGAGCACTGCTGGGAGGACTCTGCACCCACCCCTCCTGCGTCTGGGCACTGCTGGGAGGACTCTGCACACACCCCTCCTGTTGGACCCGGCCCTCGTAACATAGTCAGACCTGACCCCTGCACCTCACACCAGCCCCGAGCCCCTGGCCTAGCCGATCCTTCCCACCAGAACACACGCACCCGACCTGGACTTCCCCCGTCCATAGGCCTTCCTCCTTCGGCCACCCCGGGCCCGCGTGCCCACTGCATGCACCAAGATGGCCGCCCGGCCCCAGCGCGACCCTAGCCTACAGGCGCCACTCCGGCTGGAGGACATCGCGCCCCCCTTGGGATGAGAGAGGGAGGAGCAGTTTCCATCACACCTCTGCGCTTCCCTGGGACGGTGGGTTTCGATCGACCTGCCGGCCTCCCTGAGGGCTGGCTCCACGCCTGCTGGGTGTCTGGGGCTCCTCCCGACCCGGCCCTGAAAGGATCAAAGGACAATGGCAGGAAACCCCCAACAAGCGACCCCCAGGTGACAAGATCCCTGCCTGCACAGACTCCGGACATCAAAGAGGAGTCGCCCTATAACAAGGGGTGCCCTGCTGAGTGACTCGCGGCTCCCTGAAGATCGTAAGACCTCCGAACTCGTGCTTGAGCCCTGACTCGCGGCTCCCTGAAGATCGTAAGACCTCCGAACTTGTGCTTGAGCCCTGCTGAGTAACTCGCGGCTCCCTGAAGATTGTAAGACCTCCGAACTTGTGCTTGAGCCCTGCTGAGTGACTCGCGGCTCCCTGAAGATCGTAAGACCTCCGAACTTGTACTCGAGCCTGCTGAGTACCTCGCAGTGCCCACAGACTCCCTTGGTCCCGTCGGACCCCACGACGACAAACGTATCCCCCAGCTCGAGGATTGTGAGCTGTGCGCCGGATACGCTCCTGCATTTGATCCATTCCCCCCCAAAGACTGTCCCGCTACCTCCGAACCCCCCTCCAAGACTTTGTGAGCCCGCGCTCCACTTGTAAATATATTGCCTTGCGGATCATAAAGATCTTACCACTCCGATCTGATAAAGATTTGCTCTTAAGAACTCTCGGTGTTGTGTCTCTTTGTCGTGTGGTGCCGAGTGTACGATCCTAGATACGAGATTCCTCCCCTGAGGAGTCTCCCGCCAGTGCCCGGCTACGATACCTCGAGGGTTGGTCTCAGGCCAGTCAGGGCCCCCTCCGGGCCCCTCTGAGGTCGCCTTCTAACATTGGTGGCAAGCGACGGGATTCGGGCCCATAATCTAGAGATCGTACCGTGAACGGCTGACGCACTACCGACAAAGATGGCAGAAGGAAGCGCCGTGGTTCTCGTAGAAGACGACGCCAGCACTGTGTTCCAGGTGGAACAGCTGGAAGAGTACACTTACAGAGAACTAAAGCAATTCTGTAAGGAACTCAGAATCGCTACCACTGGTCTCAACACCAAAGAAGATATGCAAAAGGCACTGAAAGCTTGGGTGGATTCTGGAGCCTCCCGCCCAGAAGGAGCGGTGGAGCCCCACGACGAAGCAGGACCCTCCCAAGGAGAACGCAGCAGCAACCAGGTACGAGGCTTCGTACCAGACGGGGGCCTATCCCCGGAGGAACTCGCAGACAGAGAAAAAAGTCGCCATCACGAGCTCGAATTAGCCAAACTCAAAATTGAGGGCGAATTGAAATTAGCCGAGAAAAAGCTAGCAGTAGAACAGTTGCGAGTGCAAGGAGAACTGGAGGAGAAGAAACTCCAACGAGAACACGAGGGAAGGAGACTTCAACTAGAACATGAACGCAGCTTGAAGGAGATAGAACTGAAAGCAAGAAGCGAAGAAGCGCGGCCCCCGGGGAACCGGGAGGCGGCCGCCCCGACGGAACAGAAGGTCCACATCTCCAAGGATGTGGTCAAGGAATATTACAAGAATGATGACATTCAGCAGTGGTTTCGGGCCTACGAGGTCGCCATGACCTCCCATCGGGTCCCGCAGAAGGATTGGGGGGCTGGGCTATGGGGACGGTTCCTGAGCGAAGGGAGAGACACCCTGCTCGACCTACCCACCTCCATGCAGACCTCCTATGAACACATGAAAGCGGCCCTCCTCACAAGGTACGGCCTCACCCCGGAGATGTACCGCCAGCGGTTCCGGGACTGCAGGAAGATCCCGGGTACCACCTGGGTGGAATATGTGAATTTCTTCATCCGTGCCTTCGATGGGTGGATCAAGGGCAGCAAGGTAACCACCCTGGAAGAACTAACTGACCTTATGTTATGGGAACACCTGGCTGCCAACTGCTTTGTGGAACTACGCCAGCATCTGCTCGACAGCAAGCTCACGGACCCGAGAAAGCTGGCTGTCGAGGCGGATCGCTGGACTAACACCCGGGTCTCCCGGGGCCCTGTAGGAGAGTACCCCCGAGCCAGTCAGGGACCACCCCGCCAGAGAGGGGGGGGAAACCAGGGAGGGCAGAGAGAGCCCCAGACTAGTCCCCCGAAGTCCCAACCTCCGCCTTTCCCGGCACCCCCACCAGCTGTATCCGGCCCCCCCCTGAGACGGGGGCACCGGGTAACCATCACTTGTTTCCGTTGCCAGAAGCCCGGGCATTACGCCAACGACCCTGAATGCCCCATGGCCCCACGCACCAACCAGGCAGCACCCCCCGCTAGACAGATAGCCAATGTAGCCCTGGGGGAGGAGGTTGAGGAGGCCGAGGAGTGGGAACCAGCCGCTATGGCCCTAGTGTCCTTAGGGGATAGGGAGATGGTCCCTGGGAGCCTCCTGCCCTCTAACACAAAGAAATATGGCCAGCTCGTCACGATCAATGGCCACCAAGTAGAAGCCCTTCGCGACACCGGGGCCAGCATCACTGGTGTCCTCAGCCATTTAGTCCACGAGGACCAGGTCCTCCCCAACGTATTTTGCGCTGTCATTTCAGCCGACAACACAGAAAGCCTATGTAAGGTAGCCCTGGTGCCCTTCGAGTGGGGAGGGGTGGTCGGTAAACTGAAGGTCGCAGTGAGAACATCCCAGCCCGTCGACTGTCTCCTGGGGAACGACCCGGAAAGTTCCCCCTGGGGGCAAGTTGAGCGCAAGACCCACCTAGGGATGATGGGCCTCCCTGAGTGGGTGTGCGCCACCACTCGATCCATGGCGGCTCGACTGACCCCCCTGAGGGACGTCGACGACGCCCCGACCCCCCGACCCCTGAAGATGGGATGGTCCCAGCCGAGGGCCCCCACATCCCCCCACCGGAAGAGTCGCTCGCCAGTAACGACCCGCCGCCTTCTGACTCCACCTCAGACACCGAGTTAGGCGATCTGCCCGAATTAGCACAGTGGCGCCACGAAAGGGGCCCCTCCCAAGAGGAGTTCTGCCGAGAGCAGGCTACCTGTCCCTCCCTGGTCGGGCCCCGGCAACAGGCAGAGGCCCAGGCCGCAGGCGACCAGACTGGGACGCACCGGGTCTATTGGGAGAATGACCTTCTGTACAGCGAACAGAAGTCGGTGGAGCTAGGGTCCGGCCGGGTGCTGGTGGTACCACTATGCTTCCGAAACCTCCTCCTGGGCTTGGCCCACGACGTCCCCCTCGCAGGCCACTTGGGTCAGGACAAAACATACAGTCGCCTCGTGACTCACTTCTACTGGCCTAGAATGAAAGCAGATGTAGAAGCCCACTGCAAGTCCTGTCCCACATGCCAGGCCAGTGGGAAGAGTGGAGGGAAGCGCAAGGCTCCCCTCCAGCTCTTCCCTGTCGTCAGTACCCCTTTTGAGCGGGTCGGGATCGACATTGTGGGACCTCTGGACCCCCCAACTTCCCAGGGGCACCGGTTCATCCTCGTCCTGATGGACCATGCCACTCGTTACCCTGAGGCCATTCCCCTGCGCACCGTCACGGCCCCGTGGTGGGCCAGGCGCTGATGGGGATCTTCTCCCGCATGGGTTTTCCCCGCGAGGTCGTGAGCGATCGCGGGACCAACTTTATCTCCCGATACATGAGTTCCTTATGGCAACAGTGTGGGGTGTCCTACAAGTTCACCACCCCGTACCACCCCCAAGGAAATGGCCTGGTAGAGCGGTTTAACCGGACTCTGAAGGGGATGATCGCGGGCCTGGAAGAGCCCCTCCGGCGTAAGTGGGACCTCCTGCTCCCCTGCCTCCTATTCGCATACCGAGAAGTTCCCCAGAAATCCTTGGGTTTCAGCCCCTTCGAGTTACTCTACGGGCACCCCGTCAGGGGGCCCCTCAGCCTGGTCAAAGAAGAGTGGGAGGCGGCGCCCTGAGGCACCCCCCGAGACGTGTTCCGTTACGTCCTGACCCTCCGCAATCAGACTAGGAGGTTCCGGGAGTTGGCAGAGGCCAATCTGGAGGCGAGTCAGGAGGAGATGAAGCGCTGGTACGACCAGAACGCCGCACTAGTAGAGTTTCAGCCGGGCCAGCTGGTGTGGGTCATGGCCCCCGTGAAACCCTGCGCTCTCCAGGATAAATGGACTGGGCCCTTCAAAGTAGTTGAGCGAAAGAGCCCGGTCACGTACTTGGTAGACGTCCAGTCACCCCGGGACCCCCTCCGGGTCCTCCACGTGAACCGCCTCAAGCCCCACGTTGTGCGGACAGAGCTGAGCCTCCTACTGACCACTGATGACGGGTCCGAAGAAGAGTCGGATCCTCTCCCGGATCTTCTATGCACCAAGGAGAGGGACGGCTCCGTAGAAGGAGTGAACCTCTCCCCGTCTCTCACGCCCCAGCAACGTGAGGATTGCCGCCAGCTCCTAGGGCAGTTTCCGGACCTTTTCTCCCTGGTCCCCAAGGTCACCGACTGGTGTGTCCATGACGTGGATACCGGAGACAGCCCACCAGTGAGACACCGAGCCTACCGAGTCCCCGATCGGGTCCGGTCCTGTATCCAAGCCGAAGTCTCGAAAATGTTGACCCTAGGCGTGATCGAACCCTCAGACAGCCCCTGGGCCAGCCCCGTGATCCTGGTCCCAAAAGCAGCCGCCCCCGGGGTCGCCCCGGAACTCCGCTTTTGCGTGGACTACCGGGGACTCAATGAGGTCACCCGAGCCGATGCCCACTCCATTCCCCGAGCCAATGAGCTCATTGACCGGCTCGGGGCTGCACGGTTCCTCAGCACCTTCGATCTCACCTGCGGCTACTGGCAAATTGCGCTCACAGAGGAAGCCAAGGAGCGGTCCGCCTTCTCCACCCCGGATGGGCACTATCGCTTTCGCGTAATGCCCTTCGGGATGAAAAATGCCCTGGCCACCTTCCAGCGACTGGTAAATAGAGTCCTGGCCGGGCTGGAAAAATTCGGCGCTGCATATCTCGACGATATCGCAGTTTTTAGTTCCGAATGGAGTGAGCACCTCCAACACCTCCGGAGGGTGCTAACCGCCCTACGCCAGGCGGGCCTCACCGTGAAAGCCAGCAAATGCCAGATTGGGCAAGGTTCGGTAACCTACCTGGGGCACCAGGTTGGAAGCGGGCAGGTCGCCCCTCTACAGCCCAAAATCGACGCCATCCTAGCCTGGGAACCCCCCACCACCCAAACAGAGGTCCGAGCCTTTCTGGGCCTCACGGGCTACTATCGGAGATTCATCCGGAATTACGGCAGCCTGGTCGGTCCCCTCACGGGACTCACGTCCAGGAAGCAGCCCAAGAAGATACAGTGGTCCCCTGCCTGCCAAGAGGCGTTCAATGCCCTGAAAACGGCCATGTGTACGGCCCCCGTCCTCCAGGCCCCCGACTACTCCAAAGAGTTTGTGGTACAAACTGATGCCTCCGAGCATGGCATCGGGGCCGTCCTCTCCCAAGTAAATGACCAGGGTCTGGACCAGCCCGTGGCCTTCCTCAGCCGAAGGCTGTTGCCCGGGAACAGAGATGGAGTACCATCGAGCGAGAGGCGTTCGCAGTAGTCTGGGCCCTCAAGAAGCTACACCCTTACCTGTTCGGCACCCATTTCAGGGTCCAGACCGACCATCGCCCCTTGCGATGGCTCATGCAGATGCGAGGAGAAAACCCCAAGCTTCTGCGGTGGTCAATCTCCCTCCAGGGGATGGATTTCACCGTGGAACATCGCCCTGGTACGGACCACGCCAACGCCGATGGCCTCTCCCGATTCTTCCGCCTCAGCGAAGAGAACCCCCAAGAAGATGGGTAGTTCTCTCCGGCTTTCAGCTGGGGGGGACGCGTGTTGGACCCGGCCCTCGTAACATAGTCAGACCTGACCCCTGCACCTCACACCAGCCCGAGCCCCTGGCCTAGCCGATCCTTCCCACCAGAACACACACACCCGACCCGGACTTCCCCCATCCATAGGCCTTCCTACTTCGGCCACCCCGGGCCCGTGTGCCCACTGCATGCACCAAGATGGCCGCCCAGCCCCAGCGCGACCCTAGCCTACAGGCGCCACTCCGGCTGGAGGACATCGCGCCCCCCTTGGGATGAGAGAGGGAGGAGCAGTTTCCATCACACCTCTGCGCTTCCCTGGGACGGTGGGTTTCGATCGACCTGCCGGCCTCCCTGAGGGCTGGCTCCACGCCTGCTGGGTGTCTGGGGCTCCTCCCGACCCGGCCCTGAAAGGATCAAAGGACAATGGCAGGAAACCTCCAACAAGCGACCCCCAGGTGACAAGACCCCTGCCTGCACAGACTCCGGACATCAAAGAGGAGTCGCCCTATAACAAGGGGTGCTCTGGGACTGTCCGGCAGATTCGCCTTGGAACCACCTGAGCCCTGCTGAGTGACTCGCGGCTCCCTGAAGATCGTAAGACCTCCGAACTCGTGCTTGAGCCCTGCTGAGTGACTCGCGGCTCCCTGAAGATCGTAAGACCTCCGAACTTGTGCTTGAGCCCTGCTGAGTGACTCGCGGCTCCCTGAAGATCGTAAGACCTCCGAACTTGTGCTTGAGCCCTGCTGAGTGACTCGCGGCTCCCTGAAGATCGTAAGACCTCCGAACTTGTACTCGAGCCTGCTGAGTACCTCGCAGTGCCCACAGACTCCCTTGGTCCCGCCGGACCCCACGACGACAAACGTATCTCCCAGCTCGAGGATTGTGAGCTGTGCGCCGGATACGCTCCTGCATTTGATCCATTCCCCCCCAAAGACTGTCCCGCTACCTCCGAACCCCCCTCCAAGACTTTGTGAGCCCGCGCTCCACTTGTATATATATTGCCTTGCGGATCATAAAGATCTTACCACTCCGATCTGATAAAGATTTGCTCTTAAGAACTCTCGGTGTTGTGTCTCTTTGTCGTGTGGTGCCGAGTGTACGATCCTAGATACGAGATTCCTCCCCTGAGGAGTCTCCCGCCAGTGCCCGGCTACGATACCTCGAGGGTTGGTCTCAGGCCAGTCAGGGCCCCCTCCGGGCCCCTCTGAGGTCGCCTTCTAACACCTCCTATGTCTGGGCACTGCTGGGAGTGATAGGCACCCACCCCTCCTGTGTCTGGGCACTGCTGGGAGGACTCTGCACACACCCCTCCTATGTCTGGGCATGTACGGTCGGGACGTACACGGGTGTGGGTACGCTCCATTCATACACGGGTGTGGGTGCGCTCCGTTCATACACGGGTGTGGGTACGCTCCGTACATACACTGGTGGGGTGTGGGTACGCTACATTCATACACGGGTGGGGGTACGCTCCATTCATACACGGGTGGGGGTACGCTCCATACATTCCCGTACCCACGATTTGCAGGCATGGGTACGTACCGTACCCAGGCCTTAAGAACGTGGGTACGTGTCGTACCACGCCCACCACTACGTCACCCCAACAATGGCGGTACGGCCCGTACCCACGTTCTAAAGGCCTGGGTACGGGCTGTACCAGCATTTTTGGTGTGATGTAGGGGTACGCGTGGTACGACCCGTACCCACGCTCTGAAGGGCTGGGTACGGTGCGTACCCCTACGGCACCCCATTGGGGGTCTGCACCGTACCCAGGCCTTCAGAGCGTTGGTACGGGTCGTACCACGCCCACCCCTACGTCACCCCAACAATGGCGGTACGGCCCGTACCCACGTTCTTGAGGCCTGGGTACGGGCCGTACCAGCATTGTTGGGGTGATGTAGGGGTACGCGTGGTACGACCTGTACCAACGCTCTGAAGGCCTGGGTACGGTGCAGACCCCCAATGGGGTGCCGTAGGGGTACGCACCGTACCCAGGCCTTCAGAGCGTGGGTACGGGTCGTACCACGCGTACCCCTACATCACCCCAACAATGCTGGTACGGCCCGTACCCAGGCCTTTAGAACGTGGGTACGGGCCGTACCGCCATTGTTGGGGTGACGTAGTGGTGGGCGTGGTACGACCCGTACCCACGCTCTTAAAGCCTGGGTACGGTACGTACCGGTATTGTTATGTTGCCGGTCCGCGTCAACATCCACTTCCTTTGTGGCGGACGCTTGCGTTGCTGGACACGCCCCCACCCCCTCGAGGTGACCAGGACCTGCAGGTCAGGTATGTCCAGGGCATGTGTAATTTGTGACTTGGGTGGGGGTTATGTGTCCTGCCCCTGCCCCCCCTTTGCCCCTGGGTGTTATTCTGACCTTCTGCGGCGTCTGCGTCGGTGCCTGTAGAGCAGGTGGACTGCTATGAGGGCTGGGATGACACGTAGGTTCGGGTCCATGGCTGTCCGTCGCGTACAGGTGCTCCTTGTGCGCGTCGTCCTGGTTTCCCGGCAGTTTTTGGCAGGCGGAGAATTTTATCCGTGCGGGGTGACGCCGGTGCGGATCGTGCTTCCTGGTTCGTGAACCGCAGGCTGAGTGCGTCCCGACGTCACGTCGGCGCAGTCTCGGATCACATTGGTATGTATTTTTTCGTCGGTCGGTGTTTTTTTACGATTCGTACGGAAATGGTGTTTCTGTGGGAATCGTACTTGCATGTTTGTAATGTTTATTTACCGGGTACAAGTCGGACGGAGAAAATGCTTCGACCGACGGTTCGTACCCAGTTTCTCCAGGATCCGAATCGGCACCTGAATGTGTTCAACTAGCTTAAAGAGATCTGCGCTGGTACTAGAATTCGGGACACTCTGTGACTGCAACAGGGAGGGTGAATCTCGCTGCTGCCCCGACTTGGAGTAGGCCTGACAGAATTCCTGGGAATCGTGAGGTGAGTCAAAAATACGGGATCGTCCGTCCACATCCACTTTGAGTTGTGCGGGGTACAGCATCCCATACCACAGCCCCAGCTTAAAGAGGCTCGCTTTCACTCCAGTGTATTTCCTCCTCGCCTCCTGCACCGTTGCCATGAACTCCGGGTACAGTGAGATGACAGAGCCCTGCCATTCCAGCTTGCCCTTTTCCCACGCCATTCTCAGAATAGTGTCCCTGTCCCTGAAATTAAGCAGACGTGTGATGATCGGTCTCGGCGGGCAGCCAGGGTTCAGATGGGGCCCAAGAATGCAGTGCGCACGTTCCACTACATAAGTGGTGGTGAAGGACTCAGCCCCGAACAAGTCCGTGACCAAGGATTCCACGAACCAATCCAGCCAAACTGTGTTTGTAGTTTCGGGCAGACCAATAATTCGAACATTATTGCGGCGGCCCAAAGCTTCCAAATCCTTGTTCTATACTGCGACAGCTTTGAGGAGCTTCTCCATACGTTCCAGCTGCCTGGTGGTCAGAGCTGTGCCATCCTCTAGGTCGGATAGTCGTCCTTCTGCAGTGGTTAAGCGGCCCTCCTGGTTATCGAGTCGGGCCCCCAGTGCCTCCATTCGTTTATCCAAGTTATCAAAACGTGTATCCAGAGCCTGGAAACCAGCCCTCAATTCCATAAGGAGGGCATCAGGCCCCCCTGCTTTTGTAGTGGAGCATCCAACCCCCTCCGCCTTGGTTGTTTAGTGGCTGCCGTGCTTCCAGGCCACTTCAATGAGAGGGTGCTTTGCTTGGGGTCCTTACGATCCATGCACAGTCGCTGAGCCCCACCAAACCTTCGATACAGGCCTGTCCAAACCCCCAGGCTCCTGAGGATGCACCACGCAGGGAAGATCTGTGTGCACACAGTAGGTATGTGGGATGTTTGCCACAGAGACCCTGCTGTACCAAGGGATGGACGGAGGGCAGGACAACTAAGAAGTGGTCACCTGTGCCAATGTCCAAAATGGCGAACAGAGGGGGAGGGAGCCACCAAGCACTCACACAGCACACCAGGTCCCCAAATGAGCCCACGACCCCCACCAATGCAGGGTCACAGGGGGTGCGCCTGCATGCAAGCAGGCAGTTTCAGTAGTGTACACCAGTAGCTCCCCTCCACTGCCTCATGGGCAAAATGATGAGCGCTCTCTTCAGCACAGTTGTAATCAGGTGGATCTCGCCCCCACTGCCTTATGGAGCGATGTGAGCCGGCACATTGAAGCTGTGGTCCTCAGAGCGATGCCACGCGCAGCTCACAGTTATCCAAGTGAGCCTTTCCTGGGGGTGTGGGGGGGATGGGAGGCTGCCAGATATGTCCCCGCAGCACCCGGCTTGCCGGCCGGTCCCCAGGCTTGCCCATAGCCCCTGTTGCCGCGGGGCCTCTGGGGGTGTGCCTACGGGGCCAACAACCAAAGAACAGTGCCCTTTGGTAGCCCCCCAAACCCCCCAAACCCCCGCTCCTTACCCCCACCGCTCCTCTGATGTCGCGCTCTCCGCTCTCCGCTCCAGCCTCATGGGACGGAACGGGGCACCAGCCATGTGAGCCCCCAGTTCTGCCTCCTCCTACCACGCGGCAACAACACGAATCGTGGTCCGACGGTGTAAGCCAACACCGCAATGCTCACGAGCCCGCCAAGGGGCGCCAGCACCGCTCCTGTGCTCCTGTATGCCATCTCCAGCACGGCAGGCATCCGGATCGTCCCCCGGGCAGCCTCACGCCATAGAGTCGCGGCGGAGCTTCAAGCCAGCACGGCCATATTGGTCGGCGTCTTGGCCACGCCTCATCTCCTTTTTTTGTTCTTTTACACTTGTATACTCTTGTCTGTTTACCTTTTTCTTTGTTTTTGTTTTACTGATGTACAGTGCTCTGATATCCGAAAGAGTCATGTCCAGATGTACGACCCTACCAATTTCCGAGTCGCAAATTTCATAATTTTGCGACTCGCGATTTGCGGCTCGCAAATAGTATTATACAACAGTGTCTCAGACACAGTTTGTAATTCCTAATGGGGTTGCAAATTGCCTGCCTCGTGAATATTCATGAGGCAGGTGCAATTTGCAACCCTATTAGGAATACCTTGCAGTACCAGGGATGGTACCCTGCTGGGGTCAGCAGACCACCATGTCTTTTGAGTAAAGCTTTTTTTTTTTAATGCAGTCCGTTTTCCTCAAAGGGAAACAGGATGCATTTAAAAAAGAAAAATTAAATGTTACTGTTTCATTTTTTAAGAGTAGGCAGTGGTCCGTGGGACCACTGCCTGCTCTTAAAAAATATTTTCAATGCCAATCACAAAGAGGAAGGGGTCCCCTGGGGAGCCCTTCCTGTTTGGAAGAGGGTTACCACCCATTTGAAATGGGCACAGAAAGCGGCCGCTAAACAATTGTACATTGAGGTGTGAGTCACTATTAGAAAGGGACGTCCTTGGCATGCCCCTTCCTAATAGCGAGTTTCACAGCCTATTTTGCGAGTCAGTAGTAGGTTACTGACTCGCAAAATAGGGTTTGTAAATAGGGCAGACCTATTTTGCATTCACAAACGTGCCAATTTCCCAAAAAGCGCAAGAAATGGTCGTACAGCTGACCATATAAATAAAAATAAAGAAATACATTATAACCTTAGAATGTGGGTGTCCAACTTTGATTCACAAAGGACAAGATCTAGGTGCTAGATCATCATGATTACACAATTGATTCTATCTGGATGTTCTGGGCATTGATCCTGCCCTTGTGGAGAATCATTAAACAGCCATGTTTGGAAGATAGAAAATCCTTCTAGTATGGCTAAACTGTCATACTAAACATTTATGGATGAATTCAGTAAAGCTGGTTCCTAAATATATCTATATTTTAAAAAATGTGTCAGTGACCTGTAGATATTTTTTCATTAAGTCCAAAAGGGCAATCTTTTTGTAAACGATGTTTGAGATACAACATTTAGGGCAGTCAATATTCTAATGACATAATCTGGTGCCCTACAGAACGTCCTATCATATAAAGTGAGCACTGAAAGTGCTAATTAATTGTACATTGTTGCCACTGTTTTTGGCCTGTCTGACATCTTCAATAGTCACAGAGCTGGAACAGCACTTTTTTTTTTTACCACCGTAGACAGTGGTAAAAGCTTGCTTGTCACTGGACCGATAAACACATCCGCCTATTTTGGTTGTAAATCTAGCAGGATTCATTGATATATCTTAAGTAAACAAAATAACACAACACAATAGCTGAAACATAGCAAATAACAACACAAGTTAACCATAATAGGGTATGGGGTGGTGCTTGGAGCTGATTCAACATGGCTGAACAAACACAGAGCCCCACACATCCGATCAGCTTGATTTTGAACACATGGACGGCGACCGAGAATCCTGCATGTTGGGAGCATGGCCCCAAGGAAGGATGCTGTTGGCAGCAGTTGCCCAGAGGCCAACATTGGCACATGGTACCGAGCGGCATCCACATGCTGCGTGGCCTTGGAGGCCAAACAGCAACACGAGCTGTTGGAGAGACTGCGGCCGGGCCAGAGTGGTGTACTAACAGGACCTGCTGATGACACCCTGGCCCTTCCTGGCTGCTGCATGCTGGGGCACTGACCATGTGGTATAGAAGTGCTGCATACATAAGGGCATCTGATTGGCAGCCGCATGCTGCTTCTGGAGACTTTAGGTGGTAGGTGATCACATCAGCCTATTGCCTGTTAGCCGTGTGGGAGACTGGAGGTGAAAACAGAAGAAGGGAACGGACCATGCAACATTGAGTCTCCAGGGTGGTGGCCTGTGCATACAGACCTCCCGCTGGTTGGTTTGTACTCCCAGATCTAACACTGCATCTCCAGCCCCAAGGGCCATAGTAATGAGTCTGATTTAAGTTTGGTAGTGATCAGAGATGCAGGGCCGGCCTTAGTGCTGGTGGCGCCCTGTGCGACAATGTTTGATGGCGCCCCCCCAATGACCACCTCCACCACGGATTCTCTCACTAGCACGCTTTAACAGTGACCAAGTCTCCATAACCACACACTCTCAGATGCATTGAATTCGTTATATAGCGCCACTCATACTAGTGTAGGGTGTCCGAGCACTTTGCATCACACACACACATTACACAGAGACATTTAATCATACGTGTGTAAATCAGTGTATAGGAAAGGTTACATAAGCCAAAGGACTAAAAGTGTAGGAGTCACATGTCATCAATACTGGTAGGCCGTATAGTTTAGGAGTGCTTGGTGTGGAGAAGCACAAACTCAGAGTCGAAAAAGAAACAGCATAGTTGGGAGTTTTCTTTAATAATAAGAATCGATTTCTACCCAAATTAACCCTTTTTGCAACATTAATCAATGTTCTAATAATGTATACTTTGCAGTGTGTATGCAGTTCTGGGATGAAAGTTAATACCTCACTATCCTATATTAGGGCTTTAAGTTATAAATTGCAAGTAACAAAAGGATGTCTCTTTTGAAAGCAGTAACCTGCTGATCTGCTTATATCATATGCACTCTACTTGGTACACGTTCTTTGCAGCAGGCACATTGACCCTCTGCACTAACTTCACCGAAGTCAAAACCTCAACTATACAAAATGCTCATCCCTCTACAGGAAGATAATTAATCACACCAGTTATCTTGACTTTTTTATGAGGCCTGGTAATTGCGGGGGTAAGAAACGCTGCAGCAGGTGCTTCAAAAGCATAATAAACTTTCAAACACGGCGCCCCAGGAAGCCAGCGGTCGCACCGCCCTAAAGCCGGCCCTGCAGACATGCCTGTTTACACTTGAAGTATTATTGAATAGGTGTCAAGTATAAGATATACAATTTTTCTGAGATAGAAAGATGACCACAGAATATTTAGTGAAAAGTTAAACCATAGAAAGGAAACTGCCATTTGAGGCTAAAAAGCCTGCTCAGCACCAAACTGAACAAAGATCAGCAGCGGTTCTTGGCATAGAGCGTCGGGCCCTACCTTTCCAGTTATTTCGGTTATGTGAAAGGCAATTATTAGCAGCAATTGACATACACTTAATAAAAGATTTAAAGATTGTACCATCTTCCGTGCCTGGCTAGCTCTTGTGACTTCCTTGCCTGACAGGACATTCAGGCATCCAGGCACATTTCAGATAGACATGTGTGCTTGTGCGCATGTGCCCCATGGAATGTACTAACGTAACCTCTGCAGACTATGGGCTGACCTAGCATCCCCCCTGGCCCACTGTTCTTGGACCAACTGTTCTTAGACCACCAACTTATGACACGAAGGAGTGTCCTATTTTCCAAGCAGCCCCAGCCATGCAGTGTACCAGCCCTCTATTTACAAGGGCTGCTTGTAACTCACCACACAGGGCAGCAACACCCTTTTCAAACTTGTCATGGAGTGACGAGTCGGAAATGGGTGGGGTTTTACAACAAGGTGCCAGTGAGTGATCTTGTGCTGGTGAAAACGCCCCCTTTGCTACCAGTTCCCTGATAATTAATATTGAAACTATTTTCCTAGAATGATCCTAGGATGTAATCAGGAGGCTTCAAGTGGTCCAAAACTCAGCGGCCAGACTTCTTTGTCAGCTACCTCGAATGACTCCCATTACAGGGTCGCTCAGGGATTTACACTGGCTAAAGATTGAAAACCGGTCTAAATTCAAAGCCCTTTGCTATATGCACAGAATCAATGCCGGTACTGCCCCCTGTTACCCTAATGCACCAGTTCAACCGTACACCCCTTCTCGCCTTCTTAGATCATCAAGTCAGGCAAAGTTTGTAGTTCCTAGGTTTAAACTTACCCGCATGGGCGGACCATCTTTTGCCTACTTGGCCCAGTCTCTATGGAATTCGCTTCCACCCTCACTGCGTTTTGAACAAGATTATGTAAAATTTTGGAAAAGCATCAAAACGTGGTTATTCAATGTCTGAGCTTTGACCCGCTGCTTCTCTCTTTTATTCGTGTGTCTGTAGGTGCCGGGAAACATGCGGGTAGCTGTTGCGCCAAATAAATTCAATTATAATATAATAATAATAGAATGATCAGACTCTGAATTAAACATTAATGAGACCCTTAGATGGCTAATGGTCTCAATCACTCCCATTATGCTTACCCTGTATGACTCCCTTTTTCTTGCCACATCTCTTTAGTCTACATGTCTTACATGTCATCTCTTCACTCGACAGCATTCTTGTTTCACTTTCTCGTGAATGCACTTCCTCGCATGGCCTTCATTTCACCACTCCTGAACCACGCAACACACCCACTCACCTCTGAGCCCTACATTGGCTTGTACTTTAATCTTGTTACTATTTCTGCAGCTGTATGCTTCCTTCAATGCATTTTCACAGAAACACAATTGAAATTGTTCACAGAAACACAATTGAAATTGGAATATGTCAACATTACTCTGTGCACTCTGCAAAGAGGCCATGTATTCTAAACACCTTTCTGACCCACAGACAGGCACACTGAGAGCTTCGCACAGCCTTCAGCCTCAGCTCCACAGCTCTCAATCGTGGCACGTTATTAACACCTGCAAGAGTAATATGCTACACAAACAAAGGTTTTCCTTCATAAATGACCATAAGAACACTATTTTTGGCTCATTTGTCACAGAAATAATGCTGAAAATGGCACCTATATACAATAGTTTTTCAAAACCTTTCTCATGGCGGACAACCCCCTGAAACCCCTGAGAAACACTGGGCTTGCTTGCTTCGCTTGTACATGCATAAATAAATTATTCGTCTTATGCCTCACCACTTTCAAATTTCTCAAGCTGCCACTGTCAAGGCTGAGACATGGGAGATATCCGACAGGTTGTAGGAACCATGGGGAGGAGTTGGGGGTGAGGTTGAGCTGAAATTTTCACTAATAGAAATGAAGAGCAGTATGAGGGCTATTACTATTAAGCTGGATAGCTCTTTTGTGTGAATTTTTTTTTTAAAAGAGCAATTACCCTGAGAGAATAATTCAAAAAGGTAGAACAGAGCTAGACACCAAAATCGTGAAGCTATGCTAGAGACTCCCATAAGGGCATAGGAAGACCCTCCCTTAGTATGCGTGACTACATATAACATCGCCTCAGACTATGTCAAGAAAATTATAAGACGCAACTGGCAAATCCTGAACATAGGACCTAGACCGTGAGACTACACTCTATTTTTACAAAAAAGAGCAAAAAGTATAAACAAAAAACAAAAAAAATGCACACAAGTCCGAAACCTATGTTGAGAAAAAAAACACTACACTTAACACTTTTGGGCTCCCTGAAATAAAAGGTCATTACCACTGTGGACAATGCAGTGTCTGCCACCTGACGACATCTACTAAGGAAATAAGGGGCATATGTATGAAAGCAAAAATTAGTCGCAAACACTGCGAATCGCAAAAAACAGCGTTTGCGACTGATTTTTCGCAATTTCATATGTATGACACACATCCACACTGAAAACTAAGAAATCGCTAAATTAGCGATTTCTTAGGCTGAGAAACATGAAAACTGCGATTTTCCTTGCGAATACTAAATTAGCGATTTGTTAATTTAGCGAAAATCGCTAAAAAGACATCGCAAATTAAGAATTCGCTAACACATGTATGAAAAAGTCGCAAATTGCGATTTCAAGAAATTCGCAAATTAAGAAATCGCTATTAACACCAATTGCATGCAGGTGGTAAACTGGTGCAAGGTACTTAAACCACCCCACAATGCAACAGACCCACCCACAATGGCAGCAATGTTCGTGATAGCCAGGAGGCTGCGTATTCGGGCTCTTGCACAGAGGAGAATGAGACAGGAACGTATATTCAGGCTGCGCATCACTCTGTTCCAGCACACTGAAGAGGACATCTATGACAAGTACAGACTGCACCCACAGACCAGAATGGACCTGATTGAGGAGCTGAAACCCTACTTGGAGCACCCTACACGCAGGACACAAACAATTCCCACACATGTGCAGGTCCTGTGCTCCCTGCACCTCCTGGCGTCAGGGAGTTTTCAACGGGTAATAGCGGAGGTTGGTGGGGTGTCACAGAGTGCGCTCCTTACATGCCTTTCTAGATGCAATGCTACAGAGGCTCTCACATCACATTTACTTCCCCACCACCCAACAGGCATTACAGCAATACAGCAAACAAAACTGGACTTCTACCAGATTGCACGTTTCCCCCACGTCATTGGCTGCATCGATGGGACCCATGTGGCCATCACACCCCCATCAGCAACTGAATATGTCTACAGAAATCGGAAATGCTACCATTCCCTCAATATACAGATTGTGTGCAACGCAAAGTATATCATCACTGACATCGTACCAAAATACCCCGGCAGTACACATGACTCTTCCATCTTCAGACACAGTGGAATACCCAGACGTCTGAGTGCTGGAGAGTTTGGGGAGGGATAGTTGCTAGGTAAATACATGGCACACATCAATACATCCACTACATCACTTGAGGGGGGGGGACATTGACTTACCTATTGTGTCTGTCCCTGCAGGTGACAGTGCCTATGCAGTGCGGGACTTCATCCTGACCCCATATCTGGATCCTGCAAATGCAAGTGAGAGGAGCTACAACAGGGCACACAGATCTACACGCTGCGTCATTGAGCGTACCTTTGGAATCCTGAAGAGCCGCTTCAGGTGCCTGCATAAAAGTGGAGGCGCACTGCAATACAGCCCTGAGACCTGCTGTAAAATCGTGGCAAGCTGTGCAATGCTACATAACATGGCAATGAGGAAAGGCACCACAATTGATGTGAGCGATACAGACACATCGGATGACGAGCGCCCTGCTCCCCCTGCCAGACCTGCAGCAGGAGTTGGGGCAGCTGCTGGATGCCAGAGACGGACTGAGATCACACAAAACTACTTCTAGGTGAGTAATGATGAAATGAGACAAAAAAGCTTGATAATGTGTGCAGTGTTTAATCACACTTCACAATAAAGAAAATTGTAGCTGTCCCCAGCACATGTTACGCACACAGTGCAGGTAAGGCACAAGTAACTGTGCAAACAGCATTGTAGGGTTCAGTCACCCGTGTTGCAGTAAGTGTCACCGCACATGTTCACCTCCTTCGGTGACGTCCAGGCTGAGTGCCCCCCATGGTGTTCCATTGGCCTGCACCCTGTCTGGCACTGCGTCGTCTGTCCCCTGGCAATCTCGGAGTGATGCTGCTCCTACTGGGTGTGTCTTCACTCTCGGCAGAGGCCATGAGTGCGCTGCCACCTGCGTTGGCCGTCTGCAGCTGCTCCACAGCAGTGGTTACCTGTGCAAGTCCTCGGGCTATATCCTGGCAGCAGTGCGCCATTTCGACCTGCATAGTGATGCTTCTGCGTGTGAGGGTGCTGGTGGTGGTGCAGAGGCGGTTCACGGCCTTTGGTATAGTTGTTGAGGCGTGCATTGGCACGTCGGCCAGCCCTATCACTGGCGGCTTGGTTGTGCCGCAAAGTGTCGCATAGCTCACGGATCGCCCCTGCCATGGCCATGAAGCCCTCCCCCATGTTCTTGTGGTCCTTGTGTATGCGGCATAGCTGCCTGTTGATTGACCTCAGTGCTTTGCTTTGCAGGCGCTGTTCCTGCAGCATGCTATGTTCCAGCCCTGAGAAGACGGATCCTTCGCCTTCATTCGC
Organism: Triturus cristatus; assembly: GCF_964204655.1. Classification (NCBI taxonomy): domain Eukaryota; kingdom Metazoa; phylum Chordata; class Amphibia; order Caudata; family Salamandridae; genus Triturus; species Triturus cristatus. The sequence continues at coordinate 525,845,221 of NC_140593.1, read as the reverse complement.
AGTGCTGCTCCTGGGCCTTGACCTGCGTGTGTCCTGTGGTCTACTCCTTGGCCTTTCTGTGTCCTGAATGGGCATGTGTGACACACCCTGACTCCCCTCTCTCTCCTGTCACTGTCATCCCCTGTGGCCGGTAATTCGTACCTCAAATGGAGGCAGTGGGGGCACATGTGCGCGCTTCCTGCGCTGGAATGGATTCTGCTTAGTGTCGTCACTGGTGTCCTCAGGCTGTGCAGGCTCCTCTCCCTCTGCGCTGTCTTCCCGTGCCCTGGATTGTGCTGTGGATGTAAAGGGGACTACATGAGTTTGTGTATTTGTCTGCATTTGGCAATCAATAAAGTTCCTACTGTTTGTTTTGGCTAACCTCTGACACTGTATCATTCACTTATCCCCAACCCACATGTTGCATTAAATTTCCTTTGTCTCATGGACACACTGTCAGACATAGTACTACGAGTCCCATGATGCATTGCTGGGTGTGCTGTAAGACTTGGACTGGAATGACATCTTGGGAGGTTACTATGTGCATTTGGGGAAGTGTGCATGGGATGGGGATGAGTGCAGATTGATTTTGCATGCATCTTACCTTGGCTGCTGGATGCAGGGTCGGAGTGGTCTATGTCAGCCACACCACCAACGCTCTCAGGCAGGAGAGTTGACTCCACAAGCTCCTCGTGGGGAGTTGGCTGTTCTGCTGTGGATGGTCCTCCTCCAGTTTGATTTGCGTCCTTCAGTCTGGCAGCCTCTCCTTGGACCTCTGGCGCATTTCGTACCACCGCTTGCGCAGTTCTTCAATGGTACGAGTGGTCAACCCCACTGCATTCACCTTATTTTGGATGTCCAGCCAAATTTTCCTTTTCTTCGCCTCTGGGACACGCAGTGCCTTCTTGCCAAAAAGGAGCTCATGGCTGCACACCATCTCCTCAATGAGGACCTCCTGCTCCTTTTCTGAGAACTTATGCTTTCTCTTCCTCTTCTCTGCATCCTTGCCCTCCTGTTGTTTGTGGGAAGCCATTGCTGGTTGCTCTCTCCTGGGATGCCTCCTCTCACTCTCCAAGCAGCCTCTGGGTGTGGCTCAGGTGAGCAGGTGCAGGAAATCACTGCAGTTTCCTGTTTGTGATGTCATCAGGCTGCACCTGGATTGCAGATTCCCGTTTTTGCGATTTCTTAATTAGCGAATTTCGCTATTAAGAAATCACAAATGGGGTTTCAGAGAATATTTTGCGATTTTTAAGTAATCTCAAAATATTTGCGATTTATTTTTTACATCCCATTTAGCGAATCTCAATTTGCTAATCGCAAAATATCACAAATTGGGATTCGCTAAACGGGAGGATGATACATATGCCCCCAAATCTTGGACTGCGTACACTGTGGGAATTACGCTAACTCAAAACATGTCATCTAGATGATAACATGCCCCTGAGATTTGAGTTTTATATAGGCATGAAAACAAGAAAATTAAGCAACAGAATCAGAGAACATCGAAACAACATACGTTGCAGATGGGCCACAAAACAAAATAGCAGAACATTACCTTACAAAAGGTCATATAAAACAAGAGCTCATGTGGATAGTTCTAGAACAAGTCCAAGCAGAATCAAAAGACAAAGAGAGAGTTATTTTTTAAAAGGAACAACGGTGGATTTATAAACTATCCACACAACATAAAAGGACTAAATGATGAAAAACTGTGGGGGAACATCCTATAAGATATACAATAGATCATTCATACCAACTCCACGGGTGGTTTTCAAGTGTAGAACTACATTACCCAGGTACCAACACGTGCACAGTACTCAATAGGATGGATTCACACCACATCCAAGAAAGAACTAAATTTCCCACAAATTTAGTAGTTCTTTAGTTCATAAGCAGATGACATGCATGTCACATGACAAAGAAAAGGAAGTAGTTTTCTGTTCAAGAAACAGAAACCTGTAGTTTACGATGTAATCACTATTATGAAACAGAGCCCAAAATATTGGCTATTAATCTACATGACAAAGACCGATAAGACACTGATTTACATCCCACCGAGGAAAAACAAAAAAACTACAATAATTCCCGAGAAATTTGTAGTTCTTTCACAGACCTCCTGATCATATGATGGTCACATGACGAGAAAGAGGATAAAACTAGAGACAGCCAGCTTCTGCTCCTTGTTGCAGGGTGCAGGGAGACGAATAGGTAAAGTTGTGGGTGCTGTCCTTTGACAAAGTGAGTAATACATTCTGTTTAAAAATCCTTTTTCAGAGTGCCTAATATACACGATATGCTTGAGTCTATTTTCTTAATTTGTTCCCACAGAGTGTAACTATAAGGAGCACCACCCCCCCCAGATTAACCCTATGAAGCCTTATTGACTAAATAGGTCAAGTAGGTGAAGATTATGTACACTTTATAAGTCACATGCATAGTGTGCAATATCACTTGATTTCATTATAAATGCCTGTTACTTATTTAAACCTTTACTATAGACTTTAAGAGGTTTTGAACCCGAGTGTGCATGACAAGATGCACAACTGCTTAGGACAAAATGCATACAAAGCATAAAAAATAGATGTATTATTACAGCATAATGCTATTGGTTCTAACTCCCTCAGCTCAGACCAATGTAAAAAGAAAGGAGTCCAAAATGCTTGTTTGCATGATTTGTGTGCATGTCTTTCTTAAAAACTATTTTTTTTAAAAAGACGGATATACACGGCGATATAGGCCAGTTACTCCTATAGGAATTAGTGCAAAAATACAGTCCTGAAAAAAGCCGACCGACCCATAAAGGCAATTTTAACGGCTGAAACATGTCAACCTCAGTTGTATAGTGTCACTACTCCCCAATTATATCACACTGTTTTTAACCTTGCCAATGGACCAACCATTAAAAAAGTAGCAGTATCCAGTAGGCAATTTTAATTTCTTCTCACAATTCCTAAAACCACACAACCAAAGATTTATCAAAGGATTGTGTTGCCCTTGCATCATGCAGAGTGGCACAAGGGCAACACAATCCTAAAGTCAGATATGCAAAGCCATGCAAGGCTACCTTGTGTGGCCCTGTGTGGTTTGGTATATCGTAGTAACACAAGGCAGCACAAGTCATTGTCTGCCTTACAGTACTCTGTGCCATGATGGCATTACATAGGGGGAAAGTGGGTGTTCCCACACATCCACCCATGCTTTTTGCCAGATTTCCAGATTTGCCAAGAGTAGTCTACTTGGGAATGTGTCAAAATTGTATGTCTTCCAGATACAAGGAGAAATATCATTATCTCTCCTCGTTGTTTTCTTTTTGTAAGTGTGATGCAAGATGCAGCACACTTAGAAAGAGAAAAACACTTGTATAGATTGTTTTGTGCAAGAAGGTGCCCCTTCCTGTACAAAAGCAAGCCTGACTGCAACACAGACACCCCTGCTCTATGGGGCAAGAGTGCATGTGTTGGCACCAGGCAGAACAAAACGCACCAGCACAGAGAGAGAGCAGGAATGTGCCATATGTTAGTAAATATGGCCCAACCCTGACCTCTCCATTTGATGCAGCACAGCAAGTTTTCTTGCTGTGTTGCATTGTGTCAAATATTGATAAATCTGGCCCCAAGAATAGACCACCTGATGAAGTGCCCACATTTGCCTCTGGATGGGATGCAAATAGTTTTTTTGCATCCTGCAGCACCTCTTCCTGAGGAGTTTCCTTTCTCATGCTACGCTTTATTAATCTTTGAATGAGCCAGACTGTTTTAGACCCCAGTGCGATATATGTTATAGCACATGATTACTTAAAAGACCCTCAAATCATGCTGATAGATGTATGTGGCCCGGGAACAGGCACGCCAATCATTCTGGATGAAATATACAATTTTCATCACTTTTAAACGCAAGAAACATGGTGGTTCCCGATTTTCAGTCTTAGCTCCTCAGTTTTGTAACTCACTCCCCGTGGAGTTGAGGTCGGTCACCTCTTATGCCCCTTTCAGAAAAAAGCTGAAGACATGGTTGTTTTCCCAGGCATATGACAATTATGCTTACCCCTCTGTTGCTGCCTTACTTCCAATTCAGTGCCAAGAAACTGTTTGTTGAACGTGCGCTTGATAAGTACTTTATAACATAACATACAATGCATGCTTATGCCTGAAGGCGAGCAATATCATATGGGGGTGATTTCAATTAGGCATTAAATTGTGTAAAGGATAGATCTTAAATACTGATCACCCTCTGATGTCTTCACTTATGAGCTTAAACCAATGGATATATGGAGGATTATGCACATGCAAGATATTGCCTATATACATATTGCCTATATACATTATTTGGCAATCCATTATTATTTCTCCCAAATTGACTTTTATCTATGCTCAGTGCATCTGTCAAATTGTTTTCAGGGAAAGGAACATCTCCCATGCATACTATGTGATCACTCCCCTGTACTGCTGCTAGCAACATCCCAGCTAGGTCAGCAGTGCCGAAACAATGGCGTCTCCTGTTTGATGAACTTAGAGATGTGATGCTTTGGCATTAGCTAGCTTCTGCCATAACAAACTGCTTCAAACCATAGGCTGTCTCCACATGGGGTGTTTTATGGAGATCTTCAGGGCTGTGGTCAAAGGCATTGCAGGAGTGTAGGATTTCAAGCCCAGAGAGGGCTCTAGGTCTGGCATCACAGGAGGAATAGACATTGGCAGACTTGAAACGAGCCATAAATGAATTCCATAATCTAGTGATGAGAAAACTAGCTTACTTAGGGATATCCACCCAGGCTAGGAATTATGGTGAAGATGAAAGTCAGGGGCGTACCATTGTTTGGTTGCTCAGGGACATGTTAAACATAATAAGGTTGCAGCAATAAAAAATGACCAGGAATCATGATCACAGACTTGTTAGATATCCTTAGGGTCTTTTCTAAATATTAGGAACAATTATAAGCAGCACTAGAATCTATAGTTCGAGAGCATATGATACAATACTTGAAGGAAATTCTAGGCTTCCCACTAAACATAGATGAGGTAAAGACTGCCATAGATGGGCTTGTGACTTGTAAATCATCAGGGTTTGGGTGGGTTAAGCTCAGAATTTTATAAAGAATAAAAGGATTTGCTGCACAGCATCTGCTGGCAAAGCATAATGAGCCCCTGGAGAGTAGTGTCTTACCCAAGTCCTTTCGGGAAGTAATTATGATAAAGATACCTAAACCTGGGAAGGACCCTCTTAAGACACAGTCATATAGACCATTGTTTCTCCTAAATATAACATTCTGGGGCATAACGAAACAAACAGGCCAACTTTATGATTCATTGATTGTTACTTCCGGTACAAACAATATTATTTCTAGGCAGGAAGACCACTGATAGTATCTGTACCATGTTTACCATTATTGGCTGAGAGCATCTAGATCTGCCTGCTGTAGCAGTTTACTTCTATTATGAAACCGCATTTGATTCCAAGAGTGGTATATGTATAACTGTCAGAGTGGGCTTGAGATATCCATTCCTGCAATGGCTCAGACGGTTATAGACAGTCCCAGTTATGAGGGTTAGGGTTAATGGATGTATTTTCTGCCCCTTTGATATACAGTAAGGCACTTGGCATGAGTGCCCTCTGTCACCTTTAATATTTGAGCCTGCCTCAGAGCCTTTAGCTTGCATGATTTTGGAACAACACTGGAAATGGCGGCTTGTTTTTATATAGGGGTGTCTAACTGTCACTATATGCTGATGACATACTTTTATTTATTAAGTGCCCTGAGGACAACCTCCTCCCAGTTATCCGAGAAATTATTGGCATAGGTCCCATCTCAGGGATAAATATAGACTGGAGAAAATCAGAAATATTACTTTTAAGCTCTATTACCACACCGTCTCCCCTGGAATAGTCTCTGTGTTGGTTGGTGCGCTAACTCAATTAAGTATTTAGAAATTCATACACATAGATCCAGAGAAAAAACAAATAGGGACAACAATGGACCCAGAATTAGCAAGTTGAATACTCAGGTTGAGAATTGTGTGTAGCTGCCATTGTTGATGGCTGGTTGTATGTCCCTAATTTTCAATATTTCTATACTGTAGCCAAAATGTTTTTTTGTGATGTTGATGGGGCACCTGACTTGGTATGGGTTGGGAGAAATCCCCACATCAAGTGGTCCACGCTGAGCCTCCTGTATGACAGGAGGGGGTTTTCTATGCCGGATATTAAGCCTTACCATTTGGTTGCACAAGCCCACTATGCCTTGTATGGACACCTACCTCTGCCACTGTTGCCACATGTTGCCACATGTTGCTGAGACTGAGGCGAAAAGCTGTGAAACACTGGAAACATCCTTATGTGGCAGAAAAATAAGTCCCAGGAAGGGAATTTCAATGGTGTTGTGTGCCTCTAGGTCCTGGGAATCTCTGCGTTGGAAGGTTGTTTTTTTGATTTTGGACTCCCCAAAAACCTGTTAGAGAACAATCTTGCCTTCCATCAACATTTGAGTGTACCTTACGGAAACATAATTTGACATGTGTAGGATCAACTGTTTATATCGCGAGAACGGTATACAGGTCTTGCTGATAGCAGCCCACTGGACATACTTGTGTATTTCAAGCTGAGAAAAGACGTCAAAACCCAGTACCCAACGTTTTCTGAGGAACCCAAAGCTCTGGATCCACTTAGAAACAAAATCACACTGGAAGGCACAAGGTCAAGGATTATCAAACCCTGTAAATGGTTTTCTGAGAAAAGAACAGAAGTGGTGATATTGATAGTGAAAAATGGGACACAGATATCATGTAGCAAGGGGCAGACGATAACTGGGCACATTGCTGTGCACAAACTTCACTTGTACTGGCTAACTATGGATATAGCCTGATCCATTTTAACTTCCTGCATAGGATATATATGATTCCATGGAAATTGCATAGGATGCTGGGTTTATGCATTTTGCATGATTGTGTCCATTAATTTACATTTTCTGGCAATCTATAGGTGGAGAACTTAATAAGATAATGGCATATGTAATGCCAGTCACTCTTCTGGTCATGTCCCTGAATCAGACAGATTAGCACTCAAGTGGTTAGCAGCATTAAATGGCAGATAGGAGGAGGGCGCGCAGTGGATGTGCCGCTGGTGCACAAAAGGCACGCCGTGGGTTTGCCAAAGGCAAGCTCGTCTGCGCCTGTCCGTGCCCAAATAGGACCAGGGCTCTAAGGACTTTTCCAGGACCTCCTTAAATATAAGAAGTTACTCTGCCCAATCCTTATATGCACTTAGGCCCAACACTGCACAAGCCCATGTCCACCAGCATAACCAGACAATGAAGTTCTGTGCTGCCCTGCTTGTAGATTCTTGCTTTCCAGACCCGAAGAAGTAAGAGACAAAAGGCCTGGTTATCTAAAATGGAACCCTGCACTTATTAACTGTAGATCCCTTGCCTGTCACAAGCCCAAACTATTCTCACTGATTATAGAGGAACAAGTTGATGACTTGCTTTTAAGTGAAACATGATTACATTATAGTTTCCTGCTAGATGTCATTCAAGCGCTTCCCTCAGGATATTTTATGTGTAGGAAGGACAGAGAGTACAAGATGGTAGGGTGCATTGGTATTATCTTAAAATACACATTTAGTTGCACATACAATGCCCTGCCCTTCCCAGACTGCAAAACCAGTCCTTCACCATATATTTTTCCGCTACAACTTCTTTCTCAGGTCTATTATTCTACAGACCTCCAAGCCCTTGCACAACATTTTCTAAAGACCTACCAGAGTCAGTAGCCAGTCTGGCTATGAAAAAAAACACACAATTTCACACTATATGGTGAAATAAATATTAATTTTCAAAGAGTCAAATAACCTCACGGTTTCTAATGTCCTATATGAGCTAGAGAGCCTACAACTCACTCAGAGAGTAAAATGTGGTACTCATGTTAAAGGGCACATTCTGGAACCTATTTTCAATAATGACCCCAATATAAAAATGTTAAAACCACGGCCGCTGGTCTGGACAGACTGTGCCTTAATTCCATTCATAAGGGAGAGTATTTCTCCTCCTTCAGCCAAGACAGCCACTATAAGTAGATGGGCAAAGCTGAACAAGGAAAACTGGAAGAATCTTCTAGCCTCAACCAAACCCTTTGTTGGAAGTTACTCAACGCGTACTTTTTAGTAGATGAATGGCTAAAAATGTATAACTAAATAGCCCCAATTACAATAATTGAGGGAAAAAAGGAAGGTCAGCACCATGGTTTACAAATCATCTAGTTTTGTTGAAAAAAGACGGCAAAGTTCTTGAAAGGAATTGGAGGAAAAACTATGAGGATAACTTAAAATTCTCCTACACGATAGCTATCAGACACTACTATCAGGAAATTAAAAGAACACAGGCAGCATATTATGAAACCACAATTATGAAAGCAGCCAATGTCCCTAGGGAACTTTTTCATATCTTCAATTTGCTCTCTACCCAGAAAGCTGAAAAAGTGATTCGGAGCCCCACTATAGTACACTGCAATGATCTCACAGCCTATTTTCAAAAAAGTTGTCAACTACTTATGGTAACTTACAACAGACAAGAAGTTCTCTGGCAATCCACTCTATATTCAGGCTCCACAGAAAAGGAGCACTTTTCTCTTAAACTTCCCCCCAGTCATGATGGAGTAGCTTTTCGACCTAGTTGACAACGTCAACTCTGGCTCCCCACTGGATCCTGTCCCACCTTACATTCTTGTTCAAGGAGCACAAGCAATCCTGCCCACAATGTTGGAGCTCCTCAACCTATCTCTTTCTGCGGAAATAGTTCCCCAAGCGTGGAAGCATGCAGTGTTCAAGACTCTGTTAAAAAAGCCAAATCTTGACCCATTGTGCCCGGGGAACTTTAGACCTATCTTCCTGCTCCGAGTCATGGGGAAGATACAACGACATGTCAATGAAAAACTTTCCTGGTTTGTTGGGGACAATTTACTCCCCAACACAACACAAACTGGTTTCAGGCCTCACACAGTACGGAGACTGTGATGTTAACAATCACTGAGGAGCTGAAACTGCTTCTCAACAAAGGTGGCGCAGCAGCAATCATACTCCTCGACCTGAGCACCCCATTTGACACTTTCGATCGTGTAACATTGGTAGGCAGGATGAGAGACTCAGGGATAAAAAAATACTGCCCTGAACTGGCTCTCATCATTTCAGAGAGATACGTCCTTTCAAATATGGGCGCTCCCTTGTTACTCTGATGTCTTTGCATTAAAATGAGAGGTCCCACAGGACTTCTCGTTGAGCCCAATACTGTTCAACATTTATCTAAGTCCTTTGGCAGACATTGTCAAGGAATTTGGAGTGTCGGTCATGTCTTATGCAGATGACACTCAACTTGTTGTCTCACTCTTCCCAGGGACAGGCCTAGTCCAACAAGATCTAGCCCCTTGCCTAGAGAAAGTTGGATGGTGGAGGGTGAACCATTCACTTAAACTAATTGGAGATATTTTAGAGGTGATGGTGTTAGGAAATAAACCAAACCCTCAAATGAATGTAGAATGGCCAGCAAGGTTGGGACTACCCCCAGCGACATCTCCCGCATAAAGAGCCTAGGAATGTGGCTTGATCATTACATAACTATGGAAGCCCAGGTAAAAAAACTTCTAGCTTCCTATTTTGGGATGATAAGAACCCTATCAAAAATTCTTGACCTCTTACCCACTCTCTCCAGGAGAATAGTAGTGCAAGCTCTGATCTTGTCTCATCTTGATTTCGTGTACTCCTTTTATCTGGGTTCCCCTCAATAAATCATCAAGGGACTGCAACTGTTCCTGAATGTGGCTGCTAAAAGGAATCCTAATTTGGCCAAGCACGCTTCAGTAAAAAGTGCATAAGCCACATTGCACTGGCCTCCAGTAATAGAAAGAAGCAACAGCAAGACACTCTGCCTGGCTCATAGAGAGATAATTTGGTGGTGCCTTGTTTGATCATGGACATTCTGGTACATTATACCCCTTCTAGGATTCTAAGATCTTCTAAGGCGCAACTGTTTAAGGTGCCTCAAATTCAAAGGACTAGAAGGGGTTGCAGGTCTTTTTCATACTTAACTCGAATTTTATGTTGACCGACCTTAGAAACTAAACGAATGAGAGCCGCTTCAGGAAAATGGTTAAGACTTGGCTATATCCTCATTAGCCATTCAGCCCAGTATTGATTCGCCAAACATGGGTTATGCCTCACTCAACACTGGGAAGCCTTCGAGTAGCCATGCACTTTACAAATTACTACCATGTTGATGTTTCTGGAGAGAAGGCGGGTGGTACAAGGGTGGTGGAAGGGCCCCTTCCAAAACTGGTGGCCTTGATAAGAGATGCCCTGTAGTGCAAGTCCAATTGTGAAGACTATGCCACATTAGGGCCCAGGTGTACAGACGTTTTTTGTGGTTGCAAACGGTTAATCGTCCAGATTGTGTCTGCCCTATGTACAACCCTATTTTGCGAGCCAGTAACCTATTACCGACTCGCAAAATAGGACTTGCGACTCGCTATTAGGAAGGGGCGTGCCAAGGGCGTCCCTTCCTAATAGCGAGTCATACTTTAATCTACGAATGTTTTTGAATGGAATTGGGGTCGCTAAACACTTGGGGTTTACCACCCATTTCAAAAGGGTAGTATGCCACATGCAAACTGGAAGGGGTGCCCAGGGAACCCCTCCCCTTTGAGACTGACAATGAAAATATTTTTACACACGGACCGCTGCCTACCCCTAAAAAACGAAACAAAAACGTTTTATTTAGTAAGCAAGTGGGAAAATGGGCAATTAATTTTGAAATGTATTAACAAGCCAATAAAAGAGTCTTAACACAATCTATTTTTAAAGATTACTGAAGATTTTCTACATTCAAAAGAATCCCTTGTTGGCACTATTACCTGATATTATTTAGAATGCAGTCACAGACATGGTGGTCTGCTGACCCCAGCAGGCCACCATCCCTGGGAGTGCTAGCTATTCCCAATGGGGTCACAAATTGCACCTGCCTCATGAATATTAATGAGGCAGGCAATGTATGACCCTATTAGGAATCACAAACATTGTCTGTGACACTGTTGTAAATTTCAATTTGCGAATCTCAAATTATGAGTTGCAAAATGACACAAACTTGCGACTCGCAAATTGGAAGGATCGTACAGTTGGCCCCAAGTTCTAAACAAAATAGACCTAAAAACATTTGGGAACTCTTCATAGAATACTGCAGAATGCATTATGCAAACCTGGACACTAATGTAGGGCCATGATCTCTCTTCATACAGATACTGTGTATAATTGACCTGATTGCGAATGAGACGGGTTACACACACATGTGCTGGTTTGTTGATTCCTTGATAGACATGAACTGTGGATTCAATACAAATTTAGCTGACCTTCAGGAGATATGTGAGTGCATTCCCATGATATACTGTATTCGGAAATTGTATGATGATTATGGCCTTGCTATTTGTTTCTTTGCTATGATAATAAAAATAATGAAGCAAAAAATATAATAGCACAAGACAACAAAACATCAAACCTGAATGCAAGGTAACAACAATCATAGTACAACACAACATTGCATTACAAAAATGCAGCACAAAAACACAGCAACACAAAAAAGCACAACAGAATACATTACAACCACAACAAATGATCACACAACAAACATACAAAAAAACTCCTCATGCATTTGAAACTTCCAAAACCTACTTAGATAACATGGTGTAAAATGGTATTTGTGCTAAGCATTGCCTCAACCTATCCTCAAGGACAAAGAATTGTGCCAGTCAAAAATGTTTTGTGATCCAACCCCTAATCTTTTTAAGTATGTTCTATTACAAAAACACGGACACCATAGCACGATTTTTTGAATTCACCAATGACAGCAAAATGTCAACCTGAGTTTTTTTCTCCTGAAACTTCAAGAATTTTGCAGCTCAAATTGTTCTTTACCTGACCCTTACCTTTTTAAGAAAAAACCCATTCCCCTCACCTCAAGCGACGGCGTGGAAAGACTTTCCCCCGTCCCACTCCTAATTCCGGAGTTATCTACCGATGGAGTTTGATCCAGCCCACATCTTTCCATTCAAATGTTCTGTTCCTTCACAGAAGACCCTTGCCAGTCTAGAGACTACTTTTACATCAATTGTTTTCTAACATATTGTATTGTCCCTGCTCGTAATGATTGTGAAACCAAAATCTCCCTCCTACATTTACTCAATCTTGTTTTTTAAATCTTGACAGGTGTTCCAACAAAATACCATTTCATTGACATGATGCTCCTAGGGGTCTCAAATGGGTTAGGCCCATTTATGTCAGGATTCAGGCCCAGCGGCGCCTACCTCGCGGATTCCGAGGTGAAACTACACTTCCCATGATGCAATGCGGAAGTGTGCATAACGGCGCGCTGCCTGAAGGAGCCGACGCGCGTAATTCTGCAGTCACTTCCGCCCAGGACTGTGTGGACGAAAGGGCTGTTTCCTCAAAGACTTCTGTTTGGGCCGCTCAGCGAAACCGGCGAGACTCTCAAGAGGCCGGAGTAGAGAAGCGGCGGAATCGTGAGTACCACGAAGGAGAGCGGCAGACGCTCTCGCTGGTTCGGGACATTGTTCGTTAGCGCCACCGCGTAGCCACACCCGAGGGGCGGTGGCAGGCTTTCAGGATTAGTACGGGATAAGAGGAGGAGAAAGGTCCCTTATCCCCATTGTTCTTTTTGTGTTTTTGACAGCGGAGCGTCGCGGTGATAGGAACTGCACGCTTCCGTGTGTCAGATTGGTGCAGGACTGTGAGAGACAACATTTCGGTTTGAGCCAAATAAACTCCGAGAATCCTCAAGGGGTACCACGGTGAGGGAACCGTTTTCAGTTACAGAACCCCTACGGGGGGGAAGGAGCGCTTGGACTAAAACTCACTTCCTCTGGACTAATGATTTGTACTGTGCACATGCACTTCCCCTATTTTTTGATGCAGAGGAGATACAGACAGGGTACGTGTGGTGTCATGATCGCTGGTGCAGAGAGTAAGAAGAAGGGAGACCTCCTGGGTAACCAAGTGCGAGGATTGCGCCCGAGCCAAAACAGAAAACAGCAAGAGAAGGGGGAAGTTCGTGCCCTTGCCAACCCCCAGGCTACCGTGGCACAACATAAGTCTCGACTTCATCACTGGACTACTGTCCGAGAAGGGGTATTCAGCCATAATGGTAGTAGTGGATGGGCTCACAAAAATTGAGCATTTCATTCCTTGTGGGAATTTACCCACAGCTGGTCAAACCACACAATTGCTGCTTAGCAACGTCATCAGAGCCCATGGAATACCAGAAGTGATAGTAACCGACAGAGGACCCCAGTTCATCGCCAGGTTCTGGAAAATGTGGTGCAAGGCCTTGCACATTGAGTTCGCGTTATCTACAAGCTTCCACCCACAGACAGATGGCCAGACAGAACGCCTGAACCAAACGCTAAAGAAATATCTCAGGTGTTATGCAAAGGAGGCACAGGACTCCTGGGTGGACCTGTTATGGATGGCGGAGCTGGCATATAACAACGCCAAACACAGCTCTATAGGAGATTCCCCGTTCCATGCCACCTATGGCTATGATGCCCGCATCCTTCCCATCACGATCCCCGAGGAAGTGGCAAGCCAGCCATCGGTGGCAACGCAGGTGCGAAAACTGCATGCGTTACACCGCACGATAAAGGCCCATCTGGTACGGGCCAAGCTGGCATATAAGAAATGGGAAGACAGACATCGAAGCAAGGGGCCGCAATACCAGGTGGGGGATAGAGTATGGCTATCCACAAAAAACATCAAGTTCAAGCTGAGGAGTATATTCCATCCACGCTTCATCGGTCCCTATACAGTAGTACGACAGGTAAACCCTGTGACCTATAAACTGAAGCTGCCTGGTTCCTTACGTATCTATCCAGTGTTCCATTGTCAACTCTTGAAACCGGCCTTAGGTGCACGCTGGAGGGCACCGCCACCAGTATTATGCGATGGGGGATGGGAATATGAAGTGAAAAGCATTAAAGACTCCAAACGGAGGCGAGGGGCTCTATGGTATCTGGTATCATGGAAAGGTTACACAGCTGAGGACGACTCATGGGAACCCCATCACAACGTTCATGCTCCCGCTGCCGTACGTGCTTTCCATCGGCGCTTTCCGGGGAAACCCGGGCCTGGAAGGCGCTAGAAAGAGGGATCTACTGTCAGGATTCAGGCCCAGCGGCGCCTACCTCGCGGATTCCGAGGAGAAACTACACTTCCCATAATGCAATGCGGAAGTGTGCATAAAGGCGCGCTGCCTGAAGGAGCCGACGCGCGTAATTCTGCAGTCACTTCCGCCCAGGACTGTGTGGACGAAAGGGCTGTTTCCTCAAAGACTTCTGTTTGGGCCGCTCAGCGAAATCGGCGAGACTCACAAGAGGCCGGAGTAGAGAAGCGGCGGAATCGTGAGTACCACGAAGGAGAGCGGCAGACGCTCTCGCTGGTGCGGGACATTGTTCGTTAGCGCCACCGCGTAGCCACTAGGCCTGGGCAAAATTTCTGTTCCGTTCGCGGAATTTGCGATAATTTGGCATTTCCGCGTTCCGCGGAGAGCGCGGAAATGTCAAGATTTCCGCATTCCGCAGCTTTGCGATAATTTGGTTCTTGCTCGCGCTGTAAAATAATACATTCTCGCGTGCGCGCGATCGCCTTACCTGAATCCCCGCGTTCGCCGACAAGTTTTCCCGATCTGGTCGCGTTCTCCATGAGATGTTGTATTGTTTTAGCCATTTGCGCTGTCTCGCGACAGTTCACGTCCGCAGTGACGTCATGCGTCGCGCGATCACGTCTTTTTTCTCGCGATCATGCACCGCGAGACAACTGAAAACAAGATGGCCGCGCCCGCAAGCAACCACATGGGTAAGTTGGCGACCCGCAACCATGCAGAAAATCTCGCGAACATGCCGGAAAAAAACTTCCGCATCTTCGCGATATTTCCGTTTGTTTGCGGAGATTTTCAACATTTTCGCGATAATTTGCGAAAGTCGCTTTCGCAAATTCCGCCCACCCCTAGTAGCCACACCAGAGGGGCGGTGGCAGGCTTTCAGGATTAGTACGGGATAAGAGGAGGAGAAAGGTCCCTTATCCCGTTGTTCTTTTTGTGTTTTTGACAGTGGAGCGTCGCGGTGATAGGAACTGCACGCTTCCGTGTGTCAGATTGGTGCAGGACTGTGAGAGACACCATTTCGGTTTGAGCCAAATAAACTCAGAGAATCCTCAAGGGGTACCACGGTGAGGGAACCGTTTTCAGTTACAGAACCCCTACGGGGGGGAAGGAGCGTTTGGACTAAAACTCACTTCCTCTGGACTAATGATTTGTACTGTGCACATGTACTTCCCCTATTTTTTGATGCAGAGGAGATACAGGCAGGGTACGTGTGGTGTCATGATTGCTGGTGCAGAGAGTAAGAAGAAGGGGGAGGGGAGAGCATTGCCATTAATGTTGTATTGTGTTGTTACAGAACCGATCACTCCCAAAGACTGTTGAGGAATGCGTGGAGGTTTACGTCAGTTCCCCGTTCCAGGTATAGCAGATGCTTCCTTAGCGAGAATACATGAGAGTAGAGTCACATGCAAAGTCTTATGCACTTGTTCCTTTTTGTTACAGGTTCTATCTCCCCTGCTGTTCCCTTCCCTATCCTTTCCCTCGCCTGATCCCTCGAATACCCTGTTTTGTTTCACCGGGGTGTTAGTGATATCAGGAGGTGGACCTTTCTCTGCTACCGCTGGATCCCGTGGAGCGTATCCTGACAATTTAGTCCACCAGGAGCTTTTGCTTTTGATTACCTTAGTTTTTGGACCTTTAATGTTGGTGAGTCTCAATAGCATAAGTCTCTCTCAGGTAATCTCACAGTAATTAGACTTAGGGCCTCATATCGAGTCTGGAGGCTCTACTGTCTGCCAGATTTGCGAGGGCGTGTCTCCAGTCTGCTTATTACGACAAGGGCAGACAGGCTGCCCTGGGATCACTGCTAATGCCAGGAATCAGAAATTCCTGGGGGTGGCGCAGTGGTCTTGAGGCCTTTGTATGCTGGGCCGGGCCTCTGAGGCCTCGCCAGGCATATTACGAGTTTCCTCACCCCCACACTTTTAATGGAGGTACGACCACCATGAAAAGCGTGGCGGTGAAGAAACAAAGAGCCAGCATGTGCCTCGGTGCCATGGGATGCATTTAGGGGGGTACATTTTGTGCCCCCCTGTGAGCATGCACCCCAGTATGTGCATAGTATGGACTGCAGAAGTCCATACCATACAGGTACTGATTGTGACATTCCCATTGCGATGCATATTTCATAGGCACTGCCGTGGGAATGCCAAAGACCCACCCTCCAGAAAGGAGACAACTCCTAATCTTGCGGGCCGTTCAACCATAGGTTTGGCAGTGCAGGAGTGGGGTGGTACCGCTCCTGCACTGTCAAACTTGTAATGAAGCCCTGAGCATGTTTACAGCCAGTGTATGCCTTTTAAGATAAGTTTGTTGCGTCACATCTAAAGTAAGGCATACTGGGCTGGCTACCAGTGAACCTTTGTGCAATCACTTGTGTGTATCTATGCATGCTGTATGTGTGTGACTACTATAGTGCCCAGCCTGCTAAACACACCCAGGTAGGCTGGCACAGAAGGGACTTTGCAAGGATATGTGCTGACCTGAGGTAGGCCTTATAATATTCATTGATGGGTCAGTAGGGATTGCTGTAAAATGTGTAATGCTTTCACTATTTCATACATGTGGGAGCAAACCCCCAAAATTCAGGATACTGCAAAACTTCAGAAAACCCAAAACTTACTCTTGCAATTCTTCTCAAACCCTGATCTTGCGATAAGAGACAACCTGCCGTTCAACAGACTCAAAATTATTTTAGAACAGTTAGAAATAATGACTGGGACCCCTCAATTACTGAGTTCTAGATCTGTTAAGGGGTTTTATTACAAAAATCTCAGAAAAATAACAATACAGAATAAAGGCAAAATATTGCCATGAAGGCTCAAATACAGAGTACCTAGTCAGAAATCAGAAATATTCTAAGCCCCAAATGAACAGAAAACTCATAAGAGAAACAAACAGCATTCCTAGATGATATATGTGCATGAAAATCTCATGTCTCACCCCCTAAAACAGGGGTTTTTATGCACAATTTCAGCATATTAAATGAGCGAAGACTAAAGTCTTAAGTGGTGTGAGTAGTGATAACCAATATTGGACAGATTAGAGTTGCTATGAGGGTTACACTGAGGGTGGCATTATAGAGCTTTTCATCTTCTGTGGCATCTGTTTCCTCCCGACAATCGTCATAAAACAGGTTGAAACCTTTGATGAATTTGTGACTTCAAGGCCACCCTCCTTTAACTCTTCCTTTACGTCTTCTCTAGTTTAGCTAAGTGACAACATAAATAGACGCTGGCAAAGCACCTCTCTCTCCAGCAGGAAGAAGAAATACACAATTTGGTATCATGTGTGTATGCCTGTTGTGTATCTGATGAGTACAAGTTTATCAGCAGGTCTGTGTATTTGGGTGTCTATGGGTGTGCTTGTCTGTGTCCACGGTTATTTTGTAGACATAATGTTCTCAATGTATGTCCACAAGAATAATTTATGTATGTTTTTAAGTGTGTGGATGTGTCTCTCTTGAAGTGTGTGTGCACTATACCAAGGTCAAACCAATTATCTTCCTCAGTGCTGGTTTTACTTGTTTTGAAATCTTATTTATTTTGTATATTCTTCCTCTAAACTGACCCCAACCACTTTAAATATGTGCTTTTAAACTCTGATCAATGCTGTTTTTTTTGTTACAATGCTTCAAAGTCTGTGGTCAGAGATGTGTTCTCCTTTCTTCAGAACTTATGAGAGAAGATGGTGGGCAGGCTTCTGAGCGTTGTCTCAGTACCCTGTATGTGCTGGGGATTCAGAGAGAGTGGGCAATATTCACAAAGGTACATTTTGTCATACATGTAAGTTTGCAACCAAATCTATAATTTTAACATAAAGAGATTCTTGGCAGTTGTAAGGCCATTTAAGTGTGTGGAAATCTCTATCCCGTGCCAAGTTCCCATAATCCAAAAACTCCACTTAAGTTGTGGGAAAATTGTGACCGCCCATAAGCATGTATGCTTGTGGATGTTCACAAACTGTACTCATTACCCTTTTCACCCTAGAAGTATTAAAATGTTTACTGCAGGCAAGGCCTGGGGTAAATATAGTTTCAGGGTAAAAAGAGGAATAAATCAACCCAGATTTGGTGGAGGAGTATCAAAAGGATTTCCTCCCAGGGCATAATATTTTCATCATTGTGTAAAAAATCCCCCTTTTTTGCATGGTCACCACCATTTTCACTGAATTTTGCTACTGCTTTTAGACTCTGTGCACTGAGGCACTGCTGTCAAGTGCCTAGTGTATGTGCCCATGACCATAAAAACAATGGAAAATTGCTAATTTGACCCAAATATTGAGTTGTAAATATAGTGAGACTGAAATATCAGAAAAAATATTGTGATACGAAAATATTGTGATGCAGGAAAATTATTGCCAAGGTTAATTTTTTAGGGAATTCATTTTGTTGTTGAGAATATCGTTGTTGTTAATATCATTTTTAATATTATAGCTGTAAAAAATATAATTTTTTAATGATCTTAATGTGTTTTTGTTCATGGATCAATTTTTATGTGTTATTATTATTGCCTGTGTAATTGTTAACCCCTTCGGTGCTAATGACGGAATGGTTCCATCATAAGCACCGGTGCTCCTGTGCTCATGACGAAACCATTCCGTCATGAGGACAGGGGCACTAAATCCCTCTTCTGCACACAGCAGAGAGATTTCCTTTTCTTTGGGTGGGCCTCGGGAGGTGGGGAAGAGCTTCCACAACCTCCCGAGGCCCTTTGCTAATTTTCAATGTAAGGACAATCGCGAGCATGGTGCACTGTCATCATTACATTGAAAACTAAACTGAAACTCGGTTTCAGTTACAAGGTTTTGGTGCTCGTCAGGCTATCTCAGTCCCCCAAGCACCGAAATACTTGGAAGAGGTATCGTTGGAAAGGAGAGAATCTCCGCTTTCCAATGGTACACTTCCCTAGGGCATCCCTGCTGGAGAATCGCCCCAGGACGGTGATCCCCAAGCAGGGATACACCCACTAGCCACCAGAGAGGGGGGAGCGGCCCCTTGGGCAAGGGCCTTTGCTCCACCCATCAGATTTTGCCAGACAGCCTCTCTGCCCCTCCTATGGGGCAGATGGGGCTGTAGCCCAAATCTGGCCCCCTGGGGGGCAGAAAGCACCCTAGATGCCAGGGTTCTTTTTTATCGGCCAGGCGTGGAGGCTGCCCATAATGGGCATGACAATGCCCCCACCCTACCCCCCTAAAGAAGACATAAGACATTCTGCCCCCCAGGAGGCAGATGTGGGCAATAGCTACTGATCTGCCCGGGGGGAGGGGCAGAAAGACCACAAGGCCCCAATGATTTTTTATATATATATATATATATATATATATATATATATATATATATATTATCTACTGGCGGTTATAGTTAGGACCTATTTTCCATAGGAAATCTGCAACATTCTATTCCCAATAAGTCTGGCACCGGTTGATGAATCCTCGCAAAATTTTCCAAACTTTTGGCCAGCTCCTCTCCGCTCCTACCCTGAAAGTTTCGTGGTGATTTGTAAAGCGGGGGCCGAGAAAAAAGGGGGGTCCCAAAACGCGTTTTCCCCATGCAATTTCCCATAGGATCTGTTGTCGCAGCTACAGCCCAAACCGCTAAACGAAATGACACCAAATTTGGCAAAGAGGTAGTCCTCAGTTCAGACTTGTGCCTTTTGCATAAATGGTGTGAATCCGTTCAGTAGTTCCTGAGAAAATTAGAATTAAAAGTACATAAATATCCAAGGCCGGGGAGGATCCGTGGACCCTACCCGCACCGTGAGCGCACCCTCCCCCGAACCGAGCGCGCACCCTCCCGATCGCACGCTGAATGCTAATTGGCTGTCGAGTGTCTGTTGGCAGGGTATGCTCAGACGTGAGTCCCTTGCTCAGTTTGTCACTGGATTCAAGCAAGCCTGGCTGAAGACGGCTGAAATGCCAGAAACCAGTCCAAGGAAGCTTGTTTCCGGTCCAGGGAAGGCATGGCTTGGCAGTTCGGGCCATGCCTTCCCTGGGGTGGCAGAGTGGGCTTAAGAACGGTGATGGATCAAACCCAGATCTGTTGACTGGGTGTGAGTGTTTGATTGGTTCTGATGCTCCGTCCATCACCACCCCCTTTTGTACCATGTTGAAAAGTGAAGCACACTTCCTCTCTTGTTTAGCAACATTGTGTGCTGAACTTCTGACCTGTGTGCTCAGTGCAGTGTTCCATGATCTGTTTCTATGGTAACAGGGAGAAGGCAGATTGGGAGAAGGTTTAAAATGTATTTCAGTTGGAAAGGGTTGAAATGTTTAACCAATAGAAATGTGTGTTTGCTTTTGAGTTTATGTGTGAAGGATTGTGATTTGATGTTTACATGTATATGTGTGGAAAATGAAAGGGAAACTTTTCGATTCCGTGATTTTGCTGAGATGTGCACAGTGCCGAGATTCTGTAAAAGAAAATATGATGAGTGACTGATATACTTCTTAATCTACAAAAGAACTTGAAAGATGAGTTATTTAATTGTGAGGGGATGTATGTAGGCTATTTTGATTTTAATCAGACTAATGTATTTCTCCTGCTAAAGTGTAGGGAGTACTTTTTTTTCTCTACAATCTTATTGACAGTGCGTGTGCATGTAGAAACCATTCTGTGATAAGCATTTGTGTTTTTCATGTGTTTGCAGACAGATAACTGTGCTGTTTTTATATTTTGGTAGAATTAGAAACCAGTCATTGTTTATGAATTTGTGAAATAAGTTATGTTATGTTATGTTTGTATACTAATATGTAGTACTTCTTCTAAATGAAGAAATGTGTTTTGGTATAGTGCAAGGGATAGTTTTGTTTGTCTAGAATCACACAGTGAGTATGTGTGCATTTGGGAACCATTGTGAGAGAAGCATTTGGTAACATTGTGTATTTGCTGACAGATAACTGTTTTAACCTGTCATGTTATGAAGTTTTAGTAGCATTAGAAGACAGCTATGGCTTATGCTTTGATTAAATGAGTCAGGTTTAACAGAAAAGAGCTGTCCTGAAATATGTAGATTGTGTGCAGTTCCCCTACCACTTGCACTGTAGTGAATGAGTTTTGGTAAACTCCTAGGGATAGTGGTGCTTGTCTAGAATCACACTGTGAGTTAGTGTGTATTTGGGATCACTGTGAGAGAAGCATTTGGTAACATCATGTATTTGCTGACAGATAACTGTTTTAAAACCTGTCATGTTGTGAAGTTTTAGTAGCACTAGAATCCAGTCTTTGCTTATGCGTTGATTAAATGAGTCATGCTTTCACACTGATGTACTGTACTTAAATATGTAGATTGTGTGCAGTACCATTAACTCTTCTAGACTAGTGAATGAGTTTTGGTAAACTCCTAGGATAGTGTTGCTGGTCTAAAATCACACTGTGAGTCTGTGTGCATTTGGGTAAGGATTGTGGGAGAAGCATTTGGTAACATCGTGTATTTGCTGACAGATAACTGTTTTAAAACCGGTCATGTTGTCAAGTTTTAGTAGCATTAGAAGCAAGTCTTTGCTTATGCTTTGATTAAATGAGTCAGGCTTTGACACAAAAGTGCAGTCCTGAAATATGAAGATTGTGTGCAGTTCCCTTACTACTTCCACAGTAGTGAATGATTTTTGGTAAACTCCTAGGTATAGTGGTCGTTGTCTAGAATCACACTATGAGTCTGTGTGCATTTGGGAACCACTGTGAGAGAAGCATTTGGTAACATCGTGTATTTTTTAGCAGATAACTCTTTTAAAACCTGTCATGTTGTCAAGTTTTAGTTAGCATTAGAAGCTAGTCTTTGCTTATGCATTGATAAAATGAGTCAGGGTTTGACACTAAGGGGAAGTACCATGTACTATTCTCTTCACTGTGGCAGAACTGAACATTTACAAGTTTTACCCAAGCACTGTCCTAGAAGTAGTCTGATGATTTAGTCAGTTTCTAAGTACCAAATAGACTGCTTCAAATGTCTATGCAGTATGCATGTAGTGTTCTAACATACTATACACTTGTCTTTTACACCTTCAATTCCCTAGTCAGTATCCATACACTTCCAGGAAACACCCTGTCACTCCCTTTGCAGTCCTCTAGTGACCCATTCAACACCATGTACTAATCCATTCACTGTGCCAAAACCCAAACACTTATAAATTCACCAAGACACTCTCTTTCCAGTACTCTAATGATTCAGTCACTGCCTAAGTATTCATGGACTGTGCCAGGCCTTAGCACATGGACTTCTTCAAACTCCTATCCACTATGCATGCAGTCCTCTAACCACCTACACACTTGTCTTTCACACCTTCAATTCCCTAGTCAGTATCCATACACTTCCAGCAAACACCCTGTCACTCCCCTTGCACTCCTCTAGTGACCTATTAAGCATCATGTACTAATCCATTCACTTCGCCAAAACCCAAACCCTAATAAATTCACCCAGGCACTCTCCTTGCAGTACTCTAATCATTCAGTTAGTACCCAAGTACTCATCCAGTGACCCAGGCCTTAGCATATGGACTGCTTCAAACCCCTATCCACTATGCATGCAGTCCTCTAACCACCTACACAATTGTCTTTCACACCTTCAATTCCCTAGTCAGTATCCACACACTTCCAGGAAACACCCTGTCACTCCCTTTGCAGTCCTCTAGAGACCCATTCAGCATCATGTACTAATCCATTCACTGTGCAAAAACTCAAACACTTATAAATTCACCAATATACTATCTTTGCAGTACTCTAATCATTCAGTCAGTGCCTAAGTATTCATGCACTGAGCCAGGCCTTAGCACATGGACTGCTTCAAACCCCTATCCACTATGTATGCAGTCTTCTAACCACTTAGACACTTGTCTTTCACACTTTCAATTTCCTGGTCAGTTTCCATACAGTCCAGTAAACATCTTGTCACTGCCTTTGCACTCCTCTAGGGACCCATTCAGTACCAAGTACTAATCCATTCCCTGTGTGAAAAGCCTACCACTTATAAATTCACCTAGGCACTCTCCTTGCTGTACTCTAATCATTCAGTCAGTACCCAAGTAGTCATGCAGTGAGCCAGGCCTTAGCACATGGACTGCTTTAAATGCCTACGCAGTATGGATGCAGTCCTCTAATCACCTACACAGTTGTGTTTCACACCTTCAATTCCCTAGTTAGTATTCATACACTTCTAGCAAACACCCTGTCACTCACCCAGTGTGTCTCCTTATAGTACTGTAATCATTTAGTCAGTTAGCATGTAGTGTTTTAGTGAGGTAGGCTTTAGGGCATGAACTGCTTCAAAGTAGTATGCACTATGCATGTAGTGTTTTAACCATTGTCACACTTGTGGTTCTGGGCTATAGTTTCTTAGTCAGTATTTATATAAAATGTGTTTGTACAGTAATGGAATAGTATAAATTTGAAAGTTATTAATATACATTTATTTGTAATTCTTTTTTACAGATACAGAACAGGAGTGTTTCTCATCTATTTGCACTCTTCTCGTGCAAGATTGTTTGGATGTGGGGTCCTTAGGTGTTTCATCATACTTGCTGTGCCACACGAGTATTTTTTGTTTGGATCCCCTCGTAACAGAACTCTTTTGAAAATCTTGCGCATGAGAAAGGTGGCATTGGTCTTTGTTTGCCCCTCGAGAAAAGTAGAAAATTTCCACATCACTGAAGGAAAACGTTGTGGGCATGGTGCATCCTCCAAAAATTCATCTTTAGATTTGGTGAATATTTTAAAGCAACATCATTTACAGTTTTTGTAAGTTAAAGTTAAAAAAATTTGTTAGCTGTGTGCATTTTATATATCTGTGATTTGTATCTTGTTTTTTTGTTTTGAGGATAGCATGTTGGGTTTCTTTTAACAATCTTTGAGATTGTTTTTATTTTGCCTGCTGTTAAGTGATGAGTACGATTGAAATCACTATTTTTAGGGAAATTTAATATATTCTGAGAACAGCAAAAAAGGCAACAAAAATACTTTGTGGAAATTATGCTGTGTTGTAAAAAATGTATTATTACATGTTATATATTTTTTTTCCTTTACTTTCACAGATCCAAATTTTAAAATAAGCAATTTATATGAATTCATATTGGAATGAAAAACAGAAAAAAATGTATACCATTATTTATTCCTATTACTGTGAAGGTAAGTTTAACTAAGTCTCAATATGCAGAATGAAGAGGTCTGCAAGAAGCTACAAAGTTGAAACACGTTTCTAAAAACACTCTGTTTATGTAGTTTTGAAATCTGACCATAATCAGATATCATGTGACCTGCAAAAAAAGAGATTTGAGGGGTTCATAATATTTCCCATATTAGCTATTGAAGGACCGCAATCATTTCAATCATTCTTCTTTGAACATCTTTGCAGACAAAACTCTGTGCTTACCTTCTATCATTCGCAAGGAAATTTTAAAACGGAAATATGTCACTTTTTGTAACATAGTTATTGTGCAAGATACTCTTTCATATTTACAAAGAGAGGAAAAGGCACTCTGTGCACTTTTTATACTCCATGTAAATACAACCTCATCATGCACACCACTTTGTGTTGAAAGGGTGTTCTATAAGTGTT
This sequence comes from Triturus cristatus, assembly GCF_964204655.1. Lineage (NCBI taxonomy): Eukaryota > Metazoa > Chordata > Amphibia > Caudata > Salamandridae > Triturus > Triturus cristatus. The sequence continues at coordinate 525,820,492 of NC_140593.1, read as the reverse complement.
GTTGTGCATAATTGCACTTAATACTCATAGAACAAGACACATGTCTAGATTTATCAGAAATCATAAATCTCGATATGTGTGTGAATGCTGCACCATTCTAAAATTGGTGTAGGAAAGCACAACAAGGAGAATTGTTTTAATTTCTCCACATTTTATATCTTCAATGCATGCTGAAATGTTCAGCATACATTGAAGGAGAAAAATGCATTTTCTCATTGTTTTTGTGCAGGAAGGTGTGTCTTCTTGTAGAAAAACAAACAGCACATGACACAGATATCCTTGCACTATGGTGCAAGGGTGCCTGTGTCACCACATGGCTGCAGTTTAAGCAGCCGTGCAGAGAGAAGCATAGATTTGCAACATATTTATGTACATATGTTGCATCCCTGTGCTTCGGAAGTACTTCAGCACACTGCAGTCAAAGAGGTTACTGTGTGATGCTGCAGCAATTCCTCATAGTTCTGCACTTATACATTCACCATACGCTACTAATGCATTCATTCAGTCAATTACGTAGTACACATACATTCATCTAAACTTTCACACACTAACAAAGACATTTAGCTCTTTTTTTAAACCAGGAAAGTTAGTTCTTAGAAGAACTTTTTTTTTTTCTTTTTTTTTTTTTAATTTTTTTGTACATTTTGGAACAATTTTCTTATTTTTTTGTTTTTTTCAAAAGGAAAAAAAGACAACAGGAGGAACAAAACAGTCAACTTCTGCAAAAAAAAACAAAACACAAGTTTAGCACTTGTGGTTTTGCTGCGCTCGGCAGATTAGTTCAATTGACTGCTCGCCGTAACATTGTAGTTTGTTGCATTTAATGCAACTCATTTTTAGTTTACCAAATTCTGGACGTATGTCCGGGTGAGTGCTTGATGGTGATGCTGCAGAAGTGCTTGCTACTGCTGGCTGAGGCTGCTGTCGGAGTCTTCTGCATTCTGCTTGGCCAGGTTCACGGGATGCAGAGTCTTCAGGTGTTTTAACATACTTGCAGTCCCACACGAGTATTTTTATGATGGATCTCCTCTGGAAAGCACTCTTTGACATATTTTACATGTCACTTTAGTTGAATTAGTTTTATTTTGACCTTCTGGGAAGGAAAAACATTTCCACACCCCAGAGGTGTATCTTTCTGGGCGTGGAGGTTCCACAACAAATTCCTCATCGGACAAATGGTCTGATTCTGATGGTGGCTGCTGTGCAGAAGCCATTGTCTTCACAAAAATTGCAGCTGTGGAAATCTTCCCCAAAAAGTTTCTTCTAGTTCTAAGGTGTGAGATGTTCCTCCAAAGAAGCTCTAAGAATGATTGAAATGGGTGGGGTCTTTCAATAGTTAGAATAGGAAGGTTAATGAACCAATCAAATCTCTTTTTTTGCAGGTCACATGGGATCCGCGCACCGTGCGCTTACGCAGCACGCACCCAGCGCGCATCCATGAAATTGAATAAAAAAATAAATAGGATTAGATGTAAAAATATATTAGTTTTAAGACTAGTTTAGAGTTTGTCTTCAATTAATATTCACATGAAATAGATATATATATGTTTTTTTAAATGTTAAATATTTTGCGGGATCCGCGCACCTACCGCGTCATAGACGCAGATGACGCATCGCGGAAGCGCGTAAACGTCGCGTTACATACATCGAACGTATCGCGTATACGCTGGGAGTCGCATACCGGTCGCATTGCGATCGCGCACTGAACATGTACCCAACGCATACCATGCGCGGATGCTATCGCGTAGGGATCGGGAACGGTGCGCTTAGGGTGCGCGGATCCAAAAACATTGAAAAATATATATAAAATAAAGTTTTGCACATATAGTTAAGAAAATATTTTGAAAAATATTAAAAATATATGTTTGAAAAACCCATTAAGTTCAAATAATATTTTTAAATTTTTAAAAGAATTAATTGAAAAAATAAGTTTAAAAAATGGTGATTAAAAAGTATTTTTTAAAAAATGTAATTGATTAAATTGACACACTGAATTTGAAAAATATACAAATCCAATCAAAATCATTAAATATGATATCTTCAGAAATAAGTTATAGATAGGAATTAGCATATAAAAAACCTTTGAAATTCACTGAAAAAACCATAGGTTTCATGCACGTTATAGTTAGGAACTGGCATTTAAAAAACCTTAGAAATTCACTGAAAAAAATATTGGTTTCAGGGGTGTTATAGTTAGCTGTACACCCCCACCCCCAAAAATCCCAAATTCTTTCTGCCCCCCAGGAGGCAGATGGGGCAGTAGCCCTTGATCTGTCCCCAGGGTGGGCAGAAAGCCCCCTAGGCACCATGTATTTTCCTCCCCCAAAGCTCGGGGTGGGGGCTGCAGAGAATGGGCATGCCAATGCCCCCACCACCCCCACAAAATGCCACACTCTTTCTGCCCCCCAAGGAGGCAGATGGGGGCAGTAGCCCCTGATCTGCCCCACGGGGGGCAGAAAGCCTACTAGGCACCAGGGAACTGTTTTTTTTTATACGTACGGGTGGGGCTGATCAGAATGGGCATGTCAATGCCCCCAACTCCAAATAACTAACGGCCCAAAACACAACGTGGACACACCACATTTTTACAGTGAAAACTGACCCTTTTTTGCAAAGTGCCTAGCTGTAGATTTTCACCTCTAGCTCTGCCGGCACCTAGCAAAACGACACACTTTAAAAAATTAGACACCTAGTGTAATCCAGGATGGGGTGACTCGTGTTGTTCTCACCAGGTTCTGCTACCAGGTTCTGCTACCCAGAACCCTTTGCAACCTCAAACTTTGTTAAATAAAACACATTTCCTCACATTTCTGTGATGGAAAGTTCTGGAATCTGTGTAGATCCACAAGATTCCACCAATCCCGCATTCCCCAAAGTCATACAATAAAAATTGTACCTCACTTGTGTGGGTAGACCTAGCGCCCGCAACAGGAAACGGCCCAAAACGCAACATGGACACACCACATTTTTACAGTGAAAACTGACCCCTTTTTGCAAAGTGCCTAGCTGTAGATGTTGACCCTAGCTCTGCCGGCACGTGGGAATACCTAGTAAACGTATACATTTTTAAAAACTAGATCCCCAGGGGAATCCAGGATGGGGCAACTTGTGTGGCTGTCACCAGGTTCTGTTACCCAGAATCCCTTGCAAACCTCAAACAGTCAAAAAAACAAATTTTCCCCACATTTCTGTGATGGAAAGTTCTGGAATCTGCATAGCTCCACAAACTTCCACACACCTCGCATTCTCCAAAATTATACCTTACTTGTGTGGGTGGGTCAAGTATCTGCGACAGGCAAGGGCCCAATACGTATTGTGGAGACATCAAAATTACCTATCATGAAATGACCTCGTTTTGCAAGGGGGGGACACTAGGGTTTTTGACCCCGGGCTCAGCGGCCATCAAGGGAAGCGTACAAAATCCACACATTTCTGAAACCTAGATACCCTGGGGAGTCCAGTGAGGTTTGGCTCGCGAGGATCCCCCAACTTTTCCTGCACAGAATCCCCTGCAAACCGCAAATTTAGCTGAAAGAAATCACATTTTCCTCACTTTTCTGTATGGGAAAGTTGTGGGATCACCAGGCTGACACACATTTCCTACACCCTAGCATTCCCCCAGGTCTCCGGATAAAAATTGTACCTCACTTGTGTGGGTAGGCATAGTGGCTGCAACTGGAAATGGCCCAAATCGTACTGTGGTGACTTCAAAATTATGTATCATTAAACTACCTGGTTTTGCGGGGGGCACCTTGTTTTCTGGCCCCGCGCTCACTGCCATATAGGGAAACCTACCAAACCCACACATTTCTAAAAACTAGACACTCTGGGGAGTCCAGTTAGGAATGGCTTGTGTGGACCTGCCAAAGTTTTCCTACCCAGAATCCCCTGCAAACCTCAAACTTACCAGAAAAAAATAACTTTTTCCACACATTTTTGTGTGGGATCACCATGCCGGCACAAATGTCCTACCACCCAGCATTGCCCTTGTTCTCCCGAGTAAAATGATACCTCGCTTGTGTGGCTGTTCAATGCAGAATCAGCTAAAAACGGATTTATAAATAAAATTTAGAGCTTAGAATTTGCGGTGCTTTTCCTTTAATCCCTTTGTTTTTGGCTCTTCCCAGTCACAGGCCTTTGACCCACCCACACAAGTGAGGTATAATTTTACTCGGGAGAACAAGGGGATTGCTGGGCGGTAGGAAATTTGTGCCGTCACGGTGATCCCACACAAAAATGTAAGGAAAAAGTAATTTTTCCAGCTAAATTTGAGGTTTGCAAGGAATTCTCGGGAGGAAAACGTTGGGGAATCCACGTACGCCATACCTCATTGGACTCCCCAGGGTGTCTAATTTTCAGAAATGTGTGGGTTGGGTAGGTTTCCCTAGATGTCCGCGAGCCCGGGACCAAAAAAGCAGGTGCCCCCCCGCAAAACCAGGTAGCTTTATGATAGTGAATTTTGAAGTCTCCACAGTACGATTTGGGCCATTTCCTGTTGCAGCCACTATGCCTACCCACACAAGTGAGGTGCCATTTTTATCGGGAGACCTGGGTAGATGCTAGGTGGTAGGATATTTGTATCAGCCCGGTGATCCCACAACATTCCCACACAGAAAAGTGAGGAAAATTTGATTTTTTCAGCTAAATTTGAGGTTTGCAAGGGATTCTGGGTGTCTACTTTTCAGAAATGTGTGGGTGTGGTAGGTTTCCCTAGATGGCCGCCAAGCCCGGGACCAAAAACTCATGTGACCCCCCTTGCAAAAGCAGAATGTTTCACGATAGGTAATTTTGATGTCTCCACAATGCGTTTTGGGCCCTTGACTGTCGCGGATACTTGACCCACCCACACGAGTGAGGTATCGTTTTTATCAGAAGACTTTGGGGAATGCGGGGTGGGTGGAATTTTGTGGATCCACGGTGATTCCAGAACTTTCTATCACAGAAATGTGAGGAAAATGTGTTTTTTTTTACAAAGTTTGAGGTTTGCAAGGGATTCTGGGTAAGAGAACCTGGTGAAAGCCACACAAGTCACCCTATCCTGGAATCTCCTTGGTATATAATTTTCATAAATGTATAGGTTTGATAGGTTTTCCTAAGTGTAGGCAGAGCTAGGGCTCAAAATCTACAGCCAGGCACTTTGCAAAAAAATGGTCAGTTTTCAGTGTAAAAATGTGGAGTGTCCACATTGCGTTTTGGACAGTTTCCTGCCACGGGCACTAGACCTATCCACACAAGTGAGGTACCATTTTTATCGGGAGACTTAGGGTAACACAGAATTGTAGAGCAACTATTATTACCTATTGACTTTCGATGCATTTTACTTGTTTCTCTACCTCAGCACTCCATTCCAAATGTAAGACAATGGTGCCGATCACGATCCGGCAAAAACCGGGTACGAACCGTCGGACGGAGCATAATCTCCGCCCGACGCGTACCCGGTCGTCAAATTTTACAAACAAGGAATTACGATTCGCACGGGTACACCATTACCGTACGAATCGTAAAAAAGCCCGACCGAACAAAAAACACCTACCAATGCGATCCGGGAAAGCGCCGACCTGACGTCGGGACGCACGCAGCCAGCCATACACGACCCAGGAATCACGATTCGCACCGACGTCACCCCGCACGGTCAATATTTTGCGGCAGCCAAAAACTGCCGGGAAATCAGGACGACGCGAACAAGGACCACCAGTACGCGACGGACAGACGACGCCGCGAACAAGGAGGACCAGTACGTGACGGACAGACATGGACCCGAACCTACGAGTCATCCCTGCCCTCATAGCAGTCCACCTCCTCTACAGGTTACGACGCAGATGCCGCAGAAGGTCAGAATAACTAAGGGAGGGGGGAAAGTGGGGTGGGGTGGGGGTGGCACGACCAGGGCAGGCCACAAAACAACCACATGAGTGACACACTACACATGGCCTGGACATACCTGACTCCCATGCCCTGGTCACCACGAGGGGGTGGGGGCGTGTCCTGATAAGCCAGCGACCGCCACAACGGAAGTCCGTCACCACGCGAACCGGCAACACAACCAGACAGGTACGTCCCGTACCCACGCCTGAAGAGCGTGGGTACGAGTCGGACCACGCCCACACACGTCACCCCAACGTCACCCCAACAATGGCGGGACGGATCGCACCCACGTGGCAAAGGCCTGGGTACGGGCCGCACAAACATCACATAGCGTGGGGACGGATATGTACGGACCCTACCCCCACCCCGTATGCAAGGAGCGTACCCCCCACCCCAACAGTGCAAGTACGACCCGTACCCCCACCCGCGTATGCAAGGAGCGTACCCCCCATGCCAACAGTGTAAGTACGACCCGTACCCCCACCCGCGTATGCATGGAGCGTACCCCCCATGCCAACAGTGTAAGTACGACTCGAACCCCCACCCACGAATGCAAGGAGCGTACCCCCCAGCCCAACAGTGTAAGTACGACCCGTACCCCCACCCGCGAATGCAAGGAGCGTACCCCCCATGCCAACAGTGTAAGAACGACCCGTACCCCCACCCGCGGACGTACGGAGCGTACCCCCCATGCCAACAGTGTAAGTACGACTCGAACCCCCACCCACGAATGCAAGGAGCGTACCCCCCAGCCCAACAGTGTAAGTACGACCCGTACCCCCACACGCGTATGCATGGAGCGTACCCCCCATGCCAACAGTGTAAGAACGACCCGTACCCCCACCCACGGACGTACGGAGCGTACCCCCCATGCAGACAGTGTAAGTACGACTCGAACCCCCACCCACGAATGCAAGGAGCGTACCCCCCAGCCCAACAGTGTAAGTACGACCCGTACCCCCACCCGCGAATGCAAGGAGCGTACCCCCCATGCCAACAGTGTAAGAACGACCCGTACCCCCACCCGCGGACGTACGGAGCGTACCCCCCATGCAGACAGTGTAAGTACGACTCGAACCCCCACCCACGAATGCAAGGAGCGTACCCCCCAGCCCAACAGTGTAAGTACGACCCGTACCCCCACCCGCGAATGCAAGGAGCGTACCCCCCTGCCCAACAGTGTAAGTACGACCCGTACCCCCACCCGCGAATGCAAGGAGTGTACCCCCCTGCCCAACAGTGTAAGTACGACCCGTACCCCCACCCGCGAATGCAAGGAGCGTACCCCCCATGCCAACAGTGTAAGAACGACCCGTACCCCCACCCGTGGACGTACGAAGCGTACCCCCAGCCCAACAGTGTAAGTACGACCCGTACCCCCACCCGCGAATGCAAGGAGCGTACCCCCCTGCCCAACAGTGTAAGTACGACCCGTACCCACACCCGCGGACGTACGGAGCGTACCCCCACCACACCAGTGTCAGTAGACTCGTACCCTCACCTCGAATGCATTGTGCGTACCCCCACCGTGTATGTGCCAAGCGCACACATCCAGAAATCGGAGGTGTGTGTGCAGAGTCCACCCAGCAGTGCCCTGAGACAGGAGTGGTGGGTGTGGAGTCCTCCCAGCAGTGCCCTAAGACAGGAGGGGTGGGTGCAGAGTCCTCCCAGCAGTGCCCTGAGACAGGAGGGGTGGGTGCCTATCACTCCCAGCAGTGCCCAGAGACAGGAGGGGTGTGTGCAGAGTCCTCCCAGCAGTGCCCTGAGACAGGAGGGGTGGGTGTGGAGTCCTCCCAGCAGTGCCCTGACACAGGAGGGGTGGGTGCAGAGTCCTCCCAGCAGTGCCCAGACACAGGAGGGGTGGGTGCAGAGTCCTCCCAGCAGTGCCCAGACACAGGAGGGGTGGGTGCAGAGTCCTCCCAGCAGTGCCCAGACACAGGAGGGGTGGGTGCAGAGTCCTCCCAGCAGTGCCCAGACACAGGAGGGGTGGGTGTGGAGTCCTCCCAGCAGTGCCCTGAGACAGGAGGGGTGGGTGTGGAGTCCTCCCAGCAGTGCCCTGACACAGGAGGGGTGGGTGCAGACTCCTCCCAGCAGTGCCCAGACACAGGAGGGGTGGGTGCAGAGTCCTCCCAGCAGTGCCCAGACACATGAGGGGTGTGTGCGGAGTCCTCCCAGCAGTGCCCTGAGACAGGAGGGGTGGGTGTGGAGTCCTCCCAGCAGTGCCCTGACACAGGAGGGGTGGGTGCAGAGTCCTCCCAGCAGTGCCCAGACACAGGAGGGGTGGGTGCAGAGTCCTCCCAGCAGTGCCCAGACACAGGAGGGGTGGGTGTGGAGTCCTCCCAGCAGTGCCCTGAGACAGGAGGGGTGGGTGTGGAGTCCTCCCAGCAGTGCCCTGACACAGGAGGGGTGGGTGTGGAGTCCTCCCAGCAGTGCCCTGACACAGGAGGGGTGGGTGCAGAGTCCTCCCAGCAGTGCCCAGACACAGGAGGGGTGGGTGCAGAGTCCTCCCAGCAGTGCCCAGACACAGGAGGGGTGGGTGTGGAGTCCTCCCAGCAGTGCCCTGAGACTGGAGGGGTGTAACACATGTGTGTGAGGCCAGAATTATCCACATGCATACTGGCTACAAGGGAACATGTCCCCATGAACTCATGTCAACAGACTCCACACACAAGTACAGTGATCACCAAGGATGCCACGATTGTCGCAGGTGGAGACATGGCCCTGCATGCATGGCCAAAGTAGAAGGGCTCCGTCACACACACAGCTCATGTAGACACAGCTCTGCGCTAAACATTGGGAACACCCTGCAGGGAAGAAAGCTGGGTACACAGAGGAAGGAATACACCCTTGGACAAGTGCACCATGCAGTAACTGCCTACATGAACAAAGAAAGTTAGCCAACACCTTGTGATGGCACACAGATCACAGGGTCCCACCAATGAGCAGTACACTACTACATATCCCACACACCCAAACCCTTACACACCACCCAAAACCATGTAGCAGCCCCACCAACACCAATACCAGCATAGCAGTAGTGTGATAATGAAAACAAAATTAAGCTTTATTCAGCAGGAGCACAATGTCCGTGGATCGCAGGCAGTTCAATCTTCACAAAGCCCATAGGGCAGTCAATGATTCTCAGCTGGATGGGGGACACAGTGGGATGCGTGTCCCCTACCTTGCCTGCACAGTCAAATGGCATCGTCTTCCACACTGGTGAGGGCATCAGGGGGGGGGGGGGGGAGCAACAGGCACCGCAGGGACATCAGGGCAAAGGGGCGGCGTTGTGGGTGCAGGGATGGAGGAGTCCACCACAGGGGGTGGGTCAGTGCCAAAGGCGGAGGCCAGGATGGCACTACACACCTTTGCAAGGTCCTCCAGGGAGTCCCCTGCACCCGAAGGGACCTCAGGCCCCAAGGAGGGGGGGGGGTCAGAGGGATGGGTCGCAGCGCCACCGGGGGAGGGTGGAGACAGGGGGGGAGACTCAACCACCCTGACCGGGGACCTCCGTGACCGCTTGCGTGGTGGTGTAACTGTGGGGCTCAGGGACAGAGCGGCCATGAAGGAGTCCTTGGGGGAGATGTGGCCAGGAGAGCTGAGGGGAGGGGATTTGGAGGGAGTGGACTGGGTGGAATGCGGACTCCCACTATGGCTGCGTGTCACACGTTTGCCCCCCGACCCAGTGGGTGTGCCTACCTCACCCTGTGTGTGCGTGTCAGGAGGAGTGCGGTGGACCTTCCCTGCTGGTGTGGTGCCCGTGTCCGTTGATGTGGGTGCATGCCGACGTCTGGGTGTACGTGTGACAGGCATGGGAGTGGGAAGTGTGGATGGGGCAGGGGTAGGTGGGGGGAGGTCGCGCTGCAGGAGACCCACTGCTGCAGTCAGTGTGGAGTCGATGGACCTCAGCAAGTTGCGTTGGTCAGCCTGCGATGAATGAATGCCCTCCAAGAAAGCCTCGATGTTGGTGAGGGTTTTGCCGTGGGCATGGAGGACATTAAGGATCGCAGCCTGACCAACCTGCAGTTGCCGCTGGATGTCCACAGACTCTGCATTGGCGGCAGCAGTGGAGACAGGGGCAGGGGGCGCGGTGCCTGGCAGGAAGGAGACATGCTGTGACCGGGCACGCTGGTAAGGGACACGAGCAAGTGGGAGGCGGCTGGTGGAAACTGAGGGGGCGGTGCGAGGTGTTGTTCCGCTGTCAGCTGCTGGTGCAGCCTCCGCCCACTCGGCGACATCGTCCCCGGACCTGTCAGCTTCGTAGTCTGATGTGCCAGTCGACAGGTCCTCGGCCACACTCTCCTCCGCCTCTGTCCCACTCGATGTGCCAGACCCGATGTCACGGCTGGCACTGGTGCTCGGTCCCTCCGCCTGGTCTGTGTCCATGTCTCCCTCTGTGTCCCCCGACGATGCTGTGGGCAGGGTGGAGAGACAGAAATTATTCAGACACCTGTACACATCTGTCACATGAGTCCAATCTACATAGGTAACATTGCATGGCCTGAAAAGGAAGATCCCTAACATCTACTGAACAGGGTACCGATGTAGGGCATGAAACACACAGTTGATTGAGCCACCATGCCACTGAAATACCATGGAGAGCATGAGACAATAGCTAAACACAGGAACAGGAGTCTGACATAGCACCCAGGTCCTGGGGACAATCCAGCACTGCATCTGCACCACACAGCGTTGGCGAAAATACCGATGACCAGGGACCATATCCATGAACTTGAGACACATGCTGCATAGGTAATGCTGAAAACATGCACAACATGACTCGGTCACTGCACATTGCGTGTGTGTCCAGGCACATCACACACTGCTCAGACCCAGCAAGTGGTAATCAGGATTTAACACATAGGCATTGCCCGCCCCAACAAGACCCTACACGAGGCAAATTGTGGAGACACAGGTGGCACCAACATCTCATGGTCTGGGTGATACACACAGGGGCAGGCAAAAAGCAATATTGGACGCCAAACAGCCAAGGTGCGCCTGTACAAATAATGAGGTACCAGTGCCCATCCTCAGATGAGTATAACAAGACACACAGGCACTGGCAACTGTGAGTATGAAGAAGGACAATCAGGTCAGGCTGCACAGTGGACACCTGTACAAATTAGCACGTCTATATACATGGTGACAGGGGACAATGGCACAGAGCACAACTTACGCTGTAGACACTGACAGTGGCCACGTTCATGATGACACATACACCACTGAGGAAAAGGTGCCCCAGGGGACAGTAGTGGGCACGCAACTACATGCTACTGAATGGTAATGACAGCAACACACGTCACCATCCCTGCACTATGTGTATCGCACAGTCATGCACATCATGTCACAGGCCACTACATAGGACATGCGCGCTGTAAGGCATGACACATGAGAGACCAACTCCCATGTCTGGAGTCAGCATCAGTGCCAACTGACATGGAACCCACATGCAGTGAACTTGACAGTGCACAGGCAAGGTCCCACAACCTGTTACACACCACCCCCACACATGATGCTACAGACATTGTTCCCGTGGACAAAGCGCCAGCCTACATTACCCTGTGAAGGAGTGACTACACACAGACCAGGGAACACATTGCAAGGAGGGGAAGGGTGGCAGGGGCACAGCGCTATACTGGGGCAAACAGGATCTGCACAGCACCTTTAAACCCTGCCAGTGGATTCATGCTACTGTGCCCTTACAAATGCCGGTGACACACAACAAACACACATGTACCTACCCCCTTCCGGCTGCTGCATCGCCTGTAAGCGCCTCTCAAGGTCTGGAAAGACCACCGGCAGCACACGCCTGTGGAGGTGGCTCAGACGGCGGCGGCCGCGGTTCTTGTGGCTCTCAGGTGAGTCCCCCAGCAGGAGCCGTGCAATCCTCCGCGTCCAGCACCGGATATCCTGCCAGCGTTTCCTCACCTGGGCCAGGCGCCGCCTCCGACCATCCACACCCCTCACGGCACTGACGGCGGTCAGCCAGATCTGCTCCTTGGCAGTGGCGCCTACCTGTGAGGAGGAACAAGTGACACCACATCAATACACCAGCCACATGTCACAGAGAGACATATGGGTACAAATTAGCTGGTAACAACAAGGCATGTCATGCAGCCAACGCATTGCACCTTTGTCATAGGGACATCATCCCCTGGTGAGGGGAAAAGCACTACGTGCCACAGTGGGTACACAGGTGGAATGATGGCAATGTCACAATCAATGATCTAGGCTCACACTGTGCATCACACCCACCCCTCCTGGCTCAGGGCACTGCTGTGAGGACTCCACACCCACCCCTCCTGTCTCAGGGCAATGCTGGGAGGACTCTGCACACACCCCTCCTGTCTCAGGGCACTGCTGGGAGTGATGGGCACCCACCCCACCTGTCTCAGGGCACTGCTGTGAGGACTCCACACCCACCCCTCCTGGCTCAGGGCACTGCTGTGAGGACTCCACACCCACCCCTCCTGTCTCAGGGCAATGCTGGGAGGAGTCTGCACACACCCCTCCTGTCTCAGGGCACTGCTGGGAGACATCAGGCACCCCCCCCCCTGGGACCCCCCCGACAGTACATGGCATGTGTGTTACACCTGGACGCAATGGCAGAAGTCACAGTCACCACATAGGGACAGTCTGTGGCAGTGGCCTATGCACTCACCTGATAACCTGGTCGCCCATACAGCATGGAGTACTGTGGGAGGATCACATCCAGCAGAGCCATGTTCTCCTCCAGGGTGAATGGCTGTGTCCTCTCCACAGCCCTTGACATGGTTCCAGGGAATCAGTAGCAGCAGCTGGGTCGACGAATGCAAAGATGTGCAGGCAAGTGCTCCCTCATGGGACCTGGCTGCCTTATATGTGCCCTTCTGCCCAGTCTCATGCACAGGAGTACAGAGAGATTGGTCACTCACATTTGCATCCTATGTTTCCACCAATCCCTTCAAACCTAGCAGTCTGTGGGTTCTCTATCGGTTTCATTCTCCTGCATGATGTCAGCCCCACAAACACATTGCAACAAAGTAGACAAATCCCAACTGACTTCTGCTGTGCACCTTCCAGAACAATTTCGAATTTTGAACTTGGTCTCCATGACAACCAGCATGCATGTAGGCCTTAATACTTGTCCCCTATGTAATTTGGAGCATCACACACAGGTACGGTGCGTGTGGGGGCCCTAGGGCACCCCAAATGCATGGCAACGGCCCGTACATGCATGCCTACGCTCTCCATCACTTTTGGTCTGCACGCGTATGCGTACCCGTAGTGGTACGGACCGTACACTCGCATCTACGCTCACTATCACTATGGGTCTGCACGCGTATGCGTACCCGTAGTGGTACGGACCGTACACTCGCATCTACGCTCACTATCACTATGGGTCTGCACGCGTATGCGTACCCGTAGTGGTACGGACCGTACACTCGCATCTACGCTCACTATCACTATGGCTCTGCACGCGTATGCGTACCCGTAGTGGTACGGACCGAACACTCGCATCTACGCTCACTATCACTATGGCTCTGCACGCGTATGCGTACCCGTAGTGGTACGGACCGAACACTCGCATCTACGCTCACTATCACTACGGGTACGCATACGCGTGCAGACCCATAGTGATAGTGAGCGTAGATGCGAGTGTACGGTCCGTAACACTACGGGTACGCATACGCGTGCAGACCCATAGTGATAGGGCCGTACACTCGCATCTACGCTCTCTATCACTATGGGTCTGCACGCGTATGCGTACTCGTAGTGGTACGGACCGTACACTCGCATCTACGCTCGCCATCACGATGGGTACACATACGGCAGCACTCCCACAGTGATTTGGGAACATGCACAGGCCCTCTCAGCAGCAGTACGGCGGATTTTACACATCACTGTGGTGATAGGCGACACACATGTCGGAATAGGGCGGACATACTTGTCCATGGATGGACATACTTGTCCAGGAATGGACACCAAGGCATCGTCTGTGCATTACCACATGTGTGGGGCACAGGTGTCACAGGCTGTGATGTGGAACATGCCTCCTGAGTGGAGAAGGCACCAGATGTATGATGAGATGTGTACATGTGTACTGTGTGAGGGTGCAATGTGTGCCAGGCATGCCCTTGACTCCTTTGACATGTGTGCATGTGGGACTGCGCACTTGGGGTGAGCGTCACTGGCATGGCACGGACACCAACACACGGAAGTGTCCCATGATGCCCGGTACAGGGGTCATGACACATGACTCATCACTACCCACAGTGCACAATGTGACTATGCCATATATGTGTCCGGGATTTACATCGGGTTGATGTTGTAGCACCCTCAAAAGCTGCAGCCGTTGCAGCAACCAACATGTGGCTGTGTGTAGATTGTCATTGCACACTGTTCCCAACACCATGCCACATGTGTTACCGGATGTGAGGTGCACATGTATGCAAGGGACACGGAGTAGCGTGACAAGGCCATGTCAGCAAACTCACAAGGAATGTGTGGGGAGTCATGACATGTGCACCTTCATGGCAAGGTGTGTGGGCTGGACTAGTGTAATGTCATGTGACCTGTGGCTCAAGTGTTCCGCTGCCAGTCTCTGCAATCAGCATCACACTTCTGCTGATGTGTGGGTGTATGTCACTCCTGTCTTGCGTCGGGCAGTGCACTTGCACTGGGACACAGCTATTTTCATGGCGTGGCATGGGGAGGTTCTCAATCACCGTGTGTAGCTGGGTCTTGGAAGGAGTGTCACCTTGCATCCATACGTGTCCTGGGCATGTAGCACATGCCTGACTCCCTATGTGGCATGTGTGTATTGCCAGATTTACATGTGCTCAGTAGACATGAGTTGTTCTCGTAGTGCACTCACTCTTCCTTGTCACTTCCAAATTACTGCAGAGCGCCTCCTGTTGCCCGAAGAATTCCAGACTTGGCCACCATGCAGGAGAATGACACGATCCGGCTCTACCGCTTCACCCAACCGTTGATTCTGGAGCTGACGGCGAGACTGGCACCACACCTGCAACCGCAGCACAGGTATCCTACGGCACTGACACCCCAGCTGAAGGTAATGGCTGCCCTACATTTCCTTGCCACGGGTACCTTCCAATATACCATAGCTCATGTTGGTGGCATGTCCCAGAGCATGTTCAGCGGTGTGCTGCATGATTTCTTGGAGGCCATGTTGATTCACCTGGATGACTTCATCAAGTTCCCAACCCCTGAACAGATGACTGAGGTCAAGCGTGGTTTCTATGCCCTGGGAGGGATGCCCCATGTCATTGGGTCCATAGATGGGACACATGTAGGTTTGGTACCACCACACGCACGGGAGGTGGCGTACCGCAATCGGAAGCACTACCACTCCATCAATGCCCTTGTGGTGTGTCTGTCCAACATGGTGATTTCACATGTCTGTGCTCGTTTTCCAGGATCAGCACACGATGCCTACATCATGAGGCGTAGCGGGATGCCTGATATGATGATGCAGCTGCGCAACGAACGGGCATGTGTTGTTGGTGGGTACAGTCTGTCTGTCCTGTATTCTGTTTGGCCGAGCAGCACTACCGCTTCGCCAGTTCTAACGATATCCATGTCCTTTCCATTTAGGGGACGCTGGCTATCCCAACATGCCTTGGCTGCTGACACCTCTCCGCAACCCCATCACGCCGGCCCAGCTCCGCTACAACACCGCCCATGGCCGGACAAGGCGAGTGATAGAGAGGACGTTTGGCATGCTGAAGAGCCGATTCAGGTGCCTCCACAAGACCGGAGGCGCACTCCCATATGCCCCGGCGAAGGTCTGCAAGATCTTCATGGTCTGCTGCATGCTGCACAACATGGCAGTTGAAAGAGCTGTGCCCCTCATCCTGGATCAAGATGACGAGGACCATCCACCCGTGGAGGACGAAGGGCTTGGCAATGGGGCTAGTGATGTGGAGGATGTGGAGCCGCAAGAGGACATCCGGACTCGGCTCATACGCGACTTCTTTGCTTAGTGGTGAGTACCAGGGTCTGAGTGTGCACGCATTGGTCCCCGTGTGGCATGCGTTGTGATGTGTGTCTCCACCTGCATGTATGGCACGTGGGTCAGAGGTGTGTGTGGGTGTGTCACTGGAGTGATGGTGGCAGTGATGGTAGTATTTCCCCAGGCATAATTGTGACCTAGCATGTTGTCATACATACATGTGTCGAGTAAATGCACATGCAAGTGGCTGTGCTTTTTGTGGCTGACTTCTTGTGTGTCTCTCTTCCCCAGGTACCTGCGCATGCCGTCTTCTGGTTGCATTGTTGTGGCACTGCTATTCATCATGGACATGGCATCGTGGGCTGACTCAGCGTTACAGGCACGGACACGTTTGGAAGTCTCCATGGGGTAAGGGATGCATCTGGGGTGTATTGGGTGTGGCAGTTGTTCACGATGTGTGCACACTGCCCCGGTCGGGGTTTTGGTCCTCTGCAGACATGTGGCATCCCCATGGGACACGACATGCAGCTGGGTACACCTGAATAGATGGGCTGCCTGGTTGTCAGTCATCAGTGATGGGATAGTGGATTGTGATGAAGGCATCAATGTGTGTGACACTGCCCTCGGACACATACGGTTAACATTGTCTTGACATGGCGTGGGACTTCCACATCAGCGGATGTATGGTGTATGGCAGTCTCTCCGTGAGCAGCTGTGGGTATTTAGCTGTTATCCGACACTTGTGTGCCAGTTCCATGGCTATCACGCATTTGTGCTGCAGAAGGGGGGTGCCAGTGTTGGAGCCACATGTTACTCCACATGATGTGTTCATGTGTACTTCAAGTTGCCTCTGCAATCCCAAACACATGACTATTAAAGGTGTCCCTATGCCTCCAAGGTGCCTCTTCTCAGTCAATGCTGGTGTGTTGGCACGGTGCATCCTGCATGTCTGGCATGGTAATCCCTGATTGTGGCTATGTGTCAATGTGTCGAGTGGCAAGATGCAAGCTGTGTGTGTGTGCTGAGACTGTGTAATGGGCATGATGTCCATGACTGTGTGGGTATTGTGACATGTGCCATCCCCATGCATCCAACGTTGTCCATGACCCCATTCTCTGCATCCACCGGACTCAGGCTTGCAGGACATGGTTCTGCCACCTGTCTACACGTACCTGGGTGCCCCCCAGGACACGGGCCAGGATCCCTGACCTCTGCGCATGACTGTTGCTGTACTCAA
This sequence comes from Triturus cristatus, assembly GCF_964204655.1. Classification (NCBI taxonomy): domain Eukaryota; kingdom Metazoa; phylum Chordata; class Amphibia; order Caudata; family Salamandridae; genus Triturus; species Triturus cristatus. The sequence continues at coordinate 525,803,435 of NC_140593.1, read as the reverse complement.
TGTGTCTGTCAGCACGGTTGTTCGGCCACCCCCTCAGCTGGTTCTGACCATCACGGGTGTGTATGGTGCTCCATGTCTGTCTTGCCTAGAAAACTGTGACCCATGTGTCCTGTGCCAGACTCAGGCCCCAGGGTGTGGATGGTTGAAGTGAACAGATGACTCAGGCATGTTTAGACTGTACAAGACACATGTTAGGTAATAATGCTACCAGCAGGCATCTACTCTTAATAGTGTGATTTATTATTGGGGGGGGGGGGGGCCAAGTGAGGGCCTTTCCGGGATTAGGGAATCCAAAGTTCAGTAGGGGAGTTGGTGTCCTTGCCATTGGAAATCCTCAGAGTCCATGCCACAGTCTTTGTCAACATTGGTCAGCCAGTGACCAGCAGGGCCATGTGGCAGAGAATGTCTCTTGATGCTGTGATGCTGTTGCTCCAGTGGGCCAGGTGCCAGGCCAGGTGTCCTGGGAGATGGTGATGTAGCAGCCACCCTCACGGTCCTTTCCGTGGACGACCCGGCTTCCTGCGGGGAACCTCAGCAGCAGGCCGTGACGACGTCTGGGATGCTCCGTCGGATGTTTCCTCCTCCTCCTCATGATCCCTCCCTGTGGGTGGTGATGTTCTCCGCCTTCTGGCACAGGGAGGGTCGGCCATGGTGTCGGCCATCCGACGGAGTTCAGCGTGAATCCCCTGGGACGCCGTCACTTGCTGAGCCTGTCTGTCCTCCATCCTCCGTTGGTGTAGCTGTAGACAGGCTATTAGCTCCGCATGTTGCTGGGCCTGCTGGACCTTGATCCCCTCGAGGACGGACACAACCTGGGCCATGCCCGTGGTGTCCTGCCGGTATGAGTCCAGGATGTTACGGACATGGGAAAATACCGGATCCCCAGCCAACTGGTCAGGCTCGCGCCTCCGCCGTCCTCCACTCCCACCACCCCTGCCCACTTGCGTCTGGCCTGCACTTGTGGGCACATGGGGTCTCCGGGACCCCTGAGGGGTGGCATTGGCGTTGTCGCCTGCCTCCTCCTGGGTGCCCGGGACACCGTGTCCCTCCTGGCGAGCCTGGCTGCATTGTGGTGTTGGGGCAGGGATCCTGGGTGTCTCCTGGGATGTGGCAGGAGTGGGGGTGGTGGTTGGCACGGTTGTACCTGACGCAGGTGCTGCAGGTGGTTGGACACCAGAGGGGCCAGGTCGGTCGGGGTCGTCCGCAGAGTGGTGAGAGTGGTCGCTGCCGGTGGGATCGGTCTCCTGCAGATCCGGGTCCTGTGAGTGTTCCCCCCCAGTGTTGGGGGGTGCAGCACGACGTTGACCTGTGTGTGAGAGAGACAATGTTAATTTTGATCCATGCAACATCCATGTTTCATCCGTTACAAAGTTGGCACATTTCCTCTTGGAATTAGGATCTGTCTTGCATTCCACTCACAGTGCACTTGTGCATGTGTGTGTCCCTTGGGCACCAATTTGGCCCCTTTAACTATGTGTGGCACAGTCTTACTTGCTGCGTCAAGTGTGACTGCAGTCAGCAGTGGAGTGTGCATGTGTGCCGAGCTATGCATTTGCGCCTTCCTTGTAGCACTGTACATGTGCACATGGAGTGGATCCACACACTCATATGATGCAGGTGGCTGTCCTTGTGCTCGTGTACAGGTTGTAACATGGCCCTGCGTTTTGCCATGATGAAGAGGGGGGGTTCTGGCACTGGCCACCCTTGTCTACATGCACGCAGTCCACCTGCTGACGAGCAGACATTCCCACACACCAAAGGACTGATTTGCTCTCCCTGTGTCTCCCTCCTTCTCTGTCCCCCTCTCCCTCCCTCTCTGTCCCCCTCTCCCTCCCTCTGTGTGTCAGCCTCCTCCCTGTGTCCATCTTCCTGTGTCTCCCTCTCTCTCTGTCCCCCTCTCCCTCCCTCTCTGTCCCCCTCTCCCTCCCTCTGTGTCCCCCTCTCCCTCCCTCCGTGTGTCACCCTCTGTCACCTTGGCCCAGCTTCCTGGGCACACACTGTTAGCAGATCTTTGAGTGGCCCTTGGCCTGTTGATGTGAGTTTGTTTCTGATCTCCAGGCACCCATTTTGTCTGCTGTGTGTCTGTGCGCTGCTGCTGTGGTGGTGTGTGCTGCCACTCTTTCACACTGTTGGCTGTTCATTGGCTGCTGGCATGTGCAAAACAGTGCCTTCACCCCCATGTGTTGATGCAAGGCGTCCGCCATTTGCTGGCAAGTCATTCCTGTGTTGGGACACAGTGTTTGTCTGGCTGTGACCTAGGCCATATGGGCAGAGGGCATTGTTGTCTGCTTTGGAGTCGCACTATGTGATTCTTGGTGCCCAGCCTCCCGCCATCCGGGTTACCGTGTCATGTGTTGTTGTCTTCTGTGGCCTGTGACTTGACATTGTCCAGCTGGGTGCATGGGGCATGGTGGCAGCAGTGGCATGTGCCTGCTCATGGAGTGTGGTTGAGTAATGCGATGGCTTGTGGTGGTTGCGTGCCTGTTATTAATTTTGGTTGTGGTTGCAGTTCCCCCCATGTGAGGTGCGTTGTTTGTGTACTCACCCGGGTCTCGGAGTCCTTCTACTCCTTCAACTGCCTCCACCGGCAGTATGGCCATCACCCTCTCCTCCCAGGGATGGTACTGTACGGCTCTGCGGGAGGGCCCTCCTCCGGTGGCGTTGGCCTGGTCGTGTTCCTCCTGCCTCTTGGCTCTGACCCTCCTCCGCAGATCGTACCACCTGTTCTGGCAATCCTGCTTGGTCCTCCTGGTGTCCGCAACAGCATTCACAGCATCGACGATGGTCTGCCACATGGCTGTTTTGGCTGCCTGGCTGGTGCTTCTGACCAATGTTCCAAAGATCTGTGGCTCGACTCTGAGGATTTGATCAACAAGGACCTCCAACTCTCGGTGACTGAACTTTGGATTCTTGGTAGTGGGCATGGTGAGGGGTGTGGGTGGGGATGGTGTGGGTGTGGGGGGGGTGTGGATGTTGGGGGGGGGGTGTGGATGGTTGTGTGTGTGTGTGAATGTGATGAGAGGGTGTTTGTGAGGGTGGTCGTGTGAAGGTGTGCAAGTGTAAGGTGTGGTGTAGCTTGTAGTCTGGTTCTGTGGTGTCTGGCAGCAGTGAGTCTGTTGCAAAGGCTCATGGTTTGTGTGTGTGGGCCCTTTTTATTGGTCCATGGGTGGGTGTGGCAGTTTTTGAATTTTGGGTGGGTGTGTTATAAGGAGTGGTGGTGTATTGGGCCTCTGTTTGTTTTTGGCAGTTGCAGGTCAGTGATTGTGTTATTTAAGTGGTTGTTGGCCATGTTTAGTGGCTGTGTGCCTTTCGAATGGTGTATTCTTGTGTTGTTTTATTTTGTCCTGGTTGTGTACGTGCGTTTTGAGCGTGTGTACGGTGTGTACATGGGCCATTTGGTTGTACGATTTTGTCCTTGTGTGTGGCTTTGTAAGACTCGTACATGCGGTTGTGATGTTGGGGCATGGGGTGCGCTCCGTACTTAGGAGGTTGTGTTGGGGGTGCGCCAGGAACGTACTGGGGTGGGGGTACGACTGGAACGTACTGGGGTGTGGGTAGACGGGGCTATGACACGTCCTGGGGTGGGGGTACGACTCGAACGTACTGGGGTGTAGGTTCACGGTGGTACGACACGTCCAGGGGTGGGGGGTGTACATTGACGGTGGTACGACACGTACTGGGGTGGGGGTACGACTGGAACGTACTGGGGTGTAGGTTCACGGTGGTACGACACGTCCAGGGGTGGGGGTACGACTGGAACGTACTGGGGTGTAGGTACACGGGGGTACGACACGTACAGGGGTGGGGGGTGTACATTGACGGTGGTACGACACGTCCAGGGGTGGGGGTACGACTGGAACGTACTGGGGTGTAGGTACACGGGGGGTACGACACGTCCAGGGGTGGGGGGTGTACATTGACGGTGGTACGACACGTACTGGGGTGGGGGGGTGTACATTGACGGTGGTACGACACGTACTGGGGTGGGGGTACGACTGGAACGTACTGGGGTGTAGGTACACGGGGGGTACGACACGTACAGGGGTGGGGGGTGTACATTGACGGTGGTACGACACGTCCAGGGGTGGGGGTACGACTGGAACGTACTGGGGTGTAGGTACACGGGGGGTACGACAAGTCCAGGGGTGGGGGGTGTACATTGACGGTGGTACGACACGTCCAGGGGTGGGGGGTGTACATTGACGGTGGTACGACACGTACTGGGGTGGGGGGGTGTACATTGACGGTGGTACGACACGTACTGGGGTGGGCGTACGACTGGAACGTACTGGGGTGTAGGTTCACGGTGGTACGACACGTCCAGGGGTGGGGGTACGACTGGAACGTACTGGGGTGTGGGTACACGGGGGGTACGACACGTACAGGGGTGAGGGGGGGGCCATTGACGGTGGTACGACACGTACTGGGGTGGGGGTACGACTCGAACGTACTGGGGTGTACCTAGACGGGTGGGGGTATACATACACGGGGGGTACGTGTCGGACGTACGGGGGCTGGGGGGAGTGTTGGGCGCGTATGCGGGCACATGTCTCCATGGTTGCTATAGGTGTTCGGTGCGGACGGTGTTTTTTCCATACGGTTGTACGCTCGGACGCACGGGATGGATCGTGATTCCTCGGTCGGACTTGGATTTTCACGTTTGTAAGGTAAATCGTCCGAGGACGTGTCGGACACATTTTCCGACCCGAGGACGTGTGGGGAATGATTCCCAGTGCGGTTCGTATGGACTTTTTACCATGCGAATCGTGATTGCCAGTTCGTACGGCACTTGTACGATTCGTACGGTAAAAAGTCCCGATACGAGTCGCACGGGGGAATTTTTTACCGGATTGTGATCGGCACCAATGTGTAAAAAAGATATCACTTTGAAAAAATGTCCTATAATTCACATGCTATTACGGGTATCCACAGTTACGGAGATGTGCAAATAGCTACTGTTTCTAAACTCTATTCTAAACTCTATATTTTGTTCCCATTTCAGAAATACATAGGTGTCTTTCATACTGATTTTTCACTGTTTATATTTTTCCAAATGAATTGCTATATACCTAGAATACAATAAAAAATCATTGCAAGGTGCTGCTCAGTTAATGGTTCTGGGTTCGTCGGATTCTTGGTGAACCTACGAGTCCTATATATACCCACAACCAGAAGGGTCCAGCGGATGTAACAGTATATTGCTTTAAAAAATCTCTCATACTTAGAAGACGTTACAGGTGGAAACGTTGGAACAAATGGCTGTTTTTTTCAACTCATTTTCAATTTTTCCTATTTTTGACTGTTAGTTTCTATTAAAAAAAACCTTGAAGGATCCACACAAATGACCCCTTACTGAATTCAGAATTTTGTCTACTTTTTTCAAATGTATAGCTTACCAGGATTCATTATTGCTTCCATACCCATTTCTACCTATAACTGGAAGGAGGTTGAAAGTACCAAAAATAGGCTATGTCCCAGTCAAATGGCAAAACTGTGTAAACAATTTTGGTTTTCTGACAAAAGTGAGCCTGTCCCTGAAAACTGGGAAGATGGTGATTTCAGCACCACAAACCCTTTGTTGATACCGTTGGCAGGGCAAAAAACAGACGCTTTGATCTGCAGCACTTTTTAAATTTTTCCCCCCGAAAACCCAAGTTTGGCTGTATTTTGGCTAATATCTGTGTCCTCTCAAACGATATCAACAAACTCTGGGTGCCTTTAAAATCCCCATGGTGTTGGAAGAAAAGGACGTAAATTTGGCCTGGATACCTTATGTGGTCAAAAAGTTACAGGGGCCTAAGCGCGAACTATCCCCAATAGCCCAAAAAAGGCTTAGCACGGGGGGGGGGGGGGGGGGGAAAGGATTAGCAGCGAAGGGGTTAATAATTTAAATATAGTTTGTAATTTTAAGTGATTTCTAATTTTAACTAAATTGCTAATAGTAATTTATAGAGTTGAAGTAGGTTGCTAGGTTGTAGGGGTATAGGGTGTGAAGTTAATTAAGCAACAATTATTTAACAATTGATTATTAATTGATCATAAAATTATTTTATTGATTACTAATTATGTAAATTGTGTAATAGTTATATGTTTTAGTTATATTTTGTTCTGTATGGACTGCTGGGTTTCTAGGGGTATAGGGAGGGAAGTTTATTAAGTTATAATTAATTAACAATTATTTTTAATTTATTATTAAATATTTAATATATTATTATTTATGTAAATTGTGTAATACGTTTATATTTTAGTTATAGTTTATGTGTGGGCAGTTCGGTTTGAGGGATATAGGGTAGGAATCTAAGTTATAATTAATTAACATTTGATTATTTATTTGTTATTAATTATGTAATTGATTATTAAATATATACATTATATAGTCCAACACCTTCCCTACTGTTGTACAGACTGGAGTGGGAATGGTTAATCATACCCCTTTGAAGTCCAACACGTTCCCTACTGTTGCACAGACTGGAGTGGTAATAGTAAATCTTACCCATCCGAAGACTAACTCTTTTCCTACAAGTGCACAGACTGGAGGTGGAAGTGTAAATCTTACCCGTCCAAAGTCCAATACTTTCCCTACTGTTGACCAGTTTGGAGTGGGAATAGCAAATTCAACTCCTCTGAAAGCCTAATTTTTCACCACAGTAGAATAAACTGGAGTGGGAAAAGTATATCTATTATTCCCAGACTCTAATACTTTTCCTAATATTGTGTAAATGCATCTATTAATACTGTTAGTCTATTTTTTCATTTTATAATATTAAACATGCACACACACACATATATGTGCATATATATATATATATATATATATATATATATATATATATATATATATATATATATATATATATATATATATATATATATATATATATATATATATATATATATATATATATATTTGTGTGTTATTTTTGTGAACTTTGACTTCTGACGGAACAAGAATAAAAACGAATGAATAAGAAGACCTATCATCTGTTTCTGTTTTTGAATGTTAGACTTACATTGATCTCAGAAGAATTTGTGTTCAATATATATATATATATATATATATATATATATATATATATGTATCTCCGAGATGGGCCTTGCATCTTTGTTTGGTCACGGTGTGTGCTGGTGAGCTGCTCCATGCTCACTGTTCCGTGAGGCCACCCTGAAGGGTCGGGGGCTCCTTGGAATTGGAGACTTTGTTTGGCATTTAAAACCGGGAGCATGACCCACTGCAGTCGCCCTACCTACTTAGGAAATGCCACGAGAGCAGAAAGAGCAGACTGTGTGGAAGGGAGTCGGATGGGAGAACATCCCGTGTTCTGACCGCTCGGAGAGACATGCAGATTCGGAGACCTATGCTGAATGTGAGCACTTGCATATCATTGAAAAAAACACATGGCTGCGAGACTTTATTTCCACTAAAACGATGCAGGTACTAAAGAAAATAATGCTGAAATAACATGCTGATTGAGGATTAATTATGATTCCATGTGTAATGAAATTACGAACAGTACAATGCATTATGGGGCCAGTATTTCGAATGAAAGGTCATGTGACATTATGTTTAAAAAAGCAAGCACAACGCACTTTGCAATTGTTAACTTCTTACCTGTGAGCAAGGCGACAGCCGAAACGCGTAAGGTGATAGAAGATTAGTGCTGCTGTCTTCGAAATAAATGCTTTTATCTCCGAGATGCCTCGCATCTTTGTTTGGTCACGGTGTGTGCTGGTGAGCTGCTCCATGCTCACTGTTCCGTGAGGCCACCCTGAAAGGTCGGGGGCTCCTTGGAATTGGAGACTTTGTTTGGCATTTAAAACCGGGAGCATGACCCACTGCAGTCGCCCTACCTACTTAGGAAATGCCACGAGAGCAGAAAGAGCAGACTGTGTGGAAGGGAGTCGGATGGGAGAACATCCCGTGTTCTGACCGCTCGGAGAGACATGCAGATTCGGAGACCTATGCTGAATGTGAGCACTTGCATATCATTGAAAAAAACACATGGCTGCGAGACTTTATTTCCACTAAAACGATGCAGGTACTAAAGAAAATAATGCTGAAATAACATGCTGATTGAGGATTAATTATGATTCCATGTGTAATGAAATTACGAACAGTACAATGCATTATGGGGCCAGTATTTCGAATGAAAGGTCATGTGACATTATGTTTAAAAAAGCAAGCACAACGCACTTTGCAATTGTTAACTTCTTACCTGTGAGCAAGGCGACAGCCGAAACGCGTAAGGTGATAGAAGATTAGTGCTGCTGTCTTCGAAATAAATGCTTTTATCTCCGAGATGGGCCTCGCATCTTTGTTTGGTCACGGTGTGTGCTGGTGAGCTGCTCCATGCTCACTGTTCCGTGAGGCCACCCTGAAGGGTCGGGGGCTCCTTGGAATTGGAGACTTTGTTTGGCATTTAAAACCGGGAGCATGACCCACTGCAGTCGCCCTACCTACTTAGGAAATGCCACGAGAGCAGAAAGAGCAGACTGTGTGGAAGGGAGTCGGATGGGAGAACATCCCGTGTTCTGACCGCTCGGAGAGACATGCAGATTCGGAGACCTATGCTGAATGTGAGCACTTGCATATCATTGAAAAAAACACATGGCTGCGAGACTTTATTTCCACTAAAACGATGCAGGTACTAAAGAAAATAATGCTGAAATAACATGCTGATTGAGGATTAATTATGATTCCATGTGTAATGAAATTACGAACAGTACAATGCATTATGGGGCCAGTATTTCGAATGAAAGGTCATGTGACATTATGTTTAAAAAAGCAAGCACAACGCACTTTGCAATTGTTAACTTCTTACCTGTGAGCAAGGCGACAGCCGAAACGCGTAAGGTGATAGAAGATTAGTGCTGCTGTCTTCGAAATAAATGCTTTTATCTCCGAGATGGGCCTCGCATCTTTGTTTGGTCACGGTGTGTGCTGGTGAGCTGCTCCATGCTCACTGTTCCGTGAGGCCACCCTGAAGGGTCGGGGGCTCCTTGGAATTGGAGACTTTGTTTGGCATATATATATATATATATATATATATATATATCTATATATATATATATATATATATATATATATATTATTGCTCCCAAGGTGCCCACGTGGCAGGAAAGCACTCCAGAACCAGCGATGCCTCTCGATGCCCCAGCAGAGGAACAATGCGGCCAGACGCGTTTCGAGTTCCTATCTCTTTTTCAATGGCCGTTCACCTGTGTCCTGTGGCCATGCCCCGCCTACAACCACTGCTACTGCCTCCTGATAGGCGAGTGTGTAACTGGCAGTTCTCGGCTTAGGTTCCCTCGTGGAACTGGGGAGATCCCCAGCTGACGACCCGCTTGTGTTTGTGCGGTGGTGCTCTCCTCGCGGCTGGACAAGCCGCGTGTAAATTATTGCTCCCAAGGTGCCCACGTGGCAGGAAAGCACTCCAGAACCAGCGATGCCTCTCGATGCCCCAGCAGAGGAACAATGCGGCCAGACGCGTTTCGAGTTCCTATCTCTTTTTCAATGGCCGTTCACCTGTGTCCTGTGGCCATGCCCCGCCTACAACCACTGCTACTGCCTCCTGATAGGCGAGTGTGTAACTGGCAGTTCCCACAGAATTGTGGTTAATGTAGTGCGGCACAAAATAAAACCCTGAATGGGTGCCGAAGGATCAGGATCACTCATACATGCCCTGGATGGGCTGACCCCTCTGTTGACTTCTTCTCGGCTTAGGTTCCCTCGTGGAACTGGGGAGATCCCCAGCTGACGACCCGCTTGTGTTTGTGCGGTGGTGCTCTCCTCGCGGCTGGACAAGCCGCGTGTAAATTATTGCTCCCAAGGTGCCCACGTGGCAGGAAAGCACTCCAGAACCAGCGATGCCTCTCGATGCCCCAGCAGAGGAACAATGCGGCCAGACGTGTTTCGAGTTCCTATCTCTTTTTCAATGGCCGTTCACCTGTGTCCTGTGGCCATGCCCCGCCTACAACCACTGCTACTGCCTCCTGATAGGCGAGTGTGTAACTGGCAGTTCCCACAGAATTGTGGTTAATGTAGTGCGGCACAAAATAAAACCCTGAATGGGTGCCGAAGGATCAGGATCACTCATGCACACCCTGGATGGGCTGACCCCTCTGTTGACTTCTTCTCGGCTTAGCTTCCCTCGTGGAACTGGGGAGATCCCCAGCTGACGACCCGCTTGTGTTTGTGCGGTGGTGCTCTCCTCGTGGCTGGACAAGCCGCGTGTAAATTATTGCTCCCAAGGTGCCCACGTGGCAGGAAAGCACTCCAGAACCAGCGATGCCTCTCGATGCCCCAGCAGAGGAACAATGCGGCCAGACGCGTTTCGAGTTCCTATCTCTTTTTCAATGGCCGTTCACCTGTGTCCTGTGGCCATGCCCCGCCTACAACCACTGCTACTGCCTCCTGATAGGCGAGTGTGTAACTGGCAGTTCCCACAGAATTGTGGTTAATGTAGTGCGGCACAAAATAAAACCCTGAATGGGTGCCGAAGGATCAGGATCACTCATGCACGCCCTGGATGGGCTGACCCCTCTGTTGACTTCTTCTCGGCTTAGGTTCCCTCGTGGAACTGGGGAGATCCCCAGCTGACGACCCGCTTGTGTTTGTGCGGTGGTGCTCTCCTCGCGGCTGGACAAGCCGCGTGTAAATTATTGCTCCCAAGGTGCCCACGTGGCAGGAAAGCACTCCAGAACCAGCGATGCCTCTCGATGCCCCAGCAGAGGAACAATGCGGCCAGACGCGTTTCGAGTTCCTATCTCTTTTTCAATGGCCGTTCACCTGTGTCCTGTGGCCATGCCCCGCCTACAACCACTGCTACTGCGTCCTGATAGGCGAGTGTGTAACTGGCAGTTCCCACAGAATTGTGGTTAATGTAGTGCAGCACAAAATAAAACCCTGAATGGGTGCCGAAGGATCAGGATCACTCATGCACACCCTGGATGGGCTGACCCCTCTGTTGACTTCTTCTCGGCTTAGGTTCCCTCGTGGAACTGGGGAGATCCCCAGCTGACGACCCGCTTGTGTTTGTGCGGTGGTGCTCTCCTCGCGGCTGGACAAGCATTGGCCGCATTGTTCCTCTGCTGGGGCATCGAGAGGCATCGCTGGTTCGCTGGTTCTGGAGTGCTTTCCTGCCACGTGGGCACCTTGGGAGCAATAATATATATATATATATATATATATATATATATAATATATATATATATATACACTGTGAAAAATGCGCCAGTACTAATTGTTTGGCATCTGAGGAAGGCAGTAGCTGAAACGCGTCATGCCAAGGATACAATAAACCTACCTGTGCAAAGGCCGTTGTTGTTCCCTGTTGTTTCTCAGAAAGGCGACTTTGGTGGATGTTTTACGTGCGGCCATGGCACGTTGAGGGAACCCATCCTAACGAGACCAGAATTGAGTGGCACAGAGTGTGTTTGTTTCGAGGGAACGAATGATCTGGACTGCTGCGGACACGAGAGCACAGTTGATTGGCCGGAAATAGTGCCATGACTTCATGGTGAGCCACTATGTATTGACACGGTGCCTCCTGAACCTGTCTGCATTGGAGTCTGCAGAAGACGTTGGTTAAGCTCGGTGGGATTGTGGAGTCTCTGGTAGCTACCTACAGTGTACAATGAAAGGGGATCCTGGGACTTGCAGTTTCCATGGGCCATCGGGTTTCTTCTAATAGGAGAGATGCAATTTGCATTTAAATTGGGAACTTTGAAAAGGCGCCAGTACTAATTGTTTGGCATCTAAGGAAGGCAGTAGCTGAAACGCGTCTTGCCAAGGATACAATAAACCTACCTGTGCAAAGGCCGTTGTTGTTCCCTGTTGTTTCTCAGCGAGGCCACTTTGGTGGATGTTTTACGTGCGACCACGGTACGTTGAGGGAACCCGTCCTAACGAGTCCAGAATCAAGTGGCACAGTGTGTGTTTGTTTCGAGGGATTGAATGATCTGGACCGCTGCAGACACGAGAGGACAGTTGTTTGGCCGGAAATAGGGCCATGACTTCATGGTGAGCCACTAGGTATTGACACGGCGCCTCCTGAACCTGTCTGCATCGGAGTCTGCAGAAGACGTTGGTTAAGCGCAGGTATGATTGTGGAGTCTCAGGAGAGCAGACTCCGGTGACTGGTAGCTACCTACAGTGTCCGATGAAAGGGGATGCTGGGACTTGCCGTTTCCCTGGGCCATCGGGTTTCCTCCAATAGGAGAGATCCAATTTGCATTTAAATTGGGAACTGTGAAAAAGCGCTAGTTTGGCATCCGAGGAAGGCAGTAGCCGAAATGCGTCATGTCAAGGATACAATAAACCTACCTGTGCAAAGGCCGTTGTTGTTCCCTGTTGTTTCTCAGCGAGGCAACTTTGGTGGATGTTTTACGTGCGGCCAAGCACGTTGAGGGAACCCGTCCTAATGAGTCCAGAATCGAGTGGCACAGTGTGTGTTTGTTTCGAGGGATCAAATGATCTGGACCGCTGCGGACACAAGAGGACAGTTGTTTGGCCGGAAATAGAGCCATGACTTCATGGTGAGCCACTATGTATTGACATGGCGCCTCCTGAACCTGTCCGCATCGAAATCTGCAGAAGACGTTGGTTAAGCGCAGGTGGTTTTGTGGAGTCTCTGGAGAGCATACTCCGGTGACTGGTAGCTACCTACAGTGTCCAATGAAAGGGGAGGCTGGGACTTGCCGTTTCCACGGGCCATCAGGCTTCTTTCAGTAGGAGAGATGCAATTTGCATTTAAATTGGGAACTGTGAAAAAGAGCCAGTACTAATTGTTTGGCATCTGAGGAAGGCAGTAGCTGAAACGCATCATGCCAAGGATACAATAAACCTACCTGTGCAAAGGCCATTGTTGTTTCCTGTTGTTTCTCAGTGAGGCGACTTTAGTGGATATATATATATATATAGAGAGAGAGAGAATTTGATTAATCTCCACTAAACCTTCCCCCAAAAAGTTCATTGATCTCAATTTCCTGGAGAATTTTGGGGTGATCCATTAAGTGAGGGCAAGAAAAAAGAGGGATCCGAAAACACAAAATCCCCATGCATTCTCCATAGACTTCTTTAGACAAAGCTAAAGCAAAAACTGCTGAAAATAATTACACCAAATTTGCCAGGAAGCTAGACCTTGGTCCACAGATTGTGCTTTTTGTGATTTAGGGAAAATCCATTCAGTAGTTTTTGAGAATTTTAAGGTAAAAAATAATTGTATATTTAGACAGTTGAGTCTTTAAGAGTCTGGAAAGACTCTCGCAGGACTGCCAATTCAAAAATAGAGTGTTGGCTCAGGGAGCTTTATTTCCCTTGGGCCACCTTACTACCATGGGAATGAGACTCCCGCAAGAGCGAGTGCTCTGACTGCCACTCAGCAACATGAGAAAATATTGCCGGCAGCCGTTACAGGACTCAGGGACCTAGTTCTCTGACATGAAGTTAAAAAATAAATAATATAAGGGGGAAGGCCAGGGACCCCAATGAGGCTAAAAAGGTTAGAAAATGGGAAACAATGCTGCGATCAAGTGGGAAAAAGGCAACCAGGACACATTTATTTATTATAGGTCCCAGGATCCCCCGGGCTGTAGTCATAAAGGGGATGGAGGATGCGTGGCCCCCCTCCCGACCCTCCAGAGGCCCCTGGGAGCCCACCCCAGGAGTCGAAAACAATGTTTATGGGGAGGGGGGATGCACGCTTCCCTTCCCGAGCCATCAGAGGCCCTGGGAGCACAACCTCGGGACCAAACATGTTATGTATGGGGAGGGAAGGACTCAGGACCTCACTCTCCAAATCATCAGAGGCACCAGGGGCCCCACCCTCTGGGCCGAAATCATTAAATCACATGAGGGGCGATGAACATATAATCATGCCACGCCCCAGTGTATAGGGTCCCTGGGCTAAAATTGGCCTGGGGTGTGGGACCATGTGCGCCCCCTCCCCTTCAATAAAAGACAACAGACCTAGGGGATGGAGTCAACAGGGCCTACTGAGGCTCGGGAGGAGGGGGGTTCAAGCGGCACCTCTCCCTTCTAAAGATGTCCTCTTTGAGATATCATCAGTGATATCATAAATAATTTCTAGAACATGTCATGAGTGATGTGAGGTCATAAGCAGTACATGGCAGGGCACAAGTGTTACATTATATATATGTATATATAAACACGCACATGTATGCATGTGTGTTTGTATAGTATATTTATTATATATATAGTATTAAATATTTAAATTAATGTAATTTACATTTTATTACCGTTGTGTATTAAAATATTTCAGAATTATTATTTTAAGCTATACTATATACATATTACAAAATTATATTTTTGTATGATTTCTAACTATACTAGTGTGAAGAGATATAATTTTTTAAAATATTTTTTTACTTTCCATTAAGCGTAGGGAGACGATATTTTTATATGTGATATTTTTGAAACAATGTTTTTGTTACACAATATTATTGTTAATGATATTGTGTCAGTGAATCGATTGGCATATTTAACTCTCCTACAGGACCAAAATAAATGGTGTGTAACTGAACCCATTGCAGGGAAAGTTAAATATCACCTGTGAAAGGCAGCACCTATGTGCCATTAGCTAGTGTGACACAGAAAATATGGCAGCCAACCTACCATTGTAGCCTGACTGCTGCAGCTTAAACCTGCACGGTGACCTGTTAAAATAACTATTTTTGACAGGTAAAAATGCACATGAAAGGGAGGATACAGGGTGGCAGGACAATTATTCTGTATTCCCTGTCTGGTTGCTAAAGAACCCTGTCTTTTTTCTACCAGATTTCTGTCTCCTGTTTTGTTGTGGGTACAGGGCCTTCTTCACACTGGATTTTAGTGTTAGTTTTAGGTGGACACTGGTGATTTCCACAGTCCACTCTGCTACACACCCCCAACCCTCAGAGTCCATGTTTAGGGTGGCTGAAGATTTTCACCGTCTTGAAAATGTCATGGAACTACTGAAAAAAGTGCGTAGGGTAGCTGAATGAACTTTTATCCCATTGGCTAGGGTGTGTCCAGGGTCATGCCCATCCTATAGCTGTTGCCAACCATAAATGTGGCAGTCCAAGGTACCTTTCTCAGATCACCTTCTGGACCTGTGGAAGAACAGAAGAGGACTGGAACTGCTGTCTGGGACCCGAGATGAGCCTTGAAGGACTGGACCTTCTCCTACTTGTACCAGGAAAAATAAGTGGGTTCCAAGAGTCAGATGGTTCTCAGCTGATCAGTGGTAACTTGAACTTAGGGTGGACGTTGCTGGTAGCCTCTACCAGACAACAAGAGTCTCTTAGTACTCCCTTGAGGTCTGGGGGGCTTACAAGTAGACTCCTGTGATTGTCTGGGCCCAAACGAAGTTTTGAAACTTTTAAAAACTTTTGCTTCAGACCTCCAAAGCCAGGGGGACCTACAATGAAAAGTACATGACCAGCAGCTCTACTGTGTCAGGCTGAATATCTGAATTCCTGCCCCCCTGAAAGGCTCCAGCACCTTGGAAAAACAACTCATCTTTTTCAGCATTGCCAGAGAGTCAGCAAGACCAACCTGCTTTGAGTATCCAACTTTCAGTTCCACAGCAGGGTGTACTATTTCAGCCTTGCCCCACTTGGAGAAGATATTGTTGTTCAACAAAATGACAAAGTCCCTTTTTGGATTAGAACTTTGAAACTTTTTTAACTTTTCAAAACTACTTAATGTGTCCAACCAATGCACTATCGTGTGCAGCCTCAAATTGTGCATAAGTCCCAGTCTACTGCAGCCATTGGCTAGAATTGGTGCTTTGTGCTTCTTGGCATTATTTTCTCATACATCTTTAAAAATTCATATCTCCCGTTCTGCATATTGGAGTTTTGGCAGTTTTGGTGTCATTCCAGATTATTGTTTCTAAATTGGAGTTGGATTTTTATTTTGTTGTTTTGGTCCTTGTAAATATTATACATATTTTCGTTAAGTCACACATGTTTGCTCTGTGCCATAGCTACCAGTGGATAGACTTAGGTTTAAATTACTGAGTATTTTGACTGGAACATTAAGATAGTGGCTTTATTACTTGTGCTGGACACCAATTCACCCCAACTAATAAACCCGTTTCTCACACTTGTTGAGAAAAAAAATTGCATTTGTACAGGGGATATATTCCCTCCTGATCATAGTTCTTGTCTTTGGAGAACTCTAATCAGCAAGAATGGAATCACGCTGTGACTCACATTACATTCTCAGGAGTACACCTTGAAACCTGTGCCAGGTACAGCTTTTAGGCATACTTCTGGGATTGTCTGTGAATATCATAAAGCTAGAAAAGTAAATCCAGGTGCAGATCTCCACCAGTAAAATTCAGACTTTGAGCCTTATTACAAGTTTGGCAGTCTTTGAACCGCCATACCTGCGGTCGCAGCCTGACCACCACGAGCTCGGATGTTTGACTGCCGTATTATCAGTTGGGCGGATTGCTAATGCAAAGACTGTGATTGAAGTGCCAACTCCACCAGCACACAGCAGAACGCCGGGGTCGCGGTCGGTGAAAAGCATCTCACAGTGGGCGGCACTGTTCTTCCCATCAGAGTTCGATGTGAATCCCTTTCTTCCAGTCCCCCATTCACAGCAGCATCTTCACCCCGAGGATTACAACCCTGTTTGCAGAGATATACAAGTTAGTCCTTTTTGTACTATATACCCATTGCCTGGACTGCCCACATATGGGCCAGACTCCGGCAATGGGTAGATGGTATTTTTCCACATGTATCATGCATATGTGTGCATTTGACTCACATGGAGTTGAAATGTTCACACAGGCATCGATACATATGGAAAAATAATCACCACACCTCAAGATCTCAGCAGCCACAATGCTGGCTCTGTGGTAGACTAGTAATTTGGCGGTCTTACTGTGGTCAACTGGAGGCCATGGGGTTTGGACTGCCAAACTCATATTCAGGCCTTATAAGGCTACCCAACATTAGAACTGATTCACACAGTAAGGGCGGGATTACGGGTTTGGCGGTCCGACCACCCGAACGTCATGGGCACTAGTAGATCACAGCGCTGACGGTTTTCAGACCGCCATAATACGGGTTTACCATGGTGCTGGCGGTGTGGAGATCTTGCAACAGTGGGAATTATTTTCCACATGTATCAATGCCTGTGTGAACATTTCAACTGCAAAATAGCATCTACTCATTGCCGGAATCTAGCACATATGTGGGCAGTCCAGGCAATGGGTATATGGCACAAAAATTACTCACCTATATACCACCACAAACATGTTCGTAATCCTCTGGGTAATGAAGCTGCTGTGAAGGAGGGCCTGAAGGAAAGGATCTACTTCAAACTCGGATGGGAAGAACAGGAAAGGGGTAAGTATGCACCCCAAACCCTTCGTTTCTAACAACTTGAAACTGATGATCTTACCACCACAGTCGGTTCGTCGGAAAGCCAATTTGTAATACAGTTTGTGGCTAAACTCCTCTGCACCACCCTATGGCAGGTGCTTTTCCCAGTTCTACCACGGTCTTTGCTATAACAATCTACCCAACTCATACTACGGTGGTTGGACCGTCAAGCTTGCGGCGGTTGGACCGTGACCACAGGCACATTGGTTCACGGACAGCCCAACTAGTAATAAGGCCCCTACTGTGTGAATCAGCTCTAATGTTGGGTAGTCAAGTAGAAGCAACCAGTGGCCCTTCTTACATAACAGTAATATGATTAATTGGAAAAACAGGACACACTATAAACCAAATACTAGAATTATAGATAATTTATGTATTGCATCAAATACTCTACACAAAAATGTTGCAAAAAAAGTGTAAATGAAGCAGTGTAGGTGAAGAACAACACCAAATAGCAATGATCAATGCATCTTCAAATAACAATGTGGCTCAAGAAATTGTAGTATATACAAGTGGCAGGTGAATATGTTGGGCAAAGGACTTAATACATCATTTAATCCAATAATGAAACAATGGGCCACTTGTATGACGTCAACATTTCAACTCGCGCAGACAAGTAAGCAAGTCATCATCAGGACAACTACAATTACAGAATCAAAAGTACAAACATCGCACTTACTGACATGAAAACAATGGTGCACAATGTGTGTCCAAAGAGAATTGAATAAAAGTAATTTACTTACCAAGACCATGAAGGTCCTATTTTTTTAAATTGCTAAAATACCAGTAAAAAACTCACA
The DNA here is from genome assembly GCF_964204655.1 of Triturus cristatus. Lineage (NCBI taxonomy): Eukaryota > Metazoa > Chordata > Amphibia > Caudata > Salamandridae > Triturus > Triturus cristatus. The sequence continues at coordinate 525,785,238 of NC_140593.1, read as the reverse complement.
AAATTTGGTAACAAGATGGACTAATAATGCTGAAAGATAACAGAAAAATATTTGTGGAGAGAATTGATTTGCAATATATAGTTATTGTGGAAAATTCAGTCAATTGGTTAGGAGATTACATGCAATACTAAATCAATAAAAGGAGATAGTTAACTTAGGCCTTGAAGCAGACTTGCCAACCATGTTATGTTGTGAATTTTACTTCAAATGCACCTTAAGGGTCCTCAAACTTGAGTCGAAGAGGTTGCAGTGACGATTAATGTTGGGTAGCAACGCACCATCTACTGTCATAGTGTGTGAAAGATGGGAGCTGCTTGCTCTGCGCTGCAATGAAGAGCAAGGCACTGTCATAGAACTACTTGTGTGTAATGTGTTATTACAAAAGACCAGTGATGTGACTTTCACATTACAAGCATGCTAAGATGTCAGAAGGCTTTTATGATGGATATAAGGTATAGGAAATCATACTTCCCAACTTTCCTTTTTTTAACAACTATTTTTCATTTTGCAAACAAACAAAAAAACCAATTAAATAGATAGCAGTAATTTAATAAAATATTATACACATAATGCCTACCTGTGCATGAAGTAAGAAAGGGCAGGCAAAATCATGTTGAGGAACCCCCTTTGAAACAATAAGAGAGATATTTATTTATAAGAGACACAGCTCTTAACTTCTCAATACAGCTTGGCGGGTAAGAGCCAGATCTCATTAGCACAGGGGCAGCTCCTTCATGTGGGCGAAGTGCCGCCCTACTGCTTTCTCTCAGTGCGAGAAGCAAACACATAAAATGGTATTATAAATACCATTTTATGCTTCCATTTTATGTTTCTGCTTCTCGCACTGCAAGAAAGCAGAAAAAAGGGTTTGGTTGGGGGCGGGTGGATGGGCGGTCCTTCTGCAGGGCAAGGGAGGGGTGGCTTGCACAATGTTGTGGGCGCTGACTGTTTGGTCGGCCCCAGGGCAGACCAAACCAGTCATGCGTACTCTCCTGTTTTTTCCATATGGGCTGCATGCAGCCTGAATGGAGAAAAGGGCCTCCAGAAAGACGCCTGTGCGGTCGGCGTCCCAGCCAATCACAACGCTGCCATTACAGCGTTGTGATTGGATTAGGGGAGGAGAATGAGACTGCCTGCTTCCTGGTACTCGGAGCAGATAGAGAAGGAGACGCGACGTGGGACCGGATGCGAAGGTAAGTTTTATTTATTTTTAAATCAACCCCCTCTCCGCACGACCCCCTCCCCGCATGACCCCCTCCCCACACGACCCTCCGCCGAGTCATGCCGGCTGCGACTGCAGTGGCTATCGGCGATATCAACAATATCATCACAAGAAATGTCAGCCACTGATATTTGACCTCAATGAAATTAAATCATATGATATTTGCATGAATTTATAACACATTAACAAACACGTATGAAAAATAAACACTACAAAATGCAGCTCGGTGTCTTAGTTACCAGGTTATTTATTATAGTACAGGATAGTTTGTAAAACATTCAGACCAATAAAAGAAAAAGTGATTTAACTACACCGGAAACCATTGAACACTAACATATTCTGAACTCTTCAATTTAATACTTACTGTAACAGAATGATGACAACGTAAGTCTGGATAATGCCCTAGTGAATTTAAAACAGGATGAAAGCATAATGGATTCCACTGGTTCCTTTTTTGTTACAGATCATGACTATGTGTCTGACTAATTGATGGAAGGATAAACAGCATTTTTAGAGTTCACTCCTGCTCTTAAAACGCAGAAAATCGTCCTTTTCTCATACCAATTCAGCCTGATGCATAGAAAAATGAAGGAAAATGTTTTGTTACATAGAATAGAACACAGTGCCATTATGCTCTCAGACAGAAAACGAAATGCAATTTTGTCTGGAAGGCAGAACAAATTGCTCCCTCTGTCTGGTAGCGTATGAGAACGGCACACAGGGCAAACTGGAGCAGACAGTCGAACCTAAGCAGACACAAGACTGAACATTTGTAAAAATCACAGTCATTTAGAAAGTACTTTTAAATGCCGGAAAGCCCCTTTTTGGTTATCTTTTGCGCTTTACAAAACCAGCTAACATAACATAAAACGTGTAGCAGGCTGCTGGCAAATACAAGGCATGCATGCAGCCCACATCATGATCTCACGTGACAAATGTGCATAGCATTGCAACAAAGCTAGGTACATAGCAGTGCAAGGTGTCCTACCAGACCATCAAAAGGCTTCTCCATTTTTGCTCCAAGAGCTAAAAATCAACTGATCCTAGACAATGTAGGATATCTCCGCACTAAAGCACTATGAATGCCCAGACCACTATTAGCAGAGACCCCTGCTTCAACAAGCAAGTCCAAGGAGTTTCTCCATCCTGCACCCAACAGCGATAAGATCAAAAATCTCATGAAAGAAACTAAGAAATGCCCTCATAACAGAAGTAGTAAAATCTCTTTATTGGGTTAAAAAAATAACCATAAAAAGTATAAAACAGATAAAATCACATAACACATACAAATCCATCACAGCAGATAAAATACATAATACACAGACCATAAACCATAATTAAGAGAGAGAACCGGCACAGTTACTGCATGTAGCAGCAACAATAAAATATGGTCAATTAGCGTAAACAGACTAAGGCCAGTACCCCTGGATCTTGATGATGCTACTCAGAAAATGAACCCTATTTATACAGGTGGGCATCTCCCCAGCATGAAGGGGAACACCATTGCTGGCATAACTTATGAAAACTGGGCATCTCTCAAAATGGGAAGCAGGGACGTTTTCCTTGGAAGGGTGTATAAGCTATAGAACACGTTTCCTGTTTGTGCCTGGCGCACCTGATGAAAGGGCTCCGTGGTGCCCTTATTGTTATTCCGGCCCTGGTGTATTGTACTCATCATTCAAGTGCACAGCTGTTCAATTCTCATCAACCATAGCAGATTCCTCATTGCAGCAGCCGTCTACCACCATCTTCCTTCCCACCCCTAGCACACAGTAATTATCACAGAAGAGATTCTTAAAATGGCACTCTGTTTGTAGTCTAAAGACAATAACATCCTCATCATGGCTGACTCTCATCTCAGCTTAAAAACCCTGACTTAAAACCTGCTGTTGACCTCACTGGGAATATGCAGACCCCAGGGTTCTCACTGTGAGTGGAACAATGCCTATGGTTGAACACATCCTTGAGCTCGTGTTCATACAAAATCTTGAAACATCCAACCTAATGATGCAACTGCAGATATTGTCAGATTACTCATTCCTTTCCAATAATCGGACCAACCTAGGCTACAAACCTAGTATTACAACCACCCCTCAAAGAAACTTCAAAAGGATTGCAACTGAAAACTTTGAATCCTCATACAGTGCTAAGAAGACCAAGCAATTAGCTCAATAGATCACAAAATCATGTTACACAGCCTCAATAACAACACAGTCACATTTAGCCAACTTAGCTCCAGCTAAACTACGAAAGCCCAAGCATGGTATCCAGGAATACCATAAATTGTTCAGTGGAGAACTAGCTGAACTGACATTGGTTAAGCAAATAAGGACACTGGGGCATGTCAAACACCGCAGGGAGTAAAACCTGATTAAAGTTGACATAGGTAATGCCAAAACAGAGCAATTAAGTAAGCCTTAAAGGCAAACCTTAGCAAGTGTATCAATGAAGCATCTCATCAAACAAAGGAAATCTTCCACATTTATCACAAATGCTCTACTCCTGCAGCCTAACAAGCAATTGGTGCACATCCAGTGAAGAGCTACTTGAAATATCTGAAGCTAAAATTAGCAACTGAAAATCCAACACATATAAATGACCTCTATTCTACCACATTTTGCCACCACTATTACATTATGCCTTTTTCTTAATCAATTATCTGTAAATTGTCTGTCTAATTTTCTTAGTAACAAAAATCAAGGCATCAAACTTGGTCATGGACCCCAGTTTAAAACATTTCCTCTTTTTCCTTGCAACAGATACAGCAAACATAATTCATGGCTACCTCAGCTTAGGAGATGTACCTTGCTTTCTAAAACATTCCACCATTGCCCTTGCTTGAAAAAACCAACAAGTGATGTCCAATAATCTGGCTATTTAACGCTGAGATACTAGGGGGTCAAAATCTCCAGTTCAGGTGGGTGTCACCACACCAAACTCCAGCTATTTTGAATGAATGAACCCTCAATTGGGGACTAACCTGCGGCCACAATTTTATGGGCTCCTTTTTCCAAGGAGACCCAAACTTTGGGCCCATCTGGGCACTTTACTACTTCAATTTTCCAGCTACGTATAACGATTGGTAATTTGTAGCAGGCTATTCTGAAGGACTGGGATTGTTTGGGGCTCCAGGAGGCTACTATGAGCTGGAAGGAGAGTTTGCAGGATTCCTCATTGTGCTGGTGGTGAGTGAGGGGGGGCTGAGCTCTGGAGATACCCACAGGACCTCCACATCCAACAATATGTCTGATGTTCTGAACCTGGAATTACAAGTTGAATGACATACAGGCTGGCAATTTCTGGCACGGAACCACCAATATACTCAGAATTACCCAGAGAGCTATCCCCATAGGGGTCCTACTGTTCAAGCCCACAGGGATAACCTTTTCTGGCAACTTTGTTCCTTTAATATGTGAGCCCACCATAGGTTCTAATTCCTCTCTCAAGGTGTGATAATAGCCAACAATTATTAATGCAAGGTTTTCAGAGCACAAGATAATGAAATCCTGGACCTAATTGTAGATAAAGCATTGATATTGTATTTGTTACAGAGACATTACACATGTGCCCATCCCTTCTGTTGAGGATTCCAAAAGAGTATGATTTAGTTAGAGCAGATTAAGAGGAGTGATAGTACTATTCATGTTTCACAGAGGGTTACTTGTATACCATTGCAAATGTAATCCTTCCTCACAAGTACACTTGAAAGTTAAAAGAAGTTTACGCATTACTGAGACCTGGACTGTTATCCTGAACTTTCGACCTCCAAGTACGTCTATTCCTACGAGATGTTATCCTATGGTTTGGTGACAAGGAAGATATTATAGCCTTTGAGTTACAAAACTTCCTGGAAGAAATACTTTTTGGAAAATTTCCATTTAGTCTTCTCATTCAATGAGGCACACTTTGGACTGGATCTTATTAATAACCAGTGAGAGAGAATATAGTAGGATCCTTATAAGTGGATTGGTCTAATCACAGAGGGCCTGATTCACAAAGGTAAACCTACACTTTTGTGTAAGTTTACATTTTTTTGCAATTCACAAAGCAATTTTACGAGTAATACCTTTACGAATGCGGAGTCTCCACACTTGTGGTGGAGGGAAAATGGCCTGAACAACGTGGGCCTAGCCATGCATGCTATTCCCACGCAATCGCAACCACGCTTGTCAGGGTAGTTACTAGGGCTTAGGGGGGTCAGGGTAGTTTTTAGGGGTCAGGGTGGGGTTGGGGTTTTGAAGTGACCACACTCGACAAGGTAAGTGAGGAAAGCTTTAGTTTATTGACCGTTCGTCTCCACATCTTCCAGGGAATGAAACAACAGTTCATGGGAGTTCAAACATCAACATTCTTAACCATTGTACCAGGTTAGCATAAGAGAAAAAGGTTATTCAGTTACTACAACATCTCCCTTCTTTAACACAAAAGCAAAAAAGGGAATATATAAAAAAATACCCAAGAGAAAAATAAAGAAAGAAAGAGTAAGATCCAGGATAAGAATGGATACAGCAATCAATGTAGATAAGAAACAAAATAAATCATATACTTTTGCACATTACAATTCACAAATCACAAATTCAAACGTTTAGGTGAAACCCTTTTCCTACCACTCCTCCACGTATAAGGAGATTGAGAAGAACTCCCATGAACATTGGTACTGGAGTCACTCCGATCAGACTCAACAGATGAGTACTTAATACTGACTTCCAGGCCCAATTGATGAGCAATTTGATCAGGAGTCTTGTAGATTCTCGAGAGATTCCGCCAACTCTTCCCATTGACTCTCACTACATACCGAGAAGTGGAATCTACCCAAACAGGACGCCCAAACTTGAATAACCCCTTGGGAACCCTGTACGGGAGCTTAATTTTTACCCAATCACCCACCTGAACCTTGGAACACCAACTCTTCACATCCTTTGCGTACTTGGGGGAAGATTCAACAGGGGTAATGCTCTGTGAATCAACCTACCCCACACCAGAATGAATAAAAACAGATTTAGAACACAAACCCCACTTCCTCCTCCAATCAAGACAGATATCAAACATAGCCACTCTCCCACGCAACAGCTCAAAAGGACTCTTCCCAACTGCCAGACTAGGAGTAGTGCAATGGACCCACAACATGCTTTGCACAACTTCTTTAACCTCATCCCTGTTGGAAATAGCCCACTGCACACACTTAACCAGGATGTAATGCATTCGCTCAATGAAACCATTGGCTTGTGGGTGGTAAAGAACAACCCAGTGATTCACAATCCCAGATTGAGAAAGGAAATGAGACATTTCTCTTGAGATGAATTCTACCCCATTTGCTGACACTAATTCTTTGGGGAAACCTTCCCTAGCCAAAAAGACTTTGAAAAAATCTGATAACCTCCTGGGTGTTAAGATCAACCATAAAATGCGCCTTCCACCACTTGCTGTAGTAGTCAGCTACTACCAAAGCAAACTTATACTTGTTGAGTAAAGCATAAAAAGGTCCAACAAAATTGACAGCCAATTTCATCCAGGGTCCACTGGGAAGTTTCTTCACTTGTGTTGGGGGAGTAACTGTTTTGACAACCTTGTCACTTGAGCAACAAATGACGCAACAAATGACGCAACAAATGATGCAACAAATGACAGCATTATCGATCTGTCGATCCTTGGAAGGCCACCAATAGACAGCACAAATACTCTGTTTGGTGCTTGTCTGCCCAAGATGACCCTCATGGCCAGACTCAATATTACGAGATCTTAAACACTCAGGAGGAAAAAACTTGTCACCACTCATGATCATCACGCCAACAGCTATCTTAGTAAACGGCTGGAGCTGGAGATGTTTCTCCTTGGGCCAGCCGTGAACAGTGTGTTCCCTAACCTTTTTTAGAACACGATCACCCTCCACTCCATCAAGCTCTCAGATGTAGACCGGCAAGACACTTTGTCAGACAACGGTGTGTGAGTGAGAACTTCCTCTGCGTCCTTGACAGCGATTGCACTGGCTTGCTCCCTCCTCCGACATCTGATACGCCAAGTGTGCGTAACGCCGTAGCTGATGGCACGCGGCACACCGGCACCATTCTAATGCGTCATCAAAGGGTACTCAGCATCAGAGGAGTGCGGACCGCTGAGGTCTCAACCGAGAGCTTCCTCCACCACACAGAGTACACCACGAAAGATGTTGGAAATACAGCGCTCCCGTTTACCTGACTCACGGGACAATCCAGCGACCAGCAAGGTTACAGGCAGCAAATAATACCTCCGATTCACTGTGAGGTTTTCAGCTCACCGCAAGAAGGTGTAGGCAAACCAACAGCTGGCAGCTAGAAACGCGAAAGAAAGCCACAAAATTCTACCGAGACACAAAATCCCATCGGTGAACATGACAGAGTCCAGTGTCAGACCTCCAAACAGGTTCCGGACAGTTTCCACCAGCAAACAGGAAATCAGCTTCTAAAGGTTTTTTTCAGTGCTGAGAAATGCGGAACCAAACAGCCACAGCTACACGCGTGGGTGGAGATACAGAACGGTCATCCTATCCTCGTTGCCAATTTGAAGTGACCACACTGGACAATATAAGTGAGAAAACCTTCAGTTTATTGACCGTTCGTCTCCACAGCTTCCAGGGAATGAAACAACAGTCCCTGGCAGTTTAAACATCCACATTCTGTAACCATAGTACCAGGTTAGAAAAGGGAAACATGTTATTCAATTACTACAGGTACTTTTTAGGGCTTGGGGGTTAAGGCAGTTGTTAGGACTTGGTGGGGAGTATTGGGGTAGATTTAGGGCTCGTGGTCAGAGACGTTTTTAGGGCTGGGGGTGGAGTCGGGTTACTTTTTAGTGCTCAGGGGTGGGGTCGGGGTAGTTGATGGGGCTAAGGGCAGGTGGCATAAGGTGGGATCTTTACCACAAATTACTATACTAATAATGCCTTTACCACAAAAATGCATGGTAAAGGCATGCATGGTAAAGGCATGCGTGATAAAGGTATGCATGGTTCAGACACATTCGTAGTTCGGGCTGCATGGTACTGGCACGCTCGGTTTAGCCATGCGTGCCTCTGTCATACAACTGTGGTGGAGACTCTGCACATTAAAAGATAGGCAGTCGTAAAGATACTACTCGTAAAATTCCTTTGTGAATTGCAAAAATTCTTAAACTTAAACAAAAGAGTAAGTTTACCTTTGTGAATCAGGTCCAGAGTTTATTTTTTATTTAAAATTGATCATAAATCTCAAAACAGGCAAAAGAGTGAACTAATTGTTATGTATAGTTAAAACCCTTAGGAATGAACATTTTAAAGATTTCCTTAGATACTGTCATATAGAAGTGTTATGAAATGTGACTGAGGTAGTGGAAATTTATAATCAGTGTCCGACTTCCTCTGTAGATAAATATGCGTGGCGCAAAGAGAATTGCCTCCAAACAAAAAAGAGAAGTTCAGTGCTTAGTTTGAGCCAATGGTTGCTAGTGGGGACAACGTGCACTCAAATTTGGGAACTGCCACTTATTTTTATGCATCGAACATTAACCAAGAGCAAGAGAGGAAAAAACATACAAAGCAGAAATACGGAGGCGTTGAAGTGATTTCAAGACCACTCAGCCTTGGTATTTCATGCACAGACATTGAATAGCACTGGCCGCGGTCTTCTGAGCAGAGCTTTGGGCACCCGCATTCATTATTTTACAACCTAAGCACTGAAGCAGTTGGTTTATCAGTTCCTTCAAAGAAATGAAAGAAGTTATTGTCCTTCTTAAAGAGCTGGTAGAAATTTCAATGAACTCTAAAGCTACAGTTACTAAAAATATAAAAACACACACCAACAAGCAATTCTGGCAGAAAAAGAAAACTTTTTTCTCTGTCAATAATGAGAAAATGAGTAACTTTTTCAGAGAAGACTTGAAAACCTTAAAAACCCTAGTTGTTACTGAAGATACTAACTCACCTCAGAAATGTTATTCCAACTGGTGTAGTGTCGCTCAACAGTTTTTAATGGCAAGGTCCTTCATTTCCTACTTAAAACTGAGAATAGTCTAGAACTACTAAATCGGGGAGGGGGCAAATATCAGAGATCCACTAAATGTTTCCGTAGGTAAACTCTAGAAAATTCTTCTGTCTTAGAGAGACCTCTGAGACAGACTTCAGTGATATTGTGTAATATACACCATCAACACTATGTTATTGAGATCGATGGCCTTCAAATGTCATAAAGGAACTCATTGATATGCCACACTGACTGATGTTCAGTATTCAGTCCTAGGGATCCTAGATTAGAGCAAGGGGGACCAGTTAATGCATTTGGATCTATCAATGACGTTCCTCAACCATGGTACCCTCATGCAGGAGAGGTAGTTGGTGTGTCAGAGGTCACTGAGAAGTGGTTTATGTCCTTTCTCCATGTCAGGATGTTACAGTTAAAGCATGGTTGTTGCCACATCCCCTTTAAGATAGGTTATTTTTGGGGTGCCTCTGGAGACATGTCTGTCACCCTTGCTTTTTAATATCTATGCAACATCTCTGCATGACATTTTTGGCCGACATGAATCTCGACCACAATGCAGATATTACCCAGGTAAGGTTTGAACTCAAAAGGAATGCAGAATGCAATAAAAATGGTTTATGACTTGCTTGGTCAATTTCATGAGTGGATGGATAAGTTTTACTTACAGATCTTGATGCCATAGCGGAAAAACTGAGAACTAGTCACTCCAATTTCAGGTTGGGTGGGCATGAAATTGAGGTCAACATGAAAGTCAAAATATTGCAGGTATTTTTTGATGAGAGTGAGGTGGTATATTTTCCCACCAAGATGGCTCCGTAGTTGTGAAGCTCCCTTACCGTGGCCTGACATGTAAAAATTCACACCCAACCCACTTTCATCCACCAAGGTTAGGTCTTGTAGGTCTAGCAGTAACAGGGGCCTGTGGTGACCATGATGCTGTACCTGCACCCATTTCCCCATGTCTAGTGGGCTGGAAAGAGTGGCACTGAAGTTGAGAGAATAGGTGTGCTGATGGTGGTAAACAGACGCCTGAGTTGGAGTTGATCATTTGCGTCTCCCTGAAATGGAGCAAAGTTGCAGGGGAGGAGGCCACTTTGGGACCCATTTGATCTGATGAGTGCTCCCTGCATGTATTTTCGGTGGAAAGGAAACACCAGACAGGTGATGGCTGATTGCCCACATGCTGAGTATACTGCTTAATTTTATGGCCACTGCTGGGTGAGGATGACATGGTACTCCATTTCTGTTTTTCTGATCCAGGCCTTGTCTGGTGCAGGATGTAGCACAAGTTCATCCGAACGTTTGGGGTCTGAGCTGGCATACCATTTACTCCCTTGGTGTTATGGCCCAAGTTCTGCCTCACGACTCACCTATTTCCCTATAGAGCAAGTTAATCATTTGCGTGGAGTGCATACTTTAGCCCTTCTGGTGATCCTCTTCTTTTCAATTCAGTTGCTGGACTCTTCTCTGACTGGTATGCAAACTATCAGTTGGACTGAGCCTGACATTCAAACGTATATTGGTCAGACATGTTACCTCATCACAGCAATGATAGGGAAAACTGATCCTAAACAAGGTAAAATGCCATTAGAACTGAGGCAGAATTTGAAGACAAAAGATTACACTTACTCCTTGGATGATGGGAGCCAACATAGAAACAAAGAGGTTTGCACTGACAGTGAGACACAATTGATACTATTTGAAAGGAGATGGGAAAAATGATACCCATACCAAGTGCCTTGATCAAATGAAGGAAAGCCTAGCAAGAGAGATCTCTATTGGTGGAACAAAGAGTAGCTGATCTAGAAAGCTATGCAGCAATATTGACTGACCTCACCACTCACTTTGATAAAAGCTCTGCCCAGGTCCAGATATAAAAATGAAGATATTTAAATGAGTTCTAGGTGCAACAATAGTGTTGTGAGAAAAGTGGATTATTAGTTGGGGTGGTTGTGAGTCCTCACCAACTAATAATGTAATTATTCTGTATCATTAAACTTAGGTTTCTTTAAATCAAACCTTATCGCAATTTTGGGTAGCTGTGGCACATGGCAGCCAGGTTTAACTCAAAGGAAAACAAGTGTAAAGTATTTATCAATACCAAACCAGTCAATAAGTAGCAATACAATACAAATCCCACTCCAATTTATAAAAAATAGAATGTATTTCATCTTTAATCAGAGAATAAAATGACAAAAATCAGATGTAAGGAACAGCGAGTTACAATTGTTGTAAGATTTTCATAAATCACTCTAAAAAGTTTGGAAAAGTTTGTTAAACACTGCTTTTCACTCTTAGTACTAGTCTGTGAGCCTTGGACATGATGGTCTGGGGCACAGTCAAAGTTTCTGGCCGACCACCATGGAAGTTGAGGTCGGATGCAAGGGCTGGGATAACCCGGGTCATGGGTTTACCATTGCACTTAGAAACCTTTCTGGTTCTTTTTCTCGTTGATGGTGAGGTCAGCAGTGTCTTCTGCCGTAGGGTCCACATTTTTGGATCAGCAAAGTACAGGGATCTGCTGAAAGACTAGGTTCTCGACTGCGATCAAGGCTACCCGCAAACCAGCAATTAGCAGTAGTTTATGAAGTTCAGGGCTTCTTTAGATTTTGTGTCCCTGAAGCTTAACAGTACACTAGCCAAATAGCCATTGGAGTCCACTCACTGGTCCATGATACAGGTGTGATCAGGTCGAGCTCTTGGCGTCTTGCTCTACAGGTTCAACAACAGGAGCAGCCCTTCTCTTTCTGAAGTCCTGTCTTGGTCCAGTAAGTGCAGCAGGTGCAGTCCTTCCTGTGTCAGCCTTTCTTTCTAGGATCCACAGGTTCAGCAGGTGCAGTCCTTTTTCTGTTCTTTTTGAGTCCAGCAGTGTTCTAAGGCTGGAGGCCAGGGGTGCACTTTTATGCCAATTTTGAATCTGTGGGGGGAGGGAGTTCTACCATTCCCATGGGGCACCCTACCCACTTTTGAATCATTTCCAGTGGGGTTGGCACTGAACACTCCCACAGTGCACCCCTCTGCCCAAACCCAAGGTTGTAGGATCCTGCTTCCCTGGCACAGAGCTATGGACACACCCATGAGGTGTGTCCAGTATAATGAGCCACCACTCCTGGAAAACTGGTTCTTCAATAGGTTTTCCCATCTGGAGGAGATGCCAGCCTGTCTGCTTGAACAAAGGAGTGGGCAAGTTAAGGATTGACTCACATTTCCCTCTAAGAGGCGGTAGCTCATGTGAAGCTGGGCCATCTATGGCCACCACCCTTGGGCCATCTTGGCAGGAGGTCACACCTCCTCCCTCCAGCAGACCCTTTGTTCTCTTTCCTGGGAGTGATTCACACCTCTTAGCAGGAGGGCAGCAGGCTGTCCAGGGTAACAACTGCTGCTGTTAACAAAAGCTGCTCTTAAAAGTATGGGGCAATAACGTGGTGAATTTCTAAAGTCATGGAACACAACAGGGTTGGGAGGATTAAAGGCAGTCAGTACAACTTCGCAATGGCTACCAAATACCACAAAATGACTTTCTGCCAAAATGTATGAGGAATAACACATTGAAGTTGGGTTGTCAAATGAAGGAACACTCCCTGTTTAAGGATGGAAGCCCTCACCCACCCGCTGGGTGGCATGCTTCATCATTGGGTCCCTCCGGGCACCATGCAGATGGAGTAGATGCAAGCTGCTACCCATAAATATAAAGGGGAGCTTGGGGGAAAGGTAAATAGTTAGCTGTGCCACTCTTATGGTCTATTAGGGTGTGAGGGACTGCAGGGGAAAACAAGGAGGAATAGACAGACAAAACTACCTACGGGGTGCAATAGTGAATTTATTGGATCCCCCAGCACCTATGGCATAATAGAAGCTCCTAACAATGAGGGGTCCTTCATTGTTAGGAAATGCAATAATGCTGCGGTCTGTGCCTTGTTTACTTCAACTTCGAGGATTAAGTGAAAATATTATACCATTTGGCCTGCAATTCAGTTCACTGAAGTGGATATCAGATATCTTATATAACATTACAGATGTGGGCTTTATACACATTTTTATCTTGGATCCTATTTTGTTGAAGCAGAGCGGGCAACTTGAGACCTGATGAATGTCACTGACACCTGCTCACTGGGTTGAATTGGGGAGAAACATGTTGACCTCTTTCTGCAGGTAGAATTATTCCCCACCCTTTCTATTCTGCCCCCGATGGGCAGTGGGAAAAAGGTTTGGGTATTACTGTCAGTGACGAGCGTTGGAGGTGCTGCATTTCACAATCCAAATCAGTATAATTGAACTATAGAAACAAGTATTTGGTCTTTGAATTTATAAATCGCATGTACTTTTCTGCGCATTTAAATAATGTTGATGTATTCATAGAGCTTCTTACCAGAGGTGTAATCAGAAACATGCTGACTTCATACACCTGAAATGCAATTGACTGGGGGTGTCCGATTTGTTTGAAAGAGGTAGCTTCTATTATCTAAGGGGCAGATTTATGTTGCACTTGCGCCACTTTTGCGCCGCCGTTGCGTCACTTTAGTGACGCATCAGCGGCGCAAATCCTGCGCCATGGTGCGGGGTATTTACAACGTGACGCATCTGGGAGTTGCGTCACGTTGTAAAGCCCTGCGCCACATGTAGGCGTTCCAGGGCAGGTGGGGGCGTTCCGGCGCAGGAACGTCTCCTAAAAGTGGCTGAGTGAAATCTACAAGATTTCACTCAGTCACTTTTAGGCCCATGCTGCGTCAAAACCCTGCGCCTGCTTGAAGCAGGCGTAAGGATTGACGCAGCATTGTAAAGATAGGGCCCCCCAGATCATTGCTGGAGCTGCGTCGCGCTTGCGACGCAACTCCAGCAATGCGCCACTTTTCGGCACAGATACGTCACGCATCTGTGCCGTTTTTGCCCCATGGTGCGCCGCATTATAAATGCGGCGCATCCATGGTGGCGCAGCAGTGGCGCATAATAACTGGCGCATCCCTGCTGATATGCAGGGATGCGCCAGTCGTCATAAATCTGCCCCTATGAGTATTAAGCAGGTCCATATCACCCCAAGCCACTAGTGCTGTTATTGTGACATGTGACAAACATCCTAGAACCATTGAGATGTGTGGCAGCCCTGATTAGGCTACTGGCTAAGAGGCGGGTAGCCCTTGTGTAAATAAAAGGACCTCCAGAGGACACAGCCCTGGCTTACGGACACTACTATTTCCAGTTTTATCACAGAACTCTATGCATCAATGTATTCTTTCTCCTCCAGATCACGTAATATATGGGGATCTTTGAGAGACTTTCCATCAAATTCAGAAGTTAGGGCCACAAAAAGGAGTTTTGTTATGTATGAAACCCAGTTTGTCTTTGTGACCATGTACCTATCCGCTAAAAAAGTAGGTAGTGGTAAGGAATTTTCAAACTGGAAAGGGTCCCAAAGGGGCACCTTTCCATTTGTGAATGTTGGAAAACATGTTTTTAAGAGAAGGCAGTGGTCTCATAGACTGAAAATCAACTCAGAAATAACGGAGAATAGGGAGTATCTTCTTAAACAGAAGATTACTAAACTACAGAAGGACATCTCTAGGTTTGATAAAGAAAAAATCTTCCCCTACCTTAAACCAGACTTCACACCTAACAGGAACAATTATTCGAGCGATGAAGAATCTAGCAACAATAGCAGGAGGGGCTCCAACAACAGTAACTCAAGCTCTGGTAGCTGGGATTCCTCAAACCAGAGAAGAAAGAACAACCGTTCCTTCTATAATCAAGGGGCACCGATATTCCCTGGTCCACCACCACAAACTCAATTTTGGCAATACCCCACATTTCCCCCGTGTCCTCCCCAATTCTACCCAGGAACCAATCCCCAACCTTTTTTAGGCAGAGGCTGGGGCAGAGGAAGAGGGCGAAGGCGAGGAACACAACATGTTCAGTGGCAAGATCAAGTTCAGCCACCAATGGAAACCCGGAGCCAACGCAGGGGCAGAAGGACCTAGTGATCAACCTCTCTGAAAGATCACTCGATAATATTGAATTACGAGTGATGCGCAAAGGATTAGGCTTTGTACCAACTCCTAAGGTTGATAAATTCAGGGAAGCTTGCGAATTGCACAGTTTCTTCAGAAAGATTCGCCTCAAAGCCTTTTTTCACAACAAATCTAATGACGATACTGAATATACAGACACTGGGCTGCACAATCCCTCAACCTTTACTCCCAACGCTGGCATGGTCCCCCCAGAAGTCCTAACCTTTGAAAAAGCAATACTAAAGGATTTAGCCATGACACGAGATAGGTCTAACACCTTCTATAATCTCTCAAAGGAGGAAATGAATGCAGCCAGGGCCCTGGCAGATGACCCCTCAATCACCATCAAACAAGCAGATAAGGGTGGGGCTACAGTCATCCAGTCCACCCTTGACTATGAGAGAGAATGTCGGAGACAACTAAGTGATCGGAAATACTACACCCCGATCACTTTAGACCCTACTCCTAGGCTGAAGGACACCATCAACAGCCTCACGCTGGAGGCTGAGACAAATGGATGGATCTCAAAGAAAGAGGCTGACTTCCTCAACACACTGAATCCCGTAACACCATATTTCTACACCTTGCCTAAAGTCCATAAGGGAACCTTTCCCACCCCAGGTAGGCCCATTGTGTCCGGAATTGGCTCGGCCCTGGAGCCTCTATCCAGATTTGTGGATCACTACCTGCAACCCCTGGTCCAAAGGATACCATCTTATATCAAAGATACTAGTGATATCTTAAGAACAATTGAAGGGTTGGAACCTAATGGGGATATCAGCCTCCTCGTGACTCTAGACGTGGAGGCACTCTACACTAATATCCCACAACAAGCCACCCTAACTATGATCGAAGAGGTCCTACGTAAGGAAGAATGGACATCACCCACTCCGGTGTCTTTTATTATGGACCTAGCTTCCTTGGCATTAACTGAGAACTTTTTCGAATTCAGGAATGAACTGTTCCATCAATGCCAAGGGACTTCTATGGGCAGTACTTTTGCCCCTAGCTTAGCCTGCCTTTATATGGCAGCCTTCGAGGAGGAAATCATTCAGAGCCCAAGCAACCCCTTTAATGAGAGTCTGATTTTGTGGAGGCGATTCATTGACGACATCCTTATCCTTTGGAAGGGTTCTATGAGCAGATGTGAAGAGTTCTGCCAATGGATTAATATCCAGAATCCTTACCTGAGATTTACCAACCACATCTCCCCTTCACACATTGCCTTCCTGGACCTAGATATCAGACTGGAGTCAGGAGTCTTAACCACTAGTCTCTATAAAAAACCAACGGACAGAAACAGCCTGTTGTTGTATAGCAGTCACCACCCCAAAGCACTGAGGGATAACCTTCCGTTTGGCCAGTTTCTCCGATTAAGGAGAAATTGTAGTTCTGTGTTGGACTACAAGAAAGAGGCAGATACCCTGGCCAATAATTTACAAGAGAGAGGGTACCCCCCCGCAACTATTAATAACGCCATGAAACGGGCAAGGAATAACCCTAGAGAGGTTTTACTAGAGACTAGGACCCGTGAACAAACCGAAATCTTGACATGTGTGACTTCTTTTACCCCATCTTCCAACAACATAAAAAAAGTCATTAAGAAACACTGGGGGATTCTGGCGGCTGGGGATCTAACTCTACCACAACCAAGGTTTGCCTTTAAGAGAACGCAAAACCTTAAAGATATTCTGATCCATACTAGACCCAAAAAAACAGCGCAGAACACCCAGGCGACCCTTTGGGGCCTTCCACCAGTCACAGGACATTTCCCGTGTGGCAATTGCACATCTTGTTATCAGACGATGACCGTAAAGGAATTGGTCTTATCTGATAATTTGACCTGGAAATTGGGACGCCACACAAATTGCAATTCTAAGAATTGCATCTATCTATTACAATGCCCTTGCGCTTTGTATTACATAGGGATGACGACACGACCAATTAAGACACGCATCACAGAGCACAAAAGTAACATCAGATGCTCTAAGGAGACCACAAAATTGTATTGTCATTTCAAAAATCTCCACCACACAGCAGACTCCTTAAGATGGGTTGTTCTTGAATCACATCCAGGCATGCCACCACAATCTTTGTTCAGACTGGAACAAAGATGGGTCCACAAACTGGCTTCAGATACACGGGGTCTTAATGATGACATACCATGGGTCTCTTTAACTCACTGAAACCTAGATGATACCTACATTTCATTTTAGTCCCCATTAGCAAGTTTGACCCAAGCAAGGGAGGAACATCATCCCATAATGCTGATAGTGATAGGGCATATCCCTAGACTCTTATGATACCTATACTTCACTGTAATCCCGTCAGCGAGTAATACCAAAGCAAGGGAGGGGCACCATCTCCTAATTAGTGACAGTAACTGGGCATATCTAGCAACCCTTACCATACTTTTCTGGCATACACCGCCTCGTCGGAGTCTCCTCACATATATATTTTTCCAAACGCGTTTCTCCCATGACATTAATACACTAGTCGTGAGTTTTACATCGGAGAACGACGTCCTGCAGCGCCTTGCTACTTGTCAGGAATATCACATCACGCATCTTCCCATCCCAATATGGCGCCTATAATCATCCTCTATGACGAGACTACCGTTGGCAGCATTATGTCAGTCCCTAATACACTTATCATGACTTACAAATCTGACGTTATTGGCATCCAGATGACAAGTGGTAAAATTAACCCGCCACACCTCCTACAATACTTTGTTATAAGACGTGTTCTCGTATATGTGTCTGAGTCTCTTCCATACGACCATACATACGAGCTTGACTATTCAATACTGTGGAGATGGATAAATTAGATGATTATATTTTGTCAGTACCTTGTTATCTTTAAAGGACCACTTGACCCCCTCATGCCCCATACACTATCCACTACATAGTGACATACCCCTCTCCAAGATGGCACCCATGTTTACTCTGGAAACTAGACTACCTGTTTATTCTTCCCCGCGATGTCCGGTGACCAATCAGTACCCACCTAGCCTCACAGGATTCACTCTTAACTGAGCAGCGGGAAGCAGACTTCACTTCCCGGTTTCGGCGGAGCGGGGTAGGTCTACAAACCACCCTTGGGCGACAAAACTGTGAGTAGTTGCTTCCCGTTCTTTAAGACTCCACTTCTTGAGCTGAGACTCTCTCGGTCTCGGTGATCGGCGTACCGCGGCTGTGGAAGCGACCCGGTCCCTAGTCTCCTTCCTGTCTCTCCCGTGAGACGCTTGGGACGGGGGGACGGGGCATTCCACGTTCGTTGGTTCTCCTGCCACGGGCCCCAAGGGGTAATTTGCCACCTTTTGTCCTGATTGGACACAGCGATTAGGCAGTATGCACCTTATTCAAGCATGAGCCTCTCGCTTGTCACGGGACCTGAGGGTTATCTTGCTACCCTTTTTTGTACATAGCGAATAGGGAGTATGCATCTCCCTCTAGCATGAGCCTCTCGCCTCTTTACTCTGTACCATTATTTACAGTAGGCAATCTCGCATCCCCAAGAGGCTCGCCAAGTACCGACTGGAGTGGCACTTTCGAATACGTTAGGTGAGCATTACCGCACTTAACGTAAGATTCTGAGTGTTTTTAAGTTTAAATTTTAGATTTGATCACCTGACACGTTCCTGCACCATGCATCCACCTGTGCATGATCACCAGTATGTAACGTAAATTGTTTTTCCAGTGAAGATGCTTAGGAGGAGTCTCTGGCTCCCTTTCTTCTTTTTAATGTATAATATTGACTAAGTGTGCGTCTTAATGTACGCTGGTGCCTGTTTTGTTTCCTTTTTCCCTTTTCTATAGGCCGGTCCAGCATTTAAGAGTCTAGTTTCTCCGACACTTACTTAGGGTAGTTTTATACATCACTGTAAATAATTAGTACCACACCCTCACAATTTTGTAGATAGTTGTAATCACTGGTCCTGATGAATTGCCGCTGGATCCCCCTGACCTTGTAGGCATGAAACATGTTGACCACCGGAGCAGAGTAGAGTAGTCCCTGACCCATTTAGTCAAGACTACCGCCTCTCATTTCATTTTTAACAGGGTGGTTTACTGACCGAATAAAATCAATTATCCAGACTAACCAACCCCTTTTTAACCACACTCACAAACATCTACACCTTCCTGGCCCTCACTTGCACTCACCCTCGGCAAGGAACAAAAGATCTCCGCCAAAGAGCCCCATCCCTGGGTGCCCGTCGGGAATTGCAGCGCCGACCCGACGAGGAGCAAAACCCAGATGATGAAGCATGACACCTAGCTTGCTGGGTGTGTGAGGGTTTTAGTTCCACCAATGTGGGTTCCCCCACCCCACACAGTCCTATACCCTTCAGGCGTACTGAATATTACCCCCCACTTAGTCTAATTCCAGGGAGAGTGTGCTCTACACTCTCCTTTACAAATAGAGGAACTGTATACACTTTCCGTTTAACTCATAGACTACTGCCCACTTTTTAAAAATGCTAGTAACATTTTCTCTTTTTTAAACGCATCCCGTTTTCCTGCAAGGAAAACGGGCTCCATTTACAAAAGTAATGCTTTATTTAAAAGCAATTACAGACATGGATTACTAGTGGGTTGCAATTTGTGACCTATCTCATTATTATTCATGAGATAGGTTGAATTGCGACCCTCTAGGAATTGGAATTTTGCGAGTCGACCTATTAGTACATCACAAATTGTTACCATTATTTTGCGAGTAGGGCTGTGCACATCTGGCACCAAATTTCTAGGATCCGTTTGTTTCTACATAGGTATCAGTCTAATATTATTGCCGTGGCATCTCCTGCAATTGCGTATAATAGCCTGTCTCTACTTTCCTTATTACAGTAGAGATGTGACATCTCAAGACAAATGAGATACGTTCCCAACGGTAATAAAGGATTACTGTTGAGTTGTGACTTCACAATGCCCCTTGCCAGAGCCAGCAGCCAAGGTGAAAGGCAGGTCACAGGCATATGTGAAGCCTTAGTTTAACCAATGGAAAAGGAGAACAGTTTTTTGTTCTTCTGATATGTAACAATCAGTAAAATGAACAGTAATCAGTAAAATGAACAGTAATAAGTAGAACATGCTAATTTTTTTACACGCTTTAGGTCTTTACTGAAACCCTTGAATTCCTGCATGTTTCCATGCGTTTTGTGCTACAGCATTTTTATGTTGAACTACTTCTAATATCTTTTTGCAACAAATTACTAACGGATTTTTGGTGTATTTAACTTTGCACTACAGATTCTACTTTTATTTTTCAGGTTCGCAACAATACTATTGCTTTCACGTAAAAGAACAAGACATCAACACTTTTAGAGGGTTCTGGAAAGAGTTATAGTTTTGCTATGTATTATAAGGACTAAAATAACCTCTGCTCTATGTTAAAAGTATATTACAAGTCACCTCTGAGTTGTGTGGTCTTATTAAAACATCCATCCTTCAACTTCACTCCTTTATATAGTCTCAGAGCACCTCAGTGACCTGTTATATCCTTATAATGTATAGAAGAGCATACTTTATTCCACATATTAATTAATTATTTGAAAGCAATGCAGAGCAATTATGCTTAACAACCAAACCAACAGAGGATTTGTATCTGACAGGTACCACATTACAATGTTGAGAAGCATCATGCCTTTTTTTGGCAGAGACAACAAGCAAAAAACTGCCACAAAACCCATATTACTTTTAACTTTGCATTTCATCAACACAGTCTACGGTCTGGTGATAATCACAACAATTTTTCACTTTCTTATTTTATTATTTTGGACAAATTTATTTTCAACTTGAATGGTTGAGTATCAAAAATATGCAATTAATCACAAAATATTAATAAGACATGAATACCATTATTTATTTAAAACACTTCTTTAGCAACAAAAATAATACTTAATTATTCATAAATAAAACCCTGGCCCCTTTACCCTCATTAATCATTCACTCATTCATAATCATACCTATCATCACTTAAAAACAAATGGTCCCAGACAGGAAGCATTATCCAGTATAAAAGGTATTGCTCATTTGATCAACTGTTGTTGCATTGTTGGTTAACGTTTGATGAGACTAAAAACAGTAAACACACATTTTCGTGACCACTTAATTTGTGTTGCCACCTTCCTTATGACCAAACTCCAATGGTCTGAACTTGTGGGGCTTGAGGTGTTTTTCCATTGAATTTGAATTTGTTTGCCATGATGTTCCTAGGTGGTATTTATGAGATGATGTGCAACAGAGTTTGTTGTTGCTATTTCCTGACTAAATACATATAATTTTAGTTCATTTTGGCTAATAAACTTGTTTCAAGACTGTGAACGGTCTTTCATCCATCATTGTCAACTTGCCAGAGAGCATCTGCTTCTTAGGTCGGCATCTCTATTTTTTCTTTGAAAACTTCTTTCTTCCTTGCAAAAGGTGCCCTTCAATCCAAAGCAGCTGCTTAATGCAATTCTATCCCTCTTCACAACATTGTAAGAATAACAATATGATTAATTGTAAAATACACCCAGCTGTTCACAGTCAAGAAGAATGTTAAAGTGTTGGCACATCCAACCCTGACAGCTGCCTTCTTCAAGACACACTTCTTAAAGAGCATTTCTGTCAAACTTTTCAGGTACTATAATGACAATTTCCAAACTCAAGTCATAGAGACAATAAATCATAAATATACGCAAAATGTCAGTGTATCCATCATATACTCTTCTAGAGATAATGATGGCCAAATGTACACTTGGTGCGGATTGATAACATTAGTAAACAATAGTCAATAAAACAAATAACCTCTGCCTTTGAAATGCATGTTCCATAACACGTTAATAGCTCTTCACATTCTTATTTAGCATTATTTCCCACTGTTCAAACTAAGTACAGCTTCAACCAAAGATAGATAATTGCATAATTAGATCACATGCTTGCAAAAATAGACCACAAATGCATAAGCAGAAGTCAATCACTCATATATATACATGGTGTTTGATAATA
This sequence comes from Triturus cristatus, assembly GCF_964204655.1. Classification (NCBI taxonomy): domain Eukaryota; kingdom Metazoa; phylum Chordata; class Amphibia; order Caudata; family Salamandridae; genus Triturus; species Triturus cristatus. The sequence continues at coordinate 525,763,034 of NC_140593.1, read as the reverse complement.
TGTTCAGTCTTCACTTATCTAAACTCACCTATTGAAAGGTTGAGACAAGAAGAATCTTGTCTTTGTTGGAATGTCTGGCAAAAGGTTAAAGTATTTGAAGATACCTGAAAGGGGATGAAGCAGTGTAGTTACAACTACCTGATTATTTAACCATGAAAATAGTGACCTGATAACTGAGAAACCAATCAAATAAAACAGGTAAAGATATATCATTATGAGCAACAATGGAAATGGACATAATAAAAATAGGGCAACAATAAACTATTGATTTATTGTAATAATAAAATAAAATCTCACCTCTATAATGTTAACAGAAATCAAAAAATCTGAAAGGTATTGTTATGCTCTTTGTGATGCAAAGTATTTCTCACCCCAAATCCAGTTAAAAAGTAAGGCGTACAGGTATGTGAGATATAAAGAGTCATTTAAAGTGTGGAGTGTGGCATAAATTGACCATCTGCCAAAAAATGATTGATTCTCTGGCTGTCAATCTGTCACTTCTCCTGCTTCATTTAGCTTGTTTCTGGAAGTGGAGTCACCACAGGCTCAACCTTTGAGAAAGGCAAGATGTGAAGAAGCTTGCCTTGATTACTATTGGACTTCCAATGATATATCAGCCATATCTCTTTTCTGTCTAGGTCCACCATACACAAAATTGTACAGCATAACAGTCCCATGCAGGATTTCACGTCACCCCATTCTTAAGGGTCTTCTTTGGAAAATGTAACAGCACTTCAGAGCACTGTGCAATTTTAGCAAAGGTGCCCCACTGTATCAATAGAAGCCTTCTACTGTCCATGGCCTTGGTGAACCATCCACTGGACTTAAAACAAGTCAAAATGTTTAAAAAGACTAGCCAAAACCGTACGAAAAACCATAACGACGTTGTTGAAGCAAAACGGATATGAGAAACAAAAATAATTGTGGGAAGTGGCTTGGGTTTTTAAAAACAGACAATATTTTGCTAAATGGAAGGCACATTAAATGCTCAGAACAAGAAAAACTAGAGGTGAGGAAAGAGGGTAAACATCCAATGGCTTTCACTTGATGCTAGAACCAGAAAAAAAGCTTGATTTGTCCTTTATTTCACAGAATTAGCTCTTCATATAATTATTTTTAGTGATAGAAGCTAGCTCTAAAAACGTAATGAGTCATGATCCTAAATGACACATTCTTTGGGGGAAATGAAGTGTATAATTTGTGTAGGTTTCAGGCTACTGATGTAAGCAATCAGACATCTCTTTAAAATAGACCAAACCTTAACTGTAATAGGATATAATTTCTTAATCTACTAAATGCCTCTCAAACACTATTACCAATTTCCTCGCATGAGAGAGTTTAGTGTAAGGTACACTGGAAATTGCAGTCTTCCGCTACTTCCCTTCAAAGGTGGTCACAAAATAATTCTCACCTTCTCCTTTTAGGGCAAACAGCTGAAGCATAGCAACGTCTTTTGTTTGTTTGTGGTCCATCGCACAGAATCAATACTTTTGTAAGGTGATCAGCAGAAGGACTAATATTTTTACTTGAGACAGACTAAAGGCTTTCTATTACATGGAGATGGATTATCTTCAGTAAACACAATGCCAGAAAGTTTGCTAAGGTAAGTTGAGCTGTGCTTAGTAAAATTTCAACTTGCCTCACTTAAATTTAGAATCTGAATTTACAGAATCTTTATTACCATAATGTTACATGCTCAAAGTACCTTGAATGTGAACATTTTGCCAGTGTGGCTAACTTCATGCATTTGCAAATTTAGATTTAGGCATGACTGGATGCATGAGTTAAGCTCCCTGGAAATGTTAGTGAACACACAAAGATGTACATTTTTTAGTATTCATGAACTTCTTGTAGATAGCTCCCTATTCTGGAATTGCATGAAAATATACTCTACGAAGGGGAGAAATAAGTAGCATTCCAGGATGAAAATAGGAGGTCACCCACATATTTATTGGGTGTATATGGGGTGGTCTTTCTTCATGTGGAGAAAAATATACATTTAAATGTGCAAGTGCACAAGTGGGTCCTATTAATGCATGCACATTTTTTTAACAATGGGAGTTCCTCATGCATAGAGTTTATGGATCTTAGTACTCAAAGAACTTTATGACTGCCATAGCTTTCCCTTATGTTCACCAGATATTTTCTAGAATCAGTTAAAATGTACCCCAGTGTTAGGAAAAATTCTACAATGCCAAGTGTTCAACAAGCGTTCAATATTCATAGTGATGAATTTACATTTTAGGTAGTGAGCTAATAACTCAAAGCATGGGAATGCACACATGCATACAAATATTTGAATGTCTGCTCTGGAATTTGTTTTGTAAGAATCCCAGATGGATTTGAAAGTTTCCAAAGATATAAAACATGTATACAAGTTCCTAATATTATACTCTCCTGCAACATTTTGAAATAGTTTATATGAAGGGTTTAGATGAGTACTACGAGGGCATGTTCAAAAGTTTCAAACTTCATATTTGTGCATACAATGTGCTACCTATTAAAATATCTAAATCACATGTAACCTACTTTTATAGCTTTCACGTTGTCAAAGATCAACCAAGATTGAACTGAAAGACCATATCATCAAAATATTGAGAGTTAAGAAAATCACTTGGGTAAGTACATCTGCAGTTTTCAGACTGATACAGCTGTATCATAGCATAAATGCAAGGAGATACACATACTTGGATGTACCTTGTATTCGGCAGTAGTACAAGTAAATGTATGACCATGTTACTTGGCCATTTGAGTCTCTACTTAGGTTTATGAAGCTTTGCCTGAAGTTGATCATGGCATAAGAAGGTGTATCTGGCATACGACGGTAGCACATTGCATATTAAATAGTACCTGGAATTTAAATCTGGAAACCACTTATAATGACATTAATTAGTATATGTGGCAGAAATTATGGATATGATGGTAGTACCTCTTGGATGTGGCTGGGAGTTAGTATATAAATGCAGTATCTCTTATATGAGACTCACTAAGGTCATTGTAAGGAGGGGGACCCGACATTGACCGCCAACTTACCCCATCTGCCATGCGTTTCATCGAGTGCTGGGACCAGTGTCCCAAATAGAAAGGAGAAATGAAGGTTAACTCTGGTTGATGCCTCTCGTATGCAGAGAAAAGACTAAGCCTCTTCAGAGCGGGAGTCAATGAGAAGGACAGACCTCAAGGGAAGAGGTGGAGCAACTGCCACATAAGGAGGACCCAGGAAACCAGGAAGAACCTGAGATCCTCGAGGGAATGGAGAGCCCAGCTGCATGAAGGAGGACGTCACGTCAAACGAAGAAAAGAGTCAAGCCACATCGGGAAGGAAAGACATTCAGGCAGGAGAGGAAGAGAGCCTAGCTGACACCATGCAATGGTGCGAGGAAGCCAACGGAACCCTCAATAACTGGTGCGAGGACTGGTGGACGCCCCTGGAGGACGCTTTCACGCGTCAGGAGAGTTGCGGCCACTGCAGTACATGATCCGGGTGGGGGAGGGGAGTGAGGGGCTGGAAGGGGTAGTGCGAGTGGTGTGAAGGATGGTGGGGGGCACGAAGGGCAACACCAGGAGCCATATGTATATGCCCGATTGTCGCCGATACCTTCACTTTCACTTGGCACTTGAAAAGCATGTGTGTGCACGACCGTTTCACCTCAGTTGCACTTTTTCTGACATTTGAACCGAAGGATTTACTCCGGTAATTAGGGAAGGAATGGTGGGGGGAATCACTCACAATACTCTGCATGTGCCCGCCCCTAATAGGAAGAAGCAGCCTATGTAAGTGTACCTGCTCCCTGAAAACAAGGGACAGGCTGCCATAGGACAAACACTATATAAAAATTATTTTTTTTCTTTTCTGCCTTTGATTATTTCGCACTTTGTCGCATGGTACCATAATGCTCCTGGGGATGGTGAAGGGCTCTACTCTAGAAACCCTGACCTGCTCAGTAGTACTTACCGCTCCCTTCTTCGTTTCTTCCTGAGACTCCTGGGGACGTCCTCTTAGTGGAAGATCTACCTGGAAAGGAAGAAGACCCTGAATAAACCATAGTAAAGAAGAGAAGACACTGGACTTTGCTATTTCCGGTCATGTTCCTGCGCTCCTAAATAAAACCACACCAAAATTGATCCGCACATTAAGCCTCTGAGATTCTTTTTCCGACCGTCCCTCTCACAGTCATATTTGGTGGCATGTGAACTCAAAGCTGTGCCTAGTTATGTAAGGCTCTTGGCATATGCAGCTCTTCCTAGACATGCAAGATTGTACTTGGCCATACAAGACAATTCTAGGGAATGCAGGATTAAACCTATGGATGATATGGCTGTACATGAGCATAAAAGATTCTAACTAGGGAATTGAGTCATTTTTCCATATATATGGTGCACCTGGCACATGAGGTTGCATCTCAACAAGTGAATACTACCTGTCATATGAAGTTTCATACAATATTTTTACACTGTGGCTGGCCTTTTATTGAAGGATTATTCATTTGTATTAGAGCAAATGCCATTTTCCGTGTGATGTGTTTTCTGTTTTACCATTTGAATGTTGTCATATATCATTGGTTTGACACCATGTCAACATTGCAATGTCTCTGTTTGAAAAACTATATAACTTGTTGCTTCTTGGATGTTTGTCTGATTTTTCCTTGTTTTCATACTGAGCAGTCTCTATGTCAGACTTTATTTTAACTGGTTTTAACAACACAAATTAAGAACTCACCCCCTTGTCTTGTACAATCAGCATCCGCCACACATAAATACTATAGCGTACTTGGGTGTAGTTCCTTGATACCCCAGTTAACAGTTTCACAGAGATGCAGATCCTGAAAATCCTGAATCTTCTTCATTTTCTCCACCTCCCTTACTCTTTTTCAGACATGCTCCTGTTGTTACAGAAGATCCAGTCTAAGCTATAATGTTTGCACCACAGTCCCCACACTCAGTGAACTGTGCTTGGGCAATCCACTGCATTATAAACCACCCTCTCTGCCTCCAGACAGGGCATCATACCAGTGACCCAATGACTCAGTGTGGGGGGTTGCACTGCGCCACTTTTTGGCAATATCTCGCTTCACCAGGGCAAAAACGAGCATCCAAAAAAGAAGTAGCTTCCTGGGAAGATCTACATCGTTGGGGATACCCAATATAAGGAATTGAGGGGTGTATTGAATCTGTGCCCCAAGGCGAAGGTCAACTTTGAGGTTACCATCCTCCAGTATAATTGTATTTGGGGCAGTCCCAGTTCATGTGAATGAAGGAGCCCCCTCCCCCCACTTAAAAGTTTCAGTGCTCCTTCCATCATCTCCTTGTGTTTGCCCCATCCCCCCACATCACAAGCAGGTGGGGGTCTGAGCACTACACAACTTAAATGGGCATTGTCTATGATAGTAGATACCGTGGAGGACCTTCAGTTGTAATAGCAGCACACTCATTTTTATTTGAATTTCCCTAGGGTGCATCAGGGCGGCCTTCCTATCTACATCTTCTATTGAGCCCAGGTCAGCCTCCCACTTGCCTCTGAGGTGTCAGAGGTTGTTGGTCTATTGTTTATGAGTGTGTAGTATGCATATGAAATAGCATTAAGACTTTTTTAATACTGTACTTAGAATAACTTTGAGAGCTTTTCCCTTTACTTAGAAGAGCAGTCACAACGTTGGTTTGCTTTTTGGTACAATACTTAGAGATTTTAGAGACTTTTTCTTGTTCTCTTTGGAGGCAGATTCCATGTCAGTCCTCTTATAGACTTTATACTTCTAGATTTTACAGATGTTCTCACCTATTTAGCAGTGAAATCCCTATGACAGTTTGCTCTTTGACTCTATACTTAGAATGTGTTTGCATAATGGTGCCTTGAGCTATCTGGTTCTGGTGAATAACTAGCAGAGAAAAAATAGAACTGAGACTGAGCCCTGTGCTAATTTCCATGTATTTGCATTTTTGAGAATTTATTGTCATTTTAAATTGAACTAACCAACTAACTATTTTTTCCTTGTGTAATGACTATAAAGTGTAAATAACTCTTTATGATTTTAACTTTGAACCTTGACTGCTGTAAGGTTGAATTCAGATGGTTTATCTCTGTTCCAGTCCCCTGATCCCGAAAATGAGCACTTAACCCCTTCCATGCTGCGCAGATTCCGCCGCTGTGCTGACGGAATCTTGCGCGGGCGTGGTCATGACGGAACGGTTCCGTCATGAGCACAGCTCAACCGTGGCTCATGACGGAACCGTTCCGTCATGAGCACCGAAGGGGTTAAGAATAATACTTTAATGACAACAGTTTTCTGGAAAATCACTATGTTCTGGAAGGAGCGTCAAATATATTCAGAAATTTCTTACAATTAAATATTGCAGTCCAAAAGAAGATGTCTGCTTCAAATTCATTTTCTCCATTTTGCATCCCGTCATATCATCAATATCAGCCAACTTGAAAACAGCTAATACTTTTCACAGCCAACGCGTTTCGTCCCCTTCTGGGACATCATCAGGACTTCAAACAGTAAAAAATACTCAATCCTCACGTATATCTTATTTTGTATTCAAAAAGTCACTGCCCACATCCTTCGCTCGGCCCGATAAATCCGGATTTATTGGGCCGGACGAAGGACGCCTTTAGATACGTGGGCAGTGACTTTTTGAATACAAAATAAGATATACGTGAGGATTGAGGATTTTTGTGCTTAGAGGCATAACGACCATTTGGAGAAACGTTTGTTTTCGATGTGAAAAAGAATTAATAAAGAGATTTGGTCCATTTGGTTGCATTATAACATAGGATAATCGGTGATGGATAAGAAAAGGATAAAATGGATTTTTACTGTTTGAAGCCCTGCTGATGTCCCAGAAGGGGACGAAATGCGTTGGCACTGAAAAGTATTAACTGTTTTCAAATTGGCTGATAATGATGATATGATTGGATGCAAAATTAAGAAAAGAATTTGAAGCAGACATCTCAAGGATCTTCTTTTGGACTGCAATGTTTAATTGTAGAAAATTTCTGCATATATTTGACGCTCCTTCTAGAACATAGTGATTGTCAGTAAATAGTGGTTGGTGACGGTGAACCACGAGAAGTAGAGCGGACCCACAAAGTATTAATACTTTGAAGATATTCCCCAGAATTAGCTCTCCAGTGCACACAGGGTTTGACCCCCATCGTCTTGCTTAGTTTTCCGGAGAACACAATATGTGCCAACAATTGCTAAACCTGCATATAATGGCAGTAAATTGGCATCTGAGAGGTTGTGCCAGCACTTGTACCTGAAAATTCCAGGTCTTACAGCAGATATGAGCCTCTGCCTAGCAGAGAAAACAATACTTTTTTTATGAGGCTTTGACATGTGAAGGTCAAACTAGCACATGATGCTTGGATCCTGGCTTATTGTTGTTACATCGTGAACGGGCTGTGTATTCATCCCAACAAAGTTTCTTCCTGTAGTGTCACCAGGTTGCAAGCTTAGTTAATGCCACTTCTGTGATTTAATCTGTGTTACCAACTTCAGTCCACAGGGTTCGCCGACCAACAAATCTTTTATTATGGACTGAGCGTTCACACAGCTTTGTACGATTAAGGAAAAGATGGCGTTAAAGTATAGCTTGCAAGAGTACATGCCATCCTTTTATCACTGAAACTAACTGTATTCACAAATACAAGGAGGTAAAGTTCAGCCCTTGCTTTGGGTTTCATACTAAACACGACAACCAGAAGTAGTATTACTCTGAATAAGACTTGCATTCGCCTTTCTAAAAGGAGGTTCGATAAGGAATATAGAATTAGTATGTTAAGTGGAACCACAGTTACATTCATGACAGAAAAGATGTCTAATCCCTCATCAAACAATCAATTGACATTCAAAGAGCAGAGGAAAGGCCAGAGGTAATTGAACCTGACATTCGCTGATTATGTTGTACAACCTGATGTGAAGAGGAAGTTAAAAATAGTAACCCATTTGATGGTTGATTGGCGCATTTAATGCCCTGTTTCCGTTGAATCTGACTGCTTGTCAGACTCCTCAGAGTGTGTGACGCAGTGGCGCAGGGACAACCTGAAGTAAATTATATCACAAAACTCACTTAATGTATTTTCCATTTTAAGACACTTATTTAAAGACATTCTTCTTTTCCACTCTGTGGATTTGGTCAGCCCTATAAAACCATGTACATATTCATTAGTGACCTACTGCCATAGGATGTGTTTTTCCCATTAGGTACCTTTAAGAAATGTTAAAAACAAATATGTTACTAAAAACAATTTTAGTGAAAATATCATCTTACGTCAAACTTTCTCTTCAGACTGCCTCGAAAAAGCATAGATTGATAAAATTATGAGGAAAGTACTGCTTCTGCCCAACACAGAAACCTTCCTGGCGCCATAGCTGCCTTGGTGACACCTGAATTAAATACACCCAGTCACTCTCTCATTACACATGCGACCTTTCTGAGTTAATCATATGCGGTTATTACCTTAATTGTTTCAGGAATAGGCCTCTTTATCATTTAATTGGTAACCAGCAAATTCCTCTAAGATAACTCTTTTGGAGAAATTTTACTTTTCCATTTGAAACACCTTTTACTAACACATCAAAAAGTATTTTCCACACACATGTAGATAATGATTAGCATTTGTGACCTGTCCTCTGGGGCACAGGAGAGTGTGAAAGTGGAAGGCTGAAACGTAAAAGTTTTATAGCAGATATTTAAAAAGGAATACACATTTGCTTGGTTTACAAACTAACCTTTTCGAGTATTTCATAAACCGGCTGTACCATTGAAACACACTGGGGCTTATCATGTGACTTACAGTATGTGAGAATGTGGCACTGCAACCAGTAAGTACATTTGCAATGTTGTTTACCAGGTGTGGTGTTACTACCCATTTGAGATCTAAACCTGGGAATGAGAGCAACATGGGAATCACCCTTGTTCCCCTGGTCCAGACTGCAAACCTTAGGCTATTGAACTATTCCCCCATCTGCAGGTTTCAATTGACAAAATCTGTGCTGGGAAAAAGTGCAGTATTTTCTCCCAAGTTTGAACCCCACTCCAAGCAAAAATATTTTTTTTTAGATTTTTGGAAATTTACATTTTCACCTGCTAATCTATTTAGCAGATGTTGTCACTGGTTCAGCGCTCCCTCTCTCAAAATTATTGAAACATCATTGACGCACAGGATTTAAAGAAGCCCATTTATTTACTGCTCTGTGAGGTATTAAAACATCAACTGGCACATGCATCAACGTAGGCTTTTGCGATTCCTTATTTGCGATTATTAAGGAATTGCAATTAAGGAATTGCAAAAGCCTATGCATGTAGGAATCGCTATAAAAATAGCGATTCCTACACATTCCTTATTTGCGACTCGCAAATGGAGAGTCGCAATTAAGGAAAGCCGTCCCATTCATTCCTATAGGCCTCCAGCCCCATCTGAATGAATTGGAGATTGCATGAGCAATTTGCGAGTACCAGTAGGTACTCGCAAACTGCTCATGCAATTTCAAGGGTGCAAGGGTGTCAAAATGACACCCTATTGCACCACTGAAATTCATCTGTGCACATATGTTGCATACACACATGCCCTAAGGGCATGTGTGTGCGCAACATGACACTTTGAAAAATGCACAAAAGTGCATTTTTCAAGTTTTTGCAAATTACCATGAAGTTCAACTTCATGGTAATTTGCTCCCCCTATTAGCGAAAGCGCTAATTTTTTTACTTTAATGCATTGCATTTAAGGAATCTCAATTTGGGATTCCTTAAATGTAATCGCAATTTAAGTAATCGTAATTTAGAGATTCCTTAAATTGCGATTTTTGCATTTGAAATGATGCATCCCAAATGCAAACATACCAGTCGCAAAGGGGCAGATTCTGAGAATCTGCCCGTTTGCGACCGGTTTTTCCTTTGATGCATGTGCCTGCAAATTGTGAATATAATGCATATACAGGCACAGAGTAGACAGGACGACAGGATAAGGTAGTGAAACTCCCAGGCAAATTGCAATATCCTTATAGTGTATGACACAGGGTACGTTATCTTATATATTATAATTTGCACCCTGAGATACTTCATTCCTTATAATACGGGGTCACATCATCATCTTTTTCCACAAATCACTTAAATCCTTGCTGTGCTGCTCTTTCACATGAAAGAGATTTTATGTTTGCAGACACAAAGAAAGAATTTAAATCTTTATTTCAAAATTAAACTCACCAAAAAAGCAGATCTTTTTTCAAAAAGATGTTAGAATCAGTTTAAACCAAGTTCGTTTTTTAAAAAGGTACTGTTACTTGGAATGTGTAGAAACATTAAAAAAAAGATGTTGGGGCACATGCATCAAGTAAAATACCATTCACAAACAGGCCGATTCATAGAATCGGCCCTTCTGCGACCAGTAATTTGCATCAACCCAAAAGCAAATTTGCAAAATAGGTAATTGTAAAATTTGCGATTACCTACTTTGCGAATGCATTTAGGGAATCGCAATTTGCAATTCCTTAAATGCAATGCAAGAATCAATCTAAAATTGTGACTTTGCAATAAGGAATCGTATTACCATCAACTTCAAGTTGATGGTAATTTGCAATTCTTTGGAAAATTGCATAAAAATGCATTTTTCTAAGTGCCATGTGGCGCACACACATGCCCTTAGGGCATGTGTGTGCGCCACATGTGCACACATGCATGTTTTATGGGTGCATCAGGGTGGCCTTTAGGCCCCCTAGAACCCTTGAAATTGCATTTGCAATTTGTGAGTACCTGTTAGGTACTCGCAAATTGTGAATGCTGTCCCATTCATTCCTATGGGCCTACAGGCCCATAGGATTGAATGGGAAGGCATTCCTTAATTGCAAATCACAATTTGCAATTCGCAAATAAGGAATATGCTAAAATTTTAGCAAAACCTACATGCATAACGAATTGCGATTCCTTCATAGCGATTCCTTAATAATTGCTATAAAGGAATCGCAATTCCTTACTTTGATGCATTAGCCCCATTATCTTTTAGATAATTACATTAGGCCTGCAAAAAATACACCTTTTCTGTTTATCATTGTTCATTTAAAAAACAGCACAGAAGAAGGTAAAGACACATTTTGTTTTTCTCTTTAAACTACTGCCCTAATTATGCTATTATAATTGAGCAGCTACATCATTTCTTTATTATAGGTGCGTCACAACTGTAATAAGGAAATAATAGAAACATTTTTATATACAGGGATTCCAGGTTTCCATGTGTTACATTGAATTAATATGTTACAATATAATTTCATAATAATAAACATTAAAAGCATACTTGGCTTAAACATGACCTTTATTAAACATATAAATGAATAGTTTAATGATTCAAGAATTTTACTTAAAATGTAATGCATGCCACTCATGAGTGTCATGAGTGATGTGATATATGATGTCATCAGGAGTGCTTCATGGGTCTAAAGTTATAGCTAGTTTTTCATTTTGTAAATGCAACTTCTTATCTCATTTCAACACCTAACTATAATGTCACTTTCACCTTTGTTTTTTGTAGTACATTTCTGGTGGGGTTTCAACCTATGTTAAGATCTTATTACAAAACCAACTGTAGAATCATCTTAACTTTGTTTTTTCCATGAATTTCTATGTTTTTGCTATCATATTCTAAGTGGGGCATATATGTAACCCTCCACTCCAAACCTACCTGCACTGCCACCGTTTTCAACTGTATGTAGCAGCGATTCATAGGACTCAACCCACTGCAGCCGGGTTCCTTGAGTCCAGAAAGTTTGCTTAAGGAAGCAAATTTTCTATATTCGGGTGCCTCTAACCCCTCAGTAGCCAGGCTCCTTGCGTCCATGAAGCTGGCACCCTGTGGAGGAGTTTCTGTGTGCAGGCTCCCCCAGACTCCCTGCAGCAGAGACCCTGAGGTTTGGGAGGGTCACCTAGAGGTGGAGTGTCCACAGGCAAGCATAGGTGGGTCCCTTGAGTTCATGTAGCATGCAAGCACTGCAGAGTTTCTAGGCAAGCACCCATAGCCCCTCTTCAGCCGAGCCTCTCTGCAGCCAGGCCCCTTGAGTTGGGAAGCTTTCACCGACCATCAGAGATTCTGGGGGCCAATGAGCACATCAGCAGCTGTGCCACATGAGTTTGGGAAGCTTGCACCAATAAGCAGCGTTTTGGGGAACAGGTGAGCCCCTCGTAGCTGGTCTCTTTGACTTCAGGATGCCTGCATCTGTTGGTGGGATTTCTGTGGGCAGGAGCTCAAGGTCCTTCTACAGCCATACCCCTTGAGTCTGGAAAGATTGCACATGTAGGTGGAGTGTCAATGGGGTTTTGTGTTTCTCCAGAGCCGGGACCAGTTTGTCTGGAAAGTTTCCACCCATCAGTGGATTTTCAGAGTATGCAAATGCCCAGTCCAGTTGAGCAGCCCCTTGAGTCCGAAAACGTGCTCCCTTCATTGGCGTTTCTGGAGGAGGGCAAGTCGCTTTGTAGCTGAATCAATTGATTCTTGGAAGCTCAAACAACATGGTGAGACATGATCTCAAAATGACACATTCATTGGAGAAAGGAAGTTTCTAATTGGTGTAGGTTTCATAGTACCAGTATAAGCAATCAGACATCTCTCTAAAATAGATTAAACCTTATATGTAATAGGATGCAATTTCTTAATCTAATAGTTGCCTCTCAGACTCCATTACCAGTTTCCTCGCATGAGAGACTTTCCTACGCTGTAAGGTACACTGGAGATTGCAGTCTTCCCCAACTTCCTTCCACAGGTGGTTACATAATAATTCTCTTCTTCTCCATTTAGGGCAAACAGCTTGACCACAGCAACACCCTTTCCCTTTTCTGTGGTCTGTCCTGCAGAATCAATACTTTTGTAAGGTGATCATTAGAGGTGCTAATATTTTTTACTTGAGACAGAGTAAAGGATTGCTATTAAGAGGTGGATTATCTTCAGTAAACCCAATGCCAGGAAGTCTGCTTAGGCAAATTGAGATATGGTGAGCAAAATATAAACTTGCCACACTTAAATACAGAATCATTATTGCCATACTGTTACATACTCAAAGTACCTTGAAAGTGATCATTTTGCCAGTGTGGCAATATTCATGCATTTGCAAATTTAGGTTTAGGCGTGACTGGACTTGTGATTTGGTCTACCTGGAAATGTTGGTAAACCCACAAAGATATAGATTTGATGGTATTCATGAGCCTCTTGCAGATAGTTTCCTATTGTGAAATTGCATGAAAATGTACTCTACCAAGGGCAGAAGTAAGTGCCTTTCCAGGGTAAAAATAGGAGGTCAACCACATATTTATTGGGTGGGTACAGGGTGGTCTTACTTCATGGGATGAAAAAAATAAATATAAATGTGTAAATGCACAATTGGGTCCTATTACTGCATGCACCATTTCCTAACTGTGGAAGTTCCTCATGCATAAAGTTTATGGATGTGAGTACCACATTAATTTTATGACTGCCATAGATTTTCCTTATGTCCACCAGATGTTTTTCCTGAGTCAGTTAAATTAGCTCCAAATTTAGGAGTAACTCTACAATGCCAAGTGTTCAACAAGTGTTCGACATTCATAGCAAGGGCTTTATGTTTTGGGCAGTGAGCTAACAACTCGAAGTTATAAACATTTTTGCAAACTTCTAATATTATAGTGTCCTGCCACATTTTGAAATAGTTTATATCAAGGGTTTAGATGATACTGCAAGGGTGAGTTCAAAGTTTCAAACTCCTATTGGTGTATACAAAGTTCTACCTATTAACACAGGCAAATCACATGTAATCTTTGTTTATAGCTTTCACATTGTCAAAGATCAATCAAAATTGAACTGAAAGACCATGTCTTCAAAATATTGAGAGTAACGAAAAAACACTGGGATAAGTACATCTGCAGTTTTCAGACTGGGCCTATCATATGACGAATATACCTGGGCAGTTTAAGCTGAACATGACATAAAGGCATGAAGATGCACATACTTGGATGTACCTTGGCATTTGGCGGTAGTACAAGTAAATATATAACCATGCAACTTGGCCAGTTAAGTCTCTACCTGGGTTTTTGAAGCAATGCCTGAGGTTGTTCATGGCATATGAAGGTGTACCTGAATATATGACGATAGTACATGGCATATGAAATAGCACCTGGAATCTAAATCTTCAAGCCACATATCATGACAGTATTTAGTATATTCACCAATGCCATTGTAGACCTCATTGCACCCCAGTCTCTCCCATTCACTGACTACATCCTACTCGGAGACCTCAAGTTCCACCTGGACAATCCCAGTGACCAGAACACCACTCCCCTCCTGGAACATCACCAGCATTGGACTCAAGCAGCTAGTCACTGCTCCAACCCACATAGGTGGACACACACTTGAGCACATCTTTGCCAGCGTGAAATTCAACTACAGCCACACCTCTGGACTCTCCTGGACTGACCATCATTGTATACTTCAAGTCTTCACCATTGTAACCATACACCACTGCCATCATCACTCCCCCGACCGCAGCTGGATCAAGGCCACCGAAGAACTTCTCATCAGCTTCCTCAGCACCACCACTCCACCAACGCTTACAGACGACAACACCGCCCTCCACTAGTCCAGACGCACCTGCAGATGTCTCCAGAAGTGATGGAGCCACAACATCAATCAACTCTGCAATGCAGTCACCCTTGCACCATGGCCTCCATTGTGCGCCAGCATAGGGGAAAAAGACAGGGGGGCTTATTCATGAACCCCTTCTGACAGTTTCACCTCGCTAGTGCGTCATTTTCTTGACATACTTGTAGTGTGATTCTTGCACCACATTGCGCCGTATTTGCAAAGTGAAGCATTTAGGCATATGCGTGACCTTGTGAAGCCCTGCGTCACAAACCTGTATCAGGTATGATATATGCAGGGTGGGCGTTGCTACGCAGCAAAGCCTCATAGGATTGGCGCAATCCATCAGATTTCACTACATCAATTGTGGGATGCCACTGCGTCAGTACCATATGCCTGCCCCAAGGCAGGCATAAGGGTGGTGCAGTGCCACAGGGATAGGCTGGCCAATGCATTGTTGAAGTTGCGTCATGCTTGTGACACAACTGCAGCAATGCGTGAATTTAGCACTGACAGATACTTCAGGGTTCCAGACGTATCTGTCATTAATTGCGACATGGAGCGCCGCACAGTGAATACAGCACATCCATGGTGTCGCAAGAAGGGCATAGTGATGCAAAGCAACACTTTTCCTGAATGAAGGCCAGGAATGCGCCCTATCTTACTGATGGAGCGCATTCCTGTCCTGTAGTTTTGTCACAGGGCAGCACAGCAACATTTCTTGCAGCGCTGTCCAGCACCAAAATCTTCTGAAATGAGGCCCCAAGTGTTTGCACCATTTTTAAGACCAGCTATTTTCTGGTCTTAAAAAACTGCCCCTAACTGTTAGTGGCAGTTTTTTTGTGTTGCACCATACAAGGAATTCTTTGTAAATATCGTGAAGTGGGTTTAATGGCAGTATTTGCACAGGAATGCCTACCTTGCATCTCATTTTCGTTAACTCCCGCTAACAGAAGTGGTGATCTTAAAATTGAAATTTTTCACCAGAAAACAGCCGCTAACTGAGGTTAGCGGCAACCTGTAAATAAGGTGATAAAAAAAAAGCTGCCGTAACGTCAAACAATTGACTCTACGGCAGCATTAACTCCTTGTACATTTGCCTCTTGGAGTCCCAGTCCAATCCATAACGTTCTCACCACAGTCCCCACACACACTGAAATTTGTTGGGGCAATGCCTTGCACTAAAACCCACCCTCTCCATTTCCATATAGAGTGTCATTACCAGAGACCCATTGATTCAGCAGGGGGTGGGGGTTGCACTGCCCCACCCTTTCGCAATATCTCGCTTCACCAGGGCAAAATCGAGCATGCAAAAAATGGTCCACTTCCTGGGAAAATCTACATGATTGGGGATACCCAATATAAGGAACTGAGGGGTGTTTGGGATTTGTGCCCCCAAGACGAAGGTCACATTTGAGGTTACCATCTTCCGGTATCTAATTGTATGTGGGGGCCAGTCCCAATTTGTGTGAAGGAAGGAAACACCCTCCCCCACATCCCAAACTGTTCGGGGTCTGCGCACTAACCATCTTAAATAGCCTATGATAGTAGACCTTGTGGAGCATCTTCAGTCGTAATAGCTGCAGACCTTCATTATTATCTCGAATTCCCTAGGGTGCATCAGGGCGGCCTCCCTATCCATGTCTTCCATTGAGCCCAGGTCATCCTCCCACTTGCCTCTAAGTGGTCAGAGGTTGTCGGTCAGTTTATGAGTGTGCAGTATGCATGTGAAATAGCATGGAAGACTTTTTAACTCCTGTACTTGAATTTAAAAAACTTTGTGAGCTTTCCCCTTTACTTAGAAGAGTAGTATCCACCTTAGTTTGCTTTTTGATACAATACTTTTTTTTTAAATTCTTTTTATTGAACATAAAAACAAACTTCAGATAAACATCATGTACAAGCATACATTTTCGTGGTCAAACAAGTGTTACAAATACCCTATAACACATTGGGTATGTTTTCCAATTGCTCGCTGCTACCACCATTTCCTTCCAGGGAGGTACCACCCTCATATTCTCCTTGGAAGTCTTTGGACACTCTTCATGACACTGCCCATTGGCCTCTATACTTTGCCCATGCACCCCATAACTTTTCCCACTTGCGTGAGCAGCCTCTGGTGGACTGCTTGTTCCTCCCTATGGCACCAAACCATATCTCTCTTCTAGGATTTCAATGCAGGGGCCTCTGCTGCCCCCATGCCTGGGCTATATTACTCTTGGCCCCCCTCCTGCCAAGGCCAGCCAGGTCCTGGCCCACTGTGGCCATGTAGTCTCTCCTGTTACTCCCAGAATATGCCATCTCAGCTCCATCTGGACTCTCCCTCCCACCACTGCCGCCATTACTCGGGCCAGACCTGCCCAGTACACTTGAATTTTGGGGCAAAACCACAATATGTGAAGGAAGGACTCTTTCTCGCCACATCCCCTTGCGCACTTTTCGGACACACAGTTGCCAATACAGAATTGAACCATTTGTGAGGCATAGGACCTATGAAGAAAGCTGAGCTGAACAAACCTGAAACTTGCCCTAATAGCTATTTCTCTGGGGCTCTGTAAGGCTTCAGCCCAATCATCGTCCTCGAGTAAACTCACATCAGATTCCCAGGCCTCCCTCAAAGGTCCCATACAGCCTGGGGAGTTGTTCCCGAGCTTTCTGTATGTGAGGGATATTGCTTTTTCAATCATTAGGTCTAGGAGGAGTCTGTCCTCGAGTGGTGAATATTCCGGTATCGAAGTCCCGTCTTTCAGATGACTGTGAAGCGCATTCCGCAGCTGCCAGTATTGAAGATACCACCCCCCATTTGGAAATCTTCCCGCAAGCTATCAAATTCAACCATCTAACCTCCCTTCCAGACATTTCCCAATAAGTCAATCCCTATAAGGCTCCATTTCCGAAAGCCCTCTAGTCGTTTCAATTCTCCCAAATAATCTCCCTTCCACAGTGGTGTCTGTTCACTAAGTTTAGCCTCCCAGCCCGTCATTTTAGTTGCCTTGCGCCATACTTCGATAACTGTCTGTGTATGTACCAGGAGGTGCGCAGTGCCTCTCCCTTTCCGATATGAGCTCTGCCAAGTAGCTGCCTTTGCTCATCATCAATCGGTCCACTCTATATGCCTGTTCCTCGAGCGGGAAAAAGGCCAAGACATTAATATTAATAAGTTGGGAGGCCCAATAATATTTTCTGATACCTGCAACAGCCAGTCCCCCTTCATACACTCCTGTCTGGAGATTCTTGAGTACAATCCTGGGGCTGCCCCCTTCCCCACAGCAGAATAGGCTGTTCGGAGTCGACGGCCTGAAAAAATGTTTCCTGGATCAGGTATAGGGTACTCTGAACTGCATATAGTGAATGTGGGAGGGTCATCATTTTAAATAGAACGGCTCTGGCAATGACGGAGACAGGAAGCCGCCTCCAGTGAGTCGTGTTGTCTCTCAATCTGTCTAGTTGTGCCTGCACATTTAACTGTATGCACTCGTCCTCTGACTTCGCTATCCATATGCCCAGATATTTGAATGTCTCTTTCAGCACCAGCTCCGAACATGCCGATGTCAAGCCTGGAAGCTCTCCCGCCAGAGAAAACACGAGGGATTTATCCCAATAGACACAGTATCCTGAGTATGTACCAAAGGACTGTATTATTTGAATGAGCCTATGGAATGTTTGTCGAGGCCTGTGGGCATAGAGCAGGATATCATCTGCATACAAGGATATAAGTTCTTCCAAGCCCCCCACCACATCAATGCCTGTTACCAACGGGTCTCCCCGTATACAGACAGCCAACAGTTCCAGTGCCAACGCAAATAGCATCGGCGACAACGGACAACCCTGCTGTGTGCCCCTATGAAGCGCAAAAGCCCTGGATATAGTCTTGTTAATTCTGACTCGGGCCATCAGAGCGGTATATAATAGTCGTATCCACTTCTGCAGCTTTGGGCCAAGTCCTTCCTTGTCTAAGACAGCAAATAGGTAGGTCCATTCAATAATGTTGAATGCCATCCTTGCGTCGAGCGCCACTGGCAACTCTGATTTATTTTGGGGCATATGCATTACGCCGTAGTAAAGACATCGCAAGTTGAGACTAGTGCTCCTGTGCAGCATAAAGCCAGATTGATCGTGTTGAATTAGGGACTGTATCACCGGACTCAAGCAATTTGCAATAACCTTGGCCAGTACTTTAGCTTCAAAGTTCAGAAGGGAGATGGGTCTACAGGAGCTACAGAGATCGTGGGGTTTTCCTTTCTTTGGGATGACCACTATGGTCACCATCCTCTCATCCACATGGAGTTGACCCTCGTCTCTTGCCCCTAGAAAAATATTGAGCATGTGCTGGGCGAGCTTCCCTTCTACACATTTGAACAAAGCTGTGGGGAGTCTGTTCGGGCCTGCTGCTTTCCCTGACTGCAGATCCCATTTGGCACTTTCTACTTCCTCTACGCTTAAGTCTGAGTCCCTATCATTATTCCCAAGTATCGGCAATGTCATGTCCTTTTGCAGTTCGTAAAAGTCCTCCTCCCCCCACTTGGTCTGTGACTGGTAAATGTTCTTGTACTACCCAGCGAAGACTTCCGTTAACTCTGCACCTGTTCCTCTCTGCACACCCTCTTCTGTCCTAATTTCAGAGACTCAGTTTCGACTCCTATCCCTCCTTTCCAACCAAGCAATCAATTATTGGCTTATCGCCCAGATCGTATACCTTCCTCTGTGTGGCTATTGCATGTGTATGGGCAGCGTCTTCTTCTAAGTCTCTGAGTTCTTTTTGCTTGAGTTTGTGTCCAGTGTCTCCCACAGAGTCAGAGCCTAGTGCCAGCCCAAAATTCAGTATCTCTCACTCCAGGTAATCACACTGTGTGCAGTTGTCTTTACGCTTAGCCCCACTTGTTGCCTGCATGAAGTCCCTGGCCACCACTTTATATGCCTCCGAGAGTATGAAGTCTGACCGCACAGAGCCAGTGTATTCAGTAAAGTACTGTTCCATGCATTCCTCAAACCGCTCCTGAAACTCCTGATCCCTGAATAGGAAGGGATCCAGCCTCGGCAGGAGAGATCAGTGCCATACCAGCCCGTACATCTGTCCTTCCACTGGCGAGTGGTCCGATAGTCCTTGCGCCTTATGGCACCCTCCCTGGAAGAGTCTCACCGAAGCAGTGTGTGTGAAGATATAGTTCAGCTGTGATCCACTTCCATGGGCTGCTGAAATGTGTGTAAATTGTCTTGTCCTGGGGTTGTGGCACCTCCAAAGGTCCACCAGTCCCAGTGCACTCACAAATGTGTTCAATGGTTGAGGTCTCCGAGCTCCGGGGGGATTTACATCCCTGTCTCTGTCCGGAGCCATCGTGTTGTTCATGTCTCCCCCAGAAGCAAAGTGCCCTGCGGCAGTTTGAGTATTAATTTACTAAGATCTGGGAGTGTAGTCCTGTGTAGTCATGGGGGTATATATACCGAGCAGATGTTCACAACTTGTCCCTCCCACGTCCCGGACAGGGCGGCGTAGCGTCCCATGTGGTCACACCAAGTGCGATTCACTACAAATGGCGCCACATTTTATGTGAGTATAGCAGTACTCCTGGAACCCACTGTGAAGCCAGCGTGCACCAGGAGTGTACAGCCAAATCGATTTAGTGCTAAATAATTATTGCCTTTAAGGTGTGTCTTTTGCAGGAGCACTATGTCTGGCGAGTATCTATGCAAGTATTGTAACTCCATGGTACATTTTATCTTATCTCCCAGACCATTCACATTCCAAGAGAGAATTGTCAACTTTCTAGCCTTTCGCGCAGCCATCTGGGAAACCTATGTGCCCCTTCCCCCCTCCACCTCCAGCATATCCCACCCCCCGTGAGCAACAATGTATAGCATAAAGTCTCGGGTCGTAGCCCACACTTGTCGGAACGTTGTTTCTGAAGCATTAGTAACCCAACTTAAGACAAAAGAAGTGAAAACCCCCTAAATAACTCCCCCCTCCCTGCTACCCTGCCTTGTAGGTCTAGAACTACCCACATGCCAATTAGCAGAGAGCCTGTCGCCCAAAAGAACAATAAACTAGCATAGGGCTGACTGGCACCGCAAGTCAGAACCCCCCCTCCAGAAACCTATTCTAGCCCCAAATATTAAATATAGCTGTATTAATCAAGTCAATGCTCCATTGTGACGGTATACCATACTTGAATGTCCGTGGCAGCAGGCCTCGGCTCCCACCCAGCGGGTCTCAATCTATACCAGTGGCCCTTCCTGGGCCTTATGCTCAGTCTCTTGGAAAAAGAAGAACTATTGATGGACAGAATGCAGAACAATGTCATACATTCACTCCAGTACAGAGAGTACTCACCATGCCATTCCAGTTTGGACCCAGCCATATGCAAATCAGTCTTGACCCTGTGCCCAATGGGAACAGTCCAGCCCGAACTGCAAGTCCAGGTCCTCCCTGGGCTGGAAACAAGCATCCTAGGACCGGTTTCGGGGTTTCACCCCTCTTCAGCCAGGATAGCCTGATTCCAGTGGCATGGAGAGCACGGGACTCACGTCTGAGCATACCCGTCCCACTCGGGGTGACAAATGCAAAAAGAACTATTGATGGACAGAATGCAGAACAATGTCACACATTCATCCCAGTAGAGAGATCTGGGCCTAAATCATAGTTTTTTTGCTCACCATGCCATTCCAGTTTGGACCCAGCCACATGCAAATCAGTCTTGACCCTGTGCCCAATGGGAACAGTCCAGCCCAAACTGCAAGGCCAGGTCCTCCCTGGACTGGAAAAAAGCATCCTAGGACCAGTTTCGGGGTTTCACCCCTCTTCAGCCAGGATAGCTTGATTCCAGTGGCATGGAGATCACGGGACTCACGTCTGAGCATACCCGTCCCACTCGGGTGACAAATGCAAAAATAACTATTGATGGACAGAATGCAGAACAATGTCATACATTCACCCAAGTACAGAGATCTGGGCCTAAATCCATCTTTTTTTGCTCAGCATGCCATTCCAGGTTGGACCCAGCCATATGCAAATCAGTCTTGACCCTGTTCCCAGTGGGAACAGTCCAGCCCGAACTGCAAGGCCAGGTCCTCCCTGGCCTGGAAACAAGCATCCTAGGACCGGTTTCGGGGTTTCACCCCTCTTCAGCCAGGATAACTTGATTCCAGTGGCAGTCTCTTGGAGTCAGCCATTTTCCATCACTTTCGAGTTTCGCCGCTCCGACTGCTGGACTCCAGGAGCGGGAGCCTCTGGACCGTGTCTCAGACCTCTCATTCTCTGCTTGTCGAATCGGGGACTCCAGATTTTGGTTCCTGCTTCCCCGCCAGTTATCCTCCCTGCGTCGACTACGTTTCTCGGGGCACCCCTCCTCCAACCATTGCTGAACCTCCGCTGGTTTAGTAAAGTACCAGGATTTGCCATAATCAATTGAGTTTTTCTGGGAAGAGCGCCATGTGTTTTATTCCTTTCTCTCTCAGGGCACGCTTCACCCCATCGAATGTACGTCTCTCTTGTTGCACTCTCAGGGTAAAGTCCGGAAAGAATCGTATGACCGAGTTATCGTAGGGAAGATGTCCACGCACTCTAGCCACCTTTAGAATGGCATCTCGGTCCCAGTAGTTCAGGATCCTGACTACAATTGTTCGAGGGGGGGTTCCAGGGCTCAGCGCAGGGACTGGGTCCGGTGCGCTCTTTCTACCGTAAGAAAGGTAGAGAGTCTTGTCGGCTTAAGATGGTTAAGTGTAATATCTTCTATATAGAGATCCATTCTCAGGCCCACGGCCCCCTCCGGAACCCCCACCACTCTGATATTTTTGCGGCGGGCCCTTCCTTTCTGGTCCTCCAGTTTCAGGGCCATTTATTTGTGTTGGTGCGTCAGTTGTTGAACACATTCTTCCAATTTGCGTGTTGTAGATTGTAGCTCCGCAATATTAATTTCCGATGTAGAAAGTCGCCCGAGGTCTTGCGCATATCCACTCGCATCAGATTCCTCTCAATCGTGACCTTATCTATTTTCGTCTCTAGGGTCGTATCCAGAACTTGGATGGCCATCATAATTGCATCAAGGAGACAAGATGGCGCAAGGGTGCCTGTACTGGCAATAGGCAGCTTCTTTAGCGCCAGAGCTAGGGGAAACACAGGGGTGTGCTGTAGTTTTGTAAATACGGCGCATCCCGGCATTTTGAAACAGACGGAGCGCAGTGTTATCAATTCTGGCACAACACTGCACTCCGCCAGTTTCTAGTTAATATGCCCCTTAGAGATTTTAGAGATTTTTCCTTGTTCTCTTTGGAGACAGATTCCATGTCGGCCCTCTTATAGACTTTATACTTTGAGATTTTATAGATTCTCTTGCCTATTTAACTGAGAAGTCCCTGTGACAGTTTGCTCTTTGACTCTATACTTAGAATTTCTTTGCATTATTTCACCTCATGCTATCTGGTTCTCCCAATTTAACTAGAACAGACACTAAGCCCTATGGTAATGTCCATTTATTTACTTTTTGAGAATTTATTGTCATTTTGATTTGAACTGACTAACTATTTTTTCCTTGTGTGATGACTCTAAAATGTAAATAAAACGTCATGATTTTGACTTTAAAACCTGACTGATATAAGTTTAAATTGGTATGGTTTATCTCTGCTCCAGGGTCATCATCTGTGGGACACCAGGACCCCGATCTCAAAAATGAGAACTTAAGAATAATACTTTAATGTCAGCGGTTTTTGAGAGAACAAAATTAGTGCTAACAATTTTGCTAAACCTGCATATGATGGCAGTAAATTGGTATCTGAGAGGTTGTGCCAGGACTTGTACCTGAACATTGCAGGTCTTACTGCAAATATAAGCCTTTGCCTGGCAGACAAAGCAATAAGTTGTAAATGAGACTTTGGCATATAATGGTCATGCTACTAGCACATGATGTTTGAATCCTGGCTTATCGTTGGTACATCATGAACAGGTTGTTTATCCATCCTAACAAAGTTACCTGTAGTATTACCAGGTTACAAGCTTAGTTGATGCCACTTCTGTGATTTAATCACTCATACTAACTGCATTCCACAGGGTTTGCCATCCATTTATATATTTCATTTTGAGAGTTTTATAGAGCGCAA
Source organism: Triturus cristatus (assembly GCF_964204655.1). Taxonomy (NCBI): domain Eukaryota; kingdom Metazoa; phylum Chordata; class Amphibia; order Caudata; family Salamandridae; genus Triturus; species Triturus cristatus. The sequence continues at coordinate 525,739,345 of NC_140593.1, read as the reverse complement.
ACAAGACCCTTGCGGATATCAGAGCGCTTTACAGTAAGTGAGGTTCTTTATACATAAAATAAATGGAAGTTAAACACGTATACATGACATCCTGTACAAGTAAAGCAGAAAGGTTCAACAATGAACAATCCCGTTGAGTCAGATAAAGGGTAGATAAAATGTCTAGGTTGTCTAGAAGGTCCCTTGTCATAGTAGGATTAGTATCTTCTTATTAGTATCATCAAATCTTTTTCTATGGACAGAGCATTCACACAGCTTTGTAAAATTAAGGAAAAGGTGGCGTTAATGTCTGGCCTGCAAGAGTCCATGTCATCGTTTCAGCACATTAACTAATACAGGAGGTAAAGTACGACCACAGTCTTGCTTTGGGTTTCACACTAACAGTGACAACCAGTAGTAGTATCACTCTGAATAAGGCCTGCATGCGACATTTCTAAAAGGAAGTTAGCTTAAGGAATACAGAATTAACATGTTAAGTGGAACCACAATTACATTCATGATAGTACAGTCTAATACCGCATCAAACAATCAATTGACATTCAAAGAGCAGAGGAAAGGCCAGAGGTAATTGAACCTGGCATTCGCTGATTATGTTGTAGAACTTGACGTGAAGAAGATGTAAAAATAGTAACCCATTTGGAGGTTGATTGGGCATTTAATGCCCTGTTTCAGTGGAGTCTGACTGCTTGGCAGCCTCCTCAAAGTGTGTGACGCAGTGGCGCTGGGCCAGTCTGAAGTAAATGATACCACAGTCCTCACTGAATGTATTTTCTATTTTAGGACATTTTTCCACTGTGTGGATTAGGTCAGCCCAATACTAACATGTACATATTTAGTAGTGGCCTACTGGCACAGGATGTGTTTTCTTGTTATGGAACCTTTAAGAAATGTTAAAAATGACTTTGCTGCTAAAACTATTTTATTAAAAATGTCATCTTACCTCTTCAGACTGCCCGTAAGAAACATACATTGATAAAATTAGGTTGAAAGTACTGCTTCTGTCAAACACAGAAACCATCTTAGTGCCATTGTCTGCTGTTGTAATGTAGCTGGAATGTTAGGGGTGGTGGACTCTGGTCATCATAGGTCATCTTAAAATGACCAGATAGTAAGATTCTAAAGTTGTCATTTGATGTGGGAGCGGTAGAGATTAAAACTGATGCTATGGTTGGTGCTGTCTTGAAATAAAGATCCTTTACTTCTTTTGATGTACTTTGGCGTGTTATGGTGATCCTAATACTGGCGAAGAGTGCCTGAGAGGAGACAGGCATTTCGTGACAACAACCTCTCCTGAACCAATTGCACAAGGTGAAATGTGGGGTAAGATTGCATATATACATTTTTGTGAGGAGAACTAAGGAAACTACCCCAGCATTTGTGTGGAACTGTACGGGACACTGTGTAAGCTGCCTGCCAATTTTTGGTGATTGTGGCATCGAGAGAGTAACATTGCAAGAAATTGTCGACATACCAGCAGTATATTAGGCTCGTGTGTATCAGATGCAGTGCACAAGTGATTCCGCACAAGGTGGTATCCCACTCCTGATACTCTTTGCTGAGGCTGGAGCAGTTCATGGGCAAGCACGCACATTTGCATTGACGCGTACCACGTATTCTGAACAAGCCCAATTTCCCTGTAGACAATTGAACAGAACAACACTGAGGGCCATCTTTGAGGATTGGGCGAGTACTGGTGCATTTATATGGAGATTGTAATGTTCCACCTATGGTCTCCACTGACTTCATTTGCGGTGGCATCAGAATTCTTTTGAAGTAAGAATTTCTTCATCTGAATAGGGATTTCCGCAATAACGCCACTATCCTTTGTGTGAGGGATACTAAGGTGATTGGCACACCTTGTTTAGCCAATCAACACATAAGTGTGGCCATCCACTTTTGGAGGATGATTACTACGGTGATTTGCACACCTAGCTTTGCCAATCGTTCACTGTGTGGTTGCTGTCACCATTTGTGGGAGAAAGAATCCATGATGATTGGCACACCTTTTTGTATTTCACCTTCATAAGTTGTTTGACTGTATGGTGGTGAGCATTGAGAAGTCAAGTTGCTATGCAGGTATCATTAAACCACCAGGATGTCCATTACCTTTTGGACTTTATCTTTTGAATGGTACTTTTCAACATCCTATTGTGTTTTGAGTTGAACTGTTATAAAGTCACTATTGATTCAACAAACATGCCATCTCCCCAGTTTTCGATCACATTAGGGTGAACTGATAATACCATGGAAAAGGTGGAAGAATCTAGTTGCTATTGGAGGAGAAAATCTCAGCTGCTAAGAAACAAGCAGTTTTGCTCCACAATTTGGGGCTGGAAGGACGTAATATTTGTGATAGTCTGGAATCCATGATCATGGGCAAGGCGGAGGGTGGTGCTGATGATGTTTTTGATATGCCAGTTCTAATGTTGGAAAACATTTTAAAACAAGGATTAATGTGGTATTGGAACATCACAAGCTTTTTTCCAGGACACAGGGGAAGGAAGAAACTGTTGGGAATTATATAGCTTTTTTATGTACCCTGGCACACTCTTGTGAGTTTGATTCCTTGATGGACTCTCTTATCAGGAATCAGTTGGTAAGGTGTATGAACAATGTGAGGGTCCAAGAAACATTGTAAGCTAAAAATCCAGATCTATAGGAATCTATTGGAATTGTAGAGGGTGTGGAAAGTACCAACACATGGGTACGTGTCCTCTGATTCGCGGGGTGACGTGAAGGAACCCCGTGTGTGTGAGACAGTTGGTGAGGTTGGTGTGAAAACCAAACAGGATGATGAAAAACTTAAAGGTGGTGTAAAACAGAATAGCAGCAGTAAGAATGGTATTTTGTACAAAATGAAATGTTAGCGCTGTGGGAGGCATGGCCATTCTGCAAAAAGTACACAATGTTATGTCAGGAATTCGGTGTGCGGGCGATGTGGTAGGAAGGGTAATTATGATCAGGTGTGCAAAGGTGTGTAAAGTGATATGGGTCAGTCTCACAGTGTGGATTCAGTTGCAGAAGAGGTGTGCAAGATGGTTTTTGCAATAAAACCAAATCAGAGTGAAGTGGCTGTAGGACCATTACTGATGCCAGAGTGTCACATCAGGTTGGATGATAAGGATATAGTGGTGTTGGCGAATTGAGTGTCAACCTATAAAATGATGGGTGACAAGAATTGGGGAAGGGAATTTGATGATGGAGAAATAACCCTGTTTTCACTGGACATAAATCCAGTAAGTTATGGAGGGTCCAAGATTGATGTGTTGGGTTATGCTGTGATGAGAATTGCTTTTGAGGGCAAATAAACTGTGGGGAAAGTGTATTTTGGAATCCGTGGAGATAATTTGATGATGCGTTGGCACCACCAGCATGGCGTGGGAATAATACTGACTCCCAATGCTGTGCATCTAGTTATGTTTGTATCATTGGAGCAGGGCAATGATGACATTGTTGTAAAGTTTCCTGGTGCATTCTATGGAAATTTGGGTCTGATGCTTGAAACTTTAAAGGTTGCAATCGACAGGTTGCTGAAAGAGGGTATAATTGAGGAGAAGGAGTTTTCTTAATGGCTTGCCCCGATTGTCCTAGCACCCAAAGATGGGGGGAAACAGATTTGAGTGTGTGTGGATCTTTGTGACCAAACATATATGGGTTGATCGCCAGCCACTTCAAAAGATTTCAGAGCCTTTGATCATGTTGGGTGATCTGAGAATGTTCAGTGTGGTAGATATTTCATGTGCTTACCATTAGGTGAACTTGCATGATGAGTCCAGGCACTTAACTTCTTTTGTAACACGTTTGGGAGCATGCCCTTTGGGCTGGCGTCTGCAGTGGCATGTTTCCAGAGGGTGATGATGAAGGTGCTTGAGGGTGTTGGTAATATTCTTTTCTTTCAAGATGATATTTTGATCCATGGAAGAGATCATAAAGAGCATGACAAAGTTTCAATTAAAGTGTTAGGAAAGCTAGCAGAAGCTGGTCTAATGTTCAAAAAAGAAAAGTGCAAGCTCAGAGTTTCTGCGCTTTCCTATTTGGGGCCCATGATTTTGGCTGAAGGAATCAAACCAAAGGTGAATTGGTTGATTCCATTATTAAGATACCAGTTCCTGTTTACAAAGATCAAGTGAGGTCTTTCCCTGGTCTAGCTGAATATTACTCTAAGTTCATCCCCAATTTCTCTATTTTGTCTCAGCCCATCTGAATGTTTTTGAAGAAGAATGTGAAGTTCGAATGGTCAGATGACTGAAAAAATGTATTAGTGCAATGCCTACATTGGCACATTGTGTTGCCATGAGGAGAACCATTTTTACCACGGATGTGAGTCTAGAAAGCCTGGGTGCTATGCTCTCTCAGAAAGATGGCAGTGAGGAGAAGTTGGTGGCATTTGCATCACATGCACTGAGGTGTGCAGAGGAGAGATACTCTGTGATAGAAAGGGAGGCCTTGGCATGTGCATGGGCAATCAAACATTTCAAGCTTTGTTTTTGAGGCAAGCCATTTATTGTTAAGTCAGACCACAGACCACTGGTTCATGTGTTTTCTACCAGGAAGAATGACAAGCTTACTCCCCCCATTAAAGGCGGGTAGAAGGATTAGGCAAGTTCAATTTTCAGATGGAGTACATTTCAGGATCTAAAAATTGGGTTGCAGACAGCTTATCTTGTCTCCCAGTAGAAAGAGATTTGGGTGATGAAATGTCAGGTGTAAAGGTGGATCAGACTTTTCTGTCAGCTGGATCAGTGAAAGTGCTTTCCAAGAGAGTGAGTGGAAGTCTGCAAGGAAGGCAGATAATGTTGCAGGGGAACTCAAGGAGTCCATGCTCAAGGGTTGGACAGATTACAAAGCCCTATCAAAGTCATAAACGGTGTATTGGAATGTGAGGCATGAACTCAGTTGGACTGGGGGAGAGTTGTACAGGGCCAACAGGATAATTCTGCCCATGGCAATAAGAGACATCTTATCTAGCACATGGGAGCCATCTGGGAACAAACCTCACTAAGGCCAGGTTGAGGGAGTGGTATTGGTGATCGGTTTGGATAGCCAGATAAAAGGGGTTGTCAAGGAGTGTCATTCTTGTGCAAGGAATGATAAGAGCAAAGTTGTTGCAAAAGCTCAGCTATCTCTGGTTGAAGTACCTGTGGAACCTTGGAAAAAATTAGGATTAGACGTTTCTGCTCCTTTCCATCTTTTATTGCAGAAGGAACGCTATGTGATTCTTATGGTGGAATACATTTCCAAGTGGGTTGTAATGAAGTGTGTCGGCTCCACTTGGGGAGAGGATGCAGCCTCATGGTTAGAGCGGTCGACCTTGAATCTGGGGAATCAGGTTCTAGTCTTGGCAACGATGCTCAACATCCTGTGATTCTGGGCAAATCACGTAATCTCACCGTGCCTACCAAAAGTGAATGTGTTCTTCTGTAACTAAACTGGTGCTCATGTAAAGTGCACTGATACCCGATGTCTCGGGTTTAGTTCGCACTATATAAAACTCCCCCCAATTTTTTTTTAAACTGCTACCAAGGTGTTAATCAATTTCCTCAAAGAAGACTTTCTTTGCGGAGGAATTCCAGTGGAAATCATAAAGGATAATGGGGTTTAATTGACCTACCACGAGATGCGTGACTTTTTGAATAGTTTGTCCATTACTCACCTCAAAACCGTGTTGTATTCTCACCAGGCCAATGGTCTCACGGAACGTATGAACGGTGTGGTCAAATCTTGTGTGCAAAGAACTGTTGAGTCTAGGAGACCTTTGTTTGAAGTATTGAATGAGGCGTGGTGGGCTCATAAGAATGTGCCTAATTAAGTTATGTGCAATCCTCAATTTTTCTGGATGAGGGGACGTGTAGGCAATAGTAAATTGAACCCAGCATGACTGTGTGGGAAGGAACTGAAAATGGAGCAGGTGCAATGTGAAGAAAAAAAATGGATGGTGGCGCAGAAAAGAGTATCGAAGGAACTACAAGAGTTCTTATTACTGAAGGAATTTGTAGTATCCTGAAAGTTTTATGGTAGTATGTATTCCTTTTACTTAGTGTGGGTTAAGTTATCTTCTAGAATGTACCTGTTACCTGGAGACAATAAGAATACAGCAGCGCTGTTGGTTGGAGCTGCTCTTCTGGAGTCGGTGTTTAGTGGCTCCACTGACCATTTAGCCATGACTAAAGCATCTTCTTATATCCTTCCGGTTAAGTTACTATAAAAATATTGGCAACAATTTTTCTGCTACACTGTTGAACCCATTTGTGCTACTTATCGCTTTCTACTCAAGACTCTCTCCACTACAATTATTTCAACATATGGGAGCTTCAATATTTACTGAGGAAAGCACTAGCGCTGATCAGTACTAGTGTCACAAAGGGCACTGATTTTTGGTGTGCTGGATTCACCAGCAAATTTTGATCAATGAAGTTTTCCAAACTTGAAATTGCTCTTCATTGCAGTATTTTATTCATACTTATGAAATTATATTCATGGAAGTATTCAATAGTTTATACTTGGTATTCAATTCCTTTTACAACAATCCATATGTTCCCAACAATCCTTATATTCCTATTCCAATGCATTTCGGCCTGCTGGCCTTCATCTGGGAAATCTATGAAACAAAGAGTGGTATCTATCACTAATAATTCTTCAAAAACAAACAATGTTTAACTCACTAAATCTTTGTCACATATTATCTGGCACCATCAAGTGATATACATACTATGCTACGTTCGACAATTGAAGTAGCCATTTACATTTACGCGTACGGATTATTTTCCGATGTTAAAACCAAATGCATGCGTGTTTTTTCTGCTGTTAACTGGAGCCTAGTAACATTACAAATTAATCTCGCAGTCAGATTGGCTAGCGCAACGCGTTAACTAACAAGCATTCGTTGACGCTTTAAACCAATGTTAGCAGTTCTAATGTTAAAAAGGTTCAAGTTGCCTCGAGTGGGCTGCAAGCATTAAACGTAACGTGGTAACGTTACTATTTCAACTTACAGACAGGTTAAGTGGCGTGGCACATTAGCCGACAAATGTTTGTAAGCGCTTAAAGCAAATGCTCGCGGTTCCGATATTAAATGAGTGCAAGCTGCTTCGGGTGGGTTACAAGTATTTAAACGTAATTCCTTCTTACCGAATATGTAGGAGACTGAATTCTATCAGCGCTGTAAGCAGAACGTTCTCAGCGCGATGCAAGTTGGCGTGTGACGCGTGTGGGCTGTACTACGATGTTTTAAAGTCGCGCATGTATCAGTTAAAGGGCCAGTGTCTATATGTGTGTTTCATACTAAGCAATACTAACACTTAATGGCAATGATGATAGTTACAATATATTATACCACGGAAACAGTGTATCATAATGTACAATTAACATAATCATGACAGAATATTAATAGATTTATAAATAACAACTAAATTCAGTTCTTTCATTTATCCCCTGAGGACGCAGGGTTTGCAAGTAGAATATCCAGTGATTTTCACGTGTCAATAAAGTCTTTCTGTTATCTCTCTCTTCATTTTTTTCCACAATTTCCAATATACATGCTCTAATCTGGTTAATCTGATGATTTTGTTCAATGAAATGGTTGGCAACCGCTGATTTAAACACTTTTGTTCTTATATTACTTTTGTGTTCAGTTAATCTTGTTTTTAGTTTACGTTCGGTTTGTCCCACATAGGCTTTTCCGCATGGGCATTTTAGCATATAAATAATGTTTTTTGTGTCGCAGGTACCATTAACCTGTAGCTTGATTTTGTTGCCCCGCATGGGGTGAGTGATGGTGTTACCCTCCATGATATTATTGCAATTACTACAGTTTCTGCATGGGATAGTGCCTTTAAAGGTTATTAAAGGTTTTGTAAGAGTGGGTTTCTTTATGATTTCACCGAGATTTTTAGCTCTGGTAAATGCAAATGTGGGTTCATCCTGGAAGATGTTATTGAAGTCCAGTTCTGTTTTGAGCATACACCAATGTCTTTTGATGATTTTCTTGAATTGTGGAGTGATAGTAGAATATTTACTCACGCATGTAATTTTAGTTGTTTTTACACTTTTTTGAGAAGAGAGTAACATCTGCCTGTTCTTGGCTGTGGCTCTTTTGTGGGCATCCTGTAACACCTCATTTGGGTATCCTCTTTTCTTAAATTTGTCAATCATGATTAGTGCTTGTGTCTTGGATTCCTTCGGGTCTGAGACAATCCTTTGTACGCGGAGTAATTGTGAATATGGTAAGTGTTGTTTGAGAGGGGTAGGGTGGAAACTTTGGTAGGCAAGCAAATTGTTTCGATCAGTTGTCTTGGTGTATAGAGTAGTTTCAAACTTATCACCTATTTTAAGGATGGTTACATCCAGGTAATTAATTTGTTTCTCATGTACTACATGAGTAAATTGAATCCTTGGATCAATCAGGTTTAGTAGTTGGATGTTGTTGATCAATTGGTCTTCTGTATCTTTCCACAAGATAAAGATATTGTCTATATATCGCAGATATAGACGTAACCCTTGTTGCCATTGGGGATTTTGTAGAATGTATTTATTCTCATACTGGTGCATGAAAATGTTCGCGTATGCTGGGGCTGCTGGATTTCCCATGGCGGTGCCAGACTTTTGTAGGAACCATTTATCCTCCCATTTAAAGAAGCTGTGCATCAATGTGAAATTGAGTAATTCCAGTAGAAATATTTTCATATTTTCGTCATATTCCATCTGAAGTAAAGCAGTTTCCACGGCCTCTATCCCTAATGTGTGGGGTATAGAGGTGTACAGTGCTTGTACATCAATGGTACACATGAGTATCTTTTCGTTGGAGTCCAATTTCACGTTATCCAACTTATTTAAAAAATCTGTAGTGTCTTTAATGAAAGAGTTCATGTTGATGACGTAAGGTTGGAGGTATTTGTCAATTAGTTTGCCAATAGGTTCCTGTATGCTGCCACAGGTTGATACTATGGGGCGACAAGGTGGTTGTAGGAGGTTCTTGTGGATTTTTGGTGTAAGGTAAAACCTTGGTGTTTTGGGATGATCTATAGTCAGATATTTTTTCATCTTGTCATCCACGCATCCTTTATTGATGCCTTCTATGATGATGGTTTGTAGTACCACTTGTATTTCCTTGGTGGGGTTTTTATCGAGTTCCATGTAGGTATTCTCATCATTAAGATGAGCTTGAGCTTGTGAAATGTAGTAATCTTTATTCATGATGACCAGAGCGCCACCCTTATCCGCTCTCTGACAAATGATGTTGGGATTGGATGCTATGTTTTTGAGAATAGCTAGTTCTTTCTGGGTAAGGTTTTTACTTTTAGTTTTTTTGCGATAGTTGATCTTACCTAAGTCTTGTTTAACCAGTTGTTCGAACAAATCCAATGTCTTATGGCTGATGGGAGCCATGTAGGTGCTGGTGGTAGTGAGACCTTTAAGGGAATCCTCCTTACTTTGTTGTTGGTCCTGTTGTTCTCCTACTATGTTAGAGAAAAAATGACGCAATCTGAGTTTTCTCATCAGTTTAAAAAAGCTTATATTGACTTCTAGGTGGTTAGTATGGGCAGTGGGGACGAATGACGTACCTTTTGCAGAATTTTCATTTGTAATCTGTTTAGGTGGATATCAGAAATATTGATGACTAGGTTGTCTTGGTCTTCTTCTTGTCTTTCTTGGACAACATATGTCTGGTCTGTGGGGGGTCTTTCTCCTTCACTTGTTCTAGATTTTCGTCTTGACCTCCTCGGTCGTCCCCTTCGCTGGGGCCTTCTCCTAAAAAAGGCTGAGCTGAAGTGATTGCAGTAGCTGTAGGTGCTGCTCTAGTAGGTCTTTTTCCGGACGCATCTGATGTGCCATCTGTATCAGAGGAAGAAGTATCAGTTTGTTGTGTATATGGGCGGTTTTGTCTTTTTCTGGCATATACCTCTGCCCAATTATATACTTCATTTAACTTGTAGTCGATGGTATCGCGGCGGTATTTGCGCAGTTTTCTTTCATTGACCTCCTCCGTGTGTTTTGCCAGTTGTGTTTTGGTGTCCTCTAGTATTTTATTGAGTTCCTCAGTTGTCATCATTTTACCTAATTCTTCTTTTACTGTGGTTAAATCATTCTCAAGCTCCTCCAGTATTTGAGACAATTCTTCAACTATCAACAGGATAAGGTCCAGGGAGCATTTATTCAGGATTGCATACCATTTGTCTGTAAATTTTTTCGAATTTTTGCATAGTGATGGTTTTAGCAGTATTCTCAGTCCCCTTGGGATTCTAGACGCTTTATGATATCTGATCATGGTATTTGCGTGAAGTCGTTGGTTAATGATTTTACGTGACAGGTACAACAGTTGTTTCATTTGTTGATCTTTGGATTTAGTTGTTGTATATGTGAAGGTTTCTTCTTGAATGAGTGAATATATTTTTGCAGATTCCTCGTTGGAGTATGCGAAGGTATCTGCTTTTGTCTCCGTGAGTTTCGTAATTTCATCATATTGCATTTTGTTAATCTGCGTGCTACAACTATGAGGCAGGACTTTAATACAATGATTTAGATGATAGTCGTGCACAGCTCCAAGGTAATCTTTAGGTTAAAGGCGTAAATCGTGCTCCTTCGTTTACTCCCTGCTTTGGAGTATGTGCTATGAACTGAGGAAAGCACTAGCGCTGATCAGTGCTAGTGTCACAAAGGGCACTGATTTTTGGTGTGCTGGATTCACCAGCAAATTTTGATCAATGAAGTTTTCCAAACTTGAAATTGCTCTTCATTGCAGTATTTTATTCATACTTATGAAATTATATTCATGGAAGTATTCAATAGTTTATACTTGGTATTCAATTCCTTTTACAACAATCCATATGTTCCCAACAATCCTTATATTCCTATTCCAATGCATTTCGGCCTGCTGGCCTTCATCTGGGAAATCTATGAAACAAAGAGTGGTATCTATCACTAATAATTCTTCAAAAACAAACAATGTTTAACTCACTAAATCTTTGTCACATATTATCTGGCACCATCAAGTGATATACATACTATGCTACGTTCGACAATTGAAGTAGCCATTTACATTTACGCGTACGGATTATTTTCCGATGTTAAAACCAAATGCATGCGTGTTTTTTCTGCTGTTAACTGGAGCCTAGTAACATTACAAATTAATCTCGCAGTCAGATTGGCTAGCGCAACGCGTTAACTAACAAGCATTCGTTGACGCTTTAAACCAATGTTAGCAGTTCTAATGTTAAAAAGGTTCAAGTTGCCTCGAGTGGGCTGCAAGCATTAAACGTAACGTGGTAACGTTACTATTTCAACTTACAGACAGGTTAAGTGGCGTGGCACATTAGCCGACAAATGTTTGTAAGCGCTTAAAGCAAATGCTCGCGGTTCCGATATTAAATGAGTGCAAGCTGCTTCGGGTGGGTTACAAGTATTTAAACGTAATTCCTTCTTACCGAATATGTAGGAGACTGAATTCTATCAGCGCTGTAAGCAGAACGTTCTCAGCGCGATGCAAGTTGGCGTGTGACGCGTGTGGGCTGTACTACGATGTTTTAAAGTCGCGCATGTATCAGTTAAAGGGCCAGTGTCTATATGTGTGTTTCATACTAAGCAATACTAACACTTAATGGCAATGATGATAGTTACAATATATTATACCACGGAAACAGTGTATCATAATGTACAATTAACATAATCATGACAGAATATTAATAGATTTATAAATAACAACTAAATTCAGTTCTTTCATTTATCCCCTGAGGACGCAGGGTTTGCAAGTAGAATATCCAGTGATTTTCACGTGTCAATAAAGTCTTTCTGTTATCTCTCTCTTCATTTTTTTCCACAATTTCCAATATACATGCTCTAATCTGGTTAATCTGATGATTTTGTTCAATGAAATGGTTGGCAACCGCTGATTTAAACACTTTTGTTCTTATATTACTTTTGTGTTCAGTTAATCTTGTTTTTAGTTTACGTTCGGTTTGTCCCACATAGGCTTTTCCGCATGGGCATTTTAGCATATAAATAATGTTTTTTGTGTCGCAGGTACCATTAACCTGTAGCTTGATTTTGTTGCCCCGCATGGGGTGAGTGATGGTGTTACCCTCCATGATATTATTGCAATTACTACAGTTTCTGCATGGGATAGTGCCTTTAAAGGTTATTAAAGGTTTTGTAAGAGTGGGTTTCTTTATGATTTCACCGAGATTTTTAGCTCTGGTAAATGCAAATGTGGGTTCATCCTGGAAGATGTTATTGAAGTCCAGTTCTGTTTTGAGCATACACCAATGTCTTTTGATGATTTTCTTGAATTGTGGAGTGATAGTAGAATATTTACTCACGCATGTAATTTTAGTTGTTTTTACACTTTTTTGAGAAGAGAGTAACATCTGCCTGTTCTTGGCTGTGGCTCTTTTGTGGGCATCCTGTAACACCTCATTTGGGTATCCTCTTTTCTTAAATTTGTCAATCATGATTAGTGCTTGTGTCTTGGATTCCTTCGGGTCTGAGACAATCCTTTGTACGCGGAGTAATTGTGAATATGGTAAGTGTTGTTTGAGAGGGGTAGGGTGGAAACTTTGGTAGGCAAGCAAATTGTTTCGATCAGTTGTCTTGGTGTATAGAGTAGTTTCAAACTTATCACCTATTTTAAGGATGGTTACATCCAGGTAATTAATTTGTTTCTCATGTACTACATGAGTAAATTGAATCCTTGGATCAATCAGGTTTAGTAGTTGGATGTTGTTGATCAATTGGTCTTCTGTATCTTTCCACAAGATAAAGATATCGTCTATATATCGCAGATATAGACGTAACCCTTGTTGCCATTGGGGATTTTGTAGAATGTATTTATTCTCATACTGGTGCATGAAAATGTTCGTGAATCCAGCACACCAAAAATCAGTGCCCTTTGTGACACTAGCACTGATCAGCGCTAGTGCTTTCCTCAGTTCATAGCACATACTCCAAAGCAGGGAGTAAACGAAGGAGCACGATTTACGCCTTTAACCTAAAGATTACCTTGGAGCTGTGCACGACTATCATCTAAATCATAGCTTCAATATTTATTCAGCACCTACTGCCACTTCTACACTCAAATGAGGTAGGAGTTCTCTTGAGCATGAACTGAGCCATATATGCTATTAAGGTTTAAAAATAATAGATTATATTACATTTTTCGTTACCCCAACTGCCTTCGCTCACGCCTTTGTCTCACAGGAACCTGCTTGTGCTGTTGCGGCATGCAAACTCCTACCTTCTTGGAAAACGGTGCCACGCTCCACTCCAAGTGCTGCTCTCATCTGTGTACTTCAGATCTGCACACGTCATCACCGCCACGTCAGATGCCCCGCAGTACGTTGACGCAGCTGCCATTTTAACACATTGGGAACATTCCCATTCTCTTTATTTGGCCTACGTTGTTCATTTCTTCGCATTTCACGGTGAAAGTCTGTATGGCATCGGAAGCAATGATATTCCATCAACAGAAACCTTAACTTCAAAATTTCAAGGCTAATCAAGGCTACACCCTGTGTGTTAACCTGCTGGAATACAGTGATGCACACACCTCACAAATATTGCCAAAGTTGATGTTTTAAATCTATTTTTGTAATACATATAGAAGTATTATAGCTCCTTTTTGTGCTCGTTCTCTGTTTCCTGCTACATGATTTCTGTGTTTTTGATCATATTCTAAGTTGAGCTTACACATAACCCTCCACTCCAAACCTACCTGCACTGCCACAGATTTCAACTGTATGCAGCAGCGATTGGCTGAAACCACCCCTCTGCAGACGGTTTTCTTTAGCCCAGAAGGCTTGCTCCTGGCATAGGAGTTTCCATATTCGGGTGCCCCTAACCCCGCAGTAGACGGGCCCCTTGAGTCCATGAAGTTTGCACCCGGTGGAGGAGTTTCTCAGTGGAGGCTGCCTCCAGACCCTCTGCAAAGGAGCCCCTTGAGTCTGGGAATCCTTCACCCTGCATGTCCAAGGACCCTTCACAGCCAAGCCCCTCTGTAACCAGGTCCCTTGAATAGGGGATGCTTGCACCCATCAGGTAGAGTTTCTGGGAGTGAAAGAGCCCCTCTGCACCTGAGCCCATTGAAAATGGGTGGATTGCACCTGTTGGCAGAGTTTCCATGGACAGGCGAGCCCTCTGCAATAGATGCCTTGAGTGTAGGAATTTTACACCAGTTGGCAGAGTTTCCAAGGGAGGGCAAGCTCCTTGAGTCGGGGGAGATTGCACCTATCAGTGGAGTATCCAGGGTGGGCACCCCAGCCCATCCACACCTTGGTCTCTTGAGTACAGGAAGCTTACAACCATTCGCAGAGTTTGCATGGAATGGTGAGAATGTACGCAGTCAGACCATTGAGTATCGTATGCTTGAACCCATTAGGGGAGGTTCTCGGGTTAGGCAAGCTCCTCTGTAGTTGTCTCTCTTGAGTCTTGGAAGCTTGCACCCATCTGTAGCGTTGCTAATAGTGGGCAATCCCATCCACAGCCGGGCCCTGGAGTCTGGGAAGTTTGCATCTATCAGTACTATTTTGTGTGATGGGGGATGCCATGCCCTGTGAGTCCGGGAAGCTCGCGTATGTCAGCAGCGTTTCTGGGGCTGGGTGAGTCCTTTGCAGCTGGGCCACTTGAGTCCAGGAATCTTACATCCATTGGCAGAGTTTCAGTAGGAGAACAAGCCCCTTCACAACCAGGACCCTTGAGTCAGGGAAGATTACATGCCCCCACCCCTCCACATTGAGGCACCTTGAGTCAAGATAGCTTGCACCAGACGAAGATGTTTCCATGAGCAGGCACTCCCGGAGACTCCACAACTGTGCCCCTTGGGTCTTTGGTCTGGGAAGCATCCACCCATCAATGGATTTTCCATGGATGGATGTGTACATCCTGTCTGCAGAGGGGCCCCGTGGGCCCAAGAAGCTTGCCCTCATCATTGGAGTTTTCTAGGGACTGGGAGCCCCTCTGTACACAGTTCCTACAGTCTTGGTAGCTGGCACCAGGATGCAGAGTTTAAGAGGGCTGGGGCCCATGCCCTCCACAGCTGAGCCCCTTGAATAAGGGAAGATTACAACCTTGGTGAAGATTTTATGGGTGGATGAGCCCCTCTACACCCAGGCACCTTGACTATGGGAAGCTTGCACTAATTGGTAATCTAAGGTAACTTATCCTGTACATGTTGTTAAATCTGTATGCTACTGTTCAGGGAAAACCAAGTTACATGAATAATTCCCTACTCTGGACACTCTTTACCTGTATCAAACCCCTGACAGTCACGGAACCTACATTGAAAAATGAAGTGGCTATAAGTGGGGAAGTAGGTACTGTTAACACTGTTTATTCTAGCCAGACAGTTTACTCTGTACCAGACTGTTTGCAGACAGTAAAACTCTCCTGCGAAATACACCATAGAGAATTAAAAAGTATCTATAATGAGCAGAGTACACTCTGTGCAAAAAAGACACTGTTTGCTTAAAATACCCAAGGTCTGAAGGTGTTAAAATATATTACCTGCAGCCTTCATACTTTGGTGAAAACTTTACAGATAGTCCATCATCTGAAGCCAAAGAAGAACATGTACATAGGTTATTACCTGGTGCACACAGTCTTCAATTTTTTGTAGAAATTGTCTTGCGCAGATGATTCCGTCTAATAACTCAAGGCTGCTTACAATAGTTAGTATGTAGCATGTAGAATCTTTGCCCTGCTGGAAACATT
Source organism: Triturus cristatus (assembly GCF_964204655.1). Classification (NCBI taxonomy): domain Eukaryota; kingdom Metazoa; phylum Chordata; class Amphibia; order Caudata; family Salamandridae; genus Triturus; species Triturus cristatus. The sequence continues at coordinate 525,723,649 of NC_140593.1, read as the reverse complement.
TTCTGTAGTACCAAAAAACTTGTGTGGAACATAATGAACACAAGTCGTCAACTGTCACCTGCACACAGATTTACTCTTCAATACAAAGATTTCTAACATGTTCAATACCTCTACACACCTATGATGCATTAAGAGCCCATGGATTTTGTGAATACTTGTACTGAATAGCTAGACACAGGCTGTACAAAATTAAATGGAAAAGCTACTCGCCACTAAGAAAACTATAAAACAAACTAGCACACTCATTGTCATTGGGTGATGTCATGAATAATGTCATTTAAGGTATCATCAGTGATGTCATTAATGATGTCATAGAACAAGTCATGAGAGATGTAATATGTGAGATGATAAGCAGTGCATGGTGGGGCACAAGTTATAGTTATCTCTGCTAACTATAACTGGTGAATGTCTGTGTTTTTTAGCTCAAAACGTTAATGTTGGCACTGACATAATCACTGAACTAAACGGTTACTTTAGCCTTTGTTTTTTTCAGTGAATATATATATATTCTCTGAAAAACAACACATTTAAAGTAATGTTATAGTTAGGTGAAATGTTCAGTAACAACGTTAAGTTTTAAACTCTAAAACCCTCAAAAATTCATCAGCTATAGTTCTGGTTATCTTAATTAACTATAACTCATTAACCTTTGCTATTTTCAGATAATTTCTAGGTTATTTTTTAACTTAACTTAATATTTTATTACCATACATAAAGCCAACCGTTCGCTATGCACAGCCTTCGGCCCGGCAGCCAACCCTGCGCAAGCATCCAAATCCACACTGCAAACAGCCTTCGGCCGTAAGCGACGGGGGTGCTGGAAAAAACATTGCCAACTCACCCAGAAGCCCACACTGTGCATGTCTTTGGCCCTGAATGACTAGAGATTAGTCGTAGGGCCTCAACCCCTTACTGCCATGACAGGTTGGCCACAGGGCCTGGCCTGTGGCCAGGCCATGATGCCTGGCCTAATGGCCAGCCCCACCTCGCAGGCAGCATGCTACGCTGTGCACAACCTTTGGCGTACACAGGATAGAATTGGTCTTCGGGTCCCAGGGACCCTTTCCCCCAGAGACAAAACACATATATTACGCGGAGGGCTCTAAGCATTATTGGGCCTTGGGGACCCCATCTCCTTGCCAAATGCCATTTAAAACAGGAGGGGGCCATGTGACCCCCTCCCTGTGCCTTATTAGGGCCCAGGGACCCCATCTTCTGGGACCAAACTCAATTAAAAAGGGGGATGGGGCTACATTGGCCTACTTGCTTAGCCTCATTAGTCTTCAAAGACCCTAAGAACCCCATCCACTTGGGGCCAAATTATTCAAGGGAAGGCGGTGTGGGTTCCTTCCCTGAGCCTGGTTAGGCCCCCCATCCGCCGGGGTTGTATTTTATTAAAAAGGCGAGGGGGTCTTCACCGCCCCACTCCCCAAGCTTCATTAGGTGCTAAGGACCCCATCCCCAGTGCCGTATGTATTTTAAAAGTGAAGGTGGGGTCGTATGGCCCCCTCCTTGAGCCTTCATAGGCCCTGCTGACCGCATCCCCAGCGCAGTATTTTCTTAAGAACGGGAGGGGCCACATGGTCCCACTCCCTGAGCCTCATTAGGCCCTGGGGACCACATCCCCCCGGGCCACATTTATTTTAATGGGGAGGGCCTGCATAGCCCACCTCCCCAAGCCATCTTGGGCCCCGGGACCCCATCACCTAGGGCCTCTCTTTATAATGGGTGGGAAAATACTGTGTACTCAGTCCCCAGGTCCATTAAAGGCTCAGGAGGGGTGCTGTGTGGCCCTCCTCCCTTTTAAAATGCGCTATGGCCCTGGGGGATGGTGTCCCTGGGTCCTCTCTGAGGTTCGGGAGGGAGGCAGCCCTCTTTCCTTTTAGTTTACATTTCAGGCCCAGGGAATGGGATCCCTTGGGACCAAATTTGACTCAGGGAGTGGGGCCATACACCGCCTCTCTTCACTTTATGAAGCAGCCTTGGGGTATTGGGTCCCTGGGATGTCTTTAGACTTGGGTAGGGAGGCCACACACCTCTTCCCTTATTCTTTTACCTCTGCCCCAGGGGATGAGGTCCCCAGGGCCTCTCAGAGGCTCGGGAGAAGGGTGTATTCTGCATTGCACTCCTGGGTCTTGGCCTATATAGAGGGTTTTTAATCAGCAAGTATAGGAGCCGAGTTTATTTTTGTTTTCGTTTAAATTTTACCATTGAATTGGCCCCAATTGTTAAGGGTTTTGGCCCTAGGTGGATCCCTCTGGGACCTCACCACCAGGCCCAGGGGATCAGGATATCCGTATCCTGCACCCTATGTATTTTTTTGTGCATTTTTTAGGACTTGGTATTGAGTCCCAAATCCTAAAATGGCTGCCACCATTTACTGGTTGTCGTGGTGGAAACCAATCAGATCTCAAGATGAGATCTGTCGGCTCAGCGGATCCTCCGTTGCATGAAATATACAATTTGCTTTGGATTAACTGCTCAATAACTACTGCACATATTTACACCAAATCACAAAATGCACTCTTTCTGGACCAAAATCTAGCTTTCTGCCAAATTTTGTGTAAATCCGTTCAGTGGTTTGCCCTCAGCCCCTTCCTATTGAGTTTTGAGGTGATCTATCAAGCAGGAGCTGAGAAAAAAGGTGGTCCCAAAAAGCTTTTCCCCCATGCATTCTCCATAGGGAATTTTAGACAGCTGAACAGAAGTACACCAAATTTGGCAGAATGCTAAATATTTATACAGACAATGTGCTTTTAGAAATTTGGTATAAAGGCTGAATATTTATAAATAGTTGGATGTTGCAGGAGTTCCACGAGCAAGCAACTTTAAACAATAGAGATCTGGCTGAGAGGGCTTATTGTCCAATGGGCTGCCTCACTCCAGCGGGAGCATGCACTCTGATTGGCTGACTATAACATGAAGAGTAATGTTGCACCGTCATTACAGAGCACGGGCACCATGCACTGCTTATGAACTCACAGATAAACAGTACTTGGACCGTTGCGCAGAGATGGTACAGTGCATGATGAGGGCATACTTTATAGTTTCTTGCCTCAACTATAACTGTGGCATTTCATTAGTTTTGAGGGTTTTTAACATTAAATCATATCCCAACATCTAACTATAACGTCACCTTAACCATTGTTTTTTTCACTGAATTTCTTTTTGGGGGATACAGATGTTGTGGTTATGTATTGAGTATTTATTTTGAAAATGTTTAGCTGCGAATGTACACGGTCATTTCATTGAAATGCTCCATAATGTAATACTTATAATTCTGGAGCTAATATAATGAGGTATGTTGTCCTAAAAGTTTACTTTTTGGTTATAGTTTGTAAATGATGCTGCTATTAAATTGTTTGCAACACATTTATATTATCACCATAGATCCTCTAATATGAATAGGGTACAAAGAACAATCTGATGATATGACAATTTTTTAAGTCAACATAATTAAATAAAAGCATAATTGGTTTTGAATTTAAGTTGTGCTTTTATTAAACAAAATGTCGTAGAATGAAATTAATAAACATATACTAGGGAAGTTGTTTGAAATTTAAAAAAAATCTCATATTCTATTTGTATTATTTATGTTTACATTTGTGTTTTGTTGGTTTTTAAGCTATATAAAAAACCATTGAAATTCCCCCGTTATAGTCAGTTCAGCTAACTATAACTCGCGCGACCATAATCCACTGCTGATGACGTCATCCAGTGAGTGTGTGTTTCTGTAAAGTTTAAATATGTATAATATATATAGGGAAAGGCCTGTGGAAGAATGAGTGGCTGTACAAGTGTGTGAATGGATGATTTTCTGGGTGCGTAACTGACTCTATAAGTGAGTCATTTGAGATGTCATCAGTGATGTCATGAGTGATGCCACTGACCATGTCATGAGTGATGTAATATGTGATGTCATGAGCAGTGGATTGCGGGCGCGCAAGTTATAGTTATCTGCCGCTCCAGTGACATATAACTGGAAACAAGAGATTTCTTCGATTCCAGCACAGTTCTTTCAGTGCTAAACAACAAGTAAAAAGCACTTCTGAGGTCTTTTTTGTGCAGAGTTTCAGCTTTACCAGGATTTAAAAAGATGCAGCCTTAATTAATGCTGCATAAACTCTGATATACCCCAGATAGCCAGGGGATATCCATCCCCTTATCACACTTCAAACAATCAGTAATAATGTGTCTGGTAAGAGTAGCTGCCTCATTCTTCCAAATCGATAGCCGGAAAAGGGATGGTCGGGCACGTATAAAATCAGTTATATAATTTAAATTTAATTCTTTGTGGCAAACATATTGTGAACTAGAGATTGGGATGCCCAACAGCTTTCTACAAAATCTGTTTTCTTCCTGCTGAATGCAGGTACTGTTCGCAATGCCCCATATCTCAGCTCCATAGGTGGCCACAGGAACACATTGTAATTTAAAAAAATTTAAGATTGCTAAAATGACGCCTGTGGTCTTTGGACGGGGGAAACTTAAAATTGAAATGATGGTCTTTGAGAACTTGCTCCTGGAGTGAGTAAGGTGCTCAGCCCAGGAGCCGTTCCCAGCAAAAACCACCCCAAGATATGGAAATTTACAGGTACTTATCAATTTCTGACTGCTAACAACAATGGAACTGAGCTGGCATCTACGAGGACCACAGGACATTAAAAATGATTTACTAAAATTAACTCTTAGGTCCAGGCTAGCCATATATTTAACAAAAGACTGTACTAAAGTACAGAAAGAGTTAGGGGTGCGGCATAGAAGAACTGCATCGTCAGCGTATAATAACACAGGGAGGGGTTTCCCATTAATCATAGGTACATCTTGGGACATGGATACTAATGATTTATTCAATCCATTAATATATATGATAAAAAGAAGGGGGGACAAGACACAACCCTGCCTGACCCCCTTCTGACCTTAATTGGCCCTGAGACCTCACCATCTCTGCCAATCCTCACTTGTGCCTGAAGGTCTTTATGGAGGTATGCCAGGAAATGAACCAGAGGCTCATCCAGACCATAGGCCAACAGGATAGCCCACAGCCTTGACCTATTTACTAAGTCAAAGGCTGAGGACAGATCCATGAAGGCCAAATAGACTGGAGAGTTCCGTGCGATGGTGTATTTCCCGATTACAAGACTGAGGTTGAGGCATTGTTCATTAGTGCCAACGTTGCTGCGGAAACCTAGCTGGCAGGGCTCTAGAATGCTACATTCCTCTGACCATTCCAGGATCCTATTATATAAAACTCTGCCCAATATTTTAAGAGTATTGTCGATAAATAGGCCTATAGTTACTCGGTTGCGACCGGTAGCCCTTTTTTTGAATATAGGGACGATAATACTCTTCGCCTAGGTGTCAGGTAACAGGGAATGTGTTAGGTTATTAAAAACATTCAGAATAGGCGGTGCCCAAAAATCCGAATTCTATTTGATGAAATCTATTGGTAACCTCTCAGGGCCAGGGGCCTTATTCCCAATACAATGCTGAATAGCTTCTTCTACTTCAGAGAGGGATATCTGAATGCTCGTAAATAACCCATATTCGTACTGGTCGGTCGCTGAGGAGGGAATAGCATAGATTTTAGAAAAGTGGGATTCCCAGGATTGGCTAGAGTTGGTGCAACTAATGGGAGTTAATAGCTGTCCCATGGATCGAAGATCCCTGACAGCAGACCAGAATAATTTCCCCCTTTTATCAGTAGCGGCCTGCTATAGGGATTCCCAACGGTCACTAAGAAGTACTCCCACCCAGTTGGTAACTGCCAAATTGTACTTACGCCTGGCCAATTTCACTTCTGAGGCACAGCTAGGTTCAGCTGACAACACCCTACGCAAGTTCCTATTAGCCCGGGAACATTCATGATCAAACCATCTAGGACCTTGCTTACTCAGAGATGCTGGTTTCGACAAAAGGGATTTAATAACCAGACAGAGTTTAGAAAAGTCATGAACTGCCTCTGGATGTGGGATTTGAAATGACAGACAAGAATTAATGAGGGGCAAGTTATCCTTAATTAATGACTTAAACAAATCCTCATTGTCAATGCCCCTCCAAGTAAATCTTAGATTGTCAGTCGATGGCATTAGATCTCTTGCCCCGCATTCAGATAAAAACATGGGTCGTGAAGCCAATCTCAATTGTATATTAATAGGGTTGTGATCCCCGTGAATAGTAGCAACGACCTCTGCGTTAATTAAATAATCCACGATCAGGGGGGAAATAAAAACAAAATCTATTGTAGATGAATAGCCGCTACCTCTGAATGTCGGCTGATAATTATTAATCTCATATAGTGTACCCGTCTGGTCCATAACGTTGACCAGGTTATGTGAATTCAAAAACACTGCCAGCTCGGCACCCCTGCGGGAAGAAGGACCTAAGTTGTGTGACGCAGCACCTGGGTGCGTGTCATTAGGTTTTGCGTTAAAATCACCTCCTAAGATGATCCCAATCAGATTGCCCGAATGTTGTTGGTAGTCTAAATTAGAAATGAAATCGAAAAGCTCAATAAAATTCTTATTGGGAATAGAATGGAAGTCACTATTATAAAAATGTGCCAAATAAAAAGAAACTCTTCTCATATACAGTACAATTTGGAAATTGCAATTATTAGTTGGAAGTATCTTAAAACTTCCTCCAGCTGCTACATTAAGCCCAATAAAAAGGCCCACTGATGGTCGGCCATGTTTGTGATGAGAAGCCGCTACTCTGATGCAATGAAACCCCTCAATATACAGGTCAAGCAATGCCCATGTCTCCTGAAACATTACTACGTCTTGTTCTTTAACTAAATGCAACCAATCCTGGTCATCAAGCTTGGACTGTAACCCTGCTACATTCCAACTAAGAATGTTCAGGTCTACTCCTCTGTCAGCTCTAATTGGAGAGTGATCATCATTGTCATTTTCAATTGTTACGGAAATTTCAGAGGGATTCTCCGAGTGGGGCTGCTGGTACTGCTGAACAGCCATCAAAGGTGGTTGTCAATCCTATGCATCTAAGCTTGAGAATACATTAAACCTATTGGTTATCAAAGGCAAGAGGCGGGTGTCCATAGGTGGTTTAGGGGGAGGCTTGTAGAAATGACCCGGGGGAGCGCATTAATACAGGTATTTAGCGTGGGGGATTCCTCAAAAATAGTCAATAAGCGGCGAACCATGTTGGGTCTGCAAAAATTGAGAACAACACAATCACCAATTATATTCTTAGCAGAAGGACCAACCCATCCTACTCTTCTGGCCATAAGGATATCGTTCATATTAGAGGGGCAAAATCCCTTATGTTTGCAAAGCCAGTATACAGACTTGTTTCGCAAATCTGCCCAGGACTCCCTTAGATCCCCAGCTAAATAGGGAACCCCAGCCAAGACTAACACATAAGGGCAGGAAGCAGGCGGTAGACTTAATACGTCAGTGTTTCCACTCGGGCAAGCAGTCCCGGGACAATTGGTATTTCCCTGCTTACACTTGTCTCTCTTACAAGGGCACTAAGGCTTTATTGCGTGAGGCAGCTTCTTCCTAATATTGGGGATAAATTGGCTGTATTTCCCAGAGAGGCACCCTGAATATCCCTCTGTTCACTATGGGAATTTCACCCAGGAAGTACATTTGTATTGCTACAATTTTTAAGCGGGATAGCAGGAGCAGTATCTTTATGTGAGGTAAAACTGGGATGTATGGAAGAAGGAAATAGTCCACCCCTGCCAACATTTTGATCAAAATTCACATTCCTACCCATTAGGTTAGTCAGTTCACAGTTCAAGAATTCTAATTTTCCCCACAACAACTTAAAATTCATGTCAATTGCCTCCTTAAGGTCAGCCAGGGCATTTCCAATAGGTTTAAGTACATCAGAAGGAACGGCGGCGTCTCCCACAGCACCTACATTAATGTCAGTATGGGCAGAGAGAACATCAGTCTGTGTGCCCACTAAGATGGTGTGGATGACCACCTGGTTTGTCACGTTATTATCAGGTTGGCAGCCTTTGGGATTTTTGGGCTTGGTCATCCCTGTATTTCTTTTCCTTTTAGGAGGTTGGCTTTTCGGTTTGGTATCCCTTTGAGGGCATGCCACCTGTGCTCTAGTATTAATGCCTCAAGCATCTGGGACATCCGTGACAGGGGCTCCCGAGCTTGACGATGTTAAGTCTAAAGGAACAAGACATACTGCCGTAGGTGATGAATTACGGAGAGATTCGAGTATTACACTGTCAGGGATCAGACCGCCTAATGATAGGCGTGAGTGTAGAGTTGCAGGGTCCATGGACAGGCGTCGCTCAGTCAGTTCAATTTTGTGAGTCAGTAGGGACTCTGCCCTCACGATGAAAGCGTCCAATGTCCCGGCTACTCCTTTACGTTTGCTCGCCATTCAAGGGGCTCAAGCAATCCAGTTACCGCACCACAAATTAACACACTAACAAGCTATATTATCTACTGGCGGTCGCCAGTAGATAGTTATAGTTAGGACCCTGTTTCCATAGGAAATCCGCAACATTCTATTTGGAATAACTTTGGCGCCGGTCGACGAATCCTCGCAAAATTTTCAAAACTAATGGGGCGCTACGCTCCGCTCCTACCCTGAAAGTCTCGGGGTGATTCGTCAAGCGGGGGCTGAGAAAAAAGGGGGGTCCCAAAACGCATTTTCCCCATGCATTTTTCCATAGGACCTTTAGACACAGCTACAGCCCGAACGGCTGAACAGAATTACTTGTAATTTGGCAGAGAGGTAGTCCTTAGGTCAAGCAAGTGCCTTTTGTAGGTCTGGTGTAAATCTGTTCAGTAGTTTCTGAGAAAATAGCATTTAAATCAATATATATATCTGTAAGCGCGCACCGTGCGCTTACGGTAAGCTTACCGTACGCGTACGGTGACGTGCGCGAGCGCGATTCTGATTGGTTGTTAGATCAAAGTAAACATTCGAATCGGTCGAAACCAGGAAGTATCGGCCGCCATTTTCTGTCTCTCGCACTGAAAAACAAAGGTTGATAACATGAAAAGGGGGCAACGAAGAGAGTTGCAGACCCCCTAGCGTTTGTCAGGGGGTTCACAAAGGACCAAAAAGTATGAAAAATAAATTTAATAATTTTTTTTAAAAATCGGGGATTGTGCGTACGGTAAGCTTACCGTACGCGTACGGTAAAAAAAATAAAAATAAAAAATAAATTAACAATCACATTTAATATATAAATCTAAGGACCCCCAAGGGAGAAAAAAACAAATGATATTTTGTAAAAAATGGCGTGGCGTGCACGGTACGAAATGCGCAAGGTGGGTGCTCGCTGTGAGTGCCCACAGCGTGCGCGCAAAAATTAACAATAAATAGATAACTTAGCATTTAAAAAACCGTACAAATTCACTGAAAAAACCATAGGTTTCACACACGTTATAGTTAGGAATTAGCATTTAAAAAACCTTGCAAATTCACTTAAAAAAACATAGGTTTCACACAAGTTATAGTTAGCTGTACATTTCACTCATAAAAAACCAATGAAATTCCACGTTATAGTTAGATCAGGTAACTATAACTTGCGCGACCGCAATCCACAATGTGTCATTTGAGATGTCATCATTGATGTGATGAGTGATGTCACTGACCATGTCATGAGTGATGTAATATGTGACGTCATCAGCAGTTTATTGTGGGCGCGCAAGTTATAGTTACCTGATCTAACTATAACGTGGAATTTCATTGGTTTTTTACGAGTGAAATGTACAGCTAACTATAACTTGTGTGAAACCTATGGTTTTTTAAGTGAATTTGCAAGGTTTTTTAAATGCTAATTCCTAACTATAACGTGTGTGAAACCTATGGTTTTTTCAGTGAATATATATATATATATAACAGTGCTAGTCATAGTACCTTGTAACACAGGTACAGGAATGATTTCCTTTGTGGTAGATATCAGGGGGGTGGCCCAGGCTGGCCTCCTCCAGCCCCTGACGGGCACAGACGGGCCTGCCCTTGGCCCGGGTTTCACCCGGGTCCTGCGAGCTGTAAAATGGGCTTTCCTCTGCCCAGCTGTGGCCAGTTAGGGATGCAGGAAGGGTTCCTGGGACTTGCAGTCCCCCTCACGGCCTCTCAGTGTCCTCTCCAGGCAATGAAGTGGCTCCCCTGTAGTTTGCCACCGGTGAAATGTATCCGTCTTCACCTTCTCCTCATTCACCGCAGTCGTCCAAAAAAACCCAAAAAATACTCTGCATCCAAAACCAGGTCGGTGTCCGGTGCGTCCGTCACCGCTGTTTTATTGTTTACCATGGTTTTTACCACGAATCGGTGTGTACCGGGGGGTTTTCTTTCCCGCACTTGCCCCTGCCAAGATGTTCAATATCGGGTCCTTTTTAGTCCTTTCTGCCGCGAAATACCATTTATGCGGCGATCTGCTCAGCCGTGCCAAGGATGCCAAAACTGCCATGTTGCAGTGCCATTGCCGACGGCAGTGACTCAGTGCAACTCGGTGCAGGGGCCCTGCACCAAGTTGTGGATCGAGCAGAGGCGCAGTCCGGCCCAATCCGCTTCTCCCACGGTCTTGGTCAAATAGTTTTTTTAGCGGGGGAACAGCGGAGATAGCGGGACAACGGAACCCTGATGCCTCGGGGTTAGATGGGCGATACAAGCTCAGATGCTCAGTGAAACGCCGGCCCACTATCTATATATATATATTTATTGCGTGAGGCAGCTTCTTGATGAAAAATGATGAAAACTGCCTCACCAACTTTCCAAACATCAGCCAATATTCCACTCAGGAAAGACTCGGCCTACACAATCTCACGGAGTCCAGTGCTGGGCTCAGTCCATTTAAGGTCAAATCTAAATTTTACCCTATGATGCCCAAGGACGCCATAGACATTTTTCATGAACGTATAATTGATGATATCAAAAAATTATACTACAGGACCAACCACAACAAAGCTAGACTTAAACATCAGAACATACAATATGAGAATCTTATTCGTAAATTGAGAGACAGAAAAGACATTTTCATCAACATGTCAGATAAGGGTGGCAATGTGGTAATATGGCCCAGGGCAGAATATATTAAGGAGGCTCAGACACAATTGTCCAACACAGAATGTTACTTAAAAACCACAGTAACTGAATATCACAAAGCTAAGGATAACATCAAGAAAGAGCTTATGAACTGGAAACGACAGGGGCTGATTTCCAGTCAAGAATTGAACTTCATGCTTAATGATTATCCTATTATCCCAACCCTGTATCTAATTCCAAAAATACATAAAGGAATCAATCCTCCACCAGGCAGGCCTATAATTTCGGCGATTGGGGGAATGAGTGAGCACATCACCGAATACGTGGACCATTTCCTACAACCATTTGTACAAGGACTGCCATCCTACATCAGAGATACAGGGGATTTCTTAAATAGAATTCAAAATGTCAAATGGGAGAACGATTCTTTATTAGTGGTGATGGACATTGAGTCTCTATATACCAGCATCGACCATCATGCTGGTCTAACAGCTGTTAAACATTACTTGGATAACAGACCCTTAGGCCTCTATAACCACAATATCATGCTTTTAGAGATGGTGAAATGGTGTCTTTTTAACAATTTTTTCATGTTTGAAAATGCAGTATATCGTCAATTGCGGGGTGTAGCCATGGGGGCTTGCTTCTCTCCCAGCTACGCGTGCTTGCATGTGGGCTGGTGGGAGGAGCAGACCCTCAATGGCACTCTGGCTAGGGTGGTTGATAAACACGTTTCACATTGGCATCGATATATAGACGATGTATTTTTTATTTGGAAGGGTGACCATGAGAGTGCTTTATTATTCATCGATGAACTCAATAATAATATCTGTATCCTTAAGTTTACTGCATCGATCAGCTCCTCTGAGGTCCCATTTCTGGATACTAAGATTTACATTCATGATGGTCGTCTAGAATCAACACTTTTCAGAAAGCCAACAGCAGGAAACGCCACCCTTCATGCGACCAGTGCTCACCCCCGCCACTTGATACGTAGCATCCCCTACGGGGAACTACTCCGGTTGAAACGAATCTGCAGCACAGAAGGGGAATATATCAAATGTTCTGAACATGCATTGTCCCGATTCAAAGACAGAGGATATAAAAATGATATCCTTCGACAAGCCCAGGCGAAGGTGGCTCTCAAATCCAGAGAGGACCTTTTATCCCCCAATAATGACACCACAATACCACTAACAAGCAGTCATGATAACATCAATGCACCCCGTCTCATCATCACATTTAACAAACAACATCATCAGCTCAGGAGGATAGTTAATCACAACTGGCCAATACTAAGAACAGATGCAGTATTGGCACCCAGATTGCCATCTACACCTACTATCACCTTTAGACGGGCAATTTCGATGAGAAATCAGCTAGTGTCTAAACATATAGAAACCTCCACTAAAACCAATTGGCTGCAGCCCATTAAAGGTTTCTTTAAATGCGCTTCTTGCAGGGCATGTAAATTCGGAGTGAATACTTCACAGTATAACACTCCCTTTAGTTCCACTCCAGTACAAATCAGGGGTCATTACACATGCCGTACTGAGTTCGCAGTATACGTTTTAACGTGCACCTGCGGTCTCAAGTATGTAGGTAGCACCAAACTACAGGTGCATGCGCGCATTTTACAACATCTTAGGGCCATTGTAAATAATGACACAACTTATCCTGTGGCCCGTCACTTCAGAGCTGTTCATGATAATGACTTAACCTGCCTCTCATATTATGTAATAGATGCAATCCCCAAACTCAAATATGGGGGGAATAGAGAACGCTTGCTCAGGCAACTGGAGACTCGGTTAATTATTGAACTAGACAGTAAGACACCTCTTGGGCTCAATACAACCGAAGATATGCACAACTTTTTATAAAGCTTCATGATTAATCAATAGACATTTCGGATATAATAATTCTTTATATTCAAACATCATGCTTTGTTTGTGCACTTACTGCGCTCTATGCACTTATACATGCTTGAAATAGGGACATCATGCCCATCCTACTTTAAGCCCGGTGTGTTTCATCGAGAGATTTCTGCAACCTCACTTTCTTGGTTATTATTCAGAATAGATAAAAAACATGCTTTCCATGACTACCCACACATTGAGATTATTGGAGTATATTATTCACAGTGACATTAGGATTCAATCGGTTCGCATTATTTTAATGTCTGTATTTTATCAAAGTTTTATATCTTGCACATTTATTGCGTATTTTCACATATGATCGATTTGCACTTTTGCACTATTTGCACATTATCAAATTGCACGTATATGCACTATTTGCACTTTAAATTAAAGGACTAAAATATTTATATATAAAAAAATAATAAAATAGGAAAACGATAATATCATTATAAAAATAGCATACAGTTCATAAAGAAAAATTACAATACGCACCGATCTAATGTCACGCTATATACATTTACTGATTGGACATATTTAGAATTGCATCAAGTACATCAGGTACCTGCAAGCCGGATTTTATCCAGATGACAATTTGTTTTGATGTGTTAAATTGCAATGTGTCATTAACACAATATGCTTTTTCAACTTGGTTCGTTTTGTTTTGGAGAAAATATGTAAATTGCCCATTTTCTCCACACGATCTAACTTGGGTATTGTTTTGGGGTCATATGTTTGAATTTTCAATTATGCACAGTATTCAGACTGGGGATTTAGCATATGACTCGAACACGTTAGATTGTCAACAATGTATTTACTATATTTATTTATTTTATTTTAAGTACATTTACGAACACAATTATGTATTTATTCAACAAATTCATTACGTTGTTGTTTTGTGCAGAGCACTGATTTTCGATGTGATAGTATCTCTTCCATTTCTGTCCATCATGTGATGTGGGTGTCAGCATTTTTAAACGCCGTCATACGCAAAGTTTGTCTCATGTGATCAAGGCCGTTCGTCGGCCGAAACGCGTCATGACATAAGGGAGATTTGAAAACTGTAAAACAAAATAACAGTATCTACCGACGAAGAGGAGTTTGTGCATTCTTTCTTTTCCTGGAGAAAACCGATGAATGCTTTGTGTCCATATATTTATATATATATATATATATATATTCACTGAAAAAACCATAGGTTTCACACATGTTATAGTTAGCGGAAATTTTACTGATAAAAAACCAGTGAAATTGCCCCGTTATAGTTAGTGCTGGCAACTATAACTCACGCGACCGCAATCCTCTGCTGATGCTAATACTGTATTTAGACACTTATTTGCCCATGTCTTCTTCCATACATTTTTAGCTATACATATATTACAAATATTTTTTTTTCATAAAGACACATATGTCATCAGCAGAAGATTGCGGTCGCGTGAGTTATAGTTGCCAGCACTAACTATAACGGGGCAATTTCACTGGTTTTTTATCAGTAAAATTTCCGCTAACTATAACATGTGTGAAACCTATGGTTTTTTCAGTGAATTTGCAAGGTTTTTTAAATGCTAATTCCTAACTATAACGTGTGTGAAACCTATGGTTTTTTCAGTGAATTTGTACGGTTTTTTAAATGCTAAGTTACTTTACGCCATTCGAGGCGTGCGCGCCCACTTAACGCAGTTCGTTCCGTGCACGGTTTTTATCAACTTTAATAAGCCCTGTACATTTGGTGGCCTTCGGCCACCAAAAGCACAGGGGGTGGGGTCAATGTGGATAGTGTTTTTTTTATTTCGATTTTATAATTTCATGTTGCCAAAATTTAGTTTTTTTTACCTATTAATAAGCCCTGTACATTTGGTGGCCTACGGCCACCGAAAGCACAGGGGGTGGGGTAAGTGTGGATAGTGTTTTTTTTAATTTTTTTTTTACCGTACGCTTACGGTAAGCGTACGGTAAGCGTACTCGGCGAAATTGCCGAAAAAAAAATAAAACCGTTTTTGCTCTTGGGGGATGTTTGGGGACTCCCTCAACATGACTATGTGGGAGGGAGTTGTCAAAACAGCCCCGTAACATGTTTTTGGCCATCTTGTTTGATAAACAACACTCAGTGCGAGAGACAAAATGGCGGCCGCCGCTTCCTGGTTTCGGCCGATTCGAATGTTTACTAAGATCTAAGAGCCAATCAGAATCGCGCTCGCGCACGCCACCGTACGCTTACGGTAAGCGTACGGTAAGCGTACCGTAAGCGGGCTCAGATATATATATTGATTTAAAGGCTATTTTCTCAGAATCTACTGAACAGATTTACACCAAACCTACAAAAGGCACTTCCTTGACCTAGGGACTACCTCTCTGCCAAATTTCTAGTAATTCTGTTCAGCCGTTCGGGCTGTAGCTCGTTCTAAAGGTCCTATGGAAAAATGCATGGGAAAAACGCGTTTTGGGACCCCCCTTTTATCTCAGCCCCCGCTTGACGAATCCCCCCGAGACTTTCAGGGTAGGAGCGGAGCGTAGCGCCCCACCTATTTTGAGAAATTCGCGAGGATTCATCGACCGGCGCCAAAGTTATTCAAAATAGAATGTTGAGGTTTTCCTATGGAAAAGGGGTCCTAACTATAACTACCTACTGGCGACCGCCAGTAGGTAATATATATATATATGTGATCAAGGGCGGGATCGCCCGAAACGCATAATGGCGGAGAATGGCTAAATAAATAACGAATTGCACGAATAATACTGGGTCTACGCTCGTTTGTTTCCAGCGAGGGAAGAGTGAGGCGAGTGGAAGTAATATATATATAGATATATATATATATATATATATTCACTGAAAAAACCATAGGTTTCAGGGGCGTTATAGTTAGTTGGACATTTCGCTCATACAAAACCATAGAAATTCCCCCGTAATAGTTCAGCTATCTATAACTCGCGCGCGCATAATGCACTGCTGATGACGTCACATATTACATTACTCATGATATGGTCAGTGACATCACTCATGACATCACTGATGACAGGTGTGGCTCACTGGTTAGAGGCGGCAGATCCGCAAGCAGAGAATCGGCCAGGGACCAGGGTTCAATTCCCGACGCGGCAGGGTCGTGGACCAGGGTCAAAACGGACTCGATAATTCTCGCCTCGGTACCTACTCTAACCAGGAACACACTCGGCAACTCTGGGCATTAGCTTGCCTCATCTCCACAACGGCCCCCCACATTCGCCGGGGATGCCTGGTTTCACCTTGGAGAAACCCAGGAGGGACCATCTCACAGGGATAGCCAGGACGGGTTCCCCAGCGGTCTACAGCGCCACGATGCCTCAGGGCAGCAGTGCGCTTTACAAGACACATACATTTACATTTACATTTACATCATCCAGTGAATGTGTGTTTTTCAGAAAATTAAATATGTTTTATATATGTATATCTCAGGTCGATGGAAGAATAAATGGGTATATAAGTGTCTAAATGGATGGCCTCTGAACACCTCTCTGCAACACAGCTCCCTGGTGCATACTGGAAGTTCCTGGTGGGCTAGTTGAAGGGGAATTAGTTCTCCATCTGCAAACGCGACAGGGGCGTGTTTGCAGAGTGCTGCAGGGAGGGGGCGGGGCCTCCGGCACGATGCTGGTCTGTTTTTTTTTAAGAAGGGGGGCTGTTTGGCCTCCCTTCCTTTCCTATTTTATTGGCCCTGGGGACCCCATCCCACAGGGCCGGTCCCCTATTTTTTATTTTTTGTTTTTTAAATTGGAAGGGGGCTGCATGGCCCCCCTCCCAAAAGCCATAATCGCCCCGGGGACCCCATCCCCCGGGGCATGGCCATTTCTATTTTTAAATTTATTTGGAGGAGGGCTGCGTTGCCCCCCTCCTCAGGCCATTTATGACCCCGGGGACCCCATCCCCTGTGGCCGGCCTTTGTTGTTTTTTTTTTTATTTATGAGGAGGGGGGCCGCGTGGCCCCCCTCCCGGGCCACTTATGGCCCCGGGGCCGGCGCTATCCGAATCCCCCCACGGTCCCGCCGGCTCCCCACATCCTGTGAGAGCCGGCATTGCTTTTCCACATGGGGAGCTGCTAAGATGCAGCTCCCCGTGTGGAAAAGCAATCGGCTTTGGTTTTTGGAAGAGAGAGCAGGTTTCCTGCTCTCTCTTCCAAAAACCAAAGCAGTTTGCTATGGCAGGGCGAGAGCTGCGAGGCTCCCGCCCTGCGATAGCAAACAGCAGTGTCCCGGGGGGTAGGCACCCCGGGCCACTGCAGGAGCCGGCCCTGGGGGGTGGCGGTCCCCAGGGCCATCACAGGGCTCCAGGAGGGGGGCCGCATGGCCCCCCTCCCAACATGTGCAAAGCCCCAGGGAGGTGGTGGTCCCCGGGGATTGGAAGTCTGTAACGGACCCCCAAATTTTAATAATTAGAGCCCCGGGGAGGTGGCGGTCCCCAGGGCTGCGGGGGGGTCATGTGCCCCCTGCCAATATTTTCTAAAAGCCCCGGGGGTGGCGGTCCCCGGGGCTTGGGGGGCCTTTAAGCACCCCCACCCATTTACTGTTAAAGCCCCGGGGGTGGCGGTCCCTGGGGCTGCCGGAGGCCATGTGCCCCCCGCAAATCATTGTGCAAAGCCCCAGGCGTGGTGGTCCCCGGGGCAGTGTGGGAGGATTGGGCCCCCCCCACACTTTTTTTTTCTGACCCCGGGACCTGGGCCACCCGGGGGCTTTATTTAAACGAAGCGCAGGAGCTTGCACTTCTTTTTTTTTTTTTTCGCGGCCGGATCGGCGGATCCAGCGCGCATCCCCTGATTAGAAAAATATACAATTCCTTGTGGGACCCCCTAAGCAGGCCTAGGGGTCAGGGTGTTTCTACCCAGCCCCCTTTTCGTGTTTTGCACATTTGTTTTTCTCTTTTCTTGTGCCTCGGTTCTACCGATGCACAAGATGGCTGCCAACACTTCCTAGTAATCGGGAGGGTGCGCGGATCCACCGTGCCTCTAGATATCACTATCTTTATTTCTTAATTTCTCAAAAACTACTGAACGGACTTACACCATTTTTAAAAAGTTCGCTTTCTGAGCCAAGCAGTAAATATTTTCCAAATTTGGTGTAATTCCATTGAGCAGTTTTTGCTATAACTGTGTCTAAAGTTTCCTATGGGAAATTGATTTTTTTCAACACTATTTTTTTAATTTCTCAGGATCTACTGAACGGATTTTCACAATTTTTTTAAAAAAGGGTGCTTTCTGAACCAAGGGCTACCTTTTTGCAAAATTTGGTGTAATTCCATTCAGCAGTTCGTGTCTAAAATTTCCTATGGGAACTAACATGGGGAAAATGTGTTTTGGGACCCCCTTTTTTCTCGGCCCCCGTTTGACAAATCACCCCCAAACTTCCAGGATAGGAGCTGACAGGAACGGGCCATTAGTTTTGAAACATTTGCGAAGATTCGTCAACCAGTGCCAAAGTTATTAGGAATAGAATGTTACGATTTTCCTATGGATAATAGGTCCTAACTATAACTACCTACTGGCAACTGCCAGTAGGTAATATATACATATATATATATGTATATATTACCTACTGGCGGTCGCCAGTAGGTAGTTATAGTTAGGACCTATTTTCCATAGGAAATCCGCAACATTCTATTTGGAATAACTTTGGCGCCCGTTGACAAATATTTGCAAAAAAAGAGGGATCTCAAAATGTGTTTTCCCCATGCAATTTCCCGTAGGACCTTTAGCCGCAGCTACAGCCCAAACTGCTGAATGGAATTACACCAAATTGGCAGAAAGGTAGACCTTGGTTCAGAGTCGTGCTTTTGGTTAAATGGTGTAAATCCGTTCAGTAGTTCCTGAGAAAATCAAAAGTAAAATCACATATATATCTGGGCGGAGCCTAACCACACATCTCATTGTGAGATCTGATTGGCTGTCAGCACTTCATCCAAGAAGTGTTGGCAGCCATCTTGGGACCAATATACATGATAGCACCTCATTAAAAAGCATTGTAGTTAATAGAAGGTTTTAAGACTTTAGTTACATTATAAATCATTTGTTGATGGTAACATCCTCATTTTAGGAATTGTGGTATGTTCTAAGGTGATTTTACCATGTGAAAAAGCCTTCTGCTGGGATATCATGAATCAAGTTTGAGAGAAAACTATTTTCTCATGCTTTTCCCACAGAGGTTTGGAAGGTGATCTATAAGCTAAACTGAGAGCATATTTTCTGTAAATTCACATTATCTTTCTCAGTCATGTGAGAATGAAGTCTGACATTCTCAGTAAAAAATGTACATCCAACAAGGGCAGAGAATGTCAGTTGATTCCTTTGTGTTCTACTGCAGCTTCCCAGAGTGATCCAAAGAACAACTAGAGCGCTAACAGTCCTAGTTAAGATAAACGTATGGCACACCTGAAGCCATTCTGATTGGAATAAAGTGGTAATTCTTAAAACATTTAATTTAAAAAGGAACAAAATGAGCGGTTTCATTTTGCCATAGAAAGTATGATTAGTGCTGCAGAAAGTAACATTAGGGCACATTTTGAGTGACTTCTCAAATCCTCTTCTATTTCATTAAAAAATTCTGACATGCAGACTGAAACATGCACTTTGAATATCAGCAGCAGACTTCCCTGGTGAGCAGTAGCTTTACTACAGTGATCTAATGAGCAAGTAGAGTGCTACCATTCAGAATTTATGGCAAATGTGTGACACATCTGAATGCCTTCTTGATGGAACCAACGCAAACGAGCATTGAAAATGCAATAGGTCTAGCCCTCGTTTAAGTTAAAGCAATTCTGTTTGTAATTAGGTGGCTTTTTAGCTTTGTTTGTATTAGTGTTTTTCAAACTTTCATGTACATAACATGCATATATGTGCATATATGTATATGTATATGTATGCATGCATTTATATTTATATGGATATGCAGATTATATATATGTTTATATATGTATGTATATGTATTATCTACTGGCGGTCGCCAGTAGATAGTTATAGTTAGGACCGTGTTTCCATAGGAAATCCGCAACATTCTATTTGGAATAACTTTGGCGCCGGTTGACGAATCCTCGCGAAATTTACAAAATAGGTGGGGCGCTCCACTCCGCTCGTACCCTAATAGTCTCGGGGGGATTCGTCAAGTGGGGGCTGAGAAAATTGGGGGGTCCCAAAACGCGTTTTTCCCATGCATTTTTCCATAGGGACCTTTAGTCCAAGGTACAGCCCAAATGGCTGAACAGAATTATTTGAAATTTGGCAAAGAGAAAGTCCTCAGGTCAGGGATGTGCCTTTTGCATATCTGGAGTCAATCTGTTCAGTAGTTCCTGAGAAAATTGCAGTTAAAAGTACATACATATCTATAGCCGCGCACCGTACGCGCACCGTACGCATACCGTACGCGCATGCTGCCGTGCGTGAGCGTAATTCTGATTGGTGGTTACATGACAGTAAACATTCCAGTTGGTCGAAATCAGGAAGTGTCGGCCGCCATTTTGTGTGTCTCGCACTGAAAAACAAAGGTGAAGAACGTGAAAAGGGGGCAAGGTAGAGAGTTGCAGACCCCCTAGCCTTTGTCAGGGGGTCCAAGAAGGACCCAGAAGTGTGAAAAATATATATTTTTTTTTTTTAAATCGCGGGGTACGCCTACTGTGCGCGTACGGTACGCGTACGGCGGTAAAAAAATAAATAAAAAAAATAGAATTAAAAATCAAAATTAAATGTTTAGATGTTAGGTGGCTCTAAAAAGAGCCGTTGTGTTTATGAAGTGTTTTTTTGGTACCTACAAGTAAGTACCGATGCAGAGTCTAAAGTTCAAGAGGAAGTCTCTGTTCCCTTCATCATTGAAATGTACACCGTCTCCTCTATAAATGTCTTGCATGTTGTAACGCAAGTTGTTGTGGCATATAGAACCCATACTATAGTCTCTGAGGAAAGCAGAAACAGACTTATTGACGTGCTTTCTTGCTTTGTCAATCTGCGGACAAAATCGGTTGGACCAGTTCCACTTTTGACTTTGGCAGATATTAGAATATACAAAGGCAGTTTGTGGAAAAAGTGACATCAATTGCACAAAGGTGTCCTTAATAAGCATTTCCAGACCTACCCCAGTTAAAGTGCCTAGGTCATTTCCACCACAGTGCACAATAATAAGGGCAGGCTGTGGAAGATGTAAAAAGGTTTTCACCAAAGGCATTAATTGGTGCCACTTTAACCCTCTCTGACCAATCCATTTAATGTCTACATTTGGCAAAGCAAGGTCTTTCACAATACCTCTTTTTTCTGCAAACTTTTCACTCCAGAAGACATAGCTATGACCTACAATCCACACTGTGAACATCTTTCAAGGAGATCTGGATGCACTCAGGTGTCTTTCAGTAGAATGGCAATATGAAAAGAAAGATAGTTGTAAAATGGAGGCTAACATACTTTTTTTTTTAAAAAAGAACTGATTGGCTGATTTAAACCATTTTACAGTTAAAACTAGGCTGTATGTTTAGATTTTTACAAGCATGTTTTGTATTGGTTCAGAAAAATGTGTACCCACAGAACATTACTTTGGATTTGCTGTTAGGTTTGAAAAGTCAAGCACTCTTGCTCTAAGGATTAGAAACATTGTGTGTTGAACTTATGACCTCTCTGCTCACACCAGTGTTCCATGACCTGTTGCTATGGTAGCAGGCAGAAGTCATGTTGGGGGAAGGGATCATTTGGAAAGGGTTGAAATTTCCGACCAATAGAAATGTGTGTTTCGATTTGAAAAAAATGTGGGAAGCACTGTGATTTGGAGTTAACATGTATATGCGTGAAAAAAGAGAGGGAAACATTGCCATTAACTGGTTCTGGTGAGAGGAGAGAGGTGTACAGCTCAGAGATTGTTGCTGTGATAATCTGCTGTTTGAGTGCCACATTTCTTTCTGAACTAACTACTTTTAAAGGTGAGTTATGAATTTGAGAGGGGATGTATGTGGTGCATTTTGATATAAATAATAGAAATGTGATTCTTCTTTTAAAGTTGTGTTTCACATTTTGTGTTTTGGGAGATATTTAACTGTCTTGAACTTATAAGATATTATTGAGTATGTCTTCACCATAAGTTAAGGTGTACTGGTATCACCCAGGAATACTGTTTTCTGCCTAGAATCACACCATGAGTCTGTGTGCACACAGGAATTGTTATCAGAGATGTAATTCGTGTTGCTCTTGCTCTGTTAGCCTTGCACTCGCAGGAAAGGGGCAGCTTGTTTTCTTGAACTGTGATGGTTAGCATTCAGCAGAAATCCCTTTCTCACAAATGAGAGGCAAATGCTAACACATTTGAAATTAACATGGTACATTTTCCTTCCACTTTTAAAGTTGTGTTTTACATTTTATGTTAAGGAAGATATTTAAGTGCCTTGAACTTGTAAGATATTATGGAGTATGTCTTCTCTAGAAGTTAAGGTGTACTGGTATCACCCAGGAATACTGTTTTCTGCCTAGAATCACACCATGAGTCTGTGTGCACAAAGGAATTGTTGTCAGGGATTTAATTTGTGTTGGTCTGGTTCTGTAAGAATGGCATTCGTAGGAAAGGGGCAGCTTGTTTTTTAGAACTGTGATGGTTTGTATTCAGCATGAAACAGTATCTCACAAATGGGAGGCAAATGCTCACACATTTGAAATTGATATGGTAGATTTTACTTTTAATCATGCAATGGGTAAGGTTGTTCCTACATGTACAAAACTCCAATTAACCCTTACCACACATGTACTTTTATATACATCACTCCAATGTTTATGCTGTTGTGGAAGCGTCCATGCACATGTCTATTGTAACTGAAAATACACAGTCTGCAGAAGCAGACTCTTACCACACACCCAGCTGCTTATCCTGTACTATCATGCTTAGTATTCACAACTGTGTGGTGTTTCAGAAAGTAGTGAGTAACGCTAATACATTCAACATCACCAAGGCTCATTTCCTTTGCTGGAGTGTAGTCAGTCACCCAGGTTACACATGTTCATGGTCTCAAAAAGCTGTTTGGGCATGTGCTCTTTTCTGCTTTTGAAAACTATAATGAAAACGTGTTAGACTGTTAGAGTAATTATCAGTTGCTGTACCACAGTAGTAAGTGTGCTTTCAAATTGCAAATCAAATTTCGTTTTCTGCCTAGAATCACACCATGAGTCTGTGCGCACACAGGAATTGTTGTCAGAGATTCAATTTGTGTTACTCTGGTTCTTTTAGAATTGCATTCGTAGGAAAGGGGAAGCTTGTTTTCATGAACCGTGTTGGTTAGCATTCAGCCCAAATTAATATGTCACAAATGAGAGGGCAATGCTAACACATTTGAACTCTACATGGTAGATTTTCCTTCCACTCGTGCAATGGCTCATGTAGTTCCTACATGTTCAAAACTCCTATTAACCCTTACCACACATGTAGTCTTACATACATGTCTCCAGTGTTTATGCTTTTGTGCAAGCGTCTATGCAGATCTCTCTTGCACCTGACAGTAGACAGTCTCCAAAAGCACACTCTTAGCATAGAGCAAGCTTTTTCTCCTGTACAGTCATGCTTACTATTCAGCACTGTGTGGTGTTTCAGATAGCAGTGAGTAACGCTAATACATTCAACATCAGCAAGGCTCATTTCCTTTGCTAGAGTGTAGTACGTCATTCAGGTTACACATATTCATGGTCTCAAAAAGCTGTTTGGACATGTGCTCTTTCCTGTTTCTGAAAACTATAATGAAAATGTGTCAGACTGTTAGAGTAATTATCACTTGCTCTACCACAGTAGTAAGTGTGCTTTCAAATTGCAAATAAAATTTCGTTTTCTGCCTAGAATCACACCATGAGTCTGTGCGCACACAGGAATTGATGTCAAAGATTCAATTTGTGTTACTCTGGTTCTTTTAGAATTGCATTCGTAGGAAAGGGGCAGCTTCTTTTCTTGAACTGTGATGGCTAGCATTCAGCCCAAATTAATATGTCACAAATGAGAGGGCAATGCTAACACATTTGAATTCAACATGGTAGATTTTCCTTCCACTCCTGCAATGGGTCATGTAGTTTGTACATGTTCAAAAGTTCTATTAACCCTTACCACACATGTAGTCTTACATACATGTCTCCAGTGTTTATGCAGTTGTCCAAGCGTCCATGCAGATCTCTCTTGCACCTGACAGTAGACAGTCACCAGAAGCACACTCTTAGCAGAGAGCAAGCTGTTTCTCATGTACAGTCATGCTTACTATTCAGCGCTGTGTGGTGTTTCAGATAGGAGTGAGTAACGCTAATACATTCAACATCACCAAGGCTCATTTCCTTTGCTAGAGTGTAGTACGTCAACCAGGTTATACATGTTTATGGTCTCAAAAAGCTGTTTGGGCATGTGCTCTTTTCTGTTTCTGAAAACTATAATGAAAATGTGTCAGACTGTTAGAGTAATTATCACTTGCTCTACCACAGTAGTAAGTGTGCTTTCAAATTGCAAATCAAATTTCGTTTTCTGCCTAGAATCACACCATGAGTCTGTGCGCACACATGAATTGTTGTCAGAGATTCAATTTGTGTTACTCTGGTTCTTTTAGAATTACATTCGTAGGAAAGGGGAAGCTTGTTTTCATGAACTGTGTTGGTTAGCATTCAGCCCAAATTAATATGTCACAAATGAGAGGGCAATGCTAACACATTTGAAATCAACATGGTAGATTTTCCTTCCACTCGTGCAATGGGTCATGTAGTTCTTACATGTTCAAAAGTCCTATTAACCCTTACCACACATGTAGTCTTACATACATGTCTCCAGTGTTTATGCAGTTGTGCAAGCGTCCATGCAGATCTCTCTTGCACCTTACAGTAGACAGTCTCCAGAAGCACACTCTTAGCAGAGAGCAAGCTGTTTCTCCTGGACAGTCATGCTTACTATTCAGTGCAGTGTGGTGTTTCAGATAGCAGTGAGTAACGCTAATACATTGAACATCACCAAGGCACATTTCCTTTGCTAGAGTGTAGTACGTCATCCAGGTTACACATGTTCATGGTCTCAAAAAGCTGTTTGGACATGTGCTCTTTCCTGTTTCTGAAAACTATAATGAAAATGTGTCAGACTGT
Organism: Triturus cristatus; assembly: GCF_964204655.1. Lineage (NCBI taxonomy): Eukaryota > Metazoa > Chordata > Amphibia > Caudata > Salamandridae > Triturus > Triturus cristatus. The sequence goes on along the minus strand of NC_140593.1, from coordinate 525,698,664 downwards.
TAGAGTAATTATCACTTGCTCTACCACAGTATTAAGTGTGCTTTCAAATTGCAAATCAAATTTCGTTTTCTGCCTAGAATCACACCATGAGTCTGTGCGCACACAGGAATTGTTGTCAGAGATTTAATTCGTGTTACTCTGGTTCTTTTAGAATTGCATTCGTAGGAAAGGGGAAGCTTTAATTCGTGTTGGTTTTATTGTCAGTCAGTCAGTCAAAATACTTTATTTCGATAAATAAATATCATAAAAAGACATAAAAGCACTACACAACAATTTCATACAAACATCATTTCATAAAGAGGACTCGATTATTAAAAATATTTAAAATGAGGTCAGTGAAATAAAACAATCTATTAACATCACATATATATACATTTATAAACAACGATTCCTGGTGAAGTCCGTTCCTGTGAACAATATTTACAATTTAACAATTTTTAGACCATATTTGTGTAATTGTTAGGCAACATCCTTTTCTTAATCCTAACAGCACCCACTAGAAAACTAGCGACATGAAACATAATCCTAGGGGTCTGTACAAGCTGCAAAAACAGGATTGCAGGTTTAACCTGTATGAACCCTGTCTCCTTTAGAATTGGAATCAGGTATTTCTTCATTGGTGCCGTGTAATGATCACAAAACATCAGAAAGTGCGTTGTGTTCTGGATCGAAAAATTGTCACATTTACACGGCATAGCATTTTCAGGAGTACACCAAATAGGAAAATGACCAAGGATTAGGTAGATCATATTAAACCGAAAACGGGTTAAAAGAAAACGATGAAAAGGTTGGTTTACAATGGTTAAATATAGCTCAGGGCCCACACCAGTGTTCAGAATAAATCTATACCGGACTGATGGTTTCTCGAGTTCTACTTGTTCCCTTTCTGAACTTAGCAGATCTCCCATCATCCCCTTAATCAGACCAATATCTTTGGCAATTATCAATTCCGGGGAAGAGAAAAGTTCTGGTCTCCCTATCTTAACCAAACAATTTTTGATGTAAGCTAGCCACGGTATTTTATTTGTTCTATCCAACTGTAAGCAATCTTTTAAAATAATGTGATTCAGGGGGATTTCTTTGTTCAGCCAGGTCTTTATCCAGGCCAAAACAGGGGCTACTCTAATCAAGTCTGAAATATATCCTACTCCAAGTTCTGTATGGATGATATGTGTTGGAGTAGACTGCGGTACCGAGAGTACAGATCTTAGGAATTTATTCTCAGTGGTCTGTATACTTTCCGTATGACAGTAGCCCCAGATCGCACTACCATATGTGGCGACAGCAAGACATTTCGCCTTGTAAATTTTTATTAGTGTTGCTATTGGCCTTGCTCCTAATTTTTTACTAAATCCCTGAAGGGCAGAAGATGATCTAGCCAGGGCAATATTTCTATTTTTTATCTGGGGACCCCACGTGCCTCTTTCGTCAAATGTGATCCCCAAATAGGGAAACGTGGCTACTCTGCACAGCTCTTGCTTCCCACAAGTGAATATCTTGGAGAGCTTGCTATTTTTACTCTTACCCATTCTCATAATTTGAGATTTTTTAACATTAATCTTTAGGTCCAAGGAACCCATAAACTTCTTGAATACATCCAATAATCTTTGAAGGCCTACCCCGGTGCGTGAAAGCAGAACGGCATCATCAGCGTATAGGAGAACTGGAATTCCAAGATCTCCTACACGTGGGATGCCTCGAGTTGCATCTTTTAGGGTAGGTTCCAGGGCATTTATGTAAACAGTAAATAGGAGGGGTGCCAAAATGCACCCCTGCCTAACTCCCCTTTCTGACTTAAAGTGGCTCGTGCAGCGCCCCTCCGGGGTTACTCTAACCGAGGCTATTTGATCTGTATGTAAGTCTGCTAGAAGACTAACGAGGGCCCTATCCAGACCAATATCAAGCAAAATTTTCCATAATTTGGAACGATTTACAAGGTCAAAGGCTGACGAGAGGTCCATGAACCCCAGGTACATGAACCCCTCTTTAGCCCTCGTATATTTTTCAACTAGTAGGTGCAGATTAAGCCCTTGATCTATTGTGCTCCTTTTTGGTCTGAAACCGTACTGAACGTTTGACAGGACCCCTTTATCTACAAGCCAGTCGTTCAGTTTTGTTAAGATCACCCTACCCAATATTTTCACCGAAGTGTCAATCAGTGAAATAGGTCTGTAACAGGATGGGTCTTGTCTGTTACCCTTTTTAAAGACCGGTATGATAATAGATTTTTTCCAGGAATCTGGGATTTTAGCATTTGGGAGATCATTAAAAACATTAGCTAGAACCTTGCTCCAGAATTTCGGGGCGCTTTTAAAGACATCCCCTGGAACACCATCCGGGCCTGGAGCTTTATTTTTCAGGGTTAGGCCGATAGACCTTTCTACATCTGCTACATCAAAAGTGACGGCAGCATCAGTAGTACAGAGTTCCCCTTCATCAACTTCTAAAATGCCATCACGTTCGGCTACACTATTAGTTTCTAGATATATCTGGCTAAAATGCTTGATCCATCCCTCGTCCGGGATATTTGCCTCTAGGGGGGTGTTTGTATCATCAGAGAAGAGTGGCTGATTTATTATTTTCCAAAAGAGGCTACTATTTTTTAGGGTTTCTGGTTCAAAGAGTTGATCCAGAGCGTTATCTTTCAAAACCCTCTTTCTTTCTAAAATAGTTTTTTTATACACAGTCCTAGCGCTGAGTATCTCTGCACGGATTTTGGGAGTGGCTTTCAATGCTTTTAGTAGTACTCCATGAGCTTTTGAACAATCCTTATCGAACCACCTTTTCCCCATTTGGGGCTTCTGCCTGGATTTGTTCTGGAGACCAAGATTAATTTCTATGCAGATATTATCAAATGCCATTAATACATCATTGGGTTATGAGCTACTCGCTAAACATAGTGTAACTTCGTCCTCTACTCTTGACAAAACATCTTGAAGAAAGATTTCTGGGACAATTTTTGCCCATTTCAGCCTATGATTCTGGTCTTTTACCATGAGATTTACACCCCCTCTAGCTTTTAATGTGTTTAAAGAAATTAAGTCTGATTGCCTCACAACAAGTAGAACAGGATTGTGATCACTAAAAACTGATACCTCTGTATAATAATTTAACACATTTTTCAACAAAAAAGAAGACACAAAAATATAATCTATAATAGTGCCCGTGTCTTTTCCCTTAAACGTAGGGGATCTATTTTTCCCATCCCCGCATCCTGATTCATACAAATTCCATCTTGCAAGAAAAATTTCAAGATACTCCCCACATCTAGTATGTTCCAAATGAACGGGCGAGGAGAGAGAGGGACCTTCATCCTCCTGACTGATACAAGGAAGGGTACATGGGTGTATATTAAAGTCCCCTAGTAATATTAATTCAAAAGTGCTTACATTGACACTGTAGACTGACAAAAATGTTTCCAGTACTTCCAAATTTTGACTGGTGCATTCATTAGCATGTGCATTATAAAAATTAACAAAGAGGATTATGGCCTTATCTAGGGTTAAAAGTTCGACAATCAGACAATTTTCCGATCCCGACAGGCACTGGGTTAATGTACCTTTAATGTCTAATTTAAATAAACTTAGCAGGCCCCCCCTAGGCCTACCTGCCACACTACTAATTGCTGGGATGCAGAAATGACAATAGCCATCCAAAGAGAAACTGTTCGTCTGGTCCCAGGTTTCTTGTAGGGCAATGATATCAAAGGATTTTAAAAACATTAACCATTCCGCAATCCCACTTTTATTCTTTATGCCCGCAATGTTCCATGTAGCAATTTTAAGAGACGGTACTGATGACTTGATGAGGTTCTCCGGAGCAACAGACAGTCAGTCATTTTCCTCCAAAGATGATAAGACAGTATAACGATTATGAAGCGGTAAAGTGTTGTCCAACTGTCTAATAGGTATCTGATGACGATATAGGACCCCATTGTTTTCAAAGGAAGGTGTATTCACAACTACGTTCGAAACATGACCAGATAACCCCCATCCATGGTCGTTTACAGGGTTCCTTTGCTGAACAGTTAATCGGTATTGGGTATTGTCTAAATGATTATAAAAGAAACCAAGGGGTCTAACACAGACCGAATTTTTGAGAGTTGGTAAAGAGGCAGCTCAAAGGAGGACTGTTGCCACATGTTGTGGGTATTTAAAATGTATAATAATGCAATCCCCTTTTATGTTTTTTCTGCCATTACCGATCCAACTCACTCTGCGGGTAAATAATATATCTTCTGCCATGGCGCACGGAAAACCACAATTCTTATTTAGCCAGGCAAGCGTTTTGTTTTTTAGGGCAACATAGGTTTCTAGCCTGGGGTCAGAGCGACAGGGATCGATCTCCGGAACATTCGTTAATACAACGGTGTAAGGAACACAGTCTGGTGGGAGATTAACACAGTTCTTCCACTTAAGAGTGTTTCTACCGGCAAGATCTCTCCCTGCTACATTATTCTGAGTGTTTATTTGTACTAATTGTGATTGTTCTGATGTTTGTGCATTCACAGTTCCTGCTGTTGGTATATTCAAGGGTAAGGTATTTAGAGTATTTATAACTGGTGGAGCCTGGGCAGTGGCCCTCGTGTCACTAACCCTGGTATTAGCTGGTGCGTGTACTACCAGTTCCTCTGTACCATTACCCACAACACCCGATAGGCCTGGTTGGGAGCTGACCCCGTTAAAGGGCTTTGTCATATGGGACTGTAATAAACCTTCCATCCTTGTGACCTTTTGGGCAACTAATTCTAACTTTACAACCAAACGTCTAATCAATACCTCTAATTTAGACTCAAAGATAGTTGTCAGGAGATCAATCTGGGAACAGTGCAGGATACTACCCTCAGCGTTATCTGTAGACTCAGGGGTGTTTCCCTTGCTAGCCGATGTTATGGCTGTCTTTTTGGTCTTCCGTCCAACAGCCCTCTTAACAGGGGCCTTCCTACATGCACGCACCATTCTCCGTACTGGGGACTGAGTAGATGAGAGCGTTAGGGGGGCTGTCGGGGTCTGACTTAAAATAGAATCAGGTAAGATTTCCCGCTGTTCCATGGATACGTCGTTGTAAGTTTCAACATTACCCAAATTAACCAAGCCATTATTGGGTGACAGTGTGGTGGACATGTCTACCCTTGTAGGTGACCTTTCTGGGCTAGCCCTGGTTAATGAAAATCTCCTGTCCCTATTTATCTTACTGACAACCTTAAAGAAGTAGTTATCCAATGTCATCATTTCATTTGTTGGCACTGATTTTGAGGACCTAAGTTTGGACATAGTCAGACCATCAATTAGTAGCTACAAACTAAATGGAACAACAGTACCTTCTCTAGATAAGTTTTAGGACTGTAATATCGCTAGAGCCAACAAGCATAATACAGAGAATGACCAATAATAAGAGTACTCCAATAACAACAATAATAATGTCTTACGAACAGGGACGAAATCCAGTGCAGGAAAACAAGATCCGTGGCCCAGCCCGGCCTCCTTTGGCCCCTGACGGCCACAGACGGCCCGCCCTTTGCCCGGGCTTCGCCCGCGCGCGTCCCGCACTGCGGGGGCCTCGGGAAGCTTATATCGAACCCGGGCGCTGCCAGATGACGTTAGCGGCAAGTGCCCGCAGCGGAGGACGCTGGGTTATGAAGTTTGGAAAGCCGTTCACCTCACGGCGATTAAAGATGCAGGGCACCTGTAGGTTAACTTCCAGTCGGGCCGTTCCCCTCATGGCGGTCTTCGCAGGTAGGAATTGGTGGCACCAGGGCTTTGAAGCTGAAACGCGCATCCCGCGCTGCGAGGGCCTCAGGAAGCTTATATCGAACCCGGGCGCTGCCAGATGACGTTAGCGGCAAGCGCCTGGAGCGGAGGACACTGGGTTATGAAGTTTGGAAAGCCGTTCACCTCACGGCGATTAAAGATGCAGGGCACCTGTAGGTTATCTTCCAGTCGGGCCGTTCCCCTCACGGCGGTCTTCGCAGGTAGGAATTGGTGGCACCAGGGCGTTGAAGCTGAAACGCGCGTCCCGCGCTGCGGAGGCCTCGGGAAGCTTATATCGAACCCGGGCGCTGCCAGATGACGTTAGCGGCAAGCGCCCGGAGCGGGGGACGCTGGGTTATGAAGTTTGGAAAGCCGTTCACCTCACAGCGATTAAAGATGCAGGGCACCTGTAGGTTAACTTCCAGTCGGGCCGTTCCCCTCACGGCGGTCTTCGCAGGTAGGAATTGGTGGCACCAGGGCTTTGAAGCTGAAACGCGCGGTTTTATTGTGTTTTTCACTCGTAGGAAAGGGGTAGATAGTATTATAAGATTTGAAAAGCTCAAAAAAAATATAGTAATATATTTAAATTATATAAAGGTATTTTTTTTTAGTTTCTTTCAGGTATTGCTGAACAACAGTGAAATAAATTAAAGATGCCTATAAAATCAAGAAAGAGAAAAGAACAGAAAAAACATTTATATTTGAAGACAACTGGAGGACCCAAATTATTTGAAGATCCTCATGTTGGAAAAAAGAAAAAGTCTTCTGGTAAGCAGACTAAAGATTTTTTTTTAAATATCTTAAAAAAAAGAAAAAATTTGAAAAATGTCCCCACTGCAAATAGTGTTTCAAGTAGAAAACAACAGGACAAAAGTGAGAAATTACTAAATGCTAATGTACAATCAGAAGCAATAAAGATTGACTTAAAAAGAAAAACAGCATTTAAAGACATTCGTAGAAAAATGTTTCAGAGAAGAGTGATGTCCAATTTGCTAAAGGATGTGAAAAAATATAAGAAGAAAGAGAAATTTTATAAGTGAAAGAAAGAAATTGAATCAATTGTAACTAAGGCTTTAGATTTTAAAAGAAAACTATTCATTTTAATTTTGAACAGGATACGTACATTAGATAAAATGGTCAATGTAATGAAGTCACAAAGCAAAACGAAAAGAGTAGTGAAAAGAAATAACTTTTGTAAAGTGTTTTTAGGAGAATGGATGCATAGTTCAAGTACTGAACCATTTTTTAATGAAGAGAGTTATCTTCAAAGTAATAGTTTGCTGCATGCAGTTGACACCAGAGGTCGTGCTTATGAAGTGAAAGATGGTTGTGTAATGGAAAAGGAGAAAATGGTTCCAAGAAATGAGGAAGAAGTGATAGCTGATGAGGTTATGGGGAGACGTCCTAAAGCCCCAGTGTACACTTGGAATTGTAGTAGTATTTGTACTGTACGACAAGAATCTATTGATAAATTACGTGAGTTTCTAAGAGAATATAGTAAAAAAAGTGTTAAACAGAAGATTAAGGTGCTTCAAAGACTAGATCCATGTAGAGTGAGAGAGAATACTGGTTTGCAAGGACATTCTATGGCTTGTCTTTCTAGGAAAGTTTGCCAAAGTGTTTTTCACCATTTTAGGATGCTGGCAGTTCATCATACTGAAATGAGAAAGTTAGTGAGAAGATTGCATTTTGCTAAAAGTCCAGCACAAAAGTTAGATGAGTTGAATAGGGCTTTGTTCTGTGGATCTGTATCAAATGTACAGAAGGTTACTGATGAAATTCAGTTTTGTTACTTTGGTCCAGAACAAGAAAGTGCAGGTAATGACACAGTTATTGAAGAAAATGTGGAAGAGAATGTAGAACCCACTGTTAGTAAAAATGTTGAAGATCAAATGACAAAATTTACTATCATCTCTAATGAAAGACCAAATATTACTTGTATTTGTTGCCGGAGAAGCCATTACAAAATTCAAACAAGAAATGTTGGGGGAACAACATTTACAACGCAACTTTTACAACGCACTACACTTACAATGCATTTTTTACAACGCAAAATCCATTACAACGCATTCCATTACATAGCATGACACTACAACGCATTTTTAAAAACTACCTTTACAACGCATTCCATTACATCGCATACTACCTTTACAATGCATACCATTACAATGCATAATATTACACTACACTATCCAACTCTTACCCTACTGTTGCACCCCCCGGGAGTTAGAATAGCAATTTTTACCCCTATACTATCCAACACTTTCCCTGCTGTTGCACCCCCTGGAGTTAGAATAGTAATTTTTACCCCTATACTATCCAACACTTACCCTACTGTTGCACCCCCTGGAGTTAGAAAAGTAATTTTTACCCCTATACTATCCAACACTTACCCTACTGTTGCACCCCCTGGAGTTAGAATAGTGATTTTTACCCCTATACTATCCAACACTTTCTCTACTGTTGCACCCCCTGGAGTTAGAATAGTAATTTTTACCCCTATACTATCCAACACTTACCCTACTGTTGCACCCCCTGGAGTTAGAATAGCAATTTTTACCCCTATACTATCCAACACTTACCCTACTGTTGCACCCCCTGGAGTTAGAATAGTAATTTTTACCCCTATACTATCCAACACTTACCCTACTGTTGCACCCCCTGGAGTTAGAATAGCAATTTGTACCCCTATACTATCCAACACTTACCCTACTGTTGCACCCCCTGGAGTTAGAATAGTAATTTTTACCCCTATACTATCCAACACTTACCCTACTGTTGCACCCCCTGGAGTTAGAAAAGTAATTTCTACCCCTATACTATCTAATACTTACCTTAAATGCAATTTAATATTATGCGTTTTAATGGTATGCGTTGTAAAGGTAGTATGCGATGTAATGGTATGCGTTGTAAAGGTAGTTTTTAAAAATGCGTTGTAGTGTCATGCTATGTAATGGAATGCGTTGTAATGGATGTTGCGTTGTAAAAAATGCGTTGTAAGTGCATGCATTGTAAAAGTGTGCGTTGTAACGACATACATCCGAAATGTTGATCTGTATAAAAAAAGTGAAAATGAAGATAATTATAAGTGGAAGGATTTTGCAACATATATATTTCTGGAAAATAGTTTTGATTTGGGTAAAGATCAGCGTATTTGTAAATACTGTTATAACAAGTTAGAAGAAAATAGAATGCCAGCCAGAGCTGTACATAATAATTTAGAATTGGTTGATATTCCTGCAGAACTTAGTGATTTAAATACGTATGAGTCTATACTCATTCAATGTGCCCATCCGTTTCAGACCATAGTGCGTATGGAGCCAAAAACAGGTAAATTACCTCCTTCGGATTTACAAATAGGTTTAAAAGGAAGAGTTGTCTATTTGCCATTGGATTTGAAAAAAAATATGGAAACAATTGATGCAGATAGATTGGAAACTGAACCATTAGTTATTCTGGTTAATGGAGTACCAACAAAGAATAAGAAAATTTGGCAGGAGCTGGTAGATGTACGAAAAGTACAAAGAGCAAATTTATATTTGAAAAGAAATAATAAATGGTATGAAACTATTTAGATGGATGAGGATGAAGAAGTTTTACTACCAGACTCAGGAATACCAGCTGGGCAAATTGAAAAAGTGGATAAGTCAAAAGAAGAAGAAATTTATGAACATTTCAGCATACATCCTCTTCATTCAAAAGAAGTTATGGCAAACACCATTGATCTGTTTCAGATGAAAAAAGCACAAGGAACTCCCGTGAGTGTATGGGAGGAGAGCTTGGAAGCTCGTTGTTTTCCCCAGCTGTTTCCTACAGGAAAAGGTGGACGATATGATGAACGTCCACTACAGATTCCTGCTTCTGAGTATCGGACTACAAGATTATATGCAGAAGATCCAAGATTTCGTCAAAGTATTCCTTATTTGTTCCATCTTTTATTTGAAAGTGACTTGTCTGCACTATCTTATGCAGTAAATCACATTTTAAAAAGTGGAGTACATCTACATAATGTGTCTGCAAAGGATTTTATGAACAAAGTGCAACAGCGAAATGATCATTTGGAATCACAATTGTTGAATCTGATGGCTTGTCAGCGTGGAACTAATGAATATTGGTACCGACGCCATGGAGAATTGAAATGTATGTTACAGAATTTAGGAACTCCTACATGGTTTCTCACCCTAAGCTGTGCTGAGTACGCTTGGGATGATCTTCTGGATTTTCTTCGAGAGGCAAATTCAAATATTGAAAACATCCAATACAAGACAGCAGGAGAATTGTGCTCATTGGATCCGGTTAATGTTTGCAGATATTTCAATCATAGATTTGAGGCTATGATGTCCTTCATCTGCAATTAAAAAAATCCACCTCTTGGAGAAGTTGTGGATTTCTTTTGGAGAAAAGAGTACCAAGCAAGAGGTGCTCCTCATATTCATATGCTGTTGTGGATCAAGGATGCCCCAAAATTTGGAACAGATTCTGATGATGCAGTTTTAAGTTTCATCGAAGAATATGCAACATGTGCTATACCTAAAAGCACAGAAGAGAAAAACTTAAAAGAGCAAGCTTTACGTTTCCGAAGTCATCGGTGTTGAAAATACTGTCAACGAAAGTACAAGAGTAAAGAAAAATTCTACACAAAATGTCGATTTGGATTTCCCCGACCTGTTCTTTCAAAAGGAAGAGTCAACAGTTTTATGTCAGCTGTGCGACATACTATTACAAGAAAATCTCCCAAAAATACGTACAACCTAAGAAGAAAAGAAGAGTCAAAATATATAAATGACTACAACCCAGTCATTTTATCCATGTGGAATGCTAACATGGATATACAGTATGTTGCTGACAATTCTATTGCTGTTGCTCGGTATGTCACATCTTACATCACTAAATCTGAGAAAACGGAATTGAAGGAAATGTGGGAAGAGATTTCTCACGAGAAGACTGTCAGTAAGAAGCTATACAGTTTCAGTTTAAAGATGTTATCGCATCGAGAAATTGGATCCTACGAATGCTCAGATAGGTTATCATCTGCAAGTCTGTACTCCAAATACAGAAGAATAATTTGGGTAAGTTTAGACCTTGCAGGAATGCGAAATCGGGTACTGAAATCTGTTAGGGAAATTGAATATTTGGCAGAGAATGACCCGGAAAGTACAGATATTTTGAAATCAAACATGTTGGACACATATTACCCAAAAATAAGTCGTCATCTTGAGAACATGTGTCTCTATGAAGTGCTGCAGAACTACATTTTTACATGGAAAGCCACAGAAGACATCAACAATTGAAAATATAAAGTCATTGGTGAGGAAGGATGTTTGGTGAAGCAAACAAAAGGAGGTTTGATTAATCACAGGAAGCTGAGTTGCGACACTCCTGACAAAAAGGAATTTTACTACTTAGCACTTTTACAGCTGTTTAAACCATGGCGTTCAGAGGATGAATTACTTGGAGATTTTCACAGCTATGAAGATTCCTTTAATGCATGTAAAGATACGATTGAATGCAGTACTTTCACAAATTATGTACAAATGTTAAATGAAGAAATTGAACAGGAAGCTACAATTGCAGCTGAAGTAGCTAGAGACAGTTCTCAAGACAGCCAAAGTTCTGGAACGCTCAGTCAAGATCCCCTAGGACAACCAATCGTAGAAAATGAAGCTGCAATAGCAATGACTGAAGTGGAAACAGCTATGAATCAAGCTCAGGAAGATTTAATAGACTTACCAAATTTGGAACAGCAACTGAATGAAGAACAACAACAAATTTATGAAGAAGTCACAAAAAAAATTGATCATGGATTACTACATGAAAAGAAAGAGTGCTCATGCACATCATTTGAACCAATCAGGATGTATGTGAGTGGACAAGCTGGAACTGGAAATAGTTTCTTAATTAAAGTCATCAGAATCTACCTACAGCAAAAAACAGATTCAACTTTGTCTAGTGTTGTTACTGCTCCAACTGGGTTAGCAGCATATAACATAAAAGGAATTACCTTACATCGCTTGCTAATGTTACCAGTGGAGCATGAGAACAAAATAGAATATCACAAGCTAACAGGACAAGCCTGCTTCGAAGTTTGAAGAGTGTTGAAGAAGATGCAAGTTCTCATTATTGATGAGGTAAGCATGGTATCAAACGTAATGCTTGACTTTGTGCATTTAAGAATGCAGCAAATTCTAAAGAGAGACTATGACGTGTTATTTGGTGGAAAACATGTTATAGTTTTTGGGGATCTTCTGCAGCTCACTCCAGTTAAAGGACAACCAGTGTTTAATACTGTGACACATGGAGACACGAAGAAGTCATTAGGAAGTATTGGTAATGCGAATATTTGGCCATTCTTTGAGTACAAAGAACTCACTACCAATATGAGGCAAGCAAATGATGAAGATTATGCAAGTATTCTGAAAGATATCAGAATTGGACTACTCACAGAAGTTGGCAGTAAAGCATTACAGAGTCGGTTGCTACATAATTTATTTCCAAGTGAAGAAATAGTTGCAGAGAAAATATACCAGAACATTGCAGAAAAAAATACTGTAATCTGCTTTAATGCCAACACTATGTGAATGCTCGATATTCAATGAGGAACTTTTGAAATTAGAAAAGGAAGAGATTAAGAAAATTGAAGCAGTGGACAAAATTCAGCATGAAGGAATTACTATTACATTAACAGGCAAATTGAAAAGTAAATTGGATTCTCTAGAGAAGAACATTTCGAAAACAGCTGGATTAGAAAAAAATCTTTATGTTTGTTTGAACTGTCGAGTATTTTTAAGAAGAAATTTGGATGTAGAAAAAGGTTTAGTGAATGGAGCTATGGGTAAAGTTGTGGGTTTTGTGAAATACCAGAAAAAAGATGGGATTGCATTTTTAAAAATAAAATTTGATCAGATTGAAGAGGTTAAAGACATTAGTTGTTGTACAGTCCGTTTTTTTCTTGTAAAAGACTTATATGTACGTAGGAAGCAGTTTCCGTTTTCTCTAGCATATGCTGTAACTATTCACAAATCTCAAGGATTAACTGTAGATAGTGCTTTTGTAAACATTGGTTCTACTGTGTACAAAGAAGGTATGGCATATGTTGCTTTGTCACGAGTGAAAACATTATCTGGTTTATTCATGATAGACTTTGATGACTCAAAAGTTAGTGCTGATGCAAATTGTGTAAAGGAGTATAATAGATTAAGAAGAACCTATGCTCCTCATTTAGGTTAGTATCCTGTGTTTGAAAAACGTGTTGTTTCTCAGAAAAGGAGAATTGAGAATATCTGTAATGAGGATGTACAGAAGAGAAAACAAAAGGAGAGTGATGTGATTGCAAGCAAAAAGAAAAAGGGCAATGTTCAAGAGGTTGTTGGTTGTCATTTTGAAAATAGCTCTGGTGTCAACTGCTACGCTAATGTAGTGCTGAATGTTGTATTTTATCTTGAAAGTTTGCAAGAGCAGATAATAGTAAATCATGAAAAAAGATTTTGTTCTCTGATGAGTTTTCTTTTTGAGAAGCTGAGTATTGATAAAACTAAAATAGAAAGTGCTTCTGATGTTAGAAAACTTTTAGATGTATGTTCAGGATGTACACAGTTTACTCAAAATGTCCAGCAAGATGCACAGGAATTCTTGATGTATATCCTTATGGTACTGGAAGAAGAAGGGGTAGAAATAGAAAATATGTTTGGTCTCTCTTATAAATGGGAACATAGTTGTGAAAACTGTTTCAATACATGCAGCTCTAATGTTGATTCAGAAAGGTTTATATATTTAACATTACCAGAGACTAAATCAGTGACTTTTAGTAAATTAGTTAAAGATGCCAATCACAACATGGAATGTTGTAAATGTAAATCAGACATGTTTTCAACGTTATTTTTAAAGAAATATGGCAGTATGTAATTTTAATGATGCAACGTTGTAGAGCTAATGGTTCAAAATTGGAAACTTTAATAAAGAAGTTTACAGGACATCAATTATCAATATCTGGAAAAACTTTTGTTGCAGTTGCAATCATTTTCCATGATGGACCTTCTATAACTTCTGGTCATTAAACAGTTTATCTTAAATGTGAAAAAGGCTGGACACTGTGTAATGATTCTCAATTGATTTTCAAGCAACGTTTGCCTGCAGAATTACTAAATTCCTATTTAATTTTTCTGAAACCAAAATTTTAGATACAAATTGCAACATCTGAACAAATCATTTTTGCGATTTTATTGGATTACCATTGGATATTTCATCAAAAAAGAATTTAAAAATTACCATTTGGCCTCATGGAAAGGTAAAACTTTCTCTTGTGGACTTCCTTGACAGATATTATTTTGGTGTATGTGCTTAAGCAACAAGATTTACAGACAATATTTATTGCAAATAGTTATTGTTTTTAGATGATGTTTTTATTAAATATGTTACATTTCTATAACGGAATGTTTTACTGAGAAGAGATTCAGTACTTTTTTTAAACAATCTTTCAGATTGTTAATTTTTTTGCCCGCTGTTAAGTGATGAATGCAATTGGTTTCACGATTTACAGTGAAATTCAATATATTCTGAAAACAGCAAAAAAAGGGCAAAATATTGTTTTTTTAAATATGAAAATATGTGTACTGTATTCTAAAATGTATTGTTTAATATTAATACTTTTTTTCTTTTTTTACAGATTGAGAAAGGAAATTTAGGAAAATTAATCCTTTTTTCTAGCAATTAAAAAAAAACATTTATTGATAATTAAGTTATTTTGTTGGTCAGGTAAGTTTGAAATATCTGTATTTATCACACATTTACTTTCATAATCCCTTTTTTTCACTTCTCCTCACTCTGCTTTTCTCATTTCCCTTGTGGTCCCTCAAGTACCTTGAAGGGTGAAATAAAGATTTTATTATTTATTTTTTTTTTTTTAAATGGGTGCGCGCACGGTAGAATAAAAAAAAAAAAGTGATAAAAAAAAAAAAAATTGTGAGGTAAGGTGGCTCTTAAAAGAGCCGTTGTGTTAATACAGGGACAGAGGAAGGAAAGAATGGCAATATTATAAGGTACCGCACTTGTGCTGCTCTATCTTATTGTCTATTAGAGGAATACTAGACTCCCCAAAAGCAAGAAGAGAGTAGCAAGTATTGCACCTTATATGTACTCTCTGAAACCGAGGGTAAATGTCCAGAGGAGCAGAAGAGGGTGACGCTCCCACCGCAGAGGAAGTGCTCGGCTGAGCTGCCGATGATGTACTCGGCTGAGCTTCTGCGGATGTGCTCGGCTGACTTACTGGAGGGGTTGCTTCAGTATGTCGAGCAAAAGTCGCAGGATGTACATCCCGAATGTTTCTGAACATAGTGAAGATTCCAAAAGAGTACTTCTTCTTTGGATCTCCTCTAGACAAGACACGCCCACAAAGTTTGCAGGTGACTAATGGAGCATTGACTTTCTTCTGCCCCTCTGGAAATGTAAAATATTGCCAGACAAAAGAATCCTTCTGTTTCCTCTTTCTCTGTCTGATAATGCTGTCCTGCTCACTCCTAGAAGAGGACTGCTGCTCTGCCATTGTAACCCAAAGACACTTCAGCTCCTTCTCCTAGGGAATCACAAGCAATAATGAGGGGAATGGGTGTGGTGTTGGAAGTTTCTGGAAATGAAAAAAGTTTAAACAAATGAAAAGTGTTGTTTCTGGATCACATGACCTACCGTGCGCGCTCCGTACGCTTTTCGTACGCGCACGGTAAAAGTACGCATGCGCGTACGTAAGACGCGCGCACGCGCGCATGCGCATTAGAGACACGTGCGCATGCGCGTATGGCAGTTCCGCGTAAGGTGCACGCGTGCATGCGCAAAAAATAAAACGCGCGCATGCGCGTAGGAAGCAAGCGCATAAGCGTCACAGACGAAGTACGGATGCGTACGTAAATCGCGTACGCATGCGCACACAGAGCATAGATATTACGGACGCGCACCGTACTTATAGCGTACCGTGCGTGTACCGTAAGCTTACCATACGCGCACGGTAAAAAATCCTACAAAAAAAAAAAAAAGTATAAAGGTTTGTAGAAGATATTAACTATGTTGTTCAACTATATCTAAACATTTATTTAAAAAAGGTGAACCATTCCATATTGCAGGGTACAGTAAATCAATGATTATATTCATAGGTAGCATACTGTTTAAAAAATAAATCTCAAAAGAAATAATAAAAAAAACAAATTGGTTTTAAAAAACCTTGCAAATTCATTAAAAAAACATAGGTTTCACACACATTATAGTTAGGAATTAGCATTTAAAAAACCTTTCAAATTCACTGAAAAAACCATAGGTTTCACACACGTTATAGTTAGGAATTAGCATTTAAAAAACCTTGCAAATTCACTTAAAAAATCATAGGTTTCACACACGTTATAGTTAGGAATCAGCATTTAAAAAACCTTGCAAATTCACTGAAAAAACCAGAGGTTTCACACATGTTTTCGTACAAAACCATTGAAATTCCCCCGTTATAGTTAGTTCAGCTAACTGTAACTCACGCGCCCACAATCCACTGCTGATGACGTCACATATTACATCACTCATGACATGGTCAGTGACATCACTCATGACATCACTAATGACATCTCAAATGACATCACTGATGACGTCATCCATGTGATAAATTACCACATCTTCTCACACCCTAATATAACCTTTGATACACCGACTAAAAATTTCAGAGTTCCATTCTCAAAACCCTACATACTGCAATACCAATAACTACATACCCACTTATTAACTCTTAGGTCTACATACACCTCCACTCATTCACTTGTACCGTCACTCATACTTACAGTCACTCCATACAAGACTATCATATGCATTTATACACCTATATAGACACTCACAAACCACCAATCATCCATTGAGCTACTCTCACACCTAGTCAGTCATGCAAATAATCACACTCCCATTTACTCACCTATGCGGTTATACACACTCAAGTTCACTTACTCAAAAATAGTACCACATTCTTACGCTCTTATAGAATCACACACTCATCCATACAGTCACTCTCACAATCACACACTGTCACATCTACCCACTTATATACTCTTACACGCATATATACTGCCTTTCAAATATGTAGTTAGTCACAAATGTACCACTGAGGTATACATTCAATCACTAACATACCCATACATACACTCACTCAACCATACAGTCCATCACAGATGCACTCTTAAAACCATGCACCCATAGAATCACCCACTCACACATCTAGACACAGAGTAACACACACCCTACCCACACAAACACTCAGGAACCCATACAGATACTGAGACAAACAATCAATAACTCAAATAGACACTCATATAGCTATTCACAAAACCATGCAGCCACTTATACACCAACATACAGACACATAGAAACATTTACACAGTTTAGTTACTAGTCTGCAGTAAGATACATTTAATGATTCACATAGAGTCAGTTACGCACCACAGAAAATCATCCAATTACAAACTTGTACACCCACTTATTCTTCAACTGGCCTTTCCCTATATATATTAAACATATTAAAATTGTTCAGAAACACATACTCAATTGATGATGTCATCAGTATTCACTAAGATACTGTTAATAAGTCAGTTATACAATTAATTTTACAAACAAAACCATCCATTTAGACACTTATTTACCCATTTATTCTTCCATTAACCTTTAGATATACATATATAAAATATATTTATTTTTCAGAAAGACACATATTCACTGGATGATGTAATCAGTGATGTCATTTGAGATGTCATCAGTGATGTCATGAGTGATGTCACTGACCATGTCATGAGTGATGTAATATGTGACGCCATCAGCAGTGGAGTGCGGGCACGCGAGTTATAGTTAGCTGAACTAACTATAACGGGGGAATTTCAATGGTTTTGTACGAGTGAAATGTCCAGCTAACTATAACATGTGTGAAACCTCTGGTTTTTTCAGTGAATTTGCAAGGTTTTTTAAATGCTAATTCCTTACTATAACGTGTGTGAAACCTATAGTTTTTTAAGTGAATATATATATATATATGCATATGCATATATATGCATATATTTATGTGCATATGTGTGCATGTAGAGAGAGGTAGAGGTGTATAGGTAGAGGTGTAGAGGTAGAGAGGTAGAGGTAGAGAGGTAGAGAGTAGTAGAGAGAGAGGTAGAGAGGTAGAGAGTAGAGAGCGAGTAATAGAGAGTAGAAAGTGAGAGTAGAGAGTAGTAGAGAGTAGTAGAGAGAGTAGCAGAGAGTGAGTAGTAGAGAGTAGAAAAGTGAGTAGTAGAGAGGGAGTAGTAGAGAGGGAGTATTAGAGAGTGAGTAGTAGAGAATGAGTAGTAGAGAGAAGTAGCGAGTGAGTAGTAGAGAGTGAGTAGTAGAGAGTGAGTAGTAGAGAGAAGTAGCGAGTGAGTAGTAGAGAGTGAGTAGTAGAGAGTAGTAGAGAGTGAGTAGTAGAGAGTAGTAGAGTGAGTAGTAGAGAGTAGTAGAGAGTGAGTAGTAGAGAGTGAGTAGTAGAGAGAGAGTAGTAGAGAGTGAGTAGTAGAGTAGTAGAGAGTAGTCAGTCAGTGTCAGTCAGTGTCAGTCAGTCAGTGTCAGTCAGTCAGTCAGTGTCAGTCAATCAGTGTCAATCAGTGTCAGTCAGTCAATGTCAGTCAATCAGTGTCAGGCAGTGTCAATCAGTCAGTGTCAGTCAGTCAGTGTAAGTCAGTCAGTGTCAGCTAGAGCAGCTCTGCTGACCTGGTTCTCTGGCTCTAAAGCAGCTCTGCTGACCTGGTTCTCTCTCTCTAAAGCAGCTCTGCTGACCTGGTTAATCTGGCTCTACAGCAGGTCTAGAGCAGCTTTGCTGACCTGGTTCTTAGGCTACAGAGCAGCTCTGCTGATCTGGTTCTCTGGCTCTACAACAGCTCTGCTGACCTGGTTCTCTGGATCTAAAGCAGCTCTGCTGACCCGGTTCTATGGCTCTAAAGCAGTTCTGCTGACATGGTTCTCTGGATGTAGATCAGCTCTGCTGACCTGATTCTCTCCCTCTAGAGCAGCTCTGCTGACCTGGTTCTCTCCCTCTAAAGCAGCTCCACTGACCTGGTTTCTCTGGCTCTACAGCAGCTCTGCTGGCCTGGTTCTCTGCCTCTAGAGCAGCTCTACTGACCTGGTTCTTAGGCTCTAGAGCAGCTCTGCTGATCTGGTTCTCTGGCTCTAAAGCAGCTCTACTGACTTGGTTCTCTGGCTCTAGAGCAGCTCTGCTGACCTGGTTCTCTGGCTCTAAAGCAGCTCTGCTGGCCTGGTTCTCTGGTTCTAAAGCAGCTCTGCTGACCTGGTTCTCTCCCTCCAAAGCAGCTCTGCTGACCTGGTTTCTCTGGCTCTACAGCAGCTCTGCTGACCTGGTTCTCTGGCTCTAGAGCAGCTCTGCTGACCTAGTTCTTAGGCTCTAGAGCAGCCCTGCTGACCTGGTTCTCTGGCTCTACATCATCTCTGCTGACCTGGTTTTCTGCACTCACGATGCACGCACCCAACTTCGCGAAAATATATTTTAAAATAATATAAGTTTATTATAAGTACAAATATATTATTTTTATGAATATCTTACGTAATCTCGTGCCCTAATATGTATATTAAAGACACATACATATCATTTTGGAACATAAACTTTTTTGCGGGAGTCACTCACCCAGAGCGCCCCAGCACGTAACCGCACAAACGTCTCGTACCGTAATGCGCATGTGTCGCAAATGCGGGGGAGCAGGAGTCGTGGACTGGTCGCATAGGTTTCAGGGGTGTTATAGTTAGCTGGCCATTTCACTCATACAAAACCATAGAAATTCCTCAGTTATAGTTAGTTCTGCTAACTATAACTCGCGCGCCCGCAATGCACTGCTGATGATGTCACATATTGCATCATTCATGACATGGTCAGTAACATCACTGATGACATCACTGATGACATCCCAAATGACATCACTGATGACATCATCCACTTGACAATCTGATACACTAGTATAACCTTTCATCACTCACTGTAAAATACAGAGTGCCATATTTGAAACCATTGACACACCAATACCAGTTACTACATACCCACTCACTGATTTCTAAGTCTACACACACAACTACCCATTCAACAACAGAATCATTTATACATGCAGTCACTAATTAATAGAACACTATCAAATGCACTTATACACATATATAGACATTGACACATCAGCAGTCATCTTACAGGCACATGCATCAAAGGAAAAACCGGTCGCAAACGGGCAGATTCTCAGAATCTACCCCTTTGCGACCGGTATTTTTGCATTTGGGATGCATCATCCCAAATGCAAAAATCGCAATTTAAGGAATCTCTAAATTGCGATTACTTAAATTGCGATTGCATTTAAGGAATCCCAAATTGAGATTCCTCAAATGCAATGCATTAAAGTAAAAAAAATTAGCGATTTCGCTAATAGGGGGAGCAAATTACCATGAAGTTGAACTTCATGGTAATTTGCAAAAACTTTGAAAAATGCACTTTTGTACATTTTTCAAAGTTTCATGTTGCGCACACACATGCCCTTAAGGCATGTGTGTGTGCAACATATTTGCACAGATCAATTTCAGGGGTGCAAAAGGGTGTCATTTTGACACCCTTGCACCCTTGAAATTGCATGAGCAATTTGCGAGTACCTACTGGTACTCGCAAATTGCTCATGCAATCTCCAATTCATTCCTATGGGCCTGGAGGCCCATAGGAATGAATGGGACAGCATTCCTTAATTGCGATTCCTTAATAATCGCAATTAAGGAATCGCAAAAGCCTATGTTGATGCATGTGCCAGTAAGTCGGTTATGCAGTCATCCTACTCACTCAAGAAAAAAATTATTCACACTTATATTTACTCACTTACACAATTATCCAACAACACCTCATTTATTCAAACACATAGTAACTCATAGTTATTATGTTAAAAGAGCACTATTACAATTATACACTCATTCATTTAGTTACTCTCACAATCACTGACTCCTACACATACTTATTTATATACACCAACTCTCACATACAATACCTTTTATTTTTTTACTTTGTTGAAGATGTTCAACTAAAACATATATTCACTCACCAACACACAAATAAATACACTCAGTCACCCAAACAACTGTTTCCACATGCACTCTTAAACCTATACACCTAGTCAATCAACCATTCAAACATCTATGCATAGTTACACACACCCCATCCAACCACACACAAACTCAGTGTCCATACAAATACTCACCCAACTAATCAATAACTAATATACACACTCATGTAGTTAGTGACCAACTAATGCAGCATGTTATACAACAACAGAGACAGTGCTGCACACATTCACATAGTTTAGTTACTAATCCATGTATTAAGTGAGACACTTTTAATTACTCACTTAAACAGACAGTCAGACAGCTACTAAATCCTCCATCCAGACAGTTATATATCCACTAAATCTTCAATACAGATTGGTATATATATATATAATACATATTTAAATTTCAAACTAAACCACATTCACTGGATGATGTCATCAGTGATGTCATCAGTGATGTCATTTGAGATGTCATCAGTGATGTCACTGACCATGTCATGAATGATGCAATATGTGACATCATAAGCAGTGCATTGCGGGCGCGCGAGTTATAGTTAGCAGAACTAACTATAACGGAGGAATTTCTTTGGTTTTGTACGAGTGAAATGGCCAGCTAACTATAACACCCCTGAAACCTATGTTTTTTTCTGTGAATTTATATATAACCCCACCTTATAACCCCACCTTAATGTAAACCCCACAGGGGTTTACATGAAGGTGGACTACATGTACCAGGAGGCAATTGGTGCTGCCGCCCATTCAGGGCGGGACTTGGGTGTATTTAACAATGTGCTCCATTGACAGTCTGTTGTTTTCCTTTTGCCAAACAGCCTGTGAACAAGGACTCGATGGAGTTTGAAACGCGTCTGGTGATAACTTTGGCAATTTTACTCGAAGTTTGATGGTGTGCTGTACCTGCTGCCTTCTGCAATAAAAGGGCATTAACTCCTCATGTGCGGCTTCTTCTCTTGGGCAACCTTGGTTTTTCAATGTTTTGCGGCTCGTCCGGCCGCGAAGGAGCCCTGCTGCCTAATATTGGGCGGATCTGAAGCGCTTCTAATTTCGAGCGTTTGTGAGAATGAGGAGGTCATTGTTGCAGAGTATATAAGCAGCAGGAGCAGGCATGCTGTGCCCACTGGGGAAATAATTGTGGACTATTAAACAACAGCACCCACAGGGGTTTACATTAAGGTGGACTACATGTACCAGGAGGCAATTGGTGCTGCCGCCCATTCAGGGCAGGACTTGGGTGTATTTAACAATGTGCTCCACTGACAGTCTGTTGTTTTCCTTTTGCCTAACAGCCTGTGAACAAGGACTCGAGGGAGTTTGAAACACGTCTGGTGATAACTTTGGCAATTTTACTCGAAGTTTGATGGTGTGCTGTACCTGCTGCCTTCTGCAATAAAAGGGCATTAACTCTTCATGTGCGGCTTCTTCTCTTGGGCAACCTTGGTTTTTCAATGTTTTGCGGCTCGTCCGGCCGCGAAGGAGCCCCGCTGCCTAATATTGGGCGGATCTGAAGCGCTTGTAATTTCGAGCGTTTGTGAGAATGAGGTGGTCATTGTTGCAGAGTATATAAGCAGCAGGAGCAGGCATGCTGTGCCCACTGGGGAAATAATTGTGGACTATTAAACAACAGCACCCACAGGGGTTTACATGAAGGTGGACTACATGTACCAGGAGGCAATTGGTGCTGCCGCCCATTCAGGGCGGGACTTGGGTGTATTTAACAATGTGCTCCATTGACAGTCTGTTGTTTTCCTTTCGCCAAACAGCCTGTGAACAAGGACTCGATGGAGTTTGAAACGCGTCTGGTGATAACTTTGGCAATTTTACTCGAAGTTTGATGGTGTGCTGTACCTGCTGCCTTCTGCAATAAAAGGGCATTAACTCCTCATGTGCGGCTTCTTCTCTTGGGCAACCTTGGTTTTTCAATGTTTTGCGGCTCGTCCGGCCGCGAAGGAGCCCTGCTGCCTAATATTGGGCGGATCTGAAGCGCTTGTAATTTCGAGCGTTTGTGAGAATGAGGAGGTCATTGTTGCAGAGTATATAAGCAGCAGGAGCAGGCATGCTGTGCCCACTGGGGAAATAATTGTGGACTATTAAACAACAGCACCCACAGGGGTTTACATTAAGGTGGACTACATGTACCAGGAGGCAATTGGTGCTGCCGCCCATTCAGGGCGGGACTTGGGTGTATTTAACAATGTGCTCCACTGACAGTCTGTTGTTTTCCTTTTGCCTAACAGCCTGTGAACAAGGACTCGATGGAGTTTGAAACACGTCTGGTGATAACTTTGGCAATTTTACTCGAAGTTTGATGGTGTGCTGTACCTGCTGCCTTCTGCAATAAAAGGGCATTAACTCTTCATGTGCGGCTTCTTCTCTTGGGCAACCTTGGTTTTTCAATGTTTTGCGGCTCGTCCGGCCGCGAAGGAGCCCCGCTGCCTAATATTGGGCGGATCTGAAGCGCTTGTAATTTCGAGCGTTTGTGAGAATGAGAAGGTCATTGTTGCAGAGTATATAAGCAGCAGGAGCAGGCATGCTGTGCCCACTGGGGAAATAATTGTGGACTATTAAACAACAGCACCCACAGGGGTTTACATTAAGGTGGACTACATGTACCAGGAGGCAATTGGTGCTGCCGCCCATTCAGGGCGGGACTTGGGTGTATTTAACAATGTGCTCCACTGACAGTCTGTTGTTTTCCTTTTGCCAAACAGCCTGTGAACAAGGACTCGATGGAGTTTGAAACGCGTCTGGTGATAACATTGGCAATTTTACTCGAAGTTTGATGGTGTGCTGTACCTGCTACCTTCTGCAATAAAAGGACATTAACTCCTCATGTGCGGCTTCTTCTATATATATATATCGTCAGTTTTCGGTCCAAGCATTTGACGCTTGCGCTGCAATCATGAGGGGCGGTACGTTTCTTTCCGGCAGAACCACGCCGGTATCAATGAACCAATTCTCGCCTTTCAGCAAAATGAAGAACGCACTAAAACTGAGTGCGTTCTTCACTTTGCTGAAAGGCGAAAATTGGTTCATATCTATATATATATATATATATCTATATATATGTATTTTACCTACTGCCAGTCGCCAGTAGTTAGGTATAGTTAGAACCTAGTTCCCATAGAAAAAGCGTTTTTTGATTTGCCAGTATCTTTGGTGCCGTTTGACGAATCTTTACCAAATGTTCAAAACCAATGGGTTGTCCCTCTCAGTTTCTCTGTTAAAAGTTTCTGGGTGATTTGTGAAGCGGGGGGCGAGAAAAAAGGGGGGTTCCAAAGTGCGTTTTCTCCATGTTAATTTCCATAGGAAATTTTGGAACAGGCTACAGCCCGAACTGCTGAACGGAATTACACCAAATTTGGCAAAAAGGTAGCTCTTAGTTCAGAAAACGCCCTTTTTTTTAAAAATGGTGTAAATCCGTTCAGTAGTTTTTGAAATATTAAAGGAAAAAGAAATATAGATCTCTGGGCGGAGCTTAACCACACATCTCCTCCAGAGCACGAGCTTCATTCTAATTGGCTGCCAACACTACAAACCAGGAAGTGTTGGCAGATATCTTATGCCTCGCATCGAGTGAAAATCAAAAAGGTGAGACATACATTGCAAACAAGAAAAGGGTGCAGGATAAAAACACCCTGACCCCCCAGGCATGCTCAGGGGGTTCCACAGGGACCCCTAGGCCCAAAGAAAGCATGTTTGTTTTTTAATTTTTGGGCGAGGTCGCGCCGGTGCGCGAATCCGTCCGAAAATTTAAAAAACGAAGTGCGGGCTCCTGCGCTTAGTTTATAAAAGCCCCCAGGTCGGCCAGGTCCCGGGGGACAATTTGATTTATGTAGCAGGGGCCCACGTGGGCCCCCACAGCCCCGGGGACTGCCACGTCCCTGGGGCTTCAAAACAATAAGGACGGGGAGGCCTTGTGGGCCCTTGTGGGACCACCATCTCCCCGGGGCACACTATATTTGAATACAGGGGTTCGTTACAGACCTGAGGCCCCAGGGACCACCATCTCCCCTGGGCTTTAGAAACTTTGGGAGGAGGGGCCACAATGACCCCTTCCAGGAGCCCTTGATGGCCCTGGGGCCCTGTCATAGCAAACTCTGTTTCGGTTTTTTGAATTGAGAGCAGGAAACCTGATCTCGCTTCCAAAAACCGCAGCAAAATTGCTTTTGCACAAGGGGAGCTGCATGTTAACAGCTCCCCTTGTGCAAAAGCAATGCCAGCTCCCGCAGGAGGCGAGGAGCCGGGGTCTACCAGTGCGCACATGGGCACTTGATCATTAGCACTTGCTCTTTGGGCGTGCTGTGTAACAGACTCGTTAGGGAATATGCTGTTTCTGTTTTATAACACACAACACACAAACCGGCGAGTGTGATGATGCTAAGGCACAAGCCCACATGGCCGAACAGCTCAGTGTGAAGAGAGCCTGCTGCAGAGACCACGTGTTCTAGCACTCAGCCTTTCATCTTTTAGGAGCAGGCAACCATGCTGCTACATCAGTTTGGCAATTTTAGACCTTGACCTACTGCTTAACTTGAGCCGTGGTCTACCAGTGTGCACATGGGCACTTGATCCTTAGCACTTGCTCTTTGGGTGTGCTGTGTAACAGACTCATCAGGGAATATGCTATTTCTGTTTTATAGCACACAACACACAAACCGTCGAGTGTGATGATGCTAAGGCACAAGCCCACATGGACGAATAGCTCAGTGTGAAGAGAGCCTGCTGCAGAGACCACGTGTTCTAGCCCTAAGCCTTTCTTCTTTTAGGAGTGGGCAACCATGCTGCTACATCAGTTTTGCAATTTTAGACTTTAAACTACTGCTTAATTTGCGCCGGGGTCTACCAGTGCGCAGATGGGCACTTAATCATTAGCACTTGCTCTTTGGGCATGCTGTGTAACAGACTCGTTAGGGAATATGCTGTTTCTCTTTTATAACACACAACACACAAACCAGCGAGTGTAATGATGCTAAGGCACATGCCCACATGGACGGACAGCTCAGTGTGAAGAGAACCTGCTTCAGAGACCACGTGTTCTAGCACTCAGCCTTTCATTTTTTAGGAGCAGGCAGTCATGCTGCTACATCAGTTTGGCAATTTTAGACTTTAAACTACTGCTTAATTTGTGCCAGGCTCTACCAGTGTGCAAATGGGCACTTTATCATTAGCACTTGCCCTTTGGCCGTGCTGTGTAACAGGCTCATTAGGGAATATGCTGTTTCTGTTTAATAACACACAACCCACAAACCGGCGAGTGTAATTATGCTAAGGCACAAGCCCAAATGGGCGGACAGCTCAGTGTGAAGAGAGCCTGCTGCAGAGACCACATCTTCTAGTGCTCAGCTACCAATCAATAGCTAAGCACTTATCCAATCACTCTGTGAATACTCATGCAGTTATAAAATCACCATGCACTATCCTTGCACTCCTCCAATGACCCAGGCAGTACTCATGCACTCCTGCAATCACCCAGATACTAACCATGCACAATCCAGGCATTACCCATAAACTAATGCAATCAGTCAAGCATTAGCAATGTAGTCTTCCAATCACCCATGCAGTACCCATACAATCCTCCAATCACCCAGTTACTATACAAGCACTCATGCAAGCACTCTGCCACGACCCAAGCACTTATAAAATCACCCAGGCAGTACCCATCCACTCCTCCAATCATTCAGGCACTACCCATGCATTCATGCAATCACCCAGGCACTACTTATATACTCATGCAATAATCCAGGTATTACCTATAAACTCATGCAATCACCCAAGCATTACACATGCACTTACCAATTTAACTAAGCCTGGGCAAAGCACTACACTACGCTCGCGTAGTTCGCGAAGTTTGCACTACTTCGCACTACGCGAATTGCACGTAGCAAAGTAGCACAGTGCAAAAACACATCAAGTTGGTGACCGCGAGCAGGCAAAATGACATCCCGGCGAGACTTTTTCCTCGTTCGTGATCAGCAACATCAAGTTGCCGATCGCGAGCGTGGAAAATAAACTTCTCAACGCCGGGAGGTCAGGTTTCTCATTGCGAGTGGTCGCTTATGCTCGCGACCGCTCGCGATGAGAAACTACCAGTCCGCATTGAGAAAGCTGCCGCTCGAGTAGAAATCTATTGAGCAGCAGAAAACGACCGCTTGCACTGTGCAAGATGCGGTTTGCACTGATTGCACAGTGCGGACAAGCATCCGGCACTGTGCAATCAGTGCGAATAGCATCTTGCACAGTGCACTACGCAGTTTGCGAAGCTACGCATAGCTCGCGTAATGCGAAGTGCACTTCGCGTAGCTACGCGTAGCACTACTTCGCAAACTACACCCAGGGTTCAAATTAACAAGGCATTACGAAAGCACTCTTCCAATCACCCAGGCGCTACTCATCCACTAATACAATTATGCAGGCACTACCTATGCACTGCTGCAATAACCCATGCACTACCCATGCACTCCTGCAATCAACAAGCTAGTAACCATAGACTTATCCAAGCATTCCACCAAAACCCAAGCACTTATAAAATCACCACACACTACTCTTCCACTCTTGCAATCACCTTGATACAACCTATGAACTCATGCAATCATCCAGACATTACCCATAAACTAATGCAATCAGTCAAGCACCACTCATGTACTCTTCCAATCTACTATACATTACCTCCATACTCATACAAACACCGAGAAAATAACCAAGCAGTTACAAAATCACCCAAGCACTACCCATGCACTCCTCTAATCACTCAGGCACTATTCATCCACTCATGCAGTAACTCAGGCACTACTCATGCACTGCTCCAATCAACCAGGCACAACTCATTTATTCTTCTAATCACCCAGACACTACTCATTCACTCCTTCAATTAACCAGCCAGTAGACATGCACTCCTCCAATCACCCCGGCATTAGTCATGCACTTATGCAATCAGCCAGGCATTACCTATGCACTCAGGCAATCACCCAGGCACTACCCATACACTCATGCAATCATCCAGATATTACCCATAAACACATGCACTCACCCAGGCATTACCCATGCACTTACAAAATCACTCAAGCAATACCAATGCACTTAAAAAAGACCCAGGCAATACAAAAGCACTCTTCCAATCAGCCAGGCACTATTCATGCACTGATGAAATATCTCAGGGACTACCCATACAGTGGTATATTCACCTGTGTACTACCCATGCACTCCTCCGATTACCCAGCTACTGCCATACAGTTATCCAAATACTCCACCAATACTGAAGCACTTATAAAACACCATACACTACCCTGGCACTACTCATGCACTTCTCCAATCACTCAGGCAATACCCATGCACTCATGCAATCACCCAGGCATTACCCATGCATTCCTCCATGCACCCATACAAACATTCTGCCAATATCCAAGCACTTAAAAACTCACCACGGACTACCTTTGTACTCATGCAATCACCCAGGCACTACTCATACAGTTATAAAATTACCCAGGCATTATCCATGCACTCATGCAATCACTCAGGCACTACCCATGCACTCATGCAATGAACCAGGCCTTACCCACACACTTGTCCAATACCAGTCAGCAAAAAGCTGGGGGTTGCCCAGGGCACAGGATGACTTTGCAACAAGGCCTCTTTCTGCACCTCTGATGGTTCTTCCTGCATATCTCTTGCTTATTTCTGCACCTTTCATCCTCTTTCTGCACATGACTTACCTATGTAGGCACAGTTAGAAATTAGCATTTAAAAAACCTTAGACATTCACTGAAAAAAACATAGGTTTCAGGGACGTTATAGTTAGAAATTAGCATTTAAAAAACCTTAGAAATTCACTGAATAAACCATAGGTTTCAGGTACCTTATAGTTAGAAATGAGCATTTAAAAAACCTTTGAAATTCACTGAAAAAACCATAGTTTTCAGGGACATTATAGTTAGAAATTATCCTTTAAAAAACCTTTGAAATTCACTGAAAACACCACAGGTTTCTGGGACGTTATAGTTAGAAATTAGCATTTAAAAAACCTTTGAAATTCACTGAAAAAACCATAGGTTTCAAGGACATTATAGTTAGAAATTAGCATTTAAAAAACCTTAGAAATCCACAGAAAAAACCATAGGTTTCAGGGACGTTATAGTTAGTTTGACATTTCACTCGTACAAAACCAGAGAAATTCGGCCATTATAGTTAGTTGAACTAACTATAACTCGCGCCCTGCAATGCACTGCTGATGACATCACATATTACATCACTCATGACATGATCAGTGACATCACTCATGACATCACTGATGCCCCCCGCATACAATTGATAAAGCCCCGGGGAGGTGGCGGTCCCCGGGGCAGTGTGGGGGGGTAGGCCCCCCATGCATTGTTTTTTTAAAAAGCCCCGGGGAGGTGGTGGTCCCGGGGGCTGCGGGGGCCCACACTGGCCCCGGTTATTAATTTTTTGACAATGCCCTTGGGACCTGACCCACCCGGGGTCTCATTAAAATGAAGCGCGGGAGCCCACGCTTAAATTTTTAAAAAATTTCGGCGGGATTCGCAACCCCAATGCAAATTCCGCCAAATTTTTTTTTTTTTTAAATGCTTTTTTTGGTCCCCCTGAGGAGGCCTAGGGGGTCAGGGTGTTTCTACCCTGCCTCCTTTTCTTCTTTTTAATCACGGTTTTCTTGTGACTTGATTCTACCGAGTCACAAGATGGCTTCCAACACTTCCTGGTTTGGAGTGTTGGCAGCCAATCAGAGTAAAGCTCATGCCCGGGAGAGTTTGTGAACCCTCTTCGGTGCTCAAATATAAAAAACGTGTCTTTCTTTAATTTCTTAGCAACTACTGAATGGATTTACACCATTTAACAAAAAGGACTCTTTCTGAACCAAGGGCTACCTTTCTGCCAAATTTGGTGCAATTCTGTTCAGCAGTTCGGGCTGTGGCTTTGTCTAAAGCTACCTATGGAAATTAACATGGGAAAAGAGCTGACCGGAGCGGGCCACTAGTTTTGAAATGTGGCGAAGATTCGTCAAATGACGCCAAAGTTACTGGGAAAACAGGAAAACAAAAAACGCTTTTTGAATAGAAACGAGGTCCTAACTATAACTACCTATATATGTTGGGTAATCGGGTATTGATTCTAAATAATCCAGGCTTTGCTTATTTTCAAACTGTTGCACTTTTTTGGGTAGCAAAGTGCATTGTTTGTTTTAAGATTGTGTGCCTCAAAGTTTGCGCTGGGGCTTGCTTTTGCCTGAGGTCTTGGTAGCTGTGCTGTTTTCCGAGTACTGCAATGATTTGGAACATGATTGATATGTGTCATCCTAGTGTATGCTGAAAGGAGTTATAGCTCCTTTGTTTGTCTTGTTTGTTTTGTCCTCTTTGGTAAGGGTAGAGTAATGGATATTTTACCATAGAATTGGGACCTGCTTTGGTGCTCTGATCAGTCAATTTGACCAACCCAGGCACGTTCAAAGTAGTCAAGAAAAGGTGATTTATTTTTGCTTTCCTGTTTTTTAAATAATGGGAGCCTATTAGCAAATCATGTTGCTTTACTACTTCTGAGCTAGCGACAAGGACAAGGGCCATTTTTAGGTCAAGCCTAGACAGCGCTTGTGCTGTCTCTTCGAGATCTGTGGTATTCTATTTTGTGGGCTCACAGCCTGCCCCGCTTTTCATTTGTCAGTGTCCTTCAAAAGCCCTAGCTTCTAAGTGCTTAAGTGCTTTTTTTTCCTACTTGTCCCTCCTTTTCACTGCAATTTCTCTTCCATGGAGCAGGCCCCCATTTCATTTAGGCTTCCATTTGTGCCATCTTAGTGACTAGCTCAAGGACTTTTTTTTTTACATTTGAAAGAGCATTTCTCCCAAGTGGTTGTTTTGACTAGCTACAAACGTTTCTGTAAACAGGGCTGTTAATTGTGGTCTTATCTCTGACTTCGAAGTGAGAGGATTTCCCCCATACCTTAACCCCTTCCTGCCTCACTGCTTCAGCCATCCCCCCCATCCTTTTTCTGTGTGCATTGAGAGAGGCAGGATGAGGCCCAGGAATCCGCTCGGCCCAGGATCACTTTCAGTATCCACTCAAAACTCTGCTCTCGAACAGCGTGGTTAATCACAAAAGGCCCTTACTGTACTGCAAGGTACAGAGGATGGTGTATATTGGTTACCTGCTCTCTGTGGCACAGAATAATTTGCTATGGGGAGCCCTCAATTATCATTCAAACATGTCAGCCAAGAAACCAATCACTCAGGCTAGGCCATCCAAGGTCCGAGAGATTTTAAGCTGCCATCTTTGAATGGAAGCATGACCCTCTTCATTTTTTTTTTTTTATAAACAAACTTTATTGGGTTCTGCAAAAGATTCCAAGGACAGTTAATGCATCAAAGTTATAATTGATCAGGAATTTTAGTTGACAAGGCAATAATACAGAGAATTCAGAAAAGCAAAGAAAAAACAGGCCATTACGATGGACATCATTTCTTCCCCCTTCCCCAGTAATCTCATAGCCATGTACATTTCTGTATTCAATTATTGTGCAACTATAAATGTATTTAATCTCCAAATCATGCTCCCTTCCCGCTACTATCCACGACCCTCCCCTCCCCTCAGGCGTTTCACTGGCATTCAAATTACTAATTTGCAGTAAACAGCTGCTTCTAGCTGCGTTTCGCAATCGCCTGAGGTAGTTACTTGGGATCCGTCATTCAGTAAGGGCAGAGGTGCATTATGTCTGCTGTCTAACTCTACGGGTCTATGGTTTGCTCGGGGGTATACAGTCTAGCCTACTCCTGCCGGGGGTTCCCCTATTGATTCCTCATCCCCGCTATCCTCTGAGATCCAAAGTAGCACAACCAATGTTTCCCATGCCCTTGCTGCCTCCAACACCCTCTCACTCCCTGTCCTCTTTGCTATTGGCATCCTGATTATTCCTTCACATTCTGCCCACTTAATGAGTTCTTTCTTCCATCTGGCTACACTTGTTTTTTTTTCTGCTTTTCAGTACGTGGGGATGTCTCTTTTAGCCAGCAATAAGCCCAAATCCAAGAATTTACTCGGAATTTTATTTGTGGTTGTATGAGGAAACCAGTGTAAAAGGCAGTATCCCTGAAACGTCTCAACTTACCTGTTGGTGATGTTGGCCAGTAGCGTAGTTACCTCTCCCCAAAAATTACCCAGTTGCGGGCAGTCCCAGAACATATGTCTGAAATCTGCTCCTTCCCTATTACAGCGTGGGCTGGCCGCCGTTTGGGTCGCAATATATGTATTAATCTTTTCCAGGGTGAGGTATGCTCTATGCAAGATATAGAAATTTACCAATTGAAATCTGGCATTTCTGGTGCTCTTCTATGCCCTCTCTACTTGTTCTCCCCAGGTTCTTTCTGGAATAGCCTCTCCAAGGTCTGCCTCCCACTTTAATCGGAACTCAGACAGGGGCACTAGCATTTCCTGGGTTATGCGCCTGTATAAACACGTGACTGCCTTGAAGGTACCTGCCGCCATTACCACATACTAACAACCCAATGGCATCTGCGGCTCAGTGAGTCCCCCTCTCCAGTGCTTTTGTATGGCCCCTCCAGGTAAATTATATCGGTCCTGCAGATCATTGAATGGGATCATGGCGCCCCCTCATACAAATATCCCATTGTAGACAATCCCTGCTCCTCCCAAGCCATCAATCCCTGCCAACTGCCCCATGTGGTAAAGCGTCACACATAAGTAACAGGATTTCAGGGGCATAAGGGCAGTTAATTTTGGCCCGACGCAGGCTCCAATTCCAGCACTTCCGTGCTGTGCTTAGTTCCAAGGGGGCGACATGGGATCAAACAGGGAGCCTTATTTATCATTTGAAATAGTAATATTAGGGCCACAGAGTCGTCTCTCAACTCTTCTGACCCTCTAAGTCAACCTGCCACTCACTTTGTGAGCCATTGTAACCGCGCCGATAGGTAGTAGGCCTCAAAATCAGGCACCACCAACCCTCCCTCCACCCTCGGTCGCACGAGATCTCAGAGTGCCCCTCTTCGCCCGCCATTTTCCCACAGGAATCCCAAGATCATTGTCTTGAGTTGGGTTAAGTATCTTGCTGGTATCCAGACCGGCAATGTCCCAAAATAATACAATAACCTTGGTAGGGTCACCATTTTAAATAAAACTACACAGCCGGCTACTGATAATGGCAAAGAGCCCCAAAAGTCAAAGTTGCTTTTTGCTCTTCTAATGGCTCTCCCTATATTACCCTCCAATAGGTCTCCCTGAGTGTGGTATATTTGCGTACATAGGTATGCCAAGCACCTGTCCGCCCATCTCACTCCTTCAGTCTCTTGTGGGCCGAGCCTACCCTCCTTCACTGGGAAGAGGCAAGACTTCGCCCAATTTACCTTGAGCCCTGCTACCCTACCTAGGACCTGCAGTAATTCTTTCACACCACAAAGCGCTTCTCCTGAGTCTGCCAAGAACATCAGTAGTTTGTCTGTATAGAGCGCAATGTGATGAATCTGCCCATGAACATTAAGGCCCTGGTAGTATTGCCTCGTTCTAGCTCTAGCTGCAAGTGGCTCCATCGCCAGGGTGAACAAGAGGGTGGAAAGGGGACAACCCAGTCTTGTTCCTCGGCCTACATTATAGGTGTCAGATGTTAGTCCACCCGTTTTAACCCTGGCGGTGGAATCGGTATACAGAAGAGCAGTCCAGCCCACAAATTAATCTCCCAGCCCAAATTTCCACATAACATGGAACAAATAAGGCCGTTCATGGCTATCAAATGCCTTTTCTATGTCTACTGCAGAAACTGTCGCCACCTCTTTCTGATAGGAGTCTGCCTCCAGCACTCACAGGAGGCGCCGGACGTTAAGGGCCGTGTTTCTGGCGGGAATAAACCTGGACTTGTCCTTGTGTATTAGAGTGGTCATGTGAGGAAGGAGGCGAGTGGCCAGTTTGCGACTCAGGATTTTGTAGTCTAGGGTAAGCATGGAGAGCAAGCGGTACGCTGCCCTGTCCCAGGGTGATTTGATTCCCTGATTTGAGCAACGGGATGATAATCGCCTACCGGGTCGATACTGGCAGGTGCCCCACTTGTCTTGCATCATTGTATAGCTTTACAAGCCTGGGGGCCAATACATCAATATATGCTAGATAGAATCAATCGTTAAGCCATCTGTTCCTGGTGTTTTGTTTCTTGCCATATTTTTAATAGCCCCTCTCACTTAGGCGATTTCCACATCCTGGTGTAGAGTGTCCGTGAATTCCTCACCCAGTACCGGTAACTCCACTTCCCCTATGAACCCATCCATACCTTCTTCGGCTAGAGTCGTTCTACTCTTGTACAGATCGGTATAATAATCTAGAAACAAGTCATTGATACCTTGTTGGTCGTAACACACTTCCCCATTCTGTCATCTAAGCTCCAGTATTACCGTTCCATTCCTGGCTGGGTTAGCCAACCAAGCCAATAGGGCCCCAGACTTATCCCTCTCTGTATGAGCTCGGGTTATGTATTTTTTATAATCGAAACAGCGAAGGTGCTCCACCTGCACCGCCACTGCTTCTCTAGCCTCTAACAGTTCCCCCTGCTTGTCAGGTTTCTCAGGGCGTTCCTATTCTAGCTCTCTTAGGCGCTGGTCCGCCCCCTGTATGTCTTGTAACAGCACCTGCAGCATTCCCACCATCTCTGAAATACAGCACCCCCTGATGACTGATTTAACTTTACTAATGAATTTGTTGTTGTGTTAACATTGTCTTGGAAATACTGTTCAATAGCAGTGCCTACCACTTCATGGTACACCTGGTCGTCTGGGGCATCTGGTCTCAAACGCCAAGTGGGTATTTTGGGCCTAGCGCTGGACCATTGTAACCTTA
This sequence comes from Triturus cristatus, assembly GCF_964204655.1. Classification (NCBI taxonomy): domain Eukaryota; kingdom Metazoa; phylum Chordata; class Amphibia; order Caudata; family Salamandridae; genus Triturus; species Triturus cristatus. The sequence continues at coordinate 525,663,953 of NC_140593.1, read as the reverse complement.
TCAACTCTGGATTGTGGTCGGATATTGTCTGAGTGAGGTACTCACTGCTTCACACCCCCTCGTGTACATCAGGGGAGCACAGTATGGCATCTAATCGAACATGTAGTTTGTGCAGTGCAGAGAAAAAGGAGTAATCCCGAACCCCAGGGTGTTGGGCTCTCCAAGAATCCACCTATCCCCACCTATGCTGCCAGTTCCGCCGTGCTTCCGCTATTTTATGTATGGGCGCATCAGGGATTGGAGGAGCGATCTAGGTCAACATCTGGAATACAATTAAAGCTGGTCCGAGTTGGGTGCATATATACTCCCCAAAATTATATCCCTGCCATCTAGTCTCGCAGCTACTACCACATATCTGCCTTCTGCATCTGTAATTTGTTTTGCACACTGCAAGGGTACTCCCACCCTCACCCAGATCAGAACACCCCTTGCAAATGCCAAGTAATTGGTATAAAATACTTGGCCTCTCCATCAACGCTGTAGCGCCGTCCCCTCGTGAGGGTCCCATTGCATTGGGTAGAACTCGCCCCCACTAAATTCTTCAATTGTGAAATGCCTGTCCCAGAATAACAACCCATTAACCGAGTAGAACCCCCAACTTCCCCTCCCCAGTACAGGTACCGGAAAACTAGTTCCCATCCAAACTTTAGCTGAACTCACAAAAGTCTACTAGTAGTTACAGGGGTGATCAGCCTTAATTTCTGGACCCAGTACCCTGCCACACCGCCCCCCCCCCCCAATACCTGCAGCATTCAAACAGCCCCAGAACAGTCTTCTGAGTTCTCTCATTACAAAGATGCATCCAGCAGATTCTATTACTCGCCCTTCTAGTTCAAGGATACATCATGCTGCGGCGATCTACAGGTTGAAACTCCAGTACATAGCCATCAAACGATATCATCCGCCGTCTGGGGTGTGATCTCTGGTAGCTCCATCTCTGAGGTATCGTTCTCGCTGGGTGCTGGTGAACCCTCCGATCTTTCTGTGTCCATTCGATCTTTCAGTGTCCATTCCACACTTACTCGAGGTGGGGCTGGGAGCATTTTGGTTATGTTTGGCAACTGTGTGTAGAGCTCTGCCACGCTCCAGACTTAGCTCCCTCGGAGACGGAGCTCTGGACCCTGTTTTACTGCTGCAAGGACTCTGCTGAGGTAAATCCGATGAGCAGTTGCGATGCTCTGGAGGCCTTCGAGTGTCCAGTCATTCCCAAGCCTCTTGAGGTGTAGTGAAGAATCCAGTTCCCGTGGGATCCGCCACCCAGAGCTGCGTGGGAAAGCATTGAAGTTGGCAAAGTTTCTTTTTGACAGTTAAGAAGGATGCTCTGTTTCATTGGACTTCCCTGGTAAAGTCCGAAAAGATCATTACTGCATTGTTATCAATCTGCAAACTTTGTTTTGGCGGGCTTGTTGTGGAATATAGTCTCTGTCCCTGAAATGCGAAAACGCGCCACTATCAGTTTAGATGGGGCCCCTGGTCTGGGTGGTCTTGCCGGAACACTATGTATGGGCTCTTTCCAGTGCATAGAAGGATGACAACCACTCTGGTGCTACTTCTGTTCAGAGCCAAACTTCCAAAAAGCTCACCATATTCGTACCCTCTACCTTTTTTGGCACTCCAATGAAGCAGATAATATTCCAGCGGGATCTTCCCTCACTATCTTCAGCCCACACTTCCAGCACTTCGACTCTAGTCTAGTCTCCAATTCCGTGAGTGTCTTCTGCAACATGGTCACCGTCTCTGGAAGACCATCCAGTACTGTCTCATTGGTTACAACCCGTTCTTTGAGTTTCCGATGGTCATCCTTTAATAGGATTAAATCTGTGCCTATTGCATCAATTTGTGCCTCCAGAACCTCTCTGGAGGCCGTGATCGCCTACCTAATATCTGTCAGCATAGGCCTCACAGGAACTAAGTTTTTTCCAACCTCCAACACTTCCTCGTCGTCATTAGTCTGGTTACCAGGGACCTCTGTGCTGAGGACGGCATATCCACTTATCTTCTGAACTCTCCTCCTCATTCTAGCCAACTTCTGACTTCCCTCCTCTGTCCCCAGGCAATCTTTTCGCTGTAGGAGGGAATTCCGCTGTATTGCAGGTGCTTGTCGTGTGCTGCGTGTCGCAGGAGCCCCACAAGCCCACACTGTTCGATGCACCAGGGCCTCCCCTGATCGCAGCTCAGCCACCTTTAAAGCAACTTCAGCAATCACTCAGGGAGCCAACCTCCGCACTTTTGTCCACATTGAACTCCACAGCGAGTTCCTATATCAAGTTCCAAGTGTGTGCTCAGGATTGCTTCTGTCTGGGTGTCCCTGATTGCTGAGTGGGCCCGGGAGAACCCCACATCAAGTGTCCCATGCAGTCTTCTGGCTTTTAAGAGGGTGCCCCCCTCCACGGATCCTTCTATGATTCCTACGCCTCTATCTCAAAGGGTACCAGTATTCCATGTGGTGCTTGCGGTCTCCCCTATGCTGCGTCCTTTCCCTTCTCGAGTAGGGCCCGCTATGATTCGTTCTCAATCAATCAATCAATCAAACAATTTATAAAGCGCGCTACACACCCGCTGGGGTCTCAAGGCGCTGGGGGGGAGGGGTCCGTTACTGCTCGAAAAGCCAGGTCTTGAGTTGCTTCCTGAAGGAGAGATGGTCCTGGGTCAGCCGTAGGTGGATGGGGAGGGAGTTCCATGTCTTGACCGCCAGGTAGGAGAAGGATCTTCCTCCGGCGGTGGTTCTGCGAATGTGTGGAATGGTGGCGAGGGCAAGGCTGGCCGATCGCAGCTGGCGGGTGGGCTTGTAGAAAGTGAGGCGGTTGTTGAGGTGCTTGGGGCCCAGGTCGTGGAGAGCCTTGTGTGCGTGGGTGAGGAGTCTGAACGTGATCCTCTTGCTGACGGGGAGCCAGTGCAGGTCTCTCAGGTGGGCGGAGATGTGGTTGTGGCGGGGGATGTCCAGGACGAGTCGTGCGGCGGCGTTCTGTATGCGCTGGAGTCTTTTCTGTAGTTTGGCTGTGGATCCCGCGTAGAGGGTGTTCCCGTAGTCCAGTCGGCTGGTGACGAGTGCCTGGGTGACCGTCTTCCTGGTTTCGGTGGGGATCCATCGAAAGATCTTTCGGAGCATGCGCAGGGTGTTGAAACAGGATGACGAGATGCCATTGACCCAGGGCAGGGGGCCACCAAGAGTCATCCCAGGCGGAGGGGGATGATCCCAGGATGAGGACTTCCGTCTTGTCTGAGTTCAATTTCAGGCGGCTGTTCTCCATCCACTCGGCGACGTCTTTCATTCCTTCGTGTAGGCTGGCTCTGGCGGTGGCGGGGTCGTTGGTGAGGGAGAGGAGCAGCTGGGTGTCATCGGCGTAGGAAATGATGTTAAGGTTGTGTTGGCGTGCGATGGCCGCGAGGGGGCTCATGTAGATGTTGAAGAGGGTGGGGCTGAGCGAGGATCCTTGAGGTACGCCGCAGATGACTTCGGTGGCTGCGGAACGGAATGGGGGAGGCAGACTCTCTGGGTTCTTCTGGCGAGGAACGAGATGATCCACTCCAGTGCCTTCTCTTGGATTCCGGTGTTGCTGAGGCGCTGTATTAGTGTGTGGTGGCAAACTGTGTCAAACGCTGCAGAGAGGTCCAGGAGGATGAGGGCAGCTGTTTCCCCGTTGTCGAGTAGGGATCTGATGTCGTCGGTGTCTGCGATGAGGGTGGTCTCGGTGCTGTGGTTGGCTCGGAAACCGGACTGTGAGGGGTCGAGGGATCCGTTCATCTCGAGGAAGGCAGCGAGCTGTTTGGTGACGGTCTTCTCGATGACTTTGGCAGGAAAAGGGAGGAGCCTGATGGGCGGAAGTTCTTGAGGTCGGTGGGGTCCGCTGTCGGTTTCTTCAGGAGGGCGCTGAGCTCGGCATGCTTCCAGCTCTCCGGGAAAGTGGCGGTGGTGAAGGAGATGTTGATGATGTCCTGGAGTTGGGGTGCGATGATGGAGTCGGCCTTGTTGAAGACGTGGTGGGGGCAGGGGTCGGCAGGGGATCCGGAGTGGATGGTGTTCATCGTGTGGGTGGTGACTTCGGTGCTGACTGGGGTCCAGTTGCAGAGGGTGGTGGTGGGGGGCGTTGGTTCGGTGGTTGGATGCGTGGTCTGTGCGCCGAAGCTGTTGTGTATGTCAGCGATCTTGCGGTGGAAGAATGAGGCGAGTGAGTCGCAGAGGTCTTGCGAGGGTGTGATGTCGTTATTTCCGGCGCTGGGGTTGGAGAGCTCTTTGACGATGCTGAAAAGTTCCTTGCTGTTGTGGGTGTTGTTGTCCAGTCGTTCTTTGAATGTTGTTCTTTTGGTGGTGCGGATCAGCTGGTGGTGTATGCGGGTGGCGTTCTTGAGGGCTGTCATGTTTTCTGTAGTCTGGTCGTGGCACCAGGCTTTTTCGAGGGTGCGGCAGTTTTTCTTGGATGTTTTGAGTTAGTTGGTGAACCACGAGGCTTTCTTGCTGCCGGGTCTGCTGGGTGGGTTCTTCAGAGGTGCGAGGTCGTCGGCGCAGTTGGTGAGCCACTGTGTGAAGTTGCGGGCTGCTTCGTTGGGGTCCGTTGCGCTAGCGGGAGGGTTCTGGCTGAGGGAGGTGGTGAGTTGGTCGGCGGTGATCTTGTTCCAGCTCCTGCGGGGAGCCTCTTGCAGGTGGTGGTGGGTCGTGGGTCTCCTGAAGTTGAAGTGGACGCAGCTGTGATCAGTCCAATGAAGTTCGGTGGAGTGGCTGAAGGAGATGTGCTTGCTGGAGGAGAAGACAGGGTCCAGCGTGTGGCCGGCATAGTGGGTGGGGGTGTTCACCAGTTGCTTGAGTCCGAGGTTGGCGAGGTTGTCCAGCAGGGTGGTGGTGTTGCTGTCATTGTTGTTCTCCAAGTGGAAGTTGAGGTCCCCTAGGAGGATGTAGTCAGAGGAGGTGAGGGCGTGCGGGCTGATGAAGTCTGCGATGGCTTCGCTGAATTGTGTGCGTGGTCCCGGGGGTCTCTTAGATGAGAGTGCCTCTGAGGGTGGTCTTGGGGTCGGTGTGTATCTGGTAGTGAAGGTGCTCGGCAGCGGTGAGGGCGTCGTCGGAGTTGGTCGTGATGCGGATGGTGTTCCTGTGGATGATGGCGATGCCTCCTCCGGTCTGGTTGGCGCGATCCCTCCGGGTGATCTTGTATCCGTCCGGGATGGCTATGGCGATGTCCGGGGCTGAGGAGGCGTTCATCCAGGTTTCCGTGAGGAAGGCGACGTCTGGTGAAGTTGTGTTGAGCAGGTTCCAGAGTTCGACGGCGTGTCTGTGGACGGAGCGGGTGTTGAGCAGGATGCACTTGAAGTAGTTGTTGCTGGTGCCAGGCCTTTCAGGTGCGGTGCAGGTCCGGAGGCAGGTGAAATTGCAGGCTTGGCAGGTGAAGGGTCGGTGGGTGCGTTTCGGGGTGGCTCGGTAGCAGGCGGGGTTCCGGCCGGGTTTGAGTGTGTTGAGGGTGGCGGCGTCGTAAGTCCGTCGTGTGGGCTGGCATTGTCAGGGGCCAAGGGTCCTGGCGCTGGGCGCGGTCCAAGCGCGGACGGGCGCAGACGGGCTTGCCTCTGGCGCGCCTCCATGGCCTGCATTAAGAAGGGTGGAGGGAGGGAGGAGCAGCAGCTGGGAGGCGGGTGGCGAATTGGAGAGGATGGGGGCGGGGCCGCAGGGGAGGCAGCGGCGGGAAAGGAGAGCGGGGGGCGGGCGGGGGAAGAAGGGTGCTGAAAAAAGACCAACAGCACTGAAGAACAGAGAGTGAGAGAAAAAACAGGCAGGCTAAAGGCAGAAAAACTTACGAAAAATGAAACGAGCAGAGGCAAAGGCAAAATACAATTAGGAGGAAACAGACAGGCAGGCTAAAGGCAGAAAAGCTTACGAAAAATGAAACGAGCAGAGGCAAAGGCAGAATACAATTAGGAGGAAACAGACAGGGAGGCTAAAGGCAGAAAAGCTTACGAAAAATGAAACGAGCAAAGGCAAAGGCAGAATACAATTAAGGGCAGCAGACAAGCAAGAGGAGGGAAATCGGGAGAGAGGAAGAGGTCAGACTTGATACTTACCGCCCACCACTGGGCCACCAGGGATGAGGCGCAGGCTGGAGCCTGCGGGTGGAGGAGGGCCTCGAACTTCCAACAGCAGCAGCGGCGAGGGCAGCAGGCAGAGCACCAGCTGGGAACGCTGGCGCGGTGGGGGTGCGGACCTGGCCTGAGAACAGGTCAAGGTTCTCCATGCCTTTCTCTTGCAGCTCGGGGCTCACGGTACTTTCAGGCCGCTTCTTGTTCGGGCTGCCTGTCTTCTTGCCTGAAGGCCAGTACACGCCTACTAGTCGCCTTGGTGGTCCCCAGGACCTGTTTTGACCGGTCTCCTTCTCCTAAGTTAAGCCGCTGGAACATCTGTCTTCGGCGCAAGGGCGCTCCATTTCTGCTGGGCCTCTGCACTCTCACCTGGGATGCAGCTCTACCACTGGACTTTATAGTGGCCCCCGCTTGCAGGTTCTCCCCACCCTGGTGATTATCTGGGCCCACCTGGTATTTGAAGCGCTCTGCTCTGCCAGGTCCCGTCTCTCTCTCTGCGGCCTGTAGCGTCTGTGCGCGGCTCACTATGGTGCAGGCGCCATCTTGCTGCCGCCTCTGCCGGGCAGCCTGGGTCCATTGTTGGAGTCATAGGACCCTTCCCTGGGGGAGTGAAGCTCGCTGCTTATTACCCCATGCTCCCAGGGCCATCCACTCACTTGCAACACTCCAGATCCTCCTGGTGAGTGAGGCGCTCCTCACCGTCGGGTCCCAGCTCTCTTTTGGCTGTCTGCAATGCCTATGCGCTTTGCCCTATAGAGCAGGCGCCATCTTACTGCCGTCTCGGCTGCGCTGCTTGACTCAGATTTTCGAGAATTTGGACCTGTTCTTGGTGAAATAAAGCTTGCCGCTTGTCGCTCCATGCTCCTGGGGATCTCCGATGTGCAGATCTAAGTCCGTATCTATGTGCAGAGTTCAGGATATATGGTTACGGGTGAACGTCGGACGGAGCCCCGCAGCCCACGTCAGCTCACATCGGCTCCAAGCCACGGCCCCCCCACTGAAGCATGACCCTCTTCATGTGGAGGAAAAATTAACAAAATGCTAATGTTAAATTATTGTTTTCCGAGGCATAAAGAACGGTATCATTTTTAGCTTTCTATAAAATATTTTCGGAGAAACAGCATTTTCTAGTAGTTTGTATTTAATATTAACACTAAAATAAAATGTTTCCTGCCTACAATATTCTTAGTGATTCATCGGTAGAAATTGCAAATCTCATGGATAAAGTTTTTTTCTTAAAGGAGTTGTGCCAACCTAAGATGAAGCTAACATTGTGGAAATCCTGCGCTTCAATCTAATGCATCGCCCAAGCAGTCCCCTTTTCCTTTCCATGGCTAAGCCCAAGAGGAGGTGACGTCACAGGAGCCATAAAACTTTGGTTTTACCAGAGCTGAAGTTGGTTGAGGCTTAAAGAGACAAGCTCCCTGGTGTGGTGCATTTGGTTGTGGTTTGGGCTGATGTCTGGGTTGGGGGCAGACAAAGGCAAGATAATGTGTGCAGCAGATTCACATGCTCGAAAAACGCACTGTGTGCATTGAATGTTGTGTAAAAGGTGAGTGTATATAGGAAATGGTGGGCATGTAGTAGCTTCTATGTGGGGTGCTCTATGGCTGTCCCCTACCTTTGTGTGGACCAAAAGATGGTAATTCCTGGTAAAAAAAAATCACAAAGTATTCTATACTACATGGCAATATGTGTTACCAATACAGGGTGGTATTCTGACCCGAGGAAAAGAACATTCATGAGGTTGCTCAGGGTATCTCTACTGACCACACTGTTGGTAAGATGAGCAGTCACAGGGTGGTGCATACTATGTCACAGAATCTAATCTTGGATGGAGGGTTCCTTGATAGCTCTCATGGAAACAACCTGCTGGACACAACCGCTCTGGTAACCTGCCCAAACAGTCATGTCATTGAGAAAGTTACAGCCGTCCTCTCCTTTTTCAACCTTGGTCACTCCGGACATGCATCTGTATCAACTATAACCTTTGACTAGTCTAAACACGACAGTAAGATGATGGTGAATGCTCTGCGAGCTCCAGATGCTGCTATGTCCCAATTTATTCTATAAACTCATGTCCAGAATAGGCTATAAATTGGCTTTTGTGTACAACGGGAAACAGTTGAGCTGTTGGGAGGACAGTCTTCCCCTGTCCAGCTTCTCTGACTTGCCTCATGTTTTTTCTCCAGTAAACTCGACAATTATGGACATCAATTGCAGCTCAATCTTTGCCCATACTTTTAGTCATTGAGTTCTGCTAGCTTTCTAATATGTAACATGGCAGCCGAGCATCAAAGTACCCTCACACCTTGAATGCACAAAGGAAGATGTTCAATGATTTGGAGGATGTGAAGGTGGCTATACCCCCGTCCCTGAACGAAGGCTAATTTTATTCCAGGGTCATAGGTCCTTTGCCTGCATCCCATAGGGAACCAGTCTACTGGCTTGTAGGAAAGTAGGATCTGCTTTTATGGTTAACCCCACTTTTTACTTGATGTAATACTGTTTCTGACTAGTCTGACTGGGATCCTGCTAATCACGACCCCAGTCTCTGTGCCTTCTCCCCTAAATTGGTATGGTAAGTACCTAAGTACAACTCAGATTGGACACTGGTGTACACTTATCAGTCCCTAGTATATGGTACTAAGGAACCCAGGGCATAGGTACACCAAGGGTTCCCCATGGGCTGAAGCATGTAATATGCCACCCATGGGGGACCACTCAGTTTGCAATTGCAGGCCTGTCATTGCAGCCTTTGTAAGCTGGTGCTAGCACCACTTACAAAATATATAGGTTTCCCTATATCTAAGGTCACTGCACTTAAAACCTATAAGTCAACCCTAAAGTAGGCCTTTCAATCCTGAAGGCAAGGTGCTCGGCTCTAAGTGTGAGGGTGCCCCTGCATGAGCAGGACACCCCTACAGCCTTCTGAGTCCATTCTCCTGGGTTGTAAGTGTGACAGCCATATAACATATAGATGGGCACTATATCATAACGCGATGACCAACTCGAAACTGGCTGAAATAAACCCTATCATGTTTGGTATCAAACATGTTGGAATCATAACCCCACGCCGTAAACAGTGTAGGGTATGATTCCATGCACTGTAAAGCTTTCTGGGAGACCCTCAGTGCTCCCACTACCAGTATTCTAGACACCGATAGTACAACTTGGATGCTACCGACCAGACACACAATTCTACCCTCCTGCTGCTTAGCCAAGCTTGAGCAGGGGAAGGCAAAATAATAGGTGTCCTGTTACAGGGAGGTGTGACCACCTCCCAGACAGGGTTTAGTGTATTGGGGCCGGGTGGGAGCGCTTGCCAGAGCCACTCAGCCTGCTCGAAGGGCACATTTGGTGACCTCCTTGCAGAGTCCAGTTCAAACCAGCTAAAGGAGCCATTGGCTCCCGCTCTGGCGCAAAACTGGACAAAGGACATGGGAGTATTCTCCCCACTGTCTGACCCCTCTCCTGGGAGAGAACCCTGAATCGTCCCAACCCATTCCTTAGGGTACTTAAGGGCTTACCTGAAAGTGGGCCACTAGATTCTTCGTGGGACAAGATTAATTTCGAGACACCACTTCTTCTTCGACCGTCTGGGCACACTGGACTTCGCTCTGGGCATCAAGGCTGCAACCGGGAAGGCTCCTGCTGCTTTTGATCTCATCGCCCTGCTCGTCTGCTGCAACGTCTGTGCTTGTGCTCCCTACAGGAACTTTCCAAGGCCTGCGGGCATCCAAGACACCTGAAGAAATCTCCCTTGAAGTGAAGGAGTCACTTCCCTGCATCTGCAGGCACAGCAACTAAGCTGACCTTTCTGCTGATCCTGGGCTCCCACGGACTCCGAAAGGCTCAGCAACACAGGTGATGGTTCTTCATGTCCCCCGAGGCCTGCCCCGTCCTCTCCCCAAGTTTGAGGCCAGTATCCCTCGTCAAAGCTGCAGGAATTGAACCCCTGTGCACCATGTCAACTTGCTGTTGCAAAGGCTTGTTGGCTTCCTTTCATCAAGATCTTTGGGCTCCAAGTAGCCCCTACCTCAAGCATCTCCTATAGCCAAGATCTTTATCCTCACCACATCACTTTCACCCTGGGCCTGCATCTTTGATGAGCTGCTCGAAGTTCTCTTGCGACTCCAGTGCCTCCGGCCTGTGGGTCCTGTTGAGGCTCTTCTTTGATTTCTGTGGGCTCCCCTGATTGCTCGGGTCCTATCCTGACTCCCTCGCTTGTGGTCCTCGCTCGTCATGTTGTTTGCAGTTGCCAAGGCTTGTTGGTGCTCTCCACGGACACCGACTCCTCAACTCTCGACATCCGATGTGGGACAGCTCATGAACATCTCCTGGTCTTCCACAGCAAAACCTGGTCCTCACAGCTGCAGCTCCAAGTTCACCGTCATCTCCTGCAGCACCCGACATCGGTGGCCATTCGTCTTCCGTGCTTCCTGGTCACTCCTGAGGGCATATACTCCATCCCCTCTGCTTGCAAGTACTCTTCACCTTGAATCCACCTTTGGGTTCCACCGGACACTTTCACCTTCTCCAGCAGTTGCATCTTCCGGAAGTCTTCCATTGAGTTCAACGGCGGTTTCCGATGCCACTTCACACCTATGCACCTGGCTTGCCTTTTGTAGGTATCCTGCTTCCTAGGGTATCCAGGGGTGGGGTGGCTCTCCAACCTACTGTCTTCCACAGGGTTTCTTCAGGGTCCACTGGGAAAGGTCCCTTTTCTTTAAAATTGCAACAGCGACTTCCCCATGGACTTGCATTGATCCCACGGTCGTGTTCCCACTCTGCACACGGCCTCCGTGGGGCTCCTGGTTACTTACCTCGGGTGGTTCCTTGGGTCCCCGGCACTTCTGCATATTCTAGGTATAGTCTTGACCATAGTCGCGGTTTACTTACCACTATATTAGTATATTGTTTGGTCTCCCCCTGGTGACCACTGTGTATTTCGTGCTACTTACCTGTTTCTATTGAAAAGTATTTTGTGCGTTGCATATATCTCCAGTTAGGAGATATCTGTATGTGTTAGTGAGTGTCTTATAATAAATACATATTTTTTATAAATAAACTGTGTGGTTCTTTTTCACTTAATCTATACCTATAAGATTATGTTCTGGTAAAACAAGCTGCTTTACACTCCTTCTAGAATAAGCCTGAAGGCTGCTCTCCACAGCTACCGCTTAGAGAGCTTTCTAAAGTTGTCTAAGACCTCTAAACTCACCATAAGGGTTGTCTGGATTGGTACAGGGTGCCCACTTACATAAGTGTGCATCATATACCAAGGCAGCCTCTCACATGGCTCCTCCTGGTGAAAGTTTTGTCCACTGTCTGGAACAAAAGTTAATTGCCTCCTCATGTATGGGACACGTATGAGGGTTGTGTCTGTATGGGGGCTCTGTGTGTACATGTGAGCATGTGAGTTTGTGTGTGGGGGCATTTTTTCAGGTGAAACAGAGAACTATGCATGTGCTGCACAAGATGGTGGCTGTCCAACATGCCAGCTCTCACTTACTCCTTCCCAGGTCCTCTTGCCTAAACCCTCTACAACCTGGTGGGTAGAGGAGGATACAAGCTGTTATCTTTGGCTAGTGTAGGTTTCACCCTGCTTACCTGAAGCCCACTCTTTCCCCTCTTCCTGTGTTGCTGCTGGTCTCCGAGGCACAGCAACATATGCAGAGCTCTGTCTGGTCTGGAATCAACAAACCCACCTTGACCAATCCAAACTGGTCTGACCTGTGACTCTTGGCTTCAGAGCACAAGAGAACATGGGCAACAGGAAGATTCACTACTTGGGGATATTTAAATTGCAAGAACTGGTAAAGCCTTTGACTGCGGCCGATGCACCAGTCTTATAGGCGTTCATACCTCAGGCATATCTCAACTGCGACCAGTAGATCCAGAGACATGGGCACTTAAACTTTAGGTACAGTTAGGCTGCCAGAGTGTAACTAGCCGACTGCTACATCTGCTACATTGAAAGAAATTACAACCAGTTGGGTTCTTAACTGGATGTGGGTCCAATAATCTGGCCATTGTCCTAAGAGGATGCAGGGGACTGGATGCCAGGGTCACAGTGACTTTCTCACAGGTTCTACTGATAAGAATGGTTGACTGCATTGGCATGGGGTCCTTCTTTCTTGAGCATAGGGATTTTTGGGGTGAAATTTTATTTTTATTTGATATTGGAAGCTCAGCAGCTAAGCTGTCCATATGGCCTGTGTTCTGCCGCACAAGCCACCCACCATTACATTCTCCAAAGCCATTTTCAAAATACTGTAATTTTCCACATATCGGAAAGTGATTTTGGCAAGGTCTTATCACTGTATAATTCCGAACTACCTTCAAGGATTTAATTGTTCTCATAAATATTTCTATTACTACATTACATATTAAAGAACTATGAAAAATCCAGCATTTCATCCCATTTTATGTATGTAATATGTCTTTTACTGCAAAAGCCTCTCCCACAGTGTTTAGTTTCTACTAATTTAAGAAGCCTCCTCATTTGAGGGCCATGAGGGTCTCAAGTAAGGAGCCCTCTTTGCGTGACTCCCCAGGTCAACATAACACAACAGTAAAAACGTGAGCCACTATCAGTCAATAGACAGAATGTTGGGTTACCTAGCGGAAAAACATAGGGCAGGGCAGAAAAAGCACCATGGTAGGAAAGTACAGCTTTTCCAAGCAACACAAAGGACTTTAATCACAAGTTGAATAGCTGTGGAAGAAGCAAGGTGAGAACATTCACTGAAGAAGAGTGCACATCTGTGAAAGGATGAGTAGGAGTGTGCACACTTGTGTAAGGTGTAGGACGAGTATTTTCACTAGGGCTAGTGTGCACATCAATGTGACGAGCACAGTGGGTACAGCTAGCAGGCCCTAGCTGTGTGTGTGAATGTGTCATGGCTCACTCACACCTCCCACAACAAAAGCCTACAATCCTGGACACCCCCTTGAAGTGCTGCTAATTTATGAACCGCATTCTCTGAAAGAAGAGTTGAAAACCCGGTACTCACCATTGGTTCTTCTGAGACCCTCTCAAACTGCTCCAATGGCATCTGGCACACGTCACGGCCATTCATGGCGATTGGACCATCAGCTGTGGCCAATCTATTGACATAAAAGACCTCTGTCACCATACTGGTGGGATATGTGATACTCTGCAAAGAGAAAGCAATGGGTTCACCACCACGAGGCTTGTTGAGTACAGTTCATTCCTTGCTTCCAGTGTCCTGCTGCTACTACCAGATTCAAATCCCACCTGTTTTACTGGTCGGATAATAAGGTGAGTGCCATGAAACGGTAGCATCGAGGCTCTAACAGAAAAACATATGCAACAAATATGGGACCCCCTTGAAATTTTGTTTAAGGTCAGGGAGAAGGGGAAAGCAAAACAATCATAACAAAGAAAGCTCCCTCTTGACCTCTATTATTGAAAAACAGTTCATTTGTGAAAGGGAAACAGAAAGGCCTACACAATAGTCATTCCAGTCACAAAGAAATATTTTTGTAATTTATTTTTTATTTTTTATCATTTATCATTTTGTATTTTTCTTATCCAAAACAATCACTATACTTCTTTTACTTTCCACGAAAATCAATTTCACAATCTTAAATTTCACTGATTCAATGCATTACAGTGAATGTACATTAATTTAATTAATAATTGACAGTAATCCCTGGAACAGCCTAATATAGATCACACACGATCTATCTCATTCAACAGTCATACCTACAGACATTCCACATCATTCCACACTCAAACATATAAACCTCATAAAAAATATCGAGAAAGGCATAGATTTAACTTGTTATTATCGTTAATTGAACTCTGGAGGTACTAGATACACCAAGCCTCCTGTGACTAACAAGTCTACTGCAAACGCAGAGTGGTGGTATCAGCTCAATGGTCGACGCGTTTCGATGGCATAAGTGCCATCTTCATCAGGACCACAGTTGTATTCACCAACGATAATGCCCAGGGAATACTTGTTTAAAAGAAATTCTTGTCAGAGCGTCTAGTTGTTTAATAAAGTAATCGAGTTTCAAGGACCTTCAATTCGATCCCGAAATTTTATTCATTTCCAGTTATTCATTAAGAAATATGTAGCCGTCGTCCTGTTGTGTCCAACGATGCCCCAGTACTTTAGTATTTAAAGAATTCTTTTCTTGTGATACAAAAACAACGGCCCGCACAAAACCGCCGTATCGAGAGCGCTGGCCGACCCGGACGATCGTGGAGCCGAAAACTATAGACGAATAGTGACTCTGAGAAAGAAGGCATCAGGCATCCCCGGTTTACAGAAGAAACATAAGGAGTAGAACCGGTTTTGTGCGGGCCGTTGTTTTTGTATCACAAGAAAAGAATTCTTTAAATACTAAAGTACTGGGGCATCGTTGGACACAACAGGACGACGGCTACATATTTCTTAATGAATAACTGGAAATGAATAAAATTTCGGGATCGAATTGAAGGTCCTTGAAACTCGATTACTTTATTAAACAACTAGACGCTCTGACAAGAATTTCTTTTAAACAAGTATTCCCTGGGCATTATCGTTGGTGAATACAACTGTGGTCCTGATGAAGATGGCACTTATGCCATCGAAACGCGTCGACCATTGAGCTGATACCACCACTCTGCGTTTGCAGTAGACTTGTTAGTCACAGGAGGCTTGGTGTATCTAGTACCTCCAGAGTTCAATTAACGATAATAACAAGTTAAATCTATGCCTTTCTCGATATTTTTTATGAGGTTTATATGTTTGAGTGTGGAATGATGTGGAATGTCTGTAGGTATGACTGTTGAATGAGATAGATCGTGTGTGATCTATATTAGGCTGTTCCAGGGATTACTGTCAATTATTAATTAAATTAATGTACATTCACTGTAATGCATTGAATCAGTGAAATTTAAGATTGTGAAATTGATTTTCGTGGAAAGTAAAAGAAGTATAGTGATTGTTTTGGATAAGAAAAATACAAAATGATAAATGATAAAAAATAAAAAATAAATTACAAAAATATTTCTTTGTGACTGGAATGACTATTGTGTAGGCCTTTCTGTTTCCCTTTCACAAATGAACTGTTTTTCAATAATAGAGGTCAAGAGGGAGCTTTCTTTGTTATGATTGTCTAACAGAAAAACAATCAGAGAACATACAAGTGAAGAAAAAATGGAGGTCTGAAGAGGCAAGATTTACATCACTTCTTAAATGGTACTGAAAAGGGGTCTCCAACATGCAGCAATTAACGAGCCAACCATAGCGCCCGCCTCATCAAAAAGTTTGGCGCTGTGGAGTCGAGCAGAGGCCTTCTTTTAGAGGAGCTGGAGGTGAGAGGGACTGTCTCCTGCATAATACAGGAGGTTGCACCACCGACCTTCAGACATCTGGAGTGGTAGTGAGTTAAACCAACTGCAGTTACCCAGACCGATTCACCCATAGTGTGACTGACCCCATGACGCCTACCACATAACCAATCACCGTGCACCATGTTTCAAGCCCCTGCACTTCAGTTACACTGCACCAGGAAAGAAACATGACAGCAGCAGAGTGCAGGATGACATGAATCAAAGAGGAAGTGTGAGTCAGATGCAGGAAAGCAGTGCCGGAAGTGAGATCAAAGGCAAGTGCTGACTTGGGTGCAGCATTATAGTTTCAAATACCAGCAAAAGCTCAGCCATACTTTGCACTTTGTGGCCTCAATGTCCTAGTTTGGACCAAGTCTGGAATAATACTGGTCATCCTCATCAAATTGTGAGCATCGTTGGTTTAACTGTGGTCATCCTTAGTGCTATGGTGAACATTGCTGACTTATTGTGGACATCCTTGGCAGTATGGTGCCCAACTAACACACACATGCACTGCTGGCATGGATTACTGTGGGTATTCTTGATAGCCTCATGTTCACCTTGATATACTGGGGGCTCGAAGCAGTATCCTCAGAGCATTCTTAGAATTAAGATGGGCGTTCCAGGGATGCAAGAATAATACATGGACAAGTGCGGAAGCCTAATCACAGCTGGATATTGTGCATCAACGTAATTGCTGAAAATGACAACATGATGTTTGTGGCCAAACATGTATTTACTACGAATGAGAGACTACATTTCAAGGAACAGAAAATTGTCTTTTCTAATAATAAGTAGCCTTTTGTAGGAAGCAACTGAAGCATCCATGTATATTTGTATGTATGCGGTATTTATATGGCACTCATCCAGCTAAAAAGCAGCAGAGCACTGTTCGGGGTCTAAGACAAGCATAAAGTTAACAAGTGATATGAGCGGTAGATGGGTTGTGGATGGTTAATGCAATGTGAGTAATGAAGAGGTGATTCTTTAACTTTTTCCTAAATTAGAGCAGTGTTGGGGCTGCACAATTAAATTCTACATTGCCTTCCACTTCAGTCTACCCCACTTCAATCTACCCCACTCCAATATACTCCACCCACTCCACTATATCCCACCCCATTCCAATCTACCCCACATCATTCTACCTCACACTACTCCCATCTTGCTACTCCACTCCAATCTACCCAACTTCAACCTACCCCACTCAAATCCATCCCACTCCAATTTACTCCAATCCACCCCACTCCACTCTAATGTACCCCATTCCATTCCAATCTACCTAGCTTCGAACTACCCCACTCCAATCTATCCTTCTCCAATCTACCCCAATCCACCCCATTCCACTTCAATCTACCCCATTCCATTCCAATCTACCCTACTCTAATCCACCCGATCTACCCCACTTCAGGTACCCCACTCCACTCCAATCTGCCACACTCCACTTTACCTCACCCTCAGTCTAATCTACCCTAAGAAACCCCACTATACTTTTCACCAATCTTCCTCCCTACTCCAATCTACCCCAATATACCTCACTCTACCCCAATCTACCCCACTCCTATCAACTCCACTGATATCTACTGTACTCCTATCTAACCCAACTCACCCAAATCTACCCCACTCCAATCAACCCAACGCAACTCCACACCAGTCTGCATAATCCATCCCAATTAAATCTACCCCACTCCAATCTACCCCACTTCAATCTACCCGACTCCAATCTATCCTACCCCACTCCAATCCACCCCACTCAAATCTACCCCACTGCACTCCAATCTACCACACTCTACTCTACTTCAATCTACCCCACTCTACTTCACTCCAATCTACCCCACTTGTCTACCTCACTCTACCCTGATATACCCCACCCCAATCTACCCCATTCTACTGCACTCCACTAAATCAATCTACCCCGCTCCATCCCACCCCAATCAACCCCATTCCACTCTATACCAATCCACCCCACTCCATGCTACCCCAATCTTTTTTAATCCAGTGTACTGCAATCTTACGTGGCAAGGGCACATTTCTTTTAAATCAGGGATAATCAAAGTACGGCCCGAGGGCTTTAATTATAGCCCCCTGGTGAATAGCAGCACTGAGCTGTTTTTCACCAAAAGCTGTATACTTTATTTGCATGTTAATTAAACTAAAGGTAAAGAAGCAATTTATGTTTCCTAGAAAACTTTTCTTTACCATGCATCTGCTTTGCGCCCCCCTATGCCCACCTTTCAACACCCCGACCCTCACCCTGCTGCATCGTTGTGACCCTTGGGAAGTCACAGACAGTACTTTGTGGCCCCCAGGGAAATGTTTGTGAGTACCCATGATCTAAATGAACCAGCCAGAAGAGGGTCATGTTAATTATGTAAACTCAGCAAGCTCGGTGCATTTGGAATGGAGTGAATCAGAAGCATGAACAGATTCACATGTAACAACGACGTTTCCCCATCCTTCCAAAATTGACACATTAGGAAGTTCAGAGCCTCTCTACACAATCTCATTGCCATCTTCAAGTTGTTTTTTGTCATGTCCTTGTGTTTGGAAGAGAAGACCTAGGCTATATTTCAAACTGTTTAGTATGAATTGATTTGCACTAATGTTGTTAGTAATCTTTTGACATGGAAGCACCATACCTTTTTCAAACATGCTGGAATCTGTAGAGGAGTTAGTCTTTACTATGATTGCTATTCTGTGGTTTGATTTACTTTATTTATTCATTAATTTGTTTCGTTTTTTGAATTGCTGGGGGTGGCCTGCATTTAAATGTGTTTAGTACCACTACGAACCCTTCCTTTTGCCGTCCTCGTACTCTGCATTTCTGTGTTGCAATGCCACTGTGGGCCATGAGAACTGCTGCAATATATTTAGTTTGGAAGGTTTTAAAGAAGTCCTTCACTGTTGTTTTGGTAAGGTAGAGTATATAAGCCATATATACTCTGAGTATGTATGGGCGCCGAGGGGTATTTATTGGAGTGCAGTCAGTGGTTTTTAAACAGGACCAGAAGAGGGAGCTGTCACTCTATGTTTAAAAATGTATGCACATTAAAAATTAATCTACAGTGGTTATTAAACATAGAGGAACTGCACCCTCTTCCAGCCCAAACACTGTAGATTAATTCCACCGACACTGCAGCGGAATATATTATTAATACCGTGTTACAAGAGTACTGCAGAATTACCAAATTCCTCCAATTCTGCCAGCGGAATTAAAAATTCCACCCACCCCTGGTTGTCATATTTATTCTTGTAGGTTTTTTTGGTTTTGCATTACCTGTAAACAAGCAGCAGGTAACGGGTCCAGATACAGAATAGGACATCTATGCCATTTAGCCTTCTGAAGTTGTTAAAATGGGCACCACTGATTTCAGAAATCAATGGAAATTCAGCTTTTCAATAATGTGCACTGCAGGTTGCTCAGGAATCTCTGAACCAGATACTCACATCTTTGAGCAAATTTAAAAGAATAATTTTACAGTTAAAATGATTAGCTAAGCTTTAAGGATCTTTTCAGAGTAGTTTGTGAGACAAATAGGGGCCATCAACGCGTCACTATTGGTGACGCACCAACAGCATAAAATATGCTGTGACATATTTACAAAGAGACGCATCTAAATAGATGCGTCACTTTGTATCCCCCAGTGCTACATTATACCTGCGTCAGGTATAATGTATGCAGGATGGGCGTCCCCCCGCAAAAAATAATTGTAGAAGTGTTTCATTGAAATCTATGAGATTTTACTGCGACACTTCTAGAACGCCACTGCGTCAAATCGTTAAGCCTCCCTCACAGCAGGTGCGAGACTGATGCAGGCCCTTTAACATGGGGCTTGCCCCAGGTGTGGGGCTTGCCCCAGGTGAATGGACACATTGCTAGAGTTGCGTCTGTTTTCAGACACACCCCAGCATTGCACCACTTTTGTGCCTACAGATACGTCAGGAATACTGACGTATCTGTAAATCCTTGAGACATGGAGCACCGTACAGTAAATACGGCACATCCATGGTGTTGCAAGGAGGGTGCACTCAAAAGTGTTGCATCTCTGTTTTCATGCAGCGATGTGACACTTTTCATAAATTAGTCTAGTAGTTTTGAATAAGAGCGCATTTCCAACTGCCCAACAACATTTCAAGGAGTTGGAACTGCTAGGCCTTTGAGGCTTGCTGCTGTTTAGTTGAACTGCAGGCTTGAACTGTAATACAATCTTTCTACCAAACCCTAGAATGTTCACAAATTGGTCCAAACAATAAATCTCCACAAATTTCAGAAAGGTCTAGTTTGCCCAAATCGATTTGCTCAGACCTGCATTGCTGTAAGTGAGTCCTGCACAGATGAAAATTAAGAATACTTTACATCATGTATGTCATTTCTTTCATAAACAACTCGAATTCTAATAAATTATGTGCAGAATCAAAAGAAGGTTTAAAATGCAATGAATTGTGTACTAAAGAAAACTATTTTGAGTCCTCACATAAAAATAAATCCCTGGTGTTAAAATGAAAGATATTGTGAAACGATTATAGAAAGCATAAATAAAGGCTCACTGGAGATTTTGAGACTTTTCTGATCTCAACAGTATTTAATGATTCCAACAGGAGCGTGAATATAATTTATTTGTGTACCCCTCACGGTAACATCTGAAGATTAATTAAGATGCTATCTATCTAACTCAGCTTCAAATATTCCACGATTAATGTTCACTTTAACAAAAGGTTAATTTTTGCGTTGCATTTAATTAAGTTAACATAATTCACTTATCTTCACTACTTACTATTTCCACTTTAAAATAAAGCAGTTGCAAGAGTCTTGATAGATACATACGAATACAATTGTTCCACATGGGGTGAGATGTTAGCGTATGTTTTGTCTGCATAAAATAAATCTATAAAAGAATAAAGGACTGCAGATAATGGCAACATTTTCAGAGACAGGATTTTTTCTTTTAGTTTGAACAAGCTTAATTTAAATAATATCAACAGTAGGTAGGTACACACTAAGCATATCCATAGATTTAGGCAATAGTTTGAACAGAAACTAGGCAATATATTATAATACAGTGGAGAACAATAATAAAAATTGCATTAATTAGCCATAAGCAAAGAATGAAAGTATGCAGTATAGTACCTTAAAGATTCAGCGGCTTATATTTTTTGTGTTTTATAGGAGAGGAAGAAAAGGAAGGAAACAAAGATTTTTTTTTACAAGAAACCAAATAATTCAAATAGTATTGCAGGAACAGCGGAGTGTGGTTCCTTTATTAATGACTTCATGTATGTGACTTGCTGAATGTGGCAAGCAAACATACTTTTCAGAAAATCAGGGCCTCTACTTACAATAGATGTAGCATGCCTTTTAGCTGTATATGGCATCTTTACAAATAAATCCTATGTTACTAGATTTAATATTAGAAAAAGGGAGAGGATGTTGTGTTACTGTCAGAGCTGTTGAATTTGGAACTGGTGAAACGGTTCAAGGACGTCCTGTGATTTTGACAGATCTCTTAATGCCTGATCATGATGTTGGTCGGAAAGGGTCCAAACGGCATTTGGATTTTCCTAAACCGTGTTGGAACCTATGTTTCAGACCGAGTCGTAAACATTTCCGACCGTTCGATTATGATGGAAAGGTAACTGTTCAGTCATTCTGACTCGGTTCTGACCGACATTTGGAAACTCTGAGTCGGTCTGAGCCGATTCCTACAGCTCAATGGACAGTGCTTCTGACCGACCGATTATGATGTCGAATTCTGACAGCCTTTCCAACTTGGTTTGTCTGACATTAAAAGGCTGTCAAAAACCTCCTTTGGGGGCTCCTAGCAGGCCCCCCTTCATCATGAGGTCTCCATTTGGGGGCCGTGTGGGTACCCATGGGACTGCACTGTAGAACCATGCACAGTGTGACAGGCAACATGGGGTGCACCCCACAAGGTGCAAGGTTTTCTGAAACCACCCCTTTTTTCAATGGGAGCCTGTGCTGTCGGTAGGAACACAGGCTCCCAGGGAAGTCAATGGGAGACTTTCCAAATGATGTTCGGAAGCATCATAATCAGTTGGTCGGAACCTCAGACCGCCAGTTGGTGGGAACTGTTTCCGACAAGGAGTTGATCGGAAAGCTTTCTGACCGACATGGTAATCAGGCCCTATATGTCTCCATGTTTAGAATATGAATCAGACCTTTTGTTAATGTAACTGGTGCTCATGTAAAGCACTCCAACGCCCTTGGGCGGGGTTCGTGTATATAAAACAGCAAAAAAAATCAATCAATAAAAAAATCTACTTTCAGTGGACAATGTCTTTGACGTTGCTATTTTATGAAACATTGAGTTCCAAATTTCCAAAGGTAAATCTAAGATTACAACCGAGATTATCTTTCTTACATTTGTCAGGGTCTCACAAAAGGATTCCTAGTGTAAGCCATTCACATGTGCAGAGATCTCCAACACGGATGCAGGGTCGGCATGGTCATTTAGCCTACCTGGCATTTCCCTGTTTGGACGGAGCCCTTGGAGGCCGATTTTGAAGGTCCAGTGCTGCTGCTGGAGTTTCTCTCACTTTTTCCAATCATCCCAAGAGTTAATTCCAGTTGGCTTCAGGACAGAGAGAGAGAGATCACAGAGTGAGAAGTGAGAAAAAGAGAGAGACGCATCAATGGATGGAGAAAGACTGCGACAGTGAGAGGGGAGGAAGGGAGAGGGGAAGGTTTAAACCTTTCTGTCAAGGCTGTTTTTGTTTTTTAGGCTAATCTGGCATGAGTGCCGAGTTTTATGCACCCAAAAGAAGGAAGTCTCTGCAAGCCCACAGACAAGTACCTTTGTGAGCATCCACTAAACTCTTCTCATTCTGCTTTACATCCTGGAAATGGTGGGGTTTTACTCCAGCCAAGGGGTTTTGTTAATCCCTTTCCAGAGTGAGAGGGGGAGTGGAAACCCACAGGTTTGCAGGGGATTCAGGGGATAACAAGTCAGTGTTCCCACAGCGGATTCAAACGGCATTTGTGTGGAGTTCTCCTTTATGGAGAACTCTGTACAAGGAGAATAAGACACTGATTAAAGAGTTGCATGGCCTTCCTCAGAGCGTAAAGAAAACCTGAGCCTGGATCAGCTCGCTAGGAGTACTCTTGTCAATGGCATAAAGTTTGTGCAGGCGGAAGCGTAAACTCGGAAGGTAGTACACAAAGAACGAGACATTGTGCAATCTGTGCTATGTTCACCAAATGTGTTAACACAGACAATTTGGGCTTTCCATGCTGTCTCTCAAAGTTTTCTATGCCGGTCTAAGTGCATCGTCAAACACATGGTACATTTTGTTCGGGCACCCTTGCCCTCTTCTGACCTGCTATCTACATGTAGAGCAATTAAGAAATGTCTCTGTCATTTCAGCTTCTCTTCACATTCAACCTTTTTGACTTCTGTGCGTGCTGTGTATTTCTGTGCCTTGTCTTTGCTAGATCAGTTGCTTTCTACACTGTAAGCTCATGTCGCTAGTCTCCTGTTCGAGGTGTTTCGTAGCTAGTCTCCAGCATTGTACAGGCTTCCAGCGCAGGACTCCAGGGTTTTGTGGCTTGAAGGTACTTTTTAATGATTGCCATCATCACAGCCCTTCTCTCAATCTTTTCTTTGGTTTTTGACTCCACTTTAAGGCTGCCTGAACTCTCCACGGTTGATGGATCATCTCTAGTACAACGTTTTCGGACTCCCCATCATCCTCATTAGGTCATCCGACCACTTTGGAAGGACAAATGTGCTTTGCTAACCACTGACCTGCCTCACTAGGGTGTGGTTGTATCACTGATTGTCCCAGGCACCTCTGCCTAGCCATAGGTCAATGCTACAGTGATCTTCCATTGAATCTCCTTAGTCATTGCCTCAGCAGAACTCTCTGTGAGGCTCTCCAAAGGGCATATCAGCAACAACCGGCGATAATTATCGCTAAGCGCACTTAGCGCTAGGATAATTATCGCCGGCTATCGCCGAATTTTATCGCTGAGATAGCGTGCTAATAGCAACGCTTATCTCAAAAGCAATAAAATTCCCGGCGCAAGCTGCCAATTGTGCGATTATCGCTGGAAATACATTGATAATCGCACAGCGTTTGGCGATAGCTTGCTGATAGTGCAGGGCAGACTCAGCCATGATATCCACCTTCCATTGGATATCATGGCTAAGTCAAACTAAAAGAAGGCGTAAGGAAAGTAGCGATAACCAAGGTTAGCGCTACTTTTCTTATCGCTATGCTTGTTAGCGTGCTCATTGATAATTGGAGATATGTCAGTTAGTGACATTTCTCCAGTTATTTTGCGCTGGAACGCCCACTTTGCATCTCATCAGAGATGCAAAGGTGGGCGTTATGGGAAAGGGCGCTAAGGCAAAGATACACGCGATAGCGTGACCTTGCTGATATTGCGATATAATTATTGCTACTTTTCGGCCGAAAACGGACGCAAAAGCGGCAATCATTTTTTATCACCGCCTTGTTGATATGCCCCCAAGTCTCCTAGCACCTTCTCAAGGAGCCGGTGGCCTGCTAATACAGAGTTGTGCTGTGCCTAGGGAGGTTGCTGAAGCTGGCGGTGGTGCTGAGGCACCTGTTAGTGGATCATAGGTGACAGAGGGCTGTGGATACTTTGGACATGGCTGAGGCACTACTACCCTGTTTCATCTTCTGATGTCTGCTCATCTGTACTATGGTGATAGTCCTTCCAAAACAAAACAGGGTGACTCTCTGGAATCAAATTAGGTTTATAAATTGCAGACATCAAAGAAAGAGTAAATGAAACAGGGGAATTCTAAAATATAAAAATGGCAATATTCACATGATCAAAAATTTTGTCACATCTACATGATTCATTCATTGGCGACGAGGAAGGAGCCACAATCACATAAGGACATAAATCAAGCTAACACAATGTATACAATAAACAAAAAAATTGAACAAACTGGGCATAAAACATACTTTTGTTTCATTCTTTCAGTGTCATGTGCATTTGCAATTGATAACCCGAAATTGTTCCCTTTGGTGCAATATTTTGTCCAGTGCATCCTCGTCCTTGGTAGACCAGACTATAGTTATACCATTCTTTCCTCTCAGTGGAAATGCTTTTGTGGAGCCAGCCAACACTGCTTCGCATTCAAAATATTAAGCTTGAAATATTCATGTGATAAAATGCAATTGGTATTTAGAAATCTGAGGAAGGATTACACATGATGTGTAATAAGTGTGTAAGACATTTTATTGATGCCTGTCCCACCAGTAGAACACACGGTTAAACAATGATCTGCTTCACACATCTCAATGACATGCTTAGTAGGACCTGTGCGGAAATGGCAAAATATGCATTAGTCATATTACAGGCCTTTTTCTCTTGACTTTGACCCCCATTATGAGTGGGCCAGTAACTGGTGCAATATTTATTGCACACATTAAAATTCTGCTCATGAGGGTCAGAATTTATCTGGTGTGAAATGCACCACTAAATTACAAGTTTTCTCGGATAGTTGGTATTTCAAGTCCAAATAACGGGTGGGGGGTGCAATCTTTAACACAATTCTTATTATTTCGAAAGCTGTGGTAACTGCTTTTACTGTACATATTGGATTTCAACAACCAACTCGTAAGGAGGGCTCTTGAAGTGGGACAAGAGAGTTGTGGGATTGTCATCCCCTGCAACCAAATATTCCCACTTGTTTTGCACTGCAGAGCTCAGTCATGTGGTGACCATGATACACATTGCGGTAGCCCTCAGGATTTAACTGTAACTGTAAATAGTGATAAATGTATTTAGGCAAACATTTATTCAGACTATACACTTAGTGAACAAATCGTGTGGTACATGGCCCCAAGGCAGCAACATTCAAAGAAAATAGAAACCCTCCCAAACTCCAAAAACCTGTGATAAGCATGGGGAGGATTGAATATTTCCGAAGACGTTATAATGTTGGATGGGTTTCGTGCAATCAAGGGCTAGGGAATGTGCTTAATTTGTAAAATATTAAGTGCCAGGGCTCTAGCCAGAAGGCTACTGCAGTTTGCACCACCCATCGCCCCTGTCATCGCTGCCAAAACAACTACTAACCATCTCTCTCTCCTGCAAGTGCGACAGTTCAGATTATTCCAGGTCCCCAAAGCTAAAGGAATGGCTGGGGAGACAGGTATTAGCATTTTTTTTAGGTATATTGTTTTCCAAAAACAACTGTTATGCTACACATCTCTAAATTACATGAGCAGCGCCATCTTGTGGCAGACTGCCCTAAGTGTGGTGTTGATACCGAGCACTGGGAACCAATTAAGTGCGGGTGCTCAGCACCGGAAAACACCGGGTCAAATTAAGCAGTATAATGCGTTTCTGCCTCACTTGTTTGAAATTCCTTTACCTCCAGCAGCTCTTTCATTGCTATTATCAGCAACCTACTCTCCTACAACTCCCACCCCTTTCACCCAAATGGACTGCACAGAGAACACAAATTAACTTTTCAAGCAAAGACGCCCGATGATGAAGCAGCGACTTTCATCCCTCCTTGGAAAAAGATAGAACATTCTCGGGGGCTGTTCAAGGTTGGCAAGGATATGAGCTGCGCCTGTGAACCATAAACCTTTCACTGAACTACTAGAATGTGTCATGATTTAGATTTGGAGAAATGAGAAGGACTTTTTAGCCTCACAAATGGAGACAGTTCCTGCAAATGATGTATGTGCCGCTGAATGAAAAAGGACGCCAGTTGGGCCCATTAATTTGCTAAATGTCTTCCCCTGATGAAGTTAGATTTGCAGACTGGAGGAAAGCTGTCCGGAGACTCTCGGTGAACGAGCAGCTCGCACACCATCAGATGGGAGACAAGGAGGAGCAAAAAAACAACAAATATTAGGAAAACACCGGTCAGCAGGCCTCTTCTATCAGTGCACCCAGGACCTGGAAGAACATTCTCCTGGCCATCAGGCTTTCTCCCAACCCTGCTCCAATTCAAGACAGAAGTGAAGACACTGTCAAAAGGCGGTAACCTTCAGAGTCAGCATTTGTGAAGGTAGCACCCTGGGCGGAGAGAAATTTGGCGCCCTTACGGATGGTAGTGGATTAAATGAGGCAGCAGGGGTTCCTTTTGTGTTCACTGGTCAGTAACTGGATGAGCAGGGACTGGTAACAAAAATATTCCCGGACCTCCCCTAGCCCAACGAATTCACCAATAGCTGAGCTGCCTCACGCAGATGATGGTTTTGTTGATGTGAGCCAGCTGGGGCAGAGGGCAAAGGGAGGGCAAGGAAGGTGGTTAAAGGGGTGTACTGTTAAATGCATCGCCTGCTGTATGTTAATGAAGGACTAGAAACACTTTAAACTGGCAAATTAGACAGAAACGAAAAGGCAGGGACCAGGACAAGGCTGGCGCAAGATGAGAAGGGATCTGCTGTTGGTATGACCTTAATGCATATAGCTCAGTGTGCCCCTCAGAAAACTGCCAGCCTGGGCCCAGCTCGCCCATGCTAAAGGCCGGCCCTGGGAACAGTCCAATTTCACTCTATCCACCCCTCCAACCACACATTGATGGTATATTTACCTTGGACACAGCGTATAATGCTCCACAGATTTCCAGATAGGTTTGCGCTGTATAAATACCTCATTCATACTTAAATACTCATATGATCATACATACTCTTTCCCTATTTGTTTTTGTCACCGTCTATTCCACTTGCCCTCTCTTTTTTCTCTCTCTTACGTCCTCTCCTTCCTACTTTCTTTCTCAACTGCCACATTTTTCTACTTAATGTATTTATTTGTTTCAAGGAAATTGTTGTGAAAAATTCTGCTATTTAAAATTAAAATTTAATGGTAAAAGTTGTATTGCTAAATCCCATTATCCAAAATTACCGCTGAACAATTACACCCTGTTAGACTTGGCATCTTTGGCATGGTTTCCCCGGTTGCCTCTACCTCCTCTATTTTTGATGCTGTGCTGGATTTTGTTTTTGCTGGCTTAGATGCTTTGGGCACTTAGAGCCAGATGTATCAAGCCTTATTCCCGTTTGCAAACGGGGCGATTCTCAGAATCAGCCCGTTTGCGAACGGGAAAAACCCTTTTTGGATGTATCATCCCAAAAGGCCATCGCAAAATAGGGAATCACAAAATTTGCAATTCCCTATTTTGCAAATGCATTTAAGTTTAAGATTCCTTAAATGCAATTCTGGAAGCACCCGAAAATTGTGATTTGGCCTTAAGGAATCGCAAATTAGCACCAACATCAAGTTGGTGGTAATTTGCGATTTCCTAGAAAAAATCACTTTTTTGCATTTTTCAAAGTGCCATATGGCACTCATACATGCCCTTAGGGCATGTATGTGCGCCACATGTGCACACATGTATATTTCAGGGGTGCAACAGGACGTCCTCTTGGCACCCTTGATATTGCATTCGCAATTTGCGAGTACCTATTGGGTACTCGCAAATAGTGAATGTCTTCCCATTCATTCCAATGAAAGGGAAGGTATTCCTTAATTGCGAATCACAATTTGCGATTCAAAATTAAGGAATATGTAGGAATCGCAATTATTATTGCGAAACCTACATACATTGCATTTTGCGAGTCCTTAATAGCGAATCAGTAAAATTTGCTATTAAGGACTCGCAAAATACAATGATGATACATCTGGCCCAAAGCCACTGCTGATCAGTGACAAAGTGCAAGTGCTCCCTGTGTAAATTGTTGTTATAATTGCTACATCTTTTAGTAAAGATGTTTTTTAAACTGTGTGTTTAAAAATGCCACTTTTAGAAAGTAGGCCTTTCTTGTTTAACCATTCTGTGTGCCTCTGCCTGTTTGTGTATTGACTTTCTGGTTTTGGAGTGACAGGGGCTGGGGATGTGCATTCACTGTAGACAGCCACTTGGGGGGGTTGAGGTGTGCCTGGTCCTTCCTCGATGACTTAGAGCTGAGCTGAATAGATCTTGGCTGAATTTAGAGTAGTGGGAAGAGATTTCCTTGCACCTGAATAGGGCCTGTCTCCCTTGCACAATGCTGTCTCCACCCCCCTATGGTCATACTGCACCAGTGAGGATAGAACTGGTTTGGGCTGGGCTCAGAGATCGTTGCACAAAGAGAACAAATACATTTTGGGGTATAAGTATTAGACCTAAAACCCCAGAGAGTTAGATTACTTCTGGACTCATGGGGAACCTTTTGCATGGAGAAGAGCTGTGAGGAGGAATACTGCCCTTTTGCTGTGTGCTGTGTGAGGTTGGCCTGCAGTTACTGCAGTTACTGTTTCTGCCAAGGAAAGGACAAAGAGTGGAAGTTTGTTTTGAACCCGCTTGAAGAAGATCTCCAAAGGCCTGGGGGTGCTGGCCTCCTGTTCTGAAGTCTCAGGGATATAAAGACTTCACCCCCAGCTCCCCTGAACTCTGCTGCTGAGAGTTCTGACCTGCCAGGAGGTGCCTGTCCCAGTTCTGGGCCTCTGAAGGTTGTGCTTGCTTCTCAGAGCTGGAAGAAACCCAAAGAACTGAAGAAATCAATGCATCGCTCTTCTTTCGGCTGTTTTTCCGATGCAGCATCTCTATGCATCGCTGCGCCGTTGCCGAAACCAACGCAAGAACCAATGCATCAAGGGATTGTGGCTGAAGAAACCGAAGCAGTGCCCCTCCAGGCTGCTGCATCGATCGCCGACGCATCCCGGGTTTCCACACATCGTACCTGTGCTGCAAGTTTTCCCGACATATCACCGTCTCGGAATCAACGCATCACTTCCCTCACAGACTGGATTTAAAACATCACATCTCTTGCGTGCAACAGAACTGTTGCATCACCTCCCCATGGTTTCAGGAACTGACGCATCTCTTTTTGTTTCAACGCTTCCCATCTCTGCTGCTGTTTGGCCTTGTGAATTTTGACGTAGCTACATGTACTTTGTGAGAAATCACGCATCCATAGTTTTCTATGGACCCAGTTGTTTGAAACCTTTTAAAAGTTACATTCTTATTACATGTATGTTGGATTTTTGTTGTTTTGGTCTTGTTGAGTTTAGATAAAGATTTTTCTAAACTGGTGTTGTATCCATTTGTGGTGTTAGCACTGTATTACTGTGTGTTTTGAGTAAAAATACTTTACACATTGCCTTTGGGATAAGTCTGTCTGCTCATAGCAGCTACCCAGGGGTTGAGCAGGGGTTATCTAAAGACTGACTAGAAGCAAGATTCCCTTTTTGGACAAAGGTACCTGCCTCTGCCAACTAGAGACCTCCATTTCTAACATTGGTAGCCAGCGGTGAGGATTTGAAATTGTATTTTGTACTTGACCCACAGTGATTGGTATGTATCACTAGTTTAGCTGCAGACCACAACGCAACCACATACTGTGTTTATTTTTTGGTTCTATTTTTGATCTAACCCTTGAAGTATCCATGTACCATGTCTCTGAATGGTTAATTAGACAGTGAGGATGCAGAATTGGAGTTTGACATTGAAATGTTAAGTAGTTACAATGTAGAGTAACTCAAGCAATTCTGCAAGAGCTTTGGATGTCCCATGAAGATCACCTCTAGGAAAGAGGAGCTACAGAAGGCTTTAGGGGCCTGGTGGGAGGTCAGACAAGCTGAGGAGACAGATGATGCAGATGTGGATGGGGCTGCACCAAATGGTGCATTCAGATCCCAGGATTTGCCTGTTGGGAGAGCAGCCTCTGGGGCTGGCAGCAATCATTCTTTCAGGAATTGGGCTCCAGATGAATTGAAGGAAAGGCAAATGGCCAGGGATAATTACTTGGAGGTCATGAGGCTAAAAGCAGAGGAGAGCAAGAATGCTCATGCCTTACAGGAAAATAAATTGCTTTTGGCACATGAATTGAGCATGAGAGAGCTGGACCTCAAGGCCAAACAGGTGGAGTCCAGTAGAAATGGTCGCAGTGCACAGTCAGTGCAGGGGGTAAGGTTTACATTCCCAAGGACCTAGTACAGAATTTCCAGAAAGGGGAGGATATTTATGCATGCTTAGCATCTTATGAGGCAGCAATGCATATACATGAGGTCCCCGCAAAGAACTGGGGGGTGGGCCTGTGGAGACACTTTGAGGCCAATGGGAGGAACACCCTGATATTTTTGGAGGAGGCGGGTGCTCTGACCTATCCCAATATGAAGGAGGCTTCTATGCCTCCGGTATGTGCTCACACCAGATCAGTACCAAGAAAAGTTTAGGTTCTTCAAGAAGCTTGAATTCAATACATGGGTTGAGTGTGTGAAGCTTTATTGCAGAGCACTGGATGGTTGGATTAAGGGCAGCAAGGTAAGTGATTACCAGTGGTTGTACAACTTGATTGGTTGGGAGCAATTGAGTAGTCTGTGTGTTCCAGAGCTGCTCCAGCATCTGATGTATAGTAAGCTGACTGACCCCAGGAAGTTTGCTTAGGAGGCGGACTGCTGGATGAGTATCAAGGTGTGGGAAATCCAGCCAAAGGTGGACAGGGTTCCCAGCAGAAGAGTGGGGGAACAAGGGTAACCAAAAGGAGTTCTCTAAAGGGCCTCAAAATAGTTCCCAGGGCACAGATTCCCAGCCCCTAAGTTCGAAGAAGCCATGGCCCCATAAGGGTAGGCCAAATAACTGGGTCCCCACAAGTGTTATGCAAGTGGTCAAAAAGGCCACCTGGCAAATGATCCCATGGGCCACAAGACATCACCAGCACCCGCTGCTGCACTGTCACGGGGGTTAGTTAGTGTAGTGCTGGGGGAGAAGTTAGTTTCTAGTGAGGGGAGCCAACTGTGATTACCTTTATCTCATTAGGAGATAGAGAGATGGTCCAGGAAAACTTCCAGCTGGATAACACTAAAAAGTACCTGTAGTGGGTGACCATCAATGGAAGGAGGGTAGAGGCTCTGAGAGACACAGGAGCTAGTGTGACATCTATCAGGTATCAATGGGTGTCTGAAGAGCAGGTCACCCCAATGTACTGCACCCTGTAGTTGCCGCAGACAACTCTAAGCGCCTGTGTAAGGTGGCACAGGTTACTTTTGAGTGGAGGGGTCTCAAGTTCCTTGAAGGTCATTGTAAGTCCGTCCATGCCTCGTGGCTGTTTACTTGGCAAGGACCTGGAGAGCTCACCTTGGAAGAAGGTGGAGCGCCAGGCTTATTTAAAGATGTTGTGACTGCCTGAGTGGGCCTGTGTGACCACTCGGTCAGTGATAGCGATCAAGAGGACCTGGAGCCTGAAAGAGTGGCCCACTTTTCTGGCCCCAAATGCAGAAGCACTTTGGTGCACATTATAGGTCTTGTCAGACTTGCCAGGCAAGTGGCAAGACTGGAGAGAAGTGTAGGGCTCCCCTCCAACCCATTCCTGTGGGGAGCACCCTTTTTGAGCGGGTGGGCATTGACATTGTGGGGCAATTGGAACCCAAGACAGCCTTAGGCAACAAGTTTATCTTGGTTTTGCTGGACCATGCCACCTGGTACCCGAAATCTGTCCCTCTCAAAACAATCACGGCCACTGTGGTGAACCGTGCATCTTTACCCATGTGGGGTTCCCCAGAGAGGTGGTCTTTGACCGTGGTAAAAAAACTTTATTTCCAGGTATATGAAGTCACTTTGGGAGGAGTGTGGTGAATGTACAAATTCACCACTCCTTACCATCCCCAAGGGAATGGGTTGGTTGAAAGATTCAACCAAACCCTGAAAGGCATGACAAAGGATCTTGCAGAACCCATGAGACGTAAGTGGGAGGTCTTCCTACCATGCCTATTGTTTGCCTACAGGAAGGTACAACAGAACTCCTTAGGGTTCAGTCCCTTTGAATTGCTGTATGGGCACCCTGTGAGAGGACCTCTGAGTCTGGTGAAGTAGGGCTGGGAGAAAACTCCTGGTAAGATCCCCCAAGATGTGTTCAGCTACATGCTGGCCTTCAGAAACCAGACTCTGTGCTTCAGGGAAATGGCTCAGGTGAACCTGGAAGCCAGCCAGGAGGAGATGAAACATTGGTACGACCAGAATACCACTCTGGTTGAGTTTCAGCCTGGCCAAAAAGTGTGGCTGATGGCACCAGTGGAGCCTTGTGCGCTCCAAGGCAAGTGGACTAGTCCATTTGAGGTGGTGGAGCGCAAGAGTGATGTGACCTACTTGGTCAACTTGCAGACTCCCAGGAACCCTTTCAGGGTCCTACACCTGAACCGCCTCAAACCTCACTTTGAAAGGTCTGGAGTAACAAAGCTCCTGGTTACAGATAATGGAATGAAAGAAGAGAGTGAGCCTCTTCCTGATCCCCTTTCAACCAAGGAACATGATGGGTCAATGGATGGTGTGAACCTCTCTCCCAACCTGACACCAGAGGAGCAGAGGGACTGTTACCAGGTACTGGGACAGTTTGCCTCCCTGTTCACCCTGGCTCCAGTAATCACCAATTGGTGTGTCCATGTTGTAGACACTGGGGACAGTTTACCTGTGAAACAAAGTCAGGACCAGCATTAAGAAAGAGCCAAAATGTTGGCATTAGGGGTGATGGAGTCCTCCAGCAGCCCCTGGGCTGGCCCAGAGCTCTGGGTTCCATAAGCTGATGCACCTGGTGCCACTCCTGAACTCCGGTTCTGCGTGGACTACCATGGGCTCAATGCCGTCACCAGGACTGATGCGCACCCCGTCCCCAGAGCAGATAAGCTCATTGATCGGCTGAGAGCTGACCTGTGCCTTAGTACGTTTGATCTAATGTCTGGATACTGGCAGATTGCCTTGACTGATGGGACAAGAGAGAGGACTACATTTGCAATGCCAGAGGGGCACTACCAGTTTTGTGTCGTGCCCTTGGGGTTGAAGAACGCCCCTGCCACATTCCAGAGACTGGTCAACCAGGTGCTGTCCGGGTTGGAGGAATTCAGCGCCGCTTACCTGGATGACATTGCTATGTTCAGCTCCAGCTGGGAGGAACACTTGCAAACCCTCTGTGAAGTGTTGAAGGCTCTGGAGAATACAGGCCTCACTATCAAGGCCAGTAAGTGCCAGATAGGGCAGGGATCTGTGGTGTACTTCGGGCACCAGGTAGGAAGCAGCCAAGGGGAGCCCCTATAGCCTAAGATCAACACCATTCTGGGTTGGAAGCCCCCCCAAGACCCAGACAGAGGTAAGAGCCTTTTTAGGACTCACCAGGTACTACAGACGGTTTGTCAAGAGATATGGCACCATTGTTGCCCCCTTTATAGAGATGACTTCAAGGAAGCAGCCAAGGAAAGTGATCTGGACCGATGCCTGTCAGACCACTTTTGATGCCCTGAGATCTGCCATGTGCATGGTGCCCGTGCTAAAGGCACCCAACTTCTTCCAAGAATTTGTTGTGCAGACAGATGCTTCAGAGCATGGTGTGGGAGCAGTACTCCCAAAATTAAATGACGAGGGCTTGGACCAACCCTTAGCTTTCAGTAGTAGGAGGCTACTCCCAGGGAACAGAGGTGGTGTGCAGTTGAGAGAGAAGCTTTTCCTGTGGTCTGGGCACTGAAGAAGCTAAGACCCTACTTGTTTGGGACTCACTTCCAGGTTCAGACAGACCACAGGCCCCTCAGATGGTTGATACAGATGAGGGGTGAGAATCCCAAAATGTTGAAGTTGTCCATCTCTCTACAGGGAATTGACTTTACGGTGGAACACTGTCCTGGTGCAGAACATGCCAATGCTGATGGTCTGTTCAGATTCTTCCGCCTTAGTGATGAGAACTCCCAAGAGGGTGGGTAGTTCTTCCCACCTTTCAGCTGGAGGGGACACGTGTTATTCTTGGCATCTTTAGCGTGGTTTCCCCTGACTTTTTGCCTCTACTTCCTGTAATTTTTATGCTGTGCTGGATTTTGTTTTTTCTGGCTTAGATGCTTTGGGCACTTTGCCACTGCTGATCAGTGTCAAAGTGCAAGTGCTCCCTGTGTAAGTTATTGTTACAATTGGCTCGCCCTGATTAGCATATTTGATTTACTGGTAAGTTCCTAGTAAGGTGCATTGAAGTGTGCCAGGATCTGTAATTCAAATGCTAGTAGTGGGCCTGCAGCACTGGTTATGCCACCCACATGAGTAGCCCTGAAAAGGTATCTCAGACATGTCATTGCAGTGTCTGTGCGCAGTTTGTTAACTGCCATATTGACTTGGCAAGTGTGCCCACTTGCCAGGCCCTAACCATTCCTTTTCTTACATGTACGGCACACCTATGGTAGGCCCAATGTACCCCCCTGGGCAGGGTGCAGTGTATGTGAAAGGTGGGATATATATTGGTGTGCGTGACATGTCCTGATTGTGAAATACTGGCAATTATATTTTTTACAATTGAAAGGCTATCTTGCCCCATAGGATAGAATAGGAGATGCTTTGGTACCAGCTTACAAGTATAACTTACCAATGGGACAAGATAGAGAAATAAAGCTTAGGCTCTCTGAACTCATAATTTAATAACACATCTTTTAGTATAGGTGGTTTTTAAATTGTATGTTTGAAAATGCCTTTTAGAAAGTAGGCATTTTCTTGTTTAACCATTCTGTGTGCCTCTGCCTGTTTGTGTATTGACTTTTCTGGTTTTGGAGTGGCAGGGGCTCGGGATGTGCATTCACTGTGGACAACCACTGGGGGGGTTGAGGTGTGCCAGGCCCTTCCTGGATGACTCAGAGCTGAGCTGAATAGACCTTGGCTGAATTAAGAGTAGTGGGAGGAGATTTACTTGCACCTAAATAGGGCATGTCTCCCTTGCATAATGCTCTCTCGACCCCAGTGCTCATACTGCACCAGTGAGGACAGAACTGGTTTGGACTGGGCTCAGACACCCTTGCATAAAGAGAACAAACACATTTTGGGGTATAAGTATTAGACCTAAAACCCCAGAGAGTTAGATTACTTCTGGACTCAAGAGGAACCTTTGGCAAGGAGAATAGCTGAAGGGATTGTGAGGAGGAGTACTGCCCCTTTGCTGTGCTGAGTAGGGTTGGCCTGCAGTTGCTGTTTCTGCCAAGGAAGGGACAAAGACTGGAACTTTGCTTTGAACCTGCTTGAAGAAGATCACCAAGGGCCTGTGGGTGCTGGCCTCCTGTTCTGAAGTCTCAGGGACACAAAGACTTCACCCCAGCTCCCCTGAACTCTGATGCTGAGAGTTCTGACCTGCTAGGAGGTGCCTGTTCCAGCTCTGGGCATCTGGAGGTTGTGCTTGCTGCTGGGAGCTGGAAGAAACCCAAAGTACTGAAGAAATCGATGTATGGCTCTTCTTGCGGCTGTTTTTCCGACCCAGTACCGCTGTGCGAGAAGAATCTCCACACATCACCGCGTCACTGCCGAAACTTAAGCAGTGCTTGTCGCCGCTGCAGGAACCAATCATTGAGGGATTGCGGCTGAAGAAACCGATGCAGCGCCGCTCGATGCTGCCGCATTAATCTCCGACGCATCCCCAGATTTCCATGTATCGTACCTGTGCATCAAGTTTTCCCAACGCATCACCAGTGGACCAGAAATGTTTTGCATTGGACGCATCACTTCCCGATACAGATCAGATTTGACGCATCATTTCTCTTGCGTGCTGCATAACTGTTACATTGCCTCCCCGTGGTCTCAGGAACTGACGCATTTCTTTGTTTTTCTACGCTTCCCATCTCTGTGGCTGTTTGGCCTTGTGAAGTTTGACACATCTACAGGTACTTTTTGAGAAATCACGCATCCATAGTTTTCTATGGACCCAGTTGTTTGAAACCTTTGAAAATTCATATTCTTAATAGATGTTGGACTTTTGTCGTTTTGGTCTTGTTGAGTTTGGCTAAAGATACTTTATTTTTCTAAACTGGTGTGGTGTCCATTTGTGGTGTTATCACTATATTACTGTGTGTTTTGAGTACAAATGCTTTACACATTGCCTTTGGAATAAGTCTGTCTTCTCGTGCCAAGCTACCTAGGGGGTGAGCAGGGGTTATCTAAAGTGTGTATCCCCCTTACCCTGACAAGAAGCAAGGGTCCATATTTGGACAAAGGAACCTACCTCTACCAACTGGAGACCCCCATTTCAAAACACCTCCTTATCATGAACGTAACATTTACTGCCATACAAAACATGAAACGATTCTCCACCTTGTACAAATTCAGAACATATTCTGTAGGGCCCACGGTGCAAAAAACTAAAACATGAATGACATATTCCAAATCCATTGTATTTGTCTTGAGTCTTCGGCCAACATCTTCACAAACATATTTTCCAACACTAAAAACATGGCGACTATTTCATCACTAATTGCAAGACATAGGACCAGATTTACAAGGATGGCATGGAACTCAGTGCAGCACCCAAAGTTACTCCACTACGTAACAGGGAGAGAGCAGGAAAGTGTCATGTCTGCAGAGATATGGCACTCTTCTCCCCTCTCCTCCCCTCTCCGTAGCGCTGGCATACATTCAGGAAGCCCAGTCCAAGCACACACCTTTACACCACAGTGCAAAGGTGTCTGTGTGAGTCTTGCATAGGTTTTTACTGGAAGGGTGCCCTTCCAGAACAACATACTATGCTTAGACTAACTTTGAAACTTTTCCTACTTCTGATGTGTGCTGTACAGTGCAGTACATATGCAAAGTGGAAAAACTTAAGAGAAATAAAAGCTTCCTCCTTTTAACGCCGGTTTCTAAGTATTTATTTTCTGGCGCAAAACCCTTCCTACTATAGTTAGTAGATAGGGTTTTGTGTTAAAAACCATTGGTGGTTGCATGGGAATGCCCATCTACCACCCATTGAACGCCTCC
Source organism: Triturus cristatus (assembly GCF_964204655.1). NCBI lineage: Eukaryota > Metazoa > Chordata > Amphibia > Caudata > Salamandridae > Triturus > Triturus cristatus. The sequence goes on along the minus strand of NC_140593.1, from coordinate 525,626,846 downwards.
TTGACAAAGAGTTATGCAAAGTAGATGTTTGCACTGCATTGTGTTACTTTCAGGAAGCTTACCAAGCGCATAAGAAGTTTGGAGCTGGAAAGTAAATAAAAAAAAACATTTGTGACACAAACACAGCTCCAAATGTTTGTACATCTGGGCCCAGATCTTCTATAGAAATCTGGAAGTACAATAACCAAAATGTCATTTTTCATTCCTTATATGGAGCACACTTCAGCCATTACTGTGATCTTGAGGTGCTCTACCTTGTCACAGAAAGCATGGAGAGCATGCATGTGTGGGAGAGAATTTCTTAGTTTGTGTCCGTACGAGACTTGGGTGTTGTATTTAAGGACCAGACAAGGTCCATGGCTAAAGAAGACCTTCGATTACTCAAATCATCAATTTAGTTTAACCATTTCTTTGCCAGCTATAGTATTAAGTCCAGTCGAAAGACCTTACAAACCCTACAGGACTTTTATGCCTGGTCTAAATAGGTGTAGTGTAGTTCTTATGATATGAATTGGTCTGCCTAAATCTGGCACTGACTTCCAATGTTCACCATGCAATTTTTTTAGCACGACCATACAATTTTTGCCCAAAGTACAGTCCACATACACAGCTGCTAGCTTCATTTTCATTTTAGGCTTTTCCTGGCAAACCTTTCAGTTTCTCATATAAAGTAGTCAAAAGTTAAAACTCTAAACATAGTTACTGTTTTCGACACGAGCCACCACAACTAAAGAGGTAGCCATCTACCCGAGTACCCATGAGAGGCTATTACAATACAGTACAATATGACAAGACTACGAAATAGGTGTGTTACAAGTTTAATTCCATGTACCATTAAATTTGAATACCTACTAAATGTAGTTTATACCACAATCTATTTCAATCAATCCTATCAAAAGAGGGGGTGGGGAGTAGTTGACAAATCGAGAGTATAACTGTTGTTTATGTGTCTGTGGGTATTTCTAAGATAAACAGGTCCAAAGTCATATCTCAGTTTAACACTCGCCATCCTACACTCTCACAGGGCTTTAAATATACAGGGGCTAATTTATGAGCCCCTGCGTCACTTTTGCGCCACCGGTGCGTCACTTTTTGTGACGCACCAGTGGCGTAAAACATGTGCCATGATGCGCCATATTTACGAAGTGACGCATCTAGGTAGATGCGTCACTTCGTAAACCCCTGCGCTGCATTACACCTGCACCAGGTATAATGTATGCAGGGTGGGCGTACCCCCGCAAGAAAGGGTCGTAGGAGTGGTGCAGTGAAATCTATGAGATTTCGCTGCGCCACTACTAGGACGCCAATGCGTCAAAACCTTACGCCTGCCTCATGGCAGGCATAAGGGTGACGCTGGCCCTTTCACATGGGGCTTGCCCCATGTGAAAGGAACATTGCTGGTGTTGCGTCAGGCTTCTGACACAACTCCAGCAATGAGTCACTTTTTGTGCCGACAGATACGTCAGTTATACTGACGTATCTGTCCTTCCTTGCGACATGATGCGTCATATTATAAATATGACACATCATTGGTGTCGCAAGGAAGGCGCACTGAGAAGTGACGCATCGCCGCTGTCACGCAGCGATGCGTCACTTCTCATAAATGAGGCCCACAGTTTGGAACGTCTACAGTAGGGTTAGCCACTCTGAATAAACAATCATTTTCGTAAAGAATTCTCTTTCAACATTATGCATGGTTATACTGTAAAAGATTGATCGAACTATGAGTTCTTCAGGAGAAGGGCCTCTAGAGGTGTTTGAAGCTATGCTCGAACCAGCCTCTCTGAGTGTGCCCTTTACCACAGGTTGGTCTAGTACCAGAGTCTGGATTCAGTGGCAACTATGATTGTGCTGGTAGCTATGGGATGCTAAATATCCCCATTAGCTCGCTCGACTTCTGCTGTTTAACTGCAGTTTTCCTATCCCCACTTCTCCTTTCATACGTTCAAGGGTTGGTGCTCAGTGGAAGTGCAACCTGAGTTCTTTGGTTTGGCAGGAGTGATGTGATGAAGTCTGCCTCGAACCATTGGGTCTTCTTTTAGGCAATGGCTCTAATACTACAGTGGACCACAAAGACGATTTTGAGAGAAATGTGTTTGGGGTTGAGAGAAGAGTTGGGACTGGGGACAACTCAGTCTATCCAGCCTGCCGAAAGAAGCCAGCCTTACCAGTCCTTTAACAGTCACTTTGTTCTACCATTGATTGCCCTTTAAGGATAATTGGGGCTATTCACAAAAGTAATTTACACATCTGCGTAATTTACACGTGTAATTTACTCTTACACTTTTGAGTAACTTTACTACTTTTGCTTATTCACAAACTCCAAGTGTAAAGTTACTCAAAAGTGTAGCTTTACAGAGATCCACCCCCTGAAAATGGGGGTTGAGCCAAATTTACTTGTGTCTATTACTATTGAAAAAAACAGTAGTAAGTTCAGCACGATGCATGGCAAACCACTGGTACTGAAACACCTTCCCATAGAAAGTAATGAAGGCAGTGGCTTACATTTAAATCCCTTAGGAAATAATGTGAAATTAAAGTAAACATTTTTAAATAGTCAAAGATATGTAAAAATATAATTAATGTTAAAAATATTAAATCATATTTATTATTTAACTTTCAAAAATTCCAATTACTTTTTAATTTAAAATCGCTTTACAGATTCCTTTTATTAAAATGCAATTAATTTAATTTTAATTATTTCTGTACATCAGTTTTAGTAACTATGAATGCATAATGTTTTTGTTACTTTAGATAGGAATGTATTTCTAGTATAAACTTGAGAAAAAGTATTGTAATATAGTATAATATATTTTAAATAATTTCATTTGGCCAAAAGGACAGCGGACTCACCACCAGACCAACAGGCAGAACCGGGCAGCACACGGGACACCGACGCTGTTTGTTCCCCTCGCCGCCACTCTCCTCCATTGGCCGCAGCAGGGGGGAACTACAGCTCCCGCCATCCTCTGCTTCAAACCGGACTTCCTGCCGGCCACCAGCGCGCCCGGAGGCGCTACTTAAACAGAGGCTCCCTTGGTGGAGCTGGGGGCATTTCATTTGGCCAAAAGGACAGCGGACTCACCACCAGACCAACAGGCAGAACCGGGCAGCACACGGGACACCGACGCTGTTTGTTCCCCTCGCCGCCACTCTCCTTCGTTGGCCGCAGCAGGGGGGAACTACAGCTCCTGCCATCCTCTGCTTCAAACTGGACTTCCTGCCGGCCACCAGCGCGCCCGGAGGTGCTACTTAAACAGAGGCTCCCTTGGTGGAGCTGGGGGCATTTCATTTGGCCAAAAGGACAGCGGACTCACCACCAGACCAACAGGCAGAACCAGGCAGCACACGGGACACCGACGCTGTTTGTTCCCCTCGCCGCCACTCTCCTTCGTTGGTCGCAGCAGGGGGGAACTACAGCTCCCGCCATCCTCTGCTTCAAACCGGACTTCCTGCCGGCCACCAGTGCGCCCGGAGGCGCTACTTAAACAGAGGCTCCCTTGGTGGAGCTGGGGGCATTTCATTTGGCCAAAAGGACAGCGGACTCACCACCAGACCAACAGGCAGAACCGGGCAGCACACGGGACACCGACGCTGTTTGTTCCCCTCACCGCCACTCTCCTTCGTTGGCTGCAGCAGGGGGGAACTACAGCTCCCGCCATCCTCTGCTTCAAACCGGACTTCCTGACGGCCACCAGCACGCCCGGAGGCGCTACTTAAACAGAGGCTCCCTTGGTGGAGCTGGGGGCATTTCATTTGGCCAAAAGGACAGCGGACTCACCACCAGACCAACAGGCAGAACCGGGCAGCACACGGGACACCGACGCTGTTTGTTCCCCTCGCCGCCACTCTCCTTCGTTGGCCGCAGCAGGGGGGAACTACAGCTCCCGCCATCCTCTGCTTCAAACCGGACTTCCTGCCGGCCACCAGCGCGCCCGGAGGCGCTACTTAAACAGAGGCTCCCTCCACGTCGCGGGACGCGCGCGGGCGGCGCCGGGCTGAGCCCGGGCAGAGGGCGGGCCGTCTGTGGCCGTCCGGGGCTGGAGGAGGCAGGGCAGGGCCACGTCTTTGTCATTTGGGTCCTGGGGTCCGTGTGTCCCCTCCTCTACATCCGGTGTTACCCCTTTCTAAGGTACTGTGCTGTCTCTGTGGGGCCTTCTGTCACGCCCGTAGCGTACCTTGTCTGTTCACCACTTAGTGTCATCGTTCTAGGGCCATAATGGGCAAAAGGAAAATGACGGATGCCAATGGCAGCTTGGCCAAAAGAAACAAGGCCCGAAAATCTTGCAAAAAACCTATTCCATCTACAACTTTACAACGCATCGAATCCCTAGTTGATGACTGTACTACGATCCTAGATCCTGATCTAACTACTACGCCTTTGTCTCCGTTGCCTCCAAGTAATTCTAGCCCAGGTCTTGTTACTATCCCTCAAATGTTTAGTAAAAAAACTGCCCCAATCTCACCAATGTTAACAGCCCAGGGCAGCATTCAGAGCCACTCTGCTATCCCTGGAGCAACTACAGAAGTTTTAAGCCCTTGCGTCCCTGTGGATAACCTGGTACCCCTTGAACCCACCGTCATTGTCTGTAAAAATCGTTTTGAGGTATTATCTGACCTGGGTAATGATCCTGTAGAATGTTTCGACATTACTTCTAGTTCATCTACACCTGTTGTTTTAGACCTTCCCGGCGATGGAATTTTTGCTCCTGGACCACCTCCGCAAATGGATAGTCACCAACGGGAGGTGGTGGCAGATACAGATCCAGCGCCAGGTCTAATTATGGAAACCATAAATGCATTGAAGCTTGAAATTAGTGATCTAAAAGCATTAGTTAAGGAATTATTATCAATAGCCAAAAGACCCTCTATGCAGCCCTTGCAACTACCAATTGTTCCAATTAGTACTGCCCATCACCCACACTTACCAATAACTCCTTCTTTCACTATTGCTGATTCTAGTGTATCCACACTCCCCCAACCGTTAGTGCCACCTTCATAAGTTAGATTAAATTCTATATCACCCACTAGAGCGGGGACTAACCCACCTATTCTTAATAAAAGAATGTACTCAATGTTGCATCATAATGTTACAACCAACCAGTCTCATCTTCCTCTAAAATCTGCAGCCCCCGATTCGCCCCCAACAATCCTCTGTAGCGCAAAATCCTAGGGTCAATTCTCAGCCTATTGTCCACATGGTGGGAGTCCCCAAGAGTGATAGGTATGAGAGCGAAGAATCCTTAAAGAACAAAGTTACCCATTGGATTCGCTACACCAGAGGCTGTCGATCTCTCATTAGAGATGATCACTTAAGGGCTCGCAGATTAAGATTCAATAATTCCCCAACGGACACGATTGAGCTGACCCTAGCTAATCACTATCTAGCTGATGGCCTCATTGCACTCGAGTATAGATCTTCCTCCCCTGACTCGTCTTCCATCCAGTTTAGAGATCCTTCTACACCGAGTCATGTCCCTGCGGGGTGGAGAGGTGGGTTGCCCTACCAAAGGCTCGAGGGCAAATCAACATTGGGGCAAATTGATTGACTAACAACTGTGCCCTACACACCACTAATTTCTACCGAAGCAACTCAAGCTGCTCTTACTCCCAATTGTAGATTGACCCCCGAAACATCGACCTCTATTACTTCCTATGGGGCTAGGGGGGATGGTGAACTAACATGGGTTGTTCCAATGTCGAACTTACTGGACCCTGTTACTCCCCCTTCCCCAGCACCAAATATGATCCATAAAATTATCTCTTGGAACATTGCGGGTCTGAAAGCTAAACTCCCACTCCCAGATTGGAATAATTTTATTGCCACCTTCGACCTCTGTATATTCCAAGAGACCTGGAGCATCACACCTTTATTTAAATCTGGTTTCTCATGCCATTGCGTTCCTGCGGTCTCCACTGGCCGCGGACGCCCCTCGGGGGGCCTTATAATATCGATTAATGTTGCCCTTTCCTGCAGAGTAAGACATGTACGAAGTCCATCTCCGGACGTGCTGCACCTAACCTTGAGCGGGCTGAATGGGGAGCCCACCATCGAGCTTTTTAACATCTATGTTAGGGGCACTCAAGGAGGATCTAAGTCCCCTATTGTCACCATTCTAGAAGAGGAACTTTCCTCTTGCCCTCCGAATTCACTCACACTGGTTGCTGGAGACCTGAATTGTACCTTTGAACCTCTTGCCTCCAAAGATATCTTGGATGTTGCAGAGGAAGATACTAGGTGGGGTGGGGCGCTAGGTGGCGCCAAACCAAGATGGCCGCGCATTAGCAAGGCTCTAGCCCGACCGGGCACTCTTCCGATCCTTACAGCCATCCTGACCACTCTATCCTGCATGCAGACGCCTTGGCTGAACGTCGGAATACCTGCTGATTGCAGCGGTGCTCGTAGAGCGTGGATGCCCTGCCGAATAGCGGAGATATCGACGGCGATTCTTCCCGGGCGGCGCTACTGGCAGTCTTGAGACTGGCGAGGGGGCGGAGTCACCTGCCAGGAAACTCCGTGGCTTCTGGGGCCCTTGCGCTGCTGCGGGGACGCCCCCCGGGGGAGAGCGGTACACCGGTGGACTCGAGTGGGAACGCCGGAGCCTGCTGCGCCCCTGTCGTGAGGAGATCTCCTGGTGCTGGAGCGGAGGGGACGACGTGACTGGTGGCGGCGTGGGCGGCCTCTTCCCGACGACTCTGGTAGGACATTGCGGGGGCCTGGCGACGATCCCACCGGTCCGGTGGTGCTGTGGTTCCCTGGGCGGGTGGCCTGGCGGAGTGCGGCCCCCAGGAGGCTAAAGAACTGTCTTGGTCTGTCCCCGGCGGAGCGCGTGGCTGCGGGCTGCGGGCCGTGTGGGGGAAGGGAGGAGCTCCCCACGCGGTGCGGCCTGTCCGAGTTCGGCGTGGGAGGCGCAGTCTACCCATACTTACCCACCACGAACGCCTCAGTGGATCGGTGGCAATACCGTGGATAGGCGGTGCATCGGGGGCACGACCCCTTCCTTGGCTCACGGATCGGCTGGGCGCCTTGGCGCGGCCCCCCCCCCCTGCCTCTGGTCCTCTCCCTGTCGGCGGGGTGCAGTGGAGGCCGGCACTGGACGCGAGGCGGTGTGGGGGATGTGGAGCGACTGGGACGGAGCCGGAGCCGGCCGGAGGAGGTGAGGAGCCCACTTGCTGAGAGCCTCGACCCGGGGCTCGTGACTGCGGCGCTCGCCCTGGGGTCGGCCCGCTGTGTGCTGCCTGATTCTGCCTGCTTGCGGGCATTCGGCTGGAGGGGGCTGCGCTGGGTCGCCACTTGCGCCACCGGTTGGAGACCGTGCCCGCGGACTGCTCGGCTGCTGCCCCGGCTGGGAAGGCTCCTCTGATCGACTGGTCTGCCGGAGGGAGCCGGACTCTGGAGGGGGCGGTCCTGGACATGGGTCGCAAGGATGCTAAACAGTCCACGCTGCCGTTCGAGGCCGCGAAGAAATCCGCGACAGCGCCGGCGTCGGGGAGCGAGCCGCCCGCCGCGTGGGCACCCGACGAAGACTGGAAAGCCCTACTAGTGAGTATGTGGCACAGTCTGACATCCATAGACGCCAAAGTGGATAGCATCAATACCAGGTTGGACAGTGTTGTCACTAGGCTGGAGCACCATGATACTCGCATCAAGGAAACGGAGGAACGGATCTCTACCCTGGAGGACGGGGCCTCTTCTGCTGCCAGGCAGGTGACCCAGATGGACCGGCTCCTTAAGATCATTGCTGACAAGAATGAGGATTTAGAGGCGCGGTCCCGTCGCAACAACATCCGCGTACTGGGTCTGGCTGAGTCCACCAATACGGGGAAAATGGAAATTTTCATGGAGAACCTTGTAGTTGAATTGTTCGGGAAAGACTCCTTCTCCTCATCTCTCATTGTGGAACGTGCCCATAGATCCTTAGCTGCCAAGCCTCCACCGGGAGCCCCGCCGCGGCCCATCGTGGCGCGCTTCCTTAATTACAGAGACAGGGACGCGGTGCTGAGGCGAGCGCGTGAGATTGGCACAGTGGTGTATGGTAATGCCACGTTATCTTTTTTTCCTGACTTCACTGCCTCGGTACAGGAAGCTCGACGCAAATTCACCGGGGTGAAAAAGAAACTACAGTCCCTGGAGCTGCCCTACGCCATGCTCTACCCAGCGAAGCTAAAAAATTTTTACCAGGGCCGACAGCATTTATTTCAAACCCCACAACAGGCTGAAGACTTCCTCAAATCCTATAAAAAAGACTTGACCACGGAGGCGGCGGGAGGGGGGCGCTCGAGGGCGCCGTCGCCAATGGCGCAGCAGGACTGATCGTGCTGGGGCGCCATGCAGGCCGCGAGAGGCCACTGCTGCTGCATATTCTCGGACTATCAGACGTGTATTCTGGTGAGACATTTCCGATGAACAGGTCAGGTGTTAAGCTGAATTGAACTATTTCATTACTTGTGCCCGGTCACCCGCCTCTGTCCCACATTGTGCTACCAGGAACATACCTGGTTCCCAGTGGGTGAAAGTAGAGAGGGGGAGGGCAGGTTTGGAGCCCCTAGGCATCGTCCCCTAATGGGCGAACCCCTATACTCCCCCTTCCGAAGTGTGGGGAGGGCGTCAGTTGTTTCCCTCATGTTCTTGGGGATGGTTTTGTTCGTGCAGGGGGGGACGGGGAGGGAGCTAGGTACCCGGCTAGTGGGGTTTGCCGGTGTGGGAGGGAACCGACTCCGGCTAGTTGCTGAGAACTTAGATGTGGCACTGCCAGTTACCTGGAGTCGGGGGGAGGGGGCAGTTGTTATGGGAGTTTATCATGTTGGGGAATTTGAGTGCTACACGACTTCATATGCTATGGCTCTCAACCGTGGATGTTTGGGTCTGGGTGAATGGGTGACGTAGCTGATTCGCGACCCTCTATACAATTGCAACTTATATCCTGGAATGTACGAGGGTTGAACAACCCGAGGAAGAAGAGACAGGTCCTGGGGTATTTGGACAGGCAGGGGATTTCCATTGCCATGCTTCAGGAGACGCATCTCTTACAGGGTGGGTCCCCCTTATTTGCATCCCGCTGGGCTACCTGTAGGGTGTTTTCATCCTACTCTAACTACGCTAGAGGGGTTACGATTCTGGTGCGAAGGGGAGTGGGGTTTGTACCTGAAGGGACTGAGGCGGACTCGGGTGGTAGGTACTGTCTGGTCTGGGGGACACTGCACTCACACACAATACTCTTTGCCTGTTACTATGGCCCCAACACAGACGACCCGCCCCCGTTTCTCACACTGTGGGGTAAGATACAAACACTGGGAGTGGCACATGTCGTAATGGGAGGCGATTTTAACACTGCGCTTCGGCCCACAGCGGACAGATCACACCCTCAAACGTCGCACTACACGCAGACCCAACGCACATTATTAAACATTGTCGACGAACACCACTTGATAGACACGTGGCGGTACTCGCACCCCTCGCTCGGGCAGGGTACACATTACTCGGCAGTGCACTCCACGTGGGCACGCATAGATTATATATTTCTTTCGGCGGGTCTCTCTTCATGGATCGGCCGTACACAGCATCTCGCCCGTACACTTTCTGATCACTCCCCGGTCCTCCTTTCACTGCGCATACCCGTGGCAGTTTCCCCATTTCTTAGTTGGCGCCTCAACCCGGCGCATCTCCTGGACTCGGTCTTTAGGGCGGAACTGGAGCAAGACATACCGGAGTTTTTTGACCGCAATGTGGACTCCGTGTCCAGTATTGTCACGGTCTGGGAAGCCTTCAAGGTTACTGTGAGAGGCTGGTGCATAGCCAAGGGAGGTGGGGTCCTCAGGTCCTTGCGCGGGGATCTGCGCAAACTCGAGACCGAGATACGTCGCTTAGAGGGCGAGATGACGCGGCCCCCGCGGGGGGATGCAGTGGCCGCACAACTCCGAGAAAAGATGAATGAATACACGGAAGCGGCGGATAGGGAGAGTATGTTTTTGGGGAAACCATTCGTGGCGAGGATATATGGAGAGGGAGACAGGCCAGGTAGGGCGTTGGCCTCAGCTGTCCGCCCCCCTAGGTACCGCAATTTCGTGGCCTCCCTGCTCGACGAGCGGGAGATCCCGCAGCGCAATCTCCCGGATCAGCTTCGGGTCCTCACTGACCATTATACTAGACTCTACACCACACATAGGTCGTCGCCGATTAATCTACATGATTATCTCGACGACACGGCCATAGCCTGGCTGGGCCCTACACAGCAGGAATTTCTCCATCACGAAATCGAATTAGATGAAATAAAAGATGCCATAATGTCCATGTCATCGGGCAAGGCGCCGGGCTCGGACGGCATACCGATCGAGTTCTACAAAACTTTCATTCACACACTGGCCCCGGTGCTGAAACAGGTATACTATACTGCGCTGGAGGAGGGTTCTCTGCCGGCTACGATGCGCGAAGCCCTTATCACGTCCTTATTGAAGCCTGGGAAGCCGCCGGACCAATGTGATTCGTACAGGCCTCTATCGCTACTGAACGTGGACAGTAAAATATTGGCGAAGGTGCTGGCTACCCGCCTTAATCTACTGATGGAGCGCCTGGTCCTTCCGGATCAGGCCGGATTTGTCCCTAACCGCGCGACGCCCATAATCTGCGCACGTTGCAGGCTGTGCTGCAGGATATCAACCCACAGTGCGAGGCGGCTGCCATTTTCCTCGACGCCACTAAGGCGTTTGATTCCCTGGAGTGGGACTACCTTTTGGCGCTGCTGGAGCGCATGGGCATCCCCTTCAGCTTTCTGAATTGGATCAAGTTGTTGTATACCCGGCCCCAAGCCGCGGTCTTGCTCAATGGTGCCCGATCTGCCCCCTTTGCCATCCGCAGAGGCACCAGACAGGGGTGCCCCCTCTCTCCAGTGCTGTTCGCAGTCGCGATCGAGCCCCTTGCGGCTAAACTCAGGCAGCATCATAATCACCGCTCTCTTATCTATCCAGAGCGTCAACTGCTGGTCGCATTATATGCGGATGACATCACTCTCTATGTGCATAAGCCGCAGGAAAACCTGAATCCTTTGTTACGTGAAATCACTAAATTTGGAGCCATATCTGGGATTCAGATCAACTGGGCGAAATCAGCCCTATTCCCCTTGACGGACAGTACTCTACCGTTCCCCCTGGACTACCCATTGCTGTGGGAGTCGGAGGAGGTTAAATACCTGGGCATCAGGGTGACCAGAGACCGGGAGGCTCTAATCCGGGCTAATTACGGGACGGCACTAGACAAAATTACCGAGAATGTCACTAAATGGATTCATCTTCCGCTGTCTATGGCAGGGCGTGTTTCCCTGATTAAGATGGTGGTTCTTCCCAAATTATTATACCTTTTCACTAACATCCCCTATAGCCCGGGTCCCCACTTCTTCCGAGCTCTTAACTGCTGTGGAATGTTCCGGCCAGGCAGTCAGCCAGACCTGCTTTAAAAGCGCTCCATTGGCTCCCTGTTAAAGAGAGAGTTACCTTCAAGGCCCTGTGTACTGCTCATAAAAGCATACAGGGGAAAGGACCAGCTATTCTGAAGGATATGATCCGCCCTTATAAGTCCACCAGAGCTTTACGCTCTGACAATCAACATCTCCTTCAGACTAAGAGAATCAGGAGAGCCCGTTCAGGGGGCAGGAGTTTTTCTATCCATACAGCGCTCGCCTGGAACTCCCTCCCATTCTCTCTGCGGTCCGAACCTAACCTTCTTAGATTCCGGAAACATCTGAAAACGTATCTGTTCCCAGAATAATTGTAGCTTCTCTGTTTTCTATTAGTAGCCTGCTCTGGGTTTCTATAAGCGCTGGGATGCCTCACGGTAACCGTGCGCGGTACAAAAGTCAATAATAATAATAATAATAACTCCCAGATGTCTCGTCTGGTTTGGGGCGGGAAGCAGGCCAGAATTGGGCTGCGCACCCTCATGTTGCCTTACCACCAAGGAGGGTTTGAGGTGCCTAATTTTCAGCGCTACTATGACTGTGCCCAGGGGCACTTTGCTGCCTACTGGCTCCACCCCCCACCCTTTATGGCGCACCTGGCGGTGGAGGATGGGTACATGAGACCTGAGCAACCTTCCGGTTATCTATATTCGGAGGTCCGCTTGGGAGAACGCGACCCCACTACAGTTGACTGCACGGTACGGGCCTGGAAGCGCATAGCGGCGCGAATGGGGGCCCCATTCCTATACTCTCCCCGTATGGTCCTAGCACACGATCCTAGACTGAGTGTTGCACGTGAGGGGCTCGGTCGCAAAATGCTTACAAAGCTCGCGATCTGCACGTGGGGTGACCTATATCATGAGGGGAGTTTCCGCTCGGCGGCGCACTTCTTTGGCGAGCTGTCCCCGTCGGTGATGGAAACGTTCCTTTATGTCCGACTGCGACAGAACATAAAGGCGGTCACGCCTAATTTCCCGGACGAACCCGAGGTCTTGGCGCCTCTCCATGCTATGTTGCAAACGGACACCCCGAAACATGTGGTCTCCATGTTGTATGCCCACGTACAATCGGCTCCGTCCCCCCCCTCCCTCAGGGCGCGGACGGACTGGGATAATGACCTGGGGAACCCGATGTCGGACGAACAATGGGAGGAGAGTTGCTCTCATGCCACCGCGGTCACGGGGAATGCGCGACTCAGATTAGTCCACTTTAAATATTTGCACCGCCTCTACTATACCCCTGCCAAACTGTGCCGAATCGGGCTGCGGGGTGATGACCGCTGTGTGAGATGCAGGAGGTTGGGCGCCGGCTTTCTCCATCTGGCCTGGACGTGCCCAGCTGTGGCCGCTTATTGGGAGGAGGTCTTCTCGGCCCTGTCCGATATGGTCGGGGTGCCCACCGCGCCTTGCCCAGAGCTCGCTCTGTTGGGTCGGTCGCACCCGGTGCTCAAGACGCATCGGAAATTCTTTGCTCTGGGACTCCTGCTGGCCAAACGTCACGTGGCGTGTAGATGGGGGCGTGGACGGGCGCCTAAATTCAAGGATTGGCTGAGTACCATGTCTACATGGCAGGAAAGGCTTCAGCAGTATGCTGATCTCTTGCCCCCTAAATCGCGGCCTAGGGACCTCTGGGGACCCCTCGTCGCTTACCTCCTGCGGGCCGCTGAGGGGGGTGATGCCGACGAGGGCGGGACGGGGAACGTTGGGAGAGCCGACTCCTCGGCCACGCCCTGTGCAGTCTCTACCCCATAGACCGTTACGACGGAATGATTGCCTTGACCCCCTTTTTCGTCTTCCTGTTTCCCCCCCCCCCCCCCAGGATGGGTGTACGGGACGCTCCCCGTTTGACCGGACCGAGTACATGCTTGCTGGTGTGCAAGCTTTTTCTGCGCCTGCTACATGGGTGGGAGGGGGCGGGATGCCATTTCCCCAGCTTCGAGACGCCACCAAGCTTCCCCCGCCGCAGCGCAGGTTGAGAGGTTGTGTCGTGTGTAGCACCGGTTCATGTTCACTACATTGCATCAAGGATGTCTCCCCCCAGGTCACTGGCTAGGCCAGTTACGGGCAGAGCAACATAACCCTACAGCTGATTTGTACCCAGCCATGGGTACACCTCATACCACGGCTCTGCCCTGCACAGTTTCTCACGCCACATACTAAGTATGGTGGACACGCACTGGGGGTGTACAGTTCTCATTGAAGTTGAAAGTTGGTTTTGATAAAATGAAAAACGAAACCTCACAGGGTAATTGGTTGTGTGCTTCTTGCTGTTATCGTTGCCACTATCTACCTGGATCAACAGCTTTAATGTACTACCCAGCGGCCGGCAGATATAGGTTGTTGGCGACATGCTGTGAGCCTGACTTACTCCTGTCTAGCAAGTGTTCTCTGCCTATTGCGCTGCATGTTGTTGCTGCCGGCCAGGTGACATGGTTGTAGGCAAGAAGCTGTGTATGCTTTGTGCTTGATCAATAAAGGTTTTAAAAAAAAAAAAAAAAAAAAAAAAGAAGATACTAGGTGGGGTATACCCTCCTTCACTGTCCCCCCAGTAACGAGATGGTCACCAGTGATAATTCAACTGAATGCTCTGGTTCTGGAATATGGGCTGAGAGCTGCTAATGGTCGACTCCCTTCCGACCTCCACGCAGCACCCACCTTTAATAGAATCTCTAGTCCATCACGAATCGATTATATTCTAATCGATCGAAGACTCTGGCACTATGCAGTGGATATGGTTATTGTCCCTACCATAGACAGTGACCACAATCCCCTGTGCCTGACTCTAAAGAGCTTATGGACCCCCGATCAACCAACCTCCGACCATCGTCCGACATTGCTTACAAGAGATGTCATCCCATCTAATTGTAAAAGATATCTCAAATGGCCTAAAATTGTAGTAGACAAACAAAAATTGTCCTCAATAAAAGAAATACTGCTATTAAAAACTGCTGAACTTAGGCAAGCATGTGAAGACGCTAACGAGAAATCAAGGGCCGTGTCCATCCACGCAGACACCATTGAGTCAATTGGGTCTTTTTTCATATCCCTCTCCTCTAACAACTCCCACAAACATAAAACATCTGGTTCTTGGTTCAATTCTGAGTGCAGATCCAGCAGGAAAATGCTTGCAACCGCTATTACATCTAAGGATTGCACTTTAATTAAAAATGCTAGGTCTGCTTATAGGAAGGCTGTAGCCAACGCAAAGTGTACATGGGAAGAATCTCATTGGCTGGCTTTAAAAAACGCTAGCCTAGCAAGGGATGGGACCACATTCTGGAACCTTTGTAGATACTCCCAAGGTCAAGAACCTGATATAATTCCTAATCATATCACCAACCATGAATGGTTTACCCATTTTTCGAAACTTTATTTGGCTGACAATACGCAATGTACCAGCGCTCTTTCTCCTATTATCCCCATAGACCTAACCCCGCCAGACAATGATTCCTTTACTGAAATAGAAGTTATGTCTGCCATGAATAGATTGGTCCCAGCCAAAGCTGCAGGCCCAGATGGCCTGCCTGGAGACTTGTTCCGCTCTGACCCCAAATCTTGGGCAGTGTATTTTACCATCTTACTTTACGCCTTTCTTAAGGGGCTACCCATCCCCGAGTCATGGAGGGGGGCGGAGGTTATACCAATATTTAAGAAGGGCTCCAGGGAGGACCCTGCTAACTACCGACCAATAAGCCTTATTGACGTTAGCCAGAAGGTGGTCGGCAGGGTCCTGCTGGAGCGAATTCTATTGTGGGTCACTGACAACGACATTCTATCACACTATCAAGCTGGGTTCAGGCCATTCACGAGCACGATCGACCAGGTCTTTAGGCTCCTACTGTTATATTGGAAAACTGTTCTGATTGGTAGGGGCAATCTCCATCTAGCCTTTATCGATCTGAAGTCGGCCTTCGACCTGGTCCCTCGTGACCGTCTATGGTCTGTCCTCCACGACTTGGGTCTTCCGCCTTATATCCTCGACCTCCTGGTACGTCTCCACGAGGGGAACTTCGCCAGGGTGAGATGGGGTAGCCAGGCTCAGAGAACTGATAAGATCCCAGTCAGCAGAGGAGTCCGCCAGGGCTGTGTACTAGCGCCCACTCTTTTTTCCCTTTTTGTGAATGGAGTGGTGAAATTCCTGATAGAAGTCCCGGCGGACGCTCCTGTACTGGCGGGGGAAAAAGTCCCCACTCTTTTATTCGCGGACGATACCCTGCTGATCTCTAAGACACCAGCAGGGTTACAGAAGCTTTTAGACAGATTTCACTTGTTCTGCTCAATGAGAGGTCTGGTCATTAACACATCAAAAACTAAGCTCCTCTCTTTTAAATCTCGCAAATCACCTAGTGTATCCATCTTGTCTGATGGAGTTCCCCTAGAATATGTCAAATTATTTGACTATCTAGGTATCAGGATCTCCGACACTCTGAGCTGGAAGCCCCACATTCACAAAATGCTGCTTAATCATAAACGAGCCACGGGGGTAATTGCTAAAGAGCATCGCTCCTCGAGGAGCAAGCCAATCACTCCCGCATTAATGATCTACCAGGCCAAAGCAGTAGGTTCGGCCATATATGGAGCCAAACTTTGGGGCTTCGAAAACTCAGAAGAACTTACTCTGTCCGAGAATACATTTTTAAGAGAACTAGTTTCAATGCCAAGGGGTACTCCTTTGAAACCTTTCTTTAGTGACCTGGGTAGGCGTTCGTTTAAAGATATTGTTAGGCTGCGCCCTCTGTTATTTTGGGCTCGCCTATGGTGCACCCCGGAGCTAGCCAAATATACTGAGGGCTTGAGAGAAATTATGAATACAGCTGGCTCCCAAAAAATAAGCTGGCTTCGTAATATTAAAAAATCTCTTATCCAGCTTGGTCTAAACGATCTTTGGGAGCACGGAGCCCCTGTGAGCAAGGTGGATCTCAAAAAAGCATACTGGGCCTGGATTGATAACCAGGATCTTGGTAGCTCAAGTCTTGGAAGATTAACCGAAGCTTTCTACACCTTCAAGCAGACAGTTAACTTTGAGCCCTTCCTTGAGTTTATACTAAAACCTAGGGACAAATCACTGTATTTTCAATTCAGACTTGAGATCCTCCCTACTCGTGAATTTACCAGTAAATGGAAGCCTCCCTACCAAACCCCTGCCACTTGCCCGACATGTTCTGAAAAAGTAGAAAGTACAGCCCACATTATGTTTGAATGCCCAGCGTACAGTAACCTGAGAAAAAGATGGCTAGCCCCTGCCTGCCGTCTCCTGGGCATTTCGAACTATCGTGTCACCCTACGTATTCTTCGCTCTGACACAAGTTTGGTGCTAGTCTGTGCTGTGGCCAAATTTCTGGGCTGGTCCTGGATTATTAGAAGCAAACTCAATAGTTGCACTAGATGATATAATGAACTGTCTTTCTTATATATGTCTTTTTTAACTGTATTTTTTAACTTTATTTTAATTGTATTTTTAGCATGTGTCTTTTTAAATCAGCCACTAAGCTATTATCATGATCTGCTGTAAAACTTGTTCCCTAATGAACTTCTACTTTTACTATGCTTTTTTGTATATGCTTTTATGATAATTCTTATCGAAATAAAGCTTTTTGACTGACTGACTGAATAATTTCATTTGCAATTCAAAATGTAGGTAATAGTGCTGTATCAATTTTTCTTTAGTTCTACATTTAAAATACATATTTAGAATTAATTGACTTCAATATTTACCCAAAAATATTTTTACAAACGTTTTCCAAGTTTAAAACACTTTTTACTTTTCCCTATTCTATATCACATGGAGATCTCCACCACTGGCGTGGAGATCTCCATATGGTAAAGTAAAGGGAAGTTTTCCCAAAATATTACCATACGGAGTTCCCTGCCCGGCTGTAAAGATCTCCCTATGGTAAATTATAGAGAAGATTTCTGTTTACTTTATCATAGAGCGATCTCCTCCGACTGCGACATGCTACTCCACAGCAAGCAGTCATACTCTAGTTTCAGTCTTGGAGATCAGGCACTGTTGCTCCATGATGTTTGGTCATCTGTAAATTTAAGCAATACATTCTCTCCTTGAAGGGAAACAGTCTTGCACTGTGACTCCTTTGCAACACATTCAAATCCTAATGCAAGCCTACACGGTTAATTTGTCGCAGTGAATTGTCCATAATCCAAAGCCACTTGATGAAGCCCCCAAGGGTGCACATCTAGGAGAGGAAGTCAATAATCAGAATTAGGACCATCTTGTTCCCAAAGGAACTAGGATCAAAGACAAAGTTCAGTATCAGAGTGGGGCCTGATTCGACATCTTGGTGCTGGGTCAATGTGAAGCACCTTCCCAGAGCAAGTGCTTTTGGGCCAACACTCATGGGATGCCTTGGGTTCACTGCCTGTTTGAGCGCACTTTGGTGAGGTCTTTTGCTCTTCATCCTGATGTAAGGATTGCAGCTGGCAGGTGTTGTATTTATATCTTTGCTTACCATAATCGCTGTTGAGAGTATATATTCCCACAAAATCGTGATAATAACATGCCTCGTAGGAATACACACAATTCTTGTGCAGAGCTGCTTGGGATTTGTGGCTCTGTCTCGAATACAGTCTTTTCCAACTGTCCCAGGAACCAGATGGAGTCAAAGAATAAACCTGCAGCCACCACATGCAGATAGACTTATCCAATACCAACCTAGGTGGTTTTCCCAATAGTCTTGGGGAAAGGGCCTTCCCAACCAGACCTGTTTGTATGGAACATGGCCAAACATGCAGTCTATGGTGAGGGCTCATGGCTGGGATTGTCACAGAACGATTCTGCTTTACATTTTTGTCATGGCCCTCTGTCTTCCATCTTTTTTATTGCTTTTGCCCGACAAGAACTTGCTCTTTGCTTTCCTCTAATAATGAATAAAAGGGTGCAGTGTATTTAGACACAGGTGGAGTGGACCATCCTTCCACTTGAGATGCCTAACATGCTTTTTGGCAAAGGACCTGGGTTCTGTAGTTTATGACACGGAGGGCTCCAAAATTGTACTCTTACAGGCCACAATCAAAGAAATTTTCATCAGTCTCTCTGTTCTTGGGCCAAGAATTTAAGTTTGTGATTGCCCGGAAAGTCACAGAGGGCATAATCCCTTATTTTCTAGAACCTCTTTTTCTTCGTGCATTTTATCCAGAGAAGACAGTGGTTTGGGGGATGTCCCTATACACATGGCAGCAGGTACGTGGCTGTTATGACCTACTAAGATTCATGCACGTCTACAGGTCCTGCTGTGTCTTTCTCAAACCCAGTTATATAACAATGCTCTTCTCCACCTTCAGCATTTAGGACCTCTGTGCCAAATATGTTCAAACACGGGGTTGCTTAGCAGAAAATGCTCATGGTCATATATTAGCTCACTCCCTAGCTCACCTCTTAGGCTCACACAGTGTACATGCATAGTCAATATACAGCCCACTTGATACTAATAGTCGACATCTTACAGTAGCTGCCAGTAACTAGCCAAGTGTCAGGATGTCCCCATGGCAATATGAGATGAACTTTAGGGCAATTATAAGCCATTTTAAAAAGCATGCTCATTGTGTCTGTTGCCTCTTCTGCAGGTTCAAATTCTTTGCAGAGTTCTACATTCTAGGAGTAAAAGAAGTATGATTTATTGCCAAACTCTTACTGGCACTAGCCAATGTGTATTCCAGGGGCTTAATTTTTTTTGCAGACTTTTAAAAGAACCTGCCTTAGCCCTTATTAATATATATTTGTATCACTTACAAGGCTGTGCACCATCTACAAAACCATGCATCATGTGTTCCAACCTGCCTATCTGGTTGACAATCTCACTACATCTGGGGGCGCTTCGCACACCAGCAACTGGGACACCAGCAGAATGGCAACAAAGAAGTGAAAAAAAGATAAGACAAGACAACAATCGTTCCCTCTCTGTGCACTTCGGGACTCTAATGCCATCCCTGTATCTATCCAAACCATCTCCAGCTTAGGAGAGAGATGAAGGTGCAATTTTAAAGAACACTATTTGATGCGCAATAGCAGTCCAATACCACTCTCAGAACCCAGGTACCACTACAAACGCTGGTGGACTGTATCTTTACCTTTGACCCTGTAGAGCGCTCTGCCTCCTTTGGTCTAGGTTTAAAAAAATTCAAAGACAGCAAAACCAACAACCTGCCTACTCTTTATACAACAATGGTGTCACTCATCGATTATGTATGTGCTTACAAGTTGCGACTGAGCCTTGTGATCCAAAAACTCATACAGTTCTGATGACGTTTTTATAAGGAAAAACATTAATTTATTCAAAGATATTTTTACTTTCACCAATATTCTGGGACCATGTTACTGGGCAGCTATAATCATTGCTATATACACATACACCAAGAAACGTTATTTAAAGCACACAAATTTCAATATTATCAACATATACACTCTCTCTGGAAATCTACTCACACCCCTCGCAATATCACGCCTTCATGCATACTAGCACGTCTTATTCATGCTACATGTCACCAACCTATCATACAAACTAAAGAGATTAAAATCAAACAACTTTAGAGACCCAAGACCAACAGCTGAGGTATCAGTACAAAAACTGATATCCGTGCAGGCGTAAAATTTTCAATGCGGCAATGGTTAAACGTACACGGATGATGTATAAACAGGTATAAATTCCCTAGTGTAAAAAACAATCAAATATATATTTTCACATTAGTAGATAGTTTTACATATTACTAATGGAATATTCACCTGATTTTGTTTAATTTGTCAACAGACTTCTGGGGTCTTTGGGTTAAATTTTCAGTAAGTGCAGTAAGTGCAGTCACGTGTTTCGGTGGGAGACCGAATAGGCGGTCAAATCTTCTTCAGGGCGCAAAGGAGATAAAAACCAAGCCTGAGTGGGCGAGGAAGTGACATGAAGCAAACACTGCTAAAGGGACAGCAGCAGCAGGAATCAGCAACAGAAAAATAACACAAGAACCACGGAATCCCAGCACGGTGGAGAGGGATCACTGGTGCCCACCCAGATACCCCAGTCTGATACAAGTTGCTTATACTGTTGAGAGAAAAGCAAGAGTCTTCCAAGAACAGGCAAAGTCAGGATAAAGGATGGTCTTCAAGGCAGTGGTCAGCTCAAAGTATAGAAGGGACAATGGTCTAAAGATCCACGAATAGGGCCCAGTGTAAAATTGCAATCGTTTCCACTGCATTGAAGTACTGCAGTACTTTGATAATGAATGAGTAACACCATTGTTGTATAAGAGAGTAGGCAGGTTGTTGGTTTTGATGTGTTTTGTGAACTTCCCCTGTTCCTGCCTATCTATTTCGTTATCATGGGCCCTCTTCACTTTGGCATGTTATGTAGAGACGCAGAGACGCAGAATTGCGCTGAATCGCAGAAGGGGGAAGCGAGGAGCGGCGCAGCTCGTAGCGCTGAACTGAACTGTCGCCCCCAGCGCTGAACTGCCGCCCCCGGATCAAGGACCCTAGGATCCCCCAGGGCGCCCACCCAGATACTCCAGTCTGAAACAAGTTGCTTATACTGCTGAGAGAAAAGCAAGAGTCTTCCAAGAACAGGCAAAGTGAGGATAAAGGATGGTCTTTAAGGCAGTGGTCAGCTCAAAGTATAGAAGGGACTATGGTCTAAAGAATCACGATTGGGCCCAGTGTAAAATTGCAATAGTTTCCACTGCTTTCAAGTACTGCAGTACTTTGGTAATGATTGAGTGACACCATTGTTGTATAAGAGAGTAGGCAGGTTGTTGGATTTGCTGTGTTTTGTGAACTTCCCCTGTTCCTGCCTCTCTATATTGTTACCAGGGGCCCTCTTTACTTTTGCGTGCTATGTAGAGATGCAGAGACGCAGAATTGCGGAATAGGGAAGCGAGGAACAGTGCAGCGTGTAGCGCTTAACTGAACTGCCGCCCCCAGCGCTGAACTGCTGCCCCAGGATCAAGGACCCTAGGATCCCCAGGGTGCCTGAGACCCGGGGGGCCTCATCCCCACAGCTCATTGTCCCTCTCGTTGTCCCGCTCTCCCAAGCACCAAGTGCCTGGAAGGGGGCCAGGATCTGAGGAAAGTGAGAGTAGGAGCTGGGCTGTTTGATCCCCTGTCCCCCGCAGCAGAAGGAGGGACCGTCAAACCATCGCTTCCTGCACCTCTCCCCCAGACTCCACCAACACTGGGGCGAGGCACGGAGCTGGATTGTTTAGCCCCTCACAGCAGTAGGAGGGATCACCAAATCCTCGTTTCCTGCCACCTTCTCTCTCCCCTGACACTACCAACACTGGGGGAGAGGTGCAGTTGCAGGCAGGGGAGGGTGCCTGCGAGCACAGCAGCAAGGACGCCGTGACACAACAACAACCCCAGCTGCAGCAAACTGAGTGTGGTAAGGTGCAAGCGGGGCAAGTGGTGAAGATAGTGGCTGGGTGGGAGAGGGCTGTGAGTGCTGCAGCCATTAGTAGGCAGTGGCTGAGTGCGAGCCCAGGCAGGGTGATATAAGTGGCCCAGCTAGGTCTGGGTGCGGCTTGCTGCCTCGTCGAGAGTGCCCTGCTCGACACTGTCTCCTTCCCACCATCATGACACACCCCAGTGCACCCCAAGTCGACCTACACTGCTCCTAGCTACAGCATGATAACTTACCCCCCCAACGCAGGAGAGCGCCACAGGCTTTTGACTGTTAAATTGTTAGAAGCAGTTAGGGTAAAACATATACTACCCTACTCTACAGCCCAGGTGCCCCCACTGTGGTGCATCAACTACATCCGTCACAAGCATCATAAACCTGAGGCACAACAGAAAGGCAGAAAGGCACCTGCAACATTACTAGCAAAATTTATTGTGGCAAAACTTACTGGGGGAAAAGGCCAACTGAGCAGCAAAAGCAAATCCTGCAGCCAGCCGGTCCCACGACCGCTAAAACTCACAAACTCTCTCTCTGTCTATTAGCCAACTAAGTAGAGCAATGAGATCAGGCAGGACAAGGAAGCAACCACATCAACCAACAAAGCTAAATCTGAAGTCAAAACCAAAACCCAGAGGCGCAGCGCCTCTCTCAGGTTGCTCACCAAAATCACCACAGCACCAAGGAGCGACTCTAATATCACCAACTTACCTAATCTTTGGATCAATGAATTCAATGTATTCAAAGGGGAAATTTACCTTTTTAAAGGACCCCACCGCAGTCATATACTCTACACCGGCTAAAGTCAATGGACTCATTAAACCTCTGAAGCCGCATAAACTAGCCTCTAGTACTCAAGGCAACAGTAACAACAATGAACACAGTTCCAAACAGTGATGGGTGCAAAGAAGCTCTCCAAGTGATAGTAGACATCGAACAGGAGGTTACAAAACCAAACTGCTGGAGCAACAAGGTACAAACCACGCAAGCGCAAGTTCACCCGAGCACAGAAGCGCATCCCATGTCCAGGATTGACACAAGGACAGACAATAGACTGGAAAATATCTGTGACGCAGAAAAGACCAAAAGTAATTCCACCCCAACACAACAGCTGCCGAAACACTATAAAACAGAGAACACTTATAATACAGTCGATTTCAATGACTCCTGGATGGAGTCTCAATCAATACTGAACAATAAGGACATACTGCAGGCAATAAGTACCACCTCTAAACCCCCTGCACAACTTTGTAACTCACCAAAGCCCCGACTGGAAGTGCAACAAACCACAGTAGAAATATTAAGTTCGCCGGAGCAGGCAAAAGTTGTGACAACAAACTCTACAAACAATAATACCACAAAAATAAACAATATTAGGTTTAGTAATCCAGAGGAGAAACTAGAGAAAGTTAGAAAGGCCCCGCCCTCAACGGAAAAATACACCAACTCAGCACAAGAAATGGGTCAAACTGATAAGAGTCCAACAGAGGTTCAATCAAGGAACAAGATGACACCTGGAAGTCCTTTAACATATGCACACTTCTTTAGTGAAAGCACTGCAAACTTCAATTTGTGCCCTTAATATGCAGTCAGATAAACTTGACATCCAAATCAATCTAATGAATGTCATAGCAGATGACATCTCTGGTATAAACACCAAACTCGACTCAATGATGGGCCAACTAGCTACAAATAAAAACAAAACACCTACACCTGTACAAGCACTCAATTGTGCATGCTGCCCAATCCCGGAAAAACTAAGTGAACTTCCAGCTATACTAAAAAGTATCCTTCGGGAGTGCAGACAGGCAGCCTATTTTCCAGCATCACATAGTGCAGCCAGGAAAGAGCCAATGAGGGGGGAAAGCATTCCACAACATCCCGCCCTGCTAAATACCCAACAGAAAATCCTCTCAGCAACTAAAAAAAGGACCAATGCTGTGGAAAAACATGACGAGTTAACCGCCACAGAATCATCCTCATTACTACCTGCTACTCAGAATGATGCATTCTGAACTCAAGTGGTCCAACAACGGTCATCCCGGGCCGACCAAACAACTACCCACCCTCCCCCTCTAATGAAAAGACAGAAGAAACACGCCAGGAAAGCTAGAAAGAGCCCCCATAATAACAAAGTACTAAAACTACAGGTAAATGATACTTACCCAATCTTCAATTTCTAGGATGGCAAAGTCCGGTCACTAGCAACTACCGGGCAGAATCAAGCTCTCAAAGAGGAAGGGGAAGCACGCTGCAAAGATCATTCGGGGTCATCTGAGTTGTCAGACTTAGTGCCAAGTGAATCACCAGGGCCAAACAGCTCAGTCACAGCAAATTTGAGTTCTGAGAGTAGCGGTCTTTCGTTAAACACAACTCAAATAGAAGAAAATAAGTCTAGAGCGAGCAGAGCAGCGTGCCCCGTGGGCAACGTAATTAAAACAAAAAATCACAAAGGAACTACAAGCCCCCAGCAGATAAAGACCCTCAGCACAAGAGAAAATGGTCGCTCTCATATAAATCTAGGTCCTACTCTACAGACTCATACCGAGGAAAGAATCGCTACAGAGGAGACAGGGAAGTGACCTCACAGAGAGGCCAGCAACCTGGCTGTGAGCCGAGTGACCAGATATTAATAAAAATAAACTCACAATATGAAAAAGTGAGCTGCAATGAACCGTAAGAGTGGTTAAGAAATCAAAGCTCTAGACCAGCGTCAACAATTCATTCACCAATAAAGGAGAATAAACTAAATTCAAACAATAGGATCCTTCTAACACCACACTAATCTTCACAAGGACCACAAGGTTATTTAAATAGAGGGAACATCTTGCGCCTTATGGCAGCCATACCAACTCTTAAAACATTTATCATATACAGACTTGTTGGCAATAGAGTTCACTGGCCAGGCAAACAATAACAGAATGGAAAAAACACTCACAACTAGGAAGACGGACGAAAAGGTCTCAGCCATCTTAAAAGCAGACTCAAAATTCAAAGAATGGGGTAAATCTATTTCTATTCCTTTGAAATAACGTTACACACTACCCCTCCTATCATCAAATAACCCCTTAAGCAATAATCTAAGTACGAGCCCAGTTTTCGCAATTACAAAAGTCACAAAATACAACATACCTCGGACCCCGAAGACAAGACTTGCAAAGAGAATGACACGCAATGACACAAAGTATACCAGTGATCCTCCCAATTAAAATCTTGGCGTGTAACATAGCAGGCGCAAAGAGATGCCTGCAGGATAATAGGTCCCCAGAGAGCTGGGATAATGCAAAATTGTTGCCCTCCAAGAAACATGGCTAACAACTCCATTGGAAGTTCCTGGGCGTATCCTTCATTATGTAAATGCCACAAAAACACAGCAGTTTGGTAGACCTAAGGGCGGCCTCGCTGTTTACATCTCTACAGCACTAAACATTTCTTCTGTCCAGTTGTCAACAACTACATCAGATATGCAAATAATAAAAATAGAGTTGGGATCTCAGCAAGTGGTAAGCACCATTATTTTTATCAATCTTTATGCACACCCGAAACAAAATATCAAAAAACAACTATTTAAAAAACGTATTGCCACCATTGCAGACCTCCGGTTTGAACAACCGACCTGGGAAATAATCCTAACTGGAGACTTTAACTCAAATCTGCTATACACACCAGAAGAAGACAACATCACTGCAGCAAATGAAATCTGGGCTGTACAAATGCAATCCTATCCCATCTCAAAACGGTCGGACAATGTAGGACAACAATTAGTAACAGATCTTGAACATCTAGGGATGCGCGTAGTAAACAGTAGAATGACCCAGTACAGACCACAAACTGCACATATCATGGCCCTCATTCGAGCTCAGTCATAGACTACACAATAGTAACCCTTCCGCTCTTAGCACAAACAAAAAAGTTTCTGATTATATACACCACCGAGAGCGATCATTCGCGTCAGCATTTAGAATTAACAACGACATTTCTAAGATACATAGAGGTACATCAACAATATATCTGAAGCGATTGCTATGGACAAATAACACACTACCTCACATAACTATGAGGGCGAAAGACCTGATGGTGACCCTTGAGTCACAAAAAAGCTTGACGATTGACACATGGATCACCTTCCTAGCTAACCTTTCTCAGTCAGTGACATCGACAAAATTGCAAAGTAGCAAGAGGATAAACCATAGCAGATTCCTAAGCCAAATAGCCAGAAGTCTAAGGAAAAAATTAGGAAGAGCTATTAGGTCTGCATGGCTACATAGCGCATCAACTACCACATGGAAGCAAGTACGTCAACTAAAGAAACAGTACAAAAAACTAATTTGGGATGATAAAAGAAAACAACGCAATAACTTTTGGATAAAACTTCTACACAATGCAAAGTGATCAAACACTAGAGCTTCCTGGGACAAAGTGAACTCCTTGTCTAGAACGTCGAAAGTCATAAACGTGACCTGTGTTACAGAACCTGCCTGGGTAAAACACCTAATCGCCATGTTCTCAATATCAGTCGAAGGTGGGACAAACTCCTTCGAATTATCAATCCCCCCAGTAGCGGAGGTCCAAAACTCATAAATCAGAGTTATAGGGTTGATATGTTTTCCAAAACTGTCACAATAACAGTAATAAACACAACATGTGACGGGGCAACACTTCAACCATTCTCACCCTATTCCACAGAAAAAATCTCCAAGGTTATAGTAAAGAGTAGGCTCGACGAGGCCCCGGGCCCGAACGGTATGCCCCAAGTAATCTACAAGCAAGATCCTAACTTCTGGGCAAATAGGATGTACTGTCTGTGTCGCCTGGTAAGCACAACAAGTTGACTCCCAGAAAGCTGGAGAGGTTCAATAATTAATCCAGTATTTAAAGGAGGGGAGCGCAGCGCACAGACCCAGCCAATCACCGACTGATTGCGTTAATAGATGCTGAGGCTAAATATTATGCCTCTTTGATTTTAGACGACTTAATAAGCTGGTCCGACGCTAACAAAATAATCCCCATCAACCAGTCTGGCTTCTGCCGGCGCACAGGTACAATCACTAATGCTCTAGCGTTAGGCCTAATTGCAGACAAAAGCCTACGGTAGCGACAGAAATTACACCTATGTTTTGTGTCGATTTCAAGGCGGCTTTCGACCGAGTCAGTAGATACATTTTATGGTGTAAACTGAAGGAGCAGGGTCTACCAGAATCGATACTGAAACCAATAATGGATCTATATACTGACACCTGGATGCAGGTAAAAATAACCGACGGTAAGAAGCTCACTAGGAAGATCTACACTAGTGAGGGATTAAAGCACGGCTGCGTCTTGGCCCCATACCTGTTCAACCTATTTATGACTGACCTATCACCAAGCCTGGATAAGGTCAACTCACATCCTCCACATTTAGGTACACTGTCATTAACACACCTGTCCTATGGGGATGACATTGAGCTCCTAAGCTGCAAGAGAATCGGCTTGCAAAGAGCAATTAATGAGCTAGGTAACTTCTCCAAAACAAAACTGATGGAAATAAACAGTATAAAAACAAAAGTCATGATCATAAGTTACTGTCTCCATAAAAAACAATGTTCACAATTAACAACACGAGGTTGGAAGGGGTGAGCAGTCATAAATACCTTGGGATACATCTGGACAGAAGGTTATCTTTTCAAAAGCAGAATGAGGCCATACAAAAAAAAGGAAACGTCCTAATATTTGCGTTCTGTAGTTTATCAAAAACCCTAAAAGGCCCACTGTTCACCCCACTACTAGCAGTCATCAAAGCCAAACTCATACCAACTGTAGCCTTTGGAAGTGTAGGCCAGCATAGAAATGATGCTTCGATCCTGGACAGCCTCCACACACGAGGGCACAAAAGGGTATTTTCCTTGCCACGTGACTCCTCACCGCCCAGGTTTGATTAGAATTTGGGCTACAACAACAACAATTATACAGAAGTTACGAGGCGATAAAAACCTGGTAAAAAATCTGGCTCAATTGTGGGTTCAAGATCAATAATGTGCTCTGGGCCACTCTACAAGGTGACCCTCAGTCTGTCTACACATAGGGGGTCATTAGAATGGCGGTCGGAAAATCACCCCAACCGCCATGGTAGCGGGAAAAGACCGCCCGCAAGGAGCGCAGCATAACCGTCGGTCCAATTAGTATGCTCTGCAGTCGAAATCCGACCGCGGCGGTACGATAGCGGCCATTAACATTGAGGAGGTTGCTGCTGCCAGCAGCACCACCGCGATATCAAAAGGAGCATGTCCTGCATTTCCCTGCACTGCGTGGCACTGAGGTATGGGGGATGGTACCCCCGTGCACCTGCACCACCCCAACACATTGGGGGCCCGCAATGGGGCCCCGGAACCTGTCTCCGACAGCCATTCCATGGAGGTTGCAAAGCAGCCGAAAAGGCAGGCTTCCGCTGGCATGGTAATCATGCCAGCGGAGCCTGGCCCTGCAGGGCCCCATTTTAGCAGTCCAGCTCCACACGCCAGGAGAGCGTACGGACTGCTACCAGCGGAAAAGTGGTGGGCGGAATTTATCACCGCCGCGGTCATCACCGCCATGTTAATGTCACCAGCGGTTTTCCGTGTTTCGATCGCGGACGGATGGCCACCGCTGGCCCGGCGGTTACCACCGCCAGCCCGGTGGCAGCCCTCCGTCCGTCATCCTAATTGACCCCATAGTATTTACAGGCTTCGCTAAAAATCACCAGGATGACAGACCTCTGGCAGCAGAACCTACCTCTGGCTTCATTTCAGCTTATCATAAAAAAGGCGGCAAAAAAGCACTTGCTTATAGAAGATAAAGCAACGCTCAGTAAGTGAGCCCATGCATGGATGGTATAGAATTCTTCCACAAACTCAGAGCCAGCTGCATACCTGGGTTTCCCCTTTTCCCCCTACATAAAAACGAAGCTTTTAGAACTACGTATGGGGAAGTTTCCCTGCAAGGCAGACCTGCCTCGCTGGACGTATCAAGGCTCAGAATCATGTACTCTTTTTGGGTCACCCACACAGGACTTTGTTCATCTAATTTGAATCTGCTCAGCCTTAGGTCCTCAATGCCGTAAACTGCTAAAGAGACAGTTCAACAAAAGAGATATCCGCTCCTGCAGAACTGCCATATTAAAATGCCTTGACTCGAATGACCCGCAGCTTAGTTGCCATTTAACAACATTTTTAATCAGCTGCAAGAAAGTCCTAAAACATTTCAAATTGGCCAGGCACAGTGTGGCTCCAGAGGTCATTGTCTGCCTCTTTTAACATTGACTCTACTGTAAAAATCAATTATTTTTAACGTATTGTATAAATAAGGTGATGTATCACCCACTCGTATCAACCTTACACCTCTAAATCGAATGTTTAAAGAAACGGATGTAACTATGAATTTTAACATGTATATATTTCTGTGTGCTTTTAACGGTACAATGTATTTGGTGTTTTGGAACATCGTTTTAGTTTTAATTAACTAAACAATAAAACCGTTTGAAGTTTCTGGCGCGGTAGAGAATTGCACGCACTCATCTGTGACACTTACCTGCTGCTGTGCCCTCGCCACTGCCACTGCCTAGCTGCTCTGGGTTGCTTTTCCTCCCGCTATCGCATTGGAGACATTGGCGATTGGAGCGCTGGGGGAGCAGTAGCAGTAGACTACATTTCCCAGGCTCCTTTGCCACAGGAAGTGGACTCCAGCATCTCGCGCCCGAAGGCGCTACAAAACCTGCTCCACCCCCAGCAGAGCAGGGGCCGTTTGAAGTTTCTGGCGCGGTAGAGAATTGCACGCAGGCATCTGTGACACTTACCTGCTGCTGTGCCCTCACCACTGCCACTGCCTAGCTGCTCTGGGTTGCTTTTCCTCCCGCTATCGCATTGGAGACATCGGCGATTGGAGCACGGGGGGAACAGTAGCAGTACACTACATTTCCCAGGCTCCTTTGCCACAGGAAGCGGACTCCAGCATCTCGCGCCCGAAGGCGCTACAAAACCTGCTCCACCCCCGGCAGAGCGGGGGCCGTTTGAAGTTTCTGGCGCGGTAGAGAATTGCACGCACGCATCTGTGACACTTACCTGCTGCTGTGCCCTCGCCACTGCCACTGCCTAGCTGCTCTGGGTTGCTTTTCCTCCCGCTATCGCATTGGAGACATCGGCGATTGGAGCGCGGGGGGAGCAGTAGCAGTAGACTACTTTTCCCAGGCTCCTTTGCCACAGGAAGCAGACTCCAGCATCTCGCGCCCGAAGCCGCTACAAAACCTGCTCCACCCCCGGCAGAGCGGGGGCCGTTTGAAGTTTCTGGCGCGGTAGAGAATTGCACGCACGCATCTGTGACACTTACCTGCTGCTGTGCCCTCGCCACTGCCACTGCCTAGCTGCTCTGGGTTGCTTTTCCTCCCGCTATCGCATTGGAGACATCGGCGATTGGAGCGCGGGGGGAGCAGTAGCAGTAGACTACATTTCCCAGGCTCCTTTGCCACAGGAAGCGGACTCCAGCATCTCGCGCCCGAAGGCGCTACAAAACCTGCTCCACCCCCCGCGTCGCGGGACGCGCGCGGGAGAAGCCCGGGACAAGGGCGTGCCCTCTGTGGCCCTCAGAGGCCTGAGGAGACTGGACTGGGCCAGGAATTTTATATTGCCACCTTAGGATCTCAAACGAGTATTGAGTGTGTAAGACAGTTTCACTTTATCATTGTGTTATTTGTGTTTGTTGTTTTGTGAGTGTATAGACTTAAGGGTACTTGCTTGGAAGTTCAACTTCATTACTGCTTATAAAGGTCTAAATCTAAATCCGATAAAGTGATGGTGGGCCCTGCAACCCTAGACAATTTCCTGGTTAGGAAAGTTGATCAGATTAATAATGATAGACGTGTATCTCTGGGGAAAGGCACTGTGATAGAGGAAACATTAGCTGAAAATTTCCCCATTAGTCTGACCCAAGACAGTGAAATTAACACGAGTGATGTCATCTCTATTGATCCCCCCGCGCCCATTTTAGTGAACGTGGAGGTTCATTCTGACTCAGGGGTGCTGTCAAGTTCAGACATTGGTGTGCCGATTGAGACCCAACCTGTAATCAGGCATTTGAGAACTTGTAGAATACTGTCTCAAAGGGAGAATCGGAAATATAACAATTCTAAGTCTAAGTCTAAAAAAAAGGATGGTAGGGCAATTATCACTCCTGCTATAACAACCCCTTTTGTATTCACGGGCACTAATGGTAATGGTAATGGTAATGGTAATCGAGTAAATGGAGTAAATTCAAATCCTGATTTGCTTGCTTCACTTATAAAAAACCTAGAAGTTTCGTTAACAGCAAAAATGGAGGAGCTTATTAAACCATTAACCATTAAGATAGATAACCTAGTCAAGGAAGTGACAAGGCTGGGTGGTCTGCTATTGTCACAGAAGATTGTAACATCTAGTGGAAATGTACACTCTGGGGGGAAAGGGAGAGAAATTGCTGAAGTTAATGATACACGTAATGAGGGGAGGGGGGATATTGCTGTTGCAGTGGCCTCAGGATCTGTAACACCTATTCGACCGGATATTCCTGTGGCAACTGCCTTGCAGCAACAACCACCTATGAACCCCCAAAGCAGTAGAGCTCCCAGACCCCCGAGGCACAACCGCTATCTTAATTTACCACCAGACTGTGCTCCGTTTGTGGTAGTACTGACTAATGTGCCCCCCTGTGGCACCCATCCTGCATCTCCTTTTGATGAATCTCAAACCTCTTTGAAAAATAAGACAGTGTCATGGCTCAACAAAAACTGTGGCTTTCCCATTTCATATTTTGACCAGATATTGACAGTAAGGCGTGTAAACTGGGTGGGGCCGTCTAAAAAGTCTTGGTCTGGGGTTTGTATAGTTGTAAATTTTAAACACCCCCCAGCATGTGGCAACTGGTCTTCTGAGAGCTTCTGCACTGGTATATAATATGAACAGTATCTGTGTTCGCCCCAAGGGTTACTTTTACGCGCATTTGTGCAAACCTTCACCACAACAGAGTTTAACCAGGTGGAGGCTTGAACCTTATACTCCTGTGCAAGAGACTCAATTTCTTTATAACACCACTAATCCCTGTGGGGCAGGCGGACCCATTGGAACTTATAACAGGAGCCCCAGTGAT
Source organism: Triturus cristatus (assembly GCF_964204655.1). Classification (NCBI taxonomy): domain Eukaryota; kingdom Metazoa; phylum Chordata; class Amphibia; order Caudata; family Salamandridae; genus Triturus; species Triturus cristatus. The sequence goes on along the minus strand of NC_140593.1, from coordinate 525,594,878 downwards.
GGACACTATCAATATGGGTCAAACTTAAACACACAGAACAGGTATGAAGTGTTATCCGGTCTTGAGCTGTGTGATTGACGGGGGGCACCTGCGGCTCAGGACATTAGGGCTACAGGTGAATCGATAAACTTAGATAACCCGGTGGGTAAAATGCCAGGATGCCTTGCTGTCTCTTGGAATATTGCTGGCCTTGCGGCCAAAATGTCTGATGCAAATTGGGTGTTTTACATTAAGCAATTTTCGATTGTCTGTTTACAGGAGACCTGGGAGCTGGGCTGTAACCTCTTTTTAGAAGGGTATAAGGCCTTCTTTGTGCCAGCCTTGCCATCCTTGCGGGGTAGGCCCAAGGGGGGTCTTGTAATTTTTGTTTCCATACTAATACCCTGTGAAGTACGAAGAGTTGAAGCACAACATACAGGTGTAATGGGCTTAACTCTAACTGGAGGTAAGGTCCTTGTGGGCCTGGTGAATTTTTACAATGCTCCTTATGATAGTGCAGGCAGGAATCACATTCATATATTAAATTCTTTTGTCTCTAATTTTATTAAAAATGTGGGCCATAACCTCATGATTATGGGGGATTTTAATCTGCATCCTTGTATAGACCCATTGCACAAGTGTTTACCAGAAATGACTTGTGAACGTGCGGACTGTCTCCATATGGAGCACACTAAGGAGGGGGAAATGTGTAATGACCTACTGAATGACTATGATCTCTCTCTGGCTATGTCATTAAAGGACCCGCTATATTGCTTTGATACCCCCACCTTCAAGGGGCATGGAAGGGGTACCTTTATAGACCATATATTTGTTTCGCGGACGATGCAAACTTTTGTAGATTCTTTTTGCATTGTTCCTAGCGAATTCAGCGACCATAACCCTCTGACAATCTGTTTAAAATGTCCCTGGTTAAAAAAAGGTAATAAGATTTTCAATCAAGGTAGACTGGGCATAACAGACGGGAGGAGGCGGTTAAAATGGTCTATGGTCTCTGCGGATATCCTCTATAAGAACATCTCTGTAGGGTGTGCAGAGGATATTATAGTCTGTACCAATGGGGGGGGTGAACCTAGGCTGGTTCTTGAGGCTTATCAAAATATTTCGGAGAAGGTGTCAGTGTCTTTATCGGTCCCTAATAAAACTCGGGCTAATATAGGCCCGAGATGGTTTAGCCATGACTGCACCTTAGCTGCCCGCAAACTGAGGCTTGCATTGCAAATTCTGTAGAAAGGAATATAAGGCTATTACTGTTACCCGCAAGGAGTCTCTGAGGAAAGAGGCTTGGGAGGAACTGCTTGATCCCTCCACCCTGAATAGCAGTACCAAATTTTGGGCCTTGGTTAAGAAACCTTTTCTGTCCGAGGACCCTGGAGATGGACTTGTCTGGAGATATCCCGTCTGCCGAAATATAAATCCCATAATATCCTATGGGATTTATATTTTGGTTGGTGGACGGGATATCCTTCACCGTTGTGGTGGAGTTACCCATCCACCAAAATCTAAAATAGGCCCTAAGTCTCACCTACTCATCAGTCCCTTACTGAGAATAGCTGCATTTTGTGGTATTTCCTAAATGAGAGAACCGCTAGTGGGAACTACAAGGGCCTGTTATACACTGCATATTTTCTGGTTAGGGGCCTCAGGGCAAAAGAAGACCCGACTACTACATGTAAAAGGACACAGACGGTCAATGTGTCCCCTCTGCTCATTCTTACATATATAACATAATTATAGCCCGGACTGACACTGCTTGGCCTTTTGTTCTATTTCTATAGATTGGAGAGGGATTATGACAAAGTACACAATGTTTACATCATACCGCCACATATTGAAGTAAGGTATAAGGTGTAAGAGAACTGACACCTGCAACCATTAGTGGGAACCACAACTACCAGGTACAACTTGTTCCAATTTCTGGTTAGGGGCTAAAGGTCACTGACAGAATATCGACCACCACAATATCGACCTACACAAATATTGGGACATAAATATCATTGTCAAAAATATCGTCCTCCTATATTGATCACTCCTGCAAGACATCTCCATTGCGTCTATGTTACACAACAAGTAAGGTGAGCAGGCTGGACTTTTATGAATGAGGTTTTTAACATCTCGTTGACTTGAGTATTTCTGGATTGTATTTATTCCCCTGTTTTTGATATCTTGACCCATACCCTATGGTGGGGGGAGGCGCTTATTGTGCTTTTGCTAAAGTCCCATCACATTATTGTTCGTAATGCATGGAACGGCTGCCACGATCTGGTGGTCAGTTTGATCTTTTAGGAGTGAATGATGTTTGGTGTGGTGTTGGGTATAAATACCGTAACTGTTTTCTGTATACTTCTGCCACGGCCCAGGACCCCTATTGTTTGTAATGAATGTGATGAAGGCCATAATGTGGTGATTCGATAGACATCATGGTAGCTTATGAGGCCCAAAACATTGTCAGGCAATCAGATTGTCAAAATGGTATACTCAATAGATCCAAGTTAGCCACTCCCAATGGGGTGGATTTACTTTGTCACGGAAGGGTCAGCCAGTTGGAGACCAAGACTTACCTTGCTTCTTCTGTTTCTTTCACTTCCCCTCCTATTTCCACACCTGACTATACCATCATTGAAGTACATGACGAGTCCTCAAGTTTGGTGGTGTACTATGCAAGGCATGAGATATTTAACATTATATTTTCATTCCTTTAGAGTATCTGTTTGTGTATGTCTGTTTAGAGTTCTACGTGCTTAGAGAGTCTGCTGACGGTCGAGTTGGACCTTACCTACATAATTATGGTAAGGTACAGGTAGATGCTCACTGGGAGCACCCAATACAAGTTTTGCAGTGATGGTGGTAGACGCTGATGTAATACATCGATTGTAAAATTCCATTTCATATCTTTCCTTTTTGTTTTTACAGTGCCATCTGGCCCGCTCAAGTATTTGGTGCTATAAGTACAGCTGGTCAAGTTTTTGTAAGGCTTAATTAAACAAAATAATTCTTATTACTTTATTTTTCTCACATGATATATAGCAGAGTGACTGACAATCCTGGTCCTGAAGAATTCCTGAAATTACAGTCATACAAGGCAGAAACATGCTGACCACAATATAGGGTAATATCCATATCCCTATCTCACTATGCTTTTAACTCCTATCCATTAGGGCATTAGAATAAAGTGTTTCGCCACCAATGAGATTGTTTTAAACCATTTTTTCCTTAGCACTCTGCCCCTCACTCTGCCTCTAGAGGTAGTAGTACTATGTGTGCTAGAGAACACGACTGCTCCTTTCCTATGGGAAAGTTTAGCCCACACTGGGCACCTTGTATTCACAGTGTGCGGAGGGGACCTTATGATGAAGCATCTCACCCTAAGGTGAGTGAGGGTTCTGGTCCAAACACAAGCAGTGCTCCACATTCACTTATACATTTTCACCCTTCCACCCCGTATACAGTGTGAGTTGAGATTCTAATTTGGAGCAGTATGTTTCAATTTGGGTAGTGTAAGCTCTTATGAGACCCTCTGTGTGTGATATTTATTGCAATAATATTATCACACATTATTTCATTGCACTTTACATGGTTCTCCTCAAGAGAGCTGTCGCAGGGTTGCATCAACTTCAAAATGCAGAAGCTAGGGTCTTGCTAAAGCCCCTACCATGCCACCCAACCCTCAGGTATTTGAGAGAGGTCCACTGGATTCCAGTTCTGCAAAGGATCCACTTCATAATCTTATGTATTTGCCGTAGGGTGATCAACAAATGTGGCCCAAAGTTATTGCAGAATAAGTGGGTTCGCTCCACCCAAACCACTTACTCCAGTCTAAAGATGATCAATTAGTGAGGACAGCCAGGCCTAACTATGAGAAATTAGGTGGCAGGTTGTGGAATTATCTCCCATTGGTTTTGAAGACAGAAGAAAGCTTTCTATAGATCCTTACGAACTTAAAACCTGGCAATATTCCTAAATAACTGGTGAATATGGTACTCCGGCCAAGGGATTATTGCTCTAATTATCATCATAAGCCTGAGTCACACTTTAAATGCTTTCCAGTAGGAGCCCCTACATCTGGAGCAGGAGTATTTTACAAGTCTTAACACATTGCATTGCTGGGAAATGAGAATATTATGCTTGAGTATTCTGTATTTATAACAACAATTCTGACCATTGTTATTAAGTTTTAAAATGTATTATCTATCAACAGTTTGAGGGATGAAGTTTTCCTTCCTGTCTGTGACTCTCACGTATTATTCCTTAGCGGAAATCAAATGTACAGAGAGGTATGGTGATATATGTCTTGAATAGTAACTGTATTCTACAGTAAGTCATTTAAGTTTATCATTCAGTTATTCCTTCAATGCCTTTGAGGATTTACAAAAAAGCATCATGAACTTAAAAATATAATTTAGCTTTGTCTTATTAACACATTGTATATGGCTAGGTGGGTGCTTTATCTATCTGCTTGCTTATAAGACAGTTGAGTTTGGAAATCTACCAAATTTCAGATACTACATGTAGATACACCAAGTTCACCTTGTCTGAACTAACTAAGTCTTTGATTATAGACCACTCTTCACAAACTAAAAATGTCAAAGAGAAAACTGATTTAGTTTTTCGTACTTGTAACACTGATGACATGGACAAGTCTTTTTTACACCTACCCAAGTGTCATTACTGTCTGGGACTCTGTCTGGGACACCGTCAGGGACTTTGGCAAGCACTGGTGTCTGGGTGGAAAAGGTGAGCAGAAAAATGAGTACAGCGCTACCCACGATCACACAGGGAATAAGAGGAGAAAAGGGGATCCAAAGGGGAAGCCTGCACAAGGGAACAAGATGGTTAAGACTCAGAAAGGGCAGGCACTCAAGAAGAGATTTAAAGATCCAAAATAACTAACACCCAGGATGGACGTGCAAGTCATATATATAGCAAAATTAACAATAAAGGGATTGTTGGGTAAGGCACTCGGGTAAGACTGAAGCTCAGTAAGTTCCTCAACCACATTTGCTGTTACTGATGCTGACTGCAAAATACCCACATATAGGATATGCATGCAAAGGCTGGGTCTGTAGAGCTAATACCTATTGTGATTATATAATTGTAACTCAAAGACAATACTGGCAGTAGATAAGAAACACCACTAGGTTGTCAGCTGTGCCCACAGATCCTGCCAATAAAACAGGAGCACGTAAGGCTGTAACAGCAAGGGTGTAGAACTAAATACACAGCCACAATAGACAAGAGGTTAGCAAGGAGAGTGCCTAATTGGAAAGAAGGGAAAACAAAGGGCACACTTGGCAAAAGATAAGAAACAAAACCCACAGGGATACTGGAAGCTAAGACTACAGTACCAGGAAGACAGCAAGGTAGAAATTGGAACCAAAGGTAAATGGAACAAGGGCAGGGACTGGGAAAAGGTAAACACAGAAGGAGAGAGATTACAAGGGTGCACTAAATAGTACTGGTTCAGGAATCAAGGAAACAAGGTGGCACTGAAAGGAGTGCTAGTTCACGGAGCAAGGATTTAGCAACAGCTCAGAAATCAAGGAATCAAGGCACAGGAAAGAAGAGGAATGAACACCGTACCTGTCTTCAAACAACACACATGAAAGGCGATACAACAGGCCACATAGATGCACCAGGTCCATGATTGAGCACTCATTTGGCATCCTACAATCGCGCTTTAGGTGCCTCCACAAGAGTGGTGGGTCCTGCAGTAGGCACCTGAGTCTATCTGCAAAATCATGGCAACATGTGCCATGCTCCACAACATGGCCTTCAGGGGTGGATTGCCCATGGACATGTCTGAGTCTGAATCAGAGGATGAGGACCCACGACACCTACCCAACAGCAGTGGTATGGTAGCTCTGCAGCTGAGGGAAGAAGACACATGGATCAGATAACCTTCTATTGTTTCTTAGAGGTATGTCCAAAGTAATGACACACTACCCTCTACATAAGACAGTACAAAATGTGAATGCAACTTAGAATTTTAGTTTTATTGTGCAAGCTTGCACAGATAAAATCAGGACAACCTGTCCATCACAAAACACATGATCAAACAAATGCATCACTGTATTGTGGTTACATCACCACAAATTTGAACAGAGATATGGGCCAATTACTGTGCAGTTACTTTTCACTAGTCACTTTCTGTCTCTGCGTCCAGCCTGGGTAGAGCTGCCACTTGGAATACCAGCCTGGCGGCTGCTGCTTCTCCACAGAATTTGTGTTTCCGCAGCAGATTTGCTACTACGGCTGGAGACCTCACTGTCAGCACCCACAGTTGCACCCCACAGGCAAACATATTGGTTTGGTGTGTCTCCACTGCTGCTGCAATTTGTTGCAGCCTGTGTGCCACATCACCACTGAGGTGGCCCATCTCCACCTGGAGACCCAGGGTGTGCTTGGTGTGTTGGGTAGTTGCCTGTGCTTGCCTACCAATGGCCCTGGTCAGAGCATCCATCTTGTGTCCCCTGCTGCGCTCCATGCATCTGTGCTGCCCCCTTTCATTAGCTAATTCCGTTCACAGATCGCCAATTACACCTCTGAGGGCATGAAAGTTTGCTTGTAGGTGGCATTGGTTATTCGACATCTTCTGAGTAATGTCCCTGAATCCCTGACCCAGCTGAAGTTTAATCTGCCTAACTTTTTATTGCAGGCACTGGATCCTGAGCATCGCTGTTCCAGGCCTTCAAACAACACCTGGTTGGCTTCTCCAACAGGGGGATGAGTGTGCAGACTGGTTTGTCTCTGCAGTACAGACTGTTGGATTGGATGCACCAGCCGGACCCTGGTGACAGGAGTGTGTCTTGATGCTGCTGTCTGTCGTGATGCTGTTGTCACACTGGCTGGGGCTTGTTTTGAGGTTGCTGCAGCAGTGTTAATCTTGTTTTCCCTTAAGATGTTTGCTTTTTAGGTTTCGCCTGACCCAGCGCATGCACTGGGCTGGCGAGACTTTTAGTGAGGGCTCAAAAAATGCTACCATGGCCAGCCTAGAGCAACAGTGCATGTGCGCGGGCATGCGCTTAGGAGCAGAGGCACCAAATGGCAAACCTCATCATGCTCATTAAGCGCCCGTGATCACTTTCACTTTTGCCCGTGATCACTTTCGCGGTGCCCCTTTGATGTTCTCGTTCAAAGAACATCAAACATCAAAGAACATGTTGTTGTGTTAATGCTTTGCTGCACCCGTTTGACTTACAATGTGTTTTCTCTTTCCCCAAACTCAATGTTTGTGTTCCTTTATTTTGATATGCTTTTAGTATTACTGTCACACACACAACCACAACCACACACACATAACCACAACCACACACACAACCACAACCACATGCACAACCACACACACAACCACACACACAACCACACACACAACCACAACCACAACCACACACACAACCACACATACAACCACACACACACAACCACACACACACAACCACACAACCACACACACAACCACACACACACAACAACCATACAACCACACACAACCACACACACACAACCACACACACAACCCCACACACAACCCCACACACAACCACACACAACCACACACACACAACCACACACACAACCACAACCACACACACAACCACACACACAACCACACAACCACAGCCAGACACACAACCACACACACAACCACACACACAACCACACACAACCACACACAGAACCACACACACAGAACCACACACACCCAACCACACACACAACCACACCCAACCACACACACAAACACACACAACCACACACAACCACAACCACACACACACACAACCACACAAACAACCACACACATACAACCACACCCACAACCACACACACACACACAACCACAACCACACAATCACAACCACACAACCACACCCACACACACAACCACAACCACACACAACCACACACACAACACACGCAACCACACACACACAACCACACACACGACCACACACACAACCACACACAACCACACACACAACCACACACACAACCACACACACAACCACACACACACAACTACACACACCACACAACCACACACAACCACAAAACCACACACACAACCACACACACACAACCACACACACAACCACACACACACAACCACACCCAACCACACACACAACCACACACACAACCACACCCACAACCCCACACACACAACCACACCTAACCACACACACAACCACACACAAACGACCACAACCACACACACACACACACACACACAACCACACACACAACAACACAACCACACACACAACCACACACACAACCACATACACAACCCCACACACAACCACACACACACAACCACAACCCCACACACAACCACACACACACACAACCACAACCACACACACAACCACCTACACAACCACACCCACACACACAACCACACACACACAACCACACACAAAATCACACACAACCACACACAACCACACACACAACCACACACACAACCACACACACAACCACACACACAAAACCACACAAACAACCACACACACACAACCACACCCACAACCACAACCACACACAACCACACACACAACCACACACACAACCACAACCACACACACACAACCACACACATACAGCCACAACCACACACACAACACATACAACCACACACACAACCACACACACACACAACCACACACACAACCACACAACCACACACAACCACACACACAACCACACACAACCACACACACACCCACACACACAACCACAACCACACATACAACCACACACACAACCACACACAACCACAACCACACACACAACCACACACACAACCACACACACAACCACACACACAACCACAACCACACACAACCACAACCACACACAACCACACACACACAACCACACACAAACACACACACAACCACAGACACAACCACACACACAACCACACCCACAACCACACCCACAACCACACACACACAACCACAACCACACACACACACAACCACACACACACACATACACCAACACACAACCACACACACAACCACACACAATCACAACCACACACACAACCACACACACAACCACACACACAACCACACACACAACCACAACCACACACACAACCACACATACAACCACACACACAACCACACACACAACCACACATACACAACCACACACACTCAACCACACACACACCACACACACACAACCACAACCACACACACAACCATACACACAACCACACACAACCACACATCCACACACACACCCACAACCACACCTGCACACACAACCACACACACAGCCACAAAAGGTCCCAAAAGCGAGACCTATTGGCTATGCCAATGCTTGTTTGAGAATGTTTTGTTTCCTGTAGCTTTTTTTCAAGCAGCTTTTTCTCTTCCATACTGCCTACTGTGTCTGTGTCTGCGTGAGTTGAGGTTGTGATGGGGTGTTTATAATGTTGCGGGGCTTCTGTTTCGAAACAGAACTATGCCTGGGATCACAGATCATCAGTATGTAGGGACTGAATCACCATACCACATTAGTACCTATGGGTCAAAATCCTAACTAGCTCATAGTGCTTTACTTGCCCTCCTAAGCTTCCTAGAGTAACAAGTAAACTGGCAGTCCAGAACCAGAACACACTCTAGTTCCCTCAGAGAACCGTGGAAACAGGTCATCACCTTTAATTTTTTTACTCATGCATGTCCACAAAAAACAAAAAAAGAGACATGAGAAAAGTTTACAATATTTATTGAAACTACCATGGTATGTCATGAAGCAACTGTGCTGCAATTAGGAAATATATGCAACTTAAAAACATGATTAGCATTATGAATAGACTGTAGAGAATGAAACGCCCTACAATGTCGAATGGTATATTTGCCTAAGCCTAACCTCACTACGTGAGCACAAATGATATATCAGAGAACTGTAGGATAATAGCCGGGCCCCAAACCTGGCATTTGCCATTAGCTGGTCTCCATCTCAGATAGCACAAGGCTTTCAAGCTCGTTCCAGGGTCCTTCCTCTGCGAGTAATTGGCCTCTCAATTTTCAAAACTGCAAGTCTCTGCTTATATGATAAGAAATGCTGTTCTAGAAAACAACAGCTGGGTCTCTTTGGTATGTCTATGTATTAGGTGTGTTATTGACCGACCCCAGAGAAAAACAGGGCACAGTGTTGTTCAATCTAGTACGAAATGTTCAGGCTGAATCCCAGCAGAAGAGCTCAATAACAAACATGTGCTGCCTAATACTAAAAAAATAATGTGGCAGATAAATAAATGTGTAACTTTGTCATGTGTGCAAAGCAAAAGCAACCTACAAATGACAGTTAGGCTAACATAGGGGAGAACTACAGTGAGACCTATTGGGAACTCACAACAATAAAGGACCATGATTGCGAGCTCTAGAGTTGAGCCTGTAGGCAGTATGTGCTTCTCACAGTGTCTGTCACTGTGTCCTAAAGGTGTTCAGAAAACATGCTCACCCAATCCTTGCTCTCTCTGCAGATTGCACAGAACAATGGTTACATGTGCCAATTTAAATTGGAATTCTCTTATAACGTGTGTGAAGGAGGTAAACAGACTGTGTCATGCAGCTGAGGAGAGTGTTGCCCATCTACTCAGTATCTGTCAGGGCCTCATGAGGGAAAGGAGGAACTTGCTGAGAGCTCTACAGACCCAACAAGGCATAATTTCCCATAGACAGGTGGTCATTGCTTGTTTTAAACCTATGGACACAATCCTGAATTGCCATTTTGCTAAATTTTTAATTCTAGCAGCACAAAAGTTGAAGGAGTAAGAACCTTCTTAAATGAAGCAGCAATGTCAAATGTATTGTTCTTTCTGGTCCAATGGTTTTACGTAAATCCACTGAGGTATACAAAATATTATTTTAAGGTGTGTATGGCTTTCTAATAACTTGCATAATAGATATTTACTTACCGTTACATCATCATGAACAAGAGCATCTCTACCTGCCCGTAGTACACTTCGCAATGCTCTAACGAAGGAATCAGAATAGTTAAATTGACTCAGTCCAATACGATTGTCCTACAGTTCTGTTTTTTCAATAAATAGCCACATTTATGAATATGCACAATTGCACAGTGAACTAAAAACCCTAATGAGATGTTAGCATTGTATTTTAATGTTTCTCTTCTCTTAATGTAATGACAAGATTGTTTTGAAGTAGTAGAACATGATGAATTTTGCACATTCCCACAGTGAATGTTATCCTTTTTGATCACTTTGGTATATTATTCCTATCCTATGGCCTTTTAAAGTAAACAATGAGAAACCAGTATACAAATTAAGCCTGGGTAGAGTTCACTGAGTTCTGCTACGCAGCACTCCACAAAGTGACCGAAAGTCTCTGCCGCGCTACGTGAAGTTCCGCAAGCGGTGGAGTGCGCCAGGTCACACCGTTCACGCAGATTTTTAGCGCCGGGTGTTTGTCCTGCGCTGGAAAATAACCTGAAATGGCACCATGCACAGTGCAATAGGGCACAGCTTCTTTCTGCCACTTGAGTAGAGCTTCCTCACTGTGAGGGGAAGATTTCTCAACGCAAACAGTAGCAACCATCTGTGACCACCCGAGTTGAGAAATCTCGCTGGGGGGTGGTCTGGAGGAAGATTTTCCTCGCTCACACTCCCAACTTAACATGGTGGGAGTGGGCGAGGAAAAAACTCTGCTCTGCGGAGTGGAGTTTTTTGGAACTTTGTGCACTTATGTGGAGTGGGTAAACTCCACAATCTCTATGAGCAGAGCAGAATTTCATGCCCTGGCCTAAAGTAAATGACAAAACTGCTTGGTAAATGTTGTATTTTATTGTTAAATCATTTTTGTGATTTTATTGTTAGTGCAATGGTTTTAATTAGCTATGCACTTACAAATAAACTTGATTTGTCTTGACAGGTGAACAGTTTTTGAAATACTGACAGGTCAAAAGTAAAAGAAAAAGCAGTGCCTACAGTGAGGGTGTTTTGTTTGTATGGTAATTGGCAATGTGAGGATGCAATGAAGTGCATATATGAGAGAGTGAAAAGAGGATGCTGAATAGGAAAGATATGTGGTATGAGAAAGGCAGATGGAGGATACCAGAAAGATGTGGGAGAAAAGGGGCATAAGTGTCCAACAGAGACAGCAGAGGAAAGTGGTGGCAAGTGAAGAATGGGAGTGACTAAGACACTATGAAGTCCACTATTCCTTCCATAAACCTTAGTAATTGTTATTACTCATTTATCTGACACCACTAACAGCCACTGTCAAAGAAAACAAGTTTGATTTGCTCTAGGTGCATGCCCGTTGCTATGTGATACGACTGGATAAAATAACAGAAAGCTCACTAAGAAGCACCAAAATACTGGTATGGTATATGCTACAGGAAGCACAGGATTTTAGTTTACTGTTAATTGTATTTGTTAAGCGCACTAATCACCCCAAAGTGGTCTCACGCGCTTGAGCACATCCACAGGCTAGATTAAAATAAGTTAGAGGTTAAAGAGCCATGTTTTGAGAGACATTTTGAATAAAACAAAATTCGGACAGGAGCTAGCTGCAAAGGTAGTTGATTCCAATATTTAGGGGCTAGAAAAGAGAAAGAGTTTACACAATTTAAGCCACACCTTTAAGAATATAGGCTGCGTCCCTTGGAAAGGATTTCTAGTTATGCTTCTTAGTCCACAGCCCTTTTAGAGACCTCTTACTTCCTTTGATGCACTTATTGGCCTGAGTAGGAAATTACTTATATGCTAGATAAAAAAAACTTGTATGTAAGCACCAAATCTGTACAACATCTAGCTGCAAAATCAATTGACTTTACACAATTATTTAGCCCAAAACGATCCCAACACATCCTCAGTATTAAATGACTACACGAGTAAAAATGCCCTTCAGCAGATAAGTAATTATCTAATTTAAATGCAAATTGTGCATTTTCCGTCAGGTTTGCAGGTGTGTGATGCGAAAAAACTGGCTTGACCTCAGCACCGTAGTCCCTGATTCCTCCTTTGATTGGCCGAGCCTTTCAAAGATTCAGCCAATGATGAGAGGAGGAAACAATATGTATAGAGTGCTGAACATTTGTGACAGCTATTGCAGCCTGCTTATGTCTCTGCACCTGCCAATCGCTCCTCTCAATCAGCACATTCTGTTCTGTCCCCACCAAATCACTGACAAAATATCGACCTCACAAATATCGAGGTACAAAAATATTGTGACAAAAATATCGAAGTCATGAATAACGACATCCTATCTACATCATGGTAAGTATAAAAATATCAAAACAAAAATATCGATGTCAAAAATATTGTTGTAAAATTATCGATTTTTTAAATATTAAAATAATAATGTACAATAAAGTAAATAATACATATAATTAAAAGAAACATAGTTATAATTATTAAAAAGTGTTTAAAAATAAAAACTGATACATATAGGTGCCGATTCCGATCCTGTGAAACCCGGGTACAAATGGTCGTACGGAGCGTTTTCTCCGTACGACTCGTACCCGGGAATTCCACCGTACAAACCAACAAGTATGATTCGTACAGAAATACCATTTCGGTACGAATCGTAAAAAACACCGTACGGTTAAAAAATAAATACAATTCCGATCCTGGACAGCGCGTACGCGACGTCCGCACAGAGTCAGGCAGTGTTTTACGGACCAGCAAGTACGATTCATACCTACAGCACTCCGCACGGCTATATTTTTACGGGAGCCCAAAAATGCCGGAAAAGCTAAGTACGCTGCGATGCACGAGGAAAAGGGGCCCGCTATGCGACGTACACGCCATCACCCACATCGTACGTGTCATCATGTACGGTGTGTAACCCAACATTGCATATGTACGGCCCGTACCCCCCACCCCCCCTATGTACGGTGCATACCCTCCACCCCTGTATGTATGGCGCATACCCCCCACCCCTGTATGTACGGCGCGTACTCCCCACCCCCGTATGTACGGCGCGTACCCCCCACCCCCCGTATGTATGGCGCGTACCCCCACCCGCATATGTCCACACCGTACCCCAGGCGTACCCCCACCCACGTATGTTCGCACCGTACCCCAGGCGTACCCCAATCCTCGCGTATGTACGGTCCGTACATACGCGAAGATTGGGGTACACCTGGGGTATGGTGCCGACATACGCGGGTGGGGGGTACGTGCCGTACATACGAGGGGTGGGGGGTACGTGCCGTACATACGGGGGTGGGGGGTACGGTGCAGACGTACGCAGGAGGGGTGGGAGGCTGGGGGGGCCGTACGGCTCGTACCCCGGGCACACGGGGTAGGGCTCGTACAAAGTTCGCTCCGTACGGAGCCTTTTCCATGCACTTGTGTTTTCGGATGGGCGGTACAGATCGTACTTGCACGCTCGGACTTCAGTTTTACGATTTGTATGTAAAACTGTCCGGGGACGTCTCGTAGACTTTTCCCGAGGCGATTCGTATGTATTTTTCATGTACGAATCGTACTTCGCCGTTTGTACGGGACTTGTACGATTCGTACGTAAAAAACATACGGATACGAGTCGTACGGGGAAAAAAAAAACAGGATCGGAATCGACCCCATAATGTTAAAATAAATTAAACATATACATATAAATATTATATATATATATATATATACTTACTTAATGATATTCATAAATAATTACTTTAATAACATATAAATTGTTACAAATATTGCATTATTTATAAGAACAGACATACACATACAAAAATAATATTATTAAAAACAATTAAAATATATTTAACAAATTAAAAAAATTACAATATATTTAATTTTTGTAAAATAAATTATACACAACATTAAGTAAAACAATACAGAAATATATTGGATAGCAGAGGGAAAAAATTACTATTCCCACTCCAAAGAGAGCAACAGAAGGGAAAGTGTTGGATAGCAGAGGGAAAAAATTACTATTCCCACTCCAAAGAGTGCAACAGAAGGGAAAGTGTTGGACAGCAAAGGGGTAAAAATAACTATTTCCACGCAAAAGAGTGCAACAGTAGGGAAAGTATTGGATAGCGTAGGGGTTATAACTGCTATTCTAACTCCAGAAGGGTCAACAGTAGAGAAAGTGTTGGATAGAGTAGGGGTCAAATTTACTATTCCCACTCCAGAGAGTGCAACAGTAGGGAAAATATTGGATAAAAGTAACATACTTATCAATTAAATAATTGTTTTAATTAAATAATGATTTATTAATAAATTAACAATAAATTAATTATAAATACCAATAAATAAAAATTAATAATTACATTAATAACATTAAATTACTTCCCACCCTAATCCCTAATAAACACAAAATCCACTCCACATAAAATGTAACACAATTAATATAATTATCAATTAATAAAAATCAATTAACAATTATTAACAATTAATAATTAAGTAACAATAAAATATTTATCAATTCCAATAAATTATAACTAATAAAATTGAATTACACATTAATAATTAGCAATAAATGAATTATCGAAACCAATAAACCTTAATCAATATTTAATTAATTAACATAAATTACTTCCCACCCTATTCCTCTATAAACACACAACCCGCTCCTAAACTAAATTAACACAATTAATATATTTATCAATTAATTAATTCATAACAATTAATTACCAATCAATTATTAATAAACAATAAATTAATTATCAATACCAATACATACAAATTATTAATTATTGTATTATAATTAATTTACTTCCCACCCTATTCCCCTATAAACCCACAACCCGCTCCAATAAAAACTGTATACAATTATTATAATTATCAATTAATCAATTAATACAAATTAATTACCAATTAATAATTAAATAACAATTAATTAAATATCAATAACAATAAATAAAAATTAATAATTACTGTCAAGAATTCCTGTCATGCGAGGGGAGGAAAACGGTAACCAGCGAAAACGGACTACATCTCCCAGGATGCTTAGCGGTTGAGAGGTTATGTAAACAGGAGAGCTGTTACATAACTCAAGGAAAACACGCCCTTATGTAAACAGGAGAGCTGTTACATAACTCAAGGAAAACACGCCCTTATGTAAACAGGAGAGCTGTTACATAACTCAAGGAAAACACGCCCTATAAAGGGAGGAACCGGGAGGTACAACGCTGTCGGATATTGTGTTTACACCGACGTACCTGCTTAGTGAAGAGCAGTGTTCCGGAGTGGTGCTCCAGTAAGGCAAGAACGGAGGTAGGTTGAGTCGTTACTCCCTGGGCCGTGTCTTGCCCCATCGTCACCTGTGAAGGACACGGAAGCTCTACCGGATAACCATTGAGCTTCGCTTTTTGACTCGGCTGAGTCAAAGCGCAGTGGCGCTTTTGCTGGTTGGAGTCGTAACTCCCAGCCCGACCAGAGATACAGGGACTGCCAGCTGTAACG
Source organism: Triturus cristatus (assembly GCF_964204655.1). Lineage (NCBI taxonomy): Eukaryota > Metazoa > Chordata > Amphibia > Caudata > Salamandridae > Triturus > Triturus cristatus. The sequence continues at coordinate 525,578,479 of NC_140593.1, read as the reverse complement.
CACACCAGGAGGTGTTTGCCGCGTTACAGACTCGGAAGTCCACAGGATCGATCGAGCGGCTGCTCTCGGTTCAGTCTTCTTTGCTTGTGATTGGGGTATCGGTGACGCATCACCAGGAGGTGACTCCGCGTCCCGGTGCAGTCTGAGGAAGAGGTTGAGCGGCTGCTCCCTTCAGGTAGAGACCCCGGCTGGGTGTTTCCCTGACTCCTCGATTCTCCCCAACACTCTTCGTGCCCCTCACAGCCTACCGATTGGCATTGTCGGCCATTTCATTTCTGCCCTCTGTGGCATACGCCGGGATCGGCGTATATGCAGAGGACGGTTAGGACCATCCGTGCTGTGGGCTGGTAACGTACTTAGCCTGGAGGATTCCAGTGACTATAACCTTTGTTTATTCCTTGTATTATTTTTACCTTCATTAAAATAACTAAACCTTCACAAGTGGTTGCGTTCTCCTTATCGTGTCTGTTAAACGATCCTGAGACGTTCAGGGCGTTACAAAATATCCGACCTTAATAACACTAACTGTCTCCCGGTCGATAACAGACATGGCAACACTTGATGATGTGCTGGCTGCTTTAGCGACCGTGCAAATTGAATTGGCTGCCTCCAGGCAAGAAACAGCCGATGTAAAAGCCAGACTGGATGCTATCCAATTGGACCCGCTCACGCCCAGCACCTCCCTCATGAACCAGACCCCTGCGGTAGTAGTGGAAATGCCGGTAGCCGTCCCCTTGGCAACACCAGAGAGGTACAGTGGGGATCCTAACACAGTGCAGGTATTCCTCACACAAGTGGCGCTACATTTATCGTGCAAACCAAGGGCGTTCCCCACGAGTCAGGCTCGTGTGGCTTTCCTTATATCCTATTTGGCTGGAAACGCGGCACAATGGGCCGTACCTCTGGTGAGCAGGGACGACCCCATCTTATGTGATTGGGGTGCTTTTCGCGAGGAATTCCTGAAGGTCTTCGACAGAAGGGCTGACTCGTACACGGCGGACCGTGAAATGCTTGAGTTGAGACAGGGATCCAACGACCTGGTGCAGTATCTCAACACGTTCCGAAGGCTGGTTGCGGAAACCAAGTGGCCTGTTGCTAAACAGACGGCGCTCTTCCATCACGGGCTGTGCGATGAGCTCAAGGACGCCGTGGCTCATATTGACCCACAACCCAAGACATGTGAGGGCCTTATCAACCTGGTATTACGGCTGGAACATAGGCTAAGTGAAAGAAAGGGGGATCATGGGAGAAAAGGAAAATCCCTTCCATCCTATGTGACAGTGGGAAGTCCTGAAACTTCCACCGCATCCAAGGGAGAACCCATGGACATCGGCGCAATACGAGCGAGCCTCACAGCCACGGAGAAAGAGTCACGCCGTAAACAAGGATTGTGCCTATATTGTGGCAAAAAAGGCCACTACGTACGTGAATGCCCTGCCAAACCGAAGACGTCACGTTATCGGGCCAATCGGTCGGTAACAGCCGTGGTGGACGTACCGGCGGAAAACTAGAGGACTCCCAGACCAAAGAAGGGGCATCTCGGAGTCACTCATCCATCCCTTCACTTTCCAACTCGGTCACTAAGGGACAACGACACCTGTTTCTCACGGTGCACGTGGGAGTGCATGACCAGTGGATACCCGTTGTGGCCATGGTGGATTCAGGGGCCACTGGCATGTTTATGGACCACAACGAGGCATGCAGGCTAGGGCTAGTGCTTCTTCCCAAAGCTGTACCCGAAGACGTCTATGCTGTAGACGGAAGGCGATTGGTGACGGGGCCCATCGGGCAGCACACGGGGGTCCTTCCGATGAGATGTGGGAGGAACGATTTGGAACAAATCGATTTTAACATCATCCGAGCGCCCCAATATGGCGTCATATTGGGATTGCCGTGGCTACAGAAACACAACCCCTCTGTGGATTGGCGAACACATCGCATCGAACTGACGTCACCGTATTGCATCCTGCATTGTGGAATAAGACCGGAATCCCTTGACGCAGATGAGAGCGGGAGTCAGACGGTGGCTACAGCGGCAGAAAAAGATGTGGCTCTCCCCCAGGCTTATCACAGTTTTGAGGATGTATTTGATGAGGTGAAGGCGGAAGTGCTACCACCACATAGACAGTTTGACTGCCAGATCGACCTGGTGCCAGGGGCCAGCGTTCCCAGCGGCAGGCTGTATGCCCTGACGGAGCCTGAAAACGTGCATCTCCGGGGGTACCTGGATAAACTCCTCAAGCTAGGATTCATCCGCCCGTCCAAGTCTCCGGCCGCCTCGCCACTCTTCTTCATCCCGAAGGCTAATGGGGAGCTGAGAGCCTGTGTGGACTTTAGGGCATTGAATGCGATAACCGTAAAGAATCGGTACCCCTTGCCTCTCATCAGTGTACTTCTGGAACAGGTCAAGAAAGCTCGTATCTACACCAAGTTGGATTTGAAAGGGGCATACCATCTGGTGCGCATGAGGGACGGAGACGAGTGGAAGACCGCCTTTAAGACCAGGTTCGGCCTTTTTGAGTACCTCGTCATGCCGTTCGGTCTGTGCAACGCCCCGGCAGCCTTTCAGTACTTTTTGAATGAGGTATTCAGAGAGGAGTTGGATATCTACGTGGTCGTATATATCGACGACATCCTCATCTATTCGTCCAGTGTGGAGGAGCACGTACACCACGTCAAAGCTGTGCTCCAAAAGCTGAGGGAAAACATGCTGTTTTGTAAACTCAGCAAGTGTGACTTCCACGTCACATCCGTGGAATTCCTCGGAGTGATGCTGAGTCCAGAGGGACAGGAGATGGCAGAACGAAAGATCAAGGCGGTGAAAGAATGGCCGGTGCCCCAAAGCGTGAAGGACGTCCAAAGTTTAATTGGCTTCGCCAACTTTTACAGGCGGTTTATAGATGGATTTTCAGGATTGGTGGCCCCAATCACACAGCTACTGAGGAAGTCCAAGGAGTTTGTCTGGTCCCCTGAAGCGAACAAAGCCTTTGAGGCCCTGAAAAGCGCCTTTGGTAAAGCGCCGGTGTTGGCTCACCCCGATCCGGATCTCCCCTACGTGGTGGAAGCGGACGCATCGGATGTGGCGCTGGGGGCTATCTTGTCCCAACGCAACCACGACACAGGGGTGCTTCATCCCGTTGCGTACATGTCCCGCAAACTCAACGACGCCGAACGCAACTACCATATTGCGGAGAAGGAGCTTCTCGCAATCAAGGACGCCTTCACCGAATGGAGGCATTGGTTGATGGGGGCAAGACATGTGGTATCGGTGTACACGGACCATCGGAACCTACAGTTCATGACGGCCACAAGACACCTTTCTCCCAGACAGCTGCGGTGGATGATCTTCTTTGCGGGGTTCAACTTCCGCATCACATATCGGCCGGGGACGGAAAACCGGAAGGCGGACGCCCTGTCCCGTCAATCTGCAGTTAAGGAACCATTGCCTGCGACCGAGCATTCCATCATTTCCCCGAGGATGGTATTGGGGGTTATCCAACCGGATACTTTCCTGAGGGGAATAAAGAGAGGGATCAGGTCATTCGCATGGCGGAGGTGGCTCCTCAGTCACAGAGAATGGCAGCTGAAGGACGGGATACCCCTGAAGGGCAGGTGCCTATTGATACCCACGCCTAGGCTAAGGAAACAAGCATTCATCTGGTGCCATGACTCTCCATGCGCAGGTCATTTGGGCTTTGAAAAAACGGTGGCTAGCATGGGACGGCATTTCTGGTGGCCAACCATGAGAGTGGATGTCAGGAGGTGGGGACAGGAGTGTCCTACGTGTGCTACCATGAAGGCCGACCATGGCCGAACCCAAGGGCTCTTACATCCACTTCCGACCCCGGATAGACCATGGGATAGCATATCACTGGACTTCGTGGTGGGCCTACCGGTAGACCAGGGGATGACGGCAATACTGGTGGTGGTGGATTACTTGACGAAAATGGGGCACTTCATCCCCTGCAAGAGAGTCCCTACGGCCGGGGAATTGGCGTCACTACTCCTAAAGAATGTGGTACGACTGCATGGATTACCTGGGGTGATCGTGTCGGACCGGGGGTCGCAGTTTACTGCGCAATTCTGGAAGACTTGGTGCACTGCGCTGCATGTTAAGACCGCCCTGTCCACCAGCTACCACCCTCAAACGGACGGCCAAACCGAGCGCCTGAACCAAACGCTCAAACAGTATCTGCGATGTTTTGTGGACCAGGGCAGGGAAGAATGGGTCGACTTGCTATGGGTTGCAGAGATCGCCTATAACAACGCCACTCACAGCTCCACACAGTCATCTCCGTTCTATAGCAACTATGGCCAACATCCCAGGTTCTTGCCATTTCTACATCCGTTCAGAGAGGACAGGATTCCCGCCACAGCGGACAGGGTGGCACACATAAAAGACACGTTGATGCGCTCAAGGGCTGTCCTAATAGAGGCCAAGAGAAGATACAAGGCTGCGGCAGACAGGAAGAGAAGGCCCGGGCGACTGTACCGCACTGGAGACTACGTCTGGATATCCACAAGAAACATGAGGTTTCGAAAGAACAGTGTGTTCCATCCCAAGTACATGGGCCCCTATCGAATTACCAAGTGTATGGGTCCCGTGAACGTGAAGGTGTGCTTGCCCCAGTCATTGCGGATACACCCTGTCTTTCATGTATCATTGCTCAAACCAGCACCCTCCAAGCCGTCTGGGACACCTAGGCCGGTATGCGTGGAGTCGGAGGTGGAGTATGAAGTGTCGGGCATACGGGCGTCCAAATGGCGCAGGGGGAAGCTGTGGTACCTGGTTGCGTGGAAAGGCTATGGCCCGGAGGAGCAGTCATGGGAACCGGCTGAAGGGGTTCATGCTCCGCGCTTGGTCTCCTTGTTCCATCGGCGTTTTCCTGCCAGCGCTGGACCCGTGGGGAGCCGCTGAGAGGGAGGATGTACTGTCAAGAATTCCTGTCATGCGAGGGGAGGAAAACGGTAACCAGCGAAAACGGACTACATCTCCCAGGATGCTTAGCGGTTGAGAGGTTATGTAAACAGGAGAGCTGTTACATAACTCAAGGAAAACACGCCCTTATGTAAACAGGAGAGCTGTTACATAACTCATGCAAAACACACCCTTATGTAAACAGGAGAGCTGTTACATAACTCAAGGAAAACACGCCCTATAAAGGGAGGAACCGGGAGGTACAACGCTGTCGGATATTGTGTTTACACCGACGTACCTGCTTAGTGAAGAGCAGTGTTCCGGAGTGGTGCTCCAGTAAGGCAAGAACGGAGGTAGGTCGAGTCGTTACTCCCTGGGCCGTGTCTTGCCCCATCGTCACCTGTGAAGGACCCGGAAGCTCTACCGGATAACCATTGAGCTTCGCTTTTTGACTCGGCTGAGTCAAAGCGCAGTGGCGCTTTTGCTGGTTGGAGTCGTAACTCCCAGCCCGACCAGAGATACAGGGACTGCCAGCTGTAACGCACACCAGGAGGTGTTTGCCGCGTTACAGACTCGGAAGTCCACAGGATCGATCGAGCGGCTGCTCTCGGTTCAGTCTTCTTTGCTTGTGATTGGGGTATCGGTGACGCATCACCAGGAGGTGACTCCGCGTCCCGGTGCAGTCTGAGGAAGAGGTTGAGCGGCTGCTCCCTTCAGGTAGAGACCCCGGCTGGGTGTTTCCCTGACTCCTCGATTCTCCCCAACACTCTTCGTGCCCCTCACAGCCTACCGATTGGCATTGTCGGCCATTTCATTTCTGCCCTCTGTTGGCATACGCCGGGATCGGCGTATATGCAGAGGACGGTTAGGACCATCCGTGCTGTGGGCTGGTAACGTACTTAGCCTGGAGGATTCCAGTGACTATAACCTTTGTTTATTCCTTGTATTATTTTTACCTTCATTAAAATAACTAAACCTTTACAAGTGGTTGCGTTCTCCTTATCGTGTCTGTTAAACGATCCTGAGACGTTCAGGGCGTTACAATTACTTAATTACAATTAAATTACTTCCCACCCTATTCCCCTTTAAACCAACAACCCCCTACAGAACTAAAATGCAAAATGTAATTAAACATAATTAATAATTTCAAAAAATTATTAATTAAATTACTATAATTAAATTACTTGCCACCCTATTCCCCTATAAACCCACAACCCGCTACAGTACTAAAATGCAAAATGTACTTTAAAAAAAATTACTAACTTCTAAACAATTAATACAAATATTTAAAAAAAAGAATACAAAAAAAGTGGAACACATACATATAAAATATGTACTAAAATATATAACACTAACATAAACTTCAATATTTTGACTATCGATATTAATAACTTCGATATTACAAAAATTGTATTTCTTACCTTCAGGTCGATACTCTGGTCACCGATATTCTTGATGTCGATATTCTCTCTCTATGATATTTCAAACTCGATATTAATGTAGGTCGGTATTTAAAAGTCGATATTTGGACTGTCCACCGTTCCCACCACAACTTACCTGCCTTGGGGCTGGTGCTCAGGGGTTCTCAGGGCTCAAAAGTCAGAGAGTTATCGGTTAACTCATTTGGTGCAAATCAGGGCAACTACTACGTCAGCAGCTAACTGCGCCCCTTGCATTGGTTACACACTGCTCCCACTAATTGTAGGTTTAAGCCTTCTACAGAAAAGAGGGAAATCCTTTAATTCTAGGTGACAAGGAGTTGCCAGTGGGATTGGTAAAATGATTCTTTCACTGTTCTCTTCTGGACAGATCTCACATAGAAAGTTTACCCTGTGAAGTTACAATATTCCTCCATTCATCACGACTGCCCAAACCCTGCTCCAATTTAGGAAAGACCTGAAGTCACACCTCTATTAAGAACCCTACATTATAATGCAGTGACAGTCGACTTCTTCTCTCAGAATCCAGCTACCCTTCCAATAACTGATTGACTCCATCGTTGACTTTAATCCTATACAGCACTCCTCTGCCTTTTCTTTAACCCCTTCGGTGCTCATGACGGAATGGTTCCGTCATGACCCACGGTTGAGCTGTGCTCATGACGGAACCATTCCGTCATGAGCACACCCGCGCAAGATTCCGTCAGCACAGCGGCGGAATCTGCGCAGCATCGAAGGGGTTAAGTCCTCAAAACAAAAATACCACATACTTACCTGCAAATATACATGACCATTTTTTACAATAAGGGTATACATATCTTGCTATATGACTGAGTCTGAGATACACCAGAATACTCCAAGTCTCGTGTGTCGCTGCATATCAACTCTGGAACAGGTCAAGACAAATACAGCCATTAGACATCTTCAGAGTAGAATATGACCTTCCCTGAGTTTACCCCCGTCTCTTTGATTGCACAGGAAACATCTGAAAGCACACCTTTTCAACTTTTTTTTAGCAATGTATATCTTTCCAAATGTGCTATTTCCTAATGTGTATTCCTAATGTTGTTTTCCATGTTTTCTATGTGGCACAATTCCTGATTCTCTTCTGTCGTGTCTTATATCAAAACCTGGCACCTCCTAGCCAATGTCAGGGAACCAGACTTTATGTAGTGCTTTTGTTCAATGGATTATAATCAATGCCAGACTTTGCTTGAAGAATGCTTGCACAGGATTGAGGCCGGCCACCCTAAAGCTGTCGTATTCATTGGGCATAGAGATATGACCTGGAGCTCCCTTATACCCTTTTGGGCGGTGTCTGGCCAGCATGGGGGTTACTTATAGAACCATTGTGGCAAAGAGCGTTGTGGCAGGTGGGGTACTGTCAGCTTCACGGTGCATGATGTTAGGGTCCGTAAGCACCGCTCTTCAAGTCCCACAGCTCATCTCTATCTCTCTTGGCATCTCATGCAACAGTTATGGAGTTGGGTTATCGACAGGTAGGGAAGAAGCAGACCATTAGCTTTTAAAAGACAGCAAAGGGTGACCAACAGTCCAGCAATTCATAAAAAGTGCAGACCACAAGGGAGGTGGTAAATGCCTTTATCTTGCCACTGTTGCTAAAATAAGAGAATATGTGCTAAGTGTTAGCACCAGAGTCCATAGCAGTGTACACATCCCTTTTCCCATGGTCAAGAGGTGGAAAGTTAAGGAATACAGGCTTACAAATCACCTGCATTCATTAAATGGGCAAAAACTATAGGAAACTCAGTAGAGAACTAAATGACGACCTAGAAATGGAATGTCTGTGAGCCTATAATCTGTAAAACGTACTATGATATCGGAAACATCTGGGCACTAAGATCCAGAGATGCTTTAAGGCATGAACAAAGGGGGCAATTGCCCGGCCCACCCCCTTTTCAGCATCCACCCTGTGAAAGTGAGATAACTTTTTATCTCTGTGTATTCTATGTCTCTCTCTAAACCTTCCTCCCTGTCTACCACTACCCCTGACTCAATCTCAGACTCAGTCTACCCAGTGTCATTTTAAGGAATTTGTGGTCACTGGCAAGAGATATTTCAACTGTTGTGCCACCCTGTTAAAGTTAAACATATCATTTAATATTGTTTGGCATCACGGAGAACATGAATTATTCAGATATGGATAATAACATTAGGGGGTCGATTCCGATCCTGGATTTTTTTTTCCCGTACGACTCATATCCGTATTTTTTTACGTACGAATCGTACAAGTCCCGTACAAACGGCGAAGTACTATTCGGACGTGAAAAATACATATGAATCGCCTCGGGAAAAGTCTACGAGACGTCCCTGGACAGTTTTACATACAAATCGTAAAACTGAAGTCCGAGCGCGCAAGTACGATCTGTACCGCCCGTCCGAAAACACAAGCGCATGGAAAAGGCCCCGTACTGAGCGAACTTTGTACGACCCCTACCCGAGTACACTTGTGCCCGAGGTATGAGTCGTACGGCCCCCCCAGCCTCCCACCCCTCCCGCATACGTCTGCACCATACCCCCCACCCCCCATATGTACGGACCATACCCCCCACCCCCCGTATGTACGGACCGTACCCCCTACCCCCCGTACGTCTGCACCGTACCCCCCACCCCCGTATGTACGGACCGTACCCCCCACCCCCGTATGTCCGCACCGTACCCCAGGCATACCCCCCCACCCGCGTATGTCCGCACCGTACCCCAAGCGTACCCCAATCCTTGTGTATGTACGGTCCGTACATACGCGAGGATTGGGGTACGCCTGGGGTATGGTGCGGACATACGCGGTTGGGGGGGTACTCCTGGGGTACAGTGCGGACATATGCAGGTGGGGTGGTACGCCTGGGGTACGGTGTGGACATACGCGGGTGGGGGGGTACGGTCCGTACAAACGGGGGGGTGGGGGTACGGTCCGTACATATGCAATGTTGGGGTACGTACCGTACATGATGACACGTACGATGTGGGTGATGGCGTGTACATCACGTAGCGGGCCCCCTTTTCGTCGTGCATCGCAGCGTACTTAGATTTTCTGGCACTATTTGGCTCCCGTAAAAATATAGCCGTGCGGAGTGCTGTAGTTACGAATCGTACTTGCTGGTCCGTAAAACGCTGCCTGACTCCGTGCGGACGTCGCGTACGCGCTGTCCAGGATCCAAATTGTATGTAGTTTTTTAGCCGTACGGTGTTTTTTACGATTCGTACGGAAATGGTATTTCTGTACGAATCGTACTTGCTGGGTTGTAAGGTGGAATTCCCGGGTACGAGTCGTACAGAGAAAACGCTCCGTACGACCATTCGTACCCGGGTTTTACAGGATCGGAATCGGCACCTAAATTATATTCCATATAGGGGGCCCAAATATAGGTCTCACCATGGCCCCAAAGACCTTATGATAACACTGCTAAGATCCAACCCTTAAACTGCAAAATTCTGTATAATATAGCAATACTATAGATTTGCGATTGTCCTCCAAAAATATCATATTTTCAAGGCAAGTATGTATAGGTACGTATAGTTAATGCTTAATTTGTGAAAGAATGAGTTCTGGTGCCCAAAGCTCTTTTCAGTAGCCCGTGGCTGGTGCAATAAACAGTCAGTGCCCTAAATACCAAGACTATGTAGTCTTTAATCCACCTCATGCCTCCTAATCCACTACCAGAACAGTAGCTGCCTGTCCCCTGACAAAGTAGAGGGAAGGCCGGGCCAGAGGAGGGAGGTAGGAAGGAGGGAGATGGGGAGGGCTGGGATGGGATGGGATGGGATGGCAAAAAATAAAACAGACTAAAAGAAAATTAACTTACATTGCCGCCTCCGCCGCCGTCTCCCGCGCATCACCTCATCCTTCTTCTGGCCCTGGGCACAGGCTCCCAGTCTGCCCTGCAGTCAATCCTGAAGCTGCTCTTGCATAAGAGCAGCTTCAGGATTGGCCGGAGCGCCCGCAACTTGTGCACCCGGGCTGACATCCAGCCCCAGCAACGCAGCTGAGGCTGGAGAGAGCTTCACTGCACATGAGGGGTGTGGCCGGCCAGAGACAGCTGGCCAAACACCTCGTACGCAGTTAAGGGAGTGCCCACCACTTGTCCACCAGCAGCGTCACCCCCTGGACCCACCCCCAAGACTCGTCAAAGTCCTGGGGGCAGGTCCAGGGAATTAAAATCAAACTATTTTTATCCTGTTTTATTATCGTTTTATTTTCTGCTGGTAGCGTGGGGGAGGCCCTCCTCCGCTCTAATGGAGGTGCCGCCCCTGTACCAGACACTCCCTTCTGCTTTATCTCACCTTTACAGGTTCCTGCTTTTTCCCTTCATTACCTTTCTTCTGTCTATCTCTTACTCTTTTTTTCCTCTCTGTTTGAATTTCCCTCTCGCTCTCAGTAAATGTCTGATGAGGGAAAATAAGTGCTGGTCCCTAAAAATGAGTGCTGGTGGACTCCACTGGCAACCACCGGCTCAAATTAAGCACTGGGTGGACTATACTCAACTCCACGCATACATCATTGAAGATATATAGATCTACAAGGTATGTGAATGTGGATTTAAGCAAAATAAACCTATACTACCTATTAATGCTTACTTTGACGACATTTTGGTAGTCTATGTTATGTCTATTGTATTCTTGTAGGATGATATTAACATTCACGATATTCTGACTCACAACCCACAAGCCAACAAAGCCTTTTACCCATTGTGTGTGAGCACTTTTGCATACATGCCAGCACTTTTGACCAGGAAAGTAGGAGATTTGAAAACAAAATCGAGGAATGATTTTTCCCCATTCATTTCTATTGACGACGATTCGATTTCTGGCGAGAGACAGCTAAAAGAAAGACATTTTTGGCTTTAAAATCGGGAGTGTCCGGCCTGCGTCGGGTGTGTTGAAATGTATGACTTTTGCCTCCAACACCCGAAAATTCGCCATTTCCCCAGTCAGTGGCTCTAGAGAAAGTAAACGTTACACATTAATAACGCTTACTTCCAAGCGCTAAATCCTTACATGTGTTCTAGGTCACACATTTTAAGTGTGTCTTTCAAAGGGTTTTCATAGTCGAAGTTCGTTATTTATCTCTTTCTAATGCAGAACCCCAACAACGAGCCCCCCCCCCCCCCCCCCCGCAAAAAAACCCTCTTCTTTCGCAGACTGCCTCTTCCAAAAATCTCTTGTGCCATATAAGCTAATTAAATAAACTTCGTGACACGATATCGGGGTGTTCTTTCCTTCACGGTTCTTTGGCAGGCGTTCGAGCTGACTGCGCAATGCATGCTCCTCGACTGCATTATATAGAGGAGCAGATTTATCATTTTTCTCTCCTGCGATTCTATTTTTTTCCTTCTTGAGAGGCAAGTCAATAACCCTCGGTTACTCCTCTCTTCACTATCAGTCGTAAACGTAAATTAAGCTTCTAATTCTGCTTGCTCCATCACTCTCCAAGCTAGCGCGACACTTCCTCCCAATCACAAGTTCAATTTATTTTAAAGCACTCACCACTTGCTGCTCTCTCAGTCCATGTGTCAAATCAGGCATTTTTTTGATTATTTATATTCTCATTCTTATTAGTGTGCGTCTCTTTGGGGCTGTCTTCACACACACAGTGGTGCTGCCTGTCACAAAGCAGGCGAACGGTCTGCCCGCTGCCTTCCCTCGTTTACTCCCACTCACTTTTTTATGTTAACGGTTTCCTTTCCAGAACCCGTCAGCACGGATTCTGTTCATTTTCCCACGGCAGTACCTGTTCGGCTAGAGACGAGTGGGGCACACATGATTACCGAAAGAGGAACTGTCGAAAATACAGGGAATTGATTCTAGCGGTGGGGTAATGACTTCTGTGGGGTCGGAGAAGGAGTGGGGAAAAGTAATGTGAACCTGCTTTCAATTTATTGTATTTGGCTGCATCGATATCCATGGGGTGGATACAATCTCAGGCAATTACAGGGATATGGGCCCGGAATTCCCCAGTCAGCAAAATACAGGGTCAAGGGACACCCGAACTGGAGCTGACGGAAGAGCTGCTCTTGCCACGATCTGTTGCACCAGCTCCCCCCCACCCCCATCCTCTTGGAGCACGGGGGAGGGCAGCATACACTTCACAAGCTGTCCCCTCCTCCTCCAAGCAGGGAATGGAGATTTGAGCATGTTAGTTGCCTTGGCATTTGGAAATCACGGGGAATTCGACGCGGGTTTCTTGGCCCCGTGTTATTCGCCACTGTGGGAAAACCACTGGCAATCTCTATATTTTAGTGTGGGGAGTGTACTGGAATCATCGATTACGCCCCCCAGTACCTCAACACTAAAATTCGGGGAACGTAAACTGCGTGCCAGTGCGTGGTTGTGCACATGAAGTGCTTTGCAACAGTGGGTATTGGAAGAAATCTCAAAATTGCACACAAAAAGTAAAGAGTAGTTGGTGAAATGTAGCGCCTTCTTCTAGACTGGGCTTTGTAGTTCTCAACATTACATTTAAAGAAATCTCTGCGACCCATGGAGGCTGGGGCAAATTTAGCCTACATTTTACCAGATTAGATTGGAGCCAGTGCCACAAGAGGTGGGCATGCAGTGCAGATGCGCAACTAGAGCCAAATTTCGAGGGGGGGGGGGGGGGGGGGCGAGCAAAAATTTCGGGAGGGGGGGGGGCTGAACTTTAAGCAATAGGCAGAGTGGAGCTCCAGGGGCTCTTAGAAGGGGTGAAACAGCAGCGAGGCCTCATTAACATGCAAATGCTCTTTTAAAGACCTGTGAAGTGCTCGGGTGCGGCTGCTTTTTTGCCCGGGAAGGTGTCTCATCCCGGGCTGCCACACACGAGGGGGGGAGGGGGGGGGGGCTGAAGCCCTTTGAGTCCAATGGGTGTTGCGCGCCTGATGCAGTGGTGCCTAGGGCTGAACATGTATCAGCTAAATCATATAGGGGCAGAGAAGTACAAAGTCAAGAACGGTGATAAGTGAAAGATGTGCAGTGGTTGGAAGGGTCCTCAGCACGGCAGGATGGTTTACAGGAAGAATAAGAGGAGAAAGATATCTCTCCTGGCTCATCTTTTACACCAAATCATTTCCACCTGAGACTAAAAATGAGAACAGGGTCACAAAATTAGTGCTGGGCAGAGGCTGAAGTCATGTGCATGTCGTTACAGGCAAAGTATGATTCTACTACTGAATACTGAGATGCAAAATTTTTCCTGCAAAAAATGTTGAAGCCCAAAATTTTAAAAGGTAAGTGCAAATAGAGGATTTACAATTCCTAATTCCACATCCACGTACTTAAAGAAATAAATACATATACGTAGTTGATATATATATATATACATATTACCTACTGGCGGTCGCCAGTAGGTAGTTATAGTTAGGACCACGTTTCCATAGGAAATCCGCAACATTCTATTTTGAATAACTTTGGCGCCGGTCGACGAATCCTCGCGTATTTTTCAAAATAGGTGGGGCGCTACGCTCCGCTCCTACCCTGAAAGTCTCGGGTAGATTCGTCAAGCGGGGGATGAGATAAAAGGGGGGTCCCAAAACACGTTTTTCCCATGCATTTTTCCATAGGACCTTTAGACAGGGCTACAGCCCGAACGGCTGAACAGAATTACTTGAAATTTGGCAGAGAGGTAGTCCCTAGGTCAAGGAAGTGCCTTTTGTAGGTTTGGTGTAAATCTGTTCAGTAGAATCTGAGAAAATAGCCTTTTAATCAATATATATATCTGTGGCAGCTTACCGTGCGCTTACGGTGCGCTTACCGTACGCGTACGGTGGCGTGCGCCAGCACGATTCTGATTGGCTGTTAGATCTTAGTAAACATTCAAATCGGTCGAAACCAGGAAGCGGCGGCCGCCATTTCGTGTGTTTCACTCAGAAAAAAAAGAGTGATATCTTGAAAAGGGGGCAAGGTGGAGAGTTACAGACCCCCTAACATTTGTAAGGGGGTCAAAGAAGGACAGAAAAGTTCAAAGAAAACATTTATTATTTAAAAAAAAAAATCGCGGGGTACGCGTACGGTAAGCTTACGGTAAGCTTACCGTACGCGTACGGTAGAAAAAAAAAATAAAAAGAGAAATAAAATTCAGATTTAAGTGTTTAGATATTAGGGGGCTCTAAAAAGAGCCGTTGTGTTTATGAAGTGATTTTTTAGTGGTACCTACAAGTAAGTACCGATGCAGAGTCTAAGGTTCAAGAGGAAGACTCTGTTCCCTTCATCATTGAAGTGCACACCATCTCCTCTATAAATGTCTTGCATGTCGTAACGCAAGTTGTTGTGGTAAATGGAACCCATACCATAGTCACGGAGGAAAGCAGAAACAGATTTGTTGACGTGCTTTCTTGCTTTGTCAATCTGCGGACAGAAATGATTGGACCAGTTCCATTTTTGCCTTTGGCATATGTTAGAAAACACAAAGGCAGTTTTAGGGAAAAGTGAAAACAGTTGTGCAAAGGTGTCCTTCATAAGCATTTCCAGACCTACCCCAGTCAAAGTGCCTAGGTCATTGCCACCACAGTGCACTATTATGAGGTCAGGGTGTTGGATTTGCATGAAGGATTTCACCAATGGCATCAATTGGTGCCACTTTAACCCTCTCTGACCAATCCATTTAATGTCTACATTTGGCAAAGCAAGGTCTCTCACCATACCTGTTTTCTCTGCAAACTTTTCACTCCAGAAAACATAGCTGTGCCCTACAATCCACACTGTGAACATCTTCCAAGGAGATCTGGATGCACTCAGGAGGTGTAATTCAGTAGAATGGGAAAATGAAATGAAAGACAGTTTGGAAATGGAGGAATACATATTTTTTTCATAAAAAAAAGAACTGATTGGCTGTTTCATACCATTCTAGAATAAAAACTAGGCTGCATGTGTAAATTAATAGAAGCATGTTTTGTATTGGTACAGAAAAATGTGTTACCAAAGAACAGTACTTTGGATTTGCTGTTAGGTTTGAAAAGTCAAGCACTCTTGCTCTGTGGAATTGAAACATTGTTTGGCGAACTTCTGACCTAACTCCACACAGCAGTGTTCCATGAGCTGTTGCTTTGGTAGCAGGCAGAAGTCAAGTTGGGGGAAGGGTACTAGGCAGAAGTCAAGTTGGGGGAAGGGTACTTTTGGAAAAGGGTTGGTTTTCAACCAATAGAAAGAGAATAGGAGAGAGGTGTAAAGAAAAGAGATCCTGGCTCTGATAATCTGCTGTTTGAGTGCCACATTTCTTTCACAGCTAACTAATTTTAAAGGTGAGTTTAGAGTTTGAGAGGGGATGTATATGGTAAATTAAGAAATGAATAATAGAAATGGAATTCCTTTTGTTGAAGTTTTGTTTATCATTTTCTGTTTTGGGAGAAATTTAAATGTGAGGAACATGTAAAATAATATGGACTATGTTTTCACGATAAATTAAGGTGTACTGGTATAAAAAAAGAATAGTTTAAGGGTTTGAGGTTGGACTCAGTAATGCAAATACATTCAGCATCACTAAGGCTGGTTGCCCTTGCTGGAATGTAGGCAGTCACCCAGGTTACACATGGTGGTGGTCTGAAAAAGCAGTTTGGACATGTGCTTTTAAAAAAATCTGAAAAGTGGATTCATAATGTGTCAGTCTGTAAAAGTGATTATCACTTGTCAAAAAAAAGAGCAGTAGGTGTGCTTTCAAATTGGCAAAGAAATTTCGTTTTGTGACTAATGTGAAAACATGACTCTGTGTGCAAAGAGGAATTATAGGCAGAGATTTATTGCGTATTGCTCTGGTGATTTCACAGTTGCATTAGATGGAAAGGGGGAGCCATTTTTTGGTGCAGAAGCAGACTCTTAGCACACACCCAGCTGCTTACCATGTTGAATCATGCACAGTATTTACAAGCGAGTGGGGTTTGAGGTTTCAGTCAGTAATGCAAATACATTCAGCATCACTAAGGCTGGTTGCCCGTGCTGGAATGTAGGCAGTCACCCAGGTTACACATGGTGGTGGTCTGAAAAAGCAGTTTGGACATGTGCTTTTAAAAAAATCTGAAAAGTGGATTCATAATGTGTCAGTCTGTAAAAGTGATTATCACTTGTCAAAAAAAAGAGCAGTAAGTGTGCTTTCAAATTGGCAAAGAAATTTCGTTTTGTGACTAATGTGAAAACATGACTCTGTGTGCAAAGAGGAATTATAGGCAGAGATTTATTGCGTATTGCTCTGGTGATTTCACAGTTGCATTAGATGGAAAGGGGGAGCCATTTTTTGGTGCAGAAGCAGACTCTTAGCACACACCCAGCTGCTTACCATGTTGAATCATGCACAGTATTTACAAGCGAGTGGGGTTTGAGGTTTCAGTCAGTAATGCAAATACATTCAGCATCACTAAGGCTGGTTGCCCTTGCTGGAATGTAGGCAGTCACCCAGGTTACACATGGTGGTGGTCTGAAAAAGCAGTTTGGACATGTGCTTTTAAAAAAATCTGAAAAGTGGATTCATAATGTGTCAGTCTGTAAAAGTGATTATCACTTGTCAAAAAAAAGAGCAGTAAGTGTGCTTTCAAATTGGCAAAGAAATTTCGTTTTGTGACTAATGTGAAAACATGACTCTGTGTGCAAAGAGGAATTATAGGCAGAGATTTATTGCGTGTTGCTCTGGTGATTTCACAGTTGCATTAGATGGAAAGGGGGAGCCATTTTTTGGTGCAGAAGCAGACTCTTAGCACACACCCAGCTGCTTACCATGTGGAATCATGCACAGTATTTACAAGCGAGTGGGGTTTGAGGTTTCAGTCAGTAATGCAAATACATTCAGCATCACTAAGGCTGGTTGCCCTTGCTGGAATGTAGGCAGTCACCCAGGTTACACATGGTGGTGGTCTGAAAAAGCAGTTTGGACATGTGCTTTTAAAAAAATCTGAAAAGTGGATTCATAATGTGTCAGTCTGTAAAAGTGATTATCACTTGTCAAAAAAAAGAGCAGTAAGTGTGCTTTCAAATTGGCAAAGAAATTTCGTTTTGTGACTAATGTGAAAACATGACTCTGTGTGCAAAGAGGAATTATAGGCAGAGATTTATTGCGTATTGCTCTGGTGATTTCACAGTTGCATTAGATGGAAAGGGGGAGCCATTTTTTGGTGCAGAAGCAGACTCTTAGCACACACCCAGCTGCTTACCATGTGGAATCATGCACAGTATTTACAAGCGAGTGGGGTTTGAGGTTTCAGTCAGTAATGCAAATACATTCAGCATCACTAAGGCTGGTTGCCCTTGCTGGAATGTAGGCAGTCACCCAGGTTACACATGGTGGTGGTCTGAAAAAGCAGTTTGGACATGTGCTTTTAAAAAAATCTGAAAAGTGGATTCATAATGTGTCAGTCTGTAAAAGTGATACAATTACATTTTAATTATAAATTAAATTGTTGGGTGAGACAGGCAAGTGAGAAATTAGAAGGTCTCTTTCTTCCACTTTATCTCAAAAAGATTTTTAAAAATTAGTTATTAATTTCTCAAGGATCTTGAGATGTGGTAATTGATTTTTAGTGTTTTTAAAAAAAAATAAAAAAAAATACGCTTACCGTGCGCGTACGGTAAAAAAAAAACAAAAAAAGTTTCAAAGAAAAAATAAAAAAAAGTTGAGAGGTAAGGTTGGCTCTTATAAGAGCCGTTGGGTTCATACAGGGATGGAGGAAAGAAAGAATGGGAGTATTATGAGCGTCTACAAACATGCTGGTCTATCTTATTGTTAATAAGGGTAAGACTGATCTCCCCAAAAACCATAAGACCACCACATCTTGTACACCTCATTTCAACCCTCCCAAATCGAGGGTTGGTGTCCACAGGAAAAGAAGAAGGTGATGCTCCAACATCAGAGGAAGGGCTCAGCTGAGCTGCCGATGATGTACTCGGCTGAGCATCTGAGGCTGGGCTCTGGTGACTTACTGAAGAGTTTTCTCCAGTATGTCGAGCAAAGGTCCTTGGGTGTCTGTCCTGGAGGTGTCTCTTCATAGAGTGATTTCCAAAGGAATATTTCTTCCTTGGATTTCCTCTTGATAAAACACGACCACAAAGTATGCAAGTGACCAATTGAGCATTCACCTATTTCTCCCCCTCTGGAAAAGTGAAATACTCCCATACAAAAGAAGTCTTTTGTTTCCTCCTTCTCTGGATCATGGTGGTGCTGCTAGCCTCACTCTCAGAAGAGGTCTGCTGTTCTGCCATTGTATCCCAATGTCAATCCAACTCCTGCTCCTAGAGAATCACAAGCAGAAATGAGGGGAATGGGTGTGGTGTGGGAAGAATCTGGAACTGAAAGTAGTTTCAACCAATCAAAAGTGTTCTTTCAAGCAGTAATGAGGGGAATGGGTGTGGTGTGGGAAGTTTCTGGAAGTGAAAGTAATTTCAACCAATAAAAAGTGTTCTTTGTAAGTCACATGACCTGCCGTGCGCGCACGTGACGCTTACGGTGCGCTTACAAAGCGCGTATGTCACACTCGCGCATGCGCATTACACGCCCCTGCGTAACCGCGACGTTGCTTCCGGGTGTACGCGTACGTCACGCACGTATTGCGTATCGCGCATGCGCATTACACGCCCCTGCGTAACCGCGACGTTGCTTCCGGGTGTACGCGTACGTCACGCACGTATTGCGTATCGCGCATGCGCATTACACGCCCCTGCGTACCCGCGACGTTGCTTCCGGGTGTACGCGTACGTCACGCACGTATCACGTACGCACACCGTACTTATGACATACGAAGCGCGTACCGTCAGCTTACCGTACGCGCACGGAAAAAAATGCATAAAAAAAAAAAAACATTTCCATAATGCAGGATATAGTACATATATTATTTTATACAAAGGCTTACAAAAAATGACAAAAAAAATTTGCATTTAAAAATCCGTACAAATTCACTGAAAAAACAATAGGTTTCAAACATGTTATAGTTAGGGATTAGCATTTAAAAAACCTTACAAATTCACTGAAAAAACCATAGGTTTCACACACGTTATAGTTAGGAATTAGCATTTAAAAAACCTTAGAAATTCAATGAAAAAACCAAAGGTTTCACACATGTTATAGTTAGCTGGACATTTCACTCGTAAAAAACCAATGAAATTTCCCCATTATAGTTAGTTCAGCTAACTATAACTCGCGCGCCCGCAATGCACTACTGATGACGTCACATATTACATCACTCATGACATGGTCACTGACATCACTCATGACATCACTGATGACATCTCAAATGACATCACTGATGACATCACTGATGACATCATCCTTGTGAAAGAGTAGCAGACCTCTTCTTCCCCTAATATAACCTTTAATACACACATTCAAAAATAGAAACTAAAATGTACAAAATAATGAACATATCAATATCAGTTACAACAACCTATTCAGTAATTCGAAGAACCACATACACATCCACTCATTCACCAACAGTCCTCTACAGTCACTCATACATGTACTCACTCATCATATGTATTCATACACCTATACATCCTGTTACACAACGCCACTCATCCATAGAGTTACTCACACACATAGTTACTCATGCTAATAAAGAATCAAACATCCATTTACTTGCATATACAGTTATACACACACCACCACACCTACTTCTACAGAAACTTACACATACTTAGTCTTTTAAACAATCACTTATAGAAACACATACTTATTCATACAGGAACTCTTTCAATCTCTCACTCTCACATATACTCACTTATATACACCAATAGTCACATATACTAGTTAAAAAGAAATGTAGTTACTCATGGAGACACTATTGAGACAGTCATTCACTCACTAACACACCCATGCACACACTCATCCACCCATACAGTCCTGCACACATGCTGTCTTCAACACATACAAACAGTGAGTCACTCATTCATGCACCTATGCACTACGTAATACCCCCCACCGAACCATACAGACACTCAGACACTCATACTGACAAAAAACCAACTAATAACCTATATAGACACTCATGTAGCTACTCACCAACCCATGCAGCCACTTATACACAAAGTAAGAAACTGATACAGATATTTTCATATTTAAAGATTACTCAGTAAGCCATTTATTCACTATGATACACTTAATCAGTCAGTTACACTAAAAATACCAATTTATTCTTCCATTGACCTTGAGATATACATAAATATAAAACATATTTAATTTTCAGAAAAACACACAATCACAAGGATGATGTCATCAGTGATGTCATCAGTGATGTCATTTGAGATGTCATCAGTGATGTCATGAGTGATGTCAGTGACCATGTCATGAGTGATGTAATATGTGACGTCATCAGTAGTGCATTGCGGGCGCGCGAGTTATAGTTAGCTGAACTAACTATAACGGGGAAATTTCATTGGTTTTTTACGAGTGAAATGTCCAGCTAACTATAACATGTGTGAAACCTTTGGTTTTTTCATTGAATTTTTAAGGTTTTTTAAATGCTAATTCCTAACTATAACGTGTGTGAAACCTATGGTTTTTTCAGTGAATATATATATATATATATATATATATATATATATATATAGATAGTTATAGTTAGGATCGTGTTTCCATAGGAAATCTGAAAATTCTATTTTGAATAACTTTTGCGCCGGTTGATGAATCCTCGCGAAATTTTCAAAACTAATGGGGCGCTCCGTTCAGCTCCTACCCTGAAAGTCTCGGGGTGATTCGCCAAGTAGGGGCCGAGAAAAAAGGGGGGTCCCAAAACGCGTTTTCCCCATGCATTTTCCCATAGGACCTTTAGACACAGCTACAGCCCGAACGGCTGAACAGAATTACTTGAAATTTGGCAGAGAGGTAGCCATAAGGTCAAGGAAGTGCCTTTTGCAGGTCTGGTGTAAATCTGTTCAGTATTTCCTGAGAAAATAGCATTTAAAAGCATATCAATATCTATACGCGCGCGAGCACCGTGCGAGCACCCTAACTTGCGCAAGCGTAATTCTGATTGGTGGTTACATGTTAGTCAACGTTCGAATCGGTCGAAATCAGGAAGTGTCGGCCGCCATTTTGTTTGTTTTCAGTGCGAGAGTGAAAAAGGAAGGTGGCGAACGTGAAAAGGGGGCTGGGTAGAGAGTTCCTGACCCCCTGGCCTTTGTCAGGGGGTCCCTGAAGGACCCCGAAGGCAGAAAAAAAATCGCGGGTTGCGTGCACCGTGAGCGCACGGTGAAAACCCCCCAAAAAATTTATTGTAAAATAAATATATCAAAAAAATAATAATACATAAATAAATTAGCATTTTAAAAACCGTACAAATTCACTGAAAAAACCATAGGTTTCACACACGTTATAGTTAGGAATTAGCATTTAAAAAACCTTGCAAATTCACTTAAAAAACCATAGGTTTCACACATGGTATAGTTAGGTGGATATTTCACTCGTAAAAAACCAATGAAATTCCCCCGTTATAGTTAGTTCAGATAACTATAACTCGCGCGACCGCCATCACAAGGATGATGTCATCCGTAATGTCATGAGTGATGCCACTGACCATGTCATGAGTGATGTAATATGTGACGTCATGAGCAGTGGATTGCGGGCGCGCGAGTTATAGTTATCTGAACTAACTATAACGGGGGAATTTCATTGGTTTTTTACGAGTGAAATATCCACCTAACTATA
This sequence comes from Triturus cristatus, assembly GCF_964204655.1. Classification (NCBI taxonomy): domain Eukaryota; kingdom Metazoa; phylum Chordata; class Amphibia; order Caudata; family Salamandridae; genus Triturus; species Triturus cristatus. The sequence goes on along the minus strand of NC_140593.1, from coordinate 525,556,512 downwards.
ACGTGTGTGAAACCTATGGTTTTTTAAGTGAATTTTATATATATATATATATATATTACCTTCTGGTGGTTGCCAATTGCTAGTTATAGTTAGGACCTAGTTTTTTGACAGAGAGTTTTTTGTTTTGCTAATAACTTTGGTGGCGTTTGACAAATCATCACAACATTTTCAATAGAAGTTTCCTGGTCACTTCAGCTGCTATGTGTAAAGTTTGGGGTGATTCGTCAAGATGGGGGCTGAAAAAAAGGGGGTACCAAAACACGTTTTTCCCATGCAATTTCCCATATGGATTTTGAACATGACTACAGCCTGAAGCACTCGATGTAATTACACCAAAATTGGCAGAAAGCTAAATCTTGGTCCAGAATGAAACCTTTTTGTAATTTGGTGTGAATCCATTCAGTAGTTTTGGAGTTATTAAAGAAAAAATATTTAGGGACGCAAATCGTCCTCTGATCCGATATATCTCAAAATTAGATCTGATTGGCTGCCAACACTTCAACTAGGAAGTGTTGGCAGCCCCATTGGGACTCAGACAATTTTGTTGTGATTTTGTGGAGGATCTGGGAATTTGCAACAAAATTGGAAAAAAGGCAGGTCTCGTGGGGTTGAATTTAATATGATAATGGAGAGAATGGTGCATGTAGCCCTCCTCCCCATGCCATATTAGACCCCAGTGACTACTACTTCCCCAGTGCCAGGCCATTTTCAGGAATGGGGAGGGGGCCATGCACCTCCCCTCCCGGGCCAAACTCAGCCCCGTGAACCACCACCCCTCATGGCCCAGCTGCTCATTTTGAAATAGAGGGGGCCACGCTGCCTTCTCTGAGAACCAATAATGGCACTATGGACCGCATCCCCCAGGGCCAGGCTCAGCTATGCCCTGGGGTGCCAACCGCCGGAGACATATCGGTTTCCCTACCTGCACTAGTGCAGGCAGGGAAACCTCTGTTTGCTCTTGCTTGGTGGTAGCAATTTAAAGCTCCCACCAGGTGAGAGCAAACAGTAAGTCCACTCCCAGTGGTTAGGAGCAGGAAAAATGCTCCCGCCAGCTGGGAGTAGGCTTTTCATCTCTCTCCCTCCCCGTGGTCAAGCGAGCAGGGAAACAGATGAAAAAATTGCTCCAGCTTGCAGGGTGCAGCATTGTTTGTTGCTCCTGGTGTGCGGGAGCAATATCGGCTCCCGATGGAGGCAGGGTGCTGACAGAGACTGCGGTGGCATTAGGGCTCCCCCGCGGTCCGCAACAAGAACATGGAGGGTGTCCTGCCTGGGCACCAGGGCACCCACCCTTAGTTGGTGGAGATTGCCCTCTTTGTAGTCTCATTCTCTTCTCTAGACAAGGAATCAGGTTATCACAGATTTGGGAATGAAGACGCTCAAGGAACATCACATTGCCGAAATTACATGCACACAAGGTTAAGTGAAGACATTACCTTGTGGCACTTTATGCAGCTGTAGTGTAGAATATGCACTAGATATTTACCGAATAAGATAGCACTACCTAATTAACCACTAGAAAATACTCCAGTTGGATAGACATTTTGTGCAAAACTGTGGACTCTTCTTGGATCAAATTAGGTTTAATTTGCGCTCTGATGCTCATTTCACAGAAATAAAACCTCAATGGGAAGCACTTACAAATATAAGCATAGCAGTGTCCCAAGTTGAAGCTCCACTTCTGTAAAGGAAAAATTATCCTAACTTCTTGGGCTTGGGGAAGGCAAAGCAAATGTGTTATCTCTGCAATTTCACGTTGAAAAACAATCTGAAATCCTTGATGGAGGTGAATGCATGTTAAACTATTGGAGTGCAATCAGTTCTCTAGCGACTGTGATGAGTGGTTTCTTTCTTGTCATCTCCTGTGAGTGCAGAGTCCATGGTTCTCCCTTTTAGTTACCTTGAGTATGCTAATGCCCAAAATCATCTGCAAGCTCCGCCTGTTTGGTCCCACTCGATTTTCCGTAGTAATATGCAAAGGTCTTCCCACCTTTCACCACGTTGATTGACAGCTTACCAAAATACCCCCAAGCATGTTTGCCGCTGATTTTGGTGATGTGTTCTTGATGCAGAGGACTATGAGGACATATCCACCAAACAAAGAAGCACTTACTTCATATAGTTAAGAGGATGTACCCTTGTTTGATTGAAATTCCCCTCTTTGTAGTCAGGCCTCTTTTTTAGACAATGATTCATGATATCACAGATTTGTGGATCAAGACACTTGAGGAATAATTACATTGCCAAAATAACATGCACACAAGGTCAATTGGAGATATTACCTTGTGGTCCTTTAAGCAGCTGTTGTGCAGAATATGCACTACACATTTATCCAACGAGGTTGCACTTACTAATTAACCAGTAGAAAGTACTCAAATTGGGTAGACACCTTGTGCAAAACTGTGGACTCTTGTTGGACAAACAAGCAGATAAGATTTCGTTCTGGCCCTGACGCTCATTTCACAGAAATTAAACCTCATCCATTACGCAACTGTACTGTACTGTAGCACTAGACCTTTACTCAACTATGTACCACTAACTAATTAACCAGTAGAAAGTACTCCCCTTGGGTAGACATTTTGTACAAAACTGTGGACTCTTGTTGATTAAACAGGCAGGTGAGGTTCCATTCTGGCCCAGTCACTCACACAGCTACTGACACACACAAACAGCTACCCAGACACCCACCCACGCACCCATATAGTCACTCAAATCCACTCAGAGACCCACACAGCCACTCATACACCTACTCACAAACCCAGTCACACACACACACTCCCTTACACTCCCATAAAACCACTCACACACCCATATAGCCACTCACACACCCACTCGCACAGCCACATAACCACTCATACACCCACTCACAGTCCCATACAGCCACTCACACACCCACAAAACCACTCACACACCAACTTACCTTGGGTCTTCTTACCATCAAGTGGTACTCAGTCAAACTGAGGATGAGTGCTGGTGGTAGATACTGGTGGTGATGGCGAGCTTCGTTATGAACTTACTTAAAGAGGTACATTTCTCGAATCACTTGGTGGTAATTAGACCAGAGGCAAGGGTAAACCCAGGAGGACAGTACTTACTGTTTGAAATCCATATGGTAATTATTGTTGCCGCCATGCGAAAAGCTACCAGTCACTTGTGGGCTCAAATAATTGGTAACACTTGTATTTAAGGACTGAGTACCAATTCTATTATTGTTATAATTGTCACTATGTGATTTTGAACAGCAGACTATTAAATGTGTGATAATGTTAGCTTCAAGCTATTATTATTCCTAGAGGGCAGGGAGATCTATAAGTTATCAAGATGAGCCCACTTGGGTCTATTTCTTTAATGTAAAACCTCGGGATGTACTTGGTTCCCTCACACTGAAGGATAAAAGCAGCATTAACTACTTTGATAGTTGATGTAAAGGATGACCCAGCATGCATATTTTATAAGCTTGGAAATATTATAATGCACATCGTGATTTGGTTTTCCACCTTAATATGGTGGAATACATATATGTGAATTGATTAGTCTGTTTTAATGTTGATGAAAGCAATGTTGCATATGATTGGTTTAAAGTTATTTAAATACAAAGCAAAGTATTGATGCCACTATAGTGAAAAAGGCTTTTTGCCGAAACGTGTTGATAGCCTTAGCCAAAAAAAAACTTGATTAACTAACTTTCGCTGGTGTGCTGGTCTCTTAATTGTGTGTTTAAGAGGTAAACTTCATGTTTTATGCGCAGTTGGGAATGCATTGCCGGTACCATCGAAGTTCAGGAGCATGCTGGAACCACAACATTGAGGTGTAAAGAGGATATATATTTATATATACACAAAACAGGAAGGAAGGAACTCTGGGTAGTTCACAGATTTAGGTGGAGAGAAGCTCCTTTAAATGGAGCACTCTACAACACCAATGACACTCTGAATCTGCTTACTTCAAATGTCTGTTTTTCTAGCAGTTTCAAGCATAGGTTTGCACAGTGCCATCCACACTGAGCTTGATAGGGACAAAGTATTTTGGCATTTTTACAGCAAAGTTTTTCAGCATGGGATTAGCACAGTGCCTTCCACATCGAGTGAAAAAATGATATATTTGGAATTAGATATAGAAAATCTATATGTACTTACATTTCAGCATTTTGGAATTGATATTTTGTTTTTGATATTTGTATACCTTGATATTCTAGCTGCTATAGTCAGGGTAGGGTAGGCATATGATTTACTATGTGGATATTCTGAATGCATAACATGATTGTTAACTTTCTGGAAGAGCCTTCTATATTTCCATCTGTAGAGTGCATCGTGAGAGTGTTTTGGGTGGAACAGAGCTTCAGAGTGTAGGTGAAGGTCTAGAGGAGGAGAAGAGGAGTTGTTTTATTCCAAGATTACTATAATGCTCCAAACATCACAGTGGAAAGGTTGGAAAAGCCTCTGGTGAACATTGGGTTGAACATTGCACTTTGACTGTTGGGAAGTGCCACAGAAATATTAGTTGGATAAAGAACATATTGTGATGCTAACAATGCTTCTGCCATATTTGGTGTGGTAACCATAATCTTCTTGATTAAGCAGAATGAGCCTTTTAGAGCAAGGATTAATTCCATCAGGTAACAGTCAATTAATTGACAGGTTATGACAGTGGTACTTAACCTGTAGACTAATAACCCCTGGGGGTCTGCAATTGCTTGGAAAATTAAATATTGTTAACAGATTATTAAAGAGTATATAAACTAAGAAGTAAAATGTAAAATTGAAGTTAATATCCTCAGACTGATTTGTTGGAGCAGTGTAGGCAAATCAAACAGAATATAGAACAGGCGGTGGGAAGCCACAATTGAATTTAGAAAAGCTCCAACTATTTCAGTAAAATTAAAACGTGTATTTTTTATATTTGTGAATTAAATAAAATATTCAATTTGTTGTATATTTGTTTGATGAATGCTTCTTTCTGTATTTATATGCATTGTTTTTCAGATACAATCTTCAACAGTGCTTAGCCAGGGTCCCTGGATTTCCAATAATGATTTGGTGGGTGTCCCTGGATTACTGTGATGGTTAAGTGGGGTCCATATAAGTCAAAAGGTTAAGACTGTCTGGTTTAGGAATTGTTTCTCAATATTTAGCACAGAAAATAATTGTAATCTGCTTCTATTTCAGATGCAGTGAGAGTTATAGAAGCCACATTGATTTATGATTTCAACATGGAAGGTGCAGCATCGGTCTTCTCTGTCTTTCACCCCTCCCCATATCACAAGGCTGAAGTCAGCTTTGGTATATGCATTCAAGGGATTAAGGGGCCACGCATCAGTGAACCTAATCGAACCACTGAGAAGAAATGAACACTTAGGGGGCTTATTTAATTGATGAATTCACCCAGTGTCAGCCATGCATGGACTTGTGGAAGATGAAGCAGGCTGTGAGACCATGGAAAAGGACAAAGGAGTCACAAGAAGGATACCAACATCACTTCACGTGCACAAGTGGAGAGGGGCACCATTGAATAGTAGTTGACACATCATATGCATACTGCTGGATCACCAGAAGAGGTGGTTAAGCAGACACCTCATCCAGCACCAGATCTGTGCACACAGGCATTGCTTAATTTGAGCTAGTGGTTGCAGATGGGGCTAAATAGCACTCATTTTTGTCAACAGTGGCCCCTGCAGGTAAGCGTGGTAGGGTATGGGAGGGATTTCACCAGACGATGGAATATGATTTATTTATTTATTTAATGTCCCTATTCCGTCGTCTGTCGACTTTAGCCCCCTCCCTCCCCGCTTCACCGCGCTTACCTGCACAGACCGCCTCTGATTTTTGGAGACTGGCATTAATTTTTCCTCCAAAAACTTTGATCCAGAGGAAGAGAGGGAAAAAAACAAAAGGGGCAAACAAGCAGGGATAGAAAAACAGTGGTAAAGAGAGAAAGCAGGAATGAAAAACAGCCTACAAGAATGAGGCAAAGAGGAAGGGAGCGTCTGGTGGTGGATTAAAGAGGCAGGAGGTGGACACAAGACTACACAGACTTGGTGGTCAGGCACCTGATCTACGATATTGCCGACCACAGGTTTCTGAGCAAAACTTAGGGCCCTGGATCTATACTTTTACAAATTAATCTCTGCTTACAGGGAAGGCGCACGGCATGGCGCAATAAATGAATCCTGAATAGTGAGTATACTGTGGCAAAGGAGGCCTCAGAGGGTCCTACACAAGGATGCTGGAGACAATAGAGTGAGAGGGATGAGATGGCACAATGTGCACATGAGCTGCAATTGGTGACCTCTGAGCAGACCAGTGAATCACTCTGGCCCCAGAACTTCTACTTTGAGAGTCTGGCACCACTATCCCTCTGCCATGCACCCATGGTCAAAGGGGCATCATGGCATCCTGTGCACCTCCCACGGGTGAACCTGCTCATCTCTGTGGGAGAGAAGGGAACGTTTTTCTTCATAAACTAGATTGTATGGCAATGGGTTCATGCTGGTTGTAAGACGTCTTGCTGCCATTTTCCACATTATTGACGCCCAATTATGTTCTGATTTATTAGGCACATTCCAGCTATACCGTCAATTAAACTCCTTAGCAATGTGTCCACTGTTCATCACATTAATTGATTGTTGTGTTGAGTTTTCTCTTGGTACTGCTGCTAACTAGAACTCTTTTTTTTTAACCTTCAGTTAGGAAAATTTGACGCATAACCCTGAAATTTGTACTCTTCATCTGCAGGTTGCGCACTCACAAATTGCCGTACCTAGTGCATCAACACGCTGAGCTATTTCACCGTCAGGTGTTCTTTCTACTGCTTCGGGCGATATGCACATCTGCATAATGACACTGTAGCTATGTTGTTATGGAGTCACTAAACAGTTACTTTTCAGCAATCATGTCCAACCTCACGAGCACAATCCCTATTTGAACCTGTCTGCCTTGGTCGGGGTTTCAAAGAGCAAATCCCGTGACTGACCCATTTCCCTCTCCGTAGCTGGCTTTCTAGTCAATTGACTTCTACCCCACTTTCACTGAAATAGACAGCGCTTTATGAGAGAGCTACTTCCTTAACATTTACAGAGAACCTTAAGGAGGTCTTCCGTGAAGTTAATAAACGCTAGGTCCTTCAAAGTGCCTCATTTCAGGACGACATTAAGTCCCAGATTCACAAAGGTTTGGCGCAGGTTAGAGTAAAAAAAAAATTGATCACACCAGACGCAAAACCTGTTTGGGGATTAACAAACCAACGCAAATTGGTATTTGCATTGGTTTGTATGGAAAAGTAGCGCAAAGCAATGCAAAACACTTCTTTGCATTACTTTGCATCAAGGGGGCATTACATGGGTGGTACATGGACGTTCCCATTAAGCCACCAATGCATTTTGACACAAAACCTCATCTGCTAACATTAATAGACAGGGTTTAGTACCAAAAAATAAGCAGGCATTAAAAGAAGAAATGTTTTTATTACTCCTTGCTTTTTCTGACTTTGCATGTGTGCTGCACTGTACAGCACACATACAAAGTAGGAAAGGCTTTAAACTTGTCTAGCCATGGTATTTTGTACAGGAAGGGTATGATTTCTGTCCAAACCTATGCTAGACTCACACACACCCTTGCATTATGGCACACACACCCTTGCACTATGACGCTAAGGTGTGTACCTGGCACACAGCAGCACAAATCAGCTTTGGTGCTAGGGAGACGGGAGGGGAGTGCCATATCTCTGTGAATATGTTGCTCTCCTGCTCTCTCCCTTTCATGGGTGCTGTGCTGCATTGCATGACACCTTTGTGAATCCAGGTCTAAGCGTCATTCACATTCATCCAGCCACACACTCACTCGGCAGTCCAACCACTCACTCACTGATTCATTCTTTGATGCACTTGCTCATTCATTCTTTTACTTACTTGTTTATTACAGAGTTTTAAAGCACCACATTTTGCCTTTTGGTAACTTCAGAGGACGGACAGGTGCTGTTCAGCCAAGTTTTCTATGTGAGGCGTGATGTGCTGGTCTGATCCAGGTTTTTTTCTTGGAAATATGGGATTCATATTCTTGTTTATTCCAATACAAAACAGGACTACAAGTCCCAGATTACAAAGGAATAATAAACCGAACTAGAGCAACACATCAAGCACGGACCTAGGAGACTTGACAGCTATGCAGACGAGTAAATACAGCGTGATGACAGAGAAGGGATGTTAGGTATAATTGTGTGGGCTGAGTAAATAAGTCAGATTGTTTTCAACACAACACCGTTTTTATATCATTCTTTATAAAGGCAAGACTGTTCTTCCATCCACTCATTCACTCATTTATCCATTTCTGCACCCAGCTATTCACGCATCCAGGCACTTACTCATCGACCCATCGTTGCACTCATTCACCCATTTATTCCTTCAGGTACTCATCCATCACCCATCTATATACTCACTTATCCACCCAAGCAGTTACTCACTCTTTTATCCATCCATACCCCCAGTCAATCAATCAATCAATTAACATTTGTAGAGCGCACTAATCACCCGTGAGGGTCTCAAGGAGCTGAGGGAGCGGGGTGAAGCTACTGCTCGAACAGCCAGGTCTTGAGAAGTCTCCTGAAGGTCAGCAGGTCCTGGGTCTGTCGCAGCTGTGTGGGGAGGGTGTTCCATGTCTTGGCGGCGAGGTAAGAGAAGGACCTGCCACAGGTGGAGGTCGTGTGGATGCGTGGGACGGTGGCAAGGGCGAGGTCGGCGTAGCAAAGCTGGCGGTTAGGGGTGTAGAAGGTGAGACGTTTGTTGAGGTATGCTGGTCCGGCGTTGTGGAGTGCTTTGTGAGCGTGGCTGAGGAGCTTGAATGTGATCCTCTTGTTGACTTGGAGCCAGTGCAGGTCTTTCAGGTGGGCGGTGATGTGGGTGTGGCAGGGTACGTCGAGGATGAGGCATGTGGAGGCGTTCTGTATGCGTTCAAGTCTTTTCTGGAGTTTGGCTGTGGTTCCTGCGTAGAGGGCGTTGCCGTAGTCCAGTCTGCTGCCGACGAGGGCATGGGTGACCGTCCTTCTGGTTCCGGTGGGGATTCATCTGTAGATCTTGCGGAGCATGCGGAGCGTGTTGAAGCAGGAGAAGGAGGAGACGGCGTTGACTTGCTGGGTCATTGAGAGCGATGAATCCAGGATGAACCCCAGGTTGCGTGCGTGGTCGGTGGGTGTGGGTACAGCTCCCAGGGTAGCTGGCCACCAGGAGTCATCCCAGGCAGAGAGGGTGGAGCCGAGGATGAAGACCTCTGCCTTGTCTGAGTTAAGTTTCAGGTGGCTGTTCTGCATCCAGTTGGCGACGGCCTTCATTCCTTCGTGGAGGTTGGTTTTGGAGGTGGAGGGGTTCTTGGTGAGTGAGAGGATCAGCTGTGTGTTGTCGGCGTAGGAGACGATGTTGAGGTTGTGCGAGCAGACGATGTTGGCGAGCGGTGCCATGTAGACGTTGAAAAGGGTAGGGCTGAGGGATGATCCTTGGGGCACGCCTCAGATGATCTTGTTAGCTTCAGAACGGAATGGGGGAGGCAGACCCTCTGGGTTCCGTCGGTGAGGAAGGAGGTGGTCCAGTCCAGGGCTTTGTCGCGTGTTCCTGCATAGTGTAGGTGTGTGCGTAGGGTGTGGTGGCAGACTGTGCCGAAGGTGGCTGAATGGTCCAGGAGGATGAGAGCCACGGTTTCGCCGTTGTCCAGTACGGTCCTGATGTCGTCTGTGGCAGCGATGAGGGAGGTTTCTTTGCTGTGATTGCTGCGGAATCCAGATTGGGACGGGTCCAGGAAGTTGTTCTCCTAGAGGAAGTGAGTCAGTTGCCTGTTGATGATTTTTTTGATGACTTTCGCCAGGAACGGAAGCAGGGAGATGGGCCGGAAGTTCTTGAGGTCCTTTGGGTCCGTTGTGGGTTTTTTGAGTAGGGTGTTGATCTCGGCGTGGTTCCAGCTTTCTGGGAAGGTGGCGGTCTCGAAGGAGCTGTTGATGATCTTCCGGAGTTGGGGTGCGATGATGCGGTTTGCTTTGTTGAAGATGTGGTAAGGGCAGGGGTAGGGTGGTGAGCCGGAGTAGATGGAGTTCATGGTCTTGATGGTGTTGTTGTCGTTGACGTGGGTCCAGATCAGGCGGTTGGTGGGGCTGGGGGTGGTGAGTCTGCAGTGTCGGCGGCTGTAGGGAGGGTCTGGGCATTGAAGCTGTCGTGGATGTCTGCGATCTTACGGTGAAAGAAGGTGGCGAAGGAGTCGCATAGGTCTTGCGACTGAGGGATGTCGTTGGAGCTGGAGCTGGGGTTGGAGAGTTCCTTCACGATGTTGAAGAGCTCTTTGCTGTTGTGTGCGTGGTTGTCGATGCGTTCCTTGAAGGAGGTCCTTTTGGTGGCTCAGATGAGTTGGTGGTGTTTGCAGCTGGCGTTCTTTAGGGCTGCGTGTTTGTCCAGTGTCTGTTCGTGGCGCCACTTTTTCTCGAGTCTTCGGCAAGTCCGATTGGATTCCTGGAGGTCAGTTGTGAACCAACTGGCCTTTCTGTCGTTGCCTCTGTTTGAGGGTTTTTTGATCGGGCGAGAGTGTTGGCGCAGTCGTCGATCCATTGTCTGAGGTTGCGGGCGGCTGTGTCGGCGTCGGTGGTGTCTGTTGGTGGGTCTCAAGCGAGGGTTGTGATGAGCTGGTCTTCAGTGACCTTGTTCCAGCTGCGGTAGGGTATCCATTGCGGGTGGTGGTGCGAGGTGGGTTTCTTGAAGGTGAAGTGGACGCAGCGATGGTCGGTCCAGTGGAGTTCGGTGGTGTGGCTGAAGGAGACGTGGTTGCTGGCGGAGAGGATGGGGTCGAGCGTATGTCCGGCGGTGTGGGTGGGGGTCGTGACGAGCTTGTTTGAGTCCGAGGTTGTCGAGCAGAGCGACGGAGTTGCTGTTGTCGATGTTCTCGAGGTGGAAGTTCAGGTCTCCGAGGAGGATGTAGTCTGTGGAAGCAAGAGCGTGCGTGCTGACGATGTCGGAGATGCCTTCGATGAACTGTGGCCGGGGTCCGGGGCGTCTGTAAACGAGTGTTCCTCTGAAGGTGGTGTTGGGGTCCATGTGGATCTGGAAGTGCAGGTGTTCAGTGGTGCTAGAGGTGTCTGCCGTGCAGGTCGAGACTCTGAGGGTGTTTCTGTAGACAATGGCGATTCCTCCTCCTGGTCTGTTGGTGTGGTCCCTTCTGGTGATCTTGTAGCCATCAGGGATGTCTATGGTGATGTTGGGTGCCGAGGAGGGGTTCATCCAGGTCTCTGTTAGGAAGGCGACATCCGGGGAGGCTGAGTCGAGTAGGTTCCAGAGTTCGATGGCGTGCTTGTGGACGGAGCGGGTGTTGAGTAGTATGCATCTGAGTGGTTGCGTTCTGCTCTGATGGGTGGGGTAGAACATGCAGGTGTTCGGCGGCTTGTGAAGCAGCAGCTTCGGCAGGTGAAGGGTCCGTGGATGAGTTTCGGGCTGGCCTGGAAGCAGTTTGATGATCGGCCGGTGTTGAGTTCGAGGAGGGTGTTGACGTCATAGCGGCGTCGGGTGTCATGGCGTTTGAGGGGGCCAGGGGGTCTGGTGCTGGGCGCGGTCCAGGCGTGGACGGGTGCAGACGGGCTTGCCTTAGGTGCACCTTTGGCGCACTAGCGGCACGTCTGCTGACCGCATCCGCCCGCTGACCGTGCAGCGGTCTCCATGATGTAGGGGAGGGGGAGGGATGAGGAGCTGCGAGGCGGGAGCAGGCGGTATGGGGAGGGGTCAGTGGCGGCTGAAAAAGGAGGGAAGACGAGGGGAACAGAAACGAAAACAAAACTAATACAAAATACAGATGAAATTACAATATCAATAAACACAATCACCATGCACCTGCTGGAAGATGAACCAGGGTAGTATTTAACCCTGCGAAGGAGAGGGGCTGGCTTCTAGGTGAAGCAGAGCACTGCTGAGCTGCCCGGGGGAGTGTGTGCCTTGGACCGAAGTCTGAGGACTCACACGCGCTCCCCCGCAGCGGTCGCCATGATGTAGGGGAGGGAGTAGGGACGAGGAGCTGGGAGGCGGGAGCGGGGCGGTAGGGGGAGGGGTCAGTGGCGGCAGGAAAAGGAGGGGAGACGAGGGGGAACAGAAACGAAAACAACAATAATACAAAATACAGATGAAATTACAATATCAAAAAACACAATCACCATGCGCCTGCTGCAAGATGGACCAGGGTAGTAATGAACCCTGCCAAGGAGAGGGGCTGGCTTCTAGGCGAAGCAGACACTCCCCCTTTAAATCATGCCTCCATCCATCCACCAGTTGACTCATTCTTTCATTCACCGATTGAACCACCAGCAGAACCACACAAGCTCACCATTTAACTATAATATATAAGAACGTCGGGCATATTGTATTTATCAATTTATCAACCTTGCATCGTATTCGGTTTGTGCGCAGTCTGTTAAAATGACGTGATATTATTTTCTATATGTCATACGGCCTTGATGAATAAAGAGTCTGAATATAGTTTTGCACTATTGTTGCACGAGAACAAGCACTTTACAATTCTTATCTGGGTTTTAATTTGTTATATTGAAAGCCTTTGTTGATTGGAGATACAGCCCAGAGAATACATTTTCAATCCTCGTGCTCTTACCAGACAAATAGCCCCAAGTCACAATCTATCAGGATTAATATTTGTCTCCATTTTGAGTTCAGCTGCGCTGGGGGTGCAAAAGTTGCACGCCAGAGACACCACACCAGCAGAGCAGCTCTCGAGTCGGGCATGAAGGAGTTAACGCGGTTCTGTATTAGAAGCGGCAGGCAGGCAGGCTTGCCTGGTGTCAGGCTGAGGTACTGCTCATTGGCAGAGCGGCACTGGAAGAGGCTGGAGACAATTTCAAAGAATGGCAAATAATGAGCAGGTTAGGATGAAAGGACAACTGATTCAATCAGCTGCACGGACGGCTAGAGAGGGTGAGTACACGCAGCACCCGTAGAATACAGAGAGAGGCGACATTATGAGGTGGGAGGCGCTATGTTAGCAAAAACAGAAGTTAACAGCATGACATAATAGAAAAATAATGTGCATGATAAACAGCATGTCAATTAAAACCCCATATGCTTGACAAAGTCTCTAATTGCATCCAACGGAGTAGCGTGCTGTTCCTGCGTAAAGCGCTACACAGCACCTTATCAGTGGTGGAAAGTGCTATATAAATATAAACGTATTATAATAAATAGGTGCGCATGTACATTCTGCAGGACGCTAAGACAGGTTTTCGCAGAAGTGCATCTCTGCTAAAAGAAGGGAAACTTGGACAAAGTGCTGAACTTATTAGGCATTTCAGACAGATCTTCCCAAAATAGCGTGCCAATAACTGAGCAAGCATCCCACAGCGGCGATACCTCGTAGCACGTCCGTCACTTATTGGATCGTTAAGTTCAAGAAAAGATGTGTATCTCATTCATTCTCGGGAACCCGGCTGTGTTTTGGCTCCGTCCTCAGCCAGACACCCTGACGCACCAGAGACAACATTCATAGACTAAGCACCCTGGCTGCAGAGGTAAGTTCATGCAGGGATATTAACCACTGCTGGGCACGTGCCGCACTTTATCAATCTGGCGCGAGCTGTGCGCTTGATGGGGCACGCTCGACGTAAAGCTCGTTTTTAAACGTTCGAAAGCTGGGGCTCGTTCCAGATCCATTCGTTACTGTAAGCGACAGAAGCGCGCGCGAGGGGGAGCGGAAGGGTGGCTCTTGTCCTTGCGCCAGACAGCATCGACTTCTTGCACTGGGATTGGCAATCAGTCTGCGCGAGGTGCTCCGAGTGTGGCTATAGCATTAGCAACTAGGCAGCTAATTGAATGTGGAGTGTTTAAGATATGGTCTTCCTCGCACAAGTATTTATAGTTGAGAAGGAGCATTTAAACCTTCCACTCTTAATGAGCGAGGAAAAATGCATGCTGTGCAGAGACCGATACACTAATTACCCTGCTATAGATTGAAAGCAAATCAAAGCAAATTCATGTGAGATTAATGTATGATTTATGGACCTTGCTGTTTAATAACGTGTTCGCTGATTTCTTTTTTTTCAGTTTTTTTGCTCGTGTAAGGATAAACTGATATCGAACGACCATGGCCGCAGTGGAAATGTGTTCTTTACGCATACTTTGTATCCATGCCTGGGTGAACACGGAAAAGGATCCATGACTCTGACAGCCCCTGACAGAGGGTGGCTCGCAAATCGTACACGTTCGGCGTGAAGCTGACTTCAAGTATTTGGGCTTCCAATGCTCTTGATATAAGTCTCCCCTAAAACCTCTTATCTTCTGTCCATCTTTCATGTCGGCAGCAAATGTAGGATGGAATGGAACATTACTGTTTCAACCAATCGCAGTGCGGGATCCAGAGACCTAAGCAGGTACCCCTTCTCGGTTTTCAGTGTGCTCATCCTAACTTTGCTGGCTATGCTGGTGATCGCCACCTTCTTGTGGAATGTGCTTGTCTTGGTGACCATCTTGAGAGTGAGGACTTTCCACCGCGTGCCACATAATCTGGTGGCCTCAATGGCTATTTCTGATGTAATGGTGGCCGCCTTGGTGATGCCTCTGAGCTTGGTTCATGAACTGAATGGTCGGCGCTGGAAGCTGGGCCGGGTTCTGTGCCAGGTCTGGATCTCCTTTGATGTACTGTGTTGCACGGCCAGCATCTGGAACGTCACAGCCATTGCCTTGGATCGCTACTGGTCCATCACCAGACACCTCGAGTACACCCTAAAAACCCGAAAAAAGATTTCCAACATCATGATTGGCATGACTTGGGTACTTTCAGCGGTGATTTCCCTCTCCCCTCTCTTCGGCTGGGGCGAAACCTACACAGAGTTCCACGAAGAGTGTCAAGTCAGTCAAGAACCCTCCTACACAATTTTCTCAACTTTTGGAGCATTTTACCTCCCTTTGTGTGTAGTGCTTTTTGTGTACTGGAAAATATACAAAGCTGCAAAATTTCGGATTGGATCAAGGAAGACGAACACCATCACACCCATGCCGGAGGTTGTTGAGGTTTGTTGATTTCTCAGCATGCGTACCTATGATCAATGTTGTCTTTGAACAATTCAAGAGCAGTACTTTGTTGCTATGAGACCACAGTATGCATTTTCATGTTGTCTTAATGAATATTATACAGATTTGACTACAAGGTGTTTGCCAGAAAATAATATACAGTGTTAGTAGCCTGGAACCTGGTTGTCACACAGTTTGGAACTTTTGAGTGTGTTAAGTAGCATTGGGCCCCCATATCTCCATATGACCACCATTTTCCAGTGGCCCCCACTACGCAAGGCATGGCGGATTGGCAGACTGTGATAAACATCTGAGAAGTTTTGCCTGATGACTGATAACACAATGGCATTAAAGTTATATTGTGTATTAAAAAATCAATTAAATGCAGTAATGCAAAAAAATATAAAAGGGTGGTTTTGGAGCAAAACATAAACGAGTTAAATAAAAGTAGCGCAATGTAGTGAATGATCATTTGTTGTCAGTGAAATGTGTTGATTCAGGAGAGTGCAAAACCAGAAATAATGTATCCATTTTAGCATACAGTAGGCAATGTCACCTCCATGTGCACTTTACACATTACTGAATAATAAGCAACATACAGATTCTTTGTTCATATGACTGACCTGTGGCGTGACACAAATGATGGGGTCATCGTGCAGAATGTTGTGATAAGCCCTTAAGATGCCAGCTTCCAATATATATTCATTGGCCTTAGGCTGAATGGAGGGGGTCTCAAAAGATTGCTTCTCAGCTCTGTAGGGACTTAAACATATTGCTTTTCTTGCACGCTGCTGCCGCTTTGTCTTTCCCCTTCGAGCAAGAATTATCAAACATCACACCTAATTGGCACTCCATGTGTTCTATATGTTACTGAGGATAATTGCATTTGCAGAAAATTATAGAGAAACACCATCTTGGAACAACGTGAGCCCAAGATTCTTTAGAACGCCCAGTTTTACCTATTTAGTCTGAAATAGACTTCTTCCGGGTCTAGTGCGGAACTGGTAGAAAATGCCTTTGTAAGATATTGGGGAATCAACAAAAGTTTGGACATTAACTGTTAGTTTTCCTGATCAAGGAGTCATCCTGGTTAGTGAAGTGATCTCATATTGCCCTTCACTCCTGGCTCGTGATATGGATACCAAAAAGAACTAAAACCACATGCCTTTACAGTTGTTACCTCCTTCCCCGACCAAACAACTGCTTGGTAATTGGTAGGGAAACCATGATGGCTGTTGACATACTGTGACATACAGTACCAACTTATGGCCTTGGCAATCTCAGTGCTTAACTTGTAAAAAAAATATAAGTACAGAAGTCCAAAGTTGTTTTCAGGGACCACCACCAGAGCTGCACAATGCAATAGTTGCTAAATTTCTAATCTTGATTCTACCTCATACCTCTTTAGATTACAATCCATGTCTCCTTATCTCACTCTTACGGTTCTTCTACATCACTGTTTTCTCCATTTGTCAAAGTTTCCTGTCTTTCCTTCCTCCTTTTTCTTGGTCAAAGACTATTGATGAAAAATGAGTTATTGGGCGCCAACATTGACTGCTAGATTCAACCATTTGCAACCACCTGCACAAATTAAGCACTGACAACCCCTCACAAAACTCAAAAGAACTCTCATTCTCTAAATTTCTCACCTCCCACAAAGTTTGAAAACATAAGTTAAATGTAGGGAAAGGCACAGGAGGGGGGTAACAGGGCGATATCCATAAAAGGGGTTTAACGAGATACGCTGATCCAGTGTTTTCTTGCACTGCAAAAAGCACTCTCTTCCGGTCACAAACCCTTTGCATGCATAGGTTGTGAGCTCCTTGAGTTTCTAGGTCGCACTCGTGTACCCCGTTGAGCAATGCCTCTTAGTAACAATGGTGCTTTGATTTGCAGGTGAAAGAGGCCTCCCATCAGCCCCAGATGGTCTTTACGGTTCGCCACGCCACCGTCACTTTCCAGACAGATGGGGACACCTGGCGGGAGCAGAAGGAAAAAAAAGCTGCCTTAATGGTGGGCATCTTGATTGGGGTCTTTGTACTGTGTTGGATCCCCTTCTTCATCACTGAACTGATCAACCCTCTCTGCTCCTGCGACATCCCGCCCATTTGGAAAAGCATTTTTTTATGGCTGGGGTACTCAAACTCATTTTTCAACCCTCTCATCTACACAGCGTTCAACAAAAACTACAATAACGCCTTCAGGAACCTCTTTTCCAGGCAGAGGTGAGAAGCCATACCTGTGTATCAGTCACACAGCGGGCACACCAACCGAAGGATGTGCCTTCAGGAATTGCCGAAGGATATCGTTATCCGACAACTGTGTTTTTGTTTGATGAGGAACAGTAGCTTCTGACACTACAATGTGCTCAGCGTTTCCCAGTGGTGATCACCGGATACCAGCTTTGACAGCACTTTCTAGGACTTGGATTTGAGGAGCTGTGACCCGTGCAGTAAGAGCGATGGGGCAGTGGGGCCGGTGGTAAATAACAAAAAAATAATTAATTTTCCCTCATCGTCCGTCGAAATCCCCCCCTCCGGGACCCACCAACCCACCGCTCCTTCCTGCATGGGCCGCGGCTGTATTTAAGTAAAAAAAATTAGGTCCTTGACTTTGCTTGATGTATTAGGGACAAAGAAGTGATCCCATGGTCGATTCTCACTGCTGTCAATTTCTAACATAATTTGCTAGTCTCTGGACTCATAACATGATTTCTATGTGTGTTTTCCAAATAAAAGGTGCAAATCCTCATGTGATGCCTGCATTTGGATGCTTTCCATCTTCTATGAGACAATTCCATTTAAAGTTCAATTTTCGTGGGAAAGACTGACAGTGTTAAACTGTTGCAAACCGTTTGTAAGTATATGTAATTAAAAAGAAATAAAACATTAATATCTATGAATGCAGCACACGTGGATTAAAATTATTTACATAATATAATACGTTATTCAGTCCTCTTGTTTTGGAGAAATTGATTTGAGCACAGTATGGTGTTTTTGGTGTATTTCCAGGCGTCTGTTGTTAGAACTGCTTTTCCCGCCTCCCTGCCTGTAATCCACTGTGTTCTGTATAAAACGTCATTCAGGAAAGGGAAGCATGCGTGCAACTGACAATATGGGGCAGGACATGAAGCTAAGTGGCCAAGTTCTGGATGTGCATGCAAGTAATTATACCTAATATCAGTAGTATATTTGCAGCTGAAATTGGACGTGCTCTGGTTTTAATGAAATTTCAGGCTTGCAGACCTAAGGCTGTGTTTGTTTCTCTGCAGGGAACATGACTAACCCAATTTGAAAGAGAAAGACTTAATGAGAGGATTGCTGTGGAGACAGCTATATTTTACAAAGAATGTTTTTGAGGAATTCTGCTCTTTATTTGAAAAAACGTTGGAATCGAACTCTTACAAACACACACAAAAGCATTCTGGACTTTGAGTTCTCTGTTTACACCCACACAGACACACGTTCAGACACACAGACACACTCACACATAGACACGTACATTGTTCTCCTCTCTGCTCTCTCTCTCTACTTTGGGGATGGCATGTTACTCTAAAATCCTGATAGGACCTCTACAGTCCAATTGCAACGTTGACAATAAGACATTTTTCTACTGGTGCCACACATATTCAACATTACAATACTCGCCATACATTAGACAGTCTTCAAAATACAGATTAACATTTTATAGTATATAGCAAATATTTTGACATTTAGGAATGGCTTTTGCAGGAGACACACGCGCTCGTACACACGCACACGCACACACCCACCCACACACACACACGCACACACACGCACACACACACACACACACACACACACACTCTCTCTCTCTCTCTCTAGATGGAGCTTCACAGTGCATAACTAGAACTTTACTTTCTTTGATTACATATCAAAAGGGAAATATTGCATCATGACTTCTCGAAAAGGACATAGAGACAGGTACGCGGAAACATGGTTGAGTGGACACGAATAATGTAAACACATGCACGACTGTCCGCCACAGACAACTCGGACATGCTGCTGCGTAAGCTCTCTCCCACCTCAGACACAAAGACTATATTCAGGGAGGCGTACAACCAGTTTACCTGCTTGAGTACACTTGAGCGCCCTCTACGCCTAACTAGGAAACAGTCATTGTTTTTACATACACATTTTCAGTATCAACACATGCGGTTCTGGTTAACGATTCAGCAAAACCTATTTTTTTGTTGTTTTTTTTGTGTGCAGAGTTTTATATAGCGCGAACTTGACCCGAAGGTATCGGGTATCAGAGCGCTTTACATAGCACCAGTTATGTTACATGAGGACACACATTTATTTTTTTGTGTTAGGCACAGGGAGATTAAGTGATCTGCCCAGAATCACAGGATGTTTAGCGTCATTACCGAGACTCGAACCCAGTTCCCCAGGTCCGAGGTCGAGCGCCCTAGCCGTTAGGATGTTTTAGAAAAATAACACAATGTCACTTCAACAGTGGCTATGCACGAGATCATATCAGCCAATTAAAAGGGCTCACCAGGCTGAGGACCCGTTGCAGATATCGGTGTGTTTGAATGCCTAACGTCTCAAAATGGCTCCCAGGGCCTTTTATACTCCCGAAGCAGATCACACAAGAACCAGTTAGTTGGTTAAAATGAATGACTATTATTAACTGACCCAGAGACAATGTAGTTACATTCTGTATAAATAACCAGCAGCTACAACCACTGATGAAAAAGGGTCTTTCAAGTAGTAATTCTGAATGAATGGGTACTGGAGGGGATCCAGCGCCTGGATACCCTCACGGGTGACAAAAAGCGCTTTACAATTCTACTGATTGATTGATGTTTTGCTTCCTCCAGTTTCCTTCCTGTTTATGTGCTCCCGTCGAAAGGGAGATGTATGCCAAAGAATGAGAGTCTCACAGTGATATTTCTTCAGTGGAATCCTAGTAGTTTTGTAGTTGGCTGGTGATTTTCTCCATCTGACTGGGAAGTAATTGTAAGATGAAGGTGCCCTTGCGATGCTCTGTCTCCTGTTGATTATCTTGCTGATTTCACCAGTTTACATTTTCCCAGAAAAGGTGCCACAGACAAATGGGGCATCCTAATGCAGGACAAGACAGTTACCGTGGTTAAGGAAACCGAGGTAACTCACATATTACAAAGATTAAAAAAGGCTAAGAATACATTTATTGTTTAGTACAAATTGTTAAAACATTGGACACAAAGTGTAGCACTTTTTATACATCTTGCCTTGCTGTAGGGATTCTTTTTTGGGTATGGAAGGCTCACACAACAGGGCTAATAGAAGACTTGTGCTCCTGTCCACTCTACTTTCTCTCAACCCAGCAAAGCAGTAACAATCAACCACCTAGTCACTTGTATGTGCATGTGATCGTTTTTGACCTTTACAAACAAAAGTTAAAATTATTTACACTACAGAAGAGGAATGCAAGATGGGTAAAAGAGAGACGCAGAGTCTCAAGGGAAGAGGAAAAGTTGGTTTAGGTCACAGCATATCATAAAAAAGAGTTAGGAAAGTGGTGTATGGACGAACGTCTGAACCAGAAGACTAATCTAGTGGTCAAACAAGTCTGTGTTGCATGGTGACCAAGAATGAATTGTTGGTTCATCACTTCGGGTGTGACAAGTCAACAAGTGATTTTCTTTGCAGTAATTTAGGCACTGCCAGTAATTTAGATTTTTTTACAGTAAATCTCTTGCATTTAGGGGTGGGTGAAGAATTCCACACCACCAGCAGAGTTCGCAGAGTTTTGCCCAATCCGCACAAAGTACGGAGTTCCGAAAACTCCACAAAGCAACGCAGTGCAGCGTGAAAAATTGTGCACTAGACCTCCTCCCAGTGAGATTTCTCAATGAGGGTGGTCGCGGTGGATCGCAACCACTCGTGTTGAGAAATCTGCTGCTCGTATTGAGGAAGCTGTCGCTCGCGTAGAATATCTACTTGAGCAGCAGAAAGAAGCAGTGCCCTCTGGCGTGACCTATAGAGCATTTCATGCTGATTTTGCAGCGCAAGACAAACTCCTGGTGCTAAAAATCATTAGATTAGCGCGATGTATCGCACTCCGCTTCTTGCGGAAGTCCGCGTAGCATTGCAGAGTTTTTTGGACACTTTGCGGAGTTCCGCGTAGCAGAACTCTGCAAACTCCACCCAGGCCTACTTGCAGTATTCTGCATGGTGTTGTTAGGGGGTGGCAAACCGCAGCTGTTGTCAAGGTACAGATCTCATTATTTGTTCCCCATTATCATCAATTTACCTGGTTGATTGTGGTGCTCATATTCCTCCTTTTAGTGTTGTGTCCATCCTTGTTTGGTTCCATGGTCAGTAGTACAGGATGTGCTGAAAACCTTGTTTCCTGGTTTTGCTAGAGTGGTGTCAGATTTGCCCCTTCTCTTTAGTCTGCAATTTGTCATTACTAAACTGGCCCTAGAAGGGGTGAACTGGCATGTCAGATCTGGATGCCCAAGTCTGCCGATGTAAAGCTGGTTAGAGCGATAAAGGGCAAAAAGTTTCCACGAGGGACATTTTGCTGTTTTATCTGTTTCTCTTGTCATATCTTATGGGCCAGCCCTTGTACGCATTGTTGGTGTGTTTGTGGTTTGCTATAGTGGTTTTCCATTCTTGTGGCTATAAGTGTCTTTTCCGGTGTTCTTAATTTCTCTGCCTCCCTTTCGACAAAGGTCTTAAAATGTGTTTGTGTCTATCTGGAAATCTGCTTTTTCTAAAGTTAATCCATGAGGTGGTTGGTTTCAGTCAAGCTTCTCCTTGTAGTATAAACCTATGGATGCTTTTAGCCACCTCTGCTTGAAGAGTTTAATATGCACATCCTACATCTAGTAGCAGTAAGGGGCATACACCTGGCAGAATACCTTCTTCAAGGTTGGACTTTGGAGAGCACCTGCCTGTTTTGGAGGGTCTTATAGTGGCCAGACCTCTGGTCCATAGAGTGTGATGGGGTGGGCCTGGGTCTGAGGATGAACGGAAGGTCTTTACAAGCCCAGTGGAGAGTCAGTGGGACTCCTGCAGAGCCAAACTTGGGGGAAACTTAGAAAGAATACATAGCTTCTAACTAGTCACCTGTAACAAAGGCCACCTCCAGCCACTCATGCTTTGAGAACACAGCAATTTTATGCTGGTGAAAGCAAAACTACAAGTCCAGGGACACTGTGTTTTTTGGGGACTAAAACAAGAGCTGGTTGAAGGTGGCTTTCGTGGCATTGTCAGCTATTACCACTCCTTTTGGTGGCCAGTGAGGAATCCTCACTGGGATCTGAAAAGAATGAGTCCAGTTGCCCCGAACATTTTGGAAATTAAACCTATTTTTCCTAGGATGGCAGAGACATGTAAAGGCCCTTTTTACCTGAGAGCACATCCCCCATCACATTAACACTAATAGATTCAGAAACTGCTGGTAAAATCACAGTTATTAATCTTCTAGAAGTGTCATGCATGAGCTGTTAAACTTGTGCATACAATATTTGGTGCATATTTGATTGTGCCCAAGACATAAGGGCCCCTTTCCCTTCATTTCATTAGGGCTCAGGGCCCCACTATTACATAGCTCTGCAACCTTATTTAGTGGAAACCATTTTGAGCTGCTAATGAATATTCTCAGTAAAATCGGTAACTATCAATTATAAAGTTGATTGATTTTGCAACAAAAAATGATGAACTATCATTTAGATTGTCCTATGGCTGTGGGGGCAAGAGTCGTTTCCCTTCCTATAATGTCCCTGCGTGCTGGTTCTGCAGGCGTTCTGCAACCGGAACAAAGACTGTCGAGTGTCCCGGAAGTCAAGTGGGTTAGCCCATTAGCTGGTGGCCATTGGTTGCTTTGAGTAAAGCCTCCTGCAGTCTAGTGGTATGCTCCTGCTTTAGAAGCTGGGCATGATGACACTGAAGTGGGAGAGCAAATGAGTGCATTTTTATGTATGCAGTCAGCCACTTAGTATGGAAATGAAATTCCTCCCAATGAGCTTCTTTCGGGAAAGAGTGACAGGTGAGACAGATAATCATGTTTTCGTTGTGCTGAATTATGTTCCAGGGCAGATCCATCTCGGAAACCTTGAATTAGCGAAAAAGGAAAGGATTCTCATTGGCATTTAAGATAAAGGTGTCTGTGTTTCAGTGTGCATGGATTAGACTACATGGGGAAAAGATGCAGATGTTGATGTACATTGCAGTACAGAGGCAAAATATGTCAAACAAAAAGCTTCACATTTCTTATGCTTGTTATTATTTCTAAGCCATGGAAAAGTACAACTGCCACTAAAAAAGACTTCAACAGTCTATCAGCCCACGGGTGCAACCAAGCAAACACATGCTATACAGAGAGCAGAGACTCCTTTGAGATCGGAGCAAAGAGATAATAACTTATTTGGGAGCAAGGAAAATCCATGCAGTAATTGGTACCTTGCCTGGGCCACTGGAATTATGCAACAGGGAGAACAAAATTATGCGGCAAGATTGACTGAGTTATGCGGCCAGAAAA
Organism: Triturus cristatus; assembly: GCF_964204655.1. NCBI lineage: Eukaryota > Metazoa > Chordata > Amphibia > Caudata > Salamandridae > Triturus > Triturus cristatus. The sequence goes on along the minus strand of NC_140593.1, from coordinate 525,532,994 downwards.
GGCAAATTATGCGGCGTGATGCCACACATTTTGTGACAGTCTTACTGAATTAATTTGTCTTTAGCACTGTCTGGGCGTAGATTTCAACTCATTAATAACAGTCTAACACATACAGCAATAGGCAATTTGAAGATGGGAAGTCAACTTTTGTGAAGGGCCTTCCACTGCGCAGCAGCACCTGTTGTTGTGTTTTTAGTATCTTTTGATCTTTGAGCTAGAAACAAAAGTGTTTTTTTTGGTGATAAAATCTTCTAATTATTCAGCAGAGGATGGATTATGTGACAAATGCAGCAAATCAATATTCCTGCGGAAAACAGCGTGCCTGCAGAATTGTTTAATTCCAGTGACCCTTCCTATTGTAATGTTTCATGGAAATAGGTATTTGGCTCTCATTTTTTTGTATTGAAGAATAAAAGTTAGTGCAGGGCATGTGTGTGTTTCAAGAACTGAAGCAGTGTTGGGGAGACTGAGATATAGCATTGCTGGTTGATAGATCTTTTTTTCAGAGTCAATAGCTTCATTCTAATTGAAAATTCACCTGCCTGTACCTATGGCACAGCAGCATAGAAAGAAGTTCAGCGCAGAATCTCTCTGGATGCAGCAGCCTGTTGACTCATTAGAGAGCAACAATCCTACTGGTGATCAGAGTGATAGTGTCACTTTTGTCCAGAAAGTACAAAGATTCACAGTTGTGTCGATGTCTTAGCTTTTGACCATCACAAGTAGTATGTATGTATTTCAAATACATTTATGTATACTTTGTGCACTTTTGGAAAGTATATGAATCCCGATTTGGTTCTTTAATCTTGTACGTCTATGTGAAAAATACTTAATATCACCCATATTGGTCCGGTTAAGGATACGTCAGACAAATTTAAACAAGCACTGGCAAAGCCATTAGGTGTGGCGTTAATATACTATCACATCCAAACATAATTTGTACGTTTAAGTTTTTTCATGTGTTCGTACATTGTGCATCGCTGTATTTGTATATTTTAGCGTAATAAACCCAGACTTATTGGCTTTGCCAGTGCTTGATGGTTTACTCAAACTGTTACTAGATCTCAGTATTGAGTGAAGCACTAGTGCTGGAAGAGTCTTACACAAAGAAGCAGTACCACAAGCTGTTACTTTATGCCCTTCTTGAGTTAGGCACAAATGCTTTAAATGAGGCACAAATGCTTTAAGATGGTTTCACAAAGGTGCAGCACTTCAAGTCATCACTAGATGGCCCCCTCAAGACAGAGAAAAGTCCTTGGTGTGCCTGGCAGCAGTACCAAGGGCCAGTACTAGAGATCCCATGTAAGTCCACTGCTGTCTCCTCAGTCTTAAACACCAGGAAACTAGGAATAGAACAGCCCCCCTTTAATGTTGCCTTGAGTTGAAAGTGAAACTGATCAAAGACAAGTCAAATCGACTGTGGTTTTGTATTGAGCATGGCGGATCATAGGGAAGGTGCTGCTTCAGCACATTATTTTTCATATTCCATTGTAAAAGTCTACTGATTTGTGCTAGTTTTGTATGGCCTAAATAAATATGCCAATACTAGATTTTGATGGTGATTGTTATTATCATAGCACTGAGTGCACCTCCTGTATGTTTTGGAAGAAGCTGTTTAAGACATCCTAATTTTTAGGTTTCGTCTGCACAGCGCTTGCTCTGTGCTTGAGAAATCTATTGTTTTAATATAAACTTAAGAGGGCCTCCTCCCTTTCCTGGCTTCTCATTGGTTCCTGTACATGACACCTACCTATTCCTCATTTCTATTGGCTGTAGCATATTTCCCTGCATTTATCAATGTTTGTTCCTCGTATGCTTCTCTTATCAGTTCCCAGCTGCCAAAATCCTGTTAACATTAATGGAACTATATTTTCATAAAGTTTTTGCCCTTAACTTTCGCAGCATATTTATATAACAATGTATCACTCGGAGAGATTAAGTGATCTGCATAGAATCAGAGGATGTTGCGCAGCGCCGGCCGAGACGAGAATCAGGATCCCCAGCTCTGTCCGCTGCACCACATCCTCTCCATGCCAGTGTTATCTGTGAGGGAGCTCTTTCCTTTCTCCCGGACGATGATTGATGAAAACAGCTCTTTATTCACTACATAGGCAAAACCGATGCATTGCCAATGCTTGTTATAGCTATTCCTAGCCACCTACATGCAGCCATGAGTGGTTGGTGTTGCTGGTGCCGGTGGATCTGTCTTTGCTTCACTCAGAGATGGCTGTCTCGATGTGAAAGTGAGAGATACAATGTTTTGGCCATGTAAGAGTACGGTAGACAATCTAGTCCTAACAAAAACATTTTAAAAAAGCAGAGCAGTGGAAAAAGTAAAACAAGGACTACTTAATGTATGGAATCTATATCTAAAATAAATTATTGAATGTGACAAAAAAGTGTGATAACTGAATGTACTTTTCAGATGTCAAGTAGTCCCTCATTTATTTCAATGGGAACGTGTTCAAGAGGGTGGAAAGATACAGGCAAACAGCCAATAGCATGAGTTGAGAGATGAATACTGCACAGGGCTAATCGAACATGTCGTTGGCAGAGTCTCTAAGCAACTGTTATAGGTGCGCTGACACAATTATGCCAATAGCTGAAGAGAGCTGACAAAAATCCCACTCTCTGTAATTTGGAAATAATCGATCCTGCAGATCTCTGCACTATCAAGATAGACCTAAGAAAAATTTGCGTGTTTAAGTGAACTTAGTTCTGAGGGGTAATAGGTCAATTTTTATGTCTCACAAAACTCCTGTTTCCTGAATCTTCCCGAATCTGTTTGCCGAATCATGAATCTCCTGAGGAGTCTAACACGGTTCGAGGACATTGTGGTTCAAATGCAGCCGTATACAATTTCAAAATAGAAGCTGAAATCCAGGAAAAACTGCAGGAAGGGCGGCAGATCTGAAAGAAGGAGAGCGAACAGAGGATAAGACTTGATAGTGGAGAACAAGTGGAAAAAGATAAGCTAGCACATGAAAGTCCAAAGCAGAATATCTCAGCAGAAGAGTGCAGCTTTGTGTAACTTGAACATCAAAGGCTTGAATGTAGATAGGGGCGACTCAGCATTTAATTGTCTGGACGCTAAGAAACTGATTACACAATAAGTAGGCAATTGAGCAGTTTCTTTGCCCAAATGTAGGTCTTAAAAACTATCCGTCATGACAAGAGTAAATTATATAGTTTTCCATCCATTGCAGGTCGCTCAATAACTACAATGGAAGTTTATATTATTAACATGGGTGAAACCATTGCAGGCCATTCCTTGAGAAAGATATAGGGTCAAATAACATTCATGATTCTTGTCCCAAAAGCACTTTCCACTTTTTAATTAATACTCCCTTATTTATAGTAGCAAATGTGTAATTATATTTTCTACAGTACAAAGGCCTGTTAAGTAAAAAAGCCGGGCTGGATTGAGTTCCCACAAATGACAATGGGACGACGTAACTCACACATCTCTGCTATTAGTATTTTGATAGAAGTGTACATCTTGTTCTATCTGAAAACACACGCTTAATTTTTCAGGCTATCTGACAACAATTGCGTCAGCAGCTGAAGATGTCAGCACAGAGTAACATGTTTCCATCAATTAGCTTGAAGTAGGAGGTAATGTTATAATATCTGGTATTATTCTACAGTGTGTAACAGGCACTTGCATGGCATCATAGGGAATATTGTGGTCTATCAAACTCTCAAGATAAAGGTTGAAGCCCATATAAGTATTTGAAGGTTCGGATCTGGAGATATAAGGCATCCTTCTCTTCCCTTGGGGCATGACCAGACCGGTAAAAATCTGCCTTAAATGACTTAAAAATGGGTTAGAGAAACCTCTTCTTGAGTCGGAGCATATTGTGGTTAAATGAGGACTTTAAAAAAAAAAAGAAAAATGGCATCATAGTTAGGCCTGGGCGAAGCACTACGCTACGCTCGCGTAGTTTGCGAAGTTCGCGCTACTTCGCACTACGCGAACTGCACGTAGCACAGTGCGAACACGCGTAGCGTAGTGTTGCGAAGTGCTGCGGTCATTTTTTGCTTGCTCGCGGTCCTCAACGTCAAGTTGGCGACCGCGAGCAAGCAAAATGACATCCCGGCGAGACTTTTTCCTTGTTCGCGATCAGCAACATCAAGTTGGCGATCGCGAGCATGGAAAATAAACCTCCCGGCGAGATTCCCAACGTGAGGTTTCTCATTGTGAGGGGTCGCGTATGCTCGCGACCGCTCGCGATGAGAAACTACCAGTTCGCGTTGAGAAAGCTGCCGCTCGAGTAAAAATCTACTCGAGCAGCAGAAAACTACAGCTCGCACTGTGCAAGATGCCATTTTCAATGATTGCACAGTGCCGGTTGCTTGTCTGCACTGTGCAATCATTGAAAACAACATCTTGCACAGTGCGAACATGTTACTACGCAGTTCGCGAAGTGCTACGCGTAGCTCGCGTAGTGCGAACTTCACTTTGCGTAGCTTCGCGAAGTGCTACTTCGCGAACTACGCCCACCCTTAATCATAGTGCTGTAACTTGTACAGAGTGATTGCAAGTTGGAGCCAGCACGAATTGTTGGGTAAGTGTATGGACGAGATATGTCCTATTTTGGGTGGGTTGGGTGTGGTACAAAGGTCCTTAAAGAGTTCTCTTGGCGTGATTCTGCAGCCATGTCACTATTCGGCTGTCTTAAAAGACATGTTGGAAAGAGTGCTTTGCTTTGGGCTCTCCCCTTTTTATCCTATTATTTAAAAAAACTTTCATCAAGTTGCAACTGTAATGCACCTCTGACTTCAGTTATTAAAACTCATTGCCTTAATTTAATCAAATCATAAGGGTACCAGAATCGACATCATTTGATCTTTTGAAACCCCATGACACCACTGGAAGTAAACACCAAACATACATTATCTCCATTGTGTAGTTACCGTTTGATCATCCTTTCCTTCGGAAGGTACTTTTTGTTTATTTAGTAATGTTGGCGCCATTTAATGAATCAGCACAGAACTTGCCCAAAAAAGTTTAACTACTTTGGCTTCCTCATGGAAAATTTTGGACCGAGCCATAAAGCGTGGGCCAAGAAAAAGAGCAATTTCCCAAAAGTGCAATTTCCCATGTTAATTCTCATAGAGATCTTTGCTCTCTGATACAGCAAAAATGGCTGAATGGAATTACCATAAATTTGCCATAAAGTGAGAACTTTACTCAGAAAGCATGTGCTTTGGGATTTTGTGTACATCTGTTTACCTGTTTTTGAGAAATTAGTATTTGAAGAGGGCTCGGGGTTGGGCATGAAGATATTAACCCTCAGAAAAAGTTAGTGATCCTGACAGTTGGTCTCCCTTAAGGTACTAAAAAATAGGAAAAAAATTAGACCTCTCTGTTTGCCAAGGGAGCTTCTGCTCCCGATAGTCATTTTGCTATTGGAATCCAGATACTGGTGCTGCAATAACAAATTATCTGATTCAGTAGCTGTAGCACTGAAGAAAATGTTGCAGTCACCATTATAGAACTCAGGGACCTAGCCCCCAAGCCCTGAACATTTTTTGAAAGGCCTAATAAGGGAGCACAGGGTCATGTGGGGAGATCCAAATTAGACCTGTCCTTTAGTTAAAAATATTAAAAATATTTTTAGTCACAGAGCCCACAGTGCCAGCATATCGTTACACTGTTCCCAGTGAGGCTCGCATGTGGTGCCACGGAACTGATGTCAATAATGCAGAACAAAAAAACATTAAACATATACACGCACCCTGTGTCAAACCCCGATTGTGGAGGCTGTAGGCAATGCACAGTTGGGGTTGGCTGCCTGCAGTTGGTTGGCCAACTCACTGCTGTGCACCCCTGAAGTCTGTGCGCTGTGAGGGACTGGATGCCCATGTGGATTGGGCACCCACAGAGAGTTGGGCAGAGGGCATGGCCGGAAGCCAGGTCTTGTGCTCAACCTACCTGTGCACAGCCAAAGTCCATGTGCAGGCGGGGGTTGGGTGCACCAGATGGTGTTGGTTAGTTATCGTTGTGTCCAACCCCCATTGTGCAGGCCCTAAGCCATGCACAGTGGGGATTGACTGCCTGTAGTCAGTTGGCTGTAAGGTCAACTCCCCGCTGTACTGCTGAAGTTTGTGAGGGACTGGGTGCCCATGGGGGTTGGGCACCCACAGGGAGTTGTGCACAGCTAAAGACCATATGCAGCAGGGGTTTGGGTGCACCAGGGGTTATTGGGTAGTTATCGTGAAGACCATGTTTCCATAGGAAAGGTATTTTGTGATTTGCTAATAACTTTTGCACCGTTTGATGAATCTTTAAGAAACTTTCCATAAAAAAGTTCATCCACTTTGGCTTCTTTCTGGAAAGTTTTGGGGTGATCCAGCAAGTGGGGGCTGAGAAAAAGTAGGGCTCCCAAAACATGTTTTCCCCAATCATTTTTTTTATTGGAAAACTAGACATAGCTACAGCCAAAACGTCCAAACAGAATTACACTAAATTTGGCAGAAAGCAAGATCTTGGTCGAGAAAGCTTGCTTTTTGTGATTTGGTTTAATTTCAGTCAGTAGTTTTTGAGACAACAGAGATGTCATGACACCCATTTTAGGATGCAGGCACTCAGTCTCCCATCCTGAAAAAAAGTTTTAAAAAACATATAAGGAGGCAGGGAAGGGATATCTTGCCTGCCTAGGTCTGGTGAGGAGGACTCCATATCGGGCTAAAACATGTTTTAAAAAAAGATTGTAGTGTTGGTCTGCGGTAACATTTAAAAAAAGGAAGATGGCGGATTGACTTTGCCACGGAGTGCAGGCACTTCCGTGCCTTCCATGCCGTACTCCTAAAGATGTAGAGATACAGGAAAAGGCAGTGAAATCAGGAAAAAACACAGATTTACGGTTCTGCTCACCTCATGGACCTTTTAGATGTTTTCTACAGCTTCAGGGGTCTTCAGGCGGCTTTGGCTATCAACACGGTACGCGTGCTGGTGTACCACAGGCTGGCTTACCGGCTTCCGTTCTTCATCCACTTACTGGCCTGGTCTCGTTCCAGCTCCGGCTCCACCTTCGGTTAGAGGTAAAGGCATGGCTCCACAGAAAACTACTGCTGTGAGAGGTGGGCGCGCTGCCGCGTCTCAGCGATTACTGTACCAGGAGGAGTCATAAATCCTTCAATAGCAACACTGGACGAATCTCTACTTGGAACCCAGAAGTGCACGGTAGCAAGAGGGGTCCCTTCCCGAGTGGGGAAGTAGTATTGAGAATTCTACAATCAGGTAAAACTGGGGATCTTTTCCAACCTGGAGAGATATCGGGTCTTTCTGATTCCAAAATAATTAATACTTTGCTGGAGGTGATCCCCTCAGGCCAAGAAAGCATTGGAAGTAGCCAAGGAGAGGGCTTATCAAGATCCTCGACATGCTCAGACATGGCATATGTGGCAGGTAACCTGCAGGAAGCGAATCAAACAGCAGACACAATGTTGCAATTTAATATGTGGGCCAGGCTACATGAAGCCAGTAACAATGTCGCACATTATACCTAATGGTGACCTCTCTAAGACGCAGATCACAGCTGTGTCTTTGCTCCATCAAGCACCAGTAAGCTTGCTGAAGAGAGGCAATACCAGACCAGCTGGTCAGGGGGCTCTGGATTATAAGGAGGATAATACTGAAGAGGGCACCTCTGCTGACAGGATTTACCATACAGCTCAGACAGAAGAAGGACTGCACCAGGCTTCTGGAGGGGCGTATACGTTGAACAAGATAAACAACAGGTTAGCATCAGCTACTACTCCATGGCCTGATTTAGGCTCCCTCCCAGGCCCTATAAACCCCACAGAGGAGGTATATAAGGCACCAAGACCATCCTCCGGGAAAAAGAACGGTAAATCGATCGAAAATAACAAAAACCTTGAAGAAAGCTACTGATTTGTATGGCAGTCAGCAAAATAGCAGCTCTGTCACTCGAACAAAGGCCGCCTTTGATGGTAGCCTTCTGCGTAATTGGGTAAAATCTAAGGGGGAAGTGTAAGCCATGATATCACGGCTGTCAAATCGAGGGTTGCGATCTCCCCAGGAACAGATGACCAAGCCCTCTATTCCCTCTTTCCAAACCCAGTGACAGATGGAGAACAGCTGCCCCTGAATTTAGCCAGGGGGGAAAGGGGAAGTGGATGACAAACACAAGAGAGACTGCCTCAGGACACTGGTTCTTCTTGATAGACTTTTAGTGGAAGATACCTGAAATAAAACACATTTATTAAATTCTTCTTGCCTCAAAACTATGTGGCTACTTTTATTATTGAATTCACCTGCTGAGTATCTTACCCTTCTTTACCAGAGACTTAGCCTCTCTCTATCTGTGTTTGCCTTTATTATTTGATCAGTCTTCAGAGCCTTAATGTCCTAAAGTAAGTACTCTAGCCAGAGTCTTTTCATGTGATGGAAACGCCAAAACGTCAGGTTGTAAGACGTTGTGCCCAATTCTATTCTCAGACACTAACTTGTCTCTTCAGTAATGTCTGGCTGTTCGTATGGGCAACCAAGTTACTCAAATCTCAAAGTTGCTTTTAATGTCTATAGAAGATTGTCTTTAATATACCAAAAGGCAGTTTCTTTGGTCAACCAGGATTCAAACTTTGAAGTATCTCTGCTGACTTTCAAATGAATAATTGAACCAGAACACGCTTACTTAAAAGGGGAGAAGGCTTCTCTTCACAGAAACTCTTCTCCAACTCGAACGTCTTCTCTCTTCGGGAACTTTAAGGCTGACTGGATATCCGTTGACTGAAAACATGCACTGCAAGAACATCGAGAAAATGCACATAAAAATTCACTCTGAGCATACTAAGGAATAGTCTCTGAATACTTCCCTAATAGGAAGATATCTCGGGCCTCATATCGTCAATTGAAAACTCTCCTCAGGAAAAAGTCGGGCGCCTTCAAGACAAGCGACCGTTGCGGAGTTTGAAATCAGTTGAAGTGCGCCGCGCGATTCCCGCGCAGGCGCATTGTAAACAGTGAAGTGTCTCGCGACTGAAACAACTAGACCGAGGACACTTCCAGGAAGTCGAGGGGCTGATCTACCGAAGGATGGAAGAAACGCTTAATCCATATAAAATGGATTTTAGAGAAGTCTTCCAAGTTGGGGCCAATCTCAGCCATCGTGGATACTTTACAGGACTCTGTCGAACTAAGCATGATTTTACATCATCGGTAGAAATAGTAGAGCAAAACCATGGCGTCTTGACAGTATCCCCCACCAAAAGACGTCCCTTCAATCTTGGCTTGGTAGGGTTTTTCCTGTGAAAGTCTCGAATTAGTCTGGGAGCATGAACGTTGGTATATGGCTCCCAAGATCTCTCCTCTGGACCAAAATTCTTCCAACTGATCAAATAATATAGTTTACCTTTTCTGAAGGTTGAATCTAGAATCTCATGTACCTCAAATTCCTCCCTAGAATCTACCACTACTGGTTTTGGGAGAGGGTGGACTCTCAAATTGGGCGGGTTCTTTTTTAGCAAAGAGACGTGAAACACTGGATGTATTTTGAAATGGGATGGCAAATGGATCTTAACTGACACTGGATTTACCATTTTGCTTACTTTAAATGGGCCAATAAATCTGGGTTGGAATTTTCGATTTTCTTTTAGTTTTAGATGTTTTGTGGACAACCAAACCTTGTCTCCAGGTTTAAAAACTGAACTCTCTCTTCTCTTCTTATCAGCCTGAGTTTTATAAGAGTTTTTTGCCTTTTCAATATTCTCTCTAGCTAGAATTACAGATTATTGAATTCTATTTACAAATTCTTCTACTGCAGGAACAGGGCCTTCTTCTTTCTCAAGGATTAAACTGGGGTGTCTACCAAAATTTAAATAGAATGGTGAATAACCAGTAGTGGAATGCTTGGCATTATTATAAGCGAACTCTGCTGACCACACTAATTCTGACCACCCAACTTTCTGATCCATCAAATTAAGTCTGAGGTACTGCTCCAATTCTTGATTGACTCTCTCCGTCTGGCCATCAGTTTCTGGATGAAAACTGGTGGAAAAACGAGCGTCAATCCCTAACTTTTTTGTGAAGGACTTCCAAAAATGGGAAACAAATTGCGACCCTCTATCGGAGACCAACACTTTGGGAATTCCATGCAACCTTACTATATGTTGGGTAAACAATTGAGCCAGTTCGGGAGCCCTAGGGATATTCTTCAATGGAACAAAATGTGCCATTTTAGAAAACATGTCTACCATCACCAAAATAGTGTTAAACCCTTGACTAGGAGGGAGGTCAACAATTAAATCCATTGAAACAGTATGCCAAGGATGTGGCGGAGTTGGCATAGGCATCAAAAGCCCTTGGGGAGCCCTACGATCAGACTTTCCCTGCAAACATCTCTCGCAGGTGGCAACATACTGTCGTATTTGGGGTTTCATGCCTGGCCACCAAAAATTTCTTTCCACCAATTCCAAGGTTTTTTGTACTCCTTTATGCCCAGCCAGAATTTCATCGTGACATAACTTCAAGGCCTTCTCTTGTAGCTCCTTAGTTGGAAGATACAGACGATCTTTTAAGTACGGAAGACCATTCTTGATTTCTCTCTCTGATTCTTCGTTCACCCAGTGAATCATCTTTTCATTTGACATTGTTTCTTGGATTTCTTTTGAAAAGTCAACTTTTAGAGTGGCCACAATAAACTTCTCTTCCGGAATTATTGCCTGCTCCTTTTGATTGGATTCTGGGTAGTCCGAGTTGATTCTTGAAAGAGCATCAGCTTTGACATTACTTGTACCCGGTCTGAATGTAATTACAAAATTAAAATCAGCAAAGAACAAAGACCAACGTAATTGTCTGGCCGTTAATGTCCGAGCTGACTTGAGAAATTAGAGGTTGCGATGATCGGTGTACACAGTGACCTTGTGCATTGCTCCAAGCAAATAATGCCGCCATTCAAGAAAGGCACTTTTCACAGCCAACAATTCTTTGTCTGCAATCGAATAATTGCATTCAGGAGGAGTTAACTTTCTGGAATAATAAGCCACAGGGTGCAGCTGGCCAGTATCCTTGTGACGTTGAGATAAAATACCGCCGATTGCTACATCGGAGGCATCTGCTTCTACATAGAATGGTTCATCTGCTCTTGGATGTAACAGAATCGGAGCTTGCGTAAATGATCTTTTCAAAAACTGAAAGGCTTCTTCAGCTTCTCCATCCCAAATGAACTTAACTCCTTTTCTCAACAAACGTGTGATAGGACTTACTTTGTGAGAAAAATTCGAAATGAACCTTCTATAAAAATTTGAAAATCCAATGAAGCTCTGAATCTCTTTCACACTTTTTGGGGAGGGCCATTCTTGCACTGCCTTCACCTTGGAATTATCCATGCTCACTCCTTCTGGAGATAACACAAACCCCAGAAATTCCACCTTTTCGACATGGAACGCACACTTCTCCAGTTTCACGAAAAGATGGTTCTCAAGTAATCTGGTTAAAATCAATCTGACATGGGTAACATGCTCTTTTATGCTGTCAGAGAAGATCAAAATATCGTCAATATAAACGACAGCAATTCTGTCCAAAAATTCTCTAAGGACGTCGTTTACAAAATGTTGGAATGCCGCTGGAGCATTGCATAACCCGTATGGCATCACTCGATACTCAAACAAACCATAACGGGTTCGAAAGGCTGTCTTCCATTCGTCGCCTGAGGCTATACGAATCAAATGGTATGCCCCACGTAGATCCAATTTGGTGTAGATTTTCGCATTCTTCACTTGATCTAGCAAAACTGAAATTAATGGGAGAGGATATCGATTCTTTATAGTCACTTGATTCAAGGCTCTATAATCAATGCAGGTCCGAAGCTCTCCATTTTTCTTTGGGATGAAAAATAAAGGGGACGAGACTGGAGACTTTGAGGGGCGAATAAATCCATTCGCCAAAAATTTATCCAAATAGCTTTTGAGATATTGATTTTCCGTTTCCGTCAATGCATAAATTCTACTGCAAGGCAAAACAGCCCCAGGATCTATGTCGATCTTACAGTCATAGGGACGGTGAGGGGGAAGTTTTTCCGCCTCTCTTTCATCAAACACCGGCGACAAATCCTTATATTCCACAGGGATCTCTGTTGTTTCTAAAGAGCAAATCAAGGCTGGACGACTAGCTAATTTCCTTGCTGGTGACTCTTCTAACGACTTGTGCTGTTCGCAAAAACAATTCTCTTTACAAAAGGTTGAATCCATAGTAATTGTTCTCTTCTCCCAGTCGATGCGAGGGTTATGTTCTGTTAGCCAAGGAAGACCCAGAATCAGCTGAAATTGAGGAGCATCAATCAGATTTAACGTTAATATTTCAGAATGGCCATTTAGTCCTGTTAATTGAATCAATTCAGTTTCATGAGTTATTGGTCCAGAAGACAAGTTTGTACCATCTACAGCTCTGACAGCTTCTATAACCAGTTTCTCCACAAATTTGATTCCAATTTGCCGGGCATATTTAATATCACAAAAGTTTCCGGTTGCCCCAGAGTCGATCATCACAGAGACCTCTCTCACTTCTTGATCACGAAATCTTGCTGTTAAAGATACCACTAAATGAGGAGTTGAAGATTGTAAGGTATTTACCACTTGCTGTACATTTGGAGCTGACTTTAAATTCGCTTCCACCTGTGCAACTCCATTTACAGGTGAAGCCGGTCTTTTCCCTGCTGTGTTGATTTTGGTTTCTTCGAGCAATCTTTGACGAAATGACCAGAGAGGCCGCAATAAAGACACAGGTTTCCCGATCTTCGTCTTTCCTTTTCTTCTTTAGATAAAGGGCCTCTTATTGATCCTATCTGCATTGGTTCTTCTGAAGATGAATTTTCTGAGGGCTTATTTACTTCTGTCCTCATTCGATCAAAACGAGGTGGAAGCGGGCGAAAGTCTCTTCTTCTTTCATGTCGGCGCTCACTCAATCGATGATCAATTTGCAGCACCAAGTCAATCAGTTCAGAGATTTCGGTTGGTCTTCTGGGAATCTGTGCCAAGGCGTCCTTCAGCTCATCTTTTAAACCCCTATAAAATATCGCTGCTCTCTTAACGTCCGGCCACTTTGACTCCACAACCAATTTATTAAATTGGGCCAGATATGCTACCAAATCCCGATTGCCCTGCTTTAACTCCAGTAACTCATTGTCTGTAGCTTGTGAGGCTGAACGCCGATCAAAAATTCGTAAAAATTCTCCTTTAAAGTCATTGAAATTGTATAGTATAGGGTCATTTTGCGTGACTAAAGACATTGACCAGGCTGCTGCATCCCCATTCAAATACGACAGAATGAAAGCCACCTTTGATTGATCCTCCACAAAAATGACTGGCCGACACAAGAAATGTAGAGAGCATTGTGTCAAAAATATTTGCGCCTTCTGTGGGTCCCCACCAAATCTCTCGGGAGGCGCCAATGGAATAATTGGTGAGACTGCATGTATAACCTGAGTGGATATGTCTGTAGGGGATAAGTTACTTCGCAAACTTTGTTGACTCTTAAGACCCGAACCAGAGGCCACCAATGCATCTAATTTTTGTCTAATTTGCAGAGATTCCTGACTAGATCTCCTAACTTCCTCTTTTAATGACTTATTCTCTTCTAACGCACCATCTAGTTGTTTCTGCATTCCTTCCAAAATGGAAGCTAGGGTCGTCAAATCTACCCCATCCGCCATTCTGCTCAGGGGGAGATCTAATCTCCTCAATTAAGAGGAAGGCACTTCAATCTGTCAAATCGAGGGTTGCGATCTCCCCAGGAACAGATGACCAAGCCCTCTATTCCCTCTTTCCAAACCCAGTGACAGATGGAGAACAGCTGCCCCTGAATTTAGCCAGGGGGGAAAGGGGAAGTGGATGACAAACACAAGAGAGACTGCCTCAGGACACTGGTTCTTCTTGATAGACTTTTAGTGGAAGATACCTGAAATAAAACACATTTATTAAATTCTTCTTGCCTCAAAACTATGTGGCTACTTTTATTATTGAATTCACCTGCTGAGTATCTTACCCTTCTTTACCAGAGACTTAGCCTCTCTCTATCTGTGTTTGCCTTTATTATTTGATCAGTCTTCAGAGCCTTAATGTCCTAAAGTAAGTACTCTAGCCAGAGTCTTTTCATGTGATGGAAACGCCAAAACGTCAGGTTGTAAGACGTTGTGCCCAATTCTATTCTCAGACACTAACTTGTCTCTTCAGTAATGTCTGGCTGTTCGTATGGGCAACCAAGTTACTCAAATCTCAAAGTTGCTTTTAATGTCTATAGAAGATTGTCTTTAATATACCAAAAGGCAGTTTCTTTGGTCAACCAGGATTCAAACTTTGAAGTATCTCTGCTGACTTTCAAATGAATAATTGAACCAGAACACGCTTACTTAAAAGGGGAGAAGGCTTCTCTTCACAGAAACTCTTCTCCAACTCGAACGTCTTCTCTCTTCGGGAACTTTAAGGCTGACTGGATATCCGTTGACTGAAAACATGCACTGCAAGAACATCGAGAAAATGCACATAAAAATTCACTCTGAGCATACTAAGGAATAGTCTCTGAATACTTCCCTAATAGGAAGATATCTCGGGCCTCATATCGTCAATTGAAAACTCTCCTCAGGAAAAAGTCGGGCGCCTTCAAGACAAGCGACCGTTGCGGAGTTTGAAATCAGTTGAAGTGCGCCGCGCGATTCCCGCGCAGGCGCATTGTAAACAGTGAAGTGTCTCGCGACTGAAACAACTAGACCGAGGACACTTCCAGGAAGTCGAGGGGCTGATCTACCGAAGGATGGAAGAAACGCTTAATCCATATAAAATGGATTTTAGAGAAGTCTTCCAAGTTGGGGCCAATCTCAGCCATCGTGGATACTTTACAGGACTCTGTCGAACTAAGCATGATTTTACATCATCGGTAGAAATAGTAGAGCAAAACCATGGCGTCTTGACAACGGCTGTCAAGTTCAGGAATTGGGAGCAGCACAGACCTTAAGCTCTTCTTGGGCCCTAGCCAGGGCCCACTCGATCGATCTGCTTACCAGATGCAAAGCCCTGACTGTCTGGGCAAGGTTGCAACACCTGGTCTTTCTGAAGAGGGGATGAATGCTAACAAAACGCCATCTCCGAAGTGCACGCTGAGTGCTAAAGAGCCTTCACTCTCTCTAATCCTCCAGACACTGCAAGATCAAATATCGGAGGCACAAGAGTATTACACGCAGGCCAGGCTGACAATATCCTAATCCAGCAGTCTCTGGGCGAAGTGATGAGCAAGGTGGCAACACTTACGAGGTATACAGCGGAGCTTCAACAACAGGTCGCTGAGACACAGGAGTTCACTACTTCAACAACCAGATCAGTACAAAAACATGATGGTGAACTACTTATTCTACAGACAAAGATCAAAGACTTAGAAAACCGGACTAATCTAAGGCTGTTTGGGGTCCCTGAAGGGGAGGAAGGCTCGGATCCCTGAGCCTTTGTAGTCCAGTTATTTCCAAAGACCTTCACTGGCCTTGCAGACTGGGACTGGGACTGCCAATACAGCGTGCCCACAGATTACCTATTTTTCTAATAAGGTGAGTTCTTGCTATCCTAGACCACTGCTAATCTTTTTTTAGTAATTTCTTATTGAGACAGGCTATATCCATCAAAGCCCGTCCCAGCACTCCTATACTGACTGATTCTCTTTACATCTTTGTAAGGTCAGACATATGCAAGGCCACTATGGATAGATGCTGGAAGTTGCGACAGCTCATGGACCCACTAAATGGGTGCACAGGTCTTCCTACAGGAACCGGCTAGATTGTAGGCCATAAAAGATGGATATTCTCAGTTATATCCACCCAGCAAGAGCCTAAGAGAGCCTTAAGTCAATGGCAATTTTTGGCTGCCAAGAAGACTTAGCAGTCTAGGTCAACTATGGGCTAATATAGGTGACCGGAATGTGAGTATGAGACTGAGCTTTCTCATGCATATTTTTAGTATACACTCACTGCTTTTTTCTCTTTTCTTTTACATTTGAGGTGTGGGGGCATGGGGACAGCACTTAAGGGGGATGATTCCTTTTTCAAGGTATAGGGTGGAGGTGGTTGGGGGGAGGGGATCATGGGTGGGGAAGGGAGGTGGTACAGGACAAAATGCCAAAAGGGGTGTCAACAAGGAGACAAATAGGGTGGCAGGGGGGGTCACATTATAGAATATATGAGTATATATAAGGTTGTTAGGCACCACATTATAGATGTTTTCAGGAGGAAGTATGTGTTGGCATTTAAGGATCTTGGTAATGCTACAAGATATAAATCTCATCCGTTACATCGCGGTCTTCACACTGTGATACGTTTACAACGTGGCCATTACAATGCAAGTCGTTACAGCGATTTGCGCTGGATGGCGCTATACACTAAGGAATAGTATGATTTCTTATTCTAACACATTCCTACTGTTACGTAGGCTGGAGTTGGAATAGTAAATCATACTATTCCTAAGTCCAGCGCCCTCCAGCGCAAGTCGTTGTAACGCTTTGCGTTGTAATGACTGTGTTATAAACATATCGCGGTGTGAAGACCGCGATGTAACATCATACATTCAAATCTCAATGGGGCTAATTAGATGTATGGCCAGGAAGCAAACGCCAACTAGTTTGGGAGGAATTGAAACTGTACAGGCCCCATATCGTGCTTCTTACAGAAACACATTTGGCTTATAAAGATCGAGGTTTTTAAAGCACCACAAGTATCAAACAATTGTGTGTACATCCCAGAACACCGCGATAAGAGGAGTGGCCGTACTAGTGATTAAGTCATTTGAGTATAGAATCCTTAAGGTATCTGCTGACTATCGAGGGAGATGGGAAATTGCGCAGATTGAGATTAATGGCACCAAGTATGTATTTTGCACAATATATGGACCCAATGTCGACAACCCAGATGTCTTTGATTTCTTATACCTAGAGCTGTTAGAAGGGCTGGGGGAGTGTTTAATCATGGGGGATTTCAACTGCGTTATGAGTTATGCTAAGGACTCCACTAATCAAGCTGCGATTCCTAGAATGGTTATGGCTTCAATCCTAGAACATGGCCAGTTGCACTGCCTAAGAGATGCATGGTGGGCGCTTTACCCAGAATCCCCATGTTATACATATTACTCTGCTCCGCATAAACAATATTCTAGAATTGATATGGCCTGGGCTTCTCCAATATACTGGCATCTGCGGACATGAAAGTATACCCTAGGATAACTTCTGATCACAACCCTATTTAACTTTCTTTTCAGGCTCAAGTTGTTAATAAAGTGGCCCGGCCTTTTTCGTTTCCATGCTATCTATTAACATTTATGCCCAAAAATCTAGCAGATTTCCTAAAACACAATGTGGGTACAGCCTCTCCGTGTATAGTGTGGGATGAAATGAAGACGTACTTAAGGGGCGTTACACAGCAGTATATCTTGCAGCAAAATATATATGGGGATCGCAGGGCTAGAGCTGCTTGCCAAGCACTCTCAATAATAGAACTTCTCCATGCGGATGCAATTTGACGACTGGCTCAAAATCAGGAACTGCTGTATATCTCATTGATAGATAAACGTCTTTCTCTGAGTAAGACACTTAAGGAAAAAACTGCTGTAAGCTACAACAAGCATCATTCCCTTTAATATGAATATGGTGAATTAATTGGGCAGGTGCTGGCTCATCAGCTGGCAGATAACAGAGCTAAAAAACAAATAAAGACTATTAAAGGAGAGAACAGCATACTTCACAAGCTACGCAATCAATAATTGAACAATTTTCCCTATTTTATCAGAAACTCTATACACAAACACAATCATTAGATGAGGAAGGACTTCAGAACTATCTAAACAGGAGCAATCTTCCTCTGTTGCATGAAGAAGACTCTGCCTTACTTGATTTAGAAATTTCCCACCGTGAACTTTCTGAAGCTTTGGCTATGCTACCTTCAAGCAAGGCAGCTGGGGAGGATTCAAAACCAGTAGAGTTCTACAAGGCTTTTAAGAGTATTATAGTTCCATTATAGTGAGAGGTCATAAAGGATATTGGGTCTAATGAGGTGGTTCCTGAATCATGGAACATGACAAATATTGTTTTCTTTTAAAAAAAAGGACAAGCCACCTGAGGAATGTAGTTCCTATAGGCCATTTTCTCTTATAAATGCAGATGCCAAGATTTTTGCTAAAAGTCTGGCTACCCGATCGGCACCTATGATGCCAGGATTAGTATCTGGTCAGCAACATGGCTTCATTCAGGGTAGAGATATTACGGCTCACGTCAACAATGCAGTTGTCGCTTTCGACCTAGCCAGGAGATCAGCAATGCACATTGGGATGGTTTTGCTGGATGCCATAAAGGTATTTGACTGTGTGGTCTGGAGTTACCTGTGGGCAACTCTTTCATCATTTGGCCTGGTGGGAATATATAGTAAAGGGATACAAGCTTTGTATAGTAAACCACAGGCCAAACTGCAGTATGCTAGTTTACAATCACCTCCTTTCCCAATATGCTGTGGCACTAGGCAGGGTGTCAGCTCACCCCTCTGCTATTTGCTCTATACATCAAGCCATTTATTCACGCATTGCTTACTAACATACAGATACTACCATTGATATCAGGATCGTGCCAGCTGAAAATCACCATTTATGCTTACGATGTAGCCATCCCTATAACTGACCCAGAATCTGCATTAGATTCAATTGAACTCGAAGACAGTATATTTGACGGTATAAAGATAGAATATCGACGGGAAAATATCGACTAGCATTAATATCGTGGTAAGAATATCGACTGTGAAAAATATTGTTACAGAAAATATCTTTTTAAAAAATATCGTTTCGTGAGAATGACAAAAATATCGTCATTAAAAAATATCGATGAACAGAATATCGTTGAACAAAATGTCGTTTCATATAATATCGACAGAAAAATATAATTTGTTATAAAATTTAAAAAAAAATATGTATTATGTTTTAAAAAAACTTACAAAACTCCTACTAGTAATAATATGTGTTTAAAAATATTTTCTACAAAAGAATTGTTAAAATTTTAGTAGCGGGTTATTGGTATTATAGGGGATAAGGGTGGGTAGTAATTTAAAATTTGGTTTATAAAAAATTTATAAAATATAAACAAATTAGAAAATATTTAAGAAATCCAAATTTTAAATTGAAATTTCGAATTCTTCACGAAATTAAATTTGTACTTAAATTTTTTAATTTCAAATAAAAATTTTAGGAGCGGGTTTTTGGTATTATAGGGGATTAGGGTGGGTAGTAATTTAAAAATGTAGTGTTTAAAATTTTTATAAAATATTAATAAATTAGAAATTTATAATGAAATCAAATTTTAACCTCGAAATTTAAAATTTTACACGAAATTTATATTTTAATATTAATAAAAAATATTACATTAATATTGAAGAAGCGTTATTTTGGTATTATAGGGGAATAGGGTCTAAAAAATAATTTAGATAGAAAAATGTATATTGTTTACTAACCTGCACATTTCCTGACTTATGTTGGATTGGAGTTAGAATAGTAAATTATTATAAAATATAAACAAATTTGAAAATAATTAAGAAATTAAAAATTTAATTTTAAATTTCTAAATGTTTATGAATTTAAATTTGTAATTAAATTTAAAAATTTCAAATAAAAATTTTAGGAGCGGGTTTTTGGTATTATAGGGGATTAGGGTGGGTAGTAATTTAAAAATGTAGTCTTTAAAAATTGCATAAAATATTAATAAATTAGAAATGTATCATGAAATCAAAATTTAACATCGAAATTAAAATTTTTACACGAAATTTATTTTTTAATATTAATTAAAAATATTAAATTAATATTGAAGAAGCGTTATTTTGGTATTATAGGGGAATAGGGTCTAAAAAATAATTTAGATAGAAAAATTTATTTTGTTTACTAACCTGCACATTTCCTGACTTATGTTGGATTGGAGTTAGAATAGTAATTTATTATAGTTTACTATCCAGCACTTTCCCTGAGTTATGTTATGTTTGTAGTTAGAATAGTAATTTATTATGGTTTACTATCCAGCAGTTTCCATGACTTATGTTGGATTGGAGTTAGAATAGTCATTTATTATGGTTTACTATCCAGCACTCTCCCTGACTTATGTTATGGTTTACTATCCAGCACTTTCCCTGACTTATGTTTTGTTTGGAGTTAGAATAGTAATTTATTATGGTTTACTATCCAGCACTTTCCCTGACTTATGTTGGATTGGAGTTAGAATAGTAATTTATTATGGTTTACTATCCAGCACTTTCCCTGACTTATGTTGGATTGGAGTTAGAATAGTAATTTATTATGGTTTACTATCCAGCACTTTCCCTGACTTATGTTGGATTGGAGTTAGAATAGTAATTTATTATGGTTTACTATCCAGCACTTTCCCTGACTTATGTTGGATTGGAGTTAGAATAGTAATTTATTATGGTTTACTATCCAGCACTTTCCCTGACTTATGTTATGTTTGGAGTTAGAATAGTAATTTATTATGGTTTACTATCCAGCACTTTCCCTGACTTATGTTATGTTTGGAGTTAGAATAGTAATTTATTATGGTTTACTATCCAGCACTTTCCCTGACTTATGTTGGATTGGAGTTAGAATAGTAATTTATTATGGTTTACTATCCAGAACTTTCCCTGACATATGTTGGATTGGAGTTAGATTATTAATTTATTATGGTTTACTATCCAGCACTTTCCCTGAGTTATGTTATGTTTGGAGTTAGAATAGTAATTTATTATGGTTTACTATCCAGCACTTTCCCTGACTTATGTTGGATTGGAGTTAGAATAGTAATTTATTATGGTTTACTATCCAGAACTTTCCCTGAGTTTACAATTTATTTTTGATCAAAAGGGTATTTAGTCCTCTGGAACGCGTAGACCCTCGGTTTGAGTCGTCACATACTGTAACTACATATTCTGTGGGAAAGTTATGTCAATCCTGGCTGCGACATTCCACCTTAGCATCTGTCAAAGTTCATTTATCGAAGTTACATGACAAAATAGATTTGAATTCTTTTGTTAAAGGTCCTGTGGGTGGGAGAACCAAAAGGTGGGCGTATGCTATTTACAACGAAGTGTGGAAATCTTCGCCAATTGAGGCGGCTTCAAGATTGAGAGCTATTGACCAAGCAAACATGGAAAAGGTTTTAGCCGTTATAGATAACAGCATTAGCACTCTCTCTTCCAGAATTTATACATTAGATAATATTGTTTCGTCAGTTGTTGATATTGTGCATGATGATATGTCTGTGTTATATAATGGTCAAAACCAGTTGCGTTCTGTTATGCAGTTTGCATGGACTTTGCAGACGTTAAAGGCAGGGAGGGTCCCTTGGGACTATTTGAGCACTACATCGTTATTCATTCCTTGTAACATTACTGATAAGCAGTTATTTATGTCCATGAAAGATGCTAAATATTCATTATTACATATTGAAAAATTAGAACCGTTACCTTTCTCTGTGGCGGAAATCAATTCAGTCACGTGGGTTATATACGGGTTGATAACTCTACCCTTCGCACTTCTTAAGTTTACGTCTTGTATGAAACATTATGCTCTGGGTAGATATGAACAGCTGGGCACCGCTTTCATACATGAGGTTTGGTCCCTCCCCTTTACGTATAGATGTACTAGGGACGGAACTGAGGTTTATCTGAAGGGTGAGGAATGTACCACGACACCAGATCATTTCTTGGTATGTAGGCACATTCAATTACACGGTGCATGCAATGTACAAGCCCCGATTTTGGCCTGCGTCCTACGAGGTGTCCCAGTGCCTGTGATTACGCCTTCTTTGACGCTGCTTGCAAACAGTAGTTATTTAATTTTGAATAATGAAGCTTGCTGCGGGATGTTAGTGGGAATCCCATATATAGTAACTGTATCGGAGAGGGTTGTCTCCTGCAATAATGTTCTCTTTTAACCCCCGCACGGGCGGCTGGATGTTTCCATCTGGCCTTCGATTCCAACCTTGAAAGCAGAGTTCAACTAGTTGAGCAGAATAAGAGCTGTATTGTTCCAAAAAGAGGTGTCATTGACTTCCTCCCGTGAAACATTTGTCCTTCACGTTGCTAATACGCGCACTGAGGTACAGGCGGTTTTGAATACTGACCTCCCCCTATATTTCGGAGCTTTGATTCTAACTATTTTCAATGCCTCGTCCACGACCGGCCTGGCTTATTTTTTTAAACTTGTAGGCTCAGGCCTCGTGACCTCTTTCCAAACTATTTTTGGTGTGATTCCGGCATTTTGTCATTCGATTTTCTCGAGCATCTTTGGAGGTGTTCCGCTGCTTTTGGCGCTGGTGGCAGGTGTGCTGCTTTTACTTTTCATACTACGGAATGGCTGCTGTTTCTGTGCCACACGAGAACCTGTCACGTCTGCATCTTCTTCGTGATAGGATGCTTGACTTTTATGGTACTCTGCCATTGGCGACTTTAAGCCTGGCATATGGATTATCCTTCAGGTATTCCTACTTCACCTGCGTGCAACCTGTATTTCACTGCCTGGATTGTCCCTTTGAATGGCCTCTGGATTTGTGCTTGACCAACACGGTGTCTCCGGTGCCGGATTTCGATCGACTGATGAGGCCCTTAGTGTCTCACGAGTTGGCCTGTTCTGGTGTCCGGATTATGGCTTGTGGTGCGGCGCATGGTATCCTGGGTAATTGGGACATATCAACGGCTGCCTACGACTTCTTGGCTATGAGCTATTTAGAGGAACATTCCGGTTGCCCTCTGATTGTGCTAGAGGCTCCGATGGTTGAAGAACACGTATGTTCCTTTTCTTTAATTAATTGGATGGCTGAGACTTTTAGTGGCCCTGCAAACGATTTTTTGTTGGAAGCAGTTGCCACGTATGCTGCCTATACATTCATGGATTAACTGAACTATCCTCCTTTGCGCCTGTGCTACTGGACAGCAACCTAGTGCAGCATTCATTTTTTTTTCTAATCATTGTGTTACTTATAGTATTTGGATGATAGTAGTTGTTAATATATGAAGTAAATTGTACATTTACTTAGCAAGTTTAAATAATTTTTGTCAGCTATCTAAGTAGACATGGATAAGGTAGTTAATAAATGTTTTTACATGTAAGTTTCTGGTTGTTGTTGATAAGTTCAACATGTTCTTTTTTCACTCTAAAGAAGAACACTTTTTAATTTAGGGAGTTTATCTACTTTATGCTAAGTTCGAATGAAAAAAGCAATGGGATTTTACTTACTTCAAGTGTAGTATGACTTTTTGTAGTTGTAGTCGTAGGTTTGTATTTTCTTATCTCAGCAAGGTAACTGTTTTTCTCCAAGTTTGGCCCAAAAATGGTAAATTACGTTAAGTGTATAATTGTTTTTATATTAGTGAGTTAATTAATGGTAGCTTTTGATTGGTTCAATTATTGAAATTTCAAAATCATTGGTCGACAACGTTATTTTGAATTAGAAAACCGTTAAATAATTATATGTGTGAATAGTTTTGTAAAGTTAAATAGTTAAAAAAAGTGTGTAAAATAAAAGAATAGTGCATATCGAGTTGGTAATAAAAAGACGATATTTTTTGTATATTTCTATAAGCAGATAGGTCGTCGATGTTAGTGTAGTCGATATATATGTCTAAGGTCATGTTATTTAAAATAAAGTCGATCATGTAGTAGTCGATATTTATGTTGTCGATATTAGTGTGAACGATATTAGGGTTGTCGATAAAAAAAAATCGATATTTGTGTGAATCCTTGTTTAAGTATAGGATGACGATATTAATGTAAGCGATATTTTAGTGACGATATTTATTTCTGACGATATTTATGTTAACGATATTCCATCATGGAACCATATTTGACTTCTTTTCTGGGTTAAAGCTAAATGTTTACAAGACACAAGTGCTTCTTAACTTCCAGCTGGATAGACCTGTCCCGGGGGCTTGTTCTGTAGCCACTTACTTAGGGGTTTTCATCTCTTCACAGATCAAACACATATTGGCACTAAACTAAGGTCCACTGCTGCAGTCAATAACTAAAAACTGGGAAGCTGGCACAAATTGCCCATTGGTATCATGGGGAGATGTAACATTATAAAAATGAAAGTACTTCCAAAATTTCTATATTTATTTTGCTCCATCACCCTACGCATTCCTAACTCCTTTTTTTAGGAAACTAGAGGGGGTGATAAGTAGCTTTATATGGGGCTATGAGAAAGCACGATGAGTAATAGGACTTATGACATTCCCATACAATGAAGGGGGCTTTGATCTCCCTGATTTTAAAATGTATTATGGGGCAGCGTTTGCTGGTCGTCTTCACAGTCTCCTGTCTTCAGATAAACAATATTTTTGCCATAGTCTTGTTTTTAGTTTCGATAGCAGAATGTTCTTATATAGAGTTAATGATCCTAATTATTTTAAACGAGTTCGCTTTAAGACTATCACGGATACTGTATGCATATGGCGTGAAATTTAAACCAAATGCTCCTTGTCTCTTATGCATTGCAATCTTTCTCTATGGGGTAACCCGTTGCTCCCAGATGTATTCCAGGACTTGATTGGTAGACTATGGGTCAGGTATGGGATTGACAGCTTGGGGCAACTATATGATAATAATGGTTTTTTGGTCATTTGAAATTTACAATCCTCATTTGAACTTCCACGCCTGATGTTTTTTAAATATCTAGAGATTAGGGATTATTTCATGAGATCCCAGTCACTAAAAACAGTGACGAGTTCTAGGGTATGGACATTTTTGCATGGGGATACTCGGAAATCAGTAATCAACACTATGTACCAATATTTGTGTCACTTCAAGACAGACAGTTGTGAAAAACTGGCTGCAAAATGGAGTAAGACCCTGGGGACAGACATTACCCCTACAGTAGTTAATCGAGCACTAGAAACTTTATACAGATCAATACACTCTGTTAACTTAAAGTTGCAACAGTTCTGCACGACATATATGTTACACTACACTCCAGAGAGGATCGCTAACTGGGCCCAAAAAGAGGGAAGCCTGGGTGGAGACTGGGTTAAATGTCCAAAATGTGTCTTGAATGCTGCTAATATAGTGTATATGTTTGCCACTTGCCCTGAGTTAGAGACTTTTTGGCAAAAGATAAGGTACATTATGGACTTACACTTGGGTTTAGATTACTCTCCCACCATTAATGAAATTAAATTATGCTCGGCAATAAGGAAGCCAGCCCTGGGTTGAGATCCCTGTACTCAATTATCCTCGTGGTTGCTCGGCTCGCTATAGCCAGGGCTTGGATCTCTCCAAAACCTCCCTGCGCGGCAGATTGGTAGGAAATAGTGAGGGGAACTTATGAAAGGGAGAAGGCTCTGGCTAGAGCTAGAGGAGTTTGATCTTTGAAGAAATTTGATTCCATATGGGGTAGATTTATACTTATGTAATAAGATCAGGCTAGATCAAAGGATGGAATAGATAAAGGGTAGAAAAACAGATGGGTATAGATGCTAAGATGGTACCAGTATTTTTATTTTATTACTTGAAATCTA
Organism: Triturus cristatus; assembly: GCF_964204655.1. Lineage (NCBI taxonomy): Eukaryota > Metazoa > Chordata > Amphibia > Caudata > Salamandridae > Triturus > Triturus cristatus. Next base: position 525,507,468 of record NC_140593.1, on the reverse strand, counting down.
AATGATCTGTATGTATACTATTGCACTTTAGTAATAATAATTTTTGAAGTGCAATGTTTGTAACCCTTTCTGACAATATATATATATATTTTTTAAAAGTGCCCCCTCTCTAAAAAAAACACGGTTGGCCAGATTCTTGTTGGGGGTTGCATAGTGTTTTAAAACAGGAGGGGTAGCACATGCCATTTCCAGGACCCCTGGGACCCCCATCCCCAAGTGGTGCTACTTTTAATGGGGAGGGGGGTGTCAAAGTCAGGAAGTCGCAGCAGGGGGTTGGACGTAGTGACTAATATAGTCACTGCTTCAGGGAAGGAGCGCCCCATAATGATCTCCAAAGGCCTTTTTTAATCAAGTATATTTTGACACTGGTAGTGCCTTTAGAAGGGGCAGGGGTGCCATCAAGCATTCTTTTTTAGTCTTGTGGAGGGCATCAGGGAGTGTTGCAGCCCCCCCAAAAAATATTAAAAAACACAGTAAGTCTCCTTGGTCATTGAATGCATGACCCTGGAAAGCTTATCATATTTTTTCAAACACTCTGAGCTGGAGCTGTTTGCTCTTCAGCTGGTGTGCAGGGATCTCTAGTGGCTAGTTCTTTGGCTGACAAATAATAAAAAAAGACTCCAAAAAGTTACATCTTTTTAAAATAATGCTGTATTGAAAATATTGTGTGATAAAACATTGCAGTTTTTGAAATATATGTTTGATTTTAGTTATTGGTGACTATTTGACAAAGACAATAGGTCTACATTTTATATGTTGACATCCTGACCCCTTAGGAAAGCCAATAGGCCCGTCATTTGGACCCTTTGACAAAGCCAGTAGGTCTGCCTTACTTAAATTTACACCCTTTCTATTGCTACATGACATAGTAAGCTGTGTGTGGGGGGGTTGGGTGAAGAGCCCTGCGCCCAACTCCACGCTGTGCGACTTTGTACTGTGGGAGGAAAGGCACCTGCGGAGGAGGTGGGGTTAGGTGCAGGCCCTGATTTATTTTTTTGTAATAAAAATGTATTGGGCATTTACGATATATATACACCAGTACAGTATAAACATTGAATGAGCATGTGAACCAATGTGGATCCTCTGTTAATAGACATGCAGCTCATCACTGCTGAATAGACAGCCATAGTCAGTCAATAGTGCTTGAGGAGATTCACTTGCGACAAAGTTCACATCTCATGTTGACAAGTAGTGCAGTAACAAAAAACAAACCCCCTTCCCTCGACTAATTGGCAACCCCAGCCGCTCTACCCTCCCCCCAGGCGTGTCATGGAGTACTATGCTCAGGTAACCTTGGGTGTAGACCCTCATAGTGTGGGTTGGGCTACCATCACTCCGCTGTACACGGCTGAAGTCTGTGCGGGACAGGGAGTTAGGCACCCACGGGAGTTTGGGCGCAGGACCTGAGGGCATGCCAGGCCCTATGTCCAATCCCCACCACGCAGAGGCAAAGGCAGTTCACCTGCTGGGGTTGCCCCAACTTTGACCATGCACAGCAGAAGGCAGGCTTGTGGGGGCTGGGTGCAGGCCCTGTGCCCAATCCCGCACCACACACTGCAATGGACATTTTATTTTATGTTAAAAACACATAGAAAGTCTCTGAATAAAACAAAGGTTCAAGTGATGTAATAGTTAGGAATTGTTATAATATCTTAATTTACACACAAAAACCTTAGAAATTCACTAAAAAATACAAAGGTTAAACAGATGTTATAGTTAGGTGAAAATGTCAGTTGAAACATCCATTTTAAACTAGCATAGCCACTGAAATTCACCAGTTATAGTAATCTCAAGTAACTACAGCTCACATCCCGCCCGGCAGTGTTATTAATGATGCCATTTCAGATGCAGTGATGTTATCAATGATGTCATAGAACATGTCATGAGTGATGTAATGTGTGAGGTAATTAACAGTGCATGGCAGGGGCACTCATTTGATAATCTGTTGATTATCTGTAGCTTTTTGTAGACTTCTATCATTGAGATATATTTGGGTACATCTGGGAGATATCTGCGCTATACTTAGGCTCTATTTTCAAGACTCTTTTTCCCTGGACAGCCATCCTGGGAGACATTTTTGTTATCAAGCTTCCTCATTCCTTCATCTACTGCTGTATCCACTGTAGGAAATGCTTTCAGTTCTGCAGCTTGGATTACACCAAAATGGCTTCAGGTGTGTCATACTTTTTTTACGAATAAGAACATTAATACGCTAGATGTTTATTAGAACACTGTGGGAGACTGCACTCATACACTGATGAATCAACTGAGAGGCAGCTGCTGCAGTTAGAAGGACATATTTTGCTTCTGGATCACCTTCCAAAACCTCTATGAGAAAATCATAAGAAAAAATTGTTTTCTCTCAAACATGGTTCATCAAATCCCAGCAGAGGATCAGGTTTTTTGACAGGGTAAAATCACTTTAAAACACACCACAATATCTAAAATTAATATGGTAACACCAATTAATGGTTTAAATGTTTAAATTGTTACTAAAATCTGTTATCACCCTTTTTATATGCTCCTTTTTCATACAAAACAAAAAACATGGTTTCACTTCAATGCATTTCAATGTGGATCATCTCCTAGTCTCATGCAATGGCTGCCAGAACATGTTGTCCATGTTTTGGCCACCAAATCAAGGGGTGGAGCCCTGTGGGATCCCCTCAAATGCTCTTTCGAATTGATAAAGGTATTTTTATATAATAGTATTAGTATAATAGTAATTTTTTTATTTTTCAAAAACCTTTATTAAAACAAAGTTGCACAGCAAGTTTACAAGATTGAACCGTATCAAGACATTATATACAGCCATTCAGTATATTGCAGCAAAGGTTACCTCAGACACGTAGCACATGAAATCGATACAGAGGAGAGATGTCGTGGTAGCACTAGGGAAGTAAAATGAGCCATGGGAAGAGGCACAGCGAGTGGGGGAGAGAGGCTAATGGAGCAGAAGGGAAAGTGAGCGGGGAGCAAGCTACTCATTGACCATCGCCGTTGGCTGCCGTGGGCGGAGCACCGGCAGGGAGCGCGGGGGAGGTTGCAGGGCGCTGAAAGTTACGACTTAAGAGGTAAGACACAAGTGGACCCCATATGTCAATTGGGTGGGATTTGGCTGGCATTAGGTCCCAGAATTCGGATAGGAGTGTCTGACAACGCACAGCATCCTCATGCCAAGTGACGACCTTGGGTACAGGCCTGCGACCCCAGCACATGGAGACCCTATGCCGCGCAAGGTCAAGAAGCATCGCAGTCAAGCGGCATGTGGCATCTGGGCAAAATTTAACGAAGTCTAAGAGACAGAACAAGGGATCAGGCTGGACCAGCGACGAGGTGATCTCAGAGATAGCGACACAGACCTCGCGCCAGTATGCGGAGATCTGGGGGCACAGCCAGGCAAGGTGGGAGAAGTCTGCTGCAGGAGCAGAGCAGCGCAGACATCTATCATTGGGGATAAGTCCCATCTTGTGCAACTGAGCAGGAGTCCGGTAAAGCCTATGTAAATACTTAAAATTAATAAGGTGCAGGCGGTAGTTTGGGGATAGGCGTTTGATCTGATTGCAGCAATCGAGCCAGTCTACGGGAGAGATTTCGACACCAAGGTCCTCACCCCATGCGCGCCCGGTCAGTAGAGATCGGAGATACTGCCAGTGTAAGGGCGTACATTTTAGTGACTAGTTTCTAGGGGGAGGGGGACGTATAAAGGAAGTCAAGAGTGGACATCGAGGAAGGAGGCTGGGGGAAAGAGGGGTGGAGCTCCTTGCAGATAGCCCTGAGTTGATAGTAGAGCAGAGTGTCCATGGGGCTGTAGTCGACAGCGAGTGAGAAGACTGTGTCCCCAGGGTAGAGGTCCGACACTGTGGAAAGCCCTAAGCGGGTTGCATGTTTAACCATCCCGGAAGACTGAAGGGGGGGAAAAGCCGAATGATGAACAATAAGTATGGCATTCGCAGAGAGCATATCAGAGGCGGAGAATTTGCGGAGCCCATTCCAGGCCTATCGCAGGGTTTCCACCATGTCGATATCGGTCGCGAGCGGCCATAGGGCAGCAAGCTTGGCCTCCACCTTGACATGCGGCTGAAAAGGAGTGGGGTGGAGCCAAACATTGAGAAAACTGGCCTGAGTGCTAAGGGCATAAAGTTTGAAATCGGGGGCACCAAGTCCGCCACGTGACATCGGGAGGGTAAGGATATTATATGCAACTCTGGGCTGTCGACCGGCACAGACCAGAGTAATAAGCAATGGGCTGACTTTGCAAAAAAAGTGGGCAGTGAGGGGAATGGGAATATTGATGAATAAATATAAAAACTTTGGGAGCACCACCATCTTGGCGATGGCTTTGCGGCTGGCCAGAGACAGAGGCAGCCGGTGCCAGAGGGGGATCTTGGACTCAAACCAGTCAACAGCCCGGCCAAAGTTAGCTCTGCAAAGTTCTTCCACGTCCCTGCTCAGCCAGATGCCTAAATATCTTGTGGGACCCGAGGCTTACACAAAGGGGTAGTCCGGAGTGAAGGGCACCATGGTATCAGTGAGGGGGAAAAGCACGGATTTATTCCAGTTAACCTGGATGCCGGAGTAGCCCCCAAACCGTATCACCTCACAAACCAGTGGGCTAAGGTTCTCCTGAGGATTGCGCACATAGAGAGTATCGTCGTCCGTATACATGGAGACGACAAGAGCGCGAGCCGCAAAACCGAGGCCTCTCTGGGTGTGGTGCTGTCGAAGTCTAGCAGCACGAGGTTCCATTGCGATGGCAAAGAGCATGGGTGACAGCGGGCACCCCTGCCTGGTACCTCTCTCAATAGAGATGGCTCAGATATTTGACCGTTAATCCGGAGGCGGGCAGTGGGGAGGGTGTAGAGAAATAGTACTTTACGTATGAAAACCGGGCTGAAGCCCAAGCGAGGGAAGAGATAGAAGAGGAAGGGCCACTCTAGGGTATCGAAGGCTTTGGTGGCGTCAAGCAGGGCAGCCACTGCCGGGAGCGCTGGGTTAATTTGATGAAGGACGGAGAATATAGGCCGGAGATTATGGGAGGTCGCGCAGCCAGGAATGAATCCGGACTGGTCCGGGCGAGCAATGAGCGGCATGAGGGGAAAATGGCGGGAGGCGAGGAGTTTGGCAAAGATTTTGTTGTCCGTATTAATTAGTGAGAGGGGACGATATGAGTCTCTGAGCTCTGGGGGTTTGTCCGGCTTTAGAAGTAGAGTGAGTAGTGCCTCGCGGAGCAAGGGGGGAAACTGACCGTTCTCTTAAGATTCGTTGTACATGGCTCCATTTGGCCGGTAGGGTCACAAAGGTCTTATAAAAGGATAATGGCCGTCCGTCCGAGCCCGGGGCCTTGTCGCCGGGAATGCCATTTATCGCAGCAAGGATTTCATCTTTGGAGAAGGGCTCATCAAGAAATTCCCGGTGAGGTTTGCCAAGCCAAAGGAGCTGAAGGGTATCAAAATATTGATCAAGAACCTCGCGCGGGGCAAAGTCCCGGCCGTGTAAAGTTGTGCATAAAATGCAGTGAATCGTGCTTTGATTTCCTCAGGGGAGGTGGTCCTGTCAGGGCCTCCATCCTGGAGGGCGGTTATGTAGGACACAGCGTGAGGCGGGCGGAGGAGGATGGCAAGGGTCTTTACAGGGCGGTCGCCCTCACCAAAGCGACGTGCCCACGCCTCCCTGCCAAGAAACGCGAGCTCTCTGTTGGCCTCGTCAGCGATGTCGGTGGGCTTCCCCCGGATCTGAGCCAGCGTATCAGGGTAAGGGTCCCGGGAGTGGGATGAGTCCAGAGCCTTAATCTCCATTTCTAATTTATTGAGAGTACAGCGAATAGAGCGTATGACACCGGACTACTTGGAAATACATTCTCCACGGATAACGGCCTTGAATCCCTCCCAAAGCATGAAGGGGGAGTCGACAGTGCCTTCGTTAAGCTCAAATAATTAGTGATCACGGTTTGTATCTCGTCGCAGAAGACCGAGTCGCGTAGCGCATTAGGAGGAAGTAGCCAAGAGAACGCGCGACATGGGGAATGAGGGAGGCGCAGACAGAGGCGGACAGGAGCGTGATCTGAAAGGGTGCACGCCATGTGCTCAACAGAGGTGAGCCAAGCGAGGGCGTCCGGAGTGGTAATCCAGAGGTCCAAGCAAGACCAACAGCCATGGGAGCCAGTTACGCAAGTGCCCTTGCATGCCTCGGGGCGAGTGTGGCGCCACACGTCATATAGGGAGTTATTAGTGAGAATGGAGCACAATAGTGAAGCTGCGCGCTGGTGGGGAGCATGAGGACTGGAGCGATCTAGCGAAGTGGACAGGATGCCTTGCAGTGGTCGTTAAGACTGCAGACGTTCCAGGTCCAAAGCGTGGTGTCTGTCATGGTGCCTTGGCAAGGAAGTTAGTGTCGAGGGAGGCTGAAATTGAGGGTGAAACCTCGTGCATTCGGATGGAGAGATGCCGTAAGGAGCATAGCAAGAAGCACTGTGCAATAACATTGGAAGTGCAGTAAATCAACAAAGTCAAACTTGCAACAAATGCCTTGTAAGGAGGCGACAATCCCAACAACACAGAACCCCCAGTAAGGAAAATGGCCGCAGATGTGCAATGAGGACACAATGTAGTGAAAGAGAGGAGTGCAATAGAACGACCTATACGGTTGACATGACGTGTCATGAAGGGACCAAAAAGAAAAGCATACAGCAGAACAAACAATAAGGCCTCAGAGGGAGGCGACAAACCCCAAGAAACCCCTCCCCACCACCCACACCAACCCCCCAATCAGGCTGAGATACCACCAAGACCCACAACTTGGAAGGTGGAAGTCTATGTCCAAGGAGGGAATCATCCCGTGGAGGCATGGCGTAGCTCAGCCTACACCCCTGCCAAATAGGCAGGGTGGCCAAGCCATGAGTAGTGGCAGACAACAGAAAAAATTACACCAGGGAATCAGGGACACCGAGCCCGAAGCATAATTATGGTATGGAGTGCCCTGCGGATGAAGAAATACAAAGTGGGCCAAATCGAAACAGGTAACTGAGCAACATGAAGTACAGCCAGCGATAAAGTCAGGAGTTCACTGCAGTTCAGTCATTATCGCTTAAGTTGCCGTCGGTGGTGGCTTGAGAGTTAGCAGGAGAAGATCGATGTGACCTGTCCAGTTTTTTTGCAAAGGGCAAAGCATCCTTGGGATCCGTGAAGACGAGCATCTTGGAGCCATGCCTGACTCACAGTTTAGCAGGATATGCCAAGGAATAAGAGACTTCATGCTTTCCTCCCGGCGAGCAGCCTGCACCACCATAGTGTAGTCGGGGTAGAAGGACAAGGAGTTGCCCTGATGACGAATCTCGCCTCTCTCCCTGGCCGCTCAAAGAATGGCGTTGCAGTCCCTGAAATTCAGGATTTTGGCAATGATTGGGCGAGCTGGCAGGCCTGGGCCGGGACGAGGACCGAGGGAGCAATGGACCCGCTCGACGATGAAGACCGAGGATAGGACATCACCAAAAAGTTTGCGAATGAGCTGTTCTACAAAGTCCTCCATTTTTGAGATATTGGTGGATTTGGGCACACCTGTGATGCGGAAGTTGCTCCTGTGGGAGCGTGCCTCCAAATCCTCATTTTTGTTCCGGATCAGCTCAAGTATCTTATCCATCTGAAGTAGCTTTTGGTGATCCTGAGTGGCGGCGTCTTAAGCATCAGAGACCCTCGTTTCCACATGCAGCAAGCGAGCGTTGTGCAAGTCCACGCGGGCCTTGACCGTGTCAAGACGGGTCGACAACTGGTCGAGCTGCCCGTGACTGTGGACTTGATGTCCAACATGATGGACTTAAGATCATCCTCCTGTGTTGGGGCCTCTCCATTTGGCCAGCAGGGTCGCCCCCATCAGTGACCGCACCATCCTGGCACGTTTGCCGGCGCTGCTCGAACGCGATCTTTGGTTGTTTGGGGTCGGTCTTCCCCATGGCCGGACAGAAGCAGGTGAGGGAAGCTGCCGAGCAGTAGGAGGGAGGCTGCAGTGAGGGGTCAAGGTTGAAGCACCCTGAGATGTGCGAAATGCGTCATGGTGAGAGTAGGCAAGATGGGCGGTCTGGGCATAGAGGCAAGAGTACAGGCACTCAGGGAGCATGTGGCGGCCAGGAAGAGTGTGCTGAGAGAGCTGTTGGTGTCACTCCTTACGATGACAGGCTGCATCAGGTGTCCATCAGGCCCTCAGGTCGCGCAGAGTAGTGGCAAGGCTGGCGACATGGTACGGCCTCTGAGTCAGCAATGCATGGATATGATCCTGGCCACGCCAGTGCCGACCCGGAGTGGCAGCAGATGAGAGGATTAAGGCCGTCGGGGCTAGAGGCAGCAGGGAAATGCAGGGGTCACGCTGCCCTCGTCGCAGGGCCTACAAATGGAGGCAGGGTGCGAAGAGCTGCCGTTGTGCGAGGGATAGGCCCAGGCCCCACGGAACGGCTAGCGTGCATCCAGCCCAGCGGCAGGCGCCCCCACGAGAGAACTACCCACCAAAAGTGATAAGGGGCAGGATGGCAGGCAGGGCCCAGCAAGTCCACGCAGAAGGGAGGCTAAAGCTGCCCAATGTGGGCACGGCGCCGGCTCCGGCCAAGCGCCCGCCACGCAGTCCAGGCAGGAGATTTCCAGGGAAGCAGGAGGTAGATGTTGTTGCGGAGGCGACGGAGGCCCAGGCACGGTCAGCGGAGCAGGCCGACGTCGAGATGATGGAGCACCAGGGAGGAGAGTGGAGAGGAGGTTCAGAGGATCCGCTGAGCTGGAGGCCGCCTGGTGAGGAGTGGTTGCTGTGGTGCCGGCTCCAGCCGCAGGCGCTGCAGAAGATGGCGGAACCGCGGGGCGGTGGCAGCAGGGAGACACGGGGGCATGTAGCCCCCGGTGTGGGGCCAGTACAGCGAGGCCAACGAAGGAAGGTAGATAAGGCTCCGCGGTATGGCACACATGCCCCCAACCCCGCCAAGGAAGCCCCCACAGCAGAGGCACTCACCGGGACCAATGGGAGGCAAGCAGCAGACAGGCCCCCAGTGGGCCACCCGAGTCCAGGAGCAGAAGAGGCAGGCGGTGGCCGCAGAGGGCCGCGTCCAGGTAGTAGGGGGCCAAGGCGCCCACAAGGTCGGGCCCCAGCCATCGCCGGGTCCAGCAGGAAGGTCGAGGCAGGCGCCGGGCACGGCTGCCGGCGCTGACAGGCAGAGGATGCGTGGCTGCAAGTGGAGGGCCCAGGGCCAGGCATCAAGCAGGATGGTGGCCGTGGAAGCAGAGAGCAGCTAAAAAGACCCCAGTTGCAGCAGCGAGGTACCGCAAGGAGCAGGGGGGCCGCGCCAGAGAAGGGCAACCAGTAGCGAGGAGTCGCGGGGAGCGCGTCGCCAGACCCGGTGGGGTTGGCCGTCGCTGTGAGTGCCAGGAGCAGGGAAATGGCGCCCATGCGGAGAGAAGGCCAGGGCCGGGCGGTATGGCTCACGCGCTCCAGATCCCGCCACAAGACGCCCCCGTAGCTGCAGCACTCACTGGTTCCAATGGCAGGAGTTGGAGGCAGGGCCCAGGGCGAAGGTCTGGTCACAGGAGGCCACCAAAGAGAGGCACCAGGAAGGCCAGGCCATGGCAGCAAGAGGGCCCAGATCCGAGGCCCAGGCCCAGTGGTGGAACTCGGCACAGTGGCGTCATAGGAGGGCGAAAGTTTGGTCAGGCTGTTCCCCGGGGCGAGGTAGGTCGAGATAGTGTGGTGTCGAGTGGCGGCGAAGGGACTGTCTGCAGGATTACTGGTGGTTTATCGGCTTGGCCGGCAGAGCCCACTCAGGGTAAGCCACGCCCCTGCATGATAGTAATTAATATGTATTTGAAGTTGATTGCATTTATTCTAGCATTTATTAGTGCAGGTCATGATTTCAAAATGACCATCTTTTAGTACACAATCATCTTTTAACTTCTGCTTCACCCGACATACAGACTATTCATGCATAGGCAACTTTGTAAATAATGTTTTGAGATGTAATGTCACTTTCTGAGGTACAGCATGATCTTTCTTTCTTTAGAGTCCTGTAGCACATTGTTCCACTAAGAGTGAATTAATTCAAGCTCTCACCTATTGGACCCACAGTGTGATTTTCATGAGAACGTGTCTTTGTACATTATGTAACAACATTTGTACTAACTATAAAGATGTCTGTTGAGCACCAGGGGTGGGAACTGCATAATGTGAATGTGTAGGAAATTGTTGAGAAAATGAACTCAGACACTATTATTCTTTATTTAATGTGATTGGATCAAACCATGTTACTTTTGCACACTTGTATTGAATGTATGACCGCCATAACATTTAGTATCATAAAAGAAGCCCCTTTTGGTGGTTCTGGAATTATTGTGCCTGACATTTAGGAGGCAGCACCACATCAGCCAACCTCAAGTAATAATTTAGATCCATTCTTTATAGCCGAACTATATCTGGCCCTGCATCTTCATCTACAGTTTATTCTGAGCTACAGGCTATCCCTTGATTCAAATGACTTTTCTGACTGATCCTAACCATTTAATTTGCCGTCTATAATGATTTAAAGCATTGTTATTTTTTCATTGTAAAGCCTAATGTGCTTTACAGCTTGCAGTGGAATTTTGTTGACCATGTCCAGTTGTGGAATAACAAAATCCTTAAAGTTTTACACCTCTGCTGGTCCACCAGAAGTGCTTTAAGTAAAAAATACGATAAAGCCCTGTCAAGGTGTGCTCATCCTGCCCATATATATATTTTTAATTTTCCAATAACTTTGGCGTTGTTTGATAAATCTTCGTGAAATTTTCGAAACTATTACGCCAGTCACTTTAGCTGCTGTCTGGAAAATTTTGGGGAGATCCATCAAGCGGGGGCCAAGAAAAAAGGGGGGCGCAAAACGCTTTTTCTCCATGTTAATTCTCATAGAAACTTTAGACATGGCTACAACCCGAACTGCAGAACGGAATTACACCAAATTTGGCAGAAAGGTGGATCTTGGTCCTGAAAGTGGCTTTTTTTGTTAAATGGTGTAAATCCGTTCAGTAGTTTCTGAGAAGTTTAAAGATTTGTCAGATATACAAATGAGGCCGCAGTGGATCTGCGACCCCTCCCGATCTCGTTACCTGAGATAGGATTGACTGCCAACACTTCAAACCAGGACGTGTTGGCAGCTATTTTGTGACTTGGCTGGTCCGAGGGGTGGGGTTCCTGGGCCCGAAATCGACTCAGGAGGTTGGCTGCGCAGTCACCATCGCATGTTTTAATAAAAAATAAAAAATTGGGCTAGCCTAGGGGGATGGGATCCCTGGGCTGAAAAATGCCTGGGTGGGGTCCGCACAGCCCCCCTCCCTGTTTTTCAAATAAAAAATTAATGATAAAAACAAGCACAGGCCCTGGGCCATGGTGTCTCCGGAGCCGAAATTGGCCTGGGAGGGGGGACTGTGTACCCCCCTCTCATTTCTTTTTAATAAAACAAAAAACAGCCAGTCCCCAGAAGATGGGGTCCCAAGGGCCCAGAATGGTCCATGGAAGGGGGCCCTCATGGCCCCTCATCCTAAAAAATAATAATTAAAAAAAGCCGGAAACTCTCCAGAGGCTCCGCACCCTTTCGCCACTACTCTGAAAACGCGCCTCCTGGCACGCTCCTGATTGTGGGATGAAGTCCCCTTGTCTGCTGGGGGTCCTTAGGGGCCAACAAAACCTTCTGCTACCTCCAGTAAGCCCCACACAGTGGGATTGCTATGAGATGGTCTCAAGTCCACGCCCTATTTCTCCAACACTCTGCAAATGCACCACTCAGCGCACTGCTAATGGCATGGTAAAGTACCCTTGCCTCCAGAGGACCTCAGGACTAAAGTGGAATTTTTCCATAATGAAGGTGTATTGGTGAATAAGTGGGCGTATGAGTGCCTGATTGGATTATTCAGTGGGTGTGTGACTAATGTACACATGAGTGATTAGGTATCAGTGAATGTATGGGTGAGTGACTGGTTTTATGAATGTCTGTATGTGTGTGCTGGTTGGTGTCTAAGTGGCTATATAGGTGTGTGAGTAGGTGAGTGAGGTTCTGTATGGATGAGTAATTGATTGTCTGAGTACCTCTGTGGGTGTCTGGGTGTGTGGGTGGGTGATGAGTGAATGGGTAGTGAGTGCATGTGTGTGGGGCTGTATGGGTAAGTGTGTGTATGGCTGTGTAGGTGAGTGAGTGCATGTGTCAGTGGTATATGGGTGAGTAACTGGGTATGTGACAGGCAGTAAAGGTGAGTGATGGGGTATATGAGTGACTCTATAGGTGAGTGAGTGAATATGAGAGTGGCTGGATGGGTGAATGTGTGCCTGTGTCAGTGACTGTATAGGGGAGTGAGTATGCATTAGTATCTGTATGAGTAAGTGAGTGAGTGTGTGTGTAACTATATGGGTGAGTAAATGGCTGTGTGATTGATTGTATGGGTGAGTGAGTAGATGCGTGAGTAGCTCTATAGGGGACTAACTTGGTGTGTGTGAGTGGCTGTATGGGTGAGTGAATGGATGTGTGTGTTGGTCCATGAATCAGTGAGTGGCTGTGTAAGTACTCGTTTGTGCGTGTGTGTGAATAGGTTTGAGAATGGTAGTGTGGTAGTTGGAGTGGGTGTATGAAATGTTATATGGGGTGTGAGTAGGTGCCTCAGAGATTCTGTGGATGATGTCATCAGTGTATGTGTATAAATACACATACATACATATATATTAAACCCAAAAAGGTCTTGGCTTACACCTGGAATCTGTTAGACCAATCCAGAAATGAAGTGCTTTTCATGTTGCAGATGAAGATTGATATCAGGACATGCCTTAAATACTAAGATAAAGAATAGAGGTTTGCAGTTCTTATTGATTTCCACATAGTGTATAGTAATAAGAAAGAAGTGAAAATCAATCAATGCTGATAATGACACACCTCTACAAGTCCCCATATAGTAGGTATTCTAGAGAGAACTCCTTAGTACGCAAGTACTTTTTGCCTTAACATTTGCAATATGCCCCCCTAACACCCCAACATGAACTATTAATAGGGTGATGTGAAGAGACGATGTGACCAAGTACTAATCCCCAATGACTCCATTACCATGTTTCAATAAATACTAACCTGGGGCCGAATTATCCAATGCGGTGCATTTTTCTTCTTAGCGCCGGGAGCACCATTCAAAAGGTGCGCTGGGTGCTAACAAGGAGAGTGTGCCTTTAGACTGAATGTGCTGCCCTCGGAGCAGCCGTGAACTTGTGCTTCCCACGGGCGGGGCAGCACATTCAAGTGAACTATGGAGCGGCTTTGAAGCTGATGCTCCATGATTCACTGTTCAGGCTGCAACCCACCTGCACTTTTAAGAGGGGTGAGAGACCCCTTGTAGGCGGGTGGAGTGAGTGACTGCATTTGCCTACAAGGAGATGTCTAAGGGGTCCATAGGACCCCATCCAGCCCCTCATGAGGGCTTTATTCAGGGGCCACACTGTCAGCATGCCTCCTGACATCTTCTTTACCTTTATGCCCGCATCTATTAAACAGTGCGAGAGCAGAGGCAAAGAGATGCCCTCATTTGCATGGGGCTACACTCCCATGCAAATGAGGGAACGTCCTCTGATGATAGCGCTGCCATTATATGTGTGCCAGCATTACCTTTAGTACAGAAGGGGCAGCTTCTGCGAGCCCCTTCTGTAATACCAAAGTGCCCCGGGGGAGTGCAAAGCAGGCGCAAACGCGTGTTGCGTCCCCAGGGCCCTTTGTGTAATATGGCCCCTGGTATACATGACAGGGCTTAATCGAAAATTATTATTATTTTTTTTTTTAAAACCTTTATTGATATTTCAATCAATTACACGTATGGGCCTACAACCCCCGGGGCCGGCCGCTAAACAGTCAGAATAACAGAAAGCAAGTCTATCACAGTCAGCACCTCGGGGTGCAAAATCTCGACGTTAGCATACTCTCAGTCTCTGAACAGCCCAAGTAGGAGACAAGGATAATAAAGGTTTACATTTTATAATAGAAGAGGATGGAAGGATCAGGCGCCAAACAGTTTCCCAGCAGCGAAAAATGGCAGGCAGAATGATGAACGTAAACAATAAACAGCAGTCTATCTAGGCAATGGCGCTGAAACAGGAAGTTCAGGATGTGAAGGATTGACACGGCCATTTGCGCCTGCAACCCCCCTGCCCCAAGACCCAGGAAACTCCACGGAAATTATGGCACTCCGGAAACAGCAGTGATTAACAACAAAGGAGTTCTACCATGCTGATCCCAGAAAAAGACAGAGAAGAATAAGAGAAGAAAAGGAGGCCATAGAAAAAAGGGGTTAAAGACTAAAGAATCCCCCCCCCCAACCCCCCACCCTGCACCTCTGCAGATGAGTACGGCCCCCCCCAGCAGTGTGCCTATCGCCCCTGAACCAGACCCGAAATATAGAAGAAACAGAGAAAAAGAGTAGGAAAAGAGCCCCCACCAGACGGGGGGGGTAGAGAGAGTATTAATAAACTGGAGGAGGGCCTGTAAAACACGCCCCCGGCTTCTCCCTCCCGCACCATACGTTTTCCCGCAAAGCATACAATACAGAACACGAAATCGACCCTGTCAAAGTGAAGTAAGGAGCATTACGCACTTGGTACACTAACAGTTATGCCGTGAGAACACACAACGCCAGAGCCCGCCCGCCTAGTAGATGACCACCTCTGAAGGGTCAGCCTCATCCTTGGCCACTCTTTGCAAACCCACCCATGCATACCCCTCGTCCCAGTGCCATGTCCAGTGTTACCAGGAAGAGAAGCGTCCAATAAAGATCAGGAAGCGACACACACAAGTAGGGTAGAGGGCTCTGAAGGTCGACACAATCAGCTCTATGGAGGGTCGTCTTTCCCAGTGCTGAGCCAGGATTTACACTGCACACCAGGCCCAGGAAGGCGGAATCAGGCAGAGTAGGCGACCGTTGCTTGGATGTTGCCTGAGTCGTCGGAGGCCGCGCACGGGACAAGGCCACCACCCCCCACTCAGGTCCGAAACCTCCGGAACAGACCAGATCCACAGCCAGCTGATCGCACGTTAATATACTGTCCGGAGAGTCCAGGCGTGCACTATTCACAGGGGCGGCCACGACACTGTCCCCCCGTGCGCGGTGTAAGAAGTCCCAGTGTACCTGGGGATAGGCAGGCGGCAACTGTTCCAACGCTGATGTCACTCCATCGAGCTTGCTCCCCAACACCCAGGCGCCGTGAACCAAGGTGGAATGAAGGGCACCGAGGGCCTCGAGAAGGTCACCGTACTCCAGTACAGCTCCCGGCGCTCGCTCCGCTACGCTCCTCAGAGGCGCACCCTCCCAATCCTGCTGCAACCCAGTGTACAGGATGGTGGACACTGTCCTACCAAAATGGCCGCTGGGTAGCTCCAACCCCGATCGGGACCGGGACTCAGGCCCAAGCGCCTCGGGTTCCATGTCGCTGGAAACAGGGTTCCGGGGGCAGGCAAATGATGTGTCCGGTGTGTGGTCACGGGCCACAGTCGTCCCCACCACGGACCAGCGCCCGCGAAAATCCGGGAGCAGCCCGCGAGAATCGGGGCGAGCTACGGGCGGCGTCCGGGCAGCTCACCGGCGAAGGCTGAGGCAATCACCGGAGAGTCTTGGAGTTGCCACCTCGGGCACGCACCCGTTCCGCTACGCTTAGTGGTAGGAACGACCACGGCGAAACGCAGGCCGACATTCGCACCACTCCGGCAGTCCGACTCCACCCAGTCACCGAAGGCCGCTGTTGTTGCACTGCCGCCCGGCCACGGCGTCCACTCGAGGTCCCGGCTCCAGGGCTGCACAGGCCGCAAACTTCAGACGGACATTTCTCCGGCGGTACCGCTGCCAGAAACTTCGGGGTCACACGGTCGGTTGCCGCTCGCGTTCACCAACACGGGCAGATAGCGCAGGCTAAGGATCTCGTGCAGGATATCTGTGCGGGGTGCGGAGGTTCACGGAGCCGGGAGCCTACGCTGCCATCCCGGTCGCCATCTTGGCTCCTCCCCCTCTAATCGAAAATTATTGACCGCTTTGTTCGCCATAAGTTGGCAGGATATGCTCAGACGTGAGTCCCTTGCTCACTTTGCCACTGGATTCAAGCAAGCCTGGCTGAAGATGGCTGAAATGCCAGAAACCGGTCCCAGGATGCTTGTTTCCGGTCCAGGGAAGACATGGCTTGGCAGTTCGGGCTGGACTGTTCCCATGAGGCACAGGGTCAGACTGAT
The DNA here is from genome assembly GCF_964204655.1 of Triturus cristatus. Classification (NCBI taxonomy): domain Eukaryota; kingdom Metazoa; phylum Chordata; class Amphibia; order Caudata; family Salamandridae; genus Triturus; species Triturus cristatus. Next base: position 525,491,234 of record NC_140593.1, on the reverse strand, counting down.
TTGCATATGGCCATGTCTGAACTGGGGTGGCAGAGTGGGCTAAAGAACGTGATGAATAAAACCCAGATCTGTTGACTGGGTGTGAGTGTTTGATTAGTTCTGATGCTCCGTCCATCACTACCCCCTTTTGTACCATTATATGTGTGCCAGCATTATCTGTAGTACAGAAGGGGCAGCTTCTGCGAGCCCCTTCTGTAATAACAAAGTGCCCCGGGGGAGTGCAAAGCAGGCGCAAACGCGTGTTGTGTCCCCAGGGCCCTTTGTGTAATATGGCCCCTGGTATACATGACAGGGCTTAATCGATAATTATTGAGAAGAGAGATTACTCAGAGTTGGAACTTAAATTACAACTCGGATTTTTGCGAGGGAGCCTGAGGCTTAGACAGAGCTGGTGCCTTTCCTACCATTCAGTTGTTATACTGGGCTAGAGAGAAAAGTTAAAAATGGAGGGACTAGGAATCTCACTCAAAATGAGCAGTTGGTTTGTCATCGTCAGATCAAAAAGGGTCCTATTAATGTTTATAGACATCATGCACTACCTTCAAACATGGTTATGTGACCAGTTGGCAACGGCCCCCAGCTGTAGTTGTTACTGATGCATCCTGGCCAAATAATTGGACAAGGGATACCACCTCTGTCATCTAACCTCAATACAGGGGAATGCTTTTATAAAGTTCTCTCATGAGGTGGTACCGCTCACTGGGATGGTTCAAAAGGTTGTTTGGGTCACCAGTGAAATGCTATAAAGGGTGCGCCCAACCAGATGCAATGGTTACATCTGGTGGTAATGAGACGTTATTGTCAAGTCAAGTCAAGTCAGAGGGATTTATTAAGCGTACATATCACCCTGAGGTCTCATGGCACTAGCGTAGACTCCGTGAAGACTGATGGTCAGATATATGGGCATTATAGCTGGTCAAATAACCAGGTTTTTAATACCCTGCGGAATAGCTTATGGTCAGCGATGGAGAGGAGATGTGATGGAAGCTTATTCTAGAAAGCAGGTGAGAGGAAGGAAACAGATCTACCAATGAACAGTTTTCAGACTAGGCACTGATGGGGCTCTTGATGGAAGGTTTAATGCTAATCTGGCAGCTTTATTTTGCAAGACTTGAAGCTTGCAAAATACCGCTATTGTGGAAAGAAAATTGGCTTAGGCCTTGTGATATAGTTACTAGGAGAAACAGATGAAGAGAGAGAGAGAGTACATAATCACAACAGTAGCAGGCAAACAAACATGATTCTAGCCGCAAAGCTTGCTAAGGCTCAAACATGGACACACCCCTCTGCCTCCATGACGGGAATGTGATTGGCTAAACTGTGATCCATTTACGCAAGGAGAAATTTGCCTAAAAAATGTGGTACAAATGTCCAAATTTGAGGGGACAGGGGCCCTTTTCTCACTCAAGTTAGAAGTCTTGATCGCCACTGGTTTTATTCCCCAGGCTGTGAGGAGATCGGGTTTGCGCAGAGTGAGTTTTCCTTTCTTATTTTCTACCACATTTGCTACCAAAGCAGACTGAAGTACATTACAGTACAACTTGTGGGCGATACAGAATTATCTATCTATAACTGAGCCCCCTTCATGACCATGACTCTGCCATAATGAAGATCTGAATATAAATTGATTTAGGCATGAGGGAGCTATTTGATATGGGTTGTCTCAATTCAACTTTACGCGCTGTACCACCATAGGATGTATTTCTCTGCACCCATCAAAATCAAAAGAAAATTGTCCAAAAAAAAGTAAAAGAAAAATGATCAAGTCCTACGTTTTTTAGCAAAGGGATTTTTTACTGTAACAATGCAAAAAGCACGATTTGGTGTTTTTTTTTCAAGCAGATTTTAAGGTTGAGCTCCTCTGAACCCTTCTGAGATGGTGAGTTCGGCTGCTTTCCTATTTCCGCCTCATTTGTTTGAGAATTCATCAGCTGCTACAGACACTTTTCATGTGTTATGACTGAGGTGTGTCCATGAGGTATGTAATCTCTAATTGTTCACCACATCTCTTGTGTACCAGATCAGAGTGTGCACAGAGCTATTACAACTTCAACGTCTTTGTAGAGGTTAATTAGTCGAGCACATAAATTTACTACTGTCTTGGAGTACATCATACAGGAAATAACTGGTGTACTGTTGTTGCATGAACACAAAATATTTCAACACTTCTCCTTATTCGTTGGTATGTAATTATCTATTTATACACTAATTGGCAGATTTATGTTCCCTGGCGCATCCCTGCAAATCAGCATGGATGCGCCAGGGAAGATGCGTCACGCAAGCAGATGCGTGACGTATCTGCCGGCGTAAGGTTGGCGCAGTGCTGAAGTTGTGTCGCAAGCGCGACGCAACTTCAGCACTGCTCCAACCTACCCCATACCTAACATGGTGCGTCAAGCCTTACGCCTGCTTCAAGCAGGTGCAGGGTTTTGACGCATCAGCTTTGGGAAAGTGACTCAGTGAAATCTTATAGATTTCACTGAGTCACTTTTCAGGGGCGTTCCTGCGACGGAACGCCCCCCCTGCGTGGAAACGCCCACATGAAACCTGACGCAGGTTTCATGTGGCGCAGGGCTTTACACCGTGACGCATCTCCATAGATGCGTCACGATGTAAATAGGGCGCAACGTGGCGCAGGGTTTACGCCGCCACTGCGTCACAAAAGTGACGCAATGGCAGCGTAAAAGTGGCGCAACTCCAACATAGATCTGCCCCCCTGGAACCAATGTATACTGCCGATGCACCCTGGGAGGCCATTTTACGAAATATGCTGTACGTCGTTGATCAGGAGGCGCAATAATAGACAATTTAATGGAACGAAAAAGGTGATCTGTGATAAAACCGTATAGTACATTGCACTGCTCAGAATCGCAATTTGCAAGAGAAATTGGCAGGCGAAAGCATAGTTTTTGGAACAAACCTTGAATTTCGTCGTACCCAGATGGAAGGCTCGTGATGCATAACAGCAGCTTACTCTGCCGTACTACGTATCCTGTGGACCGAGTCAAACCACAAGAAACGTGTCTGAGTACTAATAGAGCTCATGAAAGCTCTGACAGGAGACATCGCTGAGGACAAGCAGGACAGACTCGTTTTGATAGAATGAACTGTTCAGCGCAGAAAGTGAAATGCTGCAACTGTATTTAGCCATTAGGAAGAGAAACATCTTCCACTTTCATGAATGCAACAAAAACAAATCGCTCATACCCTTGAACAGAATGGATCCACCACCAGAGGAATATAAAGTTCAGTTTTCTTTCTAAATTGAGGAACTGGTGATTATCTGCAATAGCCTGGACGTCGATTCACCAAAATGCCTGGTTTAACGGAAGTAACATCATAATAACCCTGTGACAGCAATGATGTCACAGTAATGATGTCTCAGGATGTGATATCATATAACCTTTGACCCTGAATCTACTCAGGAAGTGATTTCATAAGACCGCAATCCCAATGACATCACAATAAGTGACATTGCTGAAGTTCGATAATTATGTCATGATTAATATAACAACACAAACAAATGTCTATTTTAAATACCATTTATATAAAGGTGCAGACATGATATGTCAAGGGAACAGTTACTTGAACTGTAGTAGGCAAGTGAGGTGAGTATGACATCTTCTAGGGAAGAATAGAAGGTGAGGGTGTTAGGCCTGCCAGCCTTAGGGTGGTCTTCCCCCCAAACCTTTTGCCTTCACCTCTCCTATTTTTGCTGATCTAGTTTTTTGCTGGGTTTAGAACATTGTGCACTTTAACTCTGCTAAAAAGTGCTAAAGTGCATGTGCTCACTCATTAAAACATGGTAACATTGGCTTATACACAATTGGCATATTTGATTTACGGATAAGTCCCTAGTAAAGTGGTACTACATGTACCCAAGGTCCGTAAATTAAATGCTCAAAGTGGGCCTGAATTCTTTAATCTGCCATCCACTTAAGTAGCCCTTTTAAACATGTCTCAGGACTGCCATTGCAGCCTGTGTGGACAGTTTTAAACTGCCATTTCGACCTGGCAAAATAAACCTTTTATCAGGTACAAATCTTCCTTTCTAAGACATATAAGCCATGCTTACGGTGTGCCCCAAACAGAAAACAGCATTTACAACGCTGTTGGTACAATGCAGGGCCATTGCAATGCAGTCAGTACAACGACCGCGTTGTTACCACGCATACCATTACAACGCAAGTCATTACAATGACTTGCTTTAGGGGGCTTTAAGTGTTGGATTTTAAATCCAACACCTTCCCTACTGTTGCACAGACTGGAGTTGGAATAGTAAAGTATACTATTCCAAACTCCAGCGCCCCCCCAACAGCAAGTCGTTGTAATGACTTGAGTTGTAATGATATGTGTGGCAACAACGCGGTCGTTGTACTGACCGCGTTGTAAAGGCATGAGTTGTAAACGCATGCGTTGTAATTTCCTATATTCACCCCAAACAGCTCACAGGGCTGAGGGCCTTGTATTTAACAAGTAAGACATCTACTTTTAAGCTTTACTTCTCCTGGTAGTGAAAACCTCTTAAATTTGTTTTTCACTATTGCAAGGCCTACCTCTCCCATAGCATTACATTAGAGTTACCTTTTTACATTTAATAAGCTGTAGCTTCTAAATGGTAACAGGTCACAAGTTCATGTTTGGTGTCTTTGGAAATGCAGTGAAAAATCCTCTTTTATGGTGAAGTCTGATTTTAAATTACAATTTTGAAAATGCCACTTTTAAAAACTTGATATTTTCCTGCCTTAGCCATTTAATACCTGCAGCCTGTCTCTGGGTGACATGACTGGGCGTAGCTGACCGTTGGTCTTTGTGTATTCCTCCTAAACAGCCACACACAGTAGGGAGCTTCGGTGTGCTTGGATGGGCCATCACTGGCAGGTTGGGAGGGCAGAGCTGGGCACACCCCTACTTACACTTGAATAGGCTATGTCCTGCCTCCACTCAAAGGACTGCATACCTCCTGTGGTGTGTCTGGAGCAGGAGAGGCAGGAAGCCTGTGGACTTCCATAGGGAAACCTCAAGAAGCTTCTCCCACTGTGGTAAATAAAATCTTCTTTACCGGACTGAATTTCATACGGGATCTTAAAATAAAGTAAAATAGCTCAAAATAACAAGAGGCAGAATCCGTGGTATAAGAGTTTCTAAATGGGCTTTATTCCATTCAAAATGGCCGACTCGAGTCGCGGCCTTCAGGTTCCGTCACCACGAGGGTTCAGGAAGTGAAGTACAATACTTTATTGACAGACATGCATTTTTATAATAAGTACATTACAATGAAACGAATGTAGAAGGCGTAACATTTGATAAGAAAAGTGACATGACAGGTACGTAATCGAAACTAGGCGTAATAAGGAATAAAAGAAACATGATTGGTTAGGATTATCAGACATAGGTGGATCTATAAGATAATACTTGGCATAGATGCGCGCGCAGCAGCATGACGTGTAATTGACGTGCAACTAGGGGGTGAAGGGACTTGACATTTAGCTCTACATGTGGAGACGAGAAGTCTGAGGGGTCAAGTCAACCTAATCCCAAATCATATCTAACATCCTATGTTTAAAGAACTATGTTATCCACAAGGAAGGACTCTCGGACAGAATCTAGTCTATACTGACTGTGTGCGTGCACAAACGCCTAAGTGTCTATATGAGAAGCGAGAGGCAGAAAACTTTCCATGGCAGCAGGGCTATGAATCACTTGCAGGAGGACGGAAAGGCTGAGTCCTTTGCTTGTGAGCTAAAGGAAATGTTTACCTAAATCACTAGACAGGAATGCATCGGCTGAAGAGCAAAATAGATAATTCGAAGGTGAAATACAGCTTCCTGGCAGGCAGGCGAAAACTGGCCGAGGCAGGCACCGCCAGCTGCACAGGGAGCAGGACAAAGTTCATGGACACAGATGCGAGCTCAAGCCGAAGCTGACAGAGACAGAGAGCAGGGAAAGGCTTTGAGGACAGAATCGGGCCTACTCGCCTGAACTGTAAAAATGGAGTAACTTAGCCATATAAAGTCGGTGGCCTTTCATGCTTAGGAATCGAATATCCAGCCCATTGATGGCGGATCTGACAGAGAACATGTCGACGGTAGACACACATATGTTTGCGTCTTCGAAACTGGAACTGGAGGGAACATACATGTACTTGTAACATGCATATAGAACCGTTGGGGTCCAAGATAGGGGACATAACTGATCAGGAAAATCCACATTTCCACATTCCCTCCTTGTCCCCTACTTGCCCTTTAAGAGATATCAATCTTCATCATTCCATCGATTTGCTCATGGAGCATCATTTCTTCTTCCTTCTTCTTCCGGTGTTTTGAACGAGAACTGTGATATGGAATGCATGATGTGGCACACAGACCACAAATCGCTGGTCCACATTGCAGGCATAAACAACAACTGAAGAGCATAAGAAGGCCAATACCTAGGAAGGATAGAACTCTCCATCCCCAGGCCGATATCACACTCCAAAACCACCCGGACCACGTCCAAGTGCCTGGATTCTCGTGTATCTGGCTTACAATCTTATGAAGGCGTGTTATAGCTTTATATACAGATGGCGAATTTTCTGGTATGAATATGCAGCAGCTGGATCCGATGACCCTGCAAGCTCCGCCCCTATCGGCCAGGATGACGTCAAGGACAAGACGATTCTGGAGAACAACAATTCTCATCACTGATTGTTCCTCTGTCAGATTGCCTAGGGCGGCTATAGTCTCGTTTACTACAGCTTCAAGAGTCTTGGTGAGTCTGCGTATCAGCTTACTATTTGATATTGTACCTATATAGGGAAAGATACCTTTATTGAAATCTACATACTTGTCCCATGCCGTCTCAGTATAATCGACAACTGGGAGATCTCTTCGCTCTCTATTGTGTACTAAATGAACATTTCGATAATAATCAGGGGGAGCTAGGAAAACAGGTGGCAAAAGGAATGCTATGTAACAGGTACCATCCCAATCTAGAGGCAGACGCATATATGCAGTCTGACCACATATAAAGTAAGAATGGCGAGAAGCTCTAAATGAAGATTTACCTTGATCACTATATTCTACTGTAGTAACGCATTGGCTATGGCCCATGTGTATGGAACCAACTTTTCTTACACATAATTCACCCTTAACTGGAAATACTGACATAGTGGGCAGAATTAGTTCAACTTCGGATTTGACATTCAAAATCATAAGATTAGGCGTAAAATTACCTAATTTATACACTTCATTTTCTAAATCAGTTCCTGTTCTACTGGGGTGACCCTCCTTATTAGGGTGACAGACTTTGAATAAAACTAGATTCAGATTTCCCCATATCCAATGTTGTTGATAAACTGCTGTGTCTGGGTCTATGGAATTTAATAAACTAAACCATGCTCCACAGGAGCCATTGTGTGTGAACGGATGTGGAAAGAAAGGCAGAACTCCTTTGTTATTCTGATAGGGAGGGAGTCGGCCACACACCCAACAATTGGTGGCATTACTAGTCTGATGGGAATGATGTAACATACTAATGAAGGTGTTGTTGCGCAGCGCAAGTCTATAGGACAACTCATGTGGGGGTAATTCACTAAAAGAATGTTCATCAGTTATATTGAAAGCACGTTTAGAAACAGGATAATACATATGCAACAATATACTTGCAGTAACTATTAAAAAACTCAAGAAAAACAAAATTAATAAAGTCACAATACAGTGGCTACGCAGTAATTTACAATAAGCATGTCGTTTCATTATCATTCTGGACTCTACATCATTCAGACCTAAGGGATACATGTCGGGACAGATTCAACCGCTTCACCTTGGAGAGGACTTAAACAATCAAATCGTCCGACAGTTTGGATCTGGACCTGAGTTTCTGCTTATAGAGTTCGGTGCTACTGGCTTCAGCCAAAGGTAGCTTTGAGTCAATGGGGGAAGACACACGGGGAGTACTGTTTGTGTCAGGAGGAAGTCCATGAAATTTCTTTATATGGCTGGAATGCACCCAGCCCTTTCTCCCTTCGATCTTCACAGCTGTTCTGGTCGTCAGCAGGACCAACTTAGGAAGCCTCCACCTTGGCTCCAGTTGGGTTTTCCGATCGAAATTCCTGACGAGAACATAATCGCCGGGAATTACGTCATGAGGTTTCACCTCGGTGTTGTCGGGAAAAGCTGCGACTACCTGTGAACGACAAGATTGTAGTGCAGACATCAAGGAAGCCAGGTAATCTGTCAGCATATTACAGTCAACATCAGTTATTTTACGGGGTATAGGCGTCCCCCACATATTCGGTGGTCTACCAAAGATCACCTCATAAGGGGATAGCCCTGTTCGAGAGTGTGCTACCATCCTCATGTAAAATAGCGCAACTGGTAAGGCTACTATCCAGTCCACACCTTTTTCCTGACATATTTTAGACAGTCTGATTTTTAAAAGTTGATTATGTCGTTCCACGAGACCTGCTGCCTCGGGGTGTCGGACACAGTGGAATTTCCACTGATATCCCAACAAAAGTGAGACATGTTTCATTAATTCGGATGAGAAAGGCTGGCCGTTATCTGAATATACAACACGTGGTAAACCGTACCGTGGGAAGAATTCTCGAACTAGCTGCTTGGCAGTAGTCGGGGCAGTGTAATCTGATACGGGATACGCCTCTGTCCAACGGGAGAGAGCGCAGACAACTACGAGAACATATTTGAATCCTCGACAACGTTCCATCTGAATATAATCCATCTGGAGGACTTCAAAAGGATGGTCAGGAGGCTGAAATCCACCCTGCTCTACGGGAACACTCTTTCCTGGATTAAACTGACAACATATCATACAGGTACGAACTTTTTGTTTAGCTGCTGCTCGTAAATGTTTGTTGAACCAAATGTGCTGAATGCTGTCTAGCATAGCCTTCTCTCCTAGATGTGCTGGACTGTGAACTGTAGCTATAATGGCTTGAACCATGGAATCAGGGAGAAACCATACAGATTTCTCCTTCGTCATCCATCCTTGATCTGTCTGGATCCCTCCTAGTTCAGTCCACTTCTTTATTTCTTCTGCTGTGGCATGTGTCTGTATGTCAATTACGTCAAGTGCGGGATCCTTAATCGTCATACACTGTGTTGGTGTCTGAACTATTGGCTTTGTCATGTCTAATGTGCGATTCTGAGCAGTCTGTTTAGCTGTTCTGTCAGCTAAATCATTGCCTTGAGAAATGGTATCAGTAACCTTCGTGTGTGCTTTACATTTCATAATCGATATAGCAGTGGGTAGATGTATTGCATCTAACAAAGCATGAATGAGGGGTCCGTGCTGAATGTGGGCACCATGGGAAGTTAAATAACCTCTCTCTCGCCACAGCACGCCGAAGTCGTGTACAACTCCGAATGCATAACGTGAGTCAGTGTATATATTAACTTTCTTATTTGTGGCTTGAATACAGGCTTGTGTTAGAGCAATAAGTTCTGCTGCTTGGGCTGACAAAGTATCTATACAATTTGTCTCAATAACTTCAGTGTCTGTTGTGACTGCATACGCGGCCACTAAATCTCCTGTACTTGTTCTCATGCACGATCCGTCTACATACAACGTCAGGTCTGGATCTAACAATGGAACGTCTGTCAAGTCTTGTCTAGGTTTCGTCTTTATTTCAATGATTTCAACACAATCATGAGCTAGTGGGTCTGTTCCAATTACAGGTAATAGTGTAGCAGGATTCAATGTATTACACCGTCGGATCTCTATGTGTGGTTGAAACAATGTCAGTTCATAACCGGTAAGTCTTGCTATGGTCAAGTGTTGTGTTTGTGTTCGGTTCACAAGAACCTCTACTGCATGTGGTACTTGTACTGTCAATGGGTGTCCTAATACTATGGCATCGCTTTGTCTGATTGCTAAAGCTGTCGCTGCCACTGATTTCAGGCATGCAGGCAAAGCCTGAGCTACGGGATCTAATGTACTGGAAAAATAAGCACATGGCTTGCGTGATCCTGCTTGATCCTGAGTGAGTACTGACAAGGCAGTACCTTCGCGTTCTGTAACAAAGAGTGTAAAATGTTTGCTATAACATGGTGTTGCTAAAACAGGTGCTTGACATAAAGCTTCCTTTAGGTTTTCAAAAGCTTGTGTATGTTCCTGAGTCCAAGGGAGAACAGTCGATGTGGCTGCCTCCTGTGTGGTTAACTGAATGAGTGGTTTTGCTAGAAATGCGTACTGAGGGATCCACTGCCTACAATATGAAGTGAGGCCTATGAAAGCCCGCACCTCCTTTTGTGTCTGGGGTATTGACATGTTAGCAATTAACTGGATGCGATCTGGTGTAAGCTGCCTTCCCTCCTTGGACAGCGAGTGACCAAGATAAATAACTCGCTGGACACAGAATTGCAGCTTAGAAGGAGACACCTTGTGCCCCTTGTCGGCTAGAAAATGTAAAACTGTCAGAGAAGCTTTTTCACATTCTGGCTCGCTTCTCGCGGTGATCAGCAGATCATCGACATATTGAAGCAGTGCTGTATTGACTGGCATGTGGATACTGTCAAGTTCTCGTTTCAGTGCTTGGCTGTAGATGCTGGGGCTTTCTGTGAATCCTTGGGGAGCGCGTGAGAATTTAAAGCTGCGCCCATTTAAACTGAATCCGAACAAATATTGGCTTTCCGGATCTATTGGGACGCTGAAAAAGGCATTCTTGAGATCAATTACAGTAAAGAATGTTGCTTCGGAATCAATTGCTGTCAACAATGATGATATATCAGGGACCACAGGGAATTGTGGTACAATGCACTTGTTTAGTTCACGCAAATCAATAACCAATCGGTACACTGGTGGGGCAGTAGGATCAGTTCGTTTAAGAATCGGAATTATCGGTGAATTACATACATTGGAGTCTGTTTCTACAACTACTCCCTGGGCAATCAGCTCATCAATGATTTTCAGCAAAGCCACTACAGCATCATGCGGTAACTTGTATTGTCGCATTCGTGGTAGTACCACTCCTGCTTTCAGTGTGACTCGATAGGGTGTAATGTTCATGCAGCCAACATCCGTAGGGCCTTGTGCCCATAGATGTACTGGTAAAGTCTGTAGTCGGGGATCCATGTCTCTAGACACATAGTGACCTTTAAAATCACGTAAAAACAACCTTACTCCTTCCGGAGAACAACATATTATGGCTCCTAGTGCTTTCAGAGTTTTAATTCCTAACAGATTTTCTGGGCATGATTTAGTAAGCAATAAATCTGTAGTTCGTGTCAAAGGTCCTATCGTAAGTGGTAGAGGCTGTGATACTTCTTTAACAATAGGTTTTCCTGAAAAACCAAGGGAAACATTTTGAGAGCCTGAGAGGGGTGCCCCTGGAACTTCACTACGTTTTATAGTTGTTCGACTTGCCCCTGTGTCGAGTAAGAATTTTCTATCCTGACCTAATAATTCACTATGTACATAAGGTCCTTCTTGATCTACAGGAATCTCGATAAGCGGTAAGTCAACTTCCCTCTCTAGGCTGGTTCATGCGTAACGCTGATACTCAGGGTATTCATACTGTGCAGTCTGATACATTTGTCGTGTCGTGGTTTGTGTGGCAGTAGCAGGCAACGGTGGTGCAGCTGGCACAAACTGTATGGGTTGCTGTGAGGCTGGCATGGACTGTTGCTGAACTGGCATGGACTGTCCATGCTGCATAGTTCCTTGTTCATTCTGATCTTGTCTAACTAATCGTGGTCTCTCCTTTGCAATACCTGTAGCTATATTACGTTTCAGGACTGGACAATCGTGTACATAATGGCCCAGTTGTTTACAGTAATTGCAGGTTCCTTTTACAGGAACTGCAGAATCACCAGAATGTGTCACACCCTTTTTGTGACCATCTGCTGGTACTGTCTGAGAAACTAGCATTTTCATTTTTGTATCCTTCATGCGTCTATGCTCGTGTTCTTGTTCATCCCTAATTCTATTGTGATGATACTGTAACATTTGTAGCATTTGCGACGGAGTGTTACTTTGCCAGGTACTCTCGAATTTCAATATTCTATTCTTTACTGGAGGCAATGCATTTTCCACTAATTTTGTCACAAATAAATGTGGATATGAGTCACTACTTGCTTTTATACCACTATTTATACCAAAACATTTTTCAAATCGAGCATAATAATCGCTTGTGTCTTCATCTTGCTTTTGTTTGCAGGCTGTGATTGCACCCCAATCTTCCTTTTTTGTAGTTAATAAACGTGGCAGTACCTGTACTAGTAAACCTGGTAACAGTTTAACTTTATCCCCGAGCCCTGAACCTGCAGTTCGGCCCCTTTCTTCCTCTGCTAATGCTGTCCAGTCTATCTTTTGGTCACCCACTTCCCACTCTTTTTCTTTCAGTTTTTCATAAATGCCAGCAGGCAAAAGCACCTTTAATATCGTCATAATATCAGGAAAGGTGTACTCTCCCATCAGTAACATGTCTTTAATTTCTCGGTGGAAACCCGCTGGGTCTTTGTCATGACTAGGTACTACTTTTTTCATTTCTAATAATTCCATTTTTGATATGGGTGTGTAAACAAATACACGGTGAAACTCATTGTCTTCGCCTTTTATTGGGTGTACTTCTCGTAGGGGATTTTGTCTATCCATATAGTACGGCGCTCTTTCTCTGCGGGGCAGCGAGAGAGGATCCGGACTTACAAAAAGGACATACTGCTTACGTGACACTAATATCTCTTTAATTAGCTTGTTACTAGAACCTCTCCATCTGTTCGTGAGTAGTTCCGTTAATATATCAGGTAAAGGACCAGGGTCAGCATGTTGGCTCTTATATAATATGAGGAGTTGCTGAATCATATATATTCCAGCTAAACGTTGTTCATCTGTACTGAGATTAAAAAACGTGTGTGCTACGGTCTCATCACCGTATTTTTCAGGACTGTCAATCCAGTGAACGGCTGATCTGGCTAATTCTTGCTCATCCATGGAATCGAGGAGGTGGTAACCTCTTCGTTCTCGTAGTATTTTATCTGCGGCTTGAAACAAATGTTCAGGAGACTTCAGATTCATTACAGGCGTCGGATACGTTCTGCTATTATTTGGGCATACTGAGTGTATGGGATCAGAAAAACATCTAGCATTATCACAGGATCCTCCTCTGCCTACATAGGCTATGGTCTCTGACTGTCTTGCGGAATTCCCTGATTCGGACACTTCATCTTGCTCAAACTCGTCTGTTCCCAATCTTTCTTCATGAATACGCTCTATTTCTTTACGGATTTTTCGGCACATGGCTATTATACAATTTTGCTTATCGTGTCTCCCTTCTGATATATTCTGACTCCATCTTGTAAGAATAAGCATTGCATTCGGGTCTACCCCCGGGCGGTCTTGATTTCTGATCACACAGTTTATGAGGAAACGTAACAGTTCCCCCTGTATCTCTACTTTCTGGAATTCCATAGCTCTGTTAATACATCCTGGATCTCGTCCTGTTTGAACAAAATGATATATGTTATCTAGATGCGTAGTCATTCCTGGTAACCTTGCTAAATACTCTGCGGCTCGCCTGATACGTAATGATGCCAGGACCATTTCGTCCTCTTTACCAACCACTGGGTCATATCTACAATTTACAAGGAGTTCCTTAAGCGTACGTTCACTTACGAATTTAGGTGTACGTGAATGCGCTGACTCTTGAAAAACAAGTTTATTTATTCTGGGTGGTGTAAAGGTACTGCTAGCACCTCCCGTGGCCCCATCTGGGGCGTCGGGTGTGAATGGATTCGTTGAACGTGACACAGCAACTATGGGTGTCGATATCCCTGTAGGATCGACTGCGGAGACAGATGCGGAAACAGATGTGCTTGCCGAAGCTTGTATCGGGACTTGCTGTTGCACGGGGACAGATACCTGATCCTGACGTTGAACCCCTCCGCCAGACGGTCTATGTGGTGTGGCGTTAGCATACTCGGGAGCTGCGTCGTCTAGATATGAGGAAAGAAAAACATCTTCTGCGGTTCTGGGATGCCCTTTTGGATGTACCTTAATTGGAAATAATGGGGGTGGCAAGTCTTTTGGCATCTCTGGAGCAGCCTTAGGTAGTCCTTCGGCTAGAAGGGGATACATACCATTCATAAGAGCATTTCTTTGTCTATTTACTTGTTCTGATTTCACTCGGATACCTTCCTTAATTAATAGATTTTCTTGAACTTTATTTGAACTTTCTTTACTCCTCTCTTCTTGCCTACGTGCTTTTTCTGTTCGTCTATGAGATTCCTTACGCCATAACTCAACAGCGTCTTTCTGTGATTGTCTGACCTTTCTTTTCCATAACTCTTCCTCCACTTTCATGATGCATTCTGCATCCCAGGTTCCCGCTACGGGCCACCTTTGACTTTCCGGCAATCCCTTGGTATAATCTACCCATAGATCAAGAAACAATATGGCATCTAAGCCATGCTTATGGTACATAAAATGCCCTGGAGTGTCCCTAGGAGGAATAGGAACTGCTTCTTCAAGCACCCCTTTTCTGGTAGTAATCTGTCTTAACTTCGAGAAGAGCGGCATATTGACAACTGATCTGATACTTACTCTTGAACTCACTTAATACGAAAAACACAATAATGAACAGTGAACAATGAACACTCATTCATACCACAATATTTGAACACTTTAAACATTAAACATTAAACATTTTAACAACGACCGACAATGATGACAGTCTGCCTAACTAATCACCACGCTGAGTTCTTGACAATAACTGAATACTTCGGAATACTTGATATACTGCTAAACAGTACATATACACTGCTAAACAGTGCAGACCGGATTTGTGTACCCAAATCCGTCTTGACCGGCACAACCTATGTGCGCGTCAACACGCCTCCCCGGCGATGGTACTCACCGAGTAGCTCCTTGAAACGAAAGGCCTCAGAGAATGGACAGGACTCGATGACTGCGGACAGCGGACCCTCTGGACATCGGGATTTCGAGAAACCTGGTGGGCCTCTGTATACCTCGGATCTTGCTCTCTCAGCTAGGCTCTGGTCGGGACACTTCGCACTTCTCACCGCCTCGTCTGGGTTGATCGCAGCCTCAGTCGCCCCCGCTTGACCGGAGGGAGCTTACAGGAAATCCTGCTGGTACGCGTTTATGGTCCGTCCAGCTGTGGCAGGAGACCGGGCCTGCAACGCACCGCCGGCGCGTGAGATGAGAAAGTGTCCCTGTTCGGGCGCCATTATGTGGTAAATAAAATCTTCTTTACCCGACTGAATTTCATACGGG
This sequence comes from Triturus cristatus, assembly GCF_964204655.1. Classification (NCBI taxonomy): domain Eukaryota; kingdom Metazoa; phylum Chordata; class Amphibia; order Caudata; family Salamandridae; genus Triturus; species Triturus cristatus. Next base: position 525,476,003 of record NC_140593.1, on the reverse strand, counting down.
ATCTTAAAATAAAGTAAAATAGCTCAAAATAACAAGAGGCAGAATCCGTGGTATAAGAGTTTCTAAATGGGCTTTATTCCATTCAAAATGGCCGACTCGAGTCGCGGCCTTCAGGTTCCGTCACCACGAGGGTTCAGGAAGTGAAGTACAATACTTTATTGACAGACATGCATTTTTATAATAAGTACATTACAATGAAACGAATGTAGAAGGCGTAACATTTGATAAGAAAAGTGACATGACAGGTACGTAATCGAAACTAGGCGTAATAAGGAATAAAAGAAACATGATTGGTTAGGTTTATCAGACATAGGTGGATCTATAAGATAATACTTGGCATAGATGCGCGCGCAGCAGCATGACGTGTAATTGACGTGCAACTAGGGGGTGAAGGGACTTGACATTTAGCTCTACATGTGGAGACGAGAAGTCTGAGGGGTCAAGTCAACCTAATCCCAAATCATATCTAACATCCTATGTTTAAAGAACTATGTTATCCACAAGGAAGGACTCTCGGACAGAATCTAGTCTATACTGACTGTGTGCGTGCACAAACGCCTAAGTGTCTATATGAGAAGCGAGAGGCAGAAAACTTTCCATGGCAGCAGGGCTATGAATCACTTGCAGGAGGACGGAAAGGCTGAGTCCTTTGCTTGTGAGCTAAAGGAAATGTTTACCTAAATCACTAGACAGGAATGCATCGGCTGAAGAGCAAAATAGATAATTCGAAGGTGAAATACAGCTTCCTGGCAGGCAGGCGAAAACTGGCCGAGGCAGGCACCGCCAGCTGCACAGGGAGCAGGACAAAGTTCATGGACACAGATGCGAGCTCAAGCCGAAGCTGACAGAGACAGAGAGCAGGGAAAGGCTTTGAGGACAGAATCGGGCCTACTCGCCTGAACTGTAAAAATGGAGTAACTTAGCCATATAAAGTCGGTGGCCTTTCATGCTTAGGAATCGAATATCCAGCCCATTGATGGCGGATCTGACAGAGAACATGTCGACGGTAGACACACATATGTTTGCGTCTTCGAAACTGGAACTGGAGGGAACATACATGTACTTGTAACATGCATATAGAACCGTTGGGGTCCAAGATAGGGGACATAACTGATCAGGAAAATCCACATTTCCACACCACTTCACAGGAAGGCCCAAGTATAAATATTGGACCTTAGACATCAACCCATCACTTCTGGACCTGTGGATACTCTGCCAGAAAGAAGGATTGCCGTGCTGCTGAAAGGACTGCCACTCTGCTGGACTGCTGTTCTGAAGGACTTCTGCCCTGCTGTGCTGACCTGCTACCTGCTGCCCTCTTTTCTGGGTTTGAATGACTGGACCTGCCTTTGTTGAACCCAGGACCCCAGCACCTGAACTCTGCCATCTGTGAGCCCTACCCTGCCAAGGGTACCACCCCAGTCCTGGACCCTTGGAGGTGAGCTTGAAGGTGCTCTGCCAGCCCATCTGTGGACCAGGAGAACTGACAAATCTCCTCTGCTGTGCAGACAATCCAGAGCAGAACTGACATATTGCTTCTACTGTGAGGGTTGTCTCAGCACAAGGGCTTGGATTGACCTTGCAGCCCGCATCGGAACCACCGCTGAGCAAAGCTTCCCCGGCAAAGGCCATCACATCACACAAATCTCTCGATGACTAGGCAGGTCCTGGCGTCACAGCCTCAAAACTCCTCGGAACTGACGCATCGCCTCGACTGCGTGGCGCATCCCTGACACCAGACTTCGCATCCCAAGCACTCATCGATGGGATCCTTGACAATGACCCAGTACCTCATATCACTCCACAACCAGGATTTAAGGTACTCTTGTTCAGTGGGTCTAACTGGGTCCCACTTGCTGGCCCATACTTCATCATGGTTAACCTGAGCTTATGACTTTGTTCTGGTCCGGCACAACCAGATATCCACAGTTGGGGATTTGTGCTTTTTTGTGCTATTTTCAGTGAAATCTTTAAAGTTCTGTATCTCCAGTCCTGCTGATTGTAGTTTTGTCATTTTGTTTTTGTTTTATTTACTTAAGGTTAATCTATTTTTCTAAATTTGATGTGGGATCCTTTTGCAGTTTGTTTTCACTGTGTTACTGTTTAAAGTGTTGCACACATTCTTTACTACACATTACTCTGTTAGGCCT